>NC_138665.1:5269108-6615827 GCF_964273445.1 Streptopelia decaocto
GTTCTAGAGAGCAGCATGTATGTACTGAAAGAAAATAATTACAAGAAGTCACAAAACCAAAGAATCCATTATTATCATTTAACTGGTATTGATGTCCTCCCTTCTTTCCTCATTTACCATTTCTTTGAATTCTCCGTAATATGTAAATAGAAGCAGATAAGGTTTTCTGTTTTATTCCAGGCTGCAAATACTAAAATGTCAAATCATGAAGGGCTGAAAATACACACTTGTGAGGCCTCATTAATCACGTACCTCTACTGATACCCATGTTTTCTCATCAGTTCAACAGTTACTATAATTAGTTTGTATAATTCTTATGTCTTAGACAAAATGCTTTACAGTATGAAATCAAACATCTTGTATGGTTCTACATATACTATACCTATGCTATTAATTTAAACAGTAAAATTAGTGTCATAAAACCAGCAGACTTCTATAAGACCAAAATTATAAGCTTGTTTATGTTGCTACTGTTGAGTTATTTATTTAATCAAGTCTGAGTTCTTCCATTTTTTTGTTTAATGCTACCGCCAGTCTGGCATTCTTGCTATTATCAGGGCTGTCTACCTTTAATCTTTATAAAATATTGTTGCAACATTTCTTCCTTATTTCTGGCCTTCAGAAACTGCTACCTTACTAAAAACTGATACTTTCTAAGCCAAATATTTCATATGAAGGAGAAAACTAATTTAGGCTTTTGGTAGAGCACTCACTCTGGTCCCGACGTTCTTTCCCATTTGGATTGTCTCCAACAAAGAAACTACGGAACACGATGTTCTTGCAGCAAATAACTCTTTGTAACAGGAAAAGTACTTCCAAGAGCCATATTAAAGATTATTTTTTTCAGAGCTCTGCAGCAGATTGAATCATTAAAGTTTATTTTGTGTTAGTTTTGACTCCTTTGTGAAATATTTTTGTGGACATTTAAACCTTCTGTAAATGACAATGTCCTGTATCTATTAGAAGTGCCTCTATGTCAATAACTTAGAACTTACAAAGAACTGAAAATTGCAGCACTGAAGAAGTCAGGAAGCTTTGTATTTGAATTTTTTTTAAAAAAAGTTGGCTTTGTTAGCAAATATTTCATCAATGGGAGTGGGAAGTAAAACTATGAAGATTGTTATCTTCAGCAGGCAACAGAGAAGCATAAAAATAATACATTACTGCAGATAATAATCCTTCATTAATGACCACAGCTCACTCAGATGATCAGCATATAGCATTTAGGGATTTAAAAATAGTCTAGATTTGAATTAAGGTTGAGAAAAGCGACACATACTGACACAATTGCTCTATCAAATTGCTCTTCTCACTGTGTGCAGACAATCCATTCAGACTATGTCCGATCACAAGGTTTAGTCAAAGAAGATATACGGTATTACAAAACTGCAACAGGAAGAGTTAGTTATAAAAATACTAATTTCAAAAGTAAAACTGCAAAACTGGACTATGATGGTTCAGATGATGAAATAACATTGTGGAGATTATTCAGAAATACCCTTTTATGAAGTACTTTATGCATACTAAGTAATTTCGAAAACAGTAGCTAACGAGAAAGCAGAGTGCTGGTGTGTAATATTTTATAAACCACTACACAAGTTCTTCAATTCATGGTTCAGCAGAACCTGACACAACTTCTGATTTCTGTATTTTCAGGTCTTTCTCCATACCTTGGAATTGGAATACATTCATCTTACATAATGGTCCATATTTGCTAACACTTCAAAAAGTTATTAAGTTATTTTCAATTATCTTATAAAGTAAATCTAGCAGTTGTCTTAATTTCTTGATGAATATATCCAATTTCCTTTGGAAAAACAGCAACTAAATTTGTTAATCCTTTACTAGTAACTAACTGAACAATTCGTCCTGTTAAATTGATAGACCTCCAATAGAAAAAGTCTTTAAATATGAATTGGACTCAGTAAAGAATTTACCTTCATCAGTTCAAGTGAGTAACAGATTTAGAGACCGTAATTGTTGCCTCACAAGATTAAAGCTGAGGTACTTAGCTGACATTCTGAAAACTGGATTGGATCATGATGGTTCACATGATCAAAACTTTTCTGTTAAGTGATTACAGCTGGTTCTGGTTATGTTGTCTGGGACATTTTTACTCCTGGCTGTGCACTTTCAGGTGATCCTGTAAGCTGAAAATAGTAATAGGGTTTTGAGTCTGGGTGTTCTTTTTTGTCCTAGAATCAGTACTTAAATTCCTACAGAATAGTTTCATTTTTAGCTTTAGATCAATCGCAGAGTGTCAGCCTAAATATGAATATGAAGAACAGAATGGAAGATAGCCTAAGCCAGCTCCATAGAAGATCTACAAGACTGATTAGCAGAAAACGGAGTTTAGAAGTCAAGCCCAAAGATGACACACAGCACAATATAAAAACAGGTGTATGGGGATATGTATCATAATGAAAAAAGGAGCCTACTTTACTATGACCATTTTGTAGAGTGGCTTTCTTGTGTCCTCTATAAATTATCCTGATATAGATGCCCCCATTTTATCTGACAGTGTGACACATAGGCATTCATTTCTGTCCCTGCTTAGTCTCTGGACATGTTCAGAATCGAGCTGAGAAAGGATTAGAAGTGGTTAAATGAAGCTGGTGCTCTGAACAGAGCCATGGGGAAGAACGCGTAGCAAGTGATCCTGGCTGGATCTCTTCCTGGAGGAATTTCACTGATAGCCCCCTTCACAGATATTTGTGGAGTTTTTATTTAATTTTTAAAATGCAATCTTAAAGAATTACAATTAGGAACTTAAGCAACTATTTTCAAATATTTTTGAAAATCAAAAATTGCTAATGCTCTGAGATTATTTTTTTTAGTTGATGCCTCCATCTGGCTTGAAAACATTTTAGTACTGCTCCCATGGCATTCCTCCTGGATAACAAAGCCCCAGCAATTTCATCCTTAGGCAAACAAACCTTCCACCGAAAGCAGTGGGAATTTTCTCTGTTTAAAAACATGCACATCACAACTGGGTCCAAAATTCCTTTTAATCTACTCTTAACCTAAGTGTTAGCAGATCTTCTATTGACTTGAATGCAAAAAGATTGTCTACATCAGAAACGTTGTACTAATTTCCTGTATGGGATTTGTTATGATACCTGTGACCTTTGTTAACTTATAATATGAAAAAGCAGTAGGGACACAACAAATCGACTCTTCCCCACCCACCCTGCTCCCTCCAAAACCCCACCATACCAGCTCATGCTTTCTAAAAAGCTTTGTGGGTCTTAGGCAGGATTTAAGTTATGTAGATATTTCACATTTCAGTTTCATATCTTAATACGTTCCAAAACAGTTTGCATTTTTCTGAAAGTTCTAAGTGCCACCTACAGTAACGAGAACCATAGATTTAGTAAGGCACTAATGCTCATGATTGGGAGGAAAAAAAATAAATAAAATAAAATAAAATAAAATAAAATAAAATAAAATAAAATAAAATAAAATAAAATAAAATAAAATAAAATAAAATAAAATAAAATAAAAACTAGAAATTCACCAAAGTCTTGGAAAACAGACTGTGAATAAAAATCCTTCCGCATCAGTTGGAAAGGGTCTTTTGTATGTGTGCATCAACCAACTTGGCTTTAAAATGTGTCATTTAAAAATGTGAACCATCATAATTACAGAAATGTAAAAGCATTTCCTTCCTGACATCTTTTTCCCCCATTAAGAGGAGTAGCAGGCATACATTGTTATTGAAAGAACACTTGCAAATATTGAATTGCTTGCAAAGAATTAGCTATTCAGCTATTTAAAAGTGGCCCTGAAGATTTCATTTGGGGTATAAAAACACTTAAAGAAGCAAATGAACTCTACAAAAACAGATGACAGCAAAAGCAGAAAAATAAGAACCTTGTCAGCTGCAAGGCTAAACACTTCTGCTGTAGTCTCTGGACTGAATCCCTGGAGTTTTTCAAGCAAAAGCAACAGGAGAGTCAGCTTCCATGATCCCTTAATACTTTGCTTTATCCTGCTGCTCCTATTCCTCCTGCCACGTCCTAGGGCCATATCAACAGGAGGACACAGCCTCATAATTTAGCAGTTTTAAATATGGCGAAAGAAAAACAGGATGGTTTTAACCTCAGAAATAGCCCTGAATATCTGCCTATTTCTTTCATTTCATTTTGAAGCTGTTCATATTGTGAAAAGGATGTGTGACAGCCACCTTTATCTAGAGCATCTTTTGTTCACCAAGCCCTGGAAGGTCAATGGCAAGTGAACAAGCTGCGCAATATGTTTCCTTCCCCAGCAGTGAGGTTCCATGGATCTGAGTGAAGTGACAGTGAGAGCAGAGGGGAGAGCTGAGCAGGCCTGTCCCGTGACGGCTTACAGCCATTGCAACTCAAGAGGCATCTTTCCTCAGTCTAATTTAAGACTAATTTGGCCTAGCAAAATGGTATAGATCATTGCATAGATACATACAACAAATTGTACAGCTTGGTCATAAAGAGTCAAAATAGTTTCCAATGGAAAAATGGCAAGGACATATACTTCACATAATTTTATGTATGTTTGGAAAAAAAAAAAATATTACAACTATGAAATCACAACTTGATGAAGTCTGAATGATGCCTTTTGAACAGCCTCTCTGACCTTTCCCTGCTTGCTCTCATTGCAACACAGATGGCTGGAACAGCTGAGGAGTTCAATTCAATGCCACACCTATGGTGCAGGGTTTGATCTTGTGCTCTTAACACAACTCCCATTCTTCAGCCAGCAGGATTACATGTATCAACTGCTATATATAACTTTTTCATTTCTCTTCAACTCAGTAGTCTATATATTTTTAAAGCCCATAAATAAAGAAATGGGGCAGAAGACCAAATGCCACTGTCACGATGAATGAGGTTTGCATTTACACCACAGCACTGACACATGAACTAAAGAACCAATAATTGCTGTAAAATTTACCACCCCTCAAATCCTAGCACCTGGTGTTCAAGGGAGACAAGCTAGAGCAAGGACTGCAGTTTCACAGCGGAGAATGAGAAAGCTTTCTGATCAGGGAAAACAACAGAATTTATTGGAACAAAAATGATGCAAATATACAAAACCAGATAGTATTTCAAGTAAAAAATTGTTTTGGTCTAATTGCCACTGAATTCTTGGTTTGAAAAATGAATATAAGTCTCAGATTTGTATTCCTCCTAGAAAGCAATACTTTCCAGGCAACACAGGCATTTTTTAAACAATATTACATCAGTATGTTTCAGTAATAAGACAATTAGTTGACCAACATGTGGCCGTGTCTCTCAAAAAAGTGTGGGCACTAGTACTGGACACAACTTGTGTAGGATCTAATTTCTTAAAAACAAATAAAAGAGAAACAGGAAGGAAAACTGCAGTGATGTATGGTAGTTAATGAAAGATTATAATCTGCAGCATACTGTGCACATCATGTGTCAACAGGAATTGGTCCCACTTGTTTTGCTAGGATTTGACAGAATCCAGACTTGGGCATGAATACAACATGGGTGAAAGCAGAATCAAACACATGTTAGCACCCAGGTCTAATGGGAAGAGGTTAAATTCTTCCCGTGTATTAACACAAGACCTGCTATGACAGCACAGGGTATTTTAGAAGCAGCCTTCAGTACTGCTCCTAGGCAGAAAGAGTCCTGGGTGAGGTCAGGGCATCCCAAAGGAAGCGCTGCCATGTCCGGTCTCTAGGACAACTCCTAGAAACAACACTTGGCATGACAACAGAGACAGACAACACCTGTCTAGCTGAAACCTGAATGGCAGGCTGTAAACTGGCTGGATGACAGCAAAGTCTGGCAAGCAGAAGGCACTAAAATAAGCCAGTAGCGCAGTAGCTCAAGTAACTGGTGAGGCACGGGTTGGTATGGCCAGAGGGAGCCATTTGTCGTCTTTTTCTCCCTGTCTTCTTTACCAATGTTCAGTGAAGTTCCTGAGTTAAGCGGCATTTGACCTCGTTTGCTTCTTAATCTCGCTCTGAGCAATGTTAAAGAACCTGTGCGGGCTTCCCGACCTGCACCCCGACATTTCCCGGCATCACGGCCAGGGCTGCCCGGCTGTGGGAGTACCTCCTGGTTTCAGTGCGAGCCTCTCAGGGACATAGCAGGGACCTTTGTGTAAAACTTACACTTAGGTGTTGCCTCTCTGAGACGACCACCACCCCCCACCCTGTGCCTATCGGAACCTGCTTGTCGGAGAAACCCCATATGCTTCAAAGGGACCACAGCGGAGACAGCGTCTGCCCTTGATTGAGAGGCTGCAGCTCTCTTTTCAAGAGATATAATTTGGATACTGAGTGTAATCATCACTCAGAGGCTAAACCGAGCCGCCCCCAGCATTACACTGAGGTCCAGCTGGATCAGCTAGGGGGTTTAGTCTCTGCCTAATTTATTCTTTCCATGTCCTCATGAAATTAATTTCTTTCTAGGTATAAAACTTTTAAATAAAAAGCATTTCTCATAGCACAAGATCCTTTTACTACCAGTCATTTTTAATACCTCTTGCCTTCTTAAAAGAGGTTCAGAAGACTTCATTAAAAATTATTTGAGCCTCCACCTTTCCCATCTTGGTGAAGTCACCATCCTTTCATAGCAGTGAGTTTCAAGAGGTCTCTTATTCCAAAAGACAGTGTGAGCAATCAGTGGATATCTCCTGCCTCACCTTAGGGTCTTTCCATTTTTCAGGTTCACATTCCACATATTTTGTCTTGGGATAGAGTCTGCCTTCATGGTCCTAAATACACTCTGATGACAAACCTCTCAAGTTTTAAGAAAGGGTTCCCCATAGAATCACAGAATGTCAGGGGTTGGAAGGAACCTGGAAAGCTCATCCAGTGCAACCCCCCCGCCAGAGCAGGAACACCCAGATGAGGTTACACAGGAACATGTCCAGGTGGGTTTGAATGTCTGCAGAGAAGGAGACTCCACAACCTCCTTGGGCAGCCTGTTCCTGTTCCCCTACACTTATACTGGAACCTGGGGTTGTTCCTGACCAGATGCAAGACTCTACCCTTGCCCTTGTTATATTTCATTAATTTTTTTCCCTGCCCAACTCTTCAGCCTGTCCAGGTCTCTGGGTGGCAGCACAGCCTTCCAGTGTCAGCCACTCCTCCCAGCTTGGTGTCATCAGCAAACTTGCTGATAATACACTCTATTTCCTCATCCAAGTCATTAATGAATATATTGAATAATATAGGCCCCAGTACTGACCCCTGAGGCACTGCACTAGATACAGGCCTCCAACTGGACTATGCGCCATTGACCACGACTCTCTGGCTTCTTTCCGTCAGCCAGTTCAGAGTCCACCTCACTACCCGGTCATCCAGACCGCATTCCCTCAGTTTAGCTGTAAGGATGCTATGGGAGACTGTGTCCAGTGCTTTTCTGAAATCAAGATAGGCTGCATCCACTTCTTTGCCATCATCTATCCAGCTCGTTATGTCCTCATAAAAGGCTATGAGGTTGGTTAAGCATGACTTCCCCTTGGTGAAGCCATGTTGACTGCTCCTAATGAACTTCTTAGCTTTTGTATGCCTTGAGATGGCACCAAAGATAAGTTGTTCCATCACCTTCCCAGGGATGGAGGTGAGGCTGACCAGTCTATAGTTAGCCAGGTCCTCCTTCTTGTCCTTTTTGAAGGCTGGAGTGACATTTGCTTTCCTCCAGTCCTCAGGCACCTCTCCCACAACTTAGCAAAGATGATGGAGAGTGGTCCAGCAATGACCTCAGCCAGCTCCCTCAGCACCCGCGGGTGCACCCCATCTGAACCCATGGGTTTATGGATGTTCAGATTGCTTAATCCGTCCCTTGACCTGTTGCTGATCTGATTTTCCACTCCCTTTCTTCTGCCCCCCCTATTTTTTTCTTTGCCCGTCTCTCAGAAGACCTTATTACCCAGAGACTTCAACAGACCTGCTGCATTACCTCCTGGGCTTTGGTGCTTTCTCTCCCTCATCTGTTTGATACCTAGAACTACCTGACTTCCATATCAGCTGACCCAATTATTTTTTATTTTTCTACATCCTCTACTGAAATTGCCTTGTCTTTTAACTCTGTTTCCTTCACTTGCCTTTGCCACATGCTGAAGGCCATGTGCCCAGGTAGGTCACGCTGCTTGCCTAAAGATCTGCCACATGTAAAGAAATTGTAGTTACCTGTGAAATGTAGGGTTTACTTCAGATTAAAAAGATAGCTTGGTGAGCCCTCTCTCACCTCCTAACTGCAACCAAAGAATAAAGTCACATGTCCAATGAACTCCAAGAACAAGTTGACTCTGTCACTAAATCTAAACTAGGTTACAAATATTTTTTTTCCTCCAGAATTAAGTTAAATCTCAGTGGATAAATGTAAATAAAATACAAGTAGGCTGAAAAGTCCTGATTCATTCTGTGGTTTTGGATTTGTTTTTGATCAGAAAAGATTCAGCAACTCTTTATAATCTTGAAGTAATGACTATTCTCAGTGTATATCCACCAGCTAGTATTTACAGCCACATGCAAAGCAGAACCACTTTATTTTACACAGCAGGACAAACAAAGCCTGGTATTACCACCTCCTATTAGCTCTACTCCCAGAGCAGAGTCAAAAATAGATTTGTTTCCAAGCCATCTTCTCTCTGACCCAATAGACTCCTTCAATGAGAAAGACTCTTCAAAAGCTTAAAGAGAAGAACACGTTAATGCAGCGACACATTCGTAGCACCCTTATTTGCCATGGTAATTTCCTTCATGACTGTTTTGAAGCTGGTAAAGAGGGTAATTGCAGAGAATTCTAATAGAAACCTATGAATCAGAAGTGATAGTCAAAGGTTTTGATGGTGTTTATAATTTTATTTATTTACTGGGGAATCATTGTAGGGTAATGATTGCTGAAAAAAAGACCCAAAATGAGTATGGTTGCAAAAACAAGAATCAACTTTTCAATCTCACATTCTATTTCAAACAATTGTCTCAGTAGATTCCCCTTGTCCAGGGTCATCTCATTCTGCCTGGTCAGAATTTTATGTCATTCAAGTTCCTTGCACTCTTTCCTTGCCCTCCCACCCCCAGTCAGCAGCACATACACTTTTTCTGCTTAGCAGCTTATGCCATTGCTCTGTGGAATACCAGCTGCCATCTTTATACTCAAATATTTGACAGATACTCTTTAATTCAGAGTTTATGTGCTTTGGTGGCTTTTTTTCAGGCATGGGGAATAAGTAAAACAGCAGCACAGAACATGAGGATTTTAGCAGTCACTGTTCTAGTGTACCATTACTTGATACATCTCTCTATCTTGCCTAAGGCTGTGCAGTTTTAATCTACATGTGCATTTGTGTGCTTGAAGCATAAAGATACCTGGAAACATTAAGCAGCAGACTAAGGCAGTGAGACATTGGGTTGTTTGATATGCACTTCAAGTAAGGAGCAGTGAACCATCTGGGGGACAACAATCTACAGGTAGACAGTCCTCTGCTCTTCATCGTTACCTATGAGTCCAGATGCTAAAATTGTTTACTCTAGTTCTACTTTGGCACCAGCAATTTCATTTTGTACTGTGCTTCAGGCTATTAAAGCTTCAGAAGAACATTCTGATACTATGCACCTGGAATTTCTAAATGGGAGTAGCAGGTTGCTTTTTGTGAATATGAGAATTACATTGTTTATAAGGCACTCTGTGACAAGTACACCACCACTTCACCTTTTGGTCAACAGCAGAAGTAAACCCCACAGTTAAATCCTTAGACATACAGAATTACTAAAGAAGTTTCTATGGAATTCATTAGAGACAGAAATTCATTCTCCCAGAAGCCAGTAGAAATAGATACCATAGAAATCTTTACAATGTCTAGTTTTAAGAAAGACTTTGTGGGATTACTTGAAAGCAAGCAATACTGGATATTGGGTAGAAGTAAACTTGTGTAGATTAGATGCTTTTCTACATAGCTGAAACTCTGCTAATGACATTTTGATGGAAGGTTTCCTTCTAACAGTAATTAAGATAAGCTTCATTTTATGGATTATGAAAACTTCACATTTAACCCTGAACTTTCAAATACAAAAGCTTTTGTTGTGGGTGGGAGGACAATTTATAAATTTCTCCCTGTAGAAAGATTTTTTTCCCCCACTGTAAAACTATGTAGCTACAACAATATGCACTCATACAGATGATTTCTATTCTACTAGAACTCTAGCTGTGTGTTTAGGTAGCTTCACATGATGAACTGCTGACAGATCCAGAATATGCACACAGCCAATGCTTTTTCCTCTATGGCTCGCCAGATTTCTGCAGAAAGGAGCCCAGAACAGAGAACTGGAGTGAAGACACAGCACAGACTTCACCCATGGAGCAGCTTGCAATGGGCTGGTTTTTGAAGGACCTGAGCTTCTAAGTGCTGCCCTCTCCAAGCAGGTGCCTTGCTCCCAAAAGGAAGCAGTTGGCAAATGTGGTGACCATTGACACCACATGAGACAGTGAAAAAGATCCCGTATGATCACAGGTACCACTTACGACTAACTTTCAAGGGAAGGTAAAGCTGGCTTTTGCTGAGATGCTACATGTCATGGAATTCAGAGATTAAAAAGGAGAAAAATAATGCAAAGGATTTGGATTGCTTGACCCTCAGTAAATTTATAGCTGTCTTCATGGTGCAGTTTAGTCAGACATTCTATCATGACCACACATACCTTTATTCATATAGAATTTAAAGCTGTCTTAAAACCCCTGATATTCTCATGTATATCTGTTTTGTAGATACTGTCCCTTTTGTGGATATACATGAGGAAAGTGTTTATATTACAAAAAAAATCCACATGCCATGAATGAAACATGCATCTGTACACATGCAAGTCTTGTAAGAACTATAAATATATTGCATTAGTAACAACTCAGTATTAAATTCTGCATTTGTTCTTATTCTTGTGGGGGAAAAAAAAAGAAAAAGGCAGATGGAATTTATTTGGAAGCTTATATTAAAACAGTCAGTGTCTTGCTCATCTGTGAAGCTCTTTCCCAGAAAAGGGGTAGAGATACTTTCTGCTATGGCTTCTGCAGAGCATAAAACAACCGAGTATGTACTCTACTGTGTCCCCGAAATTGCGGCGATTAGAGACGACGCATACCCAGACGCAGACAGAAATTCACACAGGTGGCCGGAACCGCACATCTTGTTTTCCCACATTTTACTTTCCAGCAAAAATCCCCAATATTCTTATTAGCAGTGTAAGTTTTATGGGGGCTGCCACAGTATCTTAATGAAAATAATTTCATTGAAGCAAAACTTGTTAAACATAAGGAAGAACTGTTCTACAGCATTAAACAATTCCTGCTTGTTTGCTTAGCCCCTTTGCCAATTAATACCCGTTACTTCATTTATGCCTTGGGAAAACTGAGTATTAGATAATTTATTTCCAAAAAAAGGATGTTACAGCTCTCCTAGATAGGAGGTCTCATATATATACTCATTTAAAAAAATTGGGGAGGCCTACTACGAAAATTATAAATGCCTGTGGGACATATAGCATATTTCAGTAGACTGTATTGTATAGATATCCTGTAGAATTCATTTCTGAGTTCCTGAGAGGTAAACTGTGGATACTATAGTCAGAATCAACACAAATACAGGGTCTGTGTTAAGACTGTGAGCTATTCACTGAGGTCTGAGTGAAAAATGTGGTTTCTCTGAAGGAGAAAATTACTATTGTTGCAGTTCTTCCCTTTTGCAGAGCATTATGTGAAATTCCAGTTTCTATACTTGCAAGTCGGACAGACAGAAATGTTTTCAGTAAACATCTAAGGAAACCTTCTTATTTCAGTGATTTTACCATTACTAAATGAAATACGATATACTCGAAAAGAAATGCAGAAGAAACGCAACTATCGAAATACAGGCACAATTTAGAGCATTAGTAAACTAGATCAGGACAACCAGATTTTGATAACAAAGAGACTCAGTATGAGAGATGGACCTCAGTTTGTTCTGATATCATTAAAATAACTTATTGTCAGCACAAAGTATGTAATTTTGTGTAATCCCAAATACAACGAGATCTTTCATTACAAAGAGGTTTTTCATTAGAAAGCACTCAGTTTTGTCCTGGCCCCAGCTCAGGGGCTCAGCAGCAGCACCACCACCCCCCCCAAAGAGAAGATGACCAAAAAAAAAATCTGAGCTACTTTGTCTTGCCAGAGAGTCATAAAATAGAACTATGATGGAAGAATTATTAGTTCTCACCCTGCTCTACTTGCTGCCTGTGTAGAATTGTTCCTTATGGCACATTATGCAGTGTTTCATCCAGCCTCATTTGAAGTGTTCAGCCCGATTTCAGCCATGAAAGTGCAGCTAACAAATAATCTCCTTTGGTTTATTTTTATCACATTCTCAAGTATGCATTAAAATTAGCATAATTGATGGTGTAATTAAAGACGTCATCACAGCTCTGAATACAGGACTTGCTAGTTTACGTGTGCTCCATGCTGGATGGATCTTAGAAAAGGCTTTTTTCCTGAAAGCTTTCTGCCAATGTGACATTGGATTATTTTAAAGACACATTTAATTCCTGAATTACTGTCCAGCAGGTTACAAGATGTTTTAATACAAATCAAAATGAGAGGACACAACTCATCCTGCTCCCATTCCATCTGTCCATTTGGGTATATAAAATTGATTTTAGTCATGAAGTCTCCCCCTATGCTTCCTTTGCGAAAATGCATCTGCACTAGTGAAATAGGAGCACAACCACCTCAACAGGCAGAGCAACTTCCAGCTGCCTCCACAGGTGTCAAAGCTTAAGCAGCTGCCATTAAGAAAACATTTCTCTTTAAGCTGCAGTACTAGCAGAGGTGGAATAAAGGCTCAACACAGCTCTGAAGAGAGTGACAGTCTTCCACTTCTTTTTCCTACGTGCCCTGTGTCACTAAGATTCTAGGACCAGCACTGAAATTCAGATCGAGCTGTTAAAATGACCAGGGGGAGCAAAGTTAATGAAGAACACTCCTACATGCCATACCAGCGAGTTTGTATTCTTTCATTTATGTCCTGATGGACCTGAAGTAACAATTACCCTGCTTCAGAGATGACACGAGTTTCAATAATAATCTTCAGAGCATAATGTTTGTTATATCAACGGTATAATTAATGTTAGAGCTCATTTTACAGTCAACTTTTGGACCATGCCAAGTCCACGGTTGAACCTAATTTCATGTATGGGATGTTCTTACACTCTCATCCATTCAGTAAGAGATATTATTGTACTGTGACCCTGTGCTATCCAACAACAAACTGTTGCTGCCCTCAAACTAAGGTACCACATTCATGAAGCCAAATACTAACTCGTATGTGAATGTAAAAGTGGTAGCATGCCTTTAAACCTATTGTAATTAGCACCTGTTTTGTCGCTAAATTAATAGTTCCCATTATACTCTTCCCTTTGTACCAGAAACTACACACAGCTCTTAGACCTAGCTCTACCAATCTGCTTGATTTCACAAGGCTCAAGGAAAAAGTGGATTCTGAAACGATGTTTTAGTAGAACACTGCCTCAAATGTATTTTCTTTCAGCTACTCTACTGAGTATTACGTAGTTATATAATGAATGATCTGTTCCAAATTTATAAGCAAGCCAGGCTAATGTCTCACAGTTGTTAGTGAATTCAGTTAGAGATGTTTTCTTCTCAGATCAAGTAGAAAGGAGATAGTAAAAATGTCAGAATAAAGTCTAACACATTCTCTCTTTTTCCTAAAGAGCAAGCTAAAGCAAAGATGGAGCTGGGAATAACTGAAAGGGCAAAGTGTACGTGTCCCCAGTTTGAGAGGTCGTGAGTTACGAAATCAACTCGGAGCTCCCCCTCATGTGGTGCTCAGCAGAGCTGTAGGATCTCTGTGTGCTTCAAGATAACTGCACCAACAAAAGATTTTAATCAAGGATGATGTATTAATAAAAGCAGAGTGCAATGGCAAAGAAGGGATCTTGATTTCTACACTAAAATATTATAATAGCTCTTAATGAGAATTAATGGAAGACTACCATCTATTTAAACTGTTTATTCAATGAAAGATGCTCCATAAGTCCAAAACTCTTATATGAAGCAGAAGGGAGGTTTTGTGTCTGTACAGGTCTTTATCAGGCATGAGTTTATGGCTCTACATTCAGAAGTCTTGAAGGAATGACTTGTGTTTCAACATAATCTGTACAAATGTTGAAACTGTATTTTTAAACATGGTACCCAATGTTGGTTTCTGATAAGTAAACAATGCAGAAGAATTTGTTTGTGCCTGTAATTTGGCACAATTCCCTTATTTTTCATTTAATTCTTTCAAATGCTTCTCTGACGCATTTCATCTACCTTATAGATTCCCTTGCTCTCAGCTTCTTTTTCATGAATCTGTTACAAAAGATACTTTACCTGTTTTATACTTCAAAATACCTTTGTTTCAAAGAGAGAAGATAAAAGAGAATAAAAAACATCAGAAGCAAGCCTTGATAATGAGGGAGACTTTGAAGCTTTGATATAAATACAACACAATGCTTTCTAACAGATTTTTAATTTAAAATCTCACATGGTACTGCTTACTTCCCTGCTTATTTTACTATAGTAACATTTCAGCTATATAATGGTGGTTCTGGCAACTGCTGTCTGTAAAAAGCTTTTTGAAAATGTAATCAGTCTGTACAAAATGGAATTGGTCAAATAGTACAAGTTACATCAAGACGTAAACTTAGGAAAAATACGTTGGAGCTGCATTTGAATATAGTTTACTCTAACAGGTATTTCTCAAATGTACACTTACAAATATGTAATATTTATGTTACATATATATATATGTAATATATGCATAAATAATGTATATTTACCCTGAAGTTCTTAAGGATAAGGAAGTTTAGTGCAAAAATCCTCCCACTAGCATGCCTGTAAATAAGAACAAATCCCTTTTGAGCATCCACATCCTCACCCAACAGTTAGCGGTACAAAGTCTAAATGTGATTTGCTGTCAGTAGTTATTAGGAAAACATCACATCTCTCTTGGTAACAAGAATTAAGAGCATAGGTCATGGAGGTAATGAGTTTTTAATATGACTCAAAAGTAATTATAAATTTACTTAAGTTACCTTGGATTACTTTAGAATTAAAGCGTTAATTAATTCACATGTGAGGCAGTATTTTTAGATGAATCAGGATCATTTGGGTGGAAAAGTCATTTAGCCAACAAAAAGAAATGGAAAACATCACATAAGTATGGGAACGTAGTCCACAAAGAGCTTGTGATGTGCTGAAGTGGGACCTCCACTATGGCCCATTAACTTCAGTAAGCCAAGTGACTGCATGTTTAAACTGACTCTGAATCAGGGAGACCTGAAATGTAGTCTCATTAATTAGAAATTACTACATTGTAACACACAGTTAACTTGTAAGGAGGGTCTTAGCTTTTTGGGAAACTGAGTCCTAAGAAGCTACATTTAATTTCAACAAGCGTAGGTACCTATCAGGTTAGTTCATCTTAATTTGTTGTATTTCTGACTCAGGAACGTGAGTAGGTAAACATCCTAATTCATTTTAAAATATCAGTCCCACTTATTTCTAAATATTTTTTAAAACCAGGAGTGTATTTTGAAATAGACATTCTCAAAAATCTGTATCACGAACATATACAACTGAAATTTAGGATTACAAAAGTAGCAATGCCAATAAGTTTGAGTAGACGAGTGTGTAGGCAAATAAATTAAGTTTATCCCATGTGAAATGAAAATGGGAAGTGTGAAATGAGCTCTATTAAGAGTCAAAGTTAAGTATATCCACTTCATCTACAATTTTGTTACAGTTATATGTGTAGTCAAACCTCTTAATTCATGTGTGCAATTATAGTTAGCAAATACTAGTATAAGCCAATATTCTGTACAACCATCTTTCCACCCACAATTCTGGATGTAAACTAGGAAAAAAGCCCAAGCATATTATGTACAAGTTGGAGGTTACAGCACTGAATAGCGAGAATAACAAAGTGAAAGCTTGGGAGATCTGATTGAGTGACAACCACTGACAAAACTTTGGAAGAACAAAGAGAAGCAGAAGTAAGAAGACAAGAAAAAGCGAAAGTATTCTTAATCACTTCCACTATGTATAAACCGATATAGTGCTTAAAAATAACCAACACGCTGTCATCTCACACTTCCAAATACAACTTCCTAAAGCGGTTTCTAGTGCGTGTTTCTGATAGCCATGAAACAGAGAGATCTGCTATTTGGCATGAAAATCTAGAAACCAAATTGTACACTGCCAGCATCAATGTACCAAAGTAGTGAGAGTTTGAAGACAATACGTCAAGTTGTCCACACAGTACTCTAGACTGAATATTTTGTCAAGATGTGTGTCGCACAGGCAACAGGAAAACAGTTTAAAGTAATATAGCCCTTCTGGTGAAATACTTCAATGTAATTACAAATCTATTATCCATTGCTGTGGCTTACCTAGCGGTCTAGCACACCTTCAATGGGCAGATTTTTCAACTTATTTTTTAACCTCCATGATAGGTGAATGCCCTACCCATCAATTTTACTCTCCCTGCCGGATGAATGAGGCGATGACCCTATTAACCGTTTCCTTGAGCAGCTCCGTAATGGCACAGCACTCACTTTGCAGGGCATGTTACAAATACAGTAATGATACGGCCTGACAAGCTGCTTGACTGCACGTTATTTAATGCTCAGAGGGCCACTAAGTGTGCAGTGAAATTTTATACTCGTAAGATAAACTAGGCAGCATTGACAATTGTTTCGTTCAGTGGGCAGAATTCTCAGAGGAGGTCGCCTAAATCATCTCTAAGCTGGTGGCCCAGCAGTCTGGGCAACGGAGGAAGAACAAAAGCAGGTAGGGCACGTGGGATAACACGGGGACTCAGACCAGACTTGACTCTAATTCTGATATCTGACATATTCGAGGGAGGTATTTGGGGGTGCTTCTCAAATTCCTGAGAGACAGGCAGGAAAAGTCTCAAAAAACAATGTTCACCACAGCTCTATCAAACTATTCTAAGCTTAGCCCAACGAGGATCACAGACCCAGCTCATCACAGGCAACACCGCAGGAACCAAAAGTGGCAATATTTCTTATTCAAAATGCCATTTCTATGCTTCAGTCAGCTTTCATATCAATTTAGAAGAGCTGAAGCACCTTCAGCATATCTCCCTTGCAAAAAATTTGAGATTATTGCTTTGCAATGGTCACTTTTCCACCACATTGCTACAGTCACAATTTTACATACAGACCCTTAGGCACATATCAGCTAAATAGCTTCTAATAACATCTGCAGGAGCTTCGCAGTGTTGTCAGGGATAAAAGACATTAAACACATGGCTGAAAAATACAAGCCATTACTTAAATAATTTCGTTGTTTTACCTTTTTTTTTTTGCCATTCTAAGGGGTGGGGTTGGGGAGGGCTTCTTGTTTTGTTTTTTTTTAAGAACTGTGATGATCCTGAAATAACAACAACAAGAATATGGCTGGCATGTCTGGGACATTTGCCATAAGTGAACCAACAGCCGTGGAATACCCCAGGATTGGTTCCACTTGTTCTGTGATAACTGCTCTTTAGAGAAGTCAGAAAGAGCAGAAAATACGGATAACAGAACAAGTGAAGAACTGTTGCTCCCTAGTGCCTAAAAAAGTAACCCCTTGACAAGAAGCAGAGCATTACTGTAAAGGGGAAACAATTAGATGATCCGTGTATCTCTAGCATTTAGCTTCAAGCAACATTATGTGTTTCATGCTATTCTTAACATTTTTGCTCCAAGATAAAGTATTTTCAGGAACATTGACCTATACAAAATAAAACGGTTTCCTGCATTCAATCATGTTTCAACTATCTTGCAAATAATTCATAGATAATAGAAAGTAATAAAGAATACTGTTGGAAGCTAGATTGCAGGATCTGTGCTGTGTGTTCCCTTTACAATGTTTGCCAAGAAGAATGGATTAATTTTAGGTCATATTGCATATGAATTTAGTATTTATATTATGAGTGAATTATCATGAAATTTTTATGCATGGACTGCTTTAAGTATATTTTCATTCAAAGTGTACAAGTGCAGAAAATAATACTTTTATCCATTCTTATGGCATTATGAACATAATCTCCTTGTGATTGTAAGCTGTTTTGTTCTATTTTATTTATTATTTGACATAGTGCTTTGTGTTTGTATATCAGGTTGCATCATTTGCTGCCTGAAGTTGAACCTGATCTAATTTTAACTATTCTAGGCTTTTTCTGCTGTTGTAGTCAATGCTCTGTTTATTGTCCAAACTATGAAAATTACAATGCATGTTCAAGTAAAATTACACTTTCTTTCTCAAAGCTGCTTAAGTGTTACTCTAAAATGATCCTGTATTAAACATAGTGCCTCTGTAATTTACTTCCAAATTCCAATTAAGACATTAACTAATGAATCATTTAATATTTCATCAAGCTATGCATGTAATGGATTTTTGTACTTCTTGAAGCAGGCCAGAGCAAGTAAGCTTGGCCTCAGTAAGCAGGACAGTGTCCATCCTATTGCTATGCAGAACCACGTGCCAAGACCAGGCTGAAGCAGACTCCTGCATTTATTTAATACTCTAAGGGTTTCACACAACTCTTCTCCCTTTCTAGCACAGAAACCTCTCTCTTGAGCTGTTAACCCTGCTGGGCCTTGCCTTGGCCTGCCCACAAGAGTCAGCTCACGTCTAATGTCTCTGGCCTTCTCCTGAGGAGAGAGGCAGCCAAGGGTCCAAGGAGGACCCTCAAGTCACACACATTTGCGATTACCTACTTAGAGAGCTGAACCATGGAGAGGTCAACCTGCCCAGCCTCCAAAAGAGGGGGGAGAAAGGGAAGAAGTGTCTCAGCCTTGCTAACACAACCTCGCGCTCTGCGGAGCTCATCTGGACCCCCAGTCAGGACAACACTGGGAGCGGAGCAGCTCTTAACAGTGCTCCCCCAGGAGCTTTACGTGCCCGCAAGTGTTTCCTCAGGTGAGAATTTGAGATGATCTGCCATACACGAGTGTGGTTGCACTGCACTGGGTTTTCTCACCCGTACAAGGCAGCTAAAATACCAAGTAGTGTGTTGGTTTTGACCTTGGCAGCATTTGAAATAGTCTCCCGGTACTAACAGCGAGTTCTGGTCTATTGTGTCCAGCAATAATGAGCACTACCTTAAACCAGCACGTATCGATTTCACTGCCACTTGTCAGCCCTTACTTATTCATTTCACAGCACTACAATAAGATCAACAGTGCTATAACCACGCCATGCTGATCATTGAAATATGCACTGTGATATAATACAGTGACACACTTTGCATTAAACAATGGCCTACCAAAAAAAAAAAAACAAACCACACACACAAAAAAGCAACAAAATCCTGGTAGCACAGAAACAATTTCTTACTTTAAGATTGATTGCAATATCAAGTAGGAAAAGAATAATTGGTTTTGCTCTGGTGTTAGGTGAAAAGCATTATAAGCTTAAAATATTACCCATGCTTTTAATGCAAATGAATTCAGAAATTAAAAAGTCTAATAATTTACCTGTGTAGAAACGAAAATATCAGCAAGATCATTAGAAACTTTAATTTTTACTTTAATTTTCCCTGTAGAGCATGCATTGATCATAACTACACACTATGGATGAGTTCAATTCACTGTAATAACAGACCAATTATTATGAAAATCAAGGTGTATAAACAAAAGCATGAACAGATGAAAAAACATTAACAAATTAAAAAAACCCACCACATGAAACAGTGGTTTTCCAACCTCAGTACTTATATTCTCCCTAGTGCCATTAACCACTACTCAGTTTATTTATAGGCATGTCCAGAACTATTGATTTTTATAAAGACAGAAGAATTAGGATTATTTTCATCTATTTAATTTCGAGATAGTAAAATTTTCATTTTTTACATCAAAAAGTTAACACCATTTCCTAAGCCATGCAATAGTGCTGCTCACAGGAATTGGACAAAAAAAAAAAGTGAAAAAAGCTTGAAAGATCTGAAAGTGTTTGGTCATAACTGCCTTGTATCTTTCTAGATTTTAGCTTCATGATTAAGTTAACTCAAAGGTTACACCTTTGGGTTTGAAAGTCTTCAGCAGATTTGGGTTTTCATGAAGGTCTTTGATCACCTTCTGAACCCATATAAAGTTTTGCATTTCACACATTACATAGCAGAGTAACGGAATTTTACAATGTTGTTGAAAAGGACTTTCTTTTGCTTGTTTAAATTTTATTGCTTCTTGTTTTCATTTGTAAATGCCACCATCCTGCAAGGAGTTCTTACAGTCTGTGAAAGAGAGGGGTTATCCTTGTCTCGCTTGCTCTGTTACTCACAATTTTCCAGACAAGTCCTGTATCTCCCATTATTGTCTCACTCCCAAGCTGCTCCACATCTTAGATCTTTGTCCTTTTTGCACCCATTCCGCCATTACTGGGTTTTTGGCTTTTGAGATACATGAGGATAAGATGGTGGGGAAATACACAACTAAAACATACACGGACATGAAAAAACAGTTCACTGCTGTTATCAGCGTCCAGCCTTTCTCTCCCCCAGATATCATAAATCACATTGTCATTGAAGATTGACTTGGGTAAGTATCAGCAGATTTTTCAGAAACAACTCTACAAGGATCTGTCGGCCAATCCACAAGTAAAGGCCAGAAGACTACCTAACGTCTCAGAAAGACAGTTATTTAAAAAGAAAACCCCTTAACTCTCTGATCCGAGGCTCACTTTATACCATACGCAACACAAAAACAGTGTTTATTGTCACACCCTGGGTGACAGCATGCTAACAGAAAGGCATTTCCATGTGGATGTAATGCCACAAATGGGCAAAACAGAAGCACTTTCACCAAATTAGATTACTCCATCTAAAAATGGATATCTGAAAATGGAAACAAAGCAAACAGAAAACTAGAAAAAATAGAAGCAAGGCTGTTTATGTTGCCCAGGCTCAAGGGTTTAACTGGGTGACTCACCTTCCCACACCTCGCACTGACAGCAGTGAAAGTCCAACCATCCGAGAGACCGAGACAGAGAACCCAGCTTGGAAGTGCAGCTCGCACCGAGGATGCACAAAGAGCAGCTCGGCAGAGACAGGGATGATGGAGAAGTTATCACAGCCATAGTGACATCTGGGTGGGACATTCAGACAGGTAAGGGTGACAGCTCCGCAGGACGGGCGCGTGGATTCACCGGAATTAATCAGACACTGATCAGATTGAGAGTGGTGCCTTTTGACACACTGGTCTTTTGTAGGTAGAGCATGTAAAGACCTCTCTCAAACACAGCCCTCTCCCGTGCAAATGTTGAGAGATTAACATCTCTAGAACTGCCAAAAGCACAGACAGAAGAGGAGAAAATGAAGAGTCATGAAGTTATCACACGGATTCATTAACCAACTGATTGGCGCTTTCCTATTGCTGCTGTCATGAAAAAGGACAGGAAGACAGATTCACATTTATCTTAAACACTTCATAGCAGCAATTCTCAGGGAAAGTACATCTTCTCATCTCTGAAAGGTGTCTAGCACTAATGTATTTTGAACATAGCAGGTGCTAACTGTGGAACGAGCAACTTTTATTAAGTACAAACTTACTAAGAAAACTTGGTATTTGCCATGGGATTTTGTTAATTCCATTCTTAATATAATTACAAATGCTAGAAGTGCATTCACTGAAAGTGTAGGCATTAAGAAACAGGACCTAAAGCCACAGATAAGTCCTTAAAAAAAAAAAAAAAAAAAAAAAAGGGCACTTTTATTTTCAAGTTAAAAAAAAAAGTAAATTATGGCAAAGTAATAATAAGACTAAGAAATTCAGTCATACTTTATATCATCCACTTGGTGACAAAAATCATAGTCATTAAAAAAAGCTAATTGTACTAGCATTTTATACCAAAACCAAGATTAGAAATCACTAGGATAAAGATCAATCTGTAATGAACAGTTCCTGAGGCTAAACTCAGTAATCTAAAATATTGGAGTATTGGTACAAAGACGCAGAATTTACCAGTAAATTGTTCATACAGCGTTCTGGACAACAGCCTTCATACACTACCTGCTTTTGCAGAGTATGCATCAGTATGCATTCCTATTTTTGTCTTTTTTTACTTTCATAAAGCTTGACTTGTCTATATAGAATAGCCTAAAAATCTTCCTGGTAGTATGAACAATGAGATTTTACAATGAGCACAAGAACTGGGGCATTGTTAAAATGTCAGCTACAGAGATACTACAGTTACACTGCTATCTACGGGTAGATTTCTTCTCTGTGGGTTGTAGAAATCTACATAGGCATGTTTAAAAAGGTGGCTATTGTTAAAAGCTAGGTTCCATGCTGTGATTTTCTCCAAAGAGAAAGTGACATTTGAAAAAAACCAAAACACAAGCACACAACTAGTACTATCAGTAATTATAGTTTTTACATGGCAAGATTATTCAGAGCCTCCAATTAACTGCAGTGTTGCATCTTACTGGATGCTCTGTGGAAGTACACACAAAGAAATGGCTCTTTTTGAGTAGCTTAAAATCTAAACAGACAGTTGACACAAGAAGCAGGAAGAAAAGATGGAAAGTCTACTGTAGACAATTAAATATGCACAAAAACATATGTGAAAATACTAAATGCATATGGAGAATGCTTACTAGATTTAACAAATGAGGAAAAGGGCTCCATGAGAAACAAAGAAAAATAAAGCTGAGAATGGCTGCTCTCCTCCCTGCCACTGCCAACACGCAATCCTGCTTCATTTTATCTCCAAGGTAAATGAGTCGGTGTGACGGGAGCAGATGCCACAAATGCTAACGTAGCAGGAACACTCGCTGCAGCAAAGGAGGGGAGCAAACAAAGGGATTCGGCAGCAAACAGCGCAGCAGCAGTTTCTGCAGCAGACATCACCCATCCTTCCCGCTTCGGGGCAGCCCCAGAGCTCTTGGTTTTCCTGAGAGTACAAGATAAACTGCCACAGATAACCTTAAACTTTGGGGCTGCAGCTCGCTCTTCCTGCGACCCTGGGAGCACCCAAAGCTGGTGCAGCAATAAGAGCAGCACTCCAAGTTACAAAGAACTAGCCTGATGTAGAGTTGCTGAACAGAGTTCACTTTTCACCTGTTAGATACTTTCAGTAACAAATTATGTGCTTTAAGAGGGCCAAGGAAAATTCTCTTTGGAAAGCTGAAGGAACACCTTGATTGCTGTCATGACATTTGTTCTCCCTATTTCTGCATTCAGCTCCGTTCTGCATTGAGTCCCCATTAACAAGTTCACATACCTTAACAAAAAGTGCAAGAAACTGGCTCTACCGAATGTATTTTTAACATTTCTGAAAAGATTTAAAGTAATTACAAGGTATATTGATATTTGGCTGCGATTCTAGTGATCTCTTGCTTTATCTCTTTGCCTGCTGTTCTGGAGTACAACTGTTTGGCACCAACAGCTGGCAGTCTGGTGTGAACCCAATGCAGATGTTTTCCAGTAATTAATCTCTGACTGTGACCAACAAGAGTTTATTCTAGCACCAGTAAGACCATCCCTGAAGCTAATGTTAAGTCATCCTGGCCCAGCTTGACACCTTGGGATGCTCTCAGCAATACTGCTGAACCTTGTCTTTGGACTTGATTTTTTCCCACCATCATTGTACCTTATAAAACTCACATTTTAACACACCTGCAGCAAAAATAATTATTTCGAAAAGCACAGGTTAAGACCCAAGTCTCTCTAAGAAAGACACTTTATCCTAAATCAATTCAAGCAATACTCTGTGAGATAAATTTATATGAAAGTTTGTCAGCTGTGTGATTCAAGCTATAGATTCTTAATAGAGAAGAACTGAAACTCTTTATGAGGCACAGGCAGAGATTTTGAATGGTGTGAGAAGAGGCAAAAGATATGAAGAGTCATTTCTATTCCTTCAGTCTTCCATAATCATGCATTTTTCTGATAGTGAATGTGCTAGAAGTATATATCTCCTAATCGATCCATTACAGTGCACAGTTTTTCTACATGATAGTCATTCTCTACATGATGCTATAGAAAAGTAGAATTTTCAAGCTTCAAGGAAGAATACTGGAATTTGAAGTTTTGAATTCTTTTAAAATATTTCTCCCAGAACCCAAGGCTCTTCTTACTTTCTACCTGTTCTTAAGTATTCAAGCTGCCAACAAAAGAGGTACTCCCAAGGTTACTGAGTTTATGTGAACGTAGATCCCAAAGCAAAGCCTTGGCAATAATGAGAATATTACAGCATAACTTGAGAGCTATGTGAAGTCAGAAGATTTGGGGTTTTCGGGGGTTGGCTCACTAATCTGTCAGCACTCTCCTGCACCTGTTCTCACTCCAGCAGCACATCACTCCCGTAAGAAATGGTGTCTCAGCTATGGATGGGTTCTCCTCACCTGGGAGAGTCTCCTGGCAAGATGGCAACTTCCAAAACAGAACACGCTTGAATGTGGAAGGATTGTGGTAAAACTGGAAATGGCTACAAATAAGATCAAACAGCTGAGGTGGCAAAACAGCCTATGGAGACCAGGCTTCAGGCTGAAAGATCTTCAGGCTGGGTTTAAAGACAGCCTTAAACATATGAGTGCATGATTTCCAGCTTCCTTCAATGTAGTAACAGCACTGGATACTTCTCAGGAGCAGGCTAGTGTACAGTTCTGGCTATGTACTCTTTAGCTCTAGTACGAACTTTGCAGTAAAAATTAAAATTTATATGGCTTTACTCTGTAGCAATTCCTTTCAGCCTAAATGAATATTTAAAAAGGGTGATTGGCCACATTTGTTTTGGTCTTGCTTTTACTAATATTTTACCTCCTTTCCCTGTTTTTTTCATTGTCAATGTTTTTGTCTTTATGTGTTTTCTCTCTTCATCCTAGTTTTTCCTTTGCATTTGTCACTCACAGTTTTCACTCTTTTACTTTCCTTCCCAGCCAGTTCTCCCTTGCTGAACGGAATGGACTGTTCAGACACAGAGATTCCTCTTGTTCTGTGTCCACCTTTCTCATACACCAGAGAAGAGATGCTGTTTTCCAAAGCACCGATTCAGCTCAACAAGGGGGAAGTGGCTAACACCAAGAGCCGCAAGAAATCCGTGTCAGTTCATTATGCGGAAAAACCCCACACCAAACCACCCAGCAACTACAAAGCTAAAAATTCAGATCAGCAGGATAGGAGAGACGGCAATTTTCTGGGAGTCTATTAATAGATTAAGGCAAAGTCTCAAGTAAAGAACAATTTACAGGACAGGAGTTCAAGTCTGTCTTTGCTCCATTTGTAATTAGCATGTGGCCCACTTGGATCCAAGGTATGGGATTTGGGGGAAAATCAGATTAAAAGTATATTGGCACTGAATATTTTAGCTGAACGAATATCCAGGAAGATATTTTCAGGATGTGTCCTTACAGACAGAATAAAAAGATAATATGTCAGTGAGCATAAGCTGCATTGTCAAAGCCATTACAACACTGCAACTCTTTCCAGTCTGACAACACTGTTTCGGCAGTTTATGATTCATGCTGACTTCTCCCATCTTCGTTACAATCCAGGTATATAGAGACTGAACAACACATGAACCTAGCAGTGTCTGAATTATAGAACTGATTTCAATATTAGCTTTTCCTTTTAAATGCTAGAAGAACTGGAAATGGTTGCTCCTGAGGCTCTCTCCCTTCGATCACTGGCAGGAAGGTCAGGTTTTCTCCTTTAAGGGTATTTCTCCAGCTCAAAGGCTGGGTAGGTTTTTTTGACAACCATCAAAATCAGCTGCAGAATATCACACATCTGAGAGTCAGACACATTTGTTTCCATCTTAAATATATTTATACCATCATTTAACTCACTGCTCATCTTATGATAGATTTATCTGTTTGCACTAACCACGACAATGTGTCTTAGTCACTCATCTTAGGAAAGACTTCTCATTCTCCTCAACATCCTATTTACCTTTCTTTCCACCTGTTCCAGTTTGAATCCACCATAATTAAAAGCAGGCAAATAGAACTATTAAAAGTATCCTTGATTCTGGTTTCTGCAGGACCTAGTGCAGATATTTGTTATTTCCTTTGCTAATGCAAAGACCTCACGCAGCACAGCCTAAGATTGTATTTGCCCTTTTCATTGATGTGTCGCGTTGGTGGCTTGCAGTCATCCTGTGACTTTCCCCCACCCCGTCACTTCCAATTAACAAGGTCCTAGCTTATAACAGAAATGTATTGTTTTTGTGCATGATCTTGCACTTTGTCCTATTGAATTTCATTCAGCTACTATTACTGTAGCCCTCAAGGTCATTTTATTCTTCCTGTATGGTATTCTAAAGTCCCCACGTGATAGGGCCCACAAACTTTGTGGGCATCAGAAAAATTGCTTTTGCTAGTTTTCAAGGGAATGACTGACATTTTTAAGCAAGATATACCAGAAGCAATTCTTGAGGGACCTACGTATAGCCCCACCACAGTCCTCTTGGTGTGATCTGTTTGTTTCCAGCAGATTACACTAATGGATATCATTACTGCAGTGACTTTGAAGTACATGAAGCAATGTTCAAGAAAGTGTTGGTCTTTCTCTCTGAGAAACTATTGGAGTTTTCACAAACATCTGAGCATTTTATCCAAGATCTGATGATGCTCGTACACAGTATTGTCTAAACTAAAGTAATCATACTTAAAATGTCCCAGCAGTACAACTGTGAGCTGCAGAGCTAACGGGACACAACCACACACAATACAGAGCAGGAGCTCTTGCTTGGAGATGTAGCCAGGTATGATTTGACTGCAACATATTTACCAGATACAGAGCGGCTTCTTAATTTGTCATGAGGAAGTTCCCCCAATGACCAGTCTAACCTCTATCAATTTACAGCACTTGAAACCTCTTTTTAATTAAGGTTAGAGAAAAATGCATGGCTATCCTAGCTCCAGGACACTGGAAAACTGATACATAAGTTTGAGTTATGAACAAAGCAATGCTAACCCCATGAAAATGAAGTCTTGGCCTATCCAAAGATGATGAATCAATCTTTGTTACAAAGAAATCTATTTTTTAGCACTTTTTTCCTCTTACTTTGGAGTTTTCCAGCTCGGAGGTTTGAATGATGACCTATCTTGAGAATAACTGTTTTCATAGTATTTTACAGGACACGTTAGAAAAATTTAGAAAATGATACAATTGATACACATCAGGACTTCAGAAACATTAGCCACAGAACCAGCAATAATGAAAGCAAGAATGGAGAGTGGAGAAGGGTCCTTTTACTCCTTAACTGGGACATCAAAAGCACAGAAACTACTTGTCACTTTTGCCCTTGGGTTTATTTAATCAGCCATAAAACAATGTTTTGAAATTCACAAATCCATTTCTATCCTGCAGGAAAATGTTAGCGGAACAGTCATTCTGCTGTTACACAGCACAAAAATAATGAATGTGGAAGCAGGTGTTGCTTATGTGCTGCATAGCAAAAAAAACAGCACCCCATGAGAATAATTTCTTCTTGTCCCTTCTGCCTCTCAGTGTTCTTCTACAAACACACATGGAGGACACAACCTTCTACCATGAACTTAGGTGTCCCCTTTGATACTCATTTTTACCACGTCATTTTTGGACGCTAGAGGACACATCTACACTGATCTTCCCTGTAAACTGCAGCGTAGATGCAGCCAGTGAACACACTTGCCAAGATACAAGGTACAGACCATGCAGACCTATTCACCAATTCGTAATACCTTTTTTCCTAAAATGTTACAGAACATCTAAGAATCTCAGTTCCTCAACAATGGCATTTGCCGGACTCTGTTCTTGTATACTGTGTTACTGCTCAAAATGTAAATGTTTTATTTCAAAATAATTATGCAGACTTCATGAACTTCAAGTAAGAGTGTAATTAGTTGATAGCAAAGTGGGAGAATTGGAGCTCTTCCAAGAGCTGCCTGGAGGATTCACCTGAGTCTAAAAGCAAAACTCTTCCAGTGTCACAACAAACTCTGAACACACTAGTCCCAAAGACTGTAATGTGAACACAGATGCTGAAAACTAAATAGATTTAAAGGTAAGCACAGAGATTTTTATAATTTAAGTCTTCCCTCTGCTTTTGTTCCATTCTTCACATACATAATTGGAAAGAATTGCCTTCAAACAATTTTATGAGTTGTAAAAAGAAAAAAAAAATCTCATTTCTATTTCTCTGCAAAATATATATTTTTAGTTGCTAATAATTAAATATTACAGCTCCTTGTCAAATTGTCCAGTACAATTTCAGAGAGGAAAGACACACATGGAAAAAGACCATTCAGACTTACTGCAGAAAGAAACAATTTCTCCGAGTGTGTGTCCTAGTGTAAATCTCTCAAAAATTGCCATGAGTTAGGGTAGTAAAAAACTGTTCAATGTCTTGGGCTACTCAAGCGAGTTCCTGTCAGCTGATTCCATAGGACACTTGTTTTTAAGCATGGGCTTAATGAACAAAAAATATCAAACACAGGCATAAATGGCAGGGACTTGGTGTTCCTTACTCAGTAATCACCAAAAAGAGTAATTTGAGTAATTTGCTACTAATGCATCTGTCATTGTCCATGCTCTAAAAGAGACTGTTCTTTCTTTTGCTCCTGAGGGCATCCTGGCACCTGCACCAGCTTTTTCCTTAGTTGTTTTAAGTGTATAATTCTTCAAATGTCAATACAAACTGAGACATCTTTACAAAACCCACATTCACAAGAAAAGCATTGATGAGTAATCACTTGCACTAGGCAAAAAAGAAAACTCTGTGGGATGCACCACTGTACACGAAGGCTAGAAGTACAGAAACTATAGGCAAATAAATTATTCCTTGCATTTGTTATTTCAGTCATCTGTTGACTTTGCTTTGACCCTTTTAATGATAAATTAAAAGTGAAATTCTGAAGGTAACTACTGATAATTTCTTTGATGTATTTTTTATTTGAGGACTCTCAAGGAATGAAGTGTACAAAACAACAACGAAAAAAACCC
This sequence comes from Streptopelia decaocto, assembly GCF_964273445.1. NCBI lineage: Eukaryota > Metazoa > Chordata > Aves > Columbiformes > Columbidae > Streptopelia > Streptopelia decaocto. Next base: position 5,298,093 of record NC_138665.1, read on the forward strand.
AAACAGAATATGCTCAGAATTTCACAGATACTTCTACTGATGTCTCTCAAACTCATTGTTTGGTCAGGTTTACAACTAACATTGCTTGGATGGAAACTGCCATGTGGAACAACGTTGTAAATAAGCAGCTAGAGATGGGACAGGACACTGACTTATTTGCAAAGCAACAGGGAAAGTTCTCCTGTGATATTGTCATTGGTGCAGATACCCAAACCCCTTTTGTGTGAACTGGGAAATTTCAGCATCATACCAGATTGATATGGTAGTAATGCAGCCACTAATGAGAAGTAGAAACTGAGCAAAGAGTGCCAGAGACTTCAGTGGTGTTGGCTTAAATGCAGGTAAATAATTCCATCCTGTCTATAATATGTGTATTAATTTCATAAGGCAACAAATTATTGCCTAAGCTGCCAGTCCTGCAAACCCAGCTGGACCCCAAGTCATCACACCCTCCCAAATCAGCGGTTTGCCACCAAGGGCAGCTTGCGCAATGCATTTGATCTACATCGCCCGTTGTACATTCCCATGTATTAAGAGATGACATTACTCAAGGACGTGGCATGCAAAAAAGATGCCATTTGCACATTGCTGTTGTTTATTGCTGACCTCCCACCTCGCACTGGTCTTTGTACAGTACCTGGAAAAAATATCAGTCCCTTCTGATGTTTTCAGTCTGGAAATTCTAAACACAAAGTGTGTTTCAAGGGCCGTTTGTGGGGAAGATCACAAATAAGTACTTTTTAAAGAGTGTCCTAGAAGCATCCAGTGAGAATTCAGTGTCTTATGAATCTAGACAAATACGTCAACTGCCAGGGTGCCCTGGGAGACCCGCATTACCAGGAAAGAAAGACAACATGGGCACGCTGTGCCTGCAGACAGCATGGGAAGATGGACCAGAATTAGGCATCTCTCATGTTGAGGTACCTTATAAATAGTTTTCTAGGAAACTTAACTAAATATTTAGGCAATTTTCCTGATTAACAGGGAGAAAGATTCAAGTGCAGCTGTTCTGTGTGGCTGCAGAGGCACCCAATGGGGAATTACTGGGTCAGAACTCCATCACAGCCAATAATTCCGCTCAAAGCAGTTGACCTTCGGTTTCTGTTGCAATAAAATCACACTGAACTGCTTGGGTTTCATGTCAGTACAACATGTAATTCCTCTGCCATTCTGCCTGAATTATGCTTATGAAAAACGTTGATCCTAGATGGTCATTTGATATTAATATACCAAAGAATAATTCATTTTAAGTATTTGAGTACTTAAAGGTCACAATTCATTTAAAAGTCAGGTTCTGTTGTTTTTACCTGTATATTCTAAGTAGTGTCTATTCTCCCTAATTTCTAGAGGGTCTCCAGATAAAGTATTAATCAAGCTAAATTAGTTTTGTCCTATGTAAATTGTTTTTCTGTTTTAGTACCTTACCCTAGTATTCTTTTTTCCTGGCAAGAGAAAACAGAAGCCTGTCACTCATTTCTGAAGACTTAGATATCTCATCATGTTACACTGTGGTTTGATGGTAAATCTGGCAGGTGTTTTGGAGGCAAATGTAAATAAAGGTACCAGGTGCTCCCGAACACTGAGGTATGCCTCCTGGTCAACAAAACACCAGTGTCAGGAGCTTGATGGATGTATTTTATACTAGGAAAACCTTTTTCATGTAAATAGCTGACATTTTAAGAAAGAAAACTACAAAATAAAGAAGTTTACCATAAGAACAACTTTTTTACCTTTACTGCTGCTCTTTAACGATGTTTCTCTTCTCAGAGAGATTTGCACCAGTCTGACACTGAAGGAAGGAACACGCACAAAAGGAAAATACACCCGACAGCATGGCCACTTCACAAAAATCATTTCTGTCTCAGAATTTCAGTCGCTTACTTTTGCTTCTTTACTGGTAACTTCAAATTGCTCCACATCTCACTGGGGAGGGTGCCAAACAGAACGATCCTCCTTCTCTCCACCCCTTGTACTTTCAACAATAAGCTGGTTTATCCAAAAGGTACTTCAGAGCAACACTTATTGTACCAAACTGATGCACTATAATATAGCAAAAATCGCTCTCCCATCCCTCCGCCTCCCTTGCAGTTCTCCAATAGGGAAGCTTAGTCCTGACAAGCTTTACCAGCCCTAGGAAAATCCATCCACCTTGACACTGCCCAGTTGCTGGAAATAAATATAAAATAAGAGCTTGTGAACTGTACAAAGGATGATTAATGTTTTCATAAAACACATACTAAAAGCTAACAAGTTTTGCATTTTCAGGGGTTTTTAAGACCCATATGGTACAAGCACTTGTGTCATACGTCCTTTTTATCTGGAAAGACAGTAGCATTTTCTATACTAGGTAAGATGCAGACTAAAGACTCATGTAAGCCAGTATCTGGGTAATTTTGTTTTGTTTTTATTCCAAATTACTCGGATAACATATTTAACTTTTGATTTTTTTTTTCCTGCCAACATTGTATGTGGAGCTCATTAGAAACTGACCTAAATCCATCTCCCTTCATTTCGTTGCAGCATGGCAGATTTTGTGATGGTTCTAATCGGCCTTAAAGGAGCTGCCCACCTCAATTCCATTAACAAAAAGTCAACAAATGCACATTTGCACCCTGAGCTATTGGCAGTTTCTGGATCAAGCAAATAAAGCCCACATGAACAGCTGTCTTACTTTAAAAGAAATAATATTATCTAGCTTGTTTCTTTCTCTTTTTTCCTGGATATTGAAAAGTAAAACAATGAAACAGAAATAGAACATTAAATAAACCTGGAACTTTACATTAAAATAGCCTCTGTCCAGCTTCCAGTTTTTTCTGTGTGTCTCACCATTCAGTTCTGTTTACTGTGAATGAGGCTGAGGATAATGAGAAGGTCAAAATATCCCAAGATATGTTTTTCAAGAACGACCTGTATCAGAACAGCTTCCTTGTGCTAAACACTTGCTACCAGGACTGATTGAATCAGACCAGGGATGAGTTTCTATTGTCAGTTATAATTTCATTTACAAAAAAAAAGTCAGATAAGTTTTTCGTTGTTGTTGTTTCGGTGGGGTTTTTTTGTTGCTGTTTTTGGGTTTTTTTGTTTTTTCTCTCTTAAATTCTTGTTTAAATAATAATATTGCATAAGGTGTCTTTAAAAAATCAGTAATAAAGTTTCGGGGAAAAAAAATAACAAAATCCCCACATTTAGTCTAAAGTATAGCCTTATAGGGGTTACAAATCCAGCTCCAACACTGCTGCCTTTCCACATAGCATCAAAAGATACTAACAGGGAAGAAATTATTTAAGGAGTCCCTAGCTGCTAAAAAAAAGTGTAAAACAGATAAAGAAGTTATATCACATGAAACAGAGCAAATACAGACCTCAGAATTTGCTGTTACTGTTACTTTAGCTAACAATCGGTTTGTTAGAACATTAATAGTCCAGTAACGATTGGTTTCTTGGGGATTATTGCCTATATAAATCTCAAAAGTTGTGTGCTGTTAAGTAACTATTTTCTTGAAGCTGGCAGTCAAGTCCAATGGCAGTCACGTTTGTTAATATTAGTCAGCCTCACCATTAATCCTGATCCCGAGTTCAACCATTAGTTCTAATCCCTTGCACACACAGAAAGCAAAGTACCAAAGTCCTTGATTGTCTTCAAGTGTTCATTTGGAAAAACGTTATCAAATATCTTGAAGTCGAAAAAGGAAAATCTAGTCTCCTACACTCGCTTATGTTCACAGTAGAAGGAATACATGCCGGGGTGTGTTCAGTATAATTGCCCCACAAAAGCAACTGTGAGGCTGTTTGAAAATCCTCGTGTATAAATTTGCAGAGTCATCACACATCACTGGGACCGTGTGTTTGGTGGTTTGCTTCTGAAAACCAAGGAGCTTATTAAAATTAACTAAAGCTAGATCAAAAGATAATGCCCACTCTGGGGACCCATAATAATACGGAATTATATCAACACCTAGAATTTTATATGTTGCATTTTGATGGTCCTTATACTAACAACATTCTCTCCAGTCAGTCTAACAAGAAGCACCAAGAAACATCGGTTACTTGTACTTTTACAGGGGGACCTTTTCTTCCATATCTCAAGAGATCGGACCCTTGCAACAAATCTGAGGCTTCCTCATCTTATTTCCAATGGCACCAGGAGTCCCAGTTCTTCACCACGTGGATGCTGAAAGGATAATCATGGAGTAGGTCTAGCAGCTAACAGACAGGTAGGGAGCTTTCATCAAAGCCACCAGCATAAGGGGGTACTCGCATATTGCAATGTGACAAACAGGGACATCAGCTGGTAATTCCTCTGGTAGTCAGATTAGTCTACTTTTTTATCTCAAAAAGCCTCAGCATAACCAAATGCACCATTTCTCCTGAGATATCATAAGATTTATGGGACAGTAAGTTCAATCTAGACTTTTAGATATATAAACATCATAGATTTGCTTGCAGTGACTCGTTAAAGGCAACAGGATTCCCCAATGGGACAGGAGCACCCCACAAACCCGGCTGAGCTCTCTGCAGTAAAGGCAGGGTGGGGCTGAAGCGTTAATGGATTTCTGCTACCTGTTTTATAAATTAAAAACAATTTTAGTCATGGAGAAAACAGCGTTTGTTCAGCAGGCTTTGAGGGGTGAGCAACAGGTAATATACCAAGAAAAATTATTAAAGTCAAATTTATAAGCTACAACATAAACTAGAGACACAAAAAACCAAAACAAAATCTGCATAAAGCACCACTACGGTGGATGAGGATAATCTGGAAAAACTCAGATCTGCAATATATTTCCAAATAGGCAACTGCCAATACTTGTATTTACATGAGTAAACTGAGGCAAAGAAACAGAAACCCGCAGTCAATACCAAGCAAAGAAACCTATATATGGCAGTGCACAGATGTCTGACTATTCCTTTCTTTTAGAGTGTGACAATGAATTAATAAGTAATAAACCCTGAAGTGAAAGTCAAAACTTAATGCCTAAATAAGTTCATCTCTTTGAGAACATATGAGTTTCCATATTCCTATGGTGAGCATTTCAACTGGAGGTTGAAAAAAAAAAAAAAGGAAAAAAAAAAACCCACACCACACCAAAATATAACCCCCCACCATCAACCAGCTGTACTTTGCCTTAAACTTCTCTGAAACCTCAATTTTATAAGAGTTTCTAGTGAAATGCATTAAAATGTTCAACTTTCTAGACTTACTAATGCCTCTTTCTCTTTCAAGTAATAATTCACTTCAGTTTTACATCAAATGTTAAAAAACAGAAGGGCGTAGGTATAATTTGCTTCATATTTCATATATAAAGAGAAATAAAAGGAGTCAATACATCACTTTCCTATTCCAGTTTTCTTCCTACCTTAGTTGCTGATGGAATAGGTACTTTCTAAGTGTGAATTCTCTGAAGCATTGAATTTCTCAGGACAAATGATACAGAGGGCAAGACTCTTCTTACCTGCTGCCAGGTTTTCTAACCAACCCTGGTCACTAACTAGATCTCACCTCTATTTCACAGCTATAATTTTCAAAGCTATTTCTTTTTTACCTCCTTAGGTTTTATTACTATCTGATATAATTCTCATTTTCTAACAATTGGGTTTTTTTTTTCCATTATGCTCATCAGAGAAAAAGCCTATGGATTTAGACATCACCGACAGTTTTTCCTACAGATAAGAGTCACAAGATGCCTTTAAACAATATATATGGAGCTATTTCTGCATAGAGCAATTACATACAGGAAGCGGTTGTATGGGTACAGTCATCCGAGAGAGCTCTGCTATTATCAGTATTTATTATTACAGCAATGGTTCCTAAGGTCTGACTGTTTTGAACATCATTTTTTTCAGTTTTTCTTGCAAGCAACTGAATCTTTAGACATGGCATACTTGCTCACACCACTGCTTACACTTCACAAGTACATGTATTCTTACCCTTAACAATTCACTGTCACTGGTGTGATATACAGAAGAGAATGTTCAAGGTTGCAAAAGTTTCCCTCACACTGCCTTACTGCTCAGAAGACAGCAACTTAAATTCTAACAATGAAACTTTGAGTCTTGCAGTCATGGTGGCCCTTACAGGATCCGCTAAGCTCTGACTTATTTCTTCATTGCACACAAACACTACTCTTGCTTTTATTAAACTTAAGTCACATTTCTATAACAATACAAAATTTGAACAGATGTCACCTAACAGCTCATTTATGTGAATGAACACAAAACACAAAATTTTAGGAAGAAAACACTGCACAACAAGATCACAAAGCCCAATTATCTGTTTCTCCTCCTCCCCAGGTTCCCCTCTGTACTTCTGTAGTACTGAAGCAGACAAAATCAGTGCATGCGACCTAGGGTTCCATGCCACCCCAGCCCTTAAACATTGCAAGAGATGCCAGTGTTCCTGCAGGCTCTCAGTACAAAATTATACTGTAAACCAAATATCGCAACCAGCTCACTACAATTATTACGCTAAGTATTTGTTAGCAGGAATATTAATCTGCCACATAAGACATGGCTGCCTCAGGAAAGTTTAGAAAAGTCTTGATAAAATATGCATAAGCAACTATGAAAATATAGTAGATAACTGTCAAAATAGCTCTGAATACACTAAAGCATATCTGCTTAGTTTCCAGCACACACAGAATTTATGGTAATAAGTTTTTGAAAGTAATACAGCCATGTTGCTAAAAATGCAGAGCAGCTGCTTGAGATATTATAAAACAGCTAATTTTTACTCATTTGTGACATGGTTTCATAGGCGGGTAACAGCTGCAGTTTCACCCAGCTGCATCCTGATGCTGAACACACACCTCTGAGCAGTCAGACCAAAGTATAGATCGCTTTACTTTACAGCACTAAGTACCAGCGTCTTTCCAAGAAATACCTTGAAGGTCATTGGCAATTAAAGCTCCCCAAGGTCTCTTTCACTCCGAGAATGGTGACGAGCAGACACAAGGTCTCCAGAAGTCAGCCACCATGTAGTAACATAGCAAGTAGTAACTGAGCTGCATGAATTAAAGAGGATGTTGAAAGGACTTCCTACCTGGTACAAGTTGCTACTCCCCCTCACAGCCTGGAACCCTAGATGCTGGCTCTTCTCCTTAATTGCTGAGGTAACACGAATTTCTCTAGTAAGAAGTGGGCAAAGAAAATTAAAAAAAAAAAAAAGAAAAAGGAAAGAAAAAAATAAAGGTTCTATTGGCTGCTGCCTCCTTCTTAAAAAGGTTACTTCAAATGCCTCTCTCGCTCCCTATTTATTTTCTCTCCCTCCCAGAAGAGCAGTTTAGAGGCAGAGTAACGGAGTGTTTATCCTGGCTCTGAGGATGCACGCTTGTGCGATAACTGCCTGCTCCCTGCAGTATAGCCGGCATGATGTGATGTGCATACTAAAGCAGTTTGCATTAGGCAAGGCTTAGCAGAGCCAGCTTCCCAGTCTCCACCTCTATATCACAGAACGAGCTTGCTTCTTCGAAAACAGTGGGGATTAATGACAAAACCATAGGGCTCTGATTATAATATAAATGTATTTTCTTTGAAGATAGTATTTAAGGATAAGGTTATATTTATATACCACCTCACCTGTGAAAACACAGAAGCAGCTGTCTGTGAATACACAATACAGTCATACATACGTGCAAAAAATTCCCTACTGTTTGCTGCCATATGACAGATCATACGAAAAGCAAAAACTAATGAGACATCTCCAGTTAGGAAACATTTATCTCCTGCCATCTATCAAACAAGCAAATGTGTAAATAAATAAATAAAGCCCTGAAGAACACAGAGGCTTAAATGTCTACAGGCTCAAAGATAAATGCGTGATATTTATACACCATAGTCACAACTGAACAACAGCTACATTATGAACAAGAATTAGCTCTAAAGTACCACATTTATCATAAATCCGAATAAATATTAGAGAAGGGCTCAAGCTGTAAAGCCCTGATTTGGATTTTGAACACTCCACCGCTCAGAAGTGCCCGAATCTGGGGATTTGGCTCCGGCCTATCTGTCTGCATTAGCTACTCATGCACACGCTTAGGGAAGTACACAAAATAAATAAGACCGCACATGATTGTGTGAAAAATCCCATTGCTTGCCCAGGTTTAAGAGTACAGTAGTGAGTGCTAATGTGTCAGCAGCTTAGACTTTTTTGTTGTTTTTAACAAACAAACAAAAAAAACAAAAAAAAAAATCAGTGATTCAGTTCTCAGTTACAAAACATTTTAAAAAATTGCTCATTTTTTGACTATAGGGGATGAGCTCAAGACAGATCAAAGCTTTTGGGCCCATTTTTTCCCATATGAATAGTGTGGTAGCTGAATGCTTATATGAATTTGCAGTGCTGATTGTTTATGCAAATCAACTTTACTATCAGCATGTTCAGAACATGCTTCTTTGCTGCTTTTTGTTCTTATTTTCTCGGGTTTGCTTTTCTCCTGTGGGGTAAAGGCAAGGGTCAGTCAATACCGCTCTATTTCCATTGGCAGGTGATGTTGCTGGGCACTTCTCAATAGTTCTCCACTAAGCATAAACCCGGTTAATAATGAGAATAGAGGTAAGGACATTGAACAACTTGCATGAATCACTAGCAAAAACACCATACAGATTTATGTAGAGTTCCTTTAAAGGACATATAGAGATTTCTATTTTTTTAAAAAAGTTATTTTTCTTTTTTAATCAATGCAAGCAATGACTACATGGTCAAATGTCTGTCTTTCTGCTCAGGTAGGCGTGGGAGGCATTCACAGAATCATAGAATGTCCTGAGTTGGAAGGACCATCAAGTCCAACTCCTGCCCTGAAATCTGATTTGAATTCCTGACTTCTCTGGAGAAAGCTATGTGTAAACTATCACATTTATCTTCCACTGTGGTCCCTCAGTTGTGAAACATGAACAAATACTTAGCCCCAGAGTCCTGTGAGAACCGAGAAATACGTTTATTTGTGATCCTGAGATGTTTATTTGGACACAGCAATGGTGAAACACATATGGGAAAGCATCAAGATAGAGTTTCTATGCATTCATAGAATCACAGAATGGTGAGGATTGGAAGGCACCTCTGGAGATCATCCAGTCCAACCCCCTGCTAAAGCAGATTCCCCAGAGCAGATCACATGGGAAGGTGTCCAGGCGGGTTTGAATGTCTCCAGAGGAGACTCCACAACCTCTCTGGACAGCCTGTTCCAGGCTCTGGCACCATCAAAGTAAAGAAGTTTCTCCTCATATCTAGATGGAACCTCCCATGTTTCAGTCTGTGCCTGTTGCCCCTCACCCTGTCGTTGAGCACCACTGAAAAAAAGTCTGGTCCATCCTGACACCCACCCTTGAGATATTTATCAGCATAAATAAGGTCCCCTCAGCCTTCTCCAGGCTAAACAGCCCCAGCTCTCTCAGCCTTCCCTCATAAGGAAGATGCTCCAGACCCCTCATCATTTTGTAGGTTCATAGGACGCTAGAAAAAACAGAAATCTGGATCCTTCACAACAAGGACAAGCTTGTACTAGGATAGAAAGAAAAAAAATTTGCAAACCACATGGCTTAGCACACAGAGAGAATCTACTCTATGCTTTAAAACAGTGCATGCAACTGCGATTTCAGAATGCTAACTTGAAATTACACACCAGATCTGTTTACTAGCTGTTACGATGTGGGGTGAAGGTGTTTCCCTCTTAGACATAACGAGTAGGCGTTATTTCCCAAGTCCACATAAAGCCAGACTACTGCGCTAAACTGTCAGGGCTCTTTCTCCTGTTGGGACGATGCTCAGTGCTGGACGGAGTGTCCAGAGTCTCCAGGGACACTTCACCACCTTCCCGCTGGGAACCTCACCTGAACTCTAAGTATATTCAGAGTAATTTTATAGCCACATATTCTTTGGTTCATATTCAATTTCTCTTGAAGTAATTTTTCTCCCTCCATGCTGTTTACGTCACTGGCATATTTATGAAAGGGTCTCAGCTTTGAATGACCGATTTAAGGGAGCCTACCGTAATTTTTTACTTCTGAGGAAGGCTCTGAAATCCTGACATGCCTGGCAGCCCTCCTCTAAGTTTGATATCAGGTGTTTTCTTTGTTTAATTGGTTTTGGTTTTATATTAAGCACCAGTGACCAGGACTGTGCATGGTGTTCCAGCAGACAGCTGAAAAACACGTTGTGCAATTACAACATTAGTATACTTTCCTCTCTGTTGGAAATCATTTGCAGTGCTTTGAAAGATCGCATTTGCCTTTTTATGGCTCTGTCACTCAGGCAACCATAGTAATCTTATTATCAATGTGTATACCTAGAGTCTTCCCAGTGGATGAGTTCCCATCCTCTTAGGGTTTCTCATATGAATGGATCTGTTTTTCATACTAGTAAATTTTGTTTACTTTTACTCTCATAGTTCTTATGGGTCTCTATTTTGCGTATGATATTCTAGTAGTCCTTTGTCCTGACAATGCCTCATATCTTTATGTGCAGACTTCATCAGCACGACACCTATGCAAGGATCATTCTTGAAAACAAATATGTTTAATTGGTTCCAAGACCCACTCTAGATGAATTTCACTAGTAAGCTTCTTCTATTCTACTACTTCCATACATTATGCAAATGTTCTTCAAGCCTGGAATAAGCATGTAGCTATAGTTTAGATTCAGAAAAGCTTGTTGCAAACTCTCTGTGTTCAATAGTCTGCTCCACAGTGTCATACGGTATAGTGACTGACATTATACCTGGGCATCCACATAACGAGCTTGCCTTTCATTTGAATGTCTTGACTGAAAATTCTCATAAAAATTCTTGAAACTTCTTGTTAAAGCAAAACAAAAACCACCCACACATGAATTAATGCCTCTGTATTAAAAATCTGAAGGATTTAGTTAAAGCATTCATACCATCCATACATCGGAAATGACACACAAATGTGTGCACAATAACACATCTGTATTATTCACAATAGCAAGTACTGAAGCCTTACAGCCTTACAAGATGAAAGATGCAAAACAAAAAAATATATTATTGGATTCTTCTCTTTTGCTAGCTGCAGCTTTAATATATATTAAAAAATGTTTTTAGCACACTATCACTTACGAAGCTTGAGATCTCTATTCCATGCCATGTCACTTTGAAGATATTCATTAAGATATCTATATCAAAACTATGTATGTTTGGGGGTTTTCTTTGCTTGGTGTTTTGTGGGATTGTTTGTTTGTTTTGCGTTTTAATTGTCATAAGATTTTCAGCGGAGCACTCCACTATCTACAGTCAGCTAAAGAAGCTTTGAAAAGAATGTCTTTTATACATAATTGCTTCCAGGAGTTACTCAAAAGGCTAGCAACAGGAAAAAAATGAATCTGCCTGTAGCAAATTTTAATACAACCTGTTACTCTTCCTGTCCCGTGACAGACGTGAGTTCTGAGTGAAACAGAAGTAACATTTGGCTGGCTAAAAAATCTTTACAGACAACTCTGCCAACAGACATTACACATTAACATTGACAATTTCTGATGTTCATCGTGCAAACATTCTCCTTGTGTTTGAAGTCAGAGCCAAAAGATTTTTTTTTATGGCTTACATAAAGTTTAGCGGCAACAGCAGAGGCATATTTTTATGGACAGTAGAGTAAAAGTCCTCCTGTTCCTGAAAAGGCTATTGGGAAACAGCTGGCAGTCACAACCTGGGGAGAAGCACCGATATTGAAATAGAGTATAAAATATACCTGTCACGCCTACACTTTGCAGGACGGACACAAAGCACTATGCACTATATGGTGTTCTAAGCACTGATTATGCCTTCCAACAAAACTTTGTCTTGTACTTTCGACGTTGACTAACAGATTTACAATATAATCAATTCCTATCCAAATAAAACAGGGGTGGGTTTTAGGGTGGGGTATGGAGAAAGGGAAGGAGCCATTCTAAAAATCCTGATTCCTTTGAAACACAAAGGCCAACTGCTCACCCAGACTCTCTAAAGCTGAGAGCTACACAACTGTATAGGTCAACAGAAGCACAAAGATATTTTCAAAAGGTGTTTTCTGCCTTACAGAGGGAAAAGGGAAAAATATGCACATAGGCAAAAGGAAAATAAAGTCATCCAAAACAAAATTCATAAAAGTTTAAATCAAAAGGTTATTTTTAAAACAAAAGGATGATATATTATTCATAGCAATGTTTGTGTTGCCATTGTACATCGCTAAACTTCAGTTGCTGCCTACCGGAACGGAATGGGCATGTTTCAGATATCCTGGTCCTTCTTTCCTTATTGCCGTCGGCAGATGTCACAGGCCAAAAAGGCTCCGTGCCTCTTGGTGTATCACTTCCAGAAGTCTTATTACAGAATGGTAAACCTCACCATTCTATGGTGACAAACCTTATTGACAATAATTTCACTGGATGATAACCAGGAAAGCCTGACATGTCATTATAAACTGAAAACTGGAAGTGGGGCAAAGAGCTGGAGCTGATCTCACTCCTCACGTGCTCAGAAGTACGAGATGTTTTCAGCAAGAACACAATGTTCTGGCCCACCAAGATAAACTTGAGACTATTTCAATTTCAAGCAAATAACTTCTCTTGACATACAGTTCCCTCAAAAAAAAAAAAAAGAAGAAAAAGCAGCAAGGCTTCAAAGATGCACTAGAGAAGTCTAGAGAAGTCTGCTTAGCAATTGGCACATGACCAGCCTAAAGATTAAAGTGATTGCGATTAATGAATTGAAAAAGGAGATGGGAAAAATGCTGCTTTTTGTCTCTCATATTGAGTTTGCTTTTGCAATAGGCAAATTATGCATCTTCATTAAATACTGTCTATATTTGAAAAGAATGTTCCTGTTCATTACCTGACAGAGATTAAGTGTAAAAAGGCTGAAGGCCAGAAAAAAGTGCTCCATATGATTAACTCTGATTTTCTGTTCTACATAAAGAACATCATTAAAATGAAATTATTATTCACTGTAACCAGTATAATTCAGTCAAACTGCTAGAATGAACATTTTCTGAAACTCTGTTCTAGGAGAACGGTCCAGTCTCCTCCTCTGGATGTGTTTCCCCAGGGACACAGAGGAGCAGGCTGCCCACCTCCCATCACCTTGGGACACAAGCCATTGGGAAATGGGTAGAAAACTTTGCACAGAGTACCAGCTGCTTTGATCAAAAAGTTATTTAAGCAGTGTTGTTAAGCATTTAAATATTCAAAATAGGAATTACCACGCTGTGGATTAGAATCTGAGGGGAAGTTCTGCAAACTATTTAGCAGAACAATACATCAGAACAAGATGGCACTTTATTTTTTTCTTCCCAGGAAAGCTAATCTATATTTAATAACGGAGCACCAGGAGAGGGGCACTCCTAATAGGATGAGAAATATGATGGTGTTTCTCTTGTTAAGCAGTGAAATATAGCTATTAAATCGTTAAAACCTCTGTAGTGCTTAAATATGACAGAAGAAAATTGGTCCCAATGAGATGATATGATCTTATTTCAGTCTTTTAGAGTGGCGAATGTGGACAGCAAGATTGGGAACTACAGTATTTTTCAGTGAAATTTCAGGGCATAACCACAATTGTAGTGAATCAATTTTGACTTCCCAGAGAGATTTATGCAGAGATGTATAATACAGCACATTAATCCCCTCATGTGTCCCCAGAGGGGAAACACACTGCTTATTAAACAACTTAAAGAAAAAAAGTCTTTTCAGACACATATTTGTTCTCCAAAACCAAAATGAACAATTTGGAAGATAGCAGTATTTTAACAGAAATAAAAATAACAAGATCCCCATATATACAGCTACATATATTATAACATGAAGGAACCACAGAGGCCGATCAGTTTGCCGTTCTGCGTCTGCCTCTGCGGGGCTCTGGGCACGAAGGCACAGATGTGGCCACACCACCAGAAATGTGGCTTTAGGGACTCGCTCTTTGAGCCGTGAACAGCTGGGCAGAATTTGAAGCAGACCTAAAACTGTTCAATGCTGCTCTGGGAGAAATGAGGCACAATCAGTCCCTCGATTCCCAAGGCAGAAAGAGTAGAGAAGAATAATGTTTCCAAGTATTTCAGAAGCGCAGCTTTCCAGGTTGTATGTTTGGTTTAAATTAGTTATTTTTATACCAGATTTCAGGATGTAAATTGAAGTGCCTTCCCAATATAAAAAGCCACACCAAAGAAACCCGCAAAACTCCTGAATCCTGCAAGTGTTTTATTGCCCTCTGTGTGAATCAGTGATGAGAAGAAGTTATAAAATCTGTGGAACCTCTGAAGTACTCAGCGCGCCAGCCCTGCTCTTGTGCACCTGCTCAGCCAAAGCACAGCCAAGAGATATTAGCAGACTTTTTGGAAGACAGTGACAGCAGCAGTGAAGTACCAGAATCATCGCAAAACGGTCACCAAGCTCACTCTTGTCAGGTGATTAATAGGCAGTGTTTCTAAAATTTCGATTATAATTACCTGCAGCCTGTTTACACATATCAGAAACACTGTTCAGTCTTATCATCGCTTCTGTGTTTTTCTCAAAAATATATCTTTAGAGAAGCACTCACACTTCCTCACAAGTTACCAGAATCCTACAACTTTACCTTTTATTTTGATTTCCTGTCCTCAGCCATTGAAAAATAAAACAAATGTCAACAAATACCATTTCCACTCTAATTTTATAGACCCTGACAGCCTTCAGCAGCTTAGTGGCTGCTAATTCCTTTAATAACCTTATTTCTCAGTATCATATGTTATAGTTTATGACTTCCTTTTTAAATCAAGTTGTATCACCCCAGAGGAAACAAAGCATCTATTCCTAGCAGCATAGTGAAAACAGCACAGCTGGAGAAAACTAGTATCTAATTATGATGCATTATTAGTTTTCCAGCAATTGTACCACCAGTGCCTCTATAGTGCTTTGCTAAAACACCAGATTCCTTTTTTATTTTAATTAACTCAGCTCTTATTTCATTTTTAATAAGTGCATCAAGAATAATATTTATTAAATTGATTACATTTTGGATCTAAGACACACTGAAAATTTTGTTGTTGTTGTTTGTGGGGTTTTTTTTGTTTTGGGTTTTTTTTACTCTTTTAAAAAAGGCAGAGGGTATATTTCCGCACATTTAGCATACACCATTTCCTATGCAATCATTTTGTCAAAGGTATTTTTTCTTCATGCAACAGGCTAAAAACTTCAGGTCAGAAGACAGTGACTTAGGAAAACTTAAATGAAAGTTCACTTTTGGTGACTTATGCCAAAATTACATCCTGAAAACTCACAGTCGAACTGATTCAAGTGCATCACAAACTCCATTTGCAGAGCAAACCAAAAAACCCATTTGCAGGCACCAAACAAGAGCTAATAATAGCAGTCCAGCTGACCGGCCTGATAGTATAGTTCAAATTCGTGTGGAATTGTGCTAAAAAGTCTGGGTAAAGCCAGAGGATGAAATAGTGATACAGCCCAGAAAGCTTCTCAGGTCCCATCTGGCACACACTAAGTGAATGCTCTCACAAAATCTTCTATTTCAATGACTTAGGAAGGGGGAGGAGGGAGGGAGGGAGGGAGGGAGGGAGGGAGGGAGGGAGGGAGGGAGGGAGGGAGGGAGGGAGGGAGGGAGGGAGGGAGGGAGGGAGGGAGGGAGGGAGGAAGCAAAAAATAGGGCTTGTAAAAGGACAAACAGGAAGACCACATGGTGTTTTAACTCATGGACTTGTGCTGTGTAAGTAATTGCAAGCCAGTTCTAACCACTGTTCTGCATATTGCACTACACATGGTGGTAGAAAGACTCATACTTTAATTCAGTGTTCGAGACAACATACTTTATTTTTATTCTGAGTGCTTATTGCAGGCTTCTACCCATGCAATACTAGGGTGCACTTGTGAGAAAGGCCTGACTCAACGACCTCAGCAAAGATAAGAATTTATAACTCAGATATTGTAGAACTCACTCAAAAATACCCAGGTACCTTCTCTGCATTTAATAATGTCAAAGTAGGTCATAAAACATTAATGGAAGAAGGTGAAATTAAATTATACTTAGGACTTAATTCAATATCCCTGGCATCCCAAGTATTTTATTCTTTTACTACTGGTCAATTTAAATTTTCCCCCTTTATCTCTTGCCTTTTCACCTTGGTTGCCAATTTGAACGTAGAAATGCAGATATAAAATCCAAGTAATACAAAACTTTTCAGAGAAACTTTACACATTTTAGAATTCCTTTGGACTAGGTTTTGTAAACTAAATATTTGCTTCTCACTCTGAATTTGGGATGCTTACAGCTTCCCTACTTGTAAAAAAGATGCGTAAAAATAGGGATTTAGCCAGTTCTTCTCTAGAAATATAGTAACTCGTATACTCAGAAGATAATGTCTGCGTACATTTAGGAATTAGTGGAATAGAGAAGTTTGTCAAAGCATATTGGACTTCACATTGTATCTTTTCGTACTGTGTTTTCTCTTGTGGCCCTCCTACACCAAGCCCTCAGTATCATCATGGAATTAATATTGTGAGAAAACTCTATTTGACTTTATTGAAGAAAAATAAATTTTAATCAATATAATCCAAATCAGCTCCTCCGCTCCTTGTTTTCATTCCAGGACAAAATGAAAACAAATTCTCATGGGTAAAGAATTATTATCTGTAGATGAGAATCATAGGAGATGATTCAACAGGAGCGTGACTGACAGTAGCAGACACCTCAAGTAGCCTTTCAGAAACTTGGCATAACTAAAATGGTATAAAGTTGTTTTAAAAATGAGCACAGCATTTTTGCTTTGTTTTTTTTGGTTTGGTTTTGTTTTGTTTGTTTAAACAGAATTAAGATTATACATGGCCCAATAGATTGAGAATAAGCCAATGAAGAGATCACATGAGCTACTAATTTGGGGGAAATAACAGCGAAAATGGCCAACCTGACTACCAAGATGATTAAATTCCTTTTCTTCACTGCTGATATTAGTATTATTTGCAGAAAAGTCTGGAGAATAGGGCCTCAGTAGAGCCTGGTATCTGTCAGCCCAGGGGGTGTCATCCATTAGAGGTATTCATGTCAGCACTGCCAATATAAACGCTCTGCAGGTTGCACTGGCAAGTTGCAATACTTTACAAATAAGAGACATCACATACTTTAAATATACCCTCAGAAGCAGATAAAATTTATTTACAGCGGAATCCCCTTTTCCATTTTGTTACACAATGGCCAAGCTCTTAGGGAAGAGAGCAAAGACCCCAAACCGTACTCCTTTGTGCAGAAAAAGAAATAATTTATCATATATTTCTGTATGATAATTGAAAAAGTGCACATCAAAACATGGGGAACAGAGAAATCTTTTTAATGGTCTTTCTGTCCCCTGTGCAGATACAGGGGCAGCTACATTGTGAGCAGAAGAATACATGCATAGACCCAAAGGTGAGACCTGTGAGGAAAGGTCTCCAACAGTAATGGGCTCAGTCCATGCACCTTGGCAACAGCAGGACCTCTAGGTACAAGACTTCTCCCCACACCTTCATTTTTAACTCTAAGCACCACCTGACCCATTGCACTCTAGTCCACACAGTTCTTGAGCCTTTCTTAACCTGTGACACCATTAATGAGCCTATTTGTTATTCAGAGGTCAAGACGGCAGGACAGCACTGGAATAACTATCTGGACTCTCACCTCTCTCTAGAGGACCCATGCAATCCTGTTTGTTACTGCAGTCAGTATATTTGTGATTTGTACCAAAATGCTTGATTAATTTTGAATGCATATAAGTAGTTTCGACAGCGTCACCATCCCCAGAGAATTAGAAGGTATTAAATACCTGTTTTAAAAATTCTGTAAACTTTCATTTAAACAGAATGCAGAATTTCCTTAGTCTGTTTCGGTGAGCTTTTATGTTTGGTTTCTATAGCCCTCTGGCAAATGAAGATGTTTGCAGAAAGTACTGAAACAATAAACATAGATACTTCGATGCAGAAAAAATAAACCCACTTCAAACAACTCACAACTGCATAGAAAGGAAGATAAAGGCAGCATGTATTCAGTCACAACGTAAAGCTACACGACCTGGTTAATCCCTCCACCAAATTAAGAGACACGATATTTTCTCTTCATCAAAACAAAAATCGAAAAGATAAAAAGGAAAAAGACTAGACAGACCAGCTAGCCCAACAGAAGAGATGGGACTGTAACACTCCAGCTCTTTTGCTCTATATCATGAATGACAGCATCGGGCCTTTTTTCAGACACCTTTCATCCTCTCCTCTGCCTCTGGCTACCACAGTATCTTTTGTGATTTTCCCACATAGCAAGCAATAGCTCATACCTCAGAACCCCAACCAAGTTTTATAAAATGCCCAGAAGGCACCTCTTAGGGGGTGGGAGGAAACATAACAAGCTACACATGAGAAGTGTGTTTCTCCCTGCTGCATAAAAGCTGGCTTGTAGTGCCTGCCAGTGAAAAGAAATCCTAAATGGCTTGGAAGTAATGATTCTAATCATTTAATTTACACTTGCTGTTTCTGTTCCTAATTCCGCCTTTCAGTGAAATGGTGTTTATCCCTTCTTTATTGTTAATATGCAAATGCTGTCTTCATTTCCTCAAATAACCATGTCATTGTTATACTGTAAGATACTGTACTTTAATGCTAAATGAAGGTTTATGAACTAATGCAAAATACACTGATCTGTGTCCTCAAACTAGCATGCCACGCTACAGGCCTCTTGCACAACAAACAGATTACACTATCACCGTGACATTTTTCTATCCTCCCATACTGGGTTTTTTTTCTCACCCAGATCTTCGGAAATATGTGAAATTCATGTGCAGGGAGAGAATTTACAGAAGGCACACACTGATTTTGAAATTTGTCTGATTTTTATGCGAGTTGCATAGAAAAATGATGCATAACTAAGCTGAGAGGCAGTCCCAAAGTAAATCTTTTGTCTGCAGCCTGAAATTGTATGCATAAGAGACGAGGCAATATAGCGCAAATGAGTATCTACCGTTAAGGAAATTAGCATGGCAGACAGGTGTGCTTAGCAAATAGGCCTAGAATTTTTCATCCTCTCTTGCTAGATGTGTGCCAATTACTGAGATACCAACAAATCTCCCTTTTTTCCATATCAACACACATACAAAAATTCAAAACCTCAATGTTGTTATGCAGCAAACGCATTACCAAGTATATTCCATTTGGATTCACTTTGATAAACTACATGTTTAATACTTCAAACCTGACTGAAACATTTCCATCACGCTTTAAAAATTATAGCAATTCAACAAAATTGGAAGAAAAAGTTAGACTACTTTAATAATAGAATTTCATTAGACTTGTTCATTTGGGTGCTTATTTCCTTCCTCATCTGACAACAGCTGTGCAGAGAATGTCTGAGTTTGTCTAAGAGAGACTGGGAATGCTTTATGAGAGCTGCATCCTTCCTTCTTGAATATACACTATACAAACTTATTTACTTGCACTTCAATAATGTGTAGAGCTACAGCCATGGGATTGAAAGTTGGCTGTCCCTGCTGTCAAATAAACCAGTAATAGCAATAGAAAAAAAAAGATAGCTTCTTTCTCGAGAGAGGTCATATAACAGACAACACGTGGAGGCAGAAAAAACAAAGGGAGCACCGAAACCTCTGAGAAGATACATCTCAGCAGGGGAGGCGATACTGATACTAAATCACCCACACTGCCTCCTTGTCAAGTTTTTGCAGCCTTCCTAGCGCAGGAGATCTCAAAGCAGGCTCTGGAGCAGGATGCTTGCAGATGTTTACAAAGAGCTCCTCTTGCATGAGCAAAGCAACAGGAAAAAAATGTGACAGTCTTGTTTGGAAGCACACACAGGCAAATATAGGACTGCAGAATAAACCTCTCTTTGTATGCCCGAGCTGGAGTTCACTGTTAATCGAGAGCAATAACTGTTCTTGGAATTCTTGCATGTCAGAATGAAATTTCACAGATCTTTACTTAAACCAACAATTATCAGAATTGTGGTTATTTTTTAATCATAAATACCTTCTTCCTACAAAAGGGTAAATAGATAAGAAGAAAAAAGGATTTACCAATGACTACGTGATGAGCAGCTCTATTAATTCAGGGTGGTAATGCAAGTAGTATGTTCCTGCTGGTTTCCCCCGACCCAGATGTAGATGACAAAATGCATCAGCAAAACAGAAGATTATCCATCAGCTGTTACAAACCAAGAACCTTAGGAGCTGGATTTGTGTGTATGTGCCAGAAGCAGCGGGGAGAATGTGCCTGGTGAGAATAATCAATATTATTAAGAGTTGTGCTCATTCTGAGATTCATCCCCTTCATACCACCTAAGGGGCTCAAAGGGGCCTTAATCCAGCCACAAACTGTGAGCAGAGAATGCCCTATGAACATAAACCACTGCAGCATTTGTGTTGGACCTTGATCCTACAAATGCCACAAGATATGACACACACCAGTATAAGACCTCTCTCCAGCCTTATCTCCTGCCCACCTGAGCCATCGAGAACTACCTCTGAACTTTTACAGATGGCACAGCAAGACAACCTTGAAGCCCTTGAGTCCTTGTGCGTCCTGGAAAGCCAGGTACTACCTGCCCAAGAGGAACAGGGCTGAGTCGCAGCTGTGCCACCAGCACCGGAGCCTGACACTAGTTTTGAGTTGTTCCAAACTGTCTGGAACCACATGCCTACAAGATTTCACTATTTCTCCCTTCTCTGGGTCAGTAACTGATGCAAACGTGGATGCTGCACTTCTAATACACAGCCAGTGTTCACGCTGTTGGCCTACTGCTGGTTTGTATGTTCACACCACATTCCTGCAACAATGCAGTAACAATTTACAGCCAACTATGAAAAATGTGGCTAGCAGATCTAGGGTGTAATTACATGGGCTTCCAGCGTCATCGTTACATACCTGAGAGGTAGTTAAATGGTAATAGAACTTTTTTCCCTCCAGTTATGGACTGGTACCTTAACAGAAGATCAGTCCTCCTTTGATGGAAGGTGTAGGGGGGAATAGTGTTATGAAAAACAAAACAAAACAATCAGGTAACAGAGGCCTCAGTAAAGCAAGAGACCAAGAACAGCGCTACATTTATGCCTAGAGGACTCTATAATAAGCTCAAATTCCAGAGTAATAAAGAAACTAGCCAATGCTTCATTCTTTAATTCCTTTAGAAGTCATTTAGAACTGCTTTATACAAAATCCCAATTTTAACCCCCTTGTGAAGATAATGCTGTTGACCTATAGCCAGGATCTATCCTGTCAGCTTTTGCTATACAATGAGCGTTCTGTGTGTATTACTTCCCCAAACTGCAAATACCTCTTTGCACTTAAGAAATGGCTCCTGGCAGTTGTCCAGCTTATTTCTATGTCTATGCTCCATCAAAGCTCAATTACCCTGAAAACTTCAATAAATGTTACCAGGATCTCTGCCACAGTTCTTAGAGGACATGCAAGAAGATTGTTTTTTAAATAATATTATTGCAGTGAGAAAAAGTAGCTACAAAGTTAAATATTTTCCAGGGAGGGGGCAAGCAAAAAAAAGATCCAGGGTAGGAAAACATATTAAAAGTGGAATTTTAAGTGCATCTTATAATGAGAGTCATTGTTTTTCCTACATGCATTCTCTGTACTGATTTCTGAAAGTATTTACCTTTTTTGGGTTGTTCACCGGTTATATTACAGGTACTTTATAGTTCTACAAATCATTTTTTGTCCTATGAATGTTTAAGCAGAACACGGCAGAATGTGATACTAGCGCAGTTTATTAAAAAGAAAAAATAAAAAATAACAAGCAGAAAGGAGAATAAGTACAAAATAGTAAAATTGAATAATATGGACCCACTGAAAAGTGCTATACAAAGGCAGTTTCGCAGGGGAACATTAAATATTAGGTGAAGGTTAGTGTGCACCGCTAACAATGAAGGCATGGAAATGGATAGTTTTTTGCAAACACTTCTGACCAGACCACAGCAGTTTTGGAGACATCCCAGTGAGCCTTCATACATTCCCATTCGCAGTGCAGGGAGACGGTGAAGGGCAGCTCTGCAGCACACAACATGGCAGATTCCCACCAATGAAGAGATGTGCATAAATACGAGAAAATCAAATTAAAAGGGACCTGGCTGCTAAAAAAATCCCTAACGCGTTCTTCCCAAAGCACAGCCATGCAACCAATTGCATACTTTGGTTGTAAAATTTAAAGATGAACATGTTTTTTCCTCTAGTTCTATTACAGAAAAACTAGAAGGGAGCAGCAGCTGTGCGGGAGCAGAGCAGAGACTCTGCAGGAATAGCTGGGGCTCCACAGGAAGCACTTAGTGCTGCTGGGGCTTCATAAATGATAACAAATGCGCTGTTCTCCGATTTTAGATACTGATAGAACCCTCTTTTTAATGACCAGACTGATATGAACAGCATCCCATGTGAATATGCATTAAAACATTTTGTATTTTCAATTTTTAGCTGCTCAGTTATCACTGAGCTAATTACAGAAAAGCTTGTAAAGCTTCATGCTAACTCAACAGAGCTTGTATTTCTGCATCGTCCACAGTCCAGCAAAAATCTGTTTCCAAACAAAAATTCATCTGTAAGGAGAGCTATCATTGTAAAGGTTACTGACACCATAAAAAACAACTTACTTTCTATATAAAGTTAAGTATACACTGTATAAGATTCTGAATCAAATCACCTGCTCTGATAAGCTCATTTTAAACTGTGAGAAAATTGACATACAAACTCAGACATTGATTCACGAACCATCAGGATTGCTCAGTGGTGTAAAAACTCCTAGAAAATTGCCGTATCCAGAACAAGATAATGTGCCTAGAGCTAACCATTAGTTTGAACTATTAAGTACCGTGACTGTGGCAGCTACAGGGGAGCCTCTCATCTTGGGTGAGGAATCCGCCCCGAGGGTGTATTGGATGCTGAAATCTGTGCACATACACACCTGCCCCCTCATCCCATTCATATTTTGTACTTGTACATTTTTATCATTCAGTGAGACCAGAAGTAAGCCTTAGTTTGGATAAGCCCCATTTTGGAAATGGATAATAATAGCTTAATAGATGGGGTTTAAATTTTCTAGTCTGAAACATTTTTTCCTCTTTGAGAACAAATGTAGCTATAAATCCTACAGAAGCTAATACTACACATTCCACAGCTGAAGATTTCTGCAAATCCCGAAGGCCGTGACATCCACCAGATTACAGATAAAGAACAAGACATTTTGCAATAATGTATGTTTTTAACAGTGCAGGACTGAAATTCACTATGCATACGTGCTGAACAGTGGTTTGTGTGTGGGTTGGTTTGTTGTGGTTTTGATTTTGTTGGGGTTTTTTTTAATCACAAAGAAGCTAATTCTCCTGGCCCTTAAAATACAGATTTTAAGCTGTTCTTAATATTTAGTCCCCTAAAAATTCAAGCATTTGCAAATCCAAAAATTCTGCCAAGTGAGCTATCACAGGCACTAATAGGTCTTAATGACCTGACAAACCTCACCCCAGCTCATCCCTGCCCAGCAGCACCTGCATTTGCTGCTCCCTGGCAAGGAAAAGATCAAGGGAGGTTTCAGGGTGAAAATGAATTGTGACTTCATGAGTCACCCAGCACAAGAGGACCAGCTTCACACCCCTTAAACTTGCCTGAGCACTGGGCATCTGACCCAGCACCCAGCCAGTTCAGGACATCTTCTCAAATTCAGTGCTAGAAGTTCAAATAGAACTTGAGCTTGAGTTTTTGCACAGCGGCACTTCTCTGGTGCCCATCAAGTAGCAGGGACTCGTTACAGGAAAATAAGTTAAAAAAAAGTTGGAAAGAAAGAAGACAGCAGGAAAACATGTCAACGTAGCTATGGAAAATATAAGAGATCAATACCACTAGCTGGAAATGCACAAAACTGACCTATAAAGCCAAGACAGATTTACACACCCCTCACCACACCTGGGTTTCTACTCATAGGTTTGCTTTAGACCAAACCGTGCTTAGGAAGAATATATTTCAAGAACCATCTTGCACCATGCCAGAGAAGCCCACAGCCACTGGTCATTAGAAGTGCTGCAAAGACTGTTGTATTCTCAAGGTTCATGTATTAATGTGATCAACAAACCAGGAAAGCCAAGCCCAGCTCTGGCCAGGCAGAGCGCTTGCAGCAGGATTTTGGTACTCTTGACCTCCCAAATCCAGAGGAGGAACAGAGGGGACAAGTCAGTGGTGCATGTGCTGCTGTGCTGGAGAAAGACAAGTCCCAGGTGACTGTGAGTGAGAATGTCCCTTCTCTTTTCACCCATGAAAAACCCAGAAGTAGAAAAAAAAGACTGCTAGAAAAATTCTGCTTCACATGTAGCCAGTGGGATAGGGATGCATGTGTTCCAGGCCATAGGTGGTGACACAGGTAGCGTTACAAGGTGTGACAACACTGGGATATCATCACAGGTGGGTACCGTCCTACCCAACGTGGGGGATAGCTCTGCATCAGCCCCAGTCCTCCAACGGATCTCCTTGCCAGTCCAAACAAGTGAAACAGACAGTAAACGTGCAGCCTGGCCCCAGAATGCTGCATCACTCTGCTTTGCTCAGGTGTCATACAGACCAACTTCACCCAACACATCTTTGCTGTGCCCAATATCCTGTAAATTTAAAGAAAACGTCAGATGACTTGCTGTAATTCTGTTTAATTTATACTGAGATTTGTCTCTAAGGATCCTGTTAAGAGACCTTGGGTACAGTTTCTCCTATCAATAAGTGTCCAAGCAAGCAGAAGAGCACAGTTGTTTGCGTTTTCCTAAATACTTAAACCTCTCCACCCTGAGACCCAAACTGTCACTTACATTCCTCCTAAAGGAAGTACTCTGCTTAAGAGGACTTGCTATAACTTTTCCCCTATCAATAGGCAAACATTGCTACTTCCAACAGTAAGGTGGGCCAACACCAAAAATATTTGAGAACGTGAATTTTGTGTTTGGCTTTAAAAGCATGAAAACAAAGATGGAAATACCAAGTGTAATATTACTCTTTGTTATGTTTCTCTGAAGTCATTAAAAGAACCCAAAGGCTGCTGTAATTTCTGGCAGGTGCTGCTGCCCTCTGGGGAGTAACAGGGACAAGCCCAGCCATGGGGATGGGCTGGGTGCACTTCTCAGGGTACTGAAACCCAACACACTCCACTCATCACCTCCTCTCACGCCACTCAACAGCTTGCAGACAAGAATCATAAGAATTAAAGTGCTTCCGTCACATTGCACACAGGCACCAATTTAAAATTAGATGTATTAACAGATATGAAAAATAGAGAAAGTCCAAGAGCTTCTGATTTCTGGATGCCTGCAACTAAAACCATCAATCAATTTTAAAACCTAATAAAATTCATAAAGGAATCTAATTATCTATGGAGCCTATTCAATTATAGAACAAGATGAAGAAAAAAAAGAGACGAAATAAGACTGCTGTCTTGTATTTACTGATCCATTTAATGTTGCTAGCTGTACACACTAAATTAATATTTTCCTCATGAAGATAGCTGGAGTATTTATTCAGGATACCAAGGAATGCAATCATTATTTAAAAACAGTAGCAAAAGCCCTGCCAAGCACAGGAAACTTTTATTTATTGTCCACAAAGTCTATGTGCATATACACACACATATACAGTGTGTATATGTATAGTTTTATATGTTTTGTATGTGTATGCTTACATATGTGTGTGTATATAAAAATGCAGGTTTGGTATGTTCTTGTGGTTTATCAACTATACAAGAAAAGTTAATTTGTGATTAGGAGAAGCCAGATAATGTCAAACTTTTCATACTGAGGTCATTACTGTTTATTTTCTGTAGTCCCAGAGAGGGGATATACCAGGTTTCATCAGGATTTTAAATAAATTGTTAATTAAAATTTACAGCTTTGGAAAGTTCTTTTCTGACTGGAAAAACAGTATTGGACAGCTCTATTCTCAGAGGCTTTTGGACTGCACCATTGCCAAATCCTGCGTCCTCCTTAAAAAACAATTTTCAAGAGTGCTTTGCTACTACAGCTTCCATTAACTGCAGCTGGAACTGTGGGGTTTTAGTAGCATATTTGGTTAGCTATTGATGAAGATTTAAGTTGTTGCAGTTCTTTAGATTTACTAGATTTATAGGCAGGAGAATTTCAAAGGAAAGTTGACGCAGAGGCAAAGGTAACCCCCAGCAGTTTCAGTTATCTGCTTTGACTGGTCATTTTAAATATTTGCACCTTCTCTTTAGGCACACAGCAGAGCCATGTTAATTAACTTAAAATATCAAGTGACTATGTCTGAACGTACTAGAATTATACTGAAAATACCAGCTGTCTGAAGTATACGTTACACCATAGATCATTTAAAACTTGTCATATTTAGAAAGCACTAACAAGAATTCCCATTATTCTTAAGTATAGGTTTGTGGTGGTGTTTTGTTGGCTGGTTGGGTTTTTTTCTTTCCAAAAGAAATCTCTACCTAGAAACTTGCATACTAAAATTCTATACCTAAAAACTCACATTTTTGCTCAGTATGAGGCATTTTCACGTTATTCATTGAAGTCAGCCAAATTTCTGAATAAGGTATTTTGTTAGAGAGCAAATCCTACACAGAGGGGGAAATTAGCTGAGCAAAAATAAATATGGAGTAATCATTATCAAACTACCACACAGGTAACACCACGGCCATTGGAAGACTGAAGGAGATCGATTTATCACCAGCAAAGGCCACCAGCGTCATTGAAAACTGAAACTTATGAGTTGCAATTGGCATCTCACAGAACTTTCAGAAGTTTAGTCAGAAAAAGATCAGCCAGCGTACACGGTGTCTTTTAACAGTATCCAAGTTGCCAATGCCTCAAAAATTGGACAGGAAATCTCCTGGAAAAAGATTTTCTCAGAGAAACATCTCAGCAAGGAAAACATGAAGACAGGATTTCCAGCAGAGTTTCAGCTACTACTGGCAGAACTCTAGAAGTAAAGAGGCAAAAATGTGTAAACAAGGAAACAGTTCAAACTTCTAGAAATCTCATTAAAATGAAACTGGCTTTTCTTCAGACAGTAGTGTGATTTGAATTACCTTCTCAATTACCTAAGCCTTCTTGTCATGTTTTGCTGCTTCACTATGTTTAGGAACTGAAGGACAGTCTAATCCTAACAATGCACACAAGAAGGAAAGGCATCAGGATTTAGGCACCACATTCCCATATATTTTAAGCGGTAAATTAGTTAATCCCATTCCCTTTCTTTTTTTTGCTGCCTTATCTTCTTCAAGGCAAATATTACTTTTCTACTTGGCTTGGGTATTGAGAGATTTAAATTCAAAGACAGGTTTCTCATGAAATGGTAAGAGACATCATTTGATCTCTAGTTATAGATACGTCATCTAATTAAATCATCATAGAAAACAGAAATACAGTACCATGCAGCTACCATAAAAAACATCCAGTGTTATTTAAATATATGGGTACTTTTGTTTTTTTCATGTTTTCTTTTTGACAGTACACTTTTTCCCCATTTGCCTAAAATGTTAAAGCCACCTAATTGCTTCGTACAAAGAGAACCTAAAATTAACTTTAGCTTTAGCTCTGAACTTGGCTCTTGCCAGTGATTTTCATGAACACCAAATTTATCTGATTTCGTTTTAATTACACAGTAATATCTGACATGATTTGACAACATAAAGCTTACTAACTATGATGCAGTGATTTATCTTGGACCATAATGCTTGTCACCAAAACCTATTAACATCGCTATCTGGAAGCCAATTCCTCACGTTTCTAAGAAGGACAATAAACTGGAACTTAAATCACAATCAGATATTCGAAGCGAATAATTCCAGAATAGAATACATTAATCAAAACCACATAATTAACTCTTAGTGCAATAGAACCAATTGCTGAAAATCCTAAGGATACTATTATTTTTAAAAGGCAGTAAAAAGGGAAGGGGAGAACAAGCTAGAGGTTATTCTCTATGAAAATAAGAAAAATCAGGATTTTTCTAATGTGCTGTATCCTCTTTCTCATACATGAATAAGGCACATTGCTCTTGCTCAGGATTTGTGCTGAACACTGCTTGCCGCTGAGCCAGCTGGGACAGGCAGCTCTCCACCCTGCTCGGAGGCTGTGTCTGTCACTCCCGTGTGTGCAATGCGTTCCATGTTCTTGCCCCTTGTATTAAAAAGCAAAAACAAATGAGGAGATTAGCTATCTACCATACCAGTGGCATAGCAGATTTCTGGTAGGAATGCTATGGTACTATTAAAAAACCCCAAGCTGCCTTATTTAAGTCCCCATTTCTGCACTGTATCTAGTTCTGGGACATTGCATTGAGAGGCTGCCGCATTTCTGTTTATTTGGGGTTTGGGTCTGTTGATTTTTTTGTGATTTGGTTTTTTTCCCTTTACATACCATAGTCTGCAATCACTGAGGGGAAATAAAAGGTACTATTCATGACGCTACCATACGTTATCATTCTTGTAAGCGATAATCACTTCATTAAAAGCAAAGTACCAGAATTGGTACTGAAATCACTGATTTAGGAAAGTATGGGTAGATATTGAAGAGCTGGAGCCTTGCTGAAATGGCTCTCCTCAATCAAGTCTTCCCGTATGTACACAGCAATCACACAGAAACCAAGGGAATCAATATAAAGTTGAAGCCTCAGTTCGTTCCTGGAGTTGGCATTACAGAATGAAGCCTTTTTATTTTTTCAACTTCCAACATGTTTTAATAGTAATGCATACTAATGCAATATCACTCCTTGATGGGATTTTTTTTTCCTAATGATACAGAGCACTTTAAAGGATTTTTTTTCCCCTCCACCAAGTGTAATGGTATTTTAATTATGTAGTTCTAAATGCTCAAAAACTTTAATGAGGAATTTGATAGACTAATTGAATGAGCTGCAGCCAAATATAAAAATTTAAATAGATGCTCCACACACTTTACGATTCCTGGCAAAGGTGCACAAAAACGTGTTGACCCATTTACACATCACCCTGGGTATTTCAGTTCACTGTTTCACATTCTACATCAACAATCTATCTGATGGAAAAAAAAAAAATAGTGGATATTAATTTGCAGTTGCAGTGCCACCATCTTCATCTGAGCGTTAATAGTGCAGAAGCAATGATTCTGCATGTTGGGGTGAGAGGCTCCATTGAAGAACAAGACCAGCATAAAGAGAACAGAAACTTAGTTAATTCACTTGAATGGCTGAGACTGAATGTGAGGGTGGGGTGGAAACTATAAATTTAGAAAAGACAAAGAGCTTTTGTTTTTCCTCCCTCCTCACCCCCCACTTCCCCATCAGGACTCTTAATGTGTACCTGATAGTATACAAGCCTTTAAGAAGGTTTGTTTAAAGTTACCTGCCTAATTTATGATAGCTCCACAGTTTAAGAGTAACTTTGGAGAAGTTAATTACAAGAGAATAAAGCTTCTGTGAAAGAAAAAGCCAGATCAGAATGCCTGAATATTTTGGGTTGCTAATTTACACGGTTGGAAACCCAGCTTTTAAAAGCCAGCACAGTGACAGGTATCCGAAGGCTTGAATTCCTTTGTTTAACCATTTAACTCAGACTGCAGAGAGCACAAGGACAAAGTCCTTCAGTGTTCTTCCCATCAGTGGCTTAACAGAGTCACTGCCACAGGAATATTGTGTCCATCTCCCTGGCAATTCAACACGCTCCTCCCCTGGCAGTTTAAGATGGAACTTTATCTGTTGCTTCTTACTGAGAGCTGCTCTCATCATGAAAGAATGCATGTTAAATGACAGTAAAGAAACCCTTACCATTTAACATTTCTTATTACACATTATTACAACAATGCAGCTTATTGAAGTGCACTACTTATTAAATCTGAATATTTAACTACCGATATGTTTGCTAAGTTAGAATTTCATTCTAAATCTTCATAAACTACATGGCACAAAGTGAAGGTCTTCTGTTTATTTAGATATATTCATTTATCCTTGTGCAAACACTGGTTCACTTTCCATCAGTTCACCTTCCACGTAGAAGTATTTCATATTGCTTTTAAGTTAATTTTCATTTCAGATTTCTTCCAATGCAACCCCATTAGTTTAAAAAAAAAAAAAAAAAAAAAGACTGTAAAATCTAACAAAACAGACCACAGGGTAAGCCGGGCTAAGCTCATAAAAGACACCAAATTTCCAAATTTTGATGGAGAAGGTGAAGACTGAGGATAAATGCCTTCTGGAGCAGCAGGTCTCCCCATGGGCACCAGCACTGTGCTGTGTCCAGGGAAGCTCCAGCTTCAGCCTCCATCCAGTGTGTGTCCATCCGAGCTTCTCACCGCTTCCTGTCTTCCTGTTGCCAGAACACAGTGGTCTGGGGACTTCTGCACCTCAGACATATTAGTCTGACGTTAACCTCAACATTCCTGGGGAGGAATGGCAGAAACACATGGAAGGAACAGTTTGGAGAAAGACTCCTACACCTCATAATGAAACAAAAGCAGAACATTTCTATATACGGCACCAAGACACTCCATAAACTGTTGCCCACCACCTCTCAGCTGCTTCCAGATACATGCCCACCCAGCAGGACAGCTGTCATGAGCACTTATCAGACCTTAGTGCTTTCTAGGACAAAAAACGGACTGAACACTGATGAATAACTGGGTTGTCATTAAATCGTTAATAAGACTGATTTTAATTTCCCAACAGCTGTGTTGTGTCAGACAGGACACTGCATCTCCCAGAGCAACCAGAGGCAGCTGCTGGGGGTTCAGAAGATTCTCTAATGGATGGCTATGGAATAACTCACTTTCTGGGGAAGGATTATTTCCAATTTGCAGGCACTGGGAGGATTGTCAGTAGTCAGAACTATGAGCATACACTGTCCATCATGCCTGTGGACATTCAATAGCCGTATAAATATCTGGTCAATGAACTCCATTAAGAGCTTACTATTTTTTTTGGCAATGAGTTCTATAGATTAATTCTGTGTTTCATAGGAAACAGATTCAATTAATTTGTAACCTAGTAACGTGAGTCAAGATGCTTTTGCTGGCACTAAATGTAACCTGCCTTGCTAATTTGTTTGCATCTTCTGTGTTTACATTTGTTTATAAAGTGTCCAGAAAACCACTAGCGGTACCTAAATAATTGTACGGCTAATGAAAATTAGTTCTACACTGAGTCATACTGCTAAGTTAGCTGAGCAATAAGTATGATAACAGCTGAAGGAAAAAAAACAGAGGAAATAATATTTTGAGGCCTTAAATATTCTTATTAGATAACCTGAAGTTGCACTTCTCATTTTTCAAGGCCATTCAAGGCCAGTGTTCTGCAGCTGGTTAGTAGACTGTATGGGTTTTGTAATGTTAAAACAAAAATAAAGATCTGATGATTCATGTAAAAACATGATGACCGGGTGAAATACTGTAGGATGACAGCTTATTTTTTATTATAAAACTCCTGAGTATCACAGGCTTCAAGAGTCATCAGCGTAATTTTAGGAAGAAATATGTTGTGTGCATTTGTCTTCATACACTTAACTACACATCTCTCAGCTAACACAAAACAAAATATCAGAAATCTAACATGTTTGGCACTTCTAACCTTGGTACACGTGTAAACCTGGGAATCATCTATTGAGGTGATACACGAGTTGTCTTACAGAACCTCTTCTCCACAGATGTGACCTTTCTTCCATGAACAGCCATTTGTCTTAATGATAAGTTATGACACATCTACAGCTTGACTAACATGCTCCAAAACTGTGCTCCCATGACTTACCACAGCAATGTGGAAGCTTATGCAAAGAAGCCAACATTACATCCTAAATAACAGCATCTACTCAATTTGCACACACACGCTAGCTACAACAACCAGAGGTGTCCAAACCTGTGGCATTGGGTCAACTCACAAGAAGTAAGGGCCCAACATGATGCTCAGGTCACAGATTACTTTTATTATGAGACTTGTATCTCATGCTGATGTCCACTAGGTACATATCCATTGAATTCAGACTCATGCCAATGAAATTTATGAAATTCAGTGTAGTGATTTGCAGAAATCTGTGTTTTTCACTGGAGAGCTTATACTAAGACTTGCACCTTTTGTGGCTAAGCCCAATGTTTACAAAGGTGTGTGTATATCACAAACACAAAAGTAATATTAAGGAAGTTTTTTTTGGAACAGTTAATACAAAGAGCAGAAAAAAAAAATCTATAGGCACTGAAAAATTGTGTCCAGTAAGAAATATATTATTTCAAAGGTTGTCTAGGATAGTGATTGAGAAGCCCTGTTGATTCATTCTGTTCAGTGACCAAATTCTTTCCCGAGAATCTCTCTTTATTTGGCATTCTTAAGTGTTGCCACAATTGCATTCTAAATTGTAGATTTTTGCTGTAAGAAAAGTATTTCCTATACAAAAGAGTCGCAATGCCTTGCTGCTATATTCTCAGGAGCCACAGGGCTGAAGACACATCTGGTTCCTGCTCCTCCTGCTGAAAGCAGCCTTGCATGTCCGCACTGACCTCTCACCTATAAAGGAGCAGACATGAAGAATGCGGAGGTGAAATATGTCCAACCATCCTACACTTCCTGAAATTCTTGCAGTGCTGAAGAAGACAAAAAAAGCATGTACCTGACAAAACCACAGATATTGAAAAGCAAAGCTGCTGGTTCAGTTTAGTGCATGTCGTGCACGGCCAAAAATCAACCTGTTCAATATGCAGTGTCTTCTACTCTGCTGAGACTCTGAAATAAGTACAGAGAATGTATCAAGAAAAAAAAGGGATCAGATGATGCCATCAACAGTTATGTGGAAAGCCCAGGGATGCTCAGATGTTTGTTTTTAACTTATAAATGTAGATTGCTGAGAAATTCTCTAACTTGGGTTAGAATGTCAGTCTAATCCGTTGCCTCTGGCATGTTCACAAACCCCTCAGAATCAGTGCTGATACATTTTACTTCAGTGCGAGATATCTGTGTACCTGCAGCAGGAATGGAATAGCAATTCCTATTACTGATACTACAAGCAAGATGAAAATAATAGCTCTTCAGCATAGAAGTGCTTTGCTTTTTTCCAGTTCTAATTCCTTGGTGCTTATTTGTCTATTTTTTGTGCTTGTGAGTTTCTGTGTTCATGGATATGTATAAATATATGTAAGCATGTATGTACTTAGTAATTAAGTTTAAATAGCCATCTCTGAAACTGGATGATGATGGATGTTATAAAATGTGATTATTTTTAGGAAGTCAAGCACTGGCAGTTATGCTTTGTACCTTTAAAATACTCCAGGGCTTGATTATTTTATGATAATCACAATCCCCGCCATGCCTTATTACACAAATAGTCATCTCAGACTGTGAAACTGGAAGAACATGACCTATAAAGTTTATCTAGTGCAGCAGTTTTCTTCCTTGGTGATTTTGCTGTCAACATTGCATTAATCTATGTCTATTTTTGAGCAAGACACAAACAGTGCATTATCATGGAGAAGAAACAAATGTTAATGAAGCACACAAATCAGCTTGTGTTTCTGAACATAGGATTTCAGTACACAAGAAATCAATAGCTACAGCACTGATCTCTTAGCTCGCCCATAACCCAAGACCTGGCAAGATGGAAAGGGCCATCTTGTGGACCTCCTTCTTATGAAAGCTTTGTTAAATAAATAAGCATAAATATACCACAATATTATTATTCAAGAAGTAAAGAGGAACTAGTTTGTCAGGGAGGAAGTAAATCATGGTAAATTTATCATGAAGGCATTCTTATATGATTTAATGAAGAACAGTATTTTGGCAGCCTTTCTGGTGAGCATTAGAACAGGGTTAATCTAATGAAGACACAAACACCGCATGGGTACCAGGATGAGAAAGTCTTGTCACAGTCCCACTTCAGGCATATTTTCAGACTGATTAGAATGTTTGCTTGACTTTCTCATCATTCACTCCAAAATGTCAACAGCCACTTATGAAATTAAGATTTAAGGTGATAAAAAAAAGTTTACCTCAAACGTGTCAGATTATAAACACTTCTATTGACACTAAATGAGGAAACAAAGAGTCTTCATGGCTTTATCACAATCCGAGATTGTCCTCTGACTCAGATCGATACTTTGTTAAAGCTTTTCCCCTAAGCTCCAAGTTGCACATTTTTGCATAGCATTTAGACCTCAATCAGATACGTGCCAGGCAAATTTTACTGCAAAAGTAATAGCAGAAATTGCTAGACAAAATTATTTAAGAAATACTTCTTTCTATAAAGAGTTCAGAATTTCTAAGCACCTGGATTAGCAGGTGACCAGTTCTCAAAATGCATCCAGTTTGTGGACACAATGCCAGTTGTACTGCTCTGCTTGTTGCCAGCGTGTCCTTACACTCTACACGATATTATGACTTCCACATATCTATATTTGCCTAATTATGCAATTTACCTACGTACAGAAATGATCTCTAATAACCTGTAATCATCTGCCACATCAGGATCGTGGCATAGTTATCCTACACCAGCGTTTCTCCAAAAACGTGAAGTGTGGGGAAACAAGCAGCGCTCTGGATGGAAACAAGGACACCCCGGCTGGCCCCAGATTGCTGCTGTGCCCTTCTGCACACGGCCAGAGCCACCCGGCCACCCCGCGGGTGTCCCAGCATCTGCTCTGTGCTCATTAACGGGATCTCCTGCTACGCGAGGTGAACACCCTGAGAAACAATGCGCTAAATACTACTCCAACCTTAACTATCAAAATCGGAGCTGACATGTAATGCAATACACAAGCAGTCTGGTAGGGGATGATGTATAATGTGTCTTTGAGTACGGCTAGCAGACAAATACTCTGGAACTTTCAAGGGTATTTGTCATAGTTACACTTTGAGATATTTTCTACAAAGTAAGAGAGTTCCTTCAAGTAAAAACAGAAAGGTGAAGCTCATTGGTATTAGCACACATGACCGTCTGGCTGTATTGTATGCTCTGTATTTTCAGTAAGTGTCCCTGCAGAACACCCAAGCAAACATCCTACCTTCCCATGTCGCATTCAATACTACTTCTGCTTAACAAGACAAAAGATAAAGCTGTGACATTATCACCCTAAGTTTCTATAAATTATCTCTGCTGTATCTCACTACATTTTCCTCCTACATAAAAGCAATACTCATTGAACCAGCTGGTTACTCCATTTCTTTCCCCCTATACATTGAAACCCAACATTGTATAAAAAAAAAAAAAAACAACCTTGAGAGAGTTCAAAATAGAACTCTTCAGTGCCATAGCCAAGATTTGTAATAGTCTGTTCTGTATTCCAACTGCCCCATAGAAACCTGATATCTTGTTATAAGTTACAGTGTGAATCACTTCTTTCTCGAAAACATGAATAAATCTTTGCAGTAACGCACTGTGTCAGGGTGGTAAGGAGCTGCTGTGATATTTTCCATCCTACTTATTTCGAAAAACAATTAGGGCCCTCAAGGTGAGTATTACATTCTGCTCTTTAAATTTATGCAATTTATCCAGAAACTCCTTGCTTCAGAAATTAGAATTTTACTCTTTCCAGTCTCGGCACTGCTATGTCCTGGCCATCAGTGAATACCTAATGAAGTAAAAACATTAGATCCCACAAATATAGATATGTACATACCTGATAAACAGCCAAGCACAGCCTAAACAAAACACTGTTACCAAAACTCAGGTGAAAATAAAAATATTTAGGCATGAGATGCATTTTATAAAAGCCTTGAAACAATAAGGCTATATCTTCTATTTCTGTAGAAGTCCCTAGTCACTGGGATGAGGGAGGCAGATGGACTTCACCTGAACTTCTAGTGTGCTGTTTCTGACATCAATACCTAGGAGTTTTCTGGACCTGGAATTTGGAAAAACCAGGCACTTCAAAAATCACACCTTAGTGATTGTAACAGAGACCTAACAGGTCTTTTTAATAAAATAAAATTAAAAATGGACCTGTCTTAAGCCTGGTTTCTAGGTGATAGGAGGAGCAATCCAATTTTACCAGGCTTACCATGTGACTTCTCAGGTACTTAGCAGAATGCTATGTCTGAGGTTAAACAAGCCTGTTTGAACTATTTCAATCCTCCAACAACTTCTGGATGCACCCGTCAAATTCAGCCAAACCTACCGTGCAAGCAAAGAGCTCAAAGATTTTAATTTTTTTGCATACACTCGAGCTGAAGTGTGAGCTACTTCTTGCCTTCACAGGAGAGAAGACAAAATAGTCTGATGGAAATTAGGGGATGTAGAACAGGACTGGAAATACTATAGGAAGGAGGATGTTTTAAAAGCCACAGAGGAGCACACAATTTTTGCAAAGATGAGAGAAAGGAAGAGGTATGAGACACAAATTTGTAGGAAGAAGGATATCTTAGTTATGCTGCTCATGCAACAGTTAGTACATATCTGGCTGCCCACCGTATGTTGTACACATTTTATTCTTCAGATTATTTTTTAAATTTTAATACATTCATTGAGAGCTTTAATTTGTGCCATACAGACTCCATTTCAGAATCACTGTTAAGTGTACTTCAATGGAAAGTTTGCCAAACAATCTGCATTCATGAGGTAGTTGAGAGTTTTGAAGTCAATGCTACCACACTGAGCTACCTTCCCATCTTGAAAGCTTCGTAGCTATTATGGTTGGAACTCCTTTTTGTGGGATTAAAGCTGAAACTCAAAGTTGATGATCTTCAACCAGCATAAATCACTACCTATACAGCACTGGCAAAACTGGTTTTAACTGCCAAGAACAGCTCAGAAATCCTTTCTCAATCTCCACGCAGCTCCATTTTGCCAAGGTAAGGAATTTAAAGGTAATGGACCTTTCACCTCTAATCTTCCATCAGGTGTGAAATTACTGCTCCTGTTCCTCTTAAGGGAAGCATCCGAAGGTAGCTTTGTACACAAAGGTGTGTAAGGATTCTCTTGCACCATATGAGCACCATTACTCATGAGAAGTCCCCAAATGCCACGTGAACCAATGTGTTTCTGTTCCTTCTGTAACAGTTGATTCTGCAGATTGAATGCTGTAACTACCATAGGCAAATCCTATAGAAATAACTGATGATCTGCAAAGATGTGTACACATGAGAAACATTTGAAGGCTAAGCTTCCTAAAGATAAATCACAAGGCTTAGGTGAAACTCTGTCAGCCGTAACACAGTTGAATCGTCTAACAAAATTCAGATTTTCTTTATTCTCTGCAAATTCTTGACAATTTCCCAGCAGTACTATTTAAGGTGCTCTATAGCACTAACTTCCTCATAACACTGAGTGCTAGGAATGTCATAAAACATCTGGTTTATGGTTTAGTGCTAAAAACAAAAAGAAAACACAAAAGAGTACTGATGTCATTGATAGGATTAGCTGGTGATATTACAACTGTCTTTGAAGGGGTATTTCTTGCTATCAACTTCAATCTCCAATTTTATAGCCATATTTCTCCAGATAGACTTTAGAGCTTCACACCAGCTAGTGGAACGATTTCATCCACTGTTTCAGTTAAAAGTTGGGAAATTGCAAGTATGAGTTAATACTGAATTCAGTTTAGACGTATAGAGCCTCAACTGTTTTTATCATTTCTAGTAGAAGTGTATGATAGAGCTCCACCTTCATTGTCACATCATGATTTCTGCAAGGGGCTTGTGTTCTGCCTTTTTCTTTTGCTTTCCTAAGTACAGAAGAAGCCTAGCAACCTGTATGACTCATCTCTCCTAAATAACAGAAACTTAAGACCCTAATATTATCCTAAAAACTAGGGAAAAGTACATGGAAGAGTCCAGCTAATTGCCACTATGTGTCACATGTGATCTGAAAGCTTGGAGAAATGTGTAGCTCTATCAATCCATCTAAATCACATTCCCTGCCACTGTGTCATGTAATACATAAACTCCTCCCTCCATAGCACGCTACAGAAGAAAACAGCACTTATAATTACACATTACATCCATTGCACAAACGCTTAGAAGATGTGGGGTTTTTGCGCATTTAAAGCATCAAGTCACACTGCGGCTTCATCTCTGGAGCCTGAGAATACTGCCAAAAATAAATTTCAGATTCTACTCCCTCCACCTCCAGCAAAATCCAGTAACATTTTGGTTATTGTATCCTAACTTATATTGCTATAAAGATACTAGTGCTTTTACATTAGACTACAACAGACTAAAACAGATTATGTCCTCTGCAGCATCACAGCTCT
The DNA here is from genome assembly GCF_964273445.1 of Streptopelia decaocto. Lineage (NCBI taxonomy): Eukaryota > Metazoa > Chordata > Aves > Columbiformes > Columbidae > Streptopelia > Streptopelia decaocto. Next base: position 5,336,231 of record NC_138665.1, read on the forward strand.
GAATGCACTTTAGCTAAACAAGCACATCTTGGTATTATTCTGTTTTCTGTCATTTGCTGATCTTGCTTCTGGGCCACCACAGTTAATCTGTAATAGCAAACAATACCTGTGACATTTTAAGGCATTGAGGTGAACCTGAAGCTAGAAAATTAGGAGATTATTTTAAAGATAATCCTCCAAATCCTAGAACTTTATACTTAGGACAGATCACCTGTAATATTGAAATATAGGAAGTAGAAACTTCCACATCACAAAAAATTGCTCACTGGATTCTTAATATAAAAATTAGTGTTGATTCCCAGAGGTTAAAATAAGATGGAATCTCTCTTCCTGATCTTTCAGTCCATTTCGTCTTTTTTTTTTTTAACCTTATGTAAAAAAAAAAAAAAAAAAGGAGAGAAAAAAAGGTCAAGCTAGCAGTCACTGAGTGAGACAAAAGCAAATACACTGCAAAAGGGAACAACAGAGAGAAACGATGACATTTATGAAGTGATAGGCTTGGGCAGGAGGGAAGTAAGGAAGGGATATAGACAGTGAGATCCATTTCACTTAAGCCTCACACAAAGGGCCCATAAAGGAAGGAAGGAATTACAAAGACATGGTTTATTGACTGCTCACCACTGAGCCAGAGTTTTCCTGTATAAATTCTTTCTTAGAAGGTTAATTAAAAAAGAGTTAGGTCCCTGGTCTGAAAACCCTTTATTCACTAGCATAATCCTTATTCACACGAGGGATTCCATTGATTTCAGTGGACAAGGGATTGCTCATGTGGCTTAAGGTTTGCAGAACTGGACCCTGTGGTTTTGAGGCACTGAAAAATGGGAATGCTTTCAGATAACGATATACACAGCCTAGGCACAGCAGCACAGCTCAGCTGGAGTACAGGAGCAATATGGAACATCCTGTGCTGTTGGCTAACTTTAATTATAGGAGACACAATAAATAGATGACAGCTGCATTAAAGACCTGCATGTATAAATATGAGACAGCAAAAGACTACCAGAGAATTTAGGTTTTGGCTTAGTAGCCAGAATGTATATTAGCATGCCAAAGTAGCAACCTATTGTCAAGAACATCTCTTGTATTTCTGCCTCAGCACTGGCCACATCCCTGCCAAGCTCAGGGCTGCAAGTGCAAGCGTGGGGCACTGGTGGCACCACTGCCTGTCTCACAGCTGCAGAGGATGGAGACTGAAAGCTTCAGCTCCCCAGGGACTCACCACAAATTGCCATAGTGCCAGGATCAGCCACGACTATAGCGGGAGCCCTCTGCAAATAAACCTGTCTTAAATTCTTATCTAGTATCCCATTCACATCCCATGCTTTTTCCCCTCAACCTGCTGCTTTTCCTTGCCTTGCTCTGTCTCTCTATCCCTTTACAGATGCTAACTGTAAAATGTACAAGAATTGTATATTTCACATAGATCTATGATACGCACAAAAGCAGCATACAAGGACAAAAGGAGACCTGTATCATAACATATACAAAAATCCTGTTTAGTTAGTCCTATATCTCCTAACTTCTGTTTGAATTCCCAACCTCATTTTAAGAGTTTTGCAGTGTGATTCTCATTTCTAGTGCACATTTACTCCAAAGTAGCTTGGCTTTTGAATGTATAACAGAGTTCTACTTTGTAATTCATGATCCTAAAGACAGGCAGCAGTAGTCTGTCTATCCACTGGGCAGGACCCACAGGAACCACAAGTTAGTCACTGTGTACTGCCCAAAGGCAAAACCAAAGAGAGTAAATGATCAATGGTATACGGAAGGATTAGATGACACTTCTTTTCATTGTGCACATGCTCAATAAGGCTGTTCCATGCATCATTACTGGGAAGACAGAGACATCAGAAAATACTTTGCATATCTGTGAAATGTGGAACTATGCTTCTCAGCAAAATTAAAGACATTACCAAAGAAGAAATGCTATATCTTACACTCTAGCACACTTGCACTTCTGGCAACATTAGAAAAGAAGAATTTTGGAGGAACCCGAGTGAGTCACTGAATGAAAGCTATTCTCATAAAATTAAAACCTTACATAAAACAAGTACCTTACAAACATCAGCTTAATTTATGCCACCACCAAAAAAACTCCACTGATACTTGTTTTTAGAAATTCTTTAAAGTTATAAGGACAGGAAATCACCTCCAGTGTTAATGAGACAGGGTCCACAGATAACCACATACAAATAAGCTGTAAAACTCTGAAGTGTGATCTACTCATTTAATACACATAAGAAACAGAGACCCAGTTCCTTTCTGGGGTAACACAGTACCACCAGACACAGGGTGCTTACAACAATACAGTCATCATAAAAAATATCACCATGTTGTAACATACCTTTCCTTCAAACCTCCTCAAACTTGAATATAACAACAATCAAAGGGGGAATAAAAGAATCACTATAGTCCAGGAAAGGAGCTACAGGGCACAGCATAGCTGGGAGATCTTATTATATACCTTTTGCAGCCTGCTTGGAGAAACAACACTTCAAATGCAGAAGGATGATCAATAAATCTTCATGAAAGTTAAGCCAAAAGCACTGAAAGCTTTTGTATCTCTGGAGCTGGTGTTACGCCCATGTCCTAGCAGCAGGGAACCCTCCAGGAGAGCAGCCAACCCCACACAGCTCACTGCACCTGCCCAGAGCATCTCTTCCTGATGAGGAACACCTGGAGGCACTTAACAGCGTACACATAACAAGACACAGGTGTTGACCCTTTCCCAGTGAATGACCTCAGCTGTAGGTAATCTGTCCATGAGTGACCTCCAGAATCAGAGGCTCCAGGTGTTTGATAGCCCTGGCTGAATTCACTCATCCAACAGCTTTGTCTCTTCACTTTTTGAACTACTCAAGCTATGAGAGTCCACGATATCTGTCAGCAATGAGTTCCACAGTTTAATTAAGCTTTATGAGACCAATTACCTCCTCCTGGGTTGTTTAGGTTTTGTTGGGTTTTTTGTTTTGAGCCACCTACCTGAAAATTTCCCAAGGTGCCTCATATGGCAAAAGCAGGAGCAAAGTACGAGAGCTGCAGCAAACCCAGAGAAGGGCAGGAAAGCTGCCGTATGGGGAGCCCTGTGGTACCTTCTGGGGGAAGGAGCTTCCTCCTGGGAAAAGAGCTACTGGCAGGCACAGAATAAAAGATTATAGAACCATAGCGCAATGCAAAGAAGATGAATAGAGAATGATCACTTGTTTTTTTCTCTTGAGATTAAGGTCAGACTAGGGAGACTACATTATTTTACATTCACAACAGTTGGCACACAATAGCAAGAATACAGTCTTCTTTCTATAGCCACATTTTATCAAAACGCATTGTTAACTACTTAGGTTTTATAGCTCTAAGAATAGTCAAGGGCTAGGAATGCACTTTATGATAAAACACGGGCGTGTAAATCTATTTATCCAAAGAGAAGTCTTAGATGTAACAAGCTCAGGTTCTAAGAACCTATGCAAAAGCCAGCAGGTGGATGGAAAGCTTTTCATTCTAAATAAAACAAAATGCTTGTAGTCAAAATTCAGCATTTACAGAGCGAGAAATAAGATGCTAATTTTTATCAGTGAGAATAAACTAAAACCCAGGATAACTGTGTGGATTTATTACCAGTTAAATGTCAAGTAGAAACTTTTTTTTAAACAGACAGACTTTTGCTCAAGTATTATTATTAAACCTGTATCAGGAACTAGAGCAGGGAAATTTTATGGTCTATGTTACAGAAGAGGCCAGAGCAGACAATAATCCCTTCTGACCTTAAAATATACAATTGCTTGCTGTGAATCTATTAAATTCCCAACATGTACATTCACCAATGACAAACCTCCAGAGGAAAAAATGTTGATAGCTGCACAGGTGTTAGAATAAAAACTAGCAAAATCTGTTTTCTAGGTGGGAACAGAAGGTGGATTATGTTGGAGATATGTTCGATAGTTATGAACACCAGATTCAAGACAGTGTCAGTTAAAGACAACTTGAGCAGATGGGTGGCAGAGCATGTGCACTGTGAAGTGATGTTAATTGAACGGCCTGGGATTATATTTAAAAATCTTAAAATGAATAATTGGAAAACAATTAAATAAGCAACTACAATCTGCAAATTCCAGAGTTGCCAGCTGGCCCAGAAGGTGGGATTGAAGCTACATGAAAAACAACATTGGAATTTTTCCTGATTTTTACACAAGGAAGCTCAAGATAGAATGTTTTGAGTATTTCTCCAGGACAATAGGCAACTAGTTTTGATAGAAAATAGCTTTTGTTTTATAATAGTTTTCACACTGGCAGGATCTCAAACTATTTTTATTTGCAACATCACCATTTATGTAAGCAAAATATCACACTGCCAGAGCAGAGCTCCCTCGATGTTTTGTCAGTATAATCCGAATGATGTGCTGCAGGGATGGGGCTGCTGTCACCTGCCCGGGAAGAGCTCAACACAGGGCTGTGGGGATGACAGGTCTGTTATCCCCGCTGTAAACACCGACTTAGAGGTGCTGTGGGAGCAGTCTGGATTCACTGCACAGCCGGTGCAGAGCTGACGTTCACTCTACAGGTGGCCAGAAGTGGTGCACACACAGTACTGACCCCGGGTTTCCAGTCAAAATAGCCAGACAGGAGCATGGTTTCCCCCCTTCTGTTCTTCTCATTGAAACAACTATAAAGTCAAACTGTACCTTTTGCACATGCTTATCTTCTTCCTCAACCTCTTTTTTCCTTCCAGAGTTAATGCTGGAAAGACATAGTGTCTTTTAGGAATTAAATGAGACAGAAAAGATAGAAAAAGGGCCAAGGGTTCAGCAGTCTTAGGTTGGTAGGTTCAGCTTTGCAGATTACTCCCTGCACAGTGCTGTGGCCAAGACCTGCCCTCTGTGATAATTTCTACAGTGCTCTCTTCCAGTCATGTGTCTCACTAAAATCCCAGAGCATCTTGAATTTATTGGAAAGTTCAGTCGACTTGTCTGCCTTTCTGGGGCTAGGACCAGGCCCTAGCTCATGCCAAGTGAGGGAAACAGCACCACACTGTTGTGGTCCTTTTGATCACAGAGCATCTTGCAGTTTGGAAAAGACCCTGGGGCAGCCAGGGGCCACTGCAGAGGATGGAGATGCTCTGTCCCAAAAAGAAGGTTTACGTGACAGCCCTGGCAGCCATGGAAACCTTCCTCCTGTAAAATGTTTAGAAGCACAAGGTACTCCAGCTCTGACACTAGGATTAATACTGTTTTGTATTGAAATTGGTATTTATTTGTGTTGTTTTGTATTGAACCCAGAGAGACTGAATGTAAAATCCGTGGCTTGTACTGTGGTTATTGTATTCTTTCTGCATTTATTGGGAGGCAGCAGCATTCAGAAACCATTGTGTGAGCCGTGGCCCCATTTTGAAAGTTAATTCCAAAGACTGCTGTTTTTAAAAGACAAATTAAGCTTATTAACCTTCTTCTGTTCATTGAATTCCTTTCCTTGTAATGTCAGTGACTTAGCATATGAACTAAGAACAGTATTTCATTTCCATGTGTCTGTTTTCCAGGTCAGCCCTTACCAGGCATTATCACCCCGCATTTACTCCCTGTTCTCACTCCAGAGATGGTGTTGCAGGTGAGATGTCAGGACTTCCTGCCTGTGCAATAGGAAACACAGGCAGTATCCTGGGTACCAGCATGTTGCAGCTGTTGAGAAATGGTGACTTTTCCAGTGACCACTGCTGTTACATCTCTAACTGCTCTTGCAATTCATCAAGTGCAACCTCAGCATCAACTTAGTTTGAAACGGCTCACGTTAACCACTTCCACCAGCTCCCACCCTCTGTGAATTCCCCAAGCAGCTATCTACACTGCTTCACAGCATTCCCATCCAGAGCACCTCTGCTTCAGCAGATGCACTTTGGGGACTGTTAAAGCCCCAATGCCTCTAATAGCTCCAGTAAAGAGCAGAAATAAAGAAGGGAGGGAGAAATATTCAGGTGCAGAGAGCATTCAGGCAGGCACCTGCAGAGAAATAGTGTGGGGAGGGAAGCTCAGCTCCTCATCACAATATCTTCCACCAACAAACAGCCCAAAAGCAGGTGCTGGCCTTCCTCTGCCATGGCAGTGACTTGCCATGATGCCAGTGGGTGACACAAAAGATGGGGGGTGTAGAGGTGCTGCCTCCTCCAGGAGGAGCAAGTGCTGCAGGACCACTTTACTGGGTGCTGTTTCACTCTGTAGGAATGGCAGTTGGAGGAAATCTTTGCTCTTGGATGGCACTGGGAGACAATTCATCTTTGCAGGCAATGTTAGCAGATCTGCCTTACAGGACATGGTTTTTAACCAGCTCCTGGTCAGGCCTGGTAACAGGCCACTGGGGGAAGTTTACCTGGTATTTACTGGAGCAAGACTTTGTCAGTGCCTGGAGCTCACCCCTTGCCATTATAATGGCATAACAACATGAAAGTGTTGAAATATAAACAAACAAACAAAAACCCCAAACAAACAAACCAATCAACCAACCACAAAACCCCCAAATATTTTGAATTGCCACACAACTGAAACTAATCGTGATTTCGGTTAACTTTCAGAAATGCTTATATTTCTCACAGACTTTTACTTGACTGACTTGAACAACAGTCCCAGGTGCTTTACACAGAGGCTCATTCACCAGCAGCAGCGGGATTGCTGTTCTCACACCTCCCCAGCCGCTGGCTTGGGTAAACACTGCAGAAAGCATTTCTTCACAGACATATCCCAATCCTTTATTGTCTGTCTCCCAAATACATTCTTAAAAACATGCTTACTTGAGGGAGCATTTACAGAGGATCTAATAAAAATGCCTGATATAAGAAAGATCAACATTGCCGGTAACTTAGTGGGCTTTCAAAGGTGCCCCAAGCCAGCAAAATGTAAACACGTATTTAGAGAACATTCAGCAAAAAGATGATTGCAAACTTACAGCAGAAGCTGGAGTTAAAACCATCCTCTCTCTCCAAAAGGCCTGCAAAATGACTGCACTGGGGACAGAGGTGCTATTATCATGCTTTTAAGCTTCTCAGATCCTTAAATGGTATGAATTAGAAGTGTGCTGTATTTCCTGGAGTATCCTGAAGGTTCGCCAACTTCTTAGCTCTCCTTTCTAGTAACTCCAGTAAAAGTAAAGCAAGTTAATGCTGCTGGAAACCTCTGCCTTTCCAGAAACCAAATGCCTTTCAGATAGCACAACAGAGGCCAGGACTGCCCATCATGTAGCTGTGCCCTGGGCTGCAGGGATCCCTGTGGTGCCATTGCTCCGGGGATGCTCCTCAGGTCCCAGTCAGATCCCTCCTTCCTCCAGCCCTCACCCAGTTCCCACAAGGTACCTTGCTGGTCCTGATCTCATCTTGCAAACTCAACTTCTCGGCTCCACCGGGAACCTCCACGTGACAGACTGCTGAAGGAGCCCATTGCCAGAGCTGCAGGGCAGCTGGGGACAGTGGAGGGACAGGAAGGTTTTGGATGCCAAGAAGCCACACAGCCAGCAGACAGGCGCCCAGGAATCCTGTTGAGCACACACTCCAGAAATCAAACGTTTTTTTTGCAAAGATGAAGCTATGCAGAATTACCTAGAGGGAAGGACTGGGGGTCCGTGTCTCAGGAGGGCACAGCCAAGCCCCCTCAGGGAGGCCGCGGAACCCACAAGTTCGAGGGAAGTGATTTCAGCAAGCAGACCCTGATAAATCTTGTCATGTTTTTTCACTGACAATTTGCAACTCTTACATTCTTCATTTCTTATCTGAACAGAAAGGACATTTAGTCCCAATAGGAGTGACAAGCATTTACATCTATAGACTATGCCCTTAAATGTTCTTAATGCCAAAAAGGCCCATCTTTTTCTGATAACAATATTGTATCTTTGAGGTATTTTTCTTGTCATGTCATATTGTGATGAATCACAGTGTGTTGTGCCAGTCACCTTAGGGAAGCAGACATAAAACAAATGCTGCTCAAAAAAGGAATGAAACATTTATAAAACTAAGTATCAGATGTACTCTGTTTCAGCATTGCTAATATTGAGGTGCTGGTTTCCATCCGATACAGACAGGGTGGTCTGCAGGCACCTTACACAAATCACCTCCATAGAGTAACTTACAAGTTTCAGACAGATATTTTTAAAGTTGAGCTTTTGAGACCTGCACTTCAAAGCTGTAAGGGAAAATATATTGTATTACATTATCAATATGTGAATCAGGCTGGAAAAGCTTCTCCTTAGGGACCTGAAAGCCATTATAGTAAATTTGAGCTTCATAATAAAAAACGTGTATTTCTAGAATAAATCAAAACCAGAAGCACTTTTCTCTTTAGTGCTGGTGAGATGAGTGAAGGTTTCAGGTGGCTGAATCCAACTGTTTGAGAGTTCAACAATAAATCACAGAGATAAGACAAAAAGCACCCTCCTATCCTCCCATTCCTAATGTGTAATCAGCTGCTTGAGAAAGTTAAACGGCACCTTAAAAGACAAAACATAAAACACCACTTATTTTCTTAATCTTAAAGGTAATATGAAAAGGCAGATACACAACTTGCCTGTTGCTTTCAAAGGAATATTTAGCTTTTCTTGGGCAAATGTGAGCAGGCAGGAATTGACTGCAGGTCATGAGTGACATAGCTTAAGTATCTGGTTCTGCATGATTTCTGCAAGGCATAGAGTCGCTTCAGGATGCAAGTGCAGACCTAGCAAAGGAAAATGTAGTCTTTTTTCCCCCGAAGGAGACAAGACACCTGCCATTGTTTAGGGCAAAGTCTCACTGTCAACCTTGACACTTTGCCTTAAAATTATGGATAAGGTGGTTGCTTTGCCACTATGTAGATGCTAAAACTGAGTTTGGACATACTGTTCTACACACAGGTAAAGAAACGTTGATTTCTGAACATACCAATGGTCTCAACATTTTTTAGACTCTCTAAGCTTTTTGGTTCTGCTGCAAAATTTCCCTTTTTCTCTCTCCCACAGCTCTTCTCTTGCTTTTCATCTCCCCTCTCTTTTGATCCTGTCTCTTCTTCTGCCTTTATCTTTTCATGCTCCTCCTTGTCTTTCCACCACTATCTCAAATTATTTCTCCTGCCAGATCTTCTTTCTATTGTCAGGGGGTTTCTTTCTTTCTCCAGAAATGCTTGATTCCAGTAGTGCTGACAGGACTCCCCGTTGCCTCAGAACAAGGCAAGCTGGAAGATGGTGAGTTAGATTGCAGAGGAAGGCTGCCAAGAGTGAAACTTTGCACCACAAGAAGCCAAATGAACAACAGAAAGTCTGAGGAGGGGGATAACATATAAACGTGCCATATTGGGTACTTGTCTGCTCCTGGAGTGGCCTTAAAAGTGTTCTTGCTGTTTGCAGTGCTTAGCCTGGGGCTTTCTGCTATCACAGCTGCAGTAACCAGACAAGGAGGAAGGCAGGCAACTTGGTGATGCTCACACCAAGAAGCACAGAATACAAGGAAGAGGAAATATGGGAGTGATAATGCTGCTGAGTTTTTCAAGTAATTCTTTTTCTGCAGACAAACAGTATAGCCTGTAAAGTTAACGGAGACAACAGCTACAAGTAATGAGCCCTCATTGCAGTGGTTCCAGTGTGGCTGCTACTCCTCTCCCTGTGAGCTACGCAAACTCCCAACTTGCCAATTTCCAACAAAAATGCCAGTATTTTGATATTTCTTTCTTAGGTTAAGAATAAAACCTGAAGTAATCAACATTTTCTGCAATGTTTCTGGACAAATTTTAGTTTGGAAATCCTGAAATTGTTTGTTCCTTTCCAAAGCTCTGGGGGAGCTCCTGCCTTCATTCTGCTGCAGCCCCACAGCACTCTGCACTGTTCAGAAAAGAGCCTGGGCTGCTGAAAGCCAGTGGACACAGGTTTTAAATATCTGTGTTAAGATTTTTGTCCCCCGAAGAAAAAAGAATGAAGTATTTCTTTCCATTTTAATTCCCATGTTATATCCCCCAGCATCCAGCTGGATGCAAATAAATGCATAATCGCTAAAACCCAAAGTGTAAAAATATTTCAGATCTAGTCAAATTTCCTTGCTTGGGAAAAAAAAAAAAAATAAAAAAAAAAAGAAAATAAAAATCCACGAATGTCCATTTCCCATTACATTAATTATAAGCATAGAAGGAAATTCTTGACTACCTCTGATTCTGAATTATTTCTTAAATTGAAACGTAATTGGACGCAAAGTCCACAAACTAGATATAAGTTCTCACATGTAGAAAGGCAAGTCAAAACACTTTCTTTCTGCTCTGAGTCAAATATACACTCTTTTATGTGTATTTTTTCTAGAAGCTGAGAAACAAGAACATCTAAAAAGGAAGCTAAATGTTTCATGAACTGCTCTGACCATTAGGAAGAGAAATTCATACAATTTTGATGTTAATGTTGCTCAATGAATTATCAAAGGGTATTCAACAACTATCATGACAAGCATGGTATAAAAACCATACAGTACAATGTAAAAAATTAAACAGTGCACAAGTTTTACTCTTTTTTGGTTATTTCTGTTTAGCCAAAATCCCATGATAACATAATAGCTCAGCATTACAGCACCTTACTTCATCACAGCTGTAGAAAGCTTGTCTTAAGTGTTTTACTCCAAATTAATTGATAGCTAAATGACTCAAACAATGTAACAGAATTATAGAGAGCGTTGTGAATATATTCTACACTTTGTTCACTTAACGACATTTTGTGCTGGCTGTCTTAACTGGGATGAATAGCAAAGTTTCTGGAGCAGTGGTACTCACCTGAATGAGTTAAAACAACGTACAAGCAGAGATGAGGATTATCATCACGTTTGCCTTTGTGTACAAAGAGAAGGAGAGCGGATATTTGACCTCATCTGCCTTTTCTAGAATTCTCTTTAAGCTTTCTATCCAAGTCACCCATCTTAAAAACTCCACCTTTTTCTTTTTATATATATATTTTTTTAATGAGGACAGAGCAGTACCATATTTTTCTCAGCTAGGCAACATACTACATTTCCAGCTGCTTGACCACAATGATATTTTACCTTCTGCTAATTACCTAATATGAGAAAACTTATTGGGGGTGAGGAAGGGAAGAGGGGGATAAAGACAAAGACATCTTTCCTCCCACCAGGGATAAAAATGCCACAGACTTTCTCTCTTATTTTTCTTACTGTTGCTTTCAGAAATCTCAGGTCCAGTGTGTGCAGAACCAAAAAAATGTGGAGCAGATCAAGGAAGTGTTGTATGATAACACTGGGACCAATTCTCATGTAGACAAAAATTCCAGTACCTCAACTTTAAAGATACATTTTCTGCACTGCAACAACACCTGAAAGTAACCTTTGTAAGAATCAGTGTCAGGACTGTGGTGCTTAATTGATTAAGATGCTGGAGGGTCTGAAAAGAAAATGGTTGTACTGTAAAGTGTGCAGCTCCTTCAAGGTGTTAAAATCTAATGAGATTTTCCACTTGTTTGTGCACAGTTGGCTCAGGGCATCTTTGTAAAGTCCTCCTCAGCTATGCTGAGGAGCTGGAGAAGAAAAACACTTCAGGCTGCCTAGTTATTGTTTCTCATTTTGAATGGCAAGCCCAATTATTAGGTTTTTCCAAAGCTCTATATGGCCATCAGATGCGTTTTTTTCTCATTTAGAGGTTCTGAACAAGCCAGTAGGATTCTGACTAAATTTATTGTAAACCGCTACATTATTGGTAGCAATTCCTTACTCACTACGTGCCTGTGTTGTGTCTAGCAGTCACATCATGTTCCCATGTTCCTCCAAATTTATGAAAGACTGAGTTAATCTTTCTGCAAGCAAAACCCCTCAGTAAATGTTTCCTCTCATCCCCTCTCAAACAAGGCCTTGTTTGCTAAGAAAAATAGTAGCTCTATTGTTGGCTTTTCACACCCCCAGTAAGAAGTGAAAAAACATACAAATGAGAAAGGAAATGGACTTAAAAGAGAGATAAAATAAGCAAGCGGGGGGAAAAATGAACTGGCAACTGTAGAAGAATAAATTGTAGCAATAATGACCAGAAGGTAAAAATCTCTTCCCTCTGCTATTCTTCATTTAAAATCTCACTCTCCTGATTAAAACTTTGTAAATAGTAATTATTATTACAAAGATATTCATAAACAGATGTTTTGAAAAATGCAAATTTGTACACAATTCCGAGAATATGCAATTTACATGGCACAGAAAATTTAATCTTTGAAAGCAGAAAAATTGATCAGACTCCATTTCCAACATAACACAGTAAATCTGTACTGGAAGCAGTGCTTATTTTTTTCCTCTACTTGTTAAATATGATAATGGAGAAAAAAAAATTCTATTATTTACTGAAGACTATTGCTTTCATATTCATAAAATCCTATAGAGTATATCTACTTCCAAGTTACTAGAAGTCTAGAACTGAAGCATACTTATATGAACAAAAGTAAAAATACTTTCTGTTAATACATGATCTCTACAAACAACTCAAAAGGCACATCTTATTTTGCTCCCTCCACCCTGAAAGTGAACATTTGTTCAAATCAGATGTACTTATAATAAGTAAGAAAAGTTTCCTGATTGTAATATGTTTGTGAAATACAACATGACCTATTGTTTCTGTGATGGTAGTTGGGTGTGGAGTCTCTTCTATTTCATTTCATGAGATACTACTAGAAATGATGAAATACTATAGATCCTAAAATGAGTATGGTCACTTAATTTTAAAGCAAAGCAATTACTGTTCTATTACCAGGTATTCTGAATCAATATCTTGTCTTGCAACTTGCACTCACATCCAGAATAAATCTATAATATTACAAGTAGTGAGAGGTAAATAGCAACAGAGCAGAACAGATATTCAACAGGGGTCCTCGGATATAGTTTGCACAGGTTACAAACTCAGATTGGCCAGCAGTGAAAATACAGGTTGTTTATTGGTCTTCCAGCTGTCTGAAAATATCAAACTTGCCTAAGGATAAACAGAATTGATGATACTTCTGGAAACAATAAATTATAATTCTCACCTTATTTTCAACAGCTAGAGTTAGTTCCTTTGATATCAAAGGAACTAATAAAGTGCGAGGAGTGCATGGGATTTGACCCAAGAGACACACATGCACTTTTATACATGAGGTAAAATTTTATTGGTAATGGTAAACCTCATAGCTGACTTTCTTATTGGTTATTATGGTCTTGATTTTTCTTCCTGTCCTCTCTATACTTCTTCAAATAAATACCAAATAGCTCTCTTTTCTTGCTGACTGAAAAAAAAAAAAGGTCTCCCTCTCACAAGGAAAAATAACAGAATCACAGTGTTTTAGTAATAAATAAAACATTTAACATGAATAATTTGTAAGTAAAAAAGAAAAGTGATCACTGATACAATTATTAAAACCAGAAAAGTAAATTAGAGCACTACCTTTTTTTCCCCCAGCTGAAGGGTTTTTTTAATGCTATACTTATTCTTTTAATTGGTGCATTATACATAAGCATTTATAAATTTCAAATGTGAATTTTATTAAATGCTTTAAATTGATAAAGAATTACACAACTCAGGGCCCCAAATTACAATAATTACTGAATTAAACCTCCTCAGGGCCTCTGAACACCAGGTAAATGCCACCTCCTCCATGGGAGCTGCAGCAGGGGTTGCCCCAGGGCATGTAGGGGCACTTCACCTGTTCCCAGCCCATGAACAGCCCAGCAAGGGGCATCTTTGCTTGTGCCCATCGCACAACAAAATTTTGGAACAGCCCCAAGCAAACAGGCTCCTTGACACCACTGAAGCCTGTGCAGGAGCCAGCCCAGTATTGAGCTGCACCACACACAGTTTTCTAGGGGGTTCTCCTATGTGTTATTTTAAGTTATCTTCAATTATTAATGCAACACAGATATACTGAACTGGGGGCAAAGTGCTAGATTTCTGATCATACGGCACAGTGCTCTGCTTCTCAGCTTATACTGGGATTTCTCCCCATTCTCTGTCATAGCACTGAGGAGTAAACAGATGAACATGAGAGTGAATTTGTGACAGCTGGAGACATGGAGAGTACTTCCAGCTAGTACAGGACTAAATCACCCTGGCCAAGGCACAAAATTATAGCATCTAAGATAAATTAGTTAATACTACAGTGTATCTGGTCTGAATTTTGTGGACAAGTAGACAGCAAGTCCTAGCAAAGCAGAAGTCTGGGTCTTACAGGGAACAACATCCCAGCCTGGTTTTACTGAGGAAAGTCTGTCCTGTGCACACTCGGAGCAACACCTACTGAGGAAACCCATCCAGTTCCTGCTTAATTTATTACATGACACAGCCACACCTGCAGAAACAGAGAGCTGTGAGTTTTATTTATTCCTGCACAGCAACCTTTCCTATTCTGGTCCATAACACCTATGTAAGCACACAGAAAATAAAAAAGAAAGTGTAGGTAACGCCAAGAATACAACCTGAACTGACCTACATTTACAAGGTGTGTGCCGATATTTCCACATCTTTTTGCATAGCCTGCCTCTGTATGAACTCAAGTAAAAGAGAGAGGTCATGGCTAGATGGCTCATGTTGATGCACCCAAAATAGATGGGCAATGGATTAAATGGTAATCTACAAGTGTTGAAAGTGTCTCTTAATATAAAGGGGAATTAAAGGCATTTGTTTGAGATAAATGCTCTTCTTCCACCACTACATAAAACCATGCAGTGACATGGCCTCCACAACTTCCCTTCAGCTGGAAGAAGATCTCTCGCACTTTCACCAAGTAATTCATCCAGAAAGCAAACCACAAGCTGTATTTATTAATAATCAGCTTAACAGTAGTCACACATATGAACACACAGTAGCCCAAGTGCTCCTCTAACATCTCTGCATCCCCGACCAGGATTCACCTTCCTTCCAGGCTGACTTCATCTGTTCCCAGACAACCCACTTCTGCATGTATGTATCATGGAAGGTTTTTGCCTCCAGCAGGAGGAAAGTTGCCTTTTCTGCTTTAAACCAGGCTCCTGGGAACAGGCAACAGCATTTTCTACATATCTTGGGGATGTTTCTACCTTACTTTCAACGTTAATTATTACATGTTATTTACCTATGCTGTATAAAACCACATAACCATTACATACAAAATATAAAAGCACATGGACACAGCTCACGGTGGTACTTCCCACATCCAGTTCTTTAAAAAGAAACTATCATACTGTATGCTAGTTTAATCCTGAAGTTTGTCACTGCAACTATTGGAAGAGTGACTTTCTGAACACTCTTTCAACAGCACAGTTCTAGACACTGTCTTGAAACAAGATTATAGTGTGTACCCAAGTTGTCAGTAAGTACTAAATCAGTCTGTCAGCATTTTAAATGTGTGACATTGTGCTTGGGTCCCTCTCTCCTAGAATACATGATCAAAGGGAGTAAAGCAATTCCATCTCATCTGAATTCTAAGAGGACATTGGAAAACTGTGGGCCACAAGAAAAAACATCCTCATGATGGTGGCCTCATGTTGAGGCAGTCACAGATTAACTCACCTCTTGAATATAGTAGGAGGTAAAAAATTGAGCTCAAACCTGCACTTCTTGGAAGATTCAAATGTTAAAGCACGAATATTAGCAGTGCTTGTGTCCATAGGGATTTTGTAGAGTGGTTTTGAAACAATCTGTGCATCAGTAAATACCATATTTTTCAATGAGTACAGGAAGCCTGCAAAGCTTTTTGTGCAAAACACAAGGTTAAAACTCATTAGAGCTCACATCAGGCATTTGATGGGCTTTACAAGCTGCCTTGCTGTCTTAAAATGAAAAATAACCGGTAGAAATTGGTTTATATTTTTAAGTGTCCTGGATTCTCCTTCTAGCTAGGAAGTAAAATTACCCCATGCCAGACATATATTCCCCTGATAATTCTTCTCCTATTGTTTTAAAATTATGAGTTTTGACAAGGGTTATAAAGATTGCCATTAAACTCTGCTCTTGAGAGCTGCAACGGTGTGCAGGGAAGAAAGTAAAAATAGTGAGGATCTGGGCCTTATGTGCCTCCACCTTAGAAGGCAGAAGGAATAACGGTGGCAGGAATATCCATCTCAAGATCAGGTTTCACATTGTAGACCTGCACTCTAACTGGCTCTGGTCACTGAAAGCAAATCTCTCATGGAAACTCTCCATTTATGGTTTTCTTTGGCAGCAAAAAGAAATAAGGGGGTTCTCCGGACATCCTTTGCTTTGAATGGAGGAGGGGAAGGAATTTTCACCACCCAGTGCTGAAGAAAGCCCAGACTCACTGGTGGTTCAAGAAATATGTGCCTTCCCAAAATGTTTGTAATAGGCAGGTTGCTAGAGGGGGAAAACTTACTCGTAACAAGTTAAAATGTTTGTTCATAGGTGCTGACTTAGTGCTTTTTTAATGTTTCTTTTAAAAATAAAACAGGAGAATAAATAAGAAAGTACATAATAAATAATAAGTAAACCTCAAGATTCAGGTTATGAATACTGAACTAATCTAATGCAAAAACCTTCTCTTCAAAATACTAAAAAATTCAAGTGCAATGTATTTTTAAGGTCTTGAATTACTCTTTCCCATTAAGTTGAATTTATCACTTAATTTGTGAACTGTATCACAGAGGAGCAAAGCAGCACTCTGGCTGCTCTTGCAGAGACACGGTGCAGATGGCACTGCCGAAAACTTCCAACACCAAGAGCGGTTTGGAAATCAAAGGAGCTGAATGGGGACAGTTTGGACTTTGCAGCACCGCAAAAGAAAACCACCTGGGAGAAAACTCTGCTTGTTGCAGGTATCTCCGTCTGACTAGCATCCAAAATAAAGCAGAATGACTGGGATTACAAGGAAAGAAAATCCAAATAAAATTTTGCTCCTTGCTATTTTAAAATCTGACTCAACAGTCTTGTGATCTCTTTGATGGTGAGAGCTTTCTGTCCTATGACTCCAGGCAAAATTACAAACGAAAATTTAAAAGAAATAAGATACAAACTGAACTCTGCAATGTTCTTGCTGTGTTGTAGAAAGGAGGAGCATAAAAATGTTTGTATATAAAGTATACTATCTCTAGCATGAGTATACTATAACTTGGGGAGAAAGACCTCAAAAATCAAAGCCAGGGACCTGCAAGGGACACTTTAGTGCAGCAAAACCCCAAGGTGGGGAGCATGGGGAATTGTTATTTTTATTCTGGAAATCAAGGAACTCATCTACATGATGAATCCTGTAACACCACGGGATCTCATTAGCACATGATAACCCTATCCCTGATTGTTTAGTATCAAATAAATAAGGGCAGTCAATCAATCCAGTGTTTATTTATGTAATTAATGCAAAACTCACAGCATTAACAACATATTTTGGTAGATTTTATTACCTTGGTGAAGGACAGAATTAACAACCTCTGAACTGTCAGTAATTAGTGTGGTTTTTGGAGACAATTGAGGCTTACAGTATCCTTTTGGTATTATAACCTGCTTTTTAATTTTAAGAGCTGTCAATGAAACTACAAAAGAATATGTACAGAATAATGCTTGATAGAAGAAAAGAGAAAACAAGTAAAACATTATTGGTAAAGAAAAGCCAAAACATTAATAAAACATTTCAGTTCCTCTTTGTAATTTCTAGTACTTTTATGTGATTTAACAACATGAAAAATTTCTTGAATTTTAATTTGAAAGTTTGACTGATTTTTTTTCTCTATTCAGCAGTGTTAGCACACAAACATGTTTGTACAGTTTACTTTATAACGTACTTTGTTTAAATCCATGTAAAACTTGAAAATTTGTTTTAAGGGAATGCTGGATGTGATCTAAATAATTGAGCAAGAGAATCTTGTTAAATATTTAGAAAATATATATTGGCATTTTGATATTTTACAGTACCACCCTATTAAAATTTATGGTAAGGAAGATTCTATTAAGCTTCTGAGAAACTGAGCACTAAATAATCCCTGGAGAGAAGAGGGGAGGGAATTTAAGTATCTCCTTGTCGCTAGGCTGTTTACAGAATTTTCAGGTAAACAACACTGCAATCCAATATGCATTCAAAACAGTGGACACTGGTTGGATGCAATGAAAATCAATTTAGCTAAAAACTTACCCATCTACCCAGACTACTTGGGTCTGCAAATACAAAGAATTCCACATGTATACACAGGGGCAACTGTTATTCCATCTAAACATTTTATTCTCTATTTCGTTTTAAACTTAGGTGGAAATGAAGAGAGCTGTAAGACTTGGGTTCATCCTGTACAACTTCAGAGATTGCTTCACCTGAAAAAGTCCTGCACTGTGTGGGTATGAGGAATAAAACCCCCAAAAAACCCCAAAACACACACACAACATACCCAGCACAGGATAGCTGAGAAACAAGGGACCAATTGATGAAACAGAAGGCTTAGCCTCACGTCATGGTGTCATGCCAGTAATGGCAAAGAAAGAGGAATCCTCTGAAGATATTGATGGTGGTTCTTGGTGGGGAACAGATCTCATATTTACCCCACAGACAGCAGCCACTGATGATTTAAATGGCTTCTGCATCACATCATTAATATTTTGAGAGTTAGGATGGAGAAGCCACTCAAGACTTTTTCAGCAAGTCAAGCTAATCTCTTCTGAGTATGACTCCAAAACTTGGGCAAATATTCAGCAATCGCTTTCATCCAGAATTATTTCTGCCAAGGAATCTACCATGGTAATACCATAAAACACTGCACAAATACTGGTACATGCAAACATCACATACATATGTATATATGCATACACATGCACATACCAAGTGCAGTCATGTATTCTGCTACAGGCATTTTAATTCTTTTTAATGGCTTGAAACACATGCAGCTGAGAATAGAATTTCAGTCATTTTTACTGATTATTCACAATAAAATAACATGAGCTTAGGAAAAGAGTAGCATAGGATACCACATTCCAGGAAAGTAACTGTTGCATGAACCATGATTACCATTGTGGTCAGAAGAAGAAAAATCTTGGCATTTGTGGTCTCTGCAGATTAACTGTGCAAGGGCAGTAGATACTTGTCCTGAGTTTTCTGGATTGATTTTAGACACACAGAATCTGTCAAACTTCTAATACAGAGCTACCCAACAGGGGAGCAAGTTGCCTACCTTTAAATCACTACCATTAAAACTCTACCATCAAAAGCGGTCAAGTGGATGAAGCTGCTAATACAGCCTTAGAATTCTGAAGTTATTTTTGAAGGTTTACGTTCATCCAGTTTCCTTGGCAATTTCCTGTTTGGTTAGTAATTAAGAAAATGAGTCAGTCAGTGCTATTTCTTCTGTGACTCATTTGCCAAAAAATGTTGCAGCAGAGATGCTGCTTCAAGATGACAAGAATCTCAAGATGCCTGAAAACATGTTTTGCAATACTGACAAGTAAGATCAAACAATAGGTTGTGTCACAAAGTATTAAACAGGTTTGGGAGGGTCACTCCTTGGCTTTCAGTTTCTGACATAGTGTCTCAAATTGCTCAGTTTTTATCTTGTTTGCACTCTGCTGTCTTCAGAACACTATGAAAAGTGTCTGTGAGTACAGCTATTTTATTTCATTATTTTCCATTCTGCAGCTATTCCAGGCAAGCTGCTGGGACCACAATTCCTATATAGCAGCCAGCTAAATTCCAGACACCATGGGGCTATTTATAATTTTATATAACAAGGTCAATTCACTGACAGAGTGAGAAGGGATGATTCAGATTCACTGACTTCTACAGACCAAGATGTACATTGCGTATCTGTATTTGGCAAATCTTGACTTTTCGCTCACCCTTGAACTTGACTGAACTATGCTGTTTTATCTACAAAATTAGTAAACAAAATCTAGTATGAATTTTTAAGAATTTATAAGACATTAACTGTCATTATCCATAAATCGCACAACAGTGTTTATGTTCCCAAATCAGTGGCTGTGAAAGCATTTTCACCACACCAGAGATCCTCATTTCACAGCGATACATCTGGGCTCCCAGAAGCAGAGCTCTGTGACTTTAGGAGCTGCAAAATCAGGGGAGCTGACAGTTCCCCTCATGAAGAGCTTAAAACTAAATTTAAGGCAAAACCCAAATAGAAAGTGTGTGCAATGAATGTGGGTTGCTTGGATAGTTTTATGTCAATGTATTAGGCCATTAGGTTGCTTAAATATACACAGAGATGCTTCACCAGGAAGAAAAATGCTCTTGCAGATATTGCCTTGAGAATGTTGCTCATTCACATAACCTTGACATTAATTTTCTGGAAACATTAATCAGTTAAAACCCAATCATAGAAATTTTAGAGGAATATAGAAAACAGAAATACTGGAAGGTTAGCAATGTTTTATTTTTTTTTTACTTCTATCACATATTCTGAAGGTTTGTGGGGGGTTTTTGCTGTATTTTCTCACCTGTAAGAAAAAGCATATATCTCAACAATTTGGGGGTCCTTCTGTTTGATTGCAGGGGAAGGACAGAATCTGTTTCAATAATTTGTGAGTAATCTGGCAGGAGTTACTGAGCCATATGATTTAGAAGCCAGCATTAAGCAATCAGCACAGCAGCATTTACATATCCTGGGGGCTTTCATTTCTAGTTCTCAATCCAGGAGCTTGGTGTACTCCTTTCACGTGCTATTGCTATATATGTGTACATATATATACACACACACACTCATACAAAATACTTTTACATTTACTCCAGTATACTTTATTTATTCCCATATCTTTAGTAAAAAGTTGAATGTGAAATCAGTACAGGAAAGACATGGACCTGTTGGAGAGGGGCCAGAGGAGCCACAAAAATGCTCAGAGGGCTGGAACAGCTCTGCTGGGAGGACAGGCTGAGAGACTTGGGGTGTTCAGCTGGACAAGGCACCAGGGAGACATTATAGTGGCCTTTCAGTACATAAAAGGGGCCGATAGAAAGATGGGGACAGACTTTCTAGCTGGGCCTGTTGTCATAGGACAAAGGGTGATAGTTTTAAACTAAAAGATGGGAGATTCAGGCTGGACATGAGGAAGAAATTTGTGATGATGAGGGTGGTGAGAGCCTGTCCCAGGTTGGCCAGAGAGGTGGTGGATGAACCATCCCTGGAGACATCCCAGGCCAGGCTGGACGGGGCTCTGAGCAACCTGAGCTGGTGAAGATGTCCCTGCTCATGGCAGGGGTTGGACTAGATGACCTTTAAAGGTCCCTTTCAACCCAAACTATTCTATGATCCTATGTTTAATGGCTTTTGTTGAATGCATAAAAATACTGTTGCTCTTCTGATAGTATTTTTTGCTGGATTTTTCTCAATTAGCACATGAAAAATAATGGAAAGGAAAACTTATGTAGAAATTTCCAGTTTTCATCAAATTTGGCTAGATTTAAATATAATCCTCAGTGCTCTCTCCATTTTGAGTTATGTTCCCTATGAAACAGCTATAACATTTGAGGCAATGTTTGCTTTAGAATATTTAATTTTCATTGTAATTCAAAATACAGAAGTAGATTACAGCTGCATTTTAGGCAGCAATCACAATTCCCCCACAAATTACCTTTTTATTGATTTTTTTTTTTATTTTTTTTTTCTTGCTGGTGTTCTTGAGAGCTTTTCATATTAAGATTTTACCAGCTGAAAACATAGATTGTGATAATATTTGCAGCTGGTCATCACTTCAGCACAGACCCCAGCCGAGGTGAATTGAAATGTTAGCAATGAACCACTTTAATGTAATTTTGGCACCCCAAACTTAATATTGCCCATGAAGTACTATAATTCTCTACAAGTAGCTAGTGGGTGGCAGGAAATTTATGTTCATTAATGTTCTGTCCTATGCACTCAGAAAGCTCTTCTTAGAAACATGCAAGAGTTGAAAATAACCAAATATCAAGTATGACACATGCAAATTAGGGGGGAAAAGAAGTCATATGTTTTGCTGGTCAGGTAGTATAAGTTTTTAAAGTTATTTCAAGATACCAGTTCTTTGAAAAGTTATGGACTACATTCTTCCACTAATGTAATCATTAGATACCTTTAACTTAAATTGTAGACTTCCACCAGAACGTTTGAAAATGTTTTTATAGGAGCTTAGGAAAAAAAAAATACAATAAATCAGGTTGTATCATATTTTGCTAAAGAGCAAGGTGAAAAGCCTATGTAGTCACATCTATACTTAAATGGCCCCTTGCCTGCAGCCCAAGCTTAAGAAGTTGTGCTTGTTCTTTAAACCTGATCTTTCCCTGTGAGCAAGAGCACAAGCTGTGCCGCCCAGCTGGGCTGTCGCTGCCACCCGCCTCTGTCCATTTCATCTTTCTCCAAAGCTCATATGACGAGACATGAGGTGTAGAACCCAGCCCACTTTCGACATCCACACAAGTATTTCAGAGATATTGGAGGGAAGAAGCCGAGCAAACTGTCACAGACACAGCTAGATATCATCCAGAAATATTTTTCAGTTAGCAAATGAGCCTTTATCTGCCTCTAAAACTCTCAGTTTTGTATCCACTAAGCTCTCTACATCCCTCACAATGAGATTTTAGCGTCAGCTGCCCATATGTAAGCGCTTCCTTCAGCTTCTACAACAAAATCTGCTTTTTTTCCCTCTACACAACTTGGTAGACTAAAAAGGCATATATTTTAATCAATAATCTCATCTGTCACCTTAGTTGTACCAATTCTACAGATGAAGTATATGTCTGGGTATTTTTTACACAGAGGAAGAAACCTCAAAAAGTTGTGTAAAAAGATAGTAGCTCTGAGCATCTACCATTATACATATAGCATTAGACTATGCTTATGGATATATTGACATTCCTCTAAAAGAACAAGCAAAAGAACACCTCTGTACGCCCCTGTATTTTGGAAAGCATCCTTGGCTGCCCCATCATCCCTCTGCACAACAGCTCCCCTTCCTGACTCACTCCCATGCAGTCCTGACCTACAGCATTACAAGTCAAACTTCGGCAGCCCAAATATCCAAATAGATAACAGCTGGGGAAGTGAAAAAGAAGCAACTGCACCACACACAACAAAACACAACCACACACAAAAAATCCCCAAACAATGTATTTTAAGAAACCATGCTATTTAATCTTTAACCATAACCAAGTCCCGGTGCATGGACTAGTCTAAGTGATATTCCCAAACTATTGCTCCATTAATTCATGCTATCACATCTACCAGATTTACCATTAAATACTGCAGTGCCTAGTGTTAGACTACATGATCTCTTTAAGAAAAGTGGGTTTCTTTTACATACATGACAATTCCTGTGATAACTGAAGAGTAGTTGAGCAGCTGTGTGAAGCACAACAGCTCTGGCTATTACACTGTTAATGAGACTGGGATCCTACCTCAGCTTTGCCTCTGATAGAAGTTTCAAAAAGCAAGTCATTCTTGCAGATTTATTCAATACCTACTAATTAGCTAACCCAGTGCAATTAATCTTAGAATTAGAAACTAGTTGAGTGTTCATTTCTGTTTAATCAGATTATTAATAATACATGCAGTCTTTCAATTATTCTTCCAGTGTACTCCTCCCCCTATACAAACAAGTTTTGACTTTCAAAACACACTAATTAGGACCAAGATATTTTTCCCCAAAACCAAATTTTAAGTAACCCTGTAAATTGCCTGCTCTGGCTAGTAAAATGCCTCAAATTTAATCAGGCTGGATGCTTCTAAAATATTCTTGATCTCCTGCAGACTTTTTCAGATCCTCAGCAGATTGTCTTTGCGAAAATTATGTTCCGGTGCACAACACAGGTACTTAATAGTATGTTTGAAAACTCTCAGGTTTTCCACCCAAATTCAACTACCTTCATGCTCTAGGAGAGAATACATAACACAGCAAATATATCCATCAACTCAATAAGCTCCACTGAATTAAGAACAAAACACAATTTCAACAATCACGTGTCCTTCTGTGGAAATTACCCATCTCAAAAATACACAGCAATACAAGTAGTCTATGGCCTGAATAAAGGCTTCTCTCCAAGGACTTGATTCCAGTCTGGATTAAGCCTCTTTCACTTTTGCTGGAGTCAGAGGAGGACTTGGGGGCCTGGGGTGACCTCCTGGTGACAATGAGCTCGTGCAGAACCTACTGGGAGGCAAACCCACACTCCTGCTCATGTCACAGCTCTGACTCTGCAATAGTGACCTGCACCCCATCGCGGGCTGGGATGTATGATCGTCACTTTTGCTAATGACTGACTAATATTCACGAGAAAATGAACATAAACCTGACTACAACTGGATTAATTACTTCTGCATAAAACATGAAGATTATATACACCCTGTTGCCTATTCAACCAAATGCAGCAAGTTATTAATAGCCATAAGAAGCAGCATTTACTGTATGAAACTTGCCTCCAAAGCTCTCAGCACAAAGATTTTCTCCTCCATACTGTTTAAATATAGATGAGTGGTTTTTCAAAAATGGTAGTATTATTCAGTTCTTTGTTATTGATAAAATACTCACAAAGGTCACAGATGCAGCACTTTGTAGATGATAAATATTCCCAACAGGAAAATCCACTGACAAAAAGTTACTCTGACCTTTTATGCATCTCAAAATGACTTCCCAGGCAGTAACAGCCCCATTTTGTTTGGATGTTTTTTGTTTGTTCTCCCATGAATTTCGAGGATGCCTTTTATTAGTCATTCCAGAAAAAAAAGAAAATAGAGATTAAAAAAAAAAAATTAAAAACACAACACCAAACCACAACAGCAACATTGCTAGTAAAATTCAGCAATAGACTTCAGATAATTCTTGTAGCAGAAAAGAATGCAAAGCAGTATTCATGGAGAGACTCAGTGAAATCAGAATGTCCTTCACAAGATCGTTTCTTCATTAACTGCACTACCCATGTTCCTATATTCTTTGCTGCATAGTCAAGATGTGTATCTATTCAAACCATTTCTCTGTATTCACATTCATTCATTTACACATTCACGTACCCCAACAACACATATACAGCTACATAATATTTTCACATAAAGAAGGGAAAGGATTTAATATTAAAACAAAATCTTATTATTTTTAAGCCAAACTCAGAGCCTTCAAGGCTCTCAACCATGGCTCGAATTTGACTGTGGGTGAAGGCACTGCAGATGAGTGCTGACACTGCTGGTTTGTTTTAGCATACCATACCATCAGGTGTGCATGGTATAATATACATGGTATAATATGCATGGTATAATATACAACAAAAACTTGGAAGTACTCAGGAGTGCTTTACAGTGTTAATTATGCCATCTTTTGTATCAGACAATCACCATTAGTAATCTTAAAGCCAACTGCACATGCTCCAAGACAAGAAACAATATTGTTAGTAGAGTAGTCAAGAAACACATAAATTAGTTTTCCCATAGATGACAAGACTGCAGTGTTATGGTCCAGCATTTCAGGACTTTTTTTCCCCATTATGAAACCTGGAAATATGACATTAAGACCTAATCCAAAGCCCAGGAGAGACCCAGAGCAGATTATTTCAGTCTGTGACGTAACAGTACCCAAAGCTGGGTTTACAGCACACACACCAAGGCAAGGATAGTCAATTTCAAAGGAACAGTTCTCAACCAACGTGACATGCCATTGTCCTTTTTTCTATCAACATAATAAGCGACGACCAAGTGCTTGCTAATTAGATTAGAAGGAGTCAATGGACATACTTAGGTTTTCCTATGTTAATCTTGATACTTGCCGTAAGCGTTACGCAAAGCCCAAAGACTTCTCCTCACATCAGGGCAGCACACATGGGTGTAATCCAGTTTCCAGCTCTCTAGCACTGAATGAGAGTTCAGCTCTGATTTCTCTCTTTGCTTCCTTCACAACACAGAGGGTGATGTGTTTTTCATACGGATTTGGGCCCTGAGACTATAGCATCAGAGCTTCTAAACACCAGGGTAAAAAGGAGCAATTTTCCCAGAGGCATTACAGCCTGAGGCAGGGCTGCTTTGAATGCAGTGATTTTTGCTTACTACATTGCAGTAGAAACATCTTTTAATACATATCCTTTGGGTCCTATATTCCTGTAACAGCTTTATCTCTTTAACAGAATTAAGTGCCCAGTCTTACTAAACAATCACATACAAATTAAAAAGACCTAATAATCATTATTTTTGACTGAATGGCAAGGCTTACGTGGCTGATTTATTCATCATTAATTACAGCTTACATAGGTCTTCACTATAAATACTGATTCCACACAGTCATTTCTTATACAAATATATCATTTAAATGGACTCAGAATCTCATACCAAACCTTTTACTCACATGTGTCAATCTCTTGCCTTTCTTTGGTGACTCTAACTGGCCCATGAACTTGCATGAAACCTACATACGTGAGTAAGAGAATACAAATCCAGACTTTTTCTATTTCATATCTTATTTTTGTAGAGTTCTGGTTATTCTTTGTTTAAAATATTGATGACACATTTCTTTATAACTATTCTATTTATAATTTATTTGTTTAAAGGCTGTTCTTACAGCATCCTCTTATTCCAACAAGAGCTTTCAGAGTATTGGGATTGCTGTCACTGAAAGCAATGGCTTATTTGGTTTCTTCCTATGTGAATTCAGTGTGCTGATTCACTTCAAGACATTTCTGGATTCTTCAAGCTTCACTTTTAATTCTCCACTTGAAGACCAGCAGTGCAAAGCATCCATAAAAAAAACAAACAAACAAAACAACAACAAAACCCAACACAAAATCAACATACTGAACTAAGAAGAAACTGATAACATTGAACCTTAGAGAAATATGAGCCCACAGAGAGCACTCCAGACCCACTGTATTGTGGAACAAAAACAAGCAAGGCAGCTGGCTATGGCAGGAAGGTTCCTTTAACTCCTGCCTATCATCTGAGTTCATTCCAGTTGGCTATAATGAGATTTTCTAGTGAGACTGTGGAGTAACATATATTGGCATAACTATATAAAAGTTCAGAGTCCTGCCAGAGTCCCTTAAATATTAGGATATAGACACAATGCCTTTGTTAAGGAGAAAAGGGTTTGGACACAGTGTGGGAAGGAGCTGGGGGAGAGTTCCCCAGTCCCAAAACAGCTGTCCAGGAGTGAGTCAGAGCTGTGCATTGCACGACCTGCACCGCTGACAACAGCGGGTTGATCAGCACGGATCGGCCCTGCCACCTGCCCCGTGCTGAGGCTGGAAATACAGCAGCTCTGGGCAGGTTTCTAGCCGACACTTGCACACCACTGTAAACCTGATGTGCTCTGCCTCTCTCACTGCGTTTACATATCTGATGCCTTGAGATTATCTGAGGCTGGAAATTCCCTCTTGTTATTTGCAAAATCATCAGAGAGAAAATGGACAAACAACAGCACATGGAGGATCCTAGAAATCCAAACCTATTGTGGAGTAGTTTACTTGATATACAAATAACAGCATCCTGCCTTATTCAGTGGTCTGAGAGGAAAAGTACTGAGACAAAACAGCGATGATACCATTCTATACATAAATGGACAATATGATGGAGAATACATTTTTGCTGGAGCCCGAAACCTCAGTGAGATTCAGCCCAGAGCTACAGTCCCAGTTTCAGTGCTTAGAACACAGGGAGGATGGTGGCAGCAGTGGGGACAGAGCACCAGGGTTTGCGTGCTCACCGCTGCTTCAGAGGGAGCACAGGCAGCAACACGCAAGAAGAGAACCTCTCCAGGACAGCTGAGAATGATGCTGATACAGCTCCTTTTCAAGGCGATTTCGTGTCAGATCTGTTGAGTATTTAGTATTCCCCTCACCTGCAGAGTCTGTGGCGGCTGCTGCCCAACCAGCTCCCTCCAGGCACTGCCAGAAAGGGAAGGTGGAGCAAGGCTGTGAGGAACAGCCAAACCAAAGTTCCTCCAAATTTGATGTTAGTTTCAATAATAGATTATAGCCACAAGTAAAGCACAGCACACATTCAGTAAAACTGAAGGAGCTTGCACAGCTCCAGTTTTGCCCAATTCACTTTTCTGCATCGCAGGTTTCTGGATCCAACCCCAGGATGCTAGATGGTGCTGTATCCCTACCCCTCGGAACAGCCCTCTGCACCCATCGCTGCAGTGATGAAAAGCAAACCTACCACTTTTTTCAAAACATTAAGATTAGGAAACTTGCAGACGGATTTTTAGAAGATGAAGGCACTTGAACTGAACAGATGAAGGGGGAGAAGGATGTGCTTGTTCCACTCTGCAGATTATTCGGAGACTCATCATTAGTGCTACCTGCAAATAACAATCCTACTGCCAACAGCAACCCATCTGTGTGCAAATAATCTCTTGTCCGTCCAGCACAACTAAGGAGCCAAACATTTGGAGCCTTTAGCTAGGGAAGCAGCCATAATAGGCACAATCATATCATGTTATAATATAATGGGAAGCTACGGTACAATAGTACAATAGATGAGGGATCAATGTTTTCAAAAATGGCCAAGGAAATATATATATCTATATCCGTATATTTTATTGAAGTCTGATTCAAAGTGCAATGTTGGTGATTTAACATAAACGTAACACATTTTTATAATTCTTATCAAATGTTCAGTCACTAGATGAGCATAAAGCACAGCTTATTAAAATGGATAAGAGGGGATTATGTGATTCAAATTGTCAAGGGAAAAAAAAGTATTTAAAATACAGAGATTCTTTAATCTGTTGCTCAGAAGGAACTGCACACATTGACAACAGAACGATGTCTGTGCATCCAAATTTTAATCACATGGGTCCTGACAAAGATAATAGTAAAATGATTCTTCCTAGCACACAGGATAAGCTTTTAACAATATAATACTGATTGCATGTCAAACTTTGATGATTTTGGTTTGGTGACTGACAAAAGTATTTAACTACACTTTACAAGATATTATAACAAGGCTGAGATTTCAGAGAGTCTAAACACTGATTTTAAAGTTTTGCATATTTATTTTGTGCATATCTAGTGTTTTCTAACAAAGAGTTTTATGTGCTGATCTGAGATTTAGCATGCAAATCAAACAAAGTTTGAGCACTCACAAGGCCATTTAAATTTTTCAGCAAGAACAGATCCCAAATAAAGACTTCTCTGATGAAAGAGCAGAATATTAACCAAGACCTAAACTTAGCTTTCCACAAAACATTATTTTCTGATCACAATTAATAACATCAACCCTATTTAGTGAAAGACAACATTAAAAATAGTAGTCAGAGGTTAGATTTCTTTAACTGTGCTATCTGTAAAAATATAGGCTCCTTCATTAGGGAGCATTCTTATCAGCATAACATTTAGTGTTGTGACAGGTACACACATGTGTGAACACCTAACACCACTGCCATGTGTTCAATATGGGAGGTGAATGTGCTGTCATCATCACAATGATCTTAAGTGGAATTGTGCACAGTAAATGTTTTTTTCACTTGAATTTTTTAAAAAAATATCTTTAGATATAGATATATAGATATAGATATTTAGAAATATGCTAAGGAAGGGGGAGTCTTATCCTGGAAGATATTGAAGAACATGCATTACCAGGCTTCTCAGCTGATGAGAAAATGAAGTCTTGACACAGTCACATCTACGCACAGGATTAAAAACTGCACTTCAAAGAAGCTCAGAAAAAGTTGTCCATATTCTCACATTAGACTTTCACAGGCTTTGTTTAATAAAAACTCTCATTTTCACTTTGTCACAGATCGACTCAGGCTCTGAATTACCAGTTAATTCTTAAACATCAAGAATGATAAGGTACCAAAAAATCTCAAAGTTTAACTCAAAGTTTATTTCTGCAAAAGAAATCACAGCTTAAACAACATTTCTTACCATTGGTAACTTAGGTGACTATTACATCCTAATCATGTCTCAACCATCTCATCTAATGAGTAAGCTAAACTCGCTGTACTGTTGTGAGTTGAAGTGTTCTATATTAATGTACTGATCTAGAGTTAAAATGCTTAGTAATACAAGTCTATAGGTGAACCATCTTTACAATAAGTCCATACAGTTAAATTCAGAGAAGATGAAGTTGAAGGACATTACAACTCTCAGGTCTCTCCCAAAATCTATTACTTAAACTCTCAGAGGACAATGAACCACTATGTACAATAACAACAAGCCCGAAGAAGTTAACAGAAATGTTGATACCTGAATATCTCTACAAGTTTGTGCCTACAATGCACAAACATTTCTACAGGGACCATGGCTAGATATAGGGCAAACTGTAGCTCAACCATCATTTGTTTCAACACAAGTTTCCAACCCATCTCCCACCACCCTGAAAATAAAGTATTTCAACCAGAAACCTTCCTGGTGACTCACTGTAACCATTAATTATTGCACGGCACAACAGAACTGCAGCTCAGAACTTAAATCCAAGTATTTCACGCAAGTACTGGCAGTATCAGGGGACCCTGTAATTCAGAGAAAACAGAATAAGAAAACTGTTTTCAGACTCAGACAGGAGACAGAGACATAATGACTATATAGGTACAACATATGCAAGTACAACATATGTGAGATATGAAGATTTGATGCATCAGATATTGGGCAGCTTCCCTGGAACTTGAATGATTTTTCCACAGGAAAATATGGACTTAGTTTCTTGTTTATCTCCATATACTGATTTATTTCTATATACAAAAACCCACATGCACATACACACTCTGAGTGGCATTAGCAGAATCTGATTTATTTTGGCTATATTTTGACTGCTAACAGTTTCTAAACAGTCTTAGCAGTCTAAAAATAACAAACATTGGCTTATGCAAAAAAAATGCGTAAGACAACCTACCAACCAAAAATCAGAATTCTGACCTTGACCAGTAGATTCATTCTGGTTCTGTCAGTGATAAGTTCTGGTCTGACTTGGAAATATCCTTGAACAGGAGTTTCCGTTTTCAAATTATATTGGGGAAATGGTGTGGGGGAACGAGTGTGCAGTTTTACCAAAGTTACAGGGGAGGGCGGAAAGAAGCAAAGTGTACCATGGTAAAGAAAATATAAGAACCTGAGGACGTTTATGCACAAGGGGAGTATTGCTGCTTGTACATGCCAGTGCTTTCACATTGGTTTTTAAAGTGAGATGGTGTCTTCAGCAGTTTTATTTGGACTTAAACACCCTTTAATCACTCAGGATCTGTCCTGTGACTACAAATTAGAAGAGAGTGCTTTCAACTTACATCGTTCAGACAAATTAAAAAAATAAATACCGTAATAATGAGTCCTAAAAAAATTATACCTTTCATAGAACTAAGTCATAGCAGCATGTTATCATTAGATGGATTCAATTCTGTACTAAATACAAAAAAAGAATGCAAACAAATTCAGCAGAAGAAATGAATCTTTCTCAAGAGCCATTTATGTTGATAGAAGTGCATATACTGTTATCAAAACCCTCACAATTATGTTCCACACAAGTCAAAGCGCAGAACAAACATGAGTAAGTCATTAGTGGAACCAACCGCTCCAGTGAAACATCACCTGCCACTGTTAAGTTTATGTAAACTTAGAAGAAATGTGTATTTTCAGCTAGAAAGTTCCACCAGAGGTATGAACACCTGGAATGAAGGTGACTGTCAGGGCTGACTTTTTTGTCCAGACAAGATCTATAGCAAGTGCTGATGTACTTTTGACCTTTCAGTATCAGAGAACTGGTGTAATGTGTTCAAATATAAACTCAAATCTTACTGATAGTCTTTTTAGGCACTCTGTGATTTGTACTTCAGTTGCTGTCTCATCCCTTTTCTTTAGCATTAAAGTTAAGTACACTTTAGCTCTTCCCTCTAGGAAGACGAAAATACACTTCCATGACTTGAATCACTGCAGGTTGAAAAACAATGTGAAACAACTACTTTTACAGTCTCCATGGCAAGTCACCACCCATGTATTTGGAACATCTTTTTTGCTTACCGCTCACCAGAAGTTACTAGTTTCACTTCTGCCCCATTTTTTGCATGAAGACAGCCAATACGAGGAATGCTGAGCCAGCCAAGCCTGTCATCAGTTCAATTTTATGTTTTAGTTAATCTTCAAGAGTTAGTTCTTCAGGTGAAGCATTAAACAATATTTCTACTTACATTGATAAAATAAATTATCATGGAGCTATTTTATTCTTAAATATTGATTTTAAAAAGGGAATGCATGAGTTCCTTGATAAACAGACTAGAACATCAATCATGCAATTTACTCTGACATTGAGTGAGATACGATGAAAAAAAAGAGACTTTCTGAAGGTGGTAACTTGTTGATTAAGGCCAACAGTACACCACAGCTTACGCACAAAACAATGGGCAACCCACCTCAAATCACTGCTGCTTTCATTGTGAGCCAAAAGTGATGGTCAGTGGCCAAAGCAGTATGTGAGGTCATAAACTGGATTATGTTAGCAAACTGATATTGTTATTTAGTGTTAACAAAAGCCATGGTGGGAATTTTAAACAATTGCTGTTTTAAGTGGAAAACACATACTATGGTAAAGCTAAAAAAAAAATACAAATGTCAAAAGATGTTTTAATAAAGATTCTGAGCAAAAGTGAAGATCCAAATCAGAAAGTAACATAAATCTAGAGTTTCCAACAACCATTATTCTTCTGAAGAAACAGCACACACTTCTTAGGCTAGGTCCTCTGTAACCTTGCCATAATTTCAGTTTTCCATGTTTTATTCATTTCAAGAGGCAGTATTAGCCACATAATTATTCTTGTAATTTATTCCTTATGTTGCTATGGATTGAACAGTAACTTATCTGTAGTAATTATGCAATACGCTGTAACTAACTGAAATATGAATACTGCCAGTTTGTCCCACTGTGTTTCTGATCTGCTACATAATTGTTAATGTTCACAACAGTGCAGTAATTGAATTACAGAACATTAGCCACATGATTATTATGATCATAAACTGCTATCAAATGGAAGACTGTGAAATAAGACTCCAAACTCTGAAGTTCCAAAGTTCATACTGAACTATATCTACCCTGCTCTTTAGACTAACTCATTTAATCACTATCATAGTCCTAACTACTTTCAGCTGTAAAACTGCAACACACAGCTCTTATCTTCTACTGGAAGTGTTCCACAGTTCCAAGCTTTCAGTTTGATTTTGATGCAACCCACATGGATCCTCCAGGTCACTAACTGGACAATTTCCAACCCTGCAAAATCTTAAGATATTTATTCAAATTAGGCTATCTTCTCAAGAAACATTGAGCAGATCCTATACAGTTTTTAAATGAGAGTCTTTCTCACAAATCTGGTGTAATTCATCTGATCTATCTTCAGGTGTCTGTAGGTTGGATGCCCAGTCTAAGCCAGATACAGTTTCCATCAGGAAAAGAAACAAGGCTTTTTCAGGGAAGAAATGGAAGATCCTGCACATAGATCCTCTTTGGAAATGTTTCTGATGAGGAGCTTTGATTCGATCTGCATCTTTCTGACCACTTGGGGTATGCTAAAGTCTCAGTATCATCCATAGTATCAGCAAACAACGGTAACTATTTTCTGTAGTTTCTTACCTTTACTTCAATTCAAATAGAAGGTCACCAAATCCAAAGACTGTCAGCTTCGACTCTGAAGGCATCATATTTTCATCCAAAAATGCTCATTTTATGTTACTACTTCTAACTGGGAAGATTCTATCACTGAGTTTTACATCTTCAATGTGATATTATTCTCAGTCATTTGTCACTTTTTTTTTTTTTTTGAAAGATGGTTTAAATGTCATGCATCAGAAAAAACATAACTGAGAACATAAAGGAGATTGAGATAGTGTCTAAAAGACTTTTATGGAGATTTATCCTGAATCCCTACACCATCAGAAAGACACAAAATCCAGACTCACACATGGAAAGGCCAAGGTGTACCAGTCTGGAAACAGCAAACGTGAACTCTTCACCCACTGGGGCTTCCTACATCTGGCACCTCCGAGCTGGTCTTCACCGCTACACAGTCTTCATGAGCTCTCTTAATGCATGAAGCTGCAGATCATTTGCGGTGAATAAAGCCCTAACGGATTACTCATTGTTAATTAAATAACCTGATTCTGTCCACTGAATCTAATGCATTAAAGTATTTAATGTTTGTTTGGTAAACTGCTTTGCTAAATGCTCCTTTGGCTTTTATTGGTAATAAACATTAAGCATTTATGGCCTGTGAAAGCAGTTTCACATCTAGCTTATGCTGTTACTATTTACAGTTTGTTAATGAAATACTATTAACTTGCTCCAAACTGCAAGTTGGTTTTGTTCTACTCCTTAACTTTTATTATATAGTATATAGAATAAGTCAATGAAAATCACAAGCTATAAGCAACAATGGTACTTGCCACAAAAAACTTCCATTGTCAAATCAAAACATGTTTTCACTGTATAAAGCTCCAATTAGTATTTTTACTTTTATTCCTTCTTTTGCTATGCGCACACATACGTTTATTTGCACCTGCCCTCCCCAGTCCATGTTCCCTGTGAAGGTGCAGCACCATTTCTGTGCCATTTGGGACACCTATGTGGCTCAGTTTGAACTGAAAACTTTGCCACTCATGATAGGAGCTTCACACAGCCACAGCTGACATTAGTAGCTAAAATGTGCATGCTTAAAAATAAGAAACTTTTTTTCCTACAGAAAAAATATGCATGTGCTCCTCTCTCTGTATACTAACACAATACAGCTCTTGAGTGCTCTCGGAATTTAAGAACAACTGCCTGTGCACGCAAGCGATTTGTGTCGCTATGCAGAACAAGCAATGTTTTTTTTATCTGCCAGGAGTATAAAACACAGAGTTCTGCCAATTTGGCAGCCTCCTGTCTATCCTGTGCAGTAGCAAACAGCTTAAGTGAGCCTCACTCCTTCTAAGGAGGTACACGCTGTATTTACAGGGAAGAGCACAAACAAACATTGTGCTTTTTGAGATAGTTTCTTTGCTTTTGCATTTGTTCACAAGTAGTTAGACATACATCAGAAACCTACTTATGGAATGTAACATGTAATCATCCCTTTCATCTATCTGTCTGGTCAGCGTTCACAGGGAGGAACATACTGCTTGATATTTGTATATTCACTTTGCAATGTGGACTTGAAAAGTGAAGAGAGATAGGATGGCTCAGTCCTTCTGATACATTTGATTCCTGTAAGTAAACCATTATTGTGGCAGTGCTGTTGTGTCTAGTGGAGATAGTTGGAGTGATTAATTATTCTCCTTAGGAGATGTCTAATTTTGATAAAAAATTTCATGAAATAAATGACATGACAACAACTCCAGCTGTTGTGTGCTTAAGAATGACAACATATCTATCAAATAATGAATAATATAGAGTTTGGGAAGAGGTGACATCCAAGATAGGCTCCAGTTACAGATTTAACTATAAGGGCAATACCTGACCAGCACAGTACCCATGAGGTGCCATGCAGGGTTTAGAAGGATTTCAGTCTCAGACCAGCACGACTGTCGGTGCCCACTGAGACACATGTGCTTGGATCACATTTCAGCTGGCCCACCACACTTAACAGAGAAATAGCAACCTGCAAATGTTTGGCCTATCTTTACTTCAACACTCCTCTCCTTAGGGATAAAAACAACCTCCTCAGTGGAAAGCAGGAGAAAGCTAGAAGGAGATGATAATCATTAGAGCGAGGGAGCCACCTGATATACCCACAGCTGCCAAAGGCAGTGGTAGCCCTGCTTGGGCCAGTTCTCAGGATTTTGGAAATGGGTTGATGCAAATAAAGTAACTGTGCTGAAAAGACTTTGGGACAGAGCCAACAGGAAGGCACAAACTGGGATTTCAGAGGGACATGTGTCCTTGGGTTGCCTTTTGGGTGGCTTCACTGGCATTTTCAAGTCTCCACACTTGCATCATTGCTGTTTGGTAGTGGTTCAAGGGTGAGCTGTATGATCTTTCCCTTGCCTGATTGCCTCATTTACTGAGCTGTGATTTTTTTTTTTTTTTTTTTTACTTGAAGTCCTTTTTATTTAATATTGATTATTGTAGAGTGCTCTAAGGTAACAGCATGAAATCATTATTACCTTACAGGTAGCATACATCTTCAAAAGAAAAAGTTTGTGTGAAGGTTTTAATCATCATCTATAGCTCCATGATGAGTAAGTGTTAAGTGTAAGACTGAGAAATTTTGATTTTCAGATTCAGGCCATGTAAACACAGACAGAATGACAAACAAACAGCAATCCCACTCTCCCACCCACCTGCCCTCCCAAAACCCAGGCAGGAGGAAGCTCAGAGGTGGCTAAAAGAAGCTAATCTATTCTTAACCTTGCTTCAGATGTGACAGCAAAATTAAATGGAAGCAATAATGAACCATAGGAGGATCAGAGCTAGGTAACTAATTGGCCTATTTTCTATACTGCCAGAACCCTCTCAAGCAATTTTCCTCAATTATGGCTGCAAAACAGCATGTTATTTCCTCCTCACAAACTACTCATTGCTGAGGGACTACCTAGGTGTCTCAGGACATTTCCTCATCTATTGCTGGAGACTGATTCCCACTGTTAAATAATTACAGGAAGTTCAAGCTTCCACATTGAAGGAAAAAAGCCAAACATCTATTTTACCTATTAAGACAAGGGAAATGAAAACCCTAATTATAGAGAACAAGCCTTATTTTTAATAGTAGGCTTTCCTAATAATTGGGTATCTTCTTTGATGAAAGATAGGGACAGCATTAACAGAATATATGGAGCACTTTCCCTTCAGATATAGATTTCCCCTCAGTATGAAAGCTATAATACTAAAGCTTTGTCAGCTATAGAGTTCTTTGGAAAAAAAGGACAGCAGTTATTCACTGTTAGTGTGCTGAGGTATCAAAGATATGATTAAACTTGCATGCAATTAGAGCAACCAAGAAAGGTGGTTGCTTCTCTACCGCATCTCTGGCTGCATGCTAATCACACCTAATGTACATCTCACCTGTCACTTGTATTCTTCAAGATATATTATGATGTCTTATTTAGTTAACATCAGATTTCCCTTGTAATATCAAATATGGAATGAAAAGACACCCTCATCTTTTCTAAAGGATAAAGAACTCAAAGAGATCCCTTTGGAAAAAGGAAGGTGACAGAACAATCGACACTTCTAAAGTCTATTATCTAAGTTTCCTCATTCCGTGCATACTGTAAAAATATACAGATAAACAGAACTGATCTGGAATGAAATGGAGAAAAGAAATCCAAGAAATCACTTTGTGTTTATTCATTTCAGAGCAGCAGCACTTTACTCAATGACAAAGTCTTTGGTCTTCCCAGGTGAAAGGTCCAGCAGATTCACCACAACCTTCAAGGAACACCTACATGTAAAAGCCTTAGGGTTTTTCTTTGCTTGTTTTTCAAAATCTTCCCCACTGCCAGCAGCTTCCCTGCCCAGGGACAGAGCTGGATTTGCTTTCAGAACAATTCCTTCTAGTTCATTAGTAACAACAGGCTCATTTTCCCTGGCAACACCTGTGCTAGTGCTATGTGGGTGTGAACCCATCTTTCACATACACTGGACATTAGAGGAGAACTGTTATAGGTAGTACACAGACACCTTTGCTTCTTGAGCTGCCAAAAAGCTTGTGGATTCTGCATTAATGGTACAGGTTCAAAACCCATTCTGTATCACCAAAAACATCTTAATCTCTTCTTCATGAAGAATTTAACATTTCCAAACACTGCTCTCAGTGGTGGCACTTTTTGCTTTTCTGTTTTAAAGGTAGGCTGCTGGCTATAAACTAAAAGCAAACACATTTATTGGAACATCATAGAGGGATACTAGGGTATTTGGGTATTTTTAAGGTTTCTTAGTCTCAGTGACTCCAGTTGGCCTGTCACACAGCAACTAGGACAGTCAATCCCATAAGCTCTGTCATTGCTGTCTGGGAATAGCCAACCAACCAGCAGCATCTCCAAGTTTATGAACTTTGAAAAAATGATACCTTAGTACCTTTTCTAAAGACTGGGCTATAACCTGATATCCCATGTTAGATGTAGAACTCAGTGAGATCTTGGGAGTGACTACATTAGTAGAATGGTGTTATTGTGTACTAGTGAACAGTAGTACTGAGATTCCTCTCTGCAGGTCAGCTGGAATTGTGCCCCCAATTTTTCCAGTAGTTTCTAAAAGTCATACAAATATTTACCAAGTTTCTCAATGCTGCAGTGCAGCTCTCTAATACAGTACTTATAAGGTCTGAATGAGGGTAGTTTCATTAAAGGTGTTGGAATGGTCACATTTAAATAATTTACTTTAGGTGGCCTTGATTCAGTAATTTCTTTAAAGTAAAAACTGTGGAATGTTCATAAGCTGTGTTCAAGATAAGGATGAGAATAATGTTGATAACACAGGGATGTTTGAGTTGCTGCTGAGCATGCAAGACTTTCCAACTTCTCACACTGTGCCAGGAGCACAAAAACCAGTGAGGGGACACAGCCAGGACAGCTGACCCCAACTGCCCAAAGGGATATTCCAGATGGCATCATGCTCAGTGTATATTTTTAGTGAAGAAGGAGGCAGAGGGGGACCTTAGGAGTGATGGGGTTTGTCTTACCCAGTAACCATTATGTGTGATGTAGCCTGGCTTTCCTGGGGATGCTGAACACCTGCCTACCCATGGGAAGGGGTGAATGAATCCCTTGTTTTGCTTTGCTAGTGTTGCAGCTTTTGTTTTACCTATTAAACTATTATCTCAGCCCAAAAGTTTTCTTACTTTTACCATTCTGATTCTCTCCCCCATCCCACTAGGGGAAAGCAAACAAATGGCTGTGAGGGGCTTAGCTGCCAGCTGGGGTTAAACCATGACAGATGCTTAAAATGTGTATTATTTGCCTATTCTTTTCTGTCCTTCAGTTTTATTGTTTTGGAGACGAGCCATTGCAGCTCCAGAGCAGCAGCTTGTATTCAGCTGTGAACCACAGACCACAGCATCTCCTTTTTTGCCTGTAGGGAATTTTGGATACACATAAAGAAGAAAGTAAGCATAACACTATTGACTTCAGCGTTGTTTCACTGGTAGAACAGAGCTCCACTTGGCTTAAAGCAATAGAACATGAAATGTATTAAGAGAACCCCAAGGCAACTCCAGATTTACAGTGCTCTAACAAAGAAGAACTGACAGAAGGTTAAATGATGTCATTTCTAAAGCACCAAAGCACTGCCTGATGGGGGGAGCTGCAGCACTGGAAAGGACATGCCCTGAGCCCGTGCATGACAAATGTACAGGATGGTAGCAGGTATGATGGGGATTTCAGGCCCACAACTGTTTAAATGAAATGAGATGATGATGGACCCCCAGCCCATGTTCCTCACATCCTCCTCTGATGGCTGACTCAACAGAGGCTCTGCCAATAATTTTTTCCTGCAGCTTGACCAGTTCAGGCTTTGGCTTCACACATTGAAGCTTCCTGGTTTAATTCTCCCCCATGGAATCAGCTTTAGCATTTGAAACATTTTTTTCCCTGGCAATTGTTAAAGAAACGCTGGAGTAGAATTGATATGAGTTAGCATGTCTGGTAATTCTTCCTTCTGTGTGCGATATATTCCTGTCTCTCACCAAAAAAATAAAAAATCAGTGCTATGCTGAGCAAAGCAAACTAACAAACTGCAGCTCAAGCCTTTCATACCGCAAACCATTGCGGTCACATTAAAACTCCATCACACAAGTGGTCAAACTGAATTCCTTAGAAGTTGTTACTGCACCTGAGGTAAAAATTATGCATGGGCCACTTCCTCTGGGGGTAAGAGCATCCTTCCACACCAGAACTTGTAACCCTTCCTAAAACTTTTTAAAAAGAAAACAACAACAGTCTCTTCCTTCTCTGCTGCATAAAGAACAGTGCATGTGCCAGCATCAAGCAAACACCACAGTGGAACAAGAATAGAACATACCACAGAGGAGCTCCCACGGTGACATCAATGGCTGTCCCCAAGCTCAGAGATTAGCATGGGACAACTGAGAAAGTTGAAAGGCAAAGACTATTTTTTTTTTCCTGTTTTCCAGTGCATAGCTACAAGAATTTTTCATCTTGGTGTTATCTTGATAATAACCTACCCTGTTCTTTTTTGTATTATATTGTTTATTTGGTTCCCACCATGTTATATGCATGTGAATGAACCAACTCTCTCATGCACCACCAAGCTGTCTGTTGACACCACCACCAGCTAAAAAACATTATAGCCTTCCAAGGCATATGTTGGTGTAGTAAAACCTCACAGTTCACCCTTTCATTTTCGTGCATTCGTGACATCTACTGGGTTTTACCTCAACTAGAATATTTACATTTTACCTCCATTAAAGCACAATATAATTGAACAAGTGCTAGGTGACCAACTACCCCTTCTTTCTGTATGCAGTTGCCATCAGATTAAGTGTGCAGAAAGAGACAAACCACTTTCTAACACATTTTTCTCAGAGGAGCTAGGACTTCTACCAATTAATTCAAGAAACCTAGGAAATTTCTTAGTATTTTCCCTGATTGAATCTAAGAAAAGCTGCCTGGCCCTGGGTGTACCAGTAGCCCTTGGCCACCCCAAGCAGCCTTACAGGAGGCCTCTACGTCAGCCCTCACCCAAGCCGTGCAGTAGGCAAAGCTTTATCTCTACTCTGCTCTGTCCTTTGCTGTTTCTGACTTGTTGACTGGACTTCCCAGACTGACCTTGGACCTGACTTGTCACCTCTCATTTCTCTAACGATCACTGTCCCCAGCCCTGTTCTGTTTGCCTGGCTTGGTGCTGTGGGATCACGCATTTGTTGGCAAGGTCACTGCCCCTACCCATTCACAGTCATCCTTAAATCCTGATTACCAGCCTTGGGGAAGCTGCCCCACTCTCCCTCCCAAAAATGTTCTTTTCTGTATGATGTCATGTCAAGGATACACTACCTACGTGTACAACAACAGCTATATACAATAGTGATTAAATTAAAAAAAAATTAGAAGTGGCATCACCTTGCATTAAACTTTTGCCTCGAGGCAAACATGGAGTAGACTTGACATTCACATCTATTCAGGTCAGACATTCAACACTGCATGGCCCAGGTCCATCTCTCCCCAAGGAAAGGCTGTTCTTTCTTAATGAATGCGCACACTCGCTTTACATTCTCCCAAAGCCAAAAGAGGTTCTGTTTGAGTTTGGCAAACATCCAAGCTAAACTGCGCAGAAACACAAAATGACTGTGAACACACTAATCAAAGACAGAGAGTAAGGAAAGGGACAGAGCATTATCCTTTAAAAGAAGAGTTTGATTCTGGTGTTTTCCCTAGCCTGATTTTATACCAATGCAGCGTCGTAGTCATTCATGATGCTACATCCAATCACCCCTAACATGAGGGGAAAAAATAGATTAAGTGTAGGCAAAACCTTTGACTTCTCTTGTGCACTCAAATGATAACACCAAAACACAGAATGCTTACAATATAAGATTATGCATTTATGCAAATAGTCCCTTTGAGTTCAGGAATAAATACAAGTGAGTAAATTCCAAATTAAGACCTAAATTTAGGAACAGGCAAGCCAGATTAAAGAAAATGGAACAAAAGTAAATAAATTATTTTTTCCTCTAAGGTTCAGTAAAGTTTTTATTATTATTATTATTATTATTATTGGTATTTTTGTGTGAGGGTTTAAGGATTATCTTCAGACATCTATAGATGACTTCTGAATAAGAAAAAAAAATGCCTAAAAATTAGCTGTGGCAAGTTTATTTAAAAAAAAATAAAATCAACAGCACTCAGTTGGACACATGAACCTAGATTATGTAAATCAATTTGATCTGAGGATACTTTGGATTAAACATGACTGTTTTTTTTTAGCCAGACCACTGTTCCATTCAACATTTGTTATCTACATGACTGGAAACCCCAAAAAGATACAAACTGAGCAGAACTTCAACACTGCAAGAGACCTGGACAGCAGACAGGCTCGTTAAACTACTTTATAGTCAAGTTTTGCATCTCTCAGTTCAAGAAGATGGTCTATACACATCTCCTGTAGTTTTCTGCTGGCCTGAAGCTCTGCTGCACCTAAATGAGTTGTAATGACACAATGTGCACAGCTGTGTTTAAAGCAGAAGACAGAATATTTGACATTAGTGACTTGTCAGAAGCAAAACTCAGGTGCCTTCTAGTCAAAGGACTGACAAAGACTAAGTTTTGTTTCGATACCACCTCCTGTTAATTTCCCTGCTCAACTGCATGGACTCACATCACCTTCAATCTTCTAATGAGTTCTCCAATTTTATTAGATGTTCTCATTGATCTCATTTAATGATTTATATATTAACTATACTCTTAGTGATTATTAGTGATTAGATGTTTTCCTACTGAAGGTAAGACAAATTACAAAGGCAATCCACAATGGGTCACATAAAATAACCATAGGAGTCTCCAAGGAGATATTAATTGCCCAGTTGTGGGAACAAAGTAGCCAAAGAAAAAAAAATACAACAAAACTCAAACCAATTAGGGTGCTTCACATTACAGACTGAAACCTAAGGACCTAAACGACTGAGAAGACTGAACTTCAAAAGCAGCTAAGTTGGTGAGTTATTTTAATAACAGACTGGCAACTGGCTGTGAAACTGGTTGCTGAAACAGTAAATTTCTACAGTTCTCAGGCTGTACAAGTCCAGGTGGGAACAAGGGGCAGATGCAAGAACGTGGGCATGAGGGGCTCAACCTACAGCAGCCGCTGCCAGCTCTTCACGCTGCCTTGAAGACCCAAGTCCATAAGCTGCCCTATGTAGAAAAATGGAATTAGCAAAATTTTCCCAGAAGACCAAGCACTCTAGGAGACAGGCTAAAAGGACATGTATACATCAGAAAAGATGCTGTGCTGCAGAATACAATCCAGGAGAAAGGAGTGGGGAAGGAAAAAAATTATCTTGGATAATTGGTAGTTCAGCACAAGCAATCCAAAAGCAGAAAAAAGATAAAGGATTCATCTCAGATAATTTGTAGTTCAGCATGAGCTTTATTATACATGACATTAGAGGAATTAGCATTCTACTAACAAGTGGAGAAATAATTCTTTGGGAACCACCAACTGTTTCACTATTGCTGGCTAAACAGCCTTCTTTAGCTCCCATCTGGACAGTATTCATACCCTAACTTGCTTCTGGAGAAGTCAGCACTGTTCCTTAAGCAGCAGTTTTTAAGTATACTTATTATTATATCAAAAAGTGTAAAATAAAAACTATTTTATGAATAGTAGCAGGTAAGCTGGGGAAACTGCCTAACAGTTGTGTTAAAGTTAAGGTGGTGAATGGGACAATAAAATTCAAATGCAGAAGCTGCTCAACACGCTGGGAATTAATGAGCTGGAGGCAACACACCCATTAGAGTCCAGAAGGTAAAAGAATTCCACATTTCCCCAGGACAGGTAGAGCCCTTGCTCTGCTCTCTTCCAGCAGAGAGAACTGTAGGGTCCAGCAGAAGAGGGTCTGAAAGCTGCAGCCCCGCTTTGACAAGAGGGTGGGCTGGTCCGCTGCGGAACTCGCTGCGGCACAACCTCACCAGCACCATCTGGAGCTGCCGCAGCAGCAGAACCACAGGCCGGTGCCCAGCGCTGCCATGCGCCCTCCCCAAAAACTGCCCATGGCGCCTGGCGCTGCCACAGGTGGCAGCAACGCCGGGCAAAGCGCCGCTGATTTATGCGAACGCATTAAATGCAATAGGCTTTCATTACCACCTGTCATCCTCTTTATATCTTTGCTATGTGAGAACATATTGAAAAAAACACCACTATAATCACAAAGCTAGAAATATCAAAACAAACAAAAGGTAAAACGCTGCATGCAGGAGACACTGTTGTTCTGGTGCTCCAGTACAAATTCAAATTATAAAGAACGAGAGGAGGCAAGAGGGGAGGGAACGAGGCTGCAACAGTCCTCCTCTGCGTGCTGCCGTCCCCATTAATATCAGCAGCTATTCCTCCAAATTGTGACTCAAGGGGATAATTAAACTATTGCTGCTCCGGTTTTCCCCGCAGAGCAGCACTGTTACAACAGTGCCGGCGTCTCTCCTTGTAGGACAGCAGGAGCCCCTTGGGAGAACTGGTGATGCTGCAGCCCCGGCCATGCGAGAGGGACCTCTCCAATATTTTGTGAAGTCAGGAGCATCGCCTGCTGCCTTCTATTACAGTTTTCAAACATCAAAGCTGCCCTTGTTTCAGCATTTATTCAGAAACCATTGAGGCTTCAGTGAAACTGGGAAGATTAATTAAGTGATAGCACATTTGAATGGGGGAGATGAATGATTAAAAGTTCACGGTAAGAGTAGGTACTATTTTTTCAGAAAATGGCACCTACTTATATTGATGAATTTCTTGTTCAGTGGTCTATAATGTCACTTCAGCATGAGAGGCTGGAGCGCTGTAAAGAGAAATTCTCTAAAAACTACTTTGCTGACATTGTAACACCACTTAAGTAAAAAGTCAGGTAATGCAGCATCACTCAAAGTACTGCCAGGCTGATAATATTTTTAACTTATTGAAATGAAAGACCACTG
The DNA here is from genome assembly GCF_964273445.1 of Streptopelia decaocto. Classification (NCBI taxonomy): domain Eukaryota; kingdom Metazoa; phylum Chordata; class Aves; order Columbiformes; family Columbidae; genus Streptopelia; species Streptopelia decaocto. Next base: position 5,380,616 of record NC_138665.1, read on the forward strand.
ATTTATTTGTCTTGCTGTAAGAATTATCAGAGCTGTTCTGGAGAAAATGTAAGTGCAGAGGATTGAATTATTAAGCTCAAGTCAGGTTTCTCTACTTATTTTCATTTACAAGCAGATCTGCACTTCTAAAAATTGCATGTCTGTTAAGAGATGTGTCCCTGTCCAATAACTTCTGAACAAGTAGGTGGAAAGGGAGGGGAGCACAGGCACAAGCCATACAAGTTTCTTCTGTCCATAGCCCAGTTTTGCACCCAGAGGTGGTACCAAGAAGTGGTAGCACAAAACCGCACTTGATTTGTACTGAGCCAAGGGAGCTGATCCTGGGGAACACGTGGCTGCAGCAAGGGCTGCTCAGGACAGAGAGCACTCAAAAACCAATGAGTGACAATATTCTGTATTGGGCTAGTGGCCAGGCAAGCTGAACTGAGAGAACAGGCTCAGTACCCCGTCAGTAATGGTTTTTGATGCTATCTGCCTTCTTTCAGATTCCTTAATTCATTAAAAGCTATTAAAAAATTAAGTGTCCCGTTTATCCTCCAATGCAGGTTAAAATAATTAAATTATTATTAAATTATTAACTTTAAATTTAGGAGTTCCTGAAGTGAGAGAAAAAAAAAAAAAACACACACACCACACCCACACTTTCTTCGCTATTTATCATAGGGCAATCACAGGTGAAACATATGCAACATAACACAAACCCTCTGCTGTGCAGTATAATGAATCCCAGCTAGGAACCAGTCATCAATGAAACAATCAATAGCACACATGTCTAAAGAAGCCAAGTAGGTTATAATATCATCTGCATGCCTGACATTTACCAGCAACAACATTAAAGCCTAGAAGAAATCTGCTAGACCTCTCAATATTTTTTTTTAACCCAGAAGTATCCAAAGAATTAATTATAAAGTTGATTTTGAATAGTGCTTTAAACTGGAAATCAGTCTAGTGTTTAAACTAAGCAGTAGATTGAAATGCCTAGTTGTTATCAACCCATGATTAAGTAAAAGAGCCGTAACTGACTATAAAAAAAAAAAAAGTTTGTGCTGCTTATCAGACTGTCCTGAGCTGAGTGACTGATCTTGAGACACTGACTGCATGTTAATCCCTGTGGCACCCTTGGCAGCTGAGGGAGCGAGGATGACAGCGTCTCCAAATAACTTCTCTGGTTAGTTAAATGAGCAGTTTTCAGCTGTTCACAGAGCCAGGACACTTTGTGAGACCATCCCAGCACTCATTCACCCAGACATCAGCCCCTCTGCTGCCCATACAGCCCAGCCCTCAAAGCAACCTCCTGTTTATTCCTGTCATACTGCACAGCAGCAAAAAAGAAATTGAGCAAAAAAAAAGGCTAAGAATGAAGTTCTTCAGTGAGCTGTCTTGGACCAAACCCTTCATTTGCCTTTCACATAAAAACCCTGTGATTCACATCCTGTTGATTTGGAGATGTCATGGAGTAAAAATCTGCCTAGCAGAGGAAAGGACAACTAGAGCAATACCTTTATACCACATACTTTCCTGTGCAATCCAACCTCAGGCACATAACTCAAGAAAAGCTGCTTGAAATTCATGCCTCCCAGAATTCTGTCTATTGAATGTCTCTTGCCTTGCAGGAAGCTGGAACAATAGGTGAATCAAAGGCAGCAGGAAAAATCAGAAAAAAAAAGTCACCCTGTCAGGGGACAGAGAATGGGAGCTGAGAGGCAAGTACCAAAAATAGCCAGAAAATTGATATTATTTCTGTAAAAGGAAAAATTTGAAGGTTTTGCTGAGGAGAGAAAAAGAGGGTGGAGAAGCAAATCCCAGACCAGAGCACTTTGCTGCCCTGAAACATTGCTAATGTGTTTCCAGTCTGAAGATGTGCTCTGTCAGCCAAACTGAACTTTATTACTTATCCAAACATGTTGAATATTATAATAAAAATAAACTACTGATTTATCACAAATATAAAACACGAAGTATTCACCCAAGAAATCTGCGAAGAACTTGATTTTTTTTTTTTTTTAGCAAATAGCACACGTGCATCCCAAAAGCCCTGTTATCCTATGATGCCCTCAGCAAAAGCATTCTCCAGTCGATTTGAGATGCAGAGTGAGTTTGCTCAACAATGGAATGCTCAGGTCCCACAGAGCTGCCTCCCCTCCTCAAGTCCTGTACAGCTGCAGCTGTTATCAGAACACAGAAGGGAGGAAAAAAGAGTTATTTCTGGCTTTTTCTTCCAAATTCTACACAGAAAGCTTAGCAAACAAACTGGCTCTATCACTCAGGTACAATCTATGATGATAATCTCTACTGTATTTAAAGGAAAGCTAATAGCATTAGAAGTGGTCAAGTCAAGAACTGAAGTACTAAGAAACACCAGAGGTTGGCACTTTTAGCTTAGCTCATTCCTCTTGGGACATATAACAATATATTATGTTTAAAGCATGCTTAGTTTACCATTTACTGTTCCAGAAAGTATATTTCCCTAGTCAGATCATGAAATAATGTGGAATCAGCAAAAGTTACCCAAACTAACAAGTATTATGTGGACTGAAGTGGGGTTTTTTTTCAGAAACCAAATCCAGACACATTTCCAAGAGAGCACAAAAGCACATTTCTTTATAGAGGTGACATTTAGCTGCCAGATTCTAATCTTTCCTCCAAAGTACGCAGGAAACCATTTCGCAGAGATGTACTTATTTAACACAGATCAAATTGTAGTATCTCCTGAATTCATTCCCAGTAATGTCCGAAATCTTTTTATTAAGCAGTCCTGAAATGGGAATATGCAAGTGCAGCAAATATCCAGCCAAGAGAACATCAACTACAATGCTTTATATCTGTCAAAGCTACAAGGGACTGAAAACAGGACTGTTAAGTGAAAACTGTTAGACCCCTCAGCTGCAAAAATGCAAGCTGTATTGCCTGTTCTCCTCTCATGTTGAACAACTGTAATCGCTGCCTTCAAAAACTAGAAAGGCTGATCAGTAAATGAGTCTTGATTTGCTCCTAGGAGTCAGCTGGATGCATGACTACAGTGCCCATTTGATTTGGCAGGGGCTGTGTGTCCACGTTTGAGCACGAGTCGCTCCAACAGGCAAGGGGACCCGAGGGGACCCCAGCCCAGGGGCTGTGCACACCTGGAGCCAGCACATCCACAACAAGGACGTGCGATATGCCAGGTGACACTCAAGCGAAGCATCTGTATTAAGAAGCCTAATTAGAAATTTATATTACATAGCAGCAATAACATTTTTAATGCATTGAACAAAACTGGTGGGAATAGGAAGGTGTCCCTCACCCATGGTGGGGGGAGTGGAACTAGGTGATCTTTAAGGTCCCTTGCAAGCCAAACCATTCTGTGATTCTGTGGATACTAGTAAGAACTGCTACACGAAGTGTTATGCCTCATGTGAGCAAAAATTACAACATTTAAATGAACGAATACCAAAAATGGAGATACTGCTGCCAGCTCGGCCTGAAACTTATGTATCTAATAATGACATAGCTGGGAGAAACATGTAGTTAAGAGACAACATAAAAGAGGAGAGCTGTACTTGCAATTACAGGGTGACAAGGCTGTAACACTACAACATTTACACTTCATATAAATCAGCTCCTCCGATGGCCCTTTGCTGTAAAAGTGTCAGTCAGTGAAACCACTGCCCTCAAACTACCACTGTTCTTCAGAATAATCTCAGTGTTGCCACCTAAAGAGCCACTCAGCCAGAAAACAAGAGGACAGAGAAGCACTTGGAAAGTTCGCTGGTTTCCAAAGCAAAAACCCACAGAAGAAACCCACATGTTTGTATCTTGCTGTGAAAAAAACAGTTTCATACTCACTGAACAGTAAACATTTTGGAAAACAATTACACAACGGGCCAAAATATTTTGTTATGTTTACAAATAAGAATGTATTTGTAAAAACGTGCATCTGTTCTGGTTTAACAGGAATCTCCACCAAGCCATTTTCACATTTGGTTTAAGCACTATTGCACAAAGATTCTTGAAACGGATCCTAAAGCAAACAGCATTCACCAAGTTCGATTTGTGCTTTGTGCAGTTTATTTACTTTCTCCTGAGTTTCAGACAAACCCCTCTTCTCTATTCAGTTTTATCACAGTTTCCCAATAATTCAACTTAGATTTTTAATACCCATTCAGTTATCCAGTCTCCAGTGTACTTTACATTAGCAATGAATCCTCTCCCAAGGACAGTGAAATGTTGGGTCTGTCTCCTGGGCTGGTGAAACAAAGGACACCACCAACTCCAAGGCAACTCCACTGAGCTACGCCACCTCCTTTTCGCCCAGAGAGCCAAATTAATTCATCCACATTTGACAACGGGAGTTCATTAGACAAGCTCTGCTGACTTGTGATGGGGAAATCTAAGAGGCCACTGCCCTTGTATTTTGCCTAACTCCACCCTGTGACTGACAGCAGTTTTAATTAATACACCCTTGTATGAGCTGGTCCACCTTCACTTCTGCCAAGCCTGCAAGGTGGGAGTCACCCAGCTTCAGGGAGCAGAGGACTGTGACCTCCTGCCTTACCCACAGGTTAATGGGCAGAGCTTGTTTGCCACAACCTTCTGCAGAACCAGAAGTTCTCCTGGCTCCCAATGCCCTGCTCAGCTCCCCCATCTCTTGAACATCTCATGGTGTAGATCCGAACCCTAGTGAAACCAGGGAGGGGACTGGATTTTTCAAAATGGTATCCTAGTCTTATTTTTTGTGATATTAATAGATAATTCAGAGTAGAATGTTTTCTACTATTCTAGCAAATGGTTTGATGCGTTATTATTTAAACGAGGAATCTAGGATGCAATGTATAATGAAGCAAAAGTAATTAAGAACAAGTCTTTACACACCCTTAGATGGTCACTGTGTATTTTCAAGGTATTAGGAAAGGAAAATGACAGGCTGCAGATAGGGGCCTGGCCCTGCACAGGGTACCCATTCATTTAAAAACAAAACAAACCCAACCACAACAACAACAAAAAACCCCATGATGTTCAGCAAAAGCCTATAAATATGTAGCACCTACACTAGAACAAAGCCAAAACTTCATAATACTCCCCACATGTTTAGTTCTATTTAGGCACAAAATAAGCAAACGTAAGATCAAGTGGTGAGACTTTGGAACAGAATAAACAAAGAAGATGTCACAGTGTGGTAACAAGCCATTTATCCAGGGTAGAAAGCAGCATCTCCAGCAAAGCAGCTTCTTGCACTGATTATCCAGAGACACAATGCGAAAAACCACCAGCTCCTCTGCTGAGGAGGTTACTCTGTTTTGCAGCATAGCAATGAGTTGCTTATTGTTTTCAGAGTCAGCAACACCTGCCACTGCCTGTCTCAGAAGAGATGCTGGCAGGTGCTGATCTAAAACACAAAGCAGGGAAACATGGACTGAAACACATGCAGAGAACCAGCACCCTTCAGTTCTACTCTGGCTATCACTTTTTCCTCACACATTTTTCATACCTGTGGTCAATGCTCCCCAAAGCAGCTCACCTTGAGCCATGCAGCATGGGGCCAAGAACTTGTCTCCAGAAGCTCACTATTAACAAGGTCTACACCTTCAGCAGCACATCCACCTTGCTTCAGGCAACCCAGCTGCATTAAAGGAACCAGCTTTATAAGCTACTCCACTCCTCCTCAGGCAAGTAATTTGTATTTATGCCTCACACATGATCCTCATTTCATTATTGACCTGCACCTGTGCTCAGACACCCACCCTCTTTTCGGCTGGTCACTACTATTCAAGTTCAATAAACTCACATTTGGGGAAACATGAGCTTAATTATTCCTACCGTTTCTTATTTTCTTTCTTTATAAAGGAAAGAAAGCCTGAAATTGTGCTTTACCCAGAAAAATCTTATATTTTTTTAATAGAGGAAAAGAGTGAGAAAGAAGCGCTAATTAAATTTGACAATAAAATTATTGTCAAAAGCTAATGGCAATAAAGGGAACACCAACAAACAAGTATCCTAGTCTTCAGGAATGGAAATGTTGAAAACTCATTAAATGTGCAGAAGGATGGAAAGCCCATCAAGACCAACAGAAAACTTTCCATTTACTAGAGCGGTCTTGAATTAGGCCTTTGGAAATTAGGCTCACGCAGACAGCTGAACAGACAAAGTTCTACCAAGTACTCGGAGTAATCTCTATTAATTCTACTTCAATAACAAGCTGGCAGTAAAGGTGCTGATATTAATTGCTGAGCATTTCTTTGCTAAAATCAATCCTTAACACTGACCACAATAAATGAGTTAGGCTTTTATATAAAATTCGTACTTAAAATAGCTATGAATCTTCCTAATGTGTCATTTGACATTTGTTATTACTTGGCTGTAGACTGGCTTTGAATATTTTATGAAATATTTATGGCAGAAGGGGATATGGGGATTCATAAGCGCAAGACACATACAATATGCTGAAGATTAGTGACAATTACCACAAGGGTAAAATTAGTATAATCAACCATCACTTTCTTATGAAAAAATACAGACTTAATTGGTAGCAGGTGGATATTTCTTCCATTTTAAAACTGCACTTTGTTGGGACTGATTTGCATATTTTTCTTCACTTTTGTAGGATTAAATAAAATTCTGTTTAACTGTGAACTTTGGCTAATTAACTCCTGGTAAACAGAGAAATGTTGCATTCTCTTTAAAGAAATATTTTGTAAATTCCCTTTTCATCTGCAATAATTTGTCAAAAGAAGAGAATAATAATTATATGCATCATATACAACTACTGTGCAATGGATTGTGAGCAGGTAAAAGTGGAATTTAGATTAAAAAAAAAATGTTTTGTTGTCCTTGCTGGAATATGGATTGAATTCAAAATCTTAAATTAAAATTATTGTAAAAGTTCCATAATTAAAAAGGTGGTGTTTATAACTTGATCCCTTGTAATTCTCTCCAGTGATTAAGACAGATCCCATTCTAGAGAAAGAAACACTGAGTCAGGGGACACCAGCTCTTGCTGCATTCAGCATCTCCAAAGTGAGCTGTGCTTAGGACTTCTCTAAGTATAATCTGTAAGTATTTTCCGAACTAAATACCATAAGAGACCCTGTGCTGTACTTGAACTCTGCGAGCCAAACTCTGGCGACTTTCACATGGGATGGAAGAAACGATTAAGCAGTCATTTGATGACAAGATTTTTCCGACTGAATGGAAAATCACCTGGTTTTACCTGCGCAAGGCTTGAGGCAGCACACACGCTTTGAAGGGATTTTGCTTCTAGATTTATATATAGTCAAACTCTGCTCTCACGTGCATTGCTGCACCATCCGCTGAAGTCAGGTATTTAACGAAGAGCTGGAGTTCGCCTTGCGTAGCAGATCTGTAGTGAGAATCGTGCAACCAGCCCGTTCAAAGGACAGCACTGCTGCAGGATCCCAGTCAGGGCTAGAAACCTTTCAGGGTTTGGATGGGACTCCTGCAGTGGCTTACGTTTTTAGCTTGTGCCCCTCCTAACTGGACTAAAGAAAGCAAAATAGTGACAACAAAACTAGAATTACCATAATTCATGTATCACCTAATTAATAAATGAAAACACAAGGCATGGTGCTAGTTTGACCTGCGATTAGTACTCCCATGGAGGTTTACACGGTTATTTTCCTTGCTGTACACCTTTCCCTGCATCTTTAGCACCATATTTATTTATAAGTATCAAATATTTACTTACATTTTCAACAATAAGATTCAAAGCTATTTAATACCAAGTATTCCTTACCCATCAAAACTGTGTTTTTCATGCAAAGGCTTGTACCTCCATGATTTTTTTCTCTTGAAATCTTTAGGAGTTAGGTGCTTTGAAACCTATTGGGATTATGGCATAAACTCAACAATGTATTCTCTCCAGAGAAATAAGTTATATATGTGTGTGTATATATATATATATATATGTTTAAGCAGATAATACAATCCCTTTGGAGCCTCCAAGTTTTTCTCCAAGTGCACACATACAATTCCATTAACATTTAAAGGAAGGTGAAGCAGGGAGAGATCTCTGAGCCTGTTTCTTTGGCTGTTGTGGATATCCTGGCTTCAGAAATGTGGATGTTTTTAGGTATTACCTTCATCTGCTTCAGCCCTGTTAAATTTAGGTATGCTGTGTATAAATATGAATATGTTTGAGATAGTATACATTTTGCCTGTTGTTTAGGCACTATTCCTTTTCTCCCAGAAAGCACAGCTGTCTTTGCTTTCATTAGCAAGGGGTACATTTTTCTTACTTTTTGAATTATAATATTGATTTTTCCTCCAGCACCGATGTTTGGTGTAGTGTATTGTTAAATGACTCAACAAGTTTAAACCCTTGAAAATGGGGTTTGTAATGGAAGTGCTGGCACACCCTTAACTCCATCGTCATGAGCTGGGATGCTGCACTAGATGGATTGAGCCCCCGCAGAACTGAAGGCACAAATGCCTTGAGATATAATTTCAGCAACACAGTTATGGGGTGATACACTGCTTGGATTCAAAATAAATCCTATGAAATTCAGATGAGCCACTGGAATGGATAACTACAGCTGAGATGCTGGAAATGTCTCACAAATCAATCATCCCAGGTGTGAACAGAATTTCCAGGTTGGTTTTCTACATATTTTATTCTTGTGAGTTTCTTTGAAGTTGAAATCTCTTTTTATTTGTAACATCCTTACCCTTGAGTCTTTCTTCTTTTCTAAATATTCACTCATTCCCTATAATCCCTTTATTCCGTTCTATTTTCCGTCCATACCTCCCTTGATATGCTTTTCAAAAGCGTATTGTGCCGAGGCCCATCTGGATGCATGTTACACTTTTGGTTTTGCCTCCACTTAGCTGGAGTGCCCCTGGGTCTTGCTGAACCAGCATTTAGGGCAGAAATACCCTGGTGGAAGTTAAAGTTACAGTGGGCTTTGGGTTACTCTCGGGCCATGCCCACACTATCCTGCATAACCCCAGTATCTCGTATCTCACATACAAGCGTTCACCTGAGCAGGAATAGCAAATTAGCTGATTGCTGCAATGTCACACAGAAACTCGCCCTAAAAGATCATTTTTATGTGCCTATTCCTTCAGAAGAACCCATTTCTGCAGACCTCATCATCAGTGTAATATTGTAGTATTTCTAGTGTAATTATATTCCCTTTAATAAGCACTACACCAGACTGCCTTTCCGTGGAAGATATATAGACAACATCATACACACTTGCTGAGGCTTTAAGTACAAAAAAACCCACAATCTGTGAAGCCTTGGAGGCATTCTGGCTTCACTAATACTCATATATTAGAAAAAATAAATGTAGATTTTCAGATTATATCCAATTGAAATATCACATCAGCCTGTGGTTTCCTTTTGAATGAATAAATATTGTACCAAAATTATTTTAGCACTGCTATTTAGGGGGAAAATATGATCAGAGAGCCAGAGAAAATATAGGTATGAGTAGGCTATGCAGCAGCCTGCGACGGAGGCGGCGTCGCTGTTCGCTGCCCTCGCTTCCCCGCTGCAGGGCACTGCAAAGGTGTGCGTGGGAGGATGTGCAGAGAACACCTGCCCCGGGCGCCCACAGGGAGCCAGAAGCTGCTCTGCAGCCCAGCGGGGATGGGGCTGGTCCAGGGCCGCTCCTCTGCAGTGCTGGGATGCAGCCGAGCATCCCTGCTGGGTTCCCCCACTGCTGGCCGAGCAGCCCTACCCCCACGTATGGACCACATACGCATCGAGACAGGCTGGGGTATCCTGACCCCAAAACACCGGCTGGAATAGTAGTGTGGCTTTTCACAAAGGCTGGCTGGAAAAGCCCTATCCTCTACCGCTCTTCTAACCAAGCCTGTGCTGGAAGTGAGAGAGTTAAAAGTGCAGCTATTTGCAGTTATATTTCGCTTTTGAAAAGCTAGATTTCTGAGATACTCATTAAAAGATGAATTCAGCCAGTGTCCTTGAGACAGTTAATGAGATATGCTAATTTAAAATAAATAGGTCTGGTATGAATTCTTGATAAGAAAACATCTGCTTGGATCTGTTGCTCACTTTCAAGGGAGGTAACTGGGTCTGAAGACAGCAAGACATGATAAGGAGTGTGCAGCCATCTTGAATGCAACGATTTAATAGAACTGATTGTTTTTCAAGTTGGCCCTGGAATGAATTTCTTCCATCTGACTTCTTTTGGATGTAGAGACTGAGACTGGCAGGCCTGGGGCCAGGAAGTTGCAAAGTCAATTAAAAAAAGGAGCCTAATCAGCCATCAAAGCCATGGGGGAAAAAAGCAGTACTGAGGCACTACTTTCTTCCCAAACACCTTTAGGATATCTGACAAAGAGAACAGATTTTACCTGAAAGTCACCACTAGAAGGAAATGAAAGTAAGCATCACCTGTTTTAACTGCAGAGCATTTAACCCTATTTTGCAGCTGCGCAGCACATTGTGAGCAGCAGCCAGTGCCTTCCTCCTTGGGTGAGCAGCACACAAATACGTTTTACCTGCTGTAAGTTTTATTATTGGGGGGTTTTCTTTGTACTCAGTCACAGTAATGTGCTATCACATTTTTATATAGACATTCTTACACTATCCCTTACAAGTGGCAGCTTGGATAAGTCCTTGTAGAAGTCACAGAGCACCAGAAGGTGGCAAGAGAAATCACACTGCTCCTGTGTAGCTCGTTAGCTTTCCTCTGAAAGGTTGGAATTGCAGTCTCCAAGATGATCACATTTTGTCCAGCACCGCAGAAGCAAAGTGCCTTGGCTCAAGCAGTTCATCTCGCTGGCTATCAGTTACAATAAGGCTTATGTACTTGTGCTGAGGGTTTTGACCTTTACAGTCATATAGTGACATAATGTGTGCAGTATAAAATTATCTAGAAGCTTAGAGAGGTTAAATATTCAAAGATTATGGATACTGGACTTTCAAAAATTTCAGATCCAGCTATTTTAATTTTTTTATCTGTCTACACACCATACTCTGCTATGGGTTTTTATGTGTACAGAACACTCTCAGGCAGTGTCAAATTCTACTGGGTATTTAATTCTGTGTACTTAATTATATGAAATCAGGACTTCGGCTCCTGGACCATTCCTTCCCAGTTGCACCATGGCAGCCAGGTGCTGAGCTCAGGGCTGTCTCTGTGCCTGAGGCCATGTGAGAAGAGTTAATAATACCTGAGAAGTATCATCTGCATTCACCAGCGTGAGGTGGGCTGAGGTTGTTCTCCCTGGAACGCTGCAGTCAAGGCAGAGCTGAAAGATCCTATTGAGTTTTGACCTTTCCTCACCTCTGGCTGCACTGGCTTTAGAGCCCTGGCAAAAAGTAAAAGCACTGCACTCGCAGGTCTGATCTCATCCTTCAGATATTCCACCTCTGAAATACTGATACCTCCAAAAAACAACTTGATAGGGTATTTGGAAAATGCGACAGTACCTGCCTATGTGCTAGAGCCTTAATGCCGCTTCTTTGTGTAATCGGAATATGCTTGCACAGATCCATATGCCTCAATTTCATGTCTAGTAATAGCAGTCAATTCTTAATTTCAGTTTCTCTCTGCTAAAATCTAACTAATCAAGAAGGTAAAACTGTTCATTTGACATAAAATATCTGTTCTTTCCCCTCCATTATTGTAATAATTACATTATATATATCTTTTCCCTAAAACATCTTCTTAAGGCGTGGTAATTTTTTGCACAAAGATTTTTATTATATAATCATAATAACATAATTCACTACTATTATTGTCAGATACATCATCTTTACTGATCATATTTTTCTCTCTTTTTCCTGCGTTGCTTTGTTCAGTACTGTGCACATGTGCCGTCAGCATCACGCTGAGTCACTTAGCAAGGGAATCAGATATTTTTATAGTCCAGAATTTTATGATTGCTCTGAGAGGCTGCAGCTCGCAGTAACCTAAGCTTCAAATACACTTTACTCATGTCTTTACCGTCGAGTTTGACCCCTGAGTTTATTTGTGACAATAAACTGAGAATTTTATAACAAATAGTATGCACTGATGTACATTTGGTTAGTTGTAATTATGAAAGATGATTGCCTCCTTCTCAGTTATTCCTCACTGCTGCAGATGGCTACTGGACTTCATGAATAAATTATCTATACCAATAGAGCAAATTCTGTTGCCCTGAATATTTTGTTCAAATGATGTAAATGTCAATACTCGGTATATGCAATTTAAGTAGAAATTGTCCCAAGTATTCTATACAATTAATGATTATCAAAACTGTAATGCTGATTCCAAACTCTTATCTATGCATCATGTGAAATGGAAATATCTGCAGATATCGCATTCGCATTTGTCTAGAAGAAGGCTTGGAATTGGGGCCAGATTTCAGTTTAACAGGTATCAACACACCTGTTGATAGGGTGATTGTCCCCCTGTACTTGGCACTGGTGAGGGTTCACCTTGAATCCTGTGTTCAGTTGTGGGTCTCTCATGACAAGCAAGACCTTGAGGTGCTGGAGCGAGCTCAGAGAAGGGCAACGATGCTGGTGAGGGATCTGGAGCACAAGTGTGATGAGGAGCAGCCAAGGGAAGTGGGGCCATTTAACCTGGAGAAGAGGAGGCTGAGGGGAGACCTTATTGCTGTCAACAACTACCTGAAAGAAGGTTGGAGCATGGAGGGAGCTGGTCTCTTCTCCCAAGTAAGAAGTGATAGGACAATAGGAAATGGCCTCAAATTGTGTCAGAGGACGTTTAGGTTGGATATCAGGAAACATTTCTTCACAGAAAGGGTTGTTGGGCATTGGAACAGGCTGCCCAGGGCAGTGGTGGAGTCACCATCCCTGGAGGCATTTAAAAGACATGTAGATGAGGTTCTTAGGAACATGGTTTAGTGCCAGAGTTAGGTCATGGTTGGACTTGATGATCTTGAGGGTCTCTTCCAACCAAAAAGATTCTCTGATTCTGTGAAACCTGTCAGTAAGCCACACACCTTTTGTTTAAAATAATCGGTTTGTATAAATCAGTAAAACTTCAGACTTCTTTATATATACCATTTATAGATGTACAGAGACTCCATTTCTAAGGCGTCTAAGTTTGAACTTTACTGCATAAAGGACAACGTAAGACAACTTATATTACAGTTGCTGAGTAATTCAGCAGAGAAGGAAGGTCTAGACTGCATTACTCTCACATTACATAAAGAGCTTTCTGTGTCTTTAATAAGGCAGGCTAATGGTCAGTCATTAACATGTTTGTATATTTAGCAAATAGTCTATTTTATAATCGCAAGATTCACTTTGAGGAATATCCTTGTCATAATTCCCTTTACTACAGCTTAATTCAAAGGTTCCACTTGAACTTTCAGCTATTTTGCATGCGTGTTAATGAAGCACACCACAAAATCCTTGCTTTACTGGTACTTGTACCTTGCTTAATCGCCTTTATGAACATGCCACTCACTCTTGTAAAACAGCTTAATAGCCTGCGTGCACCATGCTGGGAGCCAGCTGGGAGGCTCTTCACACAGCCTGATGGGGATGAGGGTGAAGACTGGCTGACTGGCAGCGTTCAGCAGAGCTGAGGCTTTCACCGCCCTGCTCTTCTCACTTAAGTTCTGGTTTTTATGATTAGTAAATATTAACAGTATTACTTGTATGGCCTGGAAAGCCCAGCAGAGACTGGAGCTCCATTGCTCATTATGCTATACAGACACAAGAAGAGACAAAAGGGCTTTAGAAAGGTTTGCAACCAGGCAGGCTCCACTACAAGAGGAGAGGGGGGAAAGGTGTGGGACATGAGCAGGTGCCTGGCATACAAGGGACCAGGGACCATGCAGAAGCCTGTGGCCAAGTGAAGAACTGGACTCCAATATCCTGAATTGTAAGCACGACATCCTCTTTAGTTGGCTTCTGAACAGCCAGCGATGTCAGTCCAGGCTCCTCCTCACAGTGAACGTGCTGAGCTTGGAAGCCAAGTCTGATCTTTCCACATTATTTCCGAGCGGCTGATCTAGAATCACCAAGGCTTGCGGATACCCACAACACACAGACATTTGGCAAATCCTGCAGGTATCTGTGATATCATAATAAACAACATATTTATGTCTATTTTATGTCTTTTTATGGTGCATCTTGGGGACGGGATTTTTTCCTTTTTTGCCATAATCAGTCAATCAGAGAACAGATGCCTTTCCACAAACTGAAATCATGTATTGATGCCGCCTGATTGCAATATATTAAAATTGAAATTATCCTCTGGTCTGCTGTATGAATTATATTAACTGATCCTAAATACACAAAAAATGCAGTACAATAAAATTCAGAGAATAAGTCACAGAGGTTCTTCCATATTTCATAACAAAAAGATTGGATAAAAGTCTGAAGTTTACTTATCAAGTGTTTATAAATGCTAAGACAATTTTTTAAGAAAATCAGTATAATATGCTATGTTAAGAAGACATTCCTCTCTGACATTTCATTTGGCAGCTCTAACCACAGCCTGGGTAGAAATCAATTTGCAGTAACTATGAATTGCTATTTAATTTGGGGGCATGCACATCTTAATTGAGAAAGTGTGTTAAAAGTCGACAAGCCAGAGTCACATCTAGTAACTTAAGTACCCCACGGCAAGCCCACGATAATCCAAGGATCAAACTAGCGCCTTTGTTTCAGTAATTAAGTGTACAGTGCCAGCAAAGACCAATTTTGTTCACATACTGAGCTCCTGCAACGGAAAGCTGCATGAGACTTTATACCGAGATAAATGCGTGAATTGATTTCTGTAATGGTCCAAGAGAGATTCTGCAGATTTCTGTTACTTTCTTAGATACCTGTATATCTGAAGGAAGGTACATACTTCAGTACATAAATATTATTCTTGTCCAATTGCCTGGGTCTTTTCCATTCTGATAATTTCAATAACTGCATATGGAACATGAAAATAAGGCCCTACTTTTTTCACCTAAACATATCTATTTAAGCAGAGAAAATGGGGAAATGTATATCTGTGGAACTTTTATTACAGTTTATCTGCATGTAACTGTGTTGGGGATCATTCTTTTTTTTTCCTCCAGAGAATCATACTAAAATTCATTCTACAGCTCACATCAAAGAGCAGCCATTACTTCATTACTTCATTCTCAACTCTACTTTTTCACACATGTGTCTCTGCCTTTTCCTCTCCCCACCACAGTCAAACATTTGGTCCAGAATCCTGGTTCTTTCAAGCAGACCATTTAAAGTAAGGCTAAAGAATCCACCGTTACGGTTGGTTTACTTTTTTCCCCCCCAAGTCAAGCTCACCTGAAAATTCATAGTATAATGTTCCTGACCTATTAAAAAAATAAATAAATAAAGCCCTAGTTTGGCTGAACTGTGTTTAAAATTCATCAGTGTTGGCTTTAGTTTTGGGCAAAGACCCAATAGGCTCTTGGGAGATTGCTAAGGCTGTGGGAACTCTTACTGCATTGAAGACTGTTAAATAGGTAGCTTCAGATTACATGGAAGCATTTATGTTTACTTCTCTGGATCCTATTAGATTGTTTTAGTCAGAAAAAAAAAAAAAAGTTCATGAATAAGGTCCAAAGACAAACTCTTTTCTTTTGCAATGGGCAGGGTGGTACAACGTGTCAGATATTTTCCTTGAAGGTTCTCCAGCTCAACCAGCATTTCTCTTCAGTTGTATTCCTGCTCTTTCACATGCTCAGTGTATTTTCGCGGTGTTTTCTGCAAACACATATTAGACATTGCCTTGCTATACTGAGCTGCTTTATTATAACCACACTCAGCTGTAGCAAATCACTTCATTAAGGAGCAAAATAATTAACAGACATCCTGGTGTTCCATAGCAATGTCTTGATGCAAATCCATGTCTCACACATGGTGTGCATCTGAGGGTTAAAGGAAAATTGCTGAAAAGCTGGCAGGACATTGGTTGTGTTGGCATTATTACTAAAGAGTTTCTCTTCAGATTTTGAATTAATGAACCCCAATACAGCAGCACAAAAAAAAAAAAAAAAAAGGAAAGGCTCATGACTTGAACCCTGACAGATGGAATATGGAGGCAGCTCAGGAGAACTTGCCAAAAAACTTGTGTGCGCATGCGTGTGTGTGCACAAACCCTTTGTAAAATTAAGCAATTTCTTGAAATTCCTCCATTTGAGAAGCTTCAAATCAAATATTCTTTCATTTCCCAATGCCAAGAAAAAGTTATTACCATATATATTCATATACAAATTAGTTTCATCCAGCTACTTTTACACACTATTTCCTGTAGACCTAAAGTACTTTTCTGCCTCTGAGTTACAGAGAGGTGATCCCAGTTATGACATATATATTCACACTTGTAACTGCCTGATAAGGGCACAGGAAAATGCTTTTATGACAACAGACTAGCTTCAAACCTTCCATTTCTACTAATTACCTGCTCATTGTAGTTGGTCATCTGGTCACATGACATTAGTTCCATTTTAATTGTGTGAATAAAACTTTTTAGAATAGCAGAATATGGAACAGAAAGTATCTCATTCTCACACAAATAAATATTAATTTATGAAAGTCTAGGAAACTCATTAGACAAATATTAATGAACAGGGAATCAAACACTCTAGGTCCTTCCATAATAGATAGAAAGCTAAGCCTCAGTTGACACTAATCTGCGTAACTCCAGTAGCTCATAGGAAGCTACAGCAGTTTACACAAGCGAAGAGGATCTGAACTTTTGCTTCTTGTGTCTCCATTGTATTCTCCCTTTGTCACAGCCTTTTTACCTTGCATAAATATGCGTTAATTAACTTTAATTAAGATAATTGCATCATAGCTATTCTTCTCACACATAACAGTGGTATTAAAAAGACTCAGCTCCTTCAGCTTTTGCTAATGATGCTAGTTCACATAAAGAGTAAAGCAATACTGCCAGGTCTGATAACAAACTCTTTTTTTGAGAATATTTAGAAATTGGGTCACATCCTGAGGTGAATGAAGGTCAAAATCTCATTTTTTTTTTCAAAAACTGAGATATAGTTAAGTATATTCAAATACAATGGTGAAACAAGACATAAAAAATGTACATTAGAACAAGTAACAGAAGCAAATGACAAAAACGACAGTAATGGTGAAAGGCATTTTGACTAGCACCAGTAACAATCTCACTTGGTCATAGATGTGAAAATACACTGTTTTTAACAGGTATAAACACTGTACAGGAATCAAATAGAGTAATTCTGTTGGAAGGGACCTACAACAACCAGGTAGCCCAACTGCCACCTTACAGGCTGCCAAAATAGTTGCTTCAAACAGGCAGGTGTGCAGGAAGCAGTGCTGAGCCACATTGCACTCTGCTCCCGGGGGCTGCTGGAAATCGGTTTGGGCTTTATTGCAGAGAGTAGTCTCTGGTCTGATCTAATGTGCTTCTGCTCCAGAAAACCATTTCGTTGCTACTCCATCAGCAGAAGTATTAATAAATAGGAGAGCGTTTAGAGCTGGCTGTGCTGGCTCAGGGTTGCCTGTTAGCAGGAGAACCCCTGGCTGTTGGGTTAGAGCAGTTGTGGAGCTGTAGAAATGAGCCTTAGCAAGAACCATTCACCTTCAGTCTGTAATTAGTAATATGCAAACCTCCTAATGACTTCCATTCCTATTTATATGATTAAGCAGTGCAGCGATCCTGCATTGCAAAAGGGGTCTGGCACTGTACTGCAATTCTGCTCACTGCTTACTCAGTTTATACCCCATTTCATGCCCTTAGATATGGATTAACTAGACCCATGGCTGTTTCTGCAGAACACAGCTTCAGCAAAACCAGCAGTGAATTAATCACTGCAGCAACATAATGTG
Organism: Streptopelia decaocto; assembly: GCF_964273445.1. NCBI lineage: Eukaryota > Metazoa > Chordata > Aves > Columbiformes > Columbidae > Streptopelia > Streptopelia decaocto. The sequence goes on from NC_138665.1 coordinate 5,398,374, forward strand.
GCTTGGCACAAGTGTATTATAGAATTACATTCTTGTGCTATAGTTAAGGCCTGTCAGCAATTTCATTGTCAAGTCCTATTTTTAGCTGTTTGTAGCATTTATGAAAATAATAAAAGCATATACAGTGCGGGCTTAATCTGTACAATATTTTTTTTCTGGGAAATGCAACAATATACATTCTATATGTCTATGTCAGTACAAGTAGTTTCTTCATCTGCATAAAAAATCTGCTGACTTGTGTTTCCTTATATTTTTCTGTTATTTACTGTTATTCTCGAATGCCTTCTAATAAAGTTGCAATTTATTGCAAAACTTTCATAGTGACCCAGTAGTATTAATGTAGAATAATGTTGCACATGGACTCCAGAAAGCTGAAAACTCACATAGTGCATTATTATCAGTGATATAGGTGATATTAAATCAGTGATTACTGATGAAGACTTTCCCATTGACTTCACAGGTGAGGCACATAACCTGGCAACCTTAAGCCTCATTAAGAAAAGTTTTGTTGTGCCAATCAATAAGAAGGATCTGAATCCTCTCCACAAAAATGCAGTGTAAATTCAGAGTAATCCATGCAAGAGCTTTGAAGATTTCAGTATCTAAATAGATTAAGAGTCACACGTTCTACTTGCTTTCTATACAAAATAATTGTTACCACCTATTATGTGTTAAATGGCAAATTGTGTCAAATTTTGTCATCAATTGCATCTATGGAAATTCAAAATAACTTAATGGATCATGAGGGACTGCAGTTGATTCACCCTGGTGTAACAGAGAGCACAGTTCGGTCTCTCTGCCTTGAAGATGTAAAAGCATTTCTCATGCGATGGTTGGGATTACAAAACTAAAGCCAATTCACAACTCGTACACCTAGACACAATTCATCTATATATTGTTTTCTAAACAAAGATCTGCTTTTAAAGGTGGCAATTACAGGTAATTGCATCGCAAATAGTGATATGTAGCTCAATTATAAAGCCCTTCCCTGAGAACTGAGAACAGAAATACATAGAATAACTTTTTATTTATTTGCCAACATATTTGTTTATTTATTTATTTTGAGCTTTCTACAACTGCTCAAATTGACTCCATCATGGCCTGTTCTATTACAACACTGATGGGAATGTTTATTAATGGCTACTCAATTATGGAAAGTCCCAAAGATCATTATAAATGTAAGAAACTAGGATAATTAGATTAAATGTCAAATACTGACTCTATGCTTGATAATGTCCAAATATGCAAAATCTGCTCAAAACCAGAAGTTCTTCATACAGCAAGTTCAGCACATTTTTAAGCTAATATTTGTTATTGATGCAACTTCTAAGCCTAGGTGACCTCCTCAAACGAGTTTCATTAGCTGACAAAGCTTTATCTGCAGTCTGCTCTCAAATCTTGGTGTAAAAATCACTGCAAAGAGGAGACTTCGCAACAAGAAAGAGAGCAGCAGGTTAGCAGCAGAAAACATGCAGCAGCATCAGTTTGTGCTAAGGCATCTATTCTGATTAGTTGCTGACCAGGAACTCCAAGGTTTTTTTTTCCATTTTAGCAAAGCTTTTTCTATTTAATACGTTTTCTCTTATTAGTGTACAAACCAGGGTAAGTTTGGCTCACCAGTTATTTCCCCTTAGATATTTGTAACCATGTTTATCAGGGAAAGTTTTGCACACCTTCAGTGTTTGGCTTTCTTAGAGCTGCTCCTTTCCATTACAGCATATAACTGGATGGGCCCTAGAAGGACAGTGAGAAAGAGACAAGACCTACTCAGTGTCAGCAAAGTTGATGCTTGAAGCAAAATTACAGTTTATATTTCTCCATTGCCCTCACACTCCCAATTAAACACCTGATGCTTTGTGGTCTTGTTAGAGCATGCTCATTTCCCATAGGCTCAGTGAGGTTGTCTGGAAAATTTGGGGAACCAGCTCACACAACAAGTGAGTTCTGTTTGTTGTGATGAGCTCCCCTGTGCCTCCTCACCAAGCTTATTTTTTAGTGCCTTCCTTGTGATATTTTTTATCTCCATGGTAGCTTGAAGCACCCAAAGCTGGAAGCACACAGCTCACCATACCAATGAGGAGGTTGCACTGTTCAAACACAAATTGAGTAGGCAAGAGTCAACTGATCAAATCATCATCAAATGATATTGCAAGAGTCTGGGATTCACACATCTAGGGCCACAATGGCAAGAGCAAACTGTTAATATTGGCTAATTTCAGCAGGTTAGACTGAGGACAGTTTTGTTGGGGTTCAGCCGTCTCAGTCCTGCTGGCACTCATGGTCTCTTTTATCTTCTGCGGCAAAGAACACTAAAATAGTCATATAATTTTGAAAGCAAGTTTAAGGAAACTGCTGAATCTGTTTGCCTAGATAGGAAAAATGTCACTTTGAGGACAGCTGCACATGGAGACAAGTTCCATATTACCGTCGTTGAAGGAGCCTGTGTGAATGCCACAGTATAGTTGCAGGAAATTATTACAGCCTAATACTGGTACATGGGGCTGTTCTGTCATTTTGCAGAGGATGCAGATCTATATTAGTATATTTTATCTAGGGAAAGGATGAGCAGGCACCCACTGTGTTGGCAGCCCTGTACATTTTCAAGACATTTTTTTACCTACATAACTAATGCAGACTCTAATTCAGTGTTCACAGATTTTCATCAAAACAGCAAGTACCTTACACTACAGAGCAGCATGGAGCAGTCAGGCAAATATCCTAATAGAAAAAGTGCAACTTGTCTGTGCTGGAGAAACTTCACTTCCCCTATCTTAACAAATGACTTTTTTACTTTATTTGTGCCCAGAGATGGAATCAGTTTTAACACACCACAACTAAAAATCAATCCTCACTCTGAAAATTGTGTTTTTATATATATATATAAATATATACAAGCTATACAATATGTATATAAAAGATACACATATATATTACTTCTATCATATATATATACACACACACACACTTTTATCCACATCATCCTGTTTACTGGTATGAATGAATTCCATTCTGAAATAATTTTTTATTCTTTTTCAGCACAATAACCCTGTGGCAATCGGTTCTCTAATTTAATTACCTGTTGGGAAGGACAGCCCCTGCTTGTAAAAACTCTTGCCTCAAATATTTATTGGGAAATTTATTTCTCCGAGTAGAGTTCTCCTAAAATCTCTACTTTACAGAAAACACACAATTCACGACACAATGCACTTCCTCATCCTGCTGATAATTCTGAAGGCCCCTGTTAGAACCTTAATGCAGTCATCAGATTTCCAGCTCCAAAAGCTCTATTCCAGTTAGTGTTTTCTATAATACAAACAGATGGTATTTCATTTTTATGGTCATTCTCATGGCATTCTTGCGATCTTTTCTAGGTCTCCTGCAGCCTTACGGAGATAGAGTAAGCAGAATTGTATATAGTATACATATTTACCACTGATTGATACAGCAGTATAATGATACATGCTGTTTCGTTCTCTTTCAGAAAGAGCAATCAAATCATTCCACATGAGAAAAAAATTACTGTGATATCATAGAGTTTATTTGTTTTGTCCATTTTTTTTCCTCAGTGGCTATAGGTTTGGTTGTCAGATTCACCCGCTGAGGAACAGGACCTGCGGCCCCGACAAGAATGTCAGAAAATCATTTATGTTACTACTGTGCAGTGGAAGAAAACTCCTGTGGTTTCCACGGTTTTAAGCCCATGTAATCTATTACTGGCCCAGTGTGGGAAAAAAATCCCCACAAAAAACCCCTTTGGGGTCCATAAGGAAATCTTCAGCTTTGCCAAAAAATGCCTCCAGGGTTGCAGTCTGTGTTGTTGGTGCCTAGCTTGAGGGAAGAAGATAAGCATCAGTTTTCAATACTGTTAATATGGCATTTTTCATCATCACATAATCTATTTATAAATCCAAAACAAATGCTCCATAATTTTTTCCATGGCTCGAACAAAAAGTAAGTCTAAGCATTTGAGCAGACCTATTAACGAGAAGAGATGCTGAACATGTAGCATGACCGTGAGGTCATTGTAACCAGCTACCTGCATTCAGCTGCTGAACTGGCCTAATTCTGTTCTTGCTGGAGTTGTTTGCTGGTGGGAAAAAATTATACAGACAAATATAGATGTACACATTCACACATGGATATATAAATATATTCATAATAATTAAAAAAAAACTTCTAAAGGATCAGGATTAGCACCTCACAGGTGATGAAGAACTCATTATCAGGATCTCAGCCCTTAGAGCGCTCCATCACCTGTCTGGCATACAGCCAAAAATAAGTATGTAGCCTGGGTAAGCTTTTTCAGAATATTAATGGCTTTCCTAGTCCACACTACACTGGATTCATAACTTCTCAAGGAGTGGGCAGACACAGGTATTTCTCATTTAGCCGTCCCTTTCACAACATCCAGCACTAACCCCCAGGCACAGAGGTGCCGCATTCAGCAGGGCAAGCCAAGGACAGTGCTGCAAACCACCTGCTCCTGGTCCCAGAGGGCAGCCTCAGGAACAGGGATGCTCACTGATTTCGGAGAGACGCTGATAGAGTTGAAGAAGTAACTCTGGGTCACCCAGTGAGACGAGGTGGATGTGGCTGGGCCGTGTGTGGTGTCCCCGCGTCCCCCAGCCCTGCGCTGCTGCTGGCGCAGGAGCTGCCGGGAGGCGAACGGCTAAACCACGGCAAGGAGGAGAAATACAACATCGCTTTTGTTTGCAGTAAACAAGTGTCCTCTTCACAGAAGACACCCAGATAGGAGCAGTGGTCTCCCAAGAGGAGCCACTACAAAGATGGGGACAACCTGCATCCTTGGAGAGCCCAGAGAAGGGTCCTGGGCAGTGTCTGGGGCCACCTGTACCCACCTGTACCTGTGCCTGGCTGTGCAGTCAGACCACAAGCCCCAGTTTCCTCAGCAGTAATAAATTGAGGTAAAAATACGTACATACAAATTGATATATTAATATATAATTCATGTACAAAAAGCAATATTCAAAGCAAAGTGATTTCAAATTGGGTCCATAATTTTGAAACACCTTGTAGTGTGTTAATTCAGAGTGATGGTGTCAAGGCAGTACCCCCTACCTCTCTGCTTCCCTTTCTGAAGGGAAAACATCGGAAATGGTATTTTTGATTTTCAGTTTTAACTACAGAGCTGTACAGATTTCAGATGTCTGTGGTTTAAAACCTCGAGAAAATACCCCTTGCACTTGTTTGTCATGCTTGAGTGTACTGTGATTTGAACAAGAGGAGATATTAAACCTGCCCACTAATATATTTATTGTAACAGCGAGGAAATACAAGATAGATATTTTAAGAAGACAATATATGATAGGCATTATAAAGAGAGAATTATAAAGAACTGATATACCTGGTATATAATGCAAGCGGGGAACAGTATATACAAGTCAGGGATCTTTTGTTAACCCCACAGCAGATGTAGCTATAGTCTGCTCCACCAAGCAGCAGTAACAGCAACACATGGACCCAAGTTCTTTACTGGCTTTTCATAGTTCATTAATAATATCACAAGTCTTGAAAAGGATCCTTTTCCCAGTGTGAGAGGAAATGAGTTCCCTTGCTGCACTCTATCACAGCACCTCTCTAATGCATTATTTCACATTTACTTCTTCCCTCTTGCACCTCCAGGGTAACCAAGCAAAGGTGGGTTTGGCAGATTTTCACCCTGCCTCACAAGAGGGAGATAATGATGATTAAATTCCTCGCTCTCCCAGCTATGCTTTTTTTTTACATAGTTTTTTTCTAATAATAATTGGGTCATCTGAGAATTGGATTTTCCCCCCCCCTCTCGTTTCTAGTAACCAGAATCACTCTCTTTTTTTCCCCCAGAGTTAATCCCCTGGAGATGGAAAAGGTTTTCAGTTGGGGTTTTCACTTCCATGTAAGATTTGAGCAACAACTGGTGAGTTAGCTTTGACAGGTGTTAAAATATCTTGGAGCAGGCTGAACATTCGTATTGACTAACTAATACATGGACAGAGGGTTTTAGAACTGATTGCTTTTCACTAAGTGTTTTAGAAGGAAGTGGGGAAAATGTGCTACATTATCAATTTCTTTCTAATCCATTTTCATGTACTATAGTCCATGTTCATCTAGTTTAACTGCTAAGCTGTCAAAGACCAGAATATAGTGAAGAATGTAGTTATGTGCTTATTCAGAAGACTGAATCTTGCTGTTTATTGCAGCTGCGTATTCATGATATAATTAGACAGAAATAACAGCTTATGTAAAACTTAATAAATTCCTGGGACAGTCCTAATTGATTGATGAATATTTTTCTACCAGCCCGTCTTGTAGAAATGCCTTTTCAAAACAGAGATCCTTCAAATTTGCAATTATCAATGTCCTTTTGCGTCATCATTACAGTTAAATAGTATTAATAAATACAAGCCAAAAAGATTTATCTTGTAATCCAAATACATTATTTACTGTGTCTTATACCTCACTTGTGAAACTGTTTTTAGTCAAACTGTTCAGTATACAAAGGATGCAAGATGAGACCCCCTTTAGGAGACAAAGCTGAAATTAATTTACCACAAATGCTTCATCACTGCATTAAATACACAGTTGACAACAAGCCAGTAGTTCCTGATCCTCCTACTGAAGGGTGTATCATGGTTTAAAAAGATGAAACTTAACAATACTGAAGTAAATGCTGTTTTGAGCGTTATAAAGTGAATACAAAATATTTCAGTATAGAAATAGTCCATAGCAGGCCTCTCAGTTTGGATTGAGATGTACAAATAAAATTCAAAGATATGTAGATCTATTTTGCCCAGAAGAGTAATACATTTCTCTAAAGACTAGAATCTAGAATTTCAGAGCCTTTCACATGCATACATAACAGTCACAAAGCCACCTCCTTCCAAAAATGCTGCATACTCATTTCTAAGAAAATACATATTCTCTTATACACCAGCACTTGCCTCTAATGTAACAGCCAATTCCTATTTGCATTGCTAATACCAAATGTACATGTATTGCATGGTATAAAAAAAAGATGGAGAGTTATCACCAGGCAAAACATCTCTTGAGGTGTTTTGACTTTTGGAATTCTGCAGGCCTGTGCCGAAGGCGCCCAGCAGCCAGTACAGGGTTTTCTCCAGATACGCTGAGGCCAATGAAAAGATGTGTTTTATCTGCACTGCACCACCACCGTGGCCCTCAATAGATAGTGGGAAATATCTTTTCTTTTCTCAGGGAGAGCTGACCTTTTCCCCGCTGCATGAAACCCCATTCTGATAAGCAGAGATGAAGGTTTTTCCTTCCATGCAAAGGTAGAACAGAAACAGAGAATTTTAACTTACTTCAGCACTGTGCATTACTAACTCCTGTCTCAACTAGCTCTCAGGACACGTTGTGGAACAACTCTTTTCTTTACTTCATAGCTGATTAATCCAAAACTTTTTCCTATCTTTCATTTCTTTTCCTTTAATGCAACTAATGAGCTCTTATTATACTCTAACTACCTCTTCTAACTCAAATTAGAAGTTTACACTGTCAAGTCATGTGGAATGAACTGAACCATTCTTAAATGTAAGGAGTACTAATTAGTTTTTAACTCAAGAACAATAAAAAATAAGAATAGGCTTTTTTGAGCCCTGAGGTTTAGTTTCAGACCCCCTTAAACTTCATTTTGCTTATTTGGACTTTCCTCTTTTGTCCTGATTTTGCCTGGTATAGTGATGTGTTTTGAATTTAAGATGAGAATAATGTTGATAACACAGGGATATTGTGGTTGTTGCTGAGCAGTCAAGGACTTTTCAGCTTCTCATACTGGCTGTCAACAAGAGGGCAGGGACTGCACAGGGGTTGGGAGGGAGTGAGCGAGCGGCTGCGTGGGGTTGGTTGCCAGCTGGGGTTAAACCACAACATATTTTCAGGGCTGATCGAAACAAATTACTGCTATGCACTTATACAAACCATGCAGACTATGCCTTCATTCATTAATGTGTGGATACATGAGAGTTACCATAAAGTCATTGCAACAAAGCACTACCTTTGTTTCTACTTTCTTTTTAACATTATGCATTAAATAATAAAAGAAATACATTTGTATTTCACTCGTGTGTGAAAGTGAGGAGGAAAATTCTGATCCTATTTATGCTAATTTAAGGCTTGAGAATTATCAGTTAATTCAGTCCTATGCATCTAGATTATACATCACCATAGCAGACTCATTTTCCCTTTTTACTACCAAACGGGCTAACACCAGACCCAGCACGAACTTAATACCTGAGCTCCAGAGCTCTATTAAGCAGAAATTTATAGCAAGGCCTTAAAAAAAATAGTTAAGATAGAAAGATAATTCAGTGGGTGTTTGCACTACACTAACATTTACTTTATTCACTTATATTTTTAAAATCAGACTTCACTCAGGAATACGAAGAGTTTTCCTATTTGTAATGCATAATAAAGTAATGTCAAGGAAAAAGGACAAGAGAATGCCAGTAGTCCTTTGTTTTTATTTCCTCTATATATTCAGTTCATTCAGTTTTCCAGATAAGCATTAAATGGTTGTACTGCATTTCAGAAATCCTTCACTTATTTTTACATTAGTTGAAGTTATGATGCTCTTACTACAATTTGTGGTAATTTTGTTAATACCAAGTTTTACTGCATTACCCTCTAGGTCTTTTGTCAAGTCTGAGGAGCCATTTGCACAATTTCATCTAGAATTTTCAAAAATAGCATAGAAATATATTTTCCACTTTAAAATAAAAAGAAACAACACTATTAAAAAAAAAAAAAAAAAGCTAATCCTACTCAGAGTGTAGCAAGATCCTTGTTTAACCTTTTCCTGCAAATAAATAACCACACAACTGCACAGGGTGCCCAAGGCAGCAGGAATCCTGCATTCCAAAGCACGGCCAGCAGCGGGAAGGAGCGGGATGGCTCCCGCACTAACCCAAAGTCCAGGGCAGCCAAACCTTTTCATTTGCCGACTCACCAAGAAGGGTTTTGGCCATCGGCTTCTGTTGGGATCATTGGGAACACACCGTTTGTACCACCAGACAAATCAGAGTCCAAGGATTGGCTGGACAGGCTGGGCTGTTTGCTCACAGCAACTTCAGGGTTCTCTCGCCCGTGGCTTGAAAATGTAAACACCAGAGCCCACAACAACATTTTCACTGAAATCCTAGTGCGAGAACAAGAGGTGCCAAAGTAGACCCATAATTCATCCCTTACTGAGCTGATGACTATCCAGATATTTTACTATAGAAATATACTTATCTGAATAATGAACAATTAGATTGATGAAGTTTATTTCTCACTTTTAAAACATGTTCTCTCTTCATAATGATCATCTAAGATGCTCTGCATTTGTGTATTGCAATATTAGCAAAATAACTGTGATCATTTTAATTTAATTAATTGGAATGCACAAACACCTGCCTTTGCGCTAAGATCTTGGCATTTGGAACTCACGGTGAATGGCTGCAGGTTATCAGACACGTCCAGCAAAACAGCGACTGCAGGTTACATCTGCAGGTTTGTGATTTACTGAAGGTATCTCATTTTCCCAGTTGAGTCCAGTTATGACAGTCATGATAAATAACCTTTCGCTGTTTGTACATTTATTTCTTTGGAAAAGGAGTTGGGAAATCGGCCAGGGGTACTTACATGAATAGCAAAGTGAGCATTGTGCACCCCGGGGAGGGGAGGAGCGGGGGTGTACAAGAGAGAGAAATAGTTTTATAAATTCACTAAAAATCTTCCAGCAGGCAATTTAAAGGTGAGATTCAAAATAGTATAAGATTCTGGAAGTCCCTGCAGCATCGTCTGTATTTTAAGAAAGAAGTTTTTGTAATACGAAAGTCTGAAAATGTTTATTTCTGCTCTGTTTTCTTGTGCATCTCTGCCTGTCCCCAAACATATTTGTCTTCAGTCAGATCATCATAAACCTTTGCCTTGTAGATGACAACTCCTTGCTTAACAACACTGCAAGTCAAGATTGCGCGACCTTAAGGAGAAGAAAAACCTTGTTTTTTTTCTTTTCTATCAACAGTTTCTTTATTTCAGGCCCACAATAACACTTTTTATTAAAAAAAATCAGTATCATTCTATCATACTTTATCCTAAGATAATTGTCTTGTTTATCTCAGGCTACACTGGTATCGCAGACAAATCACTTGCACTGGCGAGAAGCTGTCCTAGGCCCTTGGCTACTGCTCACCAATAGGTGTTATCATCTCATAAGAGGGCATTATCAGAAAGCCAGTTTTCCCTAGACTGTCCTGATATTTCACCATTTAAGAAAAAAAAAAAAAAGAGAGAGGTTATTACCCATAGCCAGGACTTTCTGCTCCCTGCACTATTTTGTTGATATTCATTCTGTATTTCTATACATTTCCCCTGAGCATTGAACTGGAAAATAAAACTGAAGCTATTATTCCACTCTATAAAAATAAAAATCTCACATGCTGAGCACTCATCCGGCCTTCGTAACTCTCCCTTGGTTTTTCCACGTTGTGTGATTGGGTGCAAGAAAACAGCTCAATTATCTATTGGACATGGGCGCTAATGAGGCTCAGTGCACTCTGAGCTAATTGGAAGGAGAAGCCCAAGGTTTTAATGATTCCAGTCTTAATATAGCTAATAACCAGGATGGCAGCAGAATTAGTCGGTGCCACTCTTTCTATGCTTCCCATTTTGCCCATTCTGGCATGTAAATTCTTCCTTATTATTACTTAGGGCTGGCTGCCCTGCTAATGAATGTGATTTCTCTAGGTTAGATGTTTATGAAAATGTCACGCCACTATATGCAAGATGCGGTCAGTGAAATGACCTTCCTTCTGAGCAAAATTGTTCAGTCTGAGGGATCCATAAAAAGCAAGAAATGGAATCAGTGGTGATACTCCAAATTGTCCTGGTCACACACAGCTCCTGCAATAAATGTTGCTAGGTCCTATTTGATTTCTCTCGTAAGTCCTGGAGCAATGTAATTAGTGACAATATGAACATTAATTGACTTAACCATTGAATCAGAAAGGCATCCCCTGAAGAAGGACTGTAAGAGTGACAACTCTGGAGGTAAAACTCTGACATTTCTAGTTTGTGTTTCCACAAGCAGGTAAGCAAGTGAATGAAAATTGGACTGTGTCACCAAGTGTAGATGTGCCATTAACAAGCCCTGAGGAAATATTTTCTAGGACCATCAGCAAGTGTGTTTTATGCAGCAAGCAAGCTGCCATTCCAGTGAATTGATGGTTTTCACACATAGAAGAATTCCTTGTTTACGCACTGCCAGGCTGTGTCCCGTTCCCAGCTGTGCTCTCATAGCTTCAGAAACACAACTGACAGCTATTCTGCTCCAGAGAACTATTCTGCTCAGTTCGTTCACTGAGGTACAGTGGCTGTTGTTTATGAGGAAAAAAGAAAAGGTGCTAATAGCCTATGCAGTTTCTAAAGGTTGGGAATTTTGACATAAACTTTTATAGTTTAACCCGGAAAGAAGACACCTTAAAAAACAAACAAACAAACATACACACAAAAACACAACACCAAACACACACAAAGCTGTCATTCGCTTCAAACTGTATTCTATGTGACCTATTAAATATGAGCAATTGAAAAAGAACTATGTATAAATGCTAACAGCTGAGCAAAACCAAGTTAAATGTGTGACAGGGCCAGACAATCTCATGCCTGGGGAAGGAGACGGGGCCTGGGAAATTCGTCATGCTCAGGAGTGGACACAACCTGCTGGCACCGAGCACGGGGGCAAAGATCATAAATATGCACATTCACTCCATCTTCCTCTCCTGTAGCAGGGCACAGGCTCTGAAACCCAAGACTTCTGTCGCCGTGGGGAACAAGGCAGAGAAAAAGCCAGGAGCAGAGGCTAGTGCTGGGGACAGTGAAGAACAGATTTTCCACGCCTACACAGACCAGGGAGTTCCTGCTCCAGAATCGAGGTGGCCACAGCAGCAGCTGCTACAGCTGAAGTACAGTGACAAGGTATAAACAAGATGGAAAATTTTGGTGTGTGGGTAAAGCCAAAGTAAAGAGACCTGAGGCCAAGCTGGCTGCCAAGTTACATTTGCAGTGATTTGTTAGCCAGAAGTAGTGCTCTAGGCAAAAAGTAGGAAAGAGTATTCCCCATCCTGCAATTCCAAATACATGTCAGCCCCCACTTACTGTGGTTCATTTAGACCTAAAACAGGGTATCTAAAAGGAAAAGTCCATTGCATGTCTTTGTAGAGGTACGGAGGTAAGAGGAGAAGCCATACCCTTTTGTGACTGCATTTCAAACCTCACTCCATCGCATTGATAGAGATTTATCTGTTCAGCTTCAGCCAACTGGACAGGGAAGGAAAAGCCTCTAATTTCACATAAATCCTACTAGAATATCACAGGATTACATCAGTGCAGTGTTCTAACTTCAACATATGATTGTTTATGATCCACCAATAAGGAAGAAGAGATCAAGTTCAAAAGCACTCATGTTGCCTTTCTCATTTACTTAAAAAGGACTTTGTCTTCTGCCCAAAGTATACATTCATTTAACTGTTTTCTTGGCCACCAAGTGTGATTATTAAATAAAAGATTGCAATGGTGGGAATTCACTCATGGAGTTTATGGAATCAGAAGTGCAGTACTGGAGAGAAAGCAAAACGCAATCTTTAGTTTCTCAGCCCCTGTTGTTCCTTTAGCCATTATCATCCCTATCATCAATTCTCTCTAACTTTTTGCATGTCACCCTCTTTTATTAACACTCTGGGGTATTTTTATGTTATAACAGTAATTTATAGTAAAATACCTATTGGTCTGAGGATGGCCATCCAGGGAACACCAAACACTGCTGGCATGCTCTTCTCCCTTCACCCTTTTTTGTCCCTCAGGCAGCACCTGGGTGGGGAATTTGTCCCTTCCATCTCCGCCACCACACGGACTCAGCTGAATACAAGTTTTTACAGTACTCAGAAGAGAGGCTAAATTGCAATGTATCAAAATCCCCTGGCTTTAGTAATATAACACAGTAATAAATAAACTCAACTCCACTTTTAAATTCTATTTGGACCACAAGACTGTGTACCAAATCCCAATATTGATGTCTATTCATAGTCACCAATTTCTCGTCATCAACTCTCAACAAAACAAATTTTAAGGAACACCTGAAACATACGTATACACAAATGTGAGGGTCTGAGGTGGGGTGTCACACATACACACACAAAAACCCCTATTTTTTTTACAGAATATGTATTAGTGCAGCATGTGATTTAAAGAACTTCTTGCAGCTAAGACTGTGGTCTTTGAGATCTCTGCTAACAGGATCCTATCTCGCTGTTACTTTATTTTAGGTAGTAGAGCTGAGACAGCTTAAAATCCATAGAGGAAGATGGTAGTCTGCTGGGGGAGTTTCTTCAAAGAGAGCGAGCTCTCTTCAAGGTCAGCAGGCTTGCAAAACAAAACCTATTTTACTAAAGTCATGAAATAATAATAAACAACCTCGGAGACATTCAAAATTTTACCAGTGTGTGCTTTCTCCTCAGCTGCTTTTTTTCTTTTCTCTGGCAGTTCTCAAGATGTGGGTAGAGGAAAATCACAGTGACCGTGACAAAGGTCAGTTCCCTGCTAATCTCAACATAATCCAGGTTAGGGCAGCCCTGGGAGCAACGCTGTGCACCCTGGCTGCTCATCACCCTCCAGAGGCTGCACGTTAGCCAGGAATGGCCAATTCTCATTATAATCCAACCTGCCCTTCATGGCAAGGATGAAAACGGGCACACGCAGGGCTAAAAGGAGCTCTAGATTGGGAATCTTAGACTCACAAAAACGGTTAAATAGCAACAAGAAACCTGAGTTTCTGTTATTATCCAACATGCCTCTTTCAGAAACTGGAATTAAACCAGAACCTCTTGATTCCTAAGGACAGGTCTCTAATAGTAAGCTGCAAATCCTTAAGAATATCTAAATCAGCCCTCATGAAAAATTATTTGCACAGATTCACTTGCAAACTTACCCACCAGGCCAGACATCATTCATGCTCAGGCTCACCAGAAGCCTTGCAAAATTATTAGCTCGCTACACCTGCATGGCATTAAAACCATTTGCAGATTCCACTGACAAAATTATTTTAGTGGTCAAGACAAATGAGGGCTCCTAACCCACCTCTGCGAAAAGCCTCAGCCCACATAGCTGTGGCTTCCCAACTGGCAGCATCAGTCGTTTCAATCCGTCACTCTCTGTAAAGTACAGTTAATTATTATGTTGCAGATTTTCTAAGAAGTTTAGTCCTTTTAGGTCTTGTTTGTGGTTCTGTTCAGACCCATCCACACAATTTCTGTTTCCAGGGCAGCAGCTCCTGTGACAGTCCCTGCTTGTCTTCCTGCTGGCTCTCAGCTCAACGCCCATCACCAAGCTCCTTCCTCAGACATTTGGATTCTGCTGCCCTTTCTATTCTTCCTTCCCAACCTGCCCATTTTCCTTCCAGAGTTCAACTCATCAGTTCTCTTCCAACGTGTGGTCAGGAATGGGGCCAGAAAAGCCTCTTCTCATATTTTTGGCTTCATGTCCAGAGCAACCCAGTGGCAGGTCTGTCCCCAGACCACGCACAGGGCAGAGCACACACAGCCCATCGGGGTGGACGACTGTGCTCTCCTGCCCACCAGCTCTCCACAGCTCCGACACCGCTGCATCATGTGAAGCTTAGTAAGCTTCATCTGTCACTCCTTACAGATGGTTTAAAGCATTTGAACATGCTTCCACTGTCACACAGATAACGTGGGGAATTTTTCAGGTCTAATATCTGTCCTGTCTTGTGATTAGGCAAATTGGAAGACTGAACAATCCTGTCACCACCATCCAGATGGATTAATGGGGGTTTAGCAGTGGGGCTCCTGCTTGCTCAGGAGGGTTCAGCAGCGCTCTCTGCCAGAACCCTGTCCATGGCATGGGTGTTTCCTTCCCTCTGCCATGTCACAGCGCAGAGCGATTTCCACGGTGCTGCTGAGAGGGCCCAGAGGAAGGGTGGCCCAAGACAGGCAGAAAGTGTTTTTCTACCCCTCAGCAGTGGAGCACTTGGAGCAGATGCTTTTCTCTCACCAGCTTTGCCATTGCCCTGCCCTTTCCATATATGAAGCACACCTATGGCTTGTAACTGCCCTTTCCATTGGATATTCACACCATCAGCTTCAGGCACCTACTTTAGCCAGCTAATTTAAGAGCCCAGGTTCGTCTCATTGGGTACTAACAACAAGTTGTAATTAAATGACATTTTCTATGCTGTATTAAACTCTTCCAGTCAAAAAATATCTCATTGAAAAATCAGGAAATAAGTCCCCAAGGCTATCATTATCCATCTGCTTTCCTAGCAACTTTAGGCAACTGCAAGGAATTTAAAAATGATTTTATATAGGATGTCTCCTTCTGTCATGTCATTCGTGACAGGCACCAGACTACCTTTCAGGTTGCCTTCTTGGAGAACTCAAGCACAGTTATTGGTTAGTGACCGAGGGTCCCCAGCCAGCAAAGGCGGCAGGATCCTGCTTTCCCTTTGGCTATATCTGCATGCTAACAGTGAGCTGCTCTTCAGTGTCATAAGGATCCATCATGGTTACCACTTTGAACAGGCAGATGAGAAAACAGTTGCCAGCTGATGTACAATTAAAATAAATAAACATTATCAAATCATTTCTGGAAAGTGTAGGAGATCAAAGTGAGGAGGTTCAGTTTTGGGGGAGGTCAGTAGGAAGATCAGGATTTTTCTAGCATCTAGGCAGATTTTCACATGACCACAACATCCTTGTTTTAATTGAAAGCTATAGAGAACTTGAGTTGAAGCAACTTGTTCCATTCACACTGGAATGCACGAAGCACCCCAGTACTGCTCGGGAAGAAGCTGGAAGGCTGAGGAGGGAGCAATTTAATAGGTTCTAGGGAATTTAAGAATAGGTGAAGTTATCCAAGTAGCCATAGTGTCTGTGCATCATTCACAGAGCCAAACCCCTACAGCAGCCAGCAGCAATATTCCCTGCCAGGAGCAGCCCAAAGCTCATCAATAGCAAAGAAACCACCACCCTGGGAATGAAGCGGGAGGTTTGCAGGAGCAAATTCAAAGGACTGAAGCAACCAGAACTGGGTCAGTGACATCTGAGCACAAAGCTGCTAAGCCTGAAAATGCTTCAATTTGTTCAGTGGCAAGCACAGCGGAGTCCAGATGTTCAAATTCAATTCTTTAGACAACGAAGATGACAGCAGCTACAATCCCCCAAAAGTTGCTTTCAACTTTCAACACTATACAAAAAAAAAAAAAACCCTTCAAAAAAAAGAAACTGTGCCTCATTTCCTATTATGCCTTACAGTTACACATGCTCACTCACCTCCCGGCAGCAGTCACTTATTAGAGCTGCATTATAGCAGGTTTTCCATGATCATGCTCAGGGCAGTGGGTGATCATTAATCTTTGCTTTTTGGTTACTTAGCTCTCAGCTCAAACTTAAGTCAATACAGATCATTTGTTTCACAAATACACAAGTATATCAAAATTAAGAGTTGAACAGCACTCATTTGACATTATTATACTAAAAGTTTAACTGTTTAGCTCCAAACACAACTAGGAACATAAGTTATAACTAGACACTTAAATGTTCCTATCAACTGAAGTTAATAAAAATCATGACAGATAAGCCGTCATCTTTTGGCTCAGGATGTAAAAGTCTTCCAGTTATTTGAAAGATAATTCCATTTTCACATATCTTCATGACCGCTTTGCTGTACACCTCTCCAGGGGATGTCCAGTGACATCGAAGCATCCAGAAACTGCTGAACTTTCCTCGCACAACTTTCTGGGCATAACCGCAGCCTATAAAAGCATTGGAGCTGCTGCCACCTATAGACAAGTGTTAAACACAAACAAGCATCTGTTGCTCGGGAAATGGAAGTGCAAAATAACGTGAAGTATACCTTTAATATTCCCATATAAAAGCATTGTTTACCCCACCATCCTTAATGCTAGGCTTTGTGCTAATGAGCTACATTAAAAGTTTATGTCATAAACGAGAATCTGCCGAAAACATCCAACACCTCACGTACCGGTCTTTGTGTTGTCAGAGCTAATGGAAAATAAAAACCAAATTTCAGTAACATATTGGTTACTATGCTCGGCATGTTTAATCCATAAAGCAAATGAATTACTGTGTTTTAGCCCTCTCAAATAACCAAGTATGGATTAACCTTTGGTTTAGATTTAAATATGCCTGAATCTTGTTGTCTAAGGACTTAGCAGGACAATGTAACATTTTTTTGATTGACCCGCTGTAGCTGTGCATAGATTACTTAAAAGTACATTACAACCTCTCAGGAAAAAAAAAATTAAAATCAACTAGTGTTGTAGAATAAGGCAACAATCCTGTCCTTTTTTCCTTGCATGTTATACCTGCCTCATCTAAACACATGCAGAACGCAGCCAGTTATAAGATGAAACAAATGCAATTCTCAATATTATTGCAAGACAGCACTAGAATAAATTTCACTGTAATTTCCACTGCTGGTATTTCTGTAATGTGAAAAGTGATGAATGAGTATCTACTTCATATATATCATTGTAAGATTATCTAGAATCACTTGATCTAACTTTTTTTAAGAATTTTTCAACCTTTAATTTTCCTTTCAGTGTATATTAGGGAGTCAGAAGGTAAAAATACTCAGCAATTGCTGATCTTGATTCCTGATTTTTCACAGATGCTGAATATCTAATACTATACTCAGGTTCTTGGGATCTGGGGCCACTGTAACATATGTAAAAACAAAATCCAACATAGGTAGGGCACTCAAAATCCAAGACTTCACAAATCAGAGGCCATGTTTAAAAAAGGCCCTTCTTCTTTTGCCCTAGAACAGAGAACTGGCAGATCTTAACCCTCATCTTTAAAAAGGGAAAAAAGAAACACCCAGGGAACTACAAGCCAATCAGTCTCACCTCTGTGCCTGGCCGGGTCATGGAGCGGACCCTCCTGGAAACTCCACTAAGGCACATGGAAAATAAGGAGGTGATTGGTGACAGCCAGCATCGCTTCACTAGGGCCAAGTCATGCCTGACAAATTTGGTGGCCTTCTACGACGGGGCTACAGCGTTGGTGGGTAAGGGAAGAGTAACTGATATCAGGTGCCTGGACTCGTGCAAGACATCCTTGTCTCTAAATTGGATTTGATGGATGAACCATTCAGTGAATAAGAAATTGGCTAGGTGGTCGCACTCAAAGAGTTGCAGTCAACGGCTTGATGTCCAAGTGGAGACCAGTGACGAGTGACGTTCCTCAGGGGTTGGTATTGGAACTGGTGCTGTTTAACATCTTTGTCAGTGATGTGGACAGTGGGACTGAGTACACCCTCAGCAAGTGTGCCAATGACAGCAAGTTGGAGGGAAGGGATGCCATCCAGAGGGAGCTTGACAGGCTTGAGTGGTGGGCCTGTGCAAACTTCATGAAGCTCAGCAAGGCCAAGTGCAAGGTCTTGCACATGGTTTGGAGTAATGACAAGAACAACTACAGGGTGGGCAGAGAATGGATTGAGAGCAGCCCTGAGGAGAAGGACTTGGGAGTGTTGGTTGATGAGAGTCTCAACATGAGCCAGCAATGTGCGCTTGCAGCCCAGAAATCCAACGATATCCTGGGCTGCATCGAAAGAAGCAAAATGAGCAGGGTGAGGGAGGTGTTTTTCCGCCTCTACTCCGCTCTTGTGAGAGCCCACCTGCAGTGCTGTGTCCAGTTCTGGGGCCCCCAACATAAGAAAGACATGGACCTGTTGGAGCAAGTCCAGAGGAGGGCCATGAAGATGATCAGGGGCTGCAACACCTCTTCTATGAAGACACACCGTTGGGGTTATTCAACATGGAGAAGAGAAGGCTCCGATGGGACCTTATAGCAGCCTGCCAGTGCCTAAAGAGGACCTACGAGAAAGCTGGAGAGGGACTTTTTGTAAGTGTATGAATTGATAGGATAAGGGGTAATAGCTTTAAACTGAAAGAGGGAAGATTTAGATTAGATATAAGGAAGAAATTCTTCCCCAGGGGGTGTTGAGGCCCTGGCACAGGCTGCCCAGAGCAGCTGTGGGTGCCCCATCCCGGGAAGTGTCCCAGGCCAGGCTGGATGTGGCTCTGAGAGACCTGGTCTGGTGGGAGGTGACCACGTGGCTGGGAGGTTGGAACTAGATGATCTTTAAGATCCCTTCCAACTCAAACCAGTCTATGATTCTATGATAGTGTGACACATTTGCTGAGACAAGAATATACCTCTCACAGCTAGGAGTCAGTTTCTCAGATGTGAAGAAAAGAATAGATCTTAAAAAATAATAATAATAATTGTGTGAGATGAAAAGACATCTTTAAACATGCTACAGACAAGATTTCTTTGTCTCAAATTTAAAGGGTCTAGAAATCACAGTCTTCCAAGCTCTTTGAAGAACACTGAAAAGTAAAGGAAATAATGAATTGTTTCATCTTCCAGTCCTTCTGAAATGGAGATGTGCTTGGCTATGAATAGCTTTGCTTTCCCCCCATTGCTGGAAACGTGCCCAGCCTGAGACTTATTCTGGAAGAGCAAGGCAAAAGCATCCCAACAGTGTCCTCCTAAAGATCTTATTTTGTCTGTGTTTGTAACAATAATAACATTTTTGATCAGTCTGAGAAACTAAAGAAACTGGAAAACAAACAGCAAAAAATAGTTTCTCGGAGAGTACATGGCAAGGAGTAAAACACTTATAAAACCATAGGCAGAGGGTGAAAGGAGTACCCCTGATATTGGAACAAAGTGCTCTCTTCCCCTTCCAGGTAAAACACATTTTACCTGTATGGCTTTTTTACCTGTCTGGCTTTTTTACCTGTCTTAAGCTGCTTCCATGAGGGTCTGCACCTTCCTGGGGGCCTCTCTGTCCCAGTAGCACACAGGCACTCCAGGGACCGCGTCCCACACCAAATCCCACGTCCCTGACAACTGCCCGTACATGGTGGCCCCAAAGCCTTCTTCCCAGACCAGGGCCATGCTCATCCAAAACCCAGGACTTTGCAGTGCATTTCCATGCAAGCTTCTTTATTTTGGGAAGTACCCAAGGTATATTAAAAAATCACACTAAGCATCAGTAAATGCATAATGTTGCTCCTCAGAGAGCCCCAAATTGTTTCAGCAGCTAGAACTTTACTTTTATAAAGATGCATCTAGTTTCTCTTGGATTAAACCATGCATTTTCCTGTGCACAACCATCTTCTACCTTGCAGTTATGACAGAGTTAATTCCATTATCCATACACTAAGCATACATACAAGTCTGAGTCATCAACAGCACCACATGCTGTTTGTGCAGACTCCATGTGTGTTAAATGCCATATTCAGACATTTCCCAGCACCTCCACTTCAATGCAATACCAGGCGCATCTTCTTTAGAAATGTTTTAGGCATTTTAGGGACATAGGAACCCACCTCATTCATCTACCATTTTATTAAGTATCAGGAACGCTCACAAATGTCTCCTTACTTCAGCTGCCCCATTACAGCAGTTGGAATTCATTTGGGGGACCACACAATATTAATAAAGTGTATTATTTTTTACCAGAACATGCCTGGCATGTTCTAGTGTATTTCTAAGACTCTTCTTGTTGCAAACCAATAAAAATGGGCTTGAAAAAGCTCTTTAATGCCTGTTACTTTGTGTACAGGTTTTCCGCTGTGACATATCTAGCAAGTTTGGGTGGGCTTTGAACTACTGAAGTTTCAAACAACCATCAGCTCAAACCTGTTGATAATCTGCTTGATACAAACATTGATTTGCTCACCGTGGGAACCAAAAGAAGAATATGTAGCCAAGCTTCCTATTTATGAAGGCAAGATAGCAGAAAATTTTCCAGATGTGGGGTTCAATCCTTTATTCTTTGTTCAGGCTAGTATCCCGGTGATTTAAAAAGCAGTTTCAGTTCTTTAGGAAACAGAAAATTAGGGTATAATTGAGGAATACATTACTTAACTACAAAGCAGCTAGCACTGGCCAAACAGAGTCAAAACAAATCTAGAAAATAATTAAATGAATGCAGAAAATTTTTTTACACAATAATTTTTATACTACTTATTTCACAACAACGAACAGCTGGATTATGTGTGGTTTGTGGATTCCAGCTAAAAATAATAAGCGTTTTTAACATGGTGTGTTGCTTAGCATTAATTAGAGTTAATTTTCTGTTCCAGGGACTGGTATCCTGCCTGTTTCAGGCCTATTGTCTGGAAACAGAAACAACCTCAGAAAAATCAGTTCTTGCCCAAGATAAAAGAGGCGTATCCCTAGGGAGAAAATGGAGAAAGCAATATATTGATGTTACTCCCTCCTAAAGTAATGGTGGAGCATAAGGAGCAGAAGAGAGCATGACAGAGGGAAGAAAACAAAGAGGCAATATTTTCTCTAACAGAGACCTGTTTAGACTAGGCAAAGTGGAAGAACAGTATTTGCAGGTAGAAAGCCTATCAACTTGAGAGAAAAAAACACAAACTGTGGGCTTAATTATAAATATAATTCTCAAATAAAGCAAAGTTACAGCTAAAGAGCATTTAAAAAACCTAATAACTCTTCCTCCACTACTTCTATTACTAAGGCCACACGCCGTGTTTGAAAGCACTAAGCATCCCTACATTTCACTGCACAAATGATACATTTGCAGGAAAAGCAGGGATTAAATAGCTATAATCCAGCCAGTCTAGCGGGTCCTTCTGTGACAGGTTTAAAGGATATTGGCAAAAGAAAGTGGTTAATGAGAGCTGCAGGTGATGCAGAACAACGTGAACACCATTTTATTAATTCTGTACCTCTGTCCTTGGACCTGCTGTCACAAAAGGAGAAAAATGCAGTAAGAAAACTGAATAGGACTAGGACCTGTGATTACATGAAAAAAATAGAACAAGTTTCACTTGTATGATTTATCAGCACAGCAACTTTAGTGCGAACTGTATAATATTGGATGTTTTTCTCATCTGTCCAGTAGCTGAAGGCACGTACCTGCGGGAGAGTCCCAGGGTCCAGCATAAGAAAGAACAAAATGCAATTCTGCCCTGTGGGATTGCACAGAACTGTGGAAAAAGCGGTTCATCCAGCCTTGGGGCTGTTAGAGTGCAGAAGTCAAAATTAAAAAAAGAAATAAAAGAAAAAAAAAAAAGAAGAAAAATTTAACATTGTTAAAATATCACCTGTTTCTGCAAACTTGGCTCTGTGTGATGTTACCAACACCACAAGTACAAAGTGATATTTTCTTCTGGATGGGCAAGATGACACTTGCTCAAATTGTACCTAAAATTTCACACGTAGATGAGATAATGAAGCAATCAAATCACAGCCTCAAAAATATATTTGTAAATATGTGGTGGGTTGATTTTTTTTTTCCCCCAAGATATTTTCATGTTAATTTGTGTCAGTGAGAAGCACCTTGAATCAGAGCCACCTCCATCTCTGTGCTCCCCGTTTGGCAAGCTAAAGGAAATGTTTCAGTGCTAACAGGCTCCAAATTTTGTGAATTAACTAACTCAGCCCTTAATTTTTTTCCATTTTCTTGGTGCGTAATTGCATCTAATTGTACATTTTTAGCAAATACACATAATCACATTGTTATGGCATGTAATTACCTAATTGTGATGTATAATTAAGTAAATAGGACAAGAAATTATGCAGAACTTTAATAAATTTGTTAAAAAGAAGTTAATCTTTTCTGCAGCTAACAGAAGGCGGCATTTTCACCTCTAATGATCATAATCAGTTTAACGTTTTCTACCCTAATTAGCGGGCACTCTGCAGGCATGTCCAGAATATACACATTCAAGCAAAACACTAGGTGGTGACATTTGTGACTTTTTATATGTATTTGCTATATGCAGAGATAAACATCTCTATGTAGAATTTAATCACCAGTTGCTATGGAAAACGTAATATCAGGAGAATCTATGCAATAGTATATATAGTAAACACATCCTGTTGATAACCTTAAAAATTCACTGTAACTTGTTTTTATCGATGTGGCTCAAAGTTCATCATTACCTGCTAATGTACAGACATACGTGTGGTTACAAGGTGTTGTAGCCTCTATTTTAAAGGAGAGAGAGAGAGTTTGCAGGTCCCACTGCAGATGAGTAACTCATGCATAGTTCTGTGCTCACTCCATAGTTTATTCGCACATCAGGCAGCAATAAGGCTGAGCCCACAGAAGTCAGATAAGGTTTGCCACTCTCTTGCCAAGATTGAGATGGCAGCATCTAAAGTGCTTCTGCCGAGAAGAACAACGCGTCAACTAAGCTCATCAGGAGCTTCTGCTTCTGGTGTAGTCCCTGCCACTATTTGGTGTAGTAACATAATTCCTGTATAGAACCATAGAATGTCCTCAGTTGGAAGGGACCCACAAGGATCATGGAGTCCAACTCCTGTCCCTGCACAGGACACCCCACAGTTCACACCGTGTGTCTGAGGATGTTGTCCAGTCTCTTCTTGAACACTGTCAGGCTGGGGCCGTGACACCTCCCTGGGGAGCCTGTTCCAGTGTCCAGCACCTCTGGGTGAAGAACCTTTTCCTCATGTCCAACCTGAACCTTCCCTGGCACATCTTCTGCCATTCCCTGGGGTCTGTCATTGGTCACCAGAGAAAAGAGTTTGACGCCTGTCCCTCCTCCTCCCCTGGTGATGAAGCTGTAACCACCATGAGGTCTCCCCTCAGTCTCCTCTTCTCCAAGCTGAACTAACCAAGTGATTTTAGCCACACTTCATAAAGTTTCTGCTCTAAACCCTTCACCAACTTTGTGGTGCAGTTTTCCCAACAGGAAAAACTCTCAATTTAGGAGCAGCTGGCAAGAGAGTTTTATTTGTTGTCGTAGTTGCATTTTTTTGTTGTCCTTGGAAGTCCGTGTATTAACCAATCACATATACACACTTTATACAGACTCTGTGAGACTAACACACAACTCCTGTATTACTCCTTGCACCTATGAAGAGGTTAACCACCTAGTACTAGCAAATACTAAACCACACAAGTCCCTTTCCCATCACATAGAATTTAAATTTCTGGAAAGTCAACCAACATAGGACTAAAAACAAGAAAACATGATGGGCGATTCTTGAGAAACCAAAAAGGCATTTCCCACATTTTTTTGTTTGTGTTTGTCCTCCCTGGCACACAACACAGTCATGCCCAAGCTGGCAACTTTCTCAAGGTGGTCTGCAAGGCTTACCCAGCTCCCTTAGAAAATGTGCAGTGCCATCAGGCAACTCTGTAATACAGTAATGCTTTCTAAACAGGGTTTTCTACATATAGCTCATTACTGAAGACCACACAAATACACCTTTCAGTAACTCCTTTCCAGCTTGCCCTATTGATATTGACAGTGGCTTTAGGAACAGCTGATTCATATGCAGGCTTTGGAGCTTTATACTCTTAATGTTTCCTGAAGGCAACAAGATCTCAAATTGCCTAGAAATAAATTGAATCCACTTGTTTAGAAACTACTCTCTATAAACAGTGTGTTTCATTTAGCAAATATTTTTGGGAAGATCAACATGGCTTGAACATTGAAGAAGTGATTTAGAAGATTGCTGTAAACAGAGCAGATATACACACATAAGGTTTGACAGAGCAAATATGTGACAGAGCAACATTTGACAAATATGAAGCACTATTCAAGGCATAAAAGCCAGGTTTCATTTCTCCCTACATTACAAAAATAAACTGCAGCTGAAAAATAGCCTCAATTAAAAAAAAAAAATAATAATAATTTGGCAGTGGGTATTTAACTTAAAGAGGAAAACCAGAATGTTACATACAGACTTCGCAGCTATCTTAACAAGAATCGCCACCCTCATGAGAAAGCACATAACAGAAGTTGTTGGCAAACTGTCTGAACACCAGAACGAAGAGAAGAAAGCAAGCAAATAATCTGACGTGACAGTAAGAATGTTATAATCAACAAAAACACAGGTTGAAACTCACATTCACTTTTGCAGTTTCCAGTTATCAAATCTTGACACCTTCGGTGTCACACCAGTATCCCAGGAAAGAAATTATCACCTCAAACACCTCCACCCACACCATCAAGCACAACTTCTACCCACAACAACTCTTCATCAAATGTCTTTTTTCTTTCCCCATAATGGTATTACCTCAAACTAGATTCTACTTGGAGGCAGTGGGGGACTACATACATCATCTATGGAAATTGAGCTTTCCATCATTTTATAATAGACTTAGGCAATTACAAAAATTTCCAGAGCAGCCGCAAAAAGATTTCCACAAGAACATTTCGTATAAATACCCATCTCTAAAAATAAAGAAAAAAAATAAATCATACTTTTCAAAGAGATATTCCAGCTGGTCTTTGCAATAGAAAAGCTTAAAGCATTTATACAAGCAATCAAAAGCCATTTTCTAGGCATTGGGCTAACAGATCTTTTGTTTAATAGAAACACTTTCAAAGACCAGAATTAATCCAGATTTGTTGGTTTAATAAAGAAAAGAATCCAGCTCACTGATTTAATGCACTAGATATACTGCTACGTTCTGGCCATATGAAGAGCTGTAAATTGGATTTAGTGAACACAAGCAAGTCAATATATGCCAGAAAGCAGACAAGATATCAAGTAAACCCACACCAAAACATTAAAAATCTAATACACTGCAAAGTATCTTAACCAAAAGGCAGTGACCCTGCTTTGCCACATTCGTGTAATTTGAGTCTATATTTATACCTGTCCAGGTGTAAATAGCATTAAATCACCAGCTTTTCATGCAGGTAGTCTACACAAGCTGAGAAGCCTGTCTCCGCCTGTTTCTCTCCTCAGAAGAAAATGATCCTGTTCAGCAGCTCAGGGTAAAGGTGGAGAGGAGGGACAGCATAAGGAATAACCCAGAGCAGGAGAAGGGGACTGGACTGGAAGAGGAGAGAGGTGAGTATGGAACAGGCACCGTCATTACCCCATCTGGTATTTTGGCACCTTTGCAAGTCCTTCGCTTTCACCCCTCATACACTGTGATCTCAACCTCAGGAATCAGCACAATTTGAAAGGACAAAGCTTGTTGTTGATCATGCTGTTACCACCATATCAAAGTCAGAAGAAACAGAGAACCTCAGCCGTGAACCAGGGTGTCACATCCTTGTTCCAAACAACAACCCTTGTGCACAGCACGAGGACACCAGCCCCAGGTACACACCCCACACAAACCCCCTTATGCCCCCTTAGGCAGGCCCTTCTCTTTGCCTTAAATCACCTCTAACAGCATACAGCTTTTTTGCATTATTTATTTCAATTCATCCTTGCCAAGATATCTGTTAATAAAATACACTGCCCTGTGGAGAATGTTGCCCAATCTTATTCTCATCTGATCTTCCTCTATGAAGAACCAGACACATTTGAGCGCTAGCACCACTGTATCATTAATTTAACAGAAGTATATTTCTGATCATCTGTGATATGGAATTTAATGGGAAAGTACAAAATTTGTTGCAAAAATATATGGAGTGCTCTAAAATTTCACAGCTAACACTGTATTAAACTGTTTTGTATACAAGTTCAAATACCTTGCAGATACTTCTAAAGGCAAATTGTAGGTAAGCATTGTGTGATACCTCCTTTGTAACGCAGCTTTCCCCCCATGACCAGATACCAGGAGAACATCAGCCCACATAAACACTCCACTTTTTTGCTCCCTAAGCACACAGGTACAAGGTCCACCAACATTCTCTATCTGCTCAGTCTTCTCCTTTTTCAAGGTGCACGATTTCACTGCAACAACCCATGAAGTCACTTTTAGTGGCAGCTTCCTATTCTTTAGGAGTATAAACACATCCAAGACACAACAGTGGGGAAACTTGCTAAAATTTTTTAAAATCTCCTTTTCCTCAATAGTTGAGGAAATTGTGACTCCTGCATAAATTGCCACGTCCTCAGTTTCGAGGCAAATTTCAAACAGTGACAATTTCTTATGGTGCAGCTTCCTAAATCTACAAGAAGTCTGGCCTTCTGAGCTTCCTTATGCATGTAAACAAATCAAATTCACATTCACAAATCTAACCTATTGATTATGTCCCTCAACTATATATTTTGTAAGATAAAAATCTCTTATCAGTGAGAGCAAAACTGACTTTTTTTTTTTTTTAAATGAGGATTTCTACACACAATTAATCCGGGTTTAGGTAGTTACATAAACCTCTGGATTTAGGCAGCACGAATATTACCAGATGTAGACAAAAATAATCTGTATTTTTCTTGTCCTGAGGTCATAAAATCCTCCAGAGTACTCAGTATCCTTCTCAGAACGGTCATTCCTGTCTCTCTCTTTACCTCAGGCCACTTGGTTTAGCCTTGGCCTGTCCCACAGTTAAAAGAACTAGCTAAGAAAGTATGTTTAGACTTTTTTATCCTCTCTGGATTTTTGTATGCTGCTCTCCAAGTCTTCTTAATCCTTTTCTTAACCACCAATGCTGTTTCTGTACAAGTAGGTGTGTGACTGAACACTGAGCATTTATGCTACATACAAAGGACCTTTCCAGGACCCAGCACTTTCATGGCATAAACAGCAATTATTAGCTCTGTATAATGAGAGTCCCCAAGTCATCAAAATAAATTCGTAAGGAAAAGCACATTTACTGTTGAATAAAACACAAATATATTTTGTGAATAATTAAAAAATACATTGGAAAGAGGGTTACATATTTATCCTTCTGCTTCATTTGCACATATAGTGACATGTATTTACCAGCAATGGTACTTTTTTCCCCTCAAGCCTCAAAGATGTTATTAAAGGTGGAAAATAAGATGAAAGCCATAGGTCCTGAACCCTGAAGCTAAAGCAGACCCCCCAAATAATAAGCTGGTTCCCACTGAAAACGCCACTCCAGCTCCCCTCTCAGTAAGAACAAGCCTTCAATAACTGTGTTAGAAACCCAGTAGATCCCTGTAAAAAACAGGGATCTGGCTCAGGCTACAAATCACAGGTTTTTAAAGGTGAATAAATCATTTTTTTCTGTGGTTCATACTGGAAAAAAATAACCAGAAATATCTTAATTGTTCACATTCTCACACATTCTGTGCAAGGTGTGTTGAGTGCAGTGCTGAGTGACAACTGCAGAAGGGATCAGCACAGCTGGGGTGGGGAATAAACACATCCATTGCTCATGTGCTGCATCATCACATTTAAATGAACGTTTCATAATATCTATATTCTTAAAAACTTATTAGATATTCAGGACATGGGATGGAATAAAATGATACTTGCACTAATTACCAGATCGTTTACAAATCCCAGATCCCTTTTCTCTCCAGTGACTGTCGTGGCAAATACAGATATGGGCACAGACTTCTTTTTCTATGCTTCTACACTTTATCTAACTTTGCCTTTCATGGGTTCATTGAAGCAATGTTTTGTAATAGTGTCAAATTAGTAGAAAACCCGAGGTATAGCAATTTGACAATGATATAGCTGTCATGACAGCTCTACTTTTTGCTTGTACCTACTCAGGCATAATTAGAATCAAATATCTACCTCTCAGCATTTCTCTTGGGCTCATCCAACTCTGAAAGCTCTCAGGCCATTAAGGCATATCAATTAGTAATGATTTTTTTTCAGCCCCCAGCAGCCACTGAAGCGTACATTAAAGGTGATATCTGCAGTCAAAAATTTAGTGCGCACATTTGAGAATATCTACTTTGATGAAGAGAATATTATCAGGGAAACTCATTTGCTTAAAGTTTTATATCACAGCTATTAAAAATATTTTATTTGCTGAACAAATGTCCAATGAGAACTCCCATATCTGTTAAGTAGTGTTAATTGCGCACAGGTTTGGAAAACACAGGAATCATTAAAGGATAAATGAGGCTGTGCAATAGTCCAGAAGAGCTAATGTTATCACTTCCCAGGCCACTTTTACAGCCTTCTTAGTAGGACCATTTTTAACTGAGTCATCATGGCCTGAGGAAAGTTACTTTAATTTTTTTAGTATATCTATCCAATTGAGTAAATGTCACAGAGGCAGCTCATTACAAGCTCCAGAATTAGAGGGCTGTCACATTCCTAGGTTAAGTCTGTTCAGTCAGGACTGTTTGGAAAAGCGATCCTTTCCACTTTCGCAGTTGTTTCCAACACTTACCTCTTGTTTCAAATGCAACTCAAAAATAAGTTACTTGAAGATCAGACTGCAAAGCAAACATAATTAACAGTATGGACACATATTTAGCATTAAGGTGGCACTGGAGCAGAAAAATTCTGCAGGAAGCAGAAACAGATACTCACCCCTTTCCAAATTGGTTTAGGAATTGCGTTAGCTTGTTCCTTGTTTAATTTCTGTACAGGTAATTTGAAATGTTTCAGTAAATACTACACTGGAGAAACAGTTCAGCTGATCTTGGCATCAATTTAACCTTCATGCACTTTTTCTGATAAATGCACACACATAATGTGCAATCTAAGGTCACCATGAGTAGAAGAAAGGTTACTGCAGGCTTTATGTCACCGTTTACAAAGTCTGAATCAGGCTTTGTATGAGAAATGGAATTAAGTACAAAAACTGAGGAAAAACAGAAGAAAAATGCTGAGGTTGCCTCACAGTGAATCTAGAAACTTTTGATTGCACTTTGCATGCGACTGGAAGCCCGCGCCGTGGCTGCTGCTCAGCGGCCACGTTCTTGTCCTGGCACACGGCAGCGCCCTTGGTGGCAGCGGCAGCAGGAGGCTTCACAGCAACAGAAACCAGAGACCTTAGAGGCTGGTGCGGTTCCTTTGCGTGAGGGGTTTGCAAGCTCTCTGAAGAGCTAATTCACCGAATTCAAAACTTCTGGACAACCTACTTCGACCTTTCCACCTATATTAATTTATTTGTAAACACACAAATACACTGCCCCTCATGGCAAATATCACAAACTGATGAAATGCCCAGAGCAGATCAAAGTCACATATAATCCTGCTAGCCCGCAAGCATGAGCCTTAGTGTAAAGATATAGATACAATTGAATTTGTCACTTCTTTGAGTGGCGGAGGCTCTGACTCCTCCTTAAGTGATGTGACCTGTAACAATTTTTGGAATACAAGCATAAGATTCATTTCCAAGTTTCTATCCTACTGTAATGCCTATAAAATTGTTTCCACTTGAACGTGCTTGACATTAGTCATAAATCAATGGTCAAACAAAGGTGAAGCAGGATGGAAATGCCATATACGACGTTCACTTTTACCCTCAGCTGCCAAGAACCTTCTTGCAGTGTAGCTGACCTGATAATCACTTGAAACATTCACATAATGCTTTAATTATCTGTATAATCACCCAACAAATCTAATACCAGGTTTCTCAGCAGGAGTTTGCAGATTCTTTCTCAGCTACTTAATACATTACTTATATGAGTCTTAAGATTTGGTCCACAGACAGATCACATACCTGGTGTGACTTCTTCAAATTAAGCCTAATTTCTTTTTCATGTTTGTTTTCCTTTGGATCCAAATAGTAGCTCTGGTGTGACTACATATATTTTTATATCTGTACACAAGTTTCTGTACTAATTGAATTAATTTTTCTTTTCATGTGGAAATCCCCTTGACCAGACAAGAACAACATGAAAGAGGCATTTCAATAGGTGGCATCTTCTCAGTTCCCACCAGCTCTTCCCTCCACCCTGGGCATGCCTGGCTGGCAGTGCCCATTGGTCCATTGGGACCATTGGGGCTCATTGGCCTTTCTTCTCCAGGAGTTGCATATTTAAACTCCAGGAATATATGCATACTGTGGACCAGTACCATAAGATACTAAATGAAAGCATATGTGGAAAACAGATTTACAGCTTGAATTTTACAAGTCAGGATTTTTGCAAATTGTGAACAAAAATTATAGAAAAGTTGAACAAACATTTTTATACCTCACTGTATGGTTTAGACTTTGATATTAAATCTTCCTTCCAACCACGGAAAAAATATTTCCAAAACAGAGAAAGAAATACACCTCAGTCTAAGTGCCAAATAGTCTATCTAGCCATATCTGCACACATATGCATGCAAGAAATATCTACCACCCAGGCAACAGTCTACGCATTCCCATTTCCTTCTGCAGCTATCAGTCAGGTTTGATCTTTGGTTCAGATCTAAAATCTCCCAACTCATTCATTCTATCTTAAGAAGAGCAACTTCTTCAGGGAAAGAGATGATAATGTATCTGCAAAGGCTGACTCTGTGCAGTTGGAGGTGGGGAAGTGCCAGCATAACAAATTGCTCCTGTTCAAACCCATCAATTCACAACAAGCATCTGGAAAACTTGACAAGAATACTCAAATGACCCTTGTGTTCTGACAGCTGGAACAGAGAAAGCGCTCTCCGTGAGGGGAAGAAGTGTGCTCCAACTTTTTGCTTAGATAGAGAAACACATAGAACTCTCTGAAATACTTTGCTCCAAAGTCCATTAAATTAAACTTTCAGTGTAAAGTATGATTCATGCAGGCGACTACGTCTGAGCTTGCAAATCTGTGGTCAACAGCATCAGAAGCTGGTCACAGCAATGCTCAGCCTGCAAATTCCCTTCTCTCATCAACCTCCCCAGTCCTGTGCAGAGAAACCCCTTGAGTAGGGTCTACTATTAGAGACAGAATTTCAATTTCATTGTCTCTCAGGATTCCTGATTTTGTCAAAATCTGCACTGAGGGAAAAAGAAAAACAAACAAACAAAACAAAAACCAAACCAAGCAAACAAATAACCACTACCATGTGACTTCAATGAATGCTGCTCATTCAGAGTTCCCTGACTTTGTGCTCTGCAGATGAGACCTATTGCATCAAAATCTTTTAAAACTGCTCAAAACGCAACAAATTGCTTCTGGAATTTCACAGTCCCAAAATTCTGCTGTTGCTGCACCACAGACTTCCCTTTGCTACTATGGCCCTAGACTGGTCCATAAGCTTGGTTATACACTGTGCACCTCGGATGTGTGAAATCCTCCTGTTTACCCACACCCTGAATTATTCTGCAGGAAAAAAACAAAGAGAAATTGAGTAACCAGCCCCCACCCCCACTGCACTCAGGGATGTTTTTCTTCAGACCTGTTTCAGGGAAGATCAGTCTGAAGTTCTCTTCTTACTAGAAGATATTCATACAAATAATATTCTTGTCTAAGCTTATTATTTTAGATTAATCCTAGCAATTGCCCCAGGTTTTCCGATGGAAGTAGAAAATGGTAAAAAAGAAACAATACCTTCTAGAAGGCACAGGTGTATTTGGATGTTTAAACAGCAGCCCAAATCCTCCCCAAAGTGAATGTGGTCAAAAGTCCTGTATTTACCTCAAAACGCCTTAGAAAAATGTTTTCTAATATATAGTCTGATATGTTGGAAAAACAAAGGCATAAGCCCACAGTACTTTTCAGTCATTTGTACAGGAGAAATAGTAGAAGTTCTTTAAATTCCTTTGTTTTTATTAAGCAAAAAAAAAAAAAGTGTTCTGATTGTAAATTGCTTTTCATTGGAAGTAGCTCTGTTTGCAGGTACTCAGTAACGCATTCAGTGCTCAAAACAACAAAGAACCGACACTTTATATATAGCAGCAAACACTGGACCTTATTTTTTTGTGTCACAAGAAAAATTAACCAAGTTACATTAGAAAATGGGTCACAACAGGATTTGCAATAAACACTATATACAATATCAGCCATTTGTACAGAACACAGCTGACACACACACAGTTTTCTGGTTTATGCCTTAGTTCTACAATTCTAAATTGATTTACAGCCCCATGTGAGACTCATAAAAGAGCTCTAGGCAACTCTATCCTGCTCACAGACTATTTGCAACACTGTGAATTTCTCAATTTGCCCATTTAAAAACATTTTCCCTTTTCCTTCCTTTCAATAACAGATTTCTGGAGGGAGTAGAGAG
This sequence comes from Streptopelia decaocto, assembly GCF_964273445.1. NCBI lineage: Eukaryota > Metazoa > Chordata > Aves > Columbiformes > Columbidae > Streptopelia > Streptopelia decaocto. The sequence goes on from NC_138665.1 coordinate 5,431,248, forward strand.
AGAGAGATGAGAAAGGAGATTTACTGGTTACATAACTTGAGACACAAGTATATCCCCTTCTCCTACTCCTGATCCTAGAGAAACTGCTGTTTGCCTGGGGCAATCACTGTTGCCCACTCCCCTGCCCTAGTAAATGCCAATCTCTGTAAGCAGCACCAGCATCCTGACCACACGAGTATGGCAACGCAAATGCTGCTGTGAAATGAATCACCAACTTTAACTAACTTCAATTAAAAAAAAAAAAAATCTGCCTTTATTAAGCAAGAAGACTTAGAAAACCAGAGAATTTTTGTTTACACACATGGGAAAGGCTTCAAAAATGAGAGAAGGTTGGTCTGTAAAGGAGTTTGCTTATTAAACCCCCTCCAGCATAACACTTTGATGTTGGTGGATAATTACCCATCTTCCAGGTCAGAAATTAGGTGTAGAGAAACGGCATAGGAAATTAGAGACAGAACAAGAACCAGAATTTGCTATTGTGATTCTTGGTGCAATACTCTTTCTAATAAGCCACATTGCTCCCCTTCATTACTGTTCCTATTTTACTTCTCTAATGGGAAAATGGCTATGGAGAATATTTTCTGTCAGGCAATGGGCATCTGGAGATCAAATACCCAATTTCACAAACATTTGTTGGTTCAGCTCCACTGCACTTCACGGAGGTTACACAGCAAAAGCTCAGAGCTGACTTGGGCCCTGTACCTACCTGCTTCTCTTGTTGCTGTTCACTAATGTAATGCCACATGATGAAGTGGGTATGAATCCCCACTCCTCTTCAGCACTTTGGCTGGACTGATAAGCATAACTAAGACATATCTATTTTATTCTGTTTCTTCTTGACATTATGAACACCAGGCTTTCATTTTCCATAGGTTTATTTTAGGGCCTGATACAAGAGTTAGTGCAGGACATGATGAGTGATTAATATTGATGGCAAATCTTAATTTTTCTAAGATCATTCTTAACAAAACTTTGGGTGCTCTAGGAAAGAACTTGATGGTTGCTCTCTCATCCGATGGGTTGGTGGCAAGAGCAACACAAGTCACCGTTGTCTGCCTCCATCCTTATTCCCAAGTGCAATCATTTGGATTATCGCTCACATTGCACTAATACCTCTAAAACATCCTGATGCTCTTTCATTAAAGAGCCTCTTCTGGGTTTCTACAAAACAACCCTTTGCTATAGAATGAAGTAACAAATCAGATGCAACTGACAATTTTTCTTCTGCGGTTAGTCGTGTGAGAAACGTGACAATGGTCAAGATTAAAGGCCTTTTTTCCATGAGTCATAAATTTTATATAAAAAATTGCAATTTTCAGGACTGTGGGTTTTGGGAACAATATTACAGTTAATCATAGAATAATTTATGTCGCAATGGACCTGTGGAGGTTATCTTGTGCAACTGCTTTTTCAAAGCAATTCAACTTTTACCGGGGCCTTGTCAAGCCTTACTCAGAGCCTTCTTATACAACTTTGCAAAACAGCTGGTCTCTATGTTTCTATGCTTTTCCTTTTAAATGACTTTTCTAGAGACCATATACAATAGCAAACTGAAGAGCAAACATATAAAGGCTGCTTAGAAGGATCAAGACTCTGTCACAATGTCTAATTTGAAAATATCAACATGACAAGTTTAGGTGTTTTGTTGTGGCTTTTTTTAATTAATTCCAATAAAACAAATATTCCAGAAGATTCCGTGTTCAAGAAATACCAGAAAAGATTTGGAGAAAATAAGACAGAGGCCCAAATGTAATCCTTTTTACCTTGACGCTGAAGTTATGTCACTTGATGGGCATCATTTGTAACAGCACATTCAAGATCTAAATTTTTCTTACTTAACAAAAAAGACTTATGTTAGCAGTAGCTTATCAGCTAACTTAAGGTAAGACACTGTTGTCCTTCAGTATATTACAGAGGATTTCCTTGGTAAAGCAAATCTTTTTATTTCCTCATATAAAAATAGTTTGTTCTCATGACAACTTCCAGTAAGAAACTAATCACTCCTCTGAGCGATAGCAAAGCTCTACTGGCACATTCACATGCACAGACTGGTCCATCATGGGAAGGGCAGCTCCAGGGAGACCTGCAGTTGGCCCTGGGGCCACAGAGTGGCCAGGCTGACCCTTGGCAGGGTGTCACCTCCGGCAGCGTGGGACCCTGGGCTGGGTGCTCCTTGATGGCTACAGGTTTTGGTTTTTCTTCTTCCAGCTGTTTAAAATGTGTTGCTTATTACTCAGGTCCTCAGCATGCAGGTCACCCACAGCAGCCGCTGCTTTCCCCAGGTGCAGCCCTTGCTTGATGCTCCCAGGCACCTGCTGTTGGGAAGGCAACCCAAACCTAAAACTGCTCCCAGATCTTTCAATAACAGTTATTATACAAGTGGTTTATTTTTCACATATAGCTTGTATATATTTGTATTATATAACAATCCCCATCCCCAATTATTTTTGCTGCAGTCACCACAAAAGTTGTTCCCGCTTTTTCTATCCATCAGACCAAGAGGGATCCGCATACATCCATCGCGTGCCTGTGCATGCATTTAAAAGAGAAACACTGAAGGGTAGTTCTGAAATATCAGATGAGGGAAGGCACTGTTGCCCCAGCCCAGTGCCATGCATGCACACAGCTGTGCGCAGAGCAGCTCACCGGAGCAGGGCTGGCTTGTGAGGAGGGAGCAGTGGATGGCACACGGTCAGGGTGAGGCAGCACACAGGGGACAAGCAGTGTCTCTGCGTGCCCCCTCCTCCTCCAAATGACACTAGAGGAGCCAGGGTTTTTGGAAGAGCCCAATTGCCATGGGGTTCCAAGTGGAAAATGAACATCACTGAAACCCCCTCTTCACCTCTATCTGCCCCAGCTTCTCATCTGTAAACTTCTGAAACTACAGTTTCCCTTCTCTGCCTGGTAAACACAGATTTCAACTTCTTTGGGCAAGAGTTGTCTCTAACAATAAGTACGTACAGCACCTAAAGCAGGGAGTCACAGTGTAGACTGTGACCTCCAAGTGTTCGTGCTTCACAAAATACAAGAAAATAGGGGGGCGGAGGGTGGGGAGAGGAATGAGGAAAGCCTTTTAGAGTATAAGAGAGAAGTCCAATCTGGCTAATTACCAAGAGCTTCCCATCAGGCTGACAGGCTCCCACCGTGGACACACTCAGTGGTTGTTCTTTATTTCTGAGCTTTACTTTAATCCCTCCTCATTTCTCTTGTTTCATTTCTAGTCCATTCAGGATATGAACAGTATTGCCAACTTATTTTTAATGGGATTGTTAGTATCCAGGAAGCCTTGTCAAATAATCATTATACAGCTACTTTCAGGAACCCCTGTGGTTGCTTCCACTTGCTGCGCATTCCCCCCTCACTCCCCTCACATTAGCAAGGGAGTTATTTTTCTCACTAGGAAAGCGTCAAATTAAAAATCTGTCTGTTTGACTCCATCCTGCATGTTCATCCAAAGGTGTAGCTGTTCTGTCTGGCTGATGGTCCTTTTACATTATTACTTCACCTTCGGTGATTCACATTTACACATTCACCAATAAAAATACATTTGTAAAACTTTTCTCAAGTAACAAATTGAAGTCTGTCAGCTACAGAAAAACTGTAAATCCACTGCTCTTCCTCTCCTAAATGGAAGAAAGGTTGTTTTTAAATGAGACTTTCAGCCATTTCTGTTTAAGAACATCTCACCAATTGCTCACCACCCACAGATCAGCTTTTTCAATGGCTGTTGCTTTGCAGAGATGTTGAACAATGTGTGTGTTGCTGAATCTCAGAGCTTTGCCCATCTCTGCTAAAGATGCTGCTTGACCTGCAGTATCTTCCTGTTTTAATATTTTCTGCCATAAATCTTATACCATAGCAGATTTGCTTTTCACCTAGTTTCCCAATATTTCTTTACAGTTCTCTATATAATGAAAAATCAATATTGTTCCCTATATTATCATTGTGGACAGAAATTTCAGGGGTCCCAAAACCTTTAAAATTGGGGTATGTTAGTGAAGAGCTTGACCAAAGTTTCAGAAGAGTTTAACTCCCACAAGCTGCCATTGGAAGCTGGTAAATTCCAGCGGACTGTGGCTGTTGAGGCATTCAGAAAGTGTTTGAGATGTTTTTCTCTCAGTGGACAGACCCACAATTACTCTCAGTGGTACTTCGCATGACAGAAGGATGATGGCAGATCAGTCACGTGCACTGTGGCATGGGAGAATTTGTATTTGCATTTTTCTGTCAGTGTCAAATATTGATGAGAACAACATTACTAGCTGGTTGAAGACAGTTGTCACTCAGAAAGAGGATAAATCCAACATGGAAAGGGTCAAGAGACATGTTTGAAGAAGGAGTTTTGTTGCTGTTTTCCTAATGGCCTCACCCAGGCAGAATTAAAATAAGTCTGAAGCTGCTCTGCCTTCAAAGGAGCTGAACCATCTTGGCTCCAACTCAAGCTAGGAATGCAGCTAAGTCACAAAAATACTTTTGTGTGCCTGTTTCTCCCTAGCAGGTCACACTACTGTACATACAAATGGAGTTATTTATATTCGCGCCAGGTCCCACTTGATTGACCTTGATTTTATTTTTCAGTATTCAACAGCCAGAGAAATCCCGATTCATCCTACCCTGCTACATGAAGGAATGTCAGGTTCCATTTTGTAGCCCTGGATGGTGCACCCTGCATTATGCTTGCATGGGATTTTGTGCTCAGCAGAGGTGCTTAGAGCGGAATGCATATAGCCTACTCCAAGGGCATGTTTCAAGGTATATTTGTAGGTAATGACAGTACAGCTAATTGCAAAGAACTACATTCTTGACAAACTTTACCCCTTTTTGGGTTGGCAAGTCGTTTGTGAACCAACCATGATTACTATGAATTTATTTATTGTTCAGAAATATTCCCCAAATAGCTCCAATGAATAATTTCCAACCTGTTAGTCGTGGACAATTGATAGCTATGAATATTTGCTGCTCATTATTGATGTGGTAAGACTGGTCGCCAGGGTTATGTTATTGCTTCTGCATTTTTATAGGACAACTGCTTTAACGAGGAGAATAATGAATCCTGATATAAATAGTGTAAAGTATACAGAATCCAAGTGAAAATTATCAAGTGAAAAAACACTTCTGTCAAAACTCTTGACTCTGAGATGGTAGGAGCCCAAGAATCAACAAGTCTTAATTAGTATAGTCTCATAAATCAAAACAAACAAAATAATTTTTGTTCATAAAAGTATTGTAAAGACACTACATTTAAGTATTGTTTTAAAATCTACAGTACCAAACATCACACAACATTCTTTTAAGTGTGGCAACTATTGTTTCAAATGCTAAGAAAATTTACATTAAAGCAGAATTTGGTAATAGTTCTGAGAACTTAGAAATACGCGCACGAGTATTTGCAGAAATAGCTCTTTCTTCTTGACTGATTATTACAACAGCTTCACAAGAGGATTGCCATCTTGCATAACTTAACAACAATGCTGTTAAATCTTGTGAAGTAAGCAAGTGAAAATGCTTAGAGTTGTATATATATAGTCTCTGTATTAACATTATTAGGAATTAGAACGGTTACAATGAAACAACTTGTTAAGAGCATTTGGGTTCCAAGTTTCACTTGCACAAGTTGTGGTACAGATGTTGAAACTATGACAAGGTCTTCTTTGAACTGAACCTTCTTGGTGTAACCACTCCCCCCTGTTGATCCTGATTTCGTGCTCTCTCCTTTCATATGGAGAGCATCTGTCAATGAACTATGCAAAAGCATGAGTTTCCTGAAGAACTCTACATTAAAAATCAAGACCGCGAATCAAGCACCCAAAAACTGGAAATGCCGCTGATCTTGCTATTGATTCCTCACTAAAGCCCTCCTATCTGATCTATCTGCAATATTCACTCAGTGTTTTGCCAACCAAAACCAAAATAAATTTGGAATAGGATGCATCTGGTTAGATCAAGAAATGGTAATGCTGATCCCATTTATACTTGCCCAGTACCGTCAGCTCAGCTAACTTATAGCAAAAAAAAACGCTAGCCTGTATGTGCAACAAAGGGAAATATGCACTGTAAAGAGGATGTCAGTGTTTATGTTCCATTGACCAGAACATGAGGTCCCAGAGGGAATTTTCCCCTGAACCTTCCAACCAAAACACAACCATGAAATTCAACACTCCAGCAAAATCCTGCTTATCCGAATGGCAGAATGAATGTGAAAGCAGCAGCTTCAGAGTATTTACACTGGATAACAAAAATCATTTCAGTTAAATTACAACATCTTCATCACCAAATTATGACCTAAAGGCAAGATTTAAACCCAGACAACTCTCCAGTGGATCAGCTGTTCGGTTAAATGAGAACTTGAGAAAATGCTAATATGGTTTATCATACAAAGAAGATCAACTTATAATAGCACAAGGAACAAAAGAAGAAGAATTTCATAGAATTTCTGAAATAAATATTTTGAGTTGATGAACAAAAGGTAATATCAGGAATTAGTTATAATTTCAAGCATTTCTGAATTAAACATGCTACAGTCCAAAAACTGAACAAGGACCCCAGGAGTTCACTTGCTGGACACGTAGCTGGGATTTGCCCTAATGCTATGACAAGCGCCACATAATAACTCAAGAGAAAATTAGAAATTTTCAGCAGACATCAGTGCGGGAAACCTGACAAATAGGGCCCAATGCCACACGCTGAGGAAAACCAAAACTGAACATCTGTTCATTAGCTGATCCCTGTCCATTGTGTGCACTGAATGAGGCTGGGGCTCAGTGTCAAAAGAAAATATGCTTATTTAATTAAAATCTCATCATCAGAGACACAATGTTGCACAAGCACCCCTAATTCTCCCTTTTTTAAAAAACCTGTAGCCTTGTCTTTGGAAACTAGTAAAATTCTTTTAATATACTTCTGTGTGTCATTATTATACACAAAGCCAAGGTAGGAGGCCTGAGCTGGGAAAGCAGCAAAAATGAATCTTCACAAAGCTTGAATGTCACAATCTCCACCAGAGAAAAGCTTAATTTTACACCTTTCTATAAAACCATCCATGTCACTGATTTCATCTAAGAGCTAAGATTAGGTAATGGAAGGGTAAAGTAAAGCTTTGATGTTTAGATTTTAGGTCTGGTTGCTACAAGCGCTGCAAATTGGTTCTTCAATAGAAAAAGGTGAAGACAGACAAAGGATTCATCCCTGAACAAGACGGCTAAACTTGAAGAAACCAATGTAAGTGTACTTTGGCCTGTCAAAGCGAGCCATGTGAGGTAGATGGGCTATAGAAATGTGGGACTCACCATACATTAGCAATCACAGAGGCAGTCTAATCAGGACTGCACTTCAAACTTTTATCTCAAAGGCAACAAAAAGTATAGGCTATGTTTGATTGGAGTGAACACTCCTTGATTTCTTAGTGTCCTAAAACTTCACTCAAGGTTCTTCTGAAAAGGATAAAATAAAGTGGCATGCGGTAATTGCCTTGACGTCCTTCAGGAAAAATCAATAATGAATATGAGTGAAGGGTCACAAAAGAAACAGATCCACTACTGGGCTAACCTAGAGGGTTTAAATCAAACTAACTAGATGTGATAAACAGTGAAGTGTCTCTCAGCCCTGTATTTTAGGTGAGCTTAGTTGATTATACTGCTCCTGAGAGTGAAGTGCTAATTGCATGGTGGTAGAATCCCCAGGCGTACCAGGGTTGACACTGCGTGTTTCCCCCGGGGCCTGGGATCTGGACCCACGGCATTCCTGCCCTCCCGAGCCCCGTGTCCCTTCCTTCACAATGACAGGCAGTCACAATCAGTTATAGGCTGAACAGACACCCCAAGCGACCAGGCAGACTGAAAACTCCCCTTGCCTGTAAGAGTGAAGAAATGGTGAACCCGGAGGGGTGAAGGTGGGGGGGCAAAAAGAGGAAAGGATAATTCTGCTGTCAAATGTACGGGCAGGCTAAGATGCCTCTCATGAGCTGCCACTTGTCTTGCAGACGCTGTTGATGCCGGTCCCTAGGGCATGAACGCGCTTCGGAAAGCCTTAACCTTTACATTGGACATGTGAAACAGTGAGACGTATGGCTTGTATTTTAAATTCCTCTGAGAAAGGGTAAAATCATCAAGTGGCAAAATTTCATGCCAGGGCCTTACCCTAATCTACACTGAAATTTCATAGAACAAATGTGCTTTTACTGTTTGATGCTCAGGGTTACATTCAGGGACAAAATATAAATATGGTTAACCAAGATGGTCTACACCTCTTTGACACTTGTACCAAGAGGGAAAATTGCTAGAGATTCTCTTTTCCCTCATTTTCTACTGAGAAAATTCCTTTATGCTTCTGTGCACAGGGATAACTGCTATACTCTAAAGGAAAAGTTGTTTGCAGAATCCCCTAATTAATGGTGAATAACACTGGATAGCAATAAAGTGAGACCTTTTTCCCTGGGTTCAGATACTAGCAATAAGCCTTCCCTGTGAGACCGCAAAGCTGATGAAAAGTCTGCTCATTTTACAGCTCAGATACAAACATTTGTTCTTCTGTTTTTTCAAAAATGAACATATAGTCATCAGATGTAATTGTTTACCAAATTTGATACTTTCATATAGTGTCATTCTGCAGCTTGAATAAGAGGAAATAAGGCAGAACTGTAACACAGAGAGGAGGAAAGAAATTGCTCACAGAATCCAAACAAGCCTTCACTGTACTTCATGTTCTTTCTGAAACACTGCGGTCTGGCTGTGCTTTTTGTACCTTATTAGCACCATCTAAGGGAGGAAAATGGGAATCACCTAAAGGCAGTATACAATCTGTAAACAATGGTGAAATCCTTTCACTGTGTTGGAGATCTGTATCAGATTATTCAACTAAAGAGAAACAAAAAATGTATTTTAGTTCTCCATCACTTAAAAACAAACAAACAAACCCCACAAACAAACAAAGAACAAACACACCTGACTGCACTTATAATAGTGAAAAAAAAATAATAATAATATTACAATATACGTTGCTAAGTGTGGCTTTCTAATTGAGCTTAATACCCATGTACAGAAACAAGAAACAGTGGAGAGTTTTCCATCCACTAACATCAAGTTGCAAATTAACAAAAAAAGGTGGCCTACAAAAGACTGAAATTATTGAAAAGAGACTGTAATTTTTTTTTTTTAATAAACTGATATGCACTTTGTTGGGAGGTCGGTGGGAGTTGCCAACAGCCAACCAGCATAAAAACTAAATGTTTGGATTCATCATAATGACAATTTGGTATGACAAAGCATCAGCTAATAAATCATCTTGGGAGGCTAATACCGCTCTGGCATTGGCTATGGGTGTAGAGATTACCATCTAGACAGTGAATGCCCCATTGAGTGGCCATCTTTAGATCTCTAACTCAGATACTAAGTTAGGGCTTTTATACTTAGGTAGCTGAGAAAGGGCTCCAGCTGCTTCCTGGGCCAGGCTGGGGGTGCTGCTGGACGTGCCCCTGCCCAGGCCATTCCGAAAACCTCCTGCTGTTCTGACTGGCCCTGCTGGGGCCAATGGATTCATGAAGAAATAGTTCAGAGAGAAAAACCATCCTCGAGGAAGACCCTTTGTTGGGGGAAATAAAACAAAGACACGACTGACTTCTGAAGGCTGGTATCTTATCTCAGATTTATGTTTGCTGCAACAGATGCATTGTGTGCTACCTCCTTTCTTCTTCAGTTCAACACTGTTCAGCTGATTATTTATTTTATGTGTTTTCTCATAAATGACCACTATATGTTAGACCAAGTTTGTGCCTTTGTTATCTTTTCCTTTTGTCATAAGCCTTCTGTTTGTGAGTTCAACTATCTTTATTTCTTATGTTTTAAACACAAACATGCATTATGTATTAAGCTATTACAAATTTTTATGAAGATTCTTCCCTAATACAATAGATTTACCAATGAATATAGAAATAATTTATCAGAATGCAAGTCACACATTTCTGGGACAGAAAAACAGAGACTGAAACAGCTGAAATACCTACATGAAGGAAAAACTATTAATAATAGGCTCTTCAATGTAGTAAATAATTATCAAATGAGATACAGCAGCATAACAGCAAAGCCAGAGAAATTCAGGTTAGAAAAAAGGCACAAATCTAGCAAAGATGACGACCAACCGCTGGAGACCTTTGTCACATTTTATGCTGGGACCTCCATCATGTTCATTTTTAAAGCAGGACATGACATTCTTCCAAAAGCTCTACTCTGCTTCAATTAAGATTTAATTAATCTAAGTCCCCTCTTCTGTGTTATAAAGGAGGTCAGGCTAAAAGATCACAATGATAAAAAAATAAATTGAATCCCTCTTGCCTAGACTGTGAATAGTTTGCCAAATATCTTTTTCCTTATTCAAACATTAAGATTTCCACATGTTAACTATTTGTCCCTTATTCACTTAGTAAATAGTGTTTCTTGAGCTGCTGATAAATGCAAAAACTATCCATAAATAATAACATGATGATCTATTGCTTACATGGTAGTTTCCTATCTTCCCAAAGAAAATGTTGAGAAATTAATTTCCATTTCTAGTACTTTACAATTTCAAATGCAAAATTTGTTTTATGTGCTTACTCTAAAATTTTCTTTTCAAATTAGATATCATAGCAAGCATTCTTTCCCAAGCTATTGTACACAGAATACATAGAAAAAAACACAGATATGAATGTCATCTGACTGAATTTGTTTAGAAGTCTAAACTTTTGTCACAGATTTTACAGAAGTGGGCTCGGTTCAATTTATAGGCTAATTCAGCACCCCTATAATGTAAGGGAAAAGGAGCTTTCACAGCTAGGCAGAAAAAAAAAGACTCAAGGAGATGTCTATCTAAGCATCGTATTCAATCTTTTCCCGCAAACCAACCCATTAATTTACTTGCTTTCATTTTAGTTGTCCCTATAAACAGATGTGGATTGCAGACAGTCACCAAATATATAAAAATGGAAACAAAATATAAGTGGAATAGAAAGAGGCCAAAGAAAACAAACACAAGAAAATGGAGCTGGTTCGATATGACAATTCAAGTCACCCTCAGAAACAATTTTCACCCTCCAGAGCAGCAGCGGGGACACAGCAGCCCAGCCTTGCCTGTACTCTCACAACACCACACGCTCAGGTCTTGTTTCCAAAGCCTATTCCACTCAGCAATGCTGTCTGACTTGAAAAGGCGAAGGACAATGATGATGAAGAAAAAAATAGTTCAGTGGTATAAAGGTTTACTAATGGCTTATCAGCCTTTTCATTTTCTGAGGCCTCAGCTCACAGCTACCCAGGCACAGAAGTGAAGATGATGGCAAAGCCATTCTCCCCAGCATGCTGGGGGCTGCATGGGGTGTACATGAAAAGAGCAGATAAGCTGAGCCTGATTTCTAGGAGATGCCATTCTCGGAATCAGAACTTGCTTTGGTTTCCCAGCAGAATGGGGAACACATGAATTACATTTTCCATGCATCAAACCTATTTGACGTCCATCTCAGACAGCATGAATGCCTCTATTCCCTTACTTGCATTCCCACTGGGAAATGCCCATTACTTGGGCCAAACTTTTTCTGAAGGTGAAACAAAAGTTTTTGTCACCACATTTGTTGGCTGAATAACTGTTATTGAAGTTCATTTACAGCAGCAAGACTTCAGCCAGCTTTGCACAGTTTAACATGCAAACCTATCATCTTTCCTCCTTTTCCCAAACCCATGTCCCTGATGGACATCAAGGGGCCAGAGCTCTTCCAGTACTCCCAGAGCCAAGGACAGCCTCTGGGCTTCACAGCAGCCAGCACCACATCGTAATATAAAGCTAAACAAGCAAACACGTGTGGCTGTCACCTTTGCTGAACCACTGCCAACGCTACCAGAGTCCAGCACGGGGGTAACATGCAGGGCTCCCGTCAGCCTGTTTGCCATCGCGGACAAGACAGTCACTCTCCTAGAATAACACTACTGATTCAGTTACCTTTGCTGGAGGAAAAAGAAGGTACTATGTGACATACAGGGGCTAATACAGTGGAACGGTTAAGAAAACACATACTGGGAAGTCTAAACAATACATCAGTAAAGGAAACAGAAATTATTTGCTCACTTCTGTATCCATGCAGGATCTAAGTTCATTACTAGAGCATGTACCTGCTCAGGATGCTCTATGCTACACATTGTATAGGATGTTCTTTATGTTCTTTAATCTAACAAAAGGTATATATTACATTTCCTTTTGGAAACAGTTCTTGTAAAAATACCTACCTGCAAATTAGGAATAACACTGCTAGAGCTATAAAAATAATAAACTGTGGTAATAAGAGTAAGCTGTATTTGTGAATACATTGAAACTTGATCAACCCAAAGTTCATGCCACAGCAAAGATTTTGTTTCCACTGAAAAGAAGTAGTAAGATGCTTCTCTACAATGGACTGCACTGGGCTTTTATGAACTATTTTATATCAATCAGAATTGTGTTCATCGTTCAGGAATTGCATTGACTTCAAATCCTCAGGTTGCTCTAAGAGCACATTAGCTTTATTATTTTAGCTTTATGGATTGTACTCACAGTACATTTCAGTAACAGCTTAGCAACCCACATATTGAAACACATCATTTCATGAATCCCCAGATTTATAACACTGTGTTCTCCTGTATACTGACAGCTCTAGTGAAGTTATGCATCTTTACTAATTTGTGCCAAAACATAAGGATTATTGTGAAATTCTGACACCAAAGTCAATGACAATTTACACTGGTTTCACCAGAGCCAAGTTTTTGCCTCCAATTTTTAGAACTCCTCTCTGTTCCTCTACAGCATCTTTTTTATGTGTGTAACCAGAGGATCAGCTTCAACCAGCTAATTTCATGCATCCAACTGCTGTTCAATGAGCTCTGCATATAGTGAAAAAAGCTACCTTAGGATGATTCAGTAACTCTAACATCCCAGCCACATCTGGAAAATCTTTTTCTTCCTCTGTAACACAGAGTAACTCTGGTGTTGACTGAACTGAGAAACCTTGAATCAGTGAGCTAGCGTGAATGCTAGAAAGAGTGTATAGAGCTAACAACCGTGACTGGATGATGCCTCAAAAGACACGTTCCAGCCTCTGTAAGCAAAGCTGAAAACATAAATACACAAAACCTGAAAGTTTGGAAGTGAAGATTAGAGTTGAAGAACATCCTTTATCCTCCCCGCCAGCCCCTGGCACAGCCATGCTGGTGCAGTTTCGGGGGGCTGCGCTGCACTAGGGACATACTTGCCCTGTCTGGAAGAAAGAGCCTCATCCAGCAAGAACATTATTTACACAAGGGCATTATGTTGTCTAATTCCATTACTCCGAGGAGGACATTTGTAAGGTATACAGCAACTACATGTATTTTAATAAATAGTGTGAAAACCAGAAAAGGAATATGCAGCAGCCCAAAATTTCAAATAATAAACTTCATACATGTGAGTCCCTGTACAGCTCTTGAATACTGGATTTTCTCTTTGATTTCTTATCTAGGTACTTCTAAAAATATTGGCAGGTACCCAAGATTCTCTCCCAAGAGAGGAGGATTGTGGAAGCCTGTATTTAAACCACCCCAGCCCTAGTGCACACAAGCCACATACTTAGGGTTTTTGCAGGTGCTGTTAATTTCTCCATCAGAGACTGTAGTGCTCGGGAGATACAGCCACACAATTTCAAATCCTTTTATTTGTTGCCAGGATTTATGAAAGTCCCTCCTCCAAACTGGTTTGAAAGTTAGGCACCTCATCACTTCCCCCAATTTCTCAGCCATCAGTCTATGGCCTTTAGGTATGCATCCACACATGTTGTTGGCTTCCTTAATTTTAATTCCGCAACATTCAGTTACCTGCAGAGGGAACTCTGCTGTCACTTCATATTATTTTTGAAGCTTCCCTATTCATTCCTTTTTCTACTCTTCTTGCTTTCCGCTCCAGTATGTGTCACAAGCATGCTGACATGAGCATGTTTCACTACAGCGGTTGTCTCCAGCTGGGCAAACAAGGCGACACAGCTATAGAGCAGACTGTGCTTTAGATCTCTTCAGGCTCTCCTAATTACAAGCCTTCACAGAACAAGACAGTCCTGAGCACTTAAAAAAGTGCTGTTTGGCAAGGAACCCAAGAAGTTACTTGGTTCATCCCAAAGCAGGGCGAGCTATACATAAACTAATTTTAACAGGTATTTATCTAAGCTGTCCTTAAAGCCTAGCGATGAACTTCTCTAGGCAAGCATAGTACTTAATTACACTTAATATTAGAAAAGTTTTCTGAAGTGTAACCTAAGCATCTGTGGATGTAGACATACACGTATAATTCAAGCCTATATCTTTTCACAGCCCAGTGAAGCATAAGGAGGTATTTATCTCTGTGGAACCTTTCTATATATTCAAAGATGTTGTAAACCCTCAGTTTCCTCTTTCCTAAACTAAAATACACTAGTTCTCCTAGCATTTAACATTTGGTAAGCAAGAAAACAAAGACTCTCATCACTCTCATCTGGACTCCCTGGTTGAGATACATTACTTGTCTTAGAAAAATCTGATAAGGTCCCACAGTACCACAGAAGATGGAATGAAGAAATCCTGTGTATGTAACACAGCTCTTGGATTCTCCCCAGAGTTACCTTTGCCTTGCTATGGCAAGGTCAACTCATATTTAGTTTGTGATAGAAAACCTGCAGGCTTGGTCAACCAATAATGTCTAACTACTTATTCCCTGCTTAAGCATTGCACTTTCAGATTTTTGCATCTGAAGCATACTTTGCATGAGTATTCAAAGATTTGACCTTATTAATGCCAAACAGTTCCTAAATTTATGAAGAATTCTGATCCTCTCCTGCAAAGTCTCTGCAGTTCCTTCCAGTTGTTACAACCTACAAAACGTATTAAATAAACCCAATTTCAGCAGTCAAGACCTTGATGAAAATATAGAAGTGAACCAGACTAACCACCAGAGCACACTTAATGTGTGTCCATTATGTGACTGGGTTATTGACATCAGTGACCTAGTTCAGCTTTCAACGAGCTGAGGACATGCACCAGAGTGATTTTGTCTGGAAAACAATCCTTTCTGTTTCAGGAATGGCATGTTGGAGTGTGCCACTTATGTCTTGTACCCATCCAACAACAGAGAACATTAATTTATGCTGACAAGCAACCTTGTACATATTTAAGGCTGGCGCTCTCTCTCTGCAGTCTGCTTGTGCAAATCCAGCCTGGCTCAGTATCACAGTCCTCCTGGAGTATATTTTCCTGTCCTGAGGTCATCTCTAGATTTTTTCTTTCACACAGCTTTCACACTTAGAGCACAAAACGCAGTGTTCTTCTCAATCCTGACTCTCTACCAGGTCACAAGGCATTTTCACCCAATCTTTTAACGGGACTTGCAGTATAAATCCCACTTGACCAGTTTCAGGGGATCTATTGCCTCTCTGGTTAAGACAAAACAATTTCCTATCCACTTCCACCACATCCAGTTGTAATCTCTGTCACGGAGATTCTAAAATATTTAACAAGAACAACTGGGTTTCAGCTGGATGTAGAGAGCAAAGCCTCATGCAAAGCACAGCGCCCGGGGGTTTGCACTGAGCTGAGCTGACACCATGTACATCACAGAGAGTGCTCAGGACAAGAGAGGCTTTTAGAACTTTTAGGCATTTTGGAGTATTTCCTGGGAAGATCCACCAGTGCTCTTCAAGAATTTTACACAAACTTGGCAGGAAAATTACCTCTGTGCCAGGAGGTTATATAGCAGTATCTACAGACAGGGAAGGAGAAATCACTCACCTCGCCCCATTTAGTGAAAAAAACTATCACTAGAGAAAGTCCCTCAAACCCACTATAGGTAGCCTGTCACAATGTTTGTCCATCTAACTGCTTCACACAAATATTCAAATAACTCCGTTTGCCCCCACACACAGCAAGAACTTACACGAGAATTTTTTCTTCTGCTTTCCATATTCTGCAATTATGCATTTCTATTTCACAACTGTTCTTCCTTATTTGTGTATCACACCTTTGTTCTGTCCAGAGACTTCAAAGCATATTCTTACCTTGTATGTTGTTACTGTAATGCTCAGTAGATACAAATCCCTGTTGTGGCATAGATTTTAATAGTTTTTGTTTTCCACAACAATGTCTTTTTACCAGTACAACAACGTAGATAGTGTTTTACTGGTCCAAAGCTGAATCCTCCGTTTCCTGAAATCTGTAGTCAAAAGCAGCCAAGAGCAGATTTTAAAATATGCTGAAAATTGATACATTGAATATGAAGACATGTCCTTCCAAAGCATGTTTCCCTCAAAATACACATTTTCCCCAGGGCAGGCCTGGCTCTCGCTGAACTCACTGTGCATTACACCCACTTCTTGATAGCTGCTTCTCTCTCCCACACCTGACCCTTGGATCTTGCTGGTGAGGAGGGAAGCAGCCTTTAGGCAGCCCAGCCTGTCTCGGCAGGCGGCTTCTTTACTACAGCCATCTGCATGCTGTACTGCAGCCAGCCAAGCTTTTTCTTCATTGCCTCTTATTTTGAACACAAATCCTTGGGCGTTGGATGCAACTGTGCGCTGACTGGTGGGTCTGGAGCACAGACATGGCTTCAGGGTTCCTGTTTGGCTCAAACCATGGGCCCCTGGTGGACCCATGTTCACCAACAGCAAGAGATTGCTCCATAGCCTACAAAAAAGGTCTCTGCATCCTCAGCACCTGCTGACTGGGAGTTGATTCCAGTTCAGCATGCAGAAAGCTGGAAGCAGAAGGAAAATAGGAGCTGGAAGCTGCACATGTGAAGTAATGGGACCCTAATAACAGTATTGGATTGCATGCTTTGACAAGTAGGGGAAAAAACTATACTGAGAAGAGAGGAGGAGACAAGTAAATCATATTAAAAGAAGAGAAGACACATTTGTCCTCCATACGCAGCTTGCCCGAACTAATCAGCATTTTCTCTTCATTTGTATTTATTTTGCAAAAATCCATTTTATTCTCATCTGATTAAAATTACTAAAAAATAAGCAGCTTGGGTTCCAGTACACAGACTGAAAAATAGTTGCTTTGGTCTTCAGCAATCTGCATTTTCATATACAAATGATGGAAGTCTCCCAACCTTGACAGATCTGTCTTTATTTCTGACATAGTCCTTTAGTGATTCCTGAATCATCTCCAGGTGTGTTACAAGGCTGGTCAGAGCAGCGTGGTAAACAGCCCTGCACCAAGCTAGAGTCCAGCCTACACCCCAGCTTGTAACCTGCTATTTTGAGATGCACACGAGTGCTGCACTGCAGACAGCTCTAATACAGCATTTCTCAAATCATAGACTCATAGAATCACAGAATAGTTTGTGTTGGAAGGGACCTTCAAAGGTCACCTAGTCCAACCCCTGCAATGAGCAGGGCCAGGAGGAAAGCTAGAGAAAGGTTCAAAAAGTGCTCCATTCAGAAACCTGCATGAGCTACAGCCGGGAGAGAGGGATTGAAGAGAGGGTGTAGCTGAGTTCACTTGCAAGGCGAGCACTGATCAAGTTTTGCGAAAATCTGTGTTTTATAGGAAGCTTTCCTTTTCTGCAAGGAAGAAATTCACACTCTATGGTTACACACTCCTGAAGTTATTTTGCTAGGAGTGATTTTAGTCCTGCTGAAGTCTGGCTGGTTTGATTCATTTCCCCACAAATATATTGACATGTTGTTATTCCCGTCACGTAAGGCCCAATATAAGCAAGTTTGTGCATTTGGGCCAGGTTTGCAATGAGGCGGGAGGCAAGACTCACACAGCTGGCTCAGCGCTGCCTAACCACAGCGTACAACACGCCTGTCCTTTGCTCGGGAGGCCTCTTCCTGGCTCCGGGTCCTGCAGATTTAAAAGAATATCTGTCATATCCTGCATTGCGGGATCTCTGACTGAGCACTAGCAGGTCAGGAGAGGTCTCACAGATGATGATTGCTGAAGTCTTCAGGAATTTCTTTGCTGCTCAGTAGGGTTGAGCAGACTATCATCTGTCCCTGGAGGACATTTTCAGATTCCTCCCATGCATTTTCTCATTTATTTTCTCAAAGTCTTTGTGCCTCCTAAGATGTGTAATCAACAGGCAAATACTGACAGCAGAGTCTTTTTATACAGTGTATAGCTTTTCTGCCTAATTCTTCCATAGCCTTACAGTAAAGACAAAGCCAATAAAATAAACTTCTTTTTCTCCCTCCAACCGAGTTGATAGATTCCTTTACTCATTAGCACTGTATAATATAGTCTTTATTTGCAACCTCACTAAACTTGGAGAACAAGTTTTGTAATACAATTTTAAAGTTTGTTTTAAAGATGAAACACGGACATTTAACCTGTCAAAAGCAAAGTTCAAGCCTGCGACTTCCTGTGTTTCTGCTGCCAAACAGACCTGATCCTGCACTTTTTTTACTTAAGGAAACCTCTTAAGTTTGAATGGGAATTGTGAGTAAACAAGAATTCATGGTGAAACATGGCTTCAAATCCCTGCTACCCTGTCCAAGGACACAATAAACTGCTCTCACATTGAGAGTCTAACAAAGATAAAGGGAAAGGAATCCTCCCCTCAGTCTGGCATCCCAGCGCTGCTAATGAGTTGTAAGGGTTATAGCACTGCCAAAGCACCTATATACCCTCTAAAGGAGGCTGTTTCAGTGGGATCAAGATAAAACAGAATTAAACACTGCCGAAAAAAATCCCATCTTTTGTGTACACTGCTGAATATTAACTCAGTGTCAGGTCGAGTACTCACAACCTATTGTAACTCCCTGCAGAGAGGAAATCTCAATGACAATACTCAGCTGATGGCAACAGACAATGGATCTGAGGGCACATCCAGCACAGCATAGTCTTGATTCCAGTCAGTTTTAGCAGTTCTCTTCATTTTTAGACTTTTCACTTCTGAATACTCTCCGTGTCAAACGAGTCAGAGCTTTTCATCCAGATGGCATTTTTCAAGGCACAATATATGCCAGCTACATTATTTATCTTAGCCTTAAAGTGCCACACAACCAATGTTTATTCAGCTGAGTCCTATTTCCTTTTCTGAACATCTCGCTTCCATTTGCATACGCACTGCAGAACCAATCTTTTTGCAATACATACTAGAGTAAATTAGGATTCATTTAAAAGTGGTGAATTTATAACAATCTAAAACTGGCAAACTCAAAACTGGACTCTACATTTCTAGTGCAGATAGTCTTACTTATGAACCAATTCGGTACTGAAATTTCACTGTTCAGTTCCAGTTCTCCAGGTTACTCTTTATAAATCAGACTACACAGTTAACAAATGCCCCAGTTAATTATGGAGTCAATAGCTACAATCACCATGTATTCACCATCTCTGGTGTCTCTACATGTTATCTCACAGTATTACATTTTACTATTAACAACAGACTGTGTAATGAAACCAGAAACTCAGGGAAGAAAACATCAACATAAATAAGCTGTACGGCAAATGGAGAGAGAGGGAAGGCAGTTATGAAAATGCTCTAAAAGCCTGTTTTATAAAGAGAGCATGAAAATATGCTACAATACACCTGAAGATAATTGCATTTAAAATTTCCCCCCCATCAGGTTGCTGAGGAGACAAACACTCTTGAGCTTCAGGGTTCATACAGTCCAGTCACAAGCACCAACCTCAGCTTTTCTTTATTAGTTTTTTTAAAGAAAAAAAAAAGAGAGAGAGGAAGAGCAGGAGAAGAGGCAGATAATTAAGCAATATTGGGCACATATACTAAGACTGAAGTCAAAGCTTCAGTCATGGAAGATCTGCTGTCAGATTGCCAGAGCAACATAATAAAAGGGCTATCCAGTGAGAGAAATTAAGCATATCTAACATGAGAAACAAGGTAGGTAGTAATGATGGAGAATTTTTCTGTCCCAAGTTAAATTTGACAGTGGATAGCATTTAGAATGAAGGAACAGTTCAGTTAAAGGAGGAAGGGAGGGAGTCACTTAAAAAATGGCAAGACATACACTGTTGATCTACATGTCATGAACCAAGCAACAATGAAGAAATACTCAATTTTCCACATGGTCCGGATGTGTTGCCACCACACAAAATGAGGTCTACTATGCACATTGCTGATGCTAAGACCCATGCAAAAGTCTTGATTACTGTCTGCATGGACCTATTTTTCTTATTATAGTATATTTAAAACATTACCAATAAAAAATCTGCTCCTGCTTTGACAATGCTCAGCACTCAAACTCCTTGTTCTTGCCGTGTCCTGAACCTTATGCAGCCCATTTCCCACCTATTATAACAAGTGGCACTGCATCTCTCTATCCACTCCCAATCTCTTCTCTCCACGCTGCCATCTCTCTTCACCTTTTCCGATGAAACCCTCTATCTTAACAATATTCACCACCCAAACCCACTCTTTTTCCAGTCTCCCCTCCTGAACACCTGCTTACAACAGATACAACAAGCCTAATTCTGCTTTCAGAGAAGAGCTTGTAATGATAAGCAAAGCCCTCTAATGCTTTGTGGATCTAGCTCAACTGAAAAAGCATCCCAAACTTTCCAATTTCTCTTCTTAAAAGTCATGAAAAATAAACCTTACCATAAGCCAGGGAAATTAGCAAGAAATCTAGTGTCCTTCACTGAGTTTGTTGCCTTTGCACCATCTTTGGATTACACAGACTGGATGCATTTTAGGAAAACTACAGTCTTCTTAATGCAATTACTCTATAGTTGGTGCTAAACATATAAAAGTGAGTTAATACTTAGAATTGTAGTAGTAGTTATACATATTTAGAGAATTTGCTCTTGCAAGCATGAACAAAATATGGCAGCCTCATACTCCATGCCAGCAAGAGCACTCAAGGAAAAGCTGTTGTATGAAAGGACTAGTAGAGACTTCTAATGATGATTGACCCAGCCAGGGAACCCAGAGCTTAAAGCAGAGGTGATCCATCCGAGTCCTGCTGACTCTGGAGCTACAGCAGCACATGCTGATCCCCTTTAGATTTCTAGTTCCCAACTCCAAACAAAACTCAGGAAATAAAACCTTCCCATACCAAGGTGAAAAACTCCACATTTCCACCTGTATGCCTGCAGTGGCAAAATGCCACAATGAAAAAATACATCAGCATCACACTGTAAACTTTCCTTTTGCATTACCTGCATGGAAGGCTGATCTCGGTATTTGGATGCGAGCTTCAAAAACACAGCAGCACAAGTACAGTAATATAGAAAACTAAAACGTCTCTGCTACCGATCCCTATAACATTAGGGACATAAATAGAATGGAGCCACTTACATAGGTACCTTCAGGACAAAACTCTTTTCAGACAAGAAGAATTATTTTTCCATTAAGTACACTTACTTAAAGATAAGAATAAGCAATTCAAATTAAAGTATCTGCCATACCATGAGAGGAGCAGCCTTTTCTTCACACACGCCTCCTTCCCTTTTGGCTGTCCAGGCAAGCGCAGCCTAAGCTGTCCCAGGTCCCTTGGGCAGGACACATCTCCTACATTGTGAGACAGCACTGTTGATCAGGGAATAAAGCAAAGGCAACATCTTGCCACTCTGGTTATAGACCTGAAGCCCATACGAATTCAGACCACGACCAGACCTCATTCGGTTCAGTCCCTGGGAACACACACTCACACACACAGCAAATCACACCATTTCCCAAACCCATTTCAAAGTTTATCCTCATTCTAATTTAATTAATCAGAAAGACATCATCTTGGTGTGCCACAAAGGTAGCCAAGGAGAAGGCCAAAGCTGCTTTTTTCTTTTTCAGTTAAAGCTTATTTAAGAAAAGAGAGTTTAAGAATAATCATTGACTTCCTCCCCCACCTTCCAAATATTACTTTCCACTTTTAGATCACAGTGTGTCATCTGGATGAGCACCTTATCACTAGCCAACAGGGGGAATTCAGCGTTTGTATTTATATTTGCATTTATATGGCATTTTCATACACTGTATCTCAAACCACTGACAGAGCAATGAATCACAGGCCTGGGGAGTGGTGACTACATGCATCACAGCAGCAGCATCGCACAAGTGGTACAGCTGGAAACGCTTTGGGTGCTAATTAATCTTGGCTGCTACTAATTCACAGAGAGGAGAGCCTGGCCTGACAAATTTGGCTCTGCCTTGCAGTTTGGAGAAGAGCTCAGAGAGGCAGCATTTAAAAAATTTGTTTTGGGGTTGTCTGACACAGCATTTCATTTAGAGGATGGGACCAGTACAATGCTTTCAAAAGACAGCATGTGTTATAGCTGCTTGACTAAAATACTAGAGTATACTATGGGGTTCAAGTAATTTTTTTCTCGTATTAGTGTACACAAATAGAGCACATCTGAACTATCTGGGAAATTAGAAGATCAGTTCATTTAGGATGACGGCATAACAAAAAAAATTACTGAGTATATTCAGGAGGAAAACCAACCAACCAAACACACCACCAACAACAAAACAACACACACATCACACCAAAACTTCTCAGATTTCAGGAGTTTCAAGAGATACCAAAAAGAATGTAAAAATCACTCTGCCCAGAGTCTGGCTCTGTCTATTTGTAAAACCTGGATACAGCTTGGAAAAACAAAGGCAATAGACTGGAGCATGTAGTTCTCATCCCTCTTTAATTTAAGATTCAGGGCTAGTGACAGCAAAGGTCTGAGACAACTGGCAGGAGCAGTAAGACCCATCACACTGCAGTGACCAGCCCAGTGATCCTGCAACTAATAATGCAGCCACTTGGGATGTGCAAATAAGGTTGCTTCCCCAGAAACTGTGACACTTCCACGGTCAGTGAAGCTGCCCTGAGCTGCTAGCAAGGATTAATTGCTGTATTCATGAGAAAGTGAGGATTCCCACAGGACAGCCCCTTTTACGTGACAGAAAGGAGCAGGAGTGTCTCCTAACAGCCGCCTTCCATGTGTCATGCCAAAGGTTGCCACATCAAGGCCCCAAATAATTCATGTTTCTCATTCCTCATCAGCCCTCTCACTCTGTCCCCCTCATGCCAGAAAACCCAGTTGTACTGCCAAGGCTGCAGACTGCTCTGATTAATTGCTCTCATTACTAGCTCATTTTTTTTAATTTCCCTTCATTTTAATTCAGAACTTTTCTCCGGAACCTGAACTGTAATAAGTAAAAAGCAGTAATAAGTATGAAAACAGGGCCCAGCAGCTGGCAAGAAGTGACCGCTTCACCAAAGGGAGGAATGAGAAGGCAGCCCCTCCGAGGAGAGGAGCTAATGAGGAGCAATCACAAGCAAAGTAGCTGCTCGGAGGGACCTGCAGACACGCATGACGGGCGCTGGCGCTCGCGGGAGGATCGGCAAGAAGCAGCATCGCAGAGGGGCCGTGGAAACACCACCCGGATAACCCTGAGGCCCCTGCCCTGCTCAGGTGCCACTGGAGAGGTCAGAGCAACAACAGGGACTTAACACTAAATGACAGCAGAGGCAAGTTTCTCTACAGAAATGACATGTTTCCAGCAGGATTATCTTAGAGATAAGTGAAAAGTAGATAAAACTCCAAGCAATTCTCAGAGGTGAATCAGAGGACTTGCTGTGGACTTACCATAAGCATGGGAAAATAGCAAATATCACTCCCTGTTCACTTTAACACTGACAAACATACCTTTTGGAACAGAATGAATGAGAATGTAAACTTGAAAAATTAGGGGAATAGAAACGCATGTTTTTTCAGAATGGATGAAATGCTGAAGTCACTGAATACAGCAGTCCCAGGTTATTATTCAAATGCACTAGCAGTAAAAGGGTGCATGATGATTGTTCTTTATGGATTGCTTTCCATAAGTTCAATACTCAAGAAGAGTGGTTTTCTACATGAGGCTTGAGTTCAGGAAAGACATTGAAGTGCTGGAGCGAGTCCAGAGAAGAGCAACACGACTGGTGAAGGGACTTGAGCATAAGACCTATGGGGAGAGGCTGAGGGAGCTGGGGTTGTTTAGTCTGGAGAAGAGGAGGCTTAGAGGTGACCTCATCACTCTCTAGAACTACCTGAAGGGAAGTTATAGCCAGGTGGGGATTGGTCTCTTCTCCCAGGCAGACAGCAATAGGACAAGGGGGCATGGGCTTAAACTCTGCCAGGGGAAATTTAGGCTGGATATTAGAACGAAATTCTTTACGGAGAGAGTGGTCAGGCATTGGAATGGCTGCCCAGGGAGGTGGTGGACTCGCCGTCCCTGGAGGTTTTTAAACTGAGATTGGACATGGCACTTAGTGCCATGATCTAATAAATGGACTAGAGTTGGACCAAGGGTTGGACTCGATGATCTCTGAGGTCTTTTCCAACCCAGTCGATTCTGTGATTCTGTGTGAATGCGTAGGCTTACACCCTAATACTATGATTCAGATGTACTGTGGCAAAATTCAGAATTTTACTTATCTTACCTCCCCCTGGCAGATTCTGGAGTCACCCTGTCATTATAACTAGTGTGTGCAAAGTTTCTGTCTCAGAAATTCAAGGTTCTTAACAACCACTCTTCATTAGGGAAAAGAAAGAAAGAATAAAGTCTGTGTATTTACTGTTTGAATAATGCTAACAAGATGAGAACCAGTAGAAACAAGATGATACTGTAAATCTCTGAATACATGGAGGCAGATCAGGAAAAAATTTCCATTTTCCCCAAATAGCATTCCCACTTCACCACTGGGAGACATGATTCAAGGCAGCCATCATGGGCTATAGGTATAAGGCAGCCCTTCCAGGTACAAAAAAACAAACAAACAAAGCAAACAAACACACACACACACACACACACACACCAAAAACAACAACACAGGTCACGAGTCTAGTACTCTTTCTGTATAGCTTTTAAAGACAAGGAATACATTTGGTATTCTTCTTGTTGCCACAGAAAAGAGAAATTATAGTTTCTAGAACAGGTCACATGTAAAGTTATTCTAAATTAAGATCCAGGAGCACCTAATACAGTGTAATTTTGCAGTTACTAAATGCTTACTGAACTCTAACTTCAGGACTGAGAATTTTTTTGTACTGCACAAAGGATTCCTGTATTTTGTGAAATGAATAATTAGCTGGATGCTCAGTAAATAGCAAGGTTACCCTTGACCTTCCTTGCTACTAGATGCTTGGTTAGCAGCCGTTTAGGGATGCTTGACTAATAATCAGTTCATCTCTCTGTTCAGCCCTCAGTGGCTCAGGTTGCTTGGCATTTCCCATCTACTCTGCACTGATGTATTTTTGTAAAAAGCCTGAGAAATAACATGGAGTCAGTTCATATCAAAATTAGGTGTTGCTATTGAAAAACAAACTAACGTACTAACTCTGATTCTTTGTGATCGTGCTCTGCATTTCCCAGTTCTTAATTTTTGCCAATTAAAATTAATCCTTTAAAATTCACAGCCCAGAAATCCCAAGTTCCCTGACATGTCAGGTTGTTGTTCTATTCAGAGACAGAGGCAATTCCTCCAGAAAGCCCAGTCTGACACAATCAAATACATCTTGTCAAATTCCAGCTAATCACAACCCTGCATTTAATCACATCAGCTCTTTCAGCTAACCCCAGACAGTACAACATTGGGGGATTCTTGTAAAGCTCAATAGAACCCAGCATTCAAATAATCCAGATCATAGCTTGTTCCTCAACTTGATGCTGCTTTCTACAATTATGTCATTATTCATTAAAAATTCTGTCATAATTTGACATATAAAGTCTCTGAGAACTTCTCACACTCTGCAAGTTGCCTGGATAGAGATCAACACCTTGGGTTAAAACTTCTATTTGTAATTTGGGTATGGTATGAGAAACACAACAGTGTTATAAATAATGTATTTGGTTTTCTAATACTAGCTTTCGGATATGTCACTTAAAAACAGTACCCCAGAATTTAGACACCCATTCTTGAGATCAATAAATGTCTCTAGCCCATCAAGAATGTTCTAAATCTACAAAGCACCTTGATTGATTTATTAGCTAAAATTATGGACTTAATTATTTATTTTGTTTGGACAGGATCTAAGATTTAAGTATTGGTGTCAATTGTTGAAGTTGTTTTCAGAACAGGAAAGCTCAGACTACCATTACACTTTCTTCTACAAACATCACTCAGTCCAAGCTTCCACTGAGCCACTACCTTCAGAGTCACCTTGACCCAAGCGCTCCATTATAGCTGCGCTGTAAGATATTGCTCTGTCTCATTGGTTTTCAGAGGTATGAACGAGTGGAAGATATTTTCCATTAAAAATTTAAACCAGGTGGAATGTCATGGCTGTGAGATAAAAGTAAGGTTGCTTAGAAAGTAACTGAAGAAGGTGAGAAAGTTATTAGCAGCTGCGGAGTTATTAGCAGCACTTTAATTCCTGCTTCCCAGTAGCTCTGCTAACTGATCAGTAAAAATACAAGAGCAGCAAGCCCTCAGATGCTCTCATTAAAAACTTCCTATGATTTTAACAATATTCAAGAGAGAAAATAATTTTAAAATATCCAGCTATTTTCAATTTATTCTAACCTTCAAAGCTTTCATGCTTTCAAAGAGAAATTCCACTTCTTCTGAGGGTTATTATTTTAAACCAAATATTATTAGATAATATTAAATCACTTCATTTGCAAAGAAAATAATTAAAGTCACACTACGTGTAAGAAGAAGAGGATGAGTGATCTGACCTTTTAATTAAATGATTAGCACTAGTCAGCAACAACACAGTGCAATGACAAAGGAAAAGTGACCTTTTAATGTCTTCACTAAGAATGTTAATCGGGCACCATCAGCATTTAAATCTTTTCAAATTGTAAGTTATAGAACCACTCACCTCTAAGATCATTCATAACAAAAACCTTCCAAGTTCAGCAATATTAAGACACGTACAGTATATATATGGAATACATACTCTGCTCAGCACATGGGAGGACAGCTATTCTCAAAAGTGACCAAGAGAAAAAAAGGTCAGTCTGTCATATTTTGCTAGTATTTGTCTTAAAGTCTATTAAAAATACTCCCCTGAAGAGATGGAGTCTGCATCAGTGACTCCTTGTAAAAGCCATTCTGAAAGTAAGTGACCAAAGTGTTCAGATATACACCTGCCTACACAGTGAAGCAACAAAGACTTAACACTGGAAGTGAAAGGCAGATTGTAGGGCTTTCTTGCCCAATTGTAACTCTGCAGTTACAAAAATAAAGCCAGGACAAAAAAAAAAGGTGGG
Organism: Streptopelia decaocto; assembly: GCF_964273445.1. Classification (NCBI taxonomy): domain Eukaryota; kingdom Metazoa; phylum Chordata; class Aves; order Columbiformes; family Columbidae; genus Streptopelia; species Streptopelia decaocto. Next base: position 5,458,401 of record NC_138665.1, read on the forward strand.
GGTCTGCAGATAAAGAAAATGAAAGTTGGTTTACACACGCACATGTCTTTTTAAAAAAAATACTTCTCTAACTTTCCATATTTGAAGTCTATCTTTCAAATTCAATTAATTCCAGCTGGAACAACAGGTTAAAGCCTGCACATTATCTTAACCCAAGGAATTTACAGGGTTTGAGTGTTTACACCCTGACTGAAAAAGAAATAGAAGAAAATTGAAAACTACAGATTTTTCCTGGCTTTGTGGGTTATTCCTTAAATAAACGGTACAAACTTCAAGCACACAATGACACTCAAGTATCTGTGAGTAGCTATATACCAAATAACTCTGAAATGTATACTACCAAAAATATAGGCTGCTTCTAAAATTCGCTTGTAAACCAAGTAGTGGCAAGAGTATATCACAAGGTGAGCCGCATTTTTATACAGGTCCTCTGATCTAGTCATATTCTTTCTAAGCAGCACATCAAATCTAATATCTGGAATTTTGTTTTAAACCTTTTCCTATGAATAAATCCAAGACTGTAACTTCTGGCAGTATTTTGGACACACACACAGAGTTCTAAAAGAAGCCTGAAGTGTACTTCTATTTTCTTTGATAATACTCGGCCCTTTAGCTAAGATCAAGGGCAGTAGCAGTTCAGCCCCCGAGATAGTCTCCTGGGGGAAGCTGTGCTCTGCACTAAAAGAGAAGGCGACTCAATGATATTGAAACTTTTCCATCATCTCTTATTAATATCCAAGTCATTAAAATGTATGGCCTCATCATGGATCAGGTGGAACTGCTTTAAACCAAACTTATTGGGCCAGCTTTCAGTTGTACATGGTTTGTACTCTGTGTTTTTCTTGACCATCTGTTTTTCCATTCTGTATCGCATAACAGGGATACACATACACCTTCCCAAGGATAAATACCAGTAACATAACCACAATAAGCAATATGCACATCTGTATTTTCCTAATACCTCACAGGCTACATTTCATGGGTTTTTCGCTTATCTGTTTTTCTGCCAACACAGAAATAACTTCTGCTTCATTAGAATAATTTCAAATGTAGGAAAACGTAGGAAAACCCTATTTCAATTTTATTTCATTTAAACCATATTCTTAGAAGTCTGCAGCATATATTCAGTTCTATGTCTTCGCAATAAAATCCATCTGAACACAAAAGTGAAATGAGCTGTACAGCAGTTCCATATCAAAAGAAATCAGTAAAAGCTCTACTTAGCGAGCTCTGTTACATCTGACTTTGAGTCTGATTTCTACTGCGTGAATGTACAGCCACCTTACACTGATATGGTACTTTCAACTAGCATAACACCCAATTCATCAATATTTTGCACTTCTGTAGCTATTTCCATCTAGAGACAAAAATGATTCAAAAATATAAACTATATAACTAAAAATGCAGAAAGCTTGAGGGATTTTCTTAACAGACACTGCAGCATCAGGCACATGATACGTCTCTAAGTGAGCTCACATTCAGACATTTTGTTCCTCAACTGTTTAACTGTTAAGGTAGTTTTAAGATAGCAAAGAACTATAGATTTCTTTATTTTTTTAAGACTAATTTCCCATATGTTGCTTCAAGAATTCGACCAAGATGCCAGCTGTTTTCCAGTGCCAATAAGCTATTGGCTTTTGTGGATTCTTTTTTGACCTCTGCAACAATAATGCATTGAAAAAAAAAAAAAAATAAAGAAAAAATAAATTTATCTCTTCATTTCTAACTTAGCAGGTTTTTGTTATCTAACCCTGAAGTGAAAGATATTATAAGCACTTTCCCACATTTGTTTCTCATCTTTGCAAATCCCAGTGGCTCCACAGTCTCAAATGTGAGATAATCTGTAGATCAATGAGGGCGGATGTAAAACTCTTGCTAAGCCATGTTTTCCCAGCTGGGGGTAAATTCACTTGCCTGTATGTAAAATTTCCTAATTAGAAATGTCAAGTCTCTGCTAAAAGCTTCCAGAAATTGATGCTGAGCTTTACAAAAAGTTAACTATTCCATTGCTGGGTTTTATCTGGCTAGTCAGGAGAAACTTTCCTATACGTATTCCCATATATATTATAATTAGGACTATGCTGATGGAAGAATCAAGCACCTCCAATGTGCTAAACTACCCTGTCAAATGCAGTCTCTTCGCCTTGCATTGTTAGACTTTGATTAATTAATACCTGCTGGCCTAGGGCCTCTTGCTTATGGGGAACCTTGATGGAACCTTAAGGAATATTAACACCTAAACTGATTTGCCTTTCAAAATTTCACCAAATGGGATTTTCTGCATATCAGCCATAACACAAGCCCTTTACACCCCACTTGGGATGTGTCCCAGGATGACCAGAGCTCTGGTACTCACTCAGGCTGTGGGTGCCCATGGAGGGCAGCTGCTCAAGTCACAGACACTGACCAGAGCCCAAGTCCAGTTTAAACAGAGCAATTAGGAAAACCTTTGATTACCACCCCACTCATATAACCTGCAATATCGGTCATCTCAGAGGGAAGGCAGGGAGAGTCCAAACCATGTAATCCACAGGTTATACAAACGATTGTTGAACAATTTTTGTTAAAACTTGGGGTTTTTTTCAGTGCTTTTTTTTATGTCCTTACCATTGGTGATGTACCTATTGAAATTCTGATTTAAAAGTGAGACTGCTAAAGATACTACAACACACTCAAAATTAATAACCTGTTCTCTGAGTATTCTGGACTTTTCATCACTATAACACAGTTATGCTCTGGATGGGTCTTTGCAATATTACCATGCTTTCTAGCTCTCACTATAATTTGAAGACATTTTAGAATAAGGGAACAGTTACAAGTAATAATTTTCCAGTGGTAAAACTCTCTCATTGTTCAGAATGATTTGGTAAAATTGCAGAATGTTGGTATTGGTGGAGCGGGGAGAATAGCTTTAAAGAATTGCACAGAGATACAGTTGCGATTCTATAATACGTCCCAATGGATCCCACTTATGTGTGTACTAACCATGAACAAGTTTGTTAAAGTGGAAGTGATAAAAAACTCTTGAAAACATGAACATGGTATAATGCCAGAATCATGGCCAAGGCCTCTTAATTAAGGAGTTATGATCACGATACAACCCGTTGCCTGGAATCTGAAATTTAGGACGCCTTTGAATCAGTGGAGACAAACTCAAGACACAATAGTCATACTCAGCTTCTTCAGAGAAAAAGCAAATTTGGACTGGAAACTAAATAGGAAAAAGAAGAAAAAAAATGTTAACAAATACCTATCAAAGGTGTTCAGTCAGGTATTTTCTGAATTACAAGTTAGAAAGCAGAACTTGTTAATACAAGTTATGAGTTGATCTTGAAACAGCCATCAACATTTGGCCTAATTCTAACAAAATACTACAAAGCTGGGACAGGTTTAGCCCTCTCCAGTAGACATCCCGGGCAGGAGGGAGCCCACACCCTCCCAACGTGCCACCAGCCGCACTTTTAACATCCAGGAAACACAGCAAGAAGCCTTATTTCTGCCTGCTTATCCAAAGAGAAATACTGACATTTCCACAAACAAAATAATGTCAGAAGTCACCTGTGCTTTTTCCTGTATCTGAGCTTTCACGCACAGTATCCGTAATTGCCCTCCCTGCTTAGGCTGATGTCTATTAAATAACCTGTGTTTCGCTCCCACTTGCAGAGTTCCAGTTATTGCTGTGATTAGGTGGTGAGTAAGTACAGGGCTTCAGGCCTCGAGCACTATTCTCTCCTTATGAACAATCACACGTTCTTTATACAATGGCTGGAAAGCTTAAACTTGTGCTCATTCTTTCTCTCCCTATAAGAAACAAAAAGTATGGAGAGGAAAAAAAAAAAAAAAAGTCAAAGCAGCTTTTTTTCTCCACACTTTAAGTGAAATAACAGGCTAAAATGTGGTGTCGCTACCACAGTGTGAAATGACTTTCAAATAATGGGAAAACATGAAAGTGGATGCCACAAATGATAAGTAAAATGTTTCCCAGGAAGATGGCAGTTTCATTACAAGAAGCAAAAAATAAACACACCTTCAAAAAGCGAACAGATTTGGACTGTAAACAAGGGTCCAAAGGATTATTCAAAGGCTCACCATTTGACTCCAGTGCTCAAACATAACAAATATCCTTTTGTTCTGTTTCATTCTACCCTTACATAATAGCCACTTACTGCGTTTCAAAGACAAGTAACACTATAATTGGAAAAGGAAATAAAATGGGTTATGCCAGCAGCAAAACTCCTATTTAAGAAAAGGCTACTAAAACCTGGATAACATGCCCTTAAAGAATAAAAGTTAGACGGGCTCCAGTGACAGTAATTAAGATTAAGGGAGACCCTTCTTTTTGCATCATTATAAAAGCAGGTTATAGTTACAGCAGAAAAATAAAAAAAGCGTAAGGAAGTGTTTCTTCACACAGTGTATAATCAGCGTGTGGCGTTCACAGAGCAGGGCACGGTCACCCGCGGGCAAGGCAAGAGACAATAGCTCATGTTCCCACCAGCAGCATTTGCAGACTCTGGGAGGAGCAGGTAATCACCTCCCGCTCTGGGGGACAGGTGAGCTGGGAGAGAAAATCCCCCTGAGAACACTGTGTAATAACCTCTCAAGCACCAGGATCAGGTGGCTGCCCAAGCTGGATATTGACGGTGATATTGTTTGCGTCAGTTCGTGTGATTAGATTACTGCATGTCTGAGGGTTGGGGTTTTTTTCCCCTTAAATAGAATCTTCCCCCAGTCCCAAATAATCATAACAGAAAAGGCTTTGTGCTAAGAAATAGCTAATGAGTTCAGGAAATGCTAGGAATAAAATATTTGAGAGCAGGACAGAACCATGGTTTCAGCCTTCTCCATGCTGGGGGCAGCACCTGCCATCACTTCAGCCCTGCCAGCCCCAGCAGCGGGCGAGAGCCCAGCAGATGTGCAGCCTTTTGGGGCGCCTGGAGATTAAAACGCTGGTTGTCTCCAGCAGAATGAAATCAGGATGTCGCAAAGAGTCACCTGGTGCTGGAAACAATATGATGCTCTGACCGGTGGCTGAAAGAGCTACCAGGGCATCCCGCTGCACAAGAGCTCACAAAGACGAGTGTGGGGCTCACGGGTGTCTGTTGGTATGAAGCCGTCTGTCACAGGTGTCACAATTGTCAGTCACTGTCATGGGGAGCCGGGTGGAATTGGCTACCCAGTGAAGACAGGTACAGCACTGTTGTGGGGCAGGTGAACAGGGAGAGGAAGTAAATGAGGACAACAAAACCAAAGCCCTAATCAGTGACGGTTAAGGGTGTATCAATTTCACCCTCCACAATTTTCAAGATTGTCTTCGACAAGAAATCTAAGGTTAGCCAAAAATGTAGTAACCTCTGGTTGTTTGTTGTTTCACTATTTGAAATCAGTTGAAACTGATTAAAGGCAACACCAGTATCATTAAGGTAAAAAAGGACTAGCAAAAAACATCCTTTCCCTCATCTCGAACCAAAATTCTCCCATGTTCTTCCAGATACCTGCTAAAATTAGCCACGACCTGTTGAGATGAGTCATTGTGACAGACACGAGAAAATGCCACATTGTCAAAAAGTACCTCTCAAATGCGCTTAAACTAAAGAGAAAATTGCAATTTGAGGAATTAATTCTCATTTCTTGCTGACTGCAGTTTTCACAAATTTTAATTAGATATCATTCTCATAATCACTACTGTAATTACAGAGAGTTATGAACTGCTGGGAGTGGTTCTTTGTTATTTGAAGTTTAAAAGAAAAAAAAAAAAGACATAAAGACAGATTTTTAGAAGCCTCAAGTTTCTGTCCTGACAGAAGCCTTTTGCTATTTTAGACCATATGAAGTCCTGACCCAAACTCAGTTGCATCTGTACAAATCAGGATTTTGGTTGGCATTTTGCTATTGCAGGAATTGATACTACACAATGAACTCTTCCCCAAAAACATACACACCCATGATTTACCTGCATGTACACATTGCAATTACTTTCTATTACTAAAATACTGATACTTAAGTGAAGTGTGCTACCCAGAATACATAGAAGATAGTAGGAGATAACACTGACCACAATCATATTTGCTAAACACCATTAAACATAGAAGAGGAGAAAAGGTGCAAGTGTGAGTTGGATTTTGTCCTCTTTGCTAAAATGACTTGTTTAGATTGGATTCCATAACAAACTGAAAACAAACTCATTGCAAGAGGTGCCTGATCAGCTCCCCTTGCACACAACAGACTGGATGAACAATAAGGCTCAGTTCACAGCATACTGCAACATATAGTAATACTACACATTTCTCTGGAAACAAACCATAGTAGCAGCTTAATGTAGAAGTACAGAATGAGTATTTTCATTAAAGGCTTTAAATAATGGGGGTTAATGAATGTAGCCTGCCCTCCTACTGTCACACAGACATGGAGAACATGTTGCAAAAGAATACAACAAGTCCTTTAAACTGCAAAGGGAATTTGACATTATAAAGAAAAAAACCCACAGCTATTCATTTGGGGACTAAGAAAGCAGCACAGTTTTGTTTATTTTGACATAACTGTTGTGCTATTAAATAGAACACCCCTAAATTAAATAATTAAGGTCCTTTGAAGGGTCTACATATTTTGCTTTTCTTTGCTTTAAAACCACATGCCTGACTATTAAGCAGAAACTCAAAAATCAGCCACATAGCCACAAGGGAATCAAAATGTCCAGTGTCACTGTTCCATTAATTTTTATTTGTTTCTAGAAAATAGAACTCTATGAAAAATGTTGACTTCTTACCATGGTATTCCATACCAGTCATTTACTCTCAAAATCAGTATGTCACAAGGCAGTTATGTCATATTCTTTATTCCCTCTTTACCCACACAGCTCAGGAGTCACCAAAGGCTGTTTTTCCTCTTTCATCAAAAGTGTAAAGATTCCATCTAGTGACCTAAAAACTTAAGCAAGCCTAATAATAAAAATGAAAGCTTTCCAAAACAAGGATTAAGCCACTCTAAAATATTAATTCCTCCAACAGGAAGCTTAGCCTGACACCAAATGCAAGACACTGGGTTTGATTCAGCACTGGAGAAACCCAGTGCAACATGTCTCTGCAGCCTAAAATCCAGCTTGCTTTAGTGAATTATCATCACCACTGTGCATTATTTGTTGCATTGAGAAGCCTTAGTTATTAAACGGCCCACAGCTGCTGCTGGGGCAACTGTTAGAGCGGGGATCACTCACACACAGACCATACTGTCTCAGAGATAAGATTGTCTTCCTATTTATGAAAATGTGAATAATTCTGAATATAATTATCCTAATAAACAAAGACTAGAAAATATGAAAATACTATAGATTATCAGTTGTGATGCACTATTGTTCTTATAGCTCTAACTCAGTATGAATACTGCTTTTGGAAATAACACACTTTCTTTATTGGATTCCATGTTGGGAAAAATGAGGAACTCTTGCAGTCCAAACACATTTGTTTGTGTCCTTCAAGCCATTTGTGCTTTGGGGATACACACTGAATACTTGCGGTCAATACTGAATATTGTCTAGGTCACCCATACATAATCCAACATTGTTTCTTGAATAGAGAAAATAAACAAATACTTTACTTAAAGCAGCTTCTGAGATTTTATTTTTATTCCCTTTCCTAAAGGAGCATGATTAAGCAGATATTGTTTAGTGAGTTTTTAAATTGAAAATTTGGGCAGCAAGATATTATTCAACATAGCTTTCATAAGATTTCTTTTGAAATAGTGCATTAGAAGAAAAACATTATGCACATTTATCCTTTAACCAGAGTTCCGTAGCTCCTGCTTCCCCTAAACAAATGCATGTTTCGGCTCTAGCTTTCTATATTCTTACTTTTGTCTGGCACTGTGCTGTGGAGCGAATAGATTGAGAGATGCAGCAATACGCATAACCTTTAGCTTAGCTGTTATCACAAGGAAAACACTTACTGTTGCTATGGTTGTTTGGTCAAACTGTCACCCCGTATCAACATTGTTAGTATTCACACTTGATAAAAAGGTATCTTAGAAAAAGAAGAGGGAGAAAAGTAAAGAAAAATGCTCTATAGAAGGCAACATAATTCTCATCTAATCTCTTTCAAAAATCTGCTGTGCTAATGTTAGGCTATATGCTTATCATTGAAATCACCTAAGTCTTCAAATAGGGGTAAAGATAAGTGGAAAATAATGAAAAAAAAAAAGAACATCTGTGTGTATTTTCTCTGATTACAGTGATGTTTAGATTTTTATTTGTGAACCACCCATAAGGTATTTTCAAGGTCAGGAAAATAACGTTTAAAAAAAAAAAAAAAGAAAAAAAAAAAGGAGAATTATTCTCAAGTACGCCTAAACTGCGTTAAATCTCTGTGCTATATGCTCTTCAACCTGAAACCAATCCCACATGAGACTATTGTTTCTCAGCATCTTGTTAGTCCCGCTTTGCACGTAACCTTGTGAACTACTCAGCTTTCTGAATAACTACCCTCAGCCCTAAAGGTGTACCATCAACTTTTATGATTAGATTTGGAAATTTAAATTAAACTTTGTTTCATATGCAGCTGTACACAGCAAGTGTTTGGAAGTATTCATGCAAAATAGATTTTTAGACACTTCAATCATCTAAACAGTGAAATACATGAGCCAAAACAGAATTAAACAGATCCCACAACAAACTCACTCACCTGAGCTCAGGTACAACTTTGTGCTTTTTATTCACAGATTTCAGATGAATAGAGATGCCACCCTCCAGCAAGAGCCAAAGAGAATGGCATAAAGAACAAGGCTCCCATTAAGCATAAACACACTACAGACCAATACCTGCTGACAAGACGCGTTTGCTGCTCCAGTTCCTCCTTTATCCATTTTTCACAGAACTACTCAAAGCCAAACTCTGGTTGTTGATCTCTGCTGTGAGGATGGTGAAGTCATAGCATAGCACTGAAATTTGTCCTCCTCACAAACAACTTCTGGTGACCACCAGCTCCCCATGTCTTCATCATGTGTTGTCTTTCTTTTATGGGCCAAGGTCTACAAAAAAACTGTCTGCAGTCCTGACCCTGTTTGCTTGGAAACTCCAGAACCTCCCAGGCGTCCTTTTGCACCTGTGGAGCTAATGCCAGTGAGTGACCGTAGTTATTTATCCTGCAGGTGTTGCCCATCACCATGGCTAGGAAGGCTGCTCACTAACGACACACACATGTGCTGCCTTAGTAAATGTCACGAGCCACCCCAGAAATCAATTTAGGCACGCAATAAGCTCCAAACAGACTTTATTCTAGCCAGAAATGTTTAGCAAAGACACCAACTAGAAACGGGGTTTATCCAAAATTATTCTGCACTCCAGCAACATTTAATAAACTGCAGGTTCGATGCACTACTTGAGAATATTATTACTGTACGAACACATAAGAACGAGGATCCACAGCTAACACACACTCACAAAAAGAAGAGACACCCTTTTGGCCAGAGACTTCTGTAATGAACATCATCAGCTTCTTGGTCTTCATCACAGTCTCCAGAGCGCTTCCCTGCACCCACAAGTAACGTACTGATGCCCTCTGTTCATCCAGCTACCTCTGCAGCAGGGCACAGAAAGTTGCTAAAAGAGTCTGTTTTTCCTAAATATTCATTTGTTCCGCTGTGTTCAGGAAATACGATGCCTGTTTCTGCCTTTCCAGGTATAGTGGAGCCAATATTTTACCTGTTGCCTTAATGTGAAAAGGTATTTCAGCACTGCTGAAATACAAAAATAAGGCCATTATTTAAAAGGTGGAGGTTGAAAGCTGCAGAGTACCATCTTGCCCTGGTAACGCATAAACGCTGCACAAGTACTCAACATTTTGCTAGAGTCTCTTTTAGCTCCATCCTAAGGTTCCAGATTTGATCTTGGACAAGTCTCAATCTTGATTACTATAGCACATAAGGTGCCATTTGCATATTTTGGAAAGCTAAGAGAAAAGTAGAATTCTGACAGTTAAAAACATTCATAGATTTTGAAGAAGTGAGGGGTAGGCCGTAATAGGTTCTCTGGAAGCAATAACAGCACAGTATATGAAAGCGTAAATAGAATAATTACTTTTATCAGCAGGGTAGGCAAGACTGCCATTTGCTCTGACATTAATGCATTTATTGAGGTAGTGTTCCTGAACTCAGTATACTAATTTATTTTTTACTGTGATTAGACCCCACTGGGAGAGAAGAAGAGAGAAGGTGTGAGATTGACCACCTATCTGATGAGCAGCATTTTCACCAATTCATTGTAAGACGGTTTGCAAAAACATTCTTCTCTCTCTCGCACAGTGTCAGAACCACTTAATAACTCAGAAAAATCAAATGCAAAAGAAGAAATGCATCTGAAACGTGAAAGGAAGAAAGTTCAAGCAAATACCTACTTATAATGCTACTGGAGATGTTGCTCAGATGTATCCATCAGACAAAAGGGTACAAACAAGCATTTTGTTCTCAGTTCTCTCTTACTGATACAAACTTGAAGCTCTACAGAAAAACAGAAAGCTACTTCAGCTCTCATCAGATCTCAAAACAATTTTCAGCTATAAGAGAACTGTGTGTTGTGGAATACAACATAATAAAACCCAAGCCTGATATATTGCTCAGCTTAAACTATCCCTCTAAGTCTGCCTGAGCTTTCTGTTAGCTGTGCCAAACTGAGGTCTGCAAGCTTCCCTCCAAGCCTTTGCAAGTGTAATAAAATCACTTGGAAGGTAAATTGGGGTGTGTGTACGTGAGGTGAACTGGGTGGGGGAGATCAGGAGTGTCTGAGCACACTAGTATCCTTTGTGTGCTCTGAAATCAAAGCAATCATAGATAATTTTCTAAGCTAGGAGTCAGCAAAGAATACTGCTGCAGCAACAGGAGGGAAATAAATTAGGAAAAGACAACAACGTAAGAAATAGAAACATAAGAGCAATTATCTATCTGGGGCATCACATAATCAAACAAGGATGAGAAATGACAAAAGCTAAGTCAGTGACAGTGTCTTAAAGTTACTTTATGTATCGTGGAATGAAGAACAGAAACAGGCGTGAAGTTGGAGGGAAAAGAAGCTGAAACACAAGGGTAATCATAGGGTCAGGAAAAATGGGAATGAGCTCTGTGCTGTCTGAACAGTGCCATACAGCTACAGGTACAGTTACTGAAGAATGAAATGTTACTAATGAAAAATAGTTGGAGAACTTACTCAGGGTTTTCTATCATCTCTGTCTGAGCATGTCAATTTTTAGGGGGTTTATTTACTGAAAGTAAAAAATAAGCTTTTTCACAAGACAAAGTCTAGGTACCTACAAGCTCCATTTTTTGCTGAGATGGAAAATTAGTGCCACAGCTGTTTCAGGACTCTACAAACGGCTCTGCCCTCCCCACCTTGCTGTAGTGGTATGCAAGCAAGCTCTGCTCCTTTTGGAACTCTGGGCCCCTCAGTTCAGGAAAGACATTGAAGTGCTGGAGCGGGTCCAGAGAAGAGCAACACGACTGGTGAAGGGACTTGAACATAAGACCTATGGGGAGAGGCTGAGGGAGCTGGGGTTGTTTAGTCTGGAGAAGAGGAGGCTTAGGGGTGACCTCATCACTCTCTATAACTACCTGAAGGGCAGTTCTGGCCAGGTGGGGATTGGTCTCTTCTCCCAGGCAGTCAGCAATAGGACAAGGGGGCATGGGCTTAAACTCTGCCAGGGGAAATTTAGGCTGGATATTAGAAAGAAATTCTTTACAGAGAGAGTGGTCAGGCATTGGAATGGCTGCCCAGCGAGGTGGTGGACTCGCCGTCCCTGGAGGTTTTTAAACTCAGATCTAGTAAACGGACTAGAGTTGGACCAAGGGTTGGACTCGATGATCTCTGAGGTCTTCTCCAACCCAGTCAATTCTGTGATTCTGTGATATGAACTTGCTCTGGCCCAAAGCGGCGCAGCTGCTCCGCGGCAGGCGGTGCACAGCCCTCTGCCAGCCCGGCAGCACGGCAAAAGACAGAAAAATAGCAATGTGAATGGTAACACAGTCCATGTAATCCAGAATTTGGATCCCAATGTCCATAAAGGCAATTTTTGCTTTTTGCAGACACTAGGTCCAAAGGGTGAAAATTGAAACTGTTTAGGCCTACGCAGAACTAAAGAACTGTTAACTGAGAAAAAATTAATACACTAACTTATAAAGAGACAGTGATATTGTAAACTTTCCATCACATGGAGTATTTAAATTAATATAAGTATTTTTTAAAGGATTTTTTTCCCTTGAACCACGCTTATTATGATGTGGCTTCAAGAACATTGCATTTGGTATAACAACCCTACATAAAACCATACCCCTCAGATGAAACTGTACCCCTTCTATTGTGAGGAAGGAAGGAAGGAAGGAAGGAAGGAAGGAAGGAAGGAAGGAAGGAAGGAAGGAAGGAAGGAAGGAAGGAAGGAAGGAAGGAAGGAAGGAAGGAAGGAAGGAAGGAAGGAAGGAAGGAAGGAAGGAAGGAAGGAAGGAAGGAAGGAAGGAAGGAAGGAAGGAAGGAAGGAAGGAAGGAAGGAAGGAAGGAAGGAAGGAAGGAAGGAAGGAAGGAAGGAAGGAAGGAAGGAAGGAAGGAAGGAAGGAAGGAAGGAAGGAAGGAAGGAAGGAAGGAAGGAAGGACGGAAACCAATGCAACTGCCAGCTAAGACTTAAAGCCCCGTCAGTAAAACTTGCAGATGGGAGATACCAAGCCTTCCCTAGACCTGGGCCTCTGTTTCTCTTCTCCTTTCTCAGCCACAGTGATGTGCAGCTGCATCTGTCACAGGGCATTACGTTGTGTCAGAGATGTAATGCAATAAGAGCTACAACTGGGTCTGGCACGTAAGAAAATGACAAATCAGTCTAGAGAATTTGAAGAGACAGTTTTCTGGAGGAACGCAGGTGCAGAAGCTGGGCTTTAACAAAAGTTCTTTCAAATGCAGGAAGTAAACAATAAAAAAGGCTGTTTTACCCTAAGTAGGTTTTAGAAAATAGGTTTTCTATCCAAATGTTTTGCTACAGCTGCAAGACATGGATTCAAAAACTGACAAACAAGATTTCTTTCAAACTCCAACATGATGTGAGTGGCAGAGAGTGAAACAGACTGAGAATTTCATATCCATTAGGATCACACCACTTCGTTTTAATCAGGAATCCAGTGTAGACTATGAGAAATTGTCCAGTCTGTATGTGCCATTGAGTCTTTTGCTAGAAGTTCAACCATTCCATGTGTTGGAAGTTGCACCCTCACACAGGATAAGCAGTTCACAAAGACCTTGGTGAGACTGCAAACCTTTTAGCACAGAGACTATCCTACTTTATATAGTTCTAAAAAGAAAGAGTATTTCCTTTATTATCAGTCTGTTATATTCTCTCTTTGGTGTCCTCTGTTGCTGGTATGAAAGGTTGAGGGTGCAGCAGCGCAGATATTAAATGATCCTATATACCCCATTAACAAAGTTAGGAGATGTTCTCACCACATCACACACCTTCTTTACTGTCTACTCGCATCCAGCACATCATCGCCTCTTCCAGTGAAACAGTGGCTGAAAACAGAGAGGAGATTCTTGCTGTTATACCATCAGGACACAGACTGAAAACTCCTCCTAGGCTTCCTCACCGAAGCATCATGCAGCCTCCTACCCAAACCTGGGTTACATTCTTCAGCTGTCTAGTCGAAGCTGCCTGGCCTGAATCTTGGGCTACGAGATCCTTCAAATGTCAGAATGACAGGAGTAGCCCCTGAGCTACAGCAGAGGAGAGGAGGGAGAAACTTCTTCACCATTCATGCATAGGGTGCATTCATGCCTTGGAAAGTCTCCCATCCATCTGCACACCTTCTGCTGACTGCAGTGGGAGCTAAGTATCTGGAGCAGGAAAATACAGAAACATCGATGCTAATATAAAAATTAAGAGCAAAAGACTGGTTTTTACTTTTTTTTTTTAAAAAAAAAAAAGGCCAAAATGAAACAAACAAACAAAACAAACAGAACACACACAAATTTTAAAAAATACAACAACAACAAAACAAACGAGCAAGAACTGGCATAGAAAGGTGGGTGCTGACTTCACCAGCACGCCCCAGATACTTTTATTGTATGATTTTTGAACCTCAGTGCAGCCTGGCTCATTGATGTTTTGCCAGTACTACAGATAATCTTTTGAAATCAAATTATACGTGTACAACATGAATTATGCTCTTGGCTTACATTGCAGCAAAACTGCACATTTTGCATTATATATATATATATATTTATTTTTTTTTTTTAAGGAGGAGAAGAGAGAAAGAAAAAATATATAATTACATGTCAAAACTAACTTATCAGAGATGCAGACAACTGCAGACATGAGGGACATCTTAACTCACAGGGAGGATATGTAGTATCAGTTATACACATAATGGTTTTTATTCTTGAAAAGTTATTATTGGCATGAAACAATTTTACTGTTTTCACAAGACTGTAATGTTGCTTGGAAATAAGCTCCCATCACAGTACACTTACAGTTAACACTGACAACCCAGAAGCTTTTTGCATGGTTCCAATGTGCCTATTGTGTTTCCCCTGCATGTAAAATGCTCAGCCCAGCAAACACGAGGATTTTGAAGTGGCAAGTAGGGCCCTGTTATCAAAGATGACTGAAATGTTATTTACATACGATAGTGTCAGTTATCACCCAAATTTGAAACCAAACTCCAGTTTTGGTTCTTTATTTCCCTCTGTAAAGCATCTGAAATGGTACCTGAGAAATCTCTCAGCAGTATTGGAGCCTCAGTCACCGTCTCTAAAGTTTCTGAACATGAAAAATACTACCACAAATAACAAGGAACCCATTGGTCTAACAAGGATTTATTTTTCCACTCACTGACAAACCAATTTAATTAAGACCCCAAACCAATTAATAAGCCTTATTAATAAGACCCACTAACTATTAGCATATGTAGCTAAAGCAATTTCTCCCTGTGACTATTTATGAGAGTGAATAACTATTCACTTGGTAACCACTTAGATAGTAACAGCACTAAAAAATACCATCCTTTGAGAACTAAGGGAAATTAAATGCTGGGTGGTTTACGTTACCTCATTTTTTAGAATATATATCCAGTGAGAATGAAAAGCAAGGGAGAAATTCCTCCAAATAAGAGCAAAAAGTAAATATGTCCCCACATTTGCCAAAGCCTCTTGAGTCAGCCATGTCCACACATACTTAGCTAAACTTTCCATCACCTCGGTGGCCCTGTGGACCATAATAGATCCATAAGACACCAGGGTCACAGCAGTAACAGGCACTGCTAAAACTAAGGTCACATTTAAGCCAGTTTTCTCACTGTGCTCACAAAACCTAGTCAATTAAAAAGACTTAATTATCAAGTCCCCCCGCTTTAAGCAGGAAAGCAGAGAGAACTAACGCCAACTTCACCCACCCGGGACACCTACTGCAGCGATGAGCCAAGTCCAGATCATCGCCAAGAGTATTTCAAATCCACCCATGCGATAGAATTTTGCAAACCTCCCTGAAGGAAAGGATCATTATTCAGGAAACGTTCTTTCCCAAGTGGTAAACACAATTTCATTTATCATCTTCTGCTAATTGCTGTCTCCAACCATCTCGTTCCACTAAGGCAAGCAAAAGGAAGTTTCTGGGATGAGGCCCACCACCATGAGGAAATAGATTCAATTAGGCTATTTATTTTTAACTCTTATTTACAACAATTTCTGCATTTAAGTCTCACTGAATCTGATCTCAGGGGAGGCATATACTTCTATGTCCAGAGGAAGCTGCTGTGGGATGCTCCCAAATTTGTCCCAGTTGCTAAGATGAGAGAGAGGCAGGACTGACTAAATATACAGAGAGGGAGGAAGTATCAGAAACAAAGCCTGAGGTGTGAGATGCAAAGACATTTCTCCCAGCATCGTAACTGTAGCATAGCTAACGCATGCTGTTTATGCTAGGCTAGTAAAAAGTAACAGAGAACCTTCCAAATAATGAAAAAACAGTGTTCCCAGAGGTTTCTGTGCTCCTCAGTGAATTTCATCTAAACTTCACCCAAAATAAAAATACTGCAACATATTTGCCACTCCTTGGGAATTCCTGAATAAGCCAACTATAAAGCAAGGGAGGTATAACTGAGTCTACCAGTGATGTACAAATGAACAAGCAACCTAGCTGTGAAATTTATTGAGATTAGAAAGACTTGTTGAAGTCAGCTTTTTCTCAGCTCCCTACCCAGCAGTGATTCACTCCAGCCAAGTGGAGAGCAGCTGTATTTTTTGAGGATCCTTCGCAGATGATATTGACTCTCATGCCAGTTCAGTAAATTCCCATTTTTACACCTTTGTACGCAGGTGTATGTATTAAGTACTTACTTGAATGCCCTTGCTTGGTGTAACTAAATATTATTTCAGATGACTCCAAACACACTTCTCCCCGTTGGTTCTGGCTGTCTCCGCGCTGCTCTGTGAAGAATGCATGCAAAATTTCAGGAGATTTCGTGCACCATAAAACATCAAAGCTGAACTTGAAGTTTGGTGAGTTTACTGTTAATGTGATCTTCCTCTGGGATGAGAGAAACAGAGAAGCCAGCAAAAACTAAGACGGTTACCTTATGTTTGGCCAAGTGTGTACTAATGGCAATTATGGAAGAAGCATCCCATAGTGATGTGAGAATCACACATCAGCAAATAACATAACAGCGTGAAAATAAAAACTTAGAGGTTTTTATCAGTTCGGATTTTGGTTTTAGCTTTTTAATCCAGACCATTTCAATGGTTCTGCAAAATCTTGCAACAACAAAACAGGGCAGGTTACAACCTGCAGCAAGGGGCTGGAATGAAGGGGAAAGAGCAGAAACTTCACAAAGCAACTTACCTGCCAGAAAAGTGACTATAGGTGAGGAAGTATCTACAACAAAAAGCAGCATTTAATACACAAAATATCTGTAATTCATTAAAAGTATAGAGTCTTTAATGGGGCAGAGATCCAATGACAGCAATTGAAATATTTTGCATGTATAGGTAAAATATCTACCATTTTCAAAAACATGGAGCTTAAAGACACTTTGTGCCTCTTACGATAGAAATATCTACTGACTTGCTGTTGATAAAAGTGAAATGCCCTCTTACATCAGAGACAAATGAAATTTTCCAAAAGTGATTAATCATAGCAAATTAAATCTGTCTTGCCCTTGTGCTAAACAATTATTTCGCTTTTTAATTCACAGTTTGGTCTTTAAGACAATACTGAATTTTATGGCTGAACTCCAGCTTTAGCCAACACTGACTTATAGAACCGATGTGGTATCGTATCTACCATTTGCCCTTCAGCATATCCATGTGACATTAAGCTGCCTGAACACCAGTAATTAAATGTGAGGTGCACAGGATATGGAGAAAGGGCAAAAATGAGGCTCTCCAAAGAAATAACTGAGAGGTGAAGGGTGGAAGGGAGTAACACAGATGGGAAATGAATTCTGCATAGTTTCCAAGCTATACTCGGAGGAAATGGTACCTTAACAATCAGCCATGCTGAGAGATGAGGGCAGAAGGAAGAGGGAGGCCACAGGTTGGTGAGGGTGGGTGGGGAGGTGAGCATGGAGTCCCACCCAGGCAGGCTGTGGACATCAAGGCTACCACCCGAACTTGCAGTACTGATGGACCAGAAGAGGCCTGAGAAAAACTCAAACTCTGCATGTGATACAGGAAAACATTTTTGACAACAAGAAAAAAATCAAGCCAATTCTAACATTTCTTATTATATTTTTTCTTTTTACTCATAAAGAAATAAATTGCTGCAGAAACACCCACAATCCGGCAGAAAGTTCTTTCTGGAGAAAGAAAGGAAAATAAAAACTCTTGACAACTGCCAGGTAACTTATTGAATCACCTGCAAAGGCCAGCTTCATTTTTTGCTAAGGATTAAGTATTCAGGCAATGTAATTTCCAAAGCTGGAGAAAAGGAAACCTAGAAAACAAAAAAAACAGCTACAAATTAAAAACAGAGAAGACTCACTAATGGATTTGTGTCGTCATTCAGCTAGTATTTTAATCATCCAGAACAGCTTCCTTCCAGTGTCCTGAATTCCATAAACCAAAGCTAGTTTTAATTAGAACAGTTTCCCAGCAATTTTTTGGTGTTCTTCAGCCAACAAGGTGCCTCCGCTGCCACCTCCCATTCCCCACAGAATGGCAGGATGGTACTGGCAGGATTCACAATTCCTACAACATCAGTGTGTATTTAAAAGGAAAAAAAAAAAAAACGCTCAATCGTTTTCTGTGAAACCTCCTATTCCTCTGGGACTTGAAAGCGTTAATGCTGTTTGTTTGAAGCTATACATCCACTGCTACATTTTTGGTTCTCCTCAATGCCAAAATCCCTGTTCCTAAGGTAAATGAAATTAAAGAGCTCCGTGGTGCAAATATTAATCTTCTACACTATAAATACTTTGATACAAACCAAAATGCTGTCAGATTCCTAAAGCAGCTTAGAACACATAACTGAATCCTTAATTCCCCTCCTCGTTCCTTCTGATCCCTCTCAGTTTCATGCCGTTCATGCTGAACTCCATTGTAAGACTTAGAGGTCCCTCCAACTACAGCAGGTGTCCAGAGTTACATGACTTTGGCTGTACTTGCCCTCTTGGCCCCCCCAGGGAAATGGCAGTGGACCATATCATACAAAAACCCTGTGGGTTTGTTCTTTTCCTTAGGTAAAGCACAGCCGTCCACAGCACATTTGCCTAAGCTTGGCCTCACCCTGACTGTGAAATCTCCAGTCTGCAAGGAATACAAGGAACAGGTAAACAAGTCGAGCAAGGTCACAAAGCCCAAAATGGATTAGAAATAAAACCTCAAGTCAGTGCCTCGGGGGGCTGTTGAAATCAGGAGTGTTTCATCTACTTATACTGACAGAAGATTTGTTCCAGGAATACTTATGCTTTCACAAAAAAAATATTTCCGTTGAGTCTCTAATCTGCATTTCAGTCGCCCCATCCCAGACAAATGTGTCATTTTAAAATATAATGTATCACATAACTCAATCTCTACTCTATTTCTTCTCTTACCACCATAATAATTTCCAGGATAATACCATTTGCTTGAAGAACATTACTCCCAATATTTCTTAGTGTAAAAAAGAGGAAAATTACCACAACTTATTTAGTTAGAAATGAAACATACAGGATCTAGAGCTTTTAAATTTGGGATTTGCATCTAGTATGCAGATAAATGAATGTACGGATGCATTTAATCTAGACCATTATTAGAAATCTGACATGACCCGTGCTCCTATTGATGTAACGCAGCAGGTCCTGCTGCAGACAGAGGGAAAGCTGGGAAAGCTATGAATGTGAGCCAAAGTATTATGAAATTGGTACAATTGGTTTTTTCCTCCCCTAGCATTCAAAAGTATATTTTTTTCTGAAAGGAATCAATTCTCTAATAAACTGAATTATGCACGTCTCATTTACTGGAAGAAAACACGAGAAGAGTGGTTTACGGGAAGGGAAACTTATAAAAAAGGCTAAATTGGATCTCGAATAGCTGTTGTAACTACGTATTCTTTATTTGGTTTTGATATTTTTTCACTTGTCTCTTGAAAAGTACATTACACAGGAGGAACTGCTGATGAATTTTTGACAGTATGTCTGGTTTCTCTATTTTCTTAAGAGGCACCTTGTAACATAGTCTGCAAACTTTATACCATAATTGCATAACAGCTCGAGTATTTCAGGAATCATGTGCAAAATTAGCCTTCTCTCATGTCCAATCTGAAACATTCTCTGGTTGCCAATACACAACTGCTCAACCAAGGTGCCTTTTTGTCAGCAGAGCTGAGAACAAAACAGTAGGAGGTCTCACCAAATTGTATAAACTCTGTAAGTCCAGTCATGAAGGGCTAAGTCAAAGTCTGACATGGGCCCACTCCAAGCATTTTTTGGTGGGATTTTGTAAACTATGCATAAAATCTTAGACACTATCAAGCCTCAGCATCCATTTACAGGGCTGTAAGAGTGTGAAGATCGTACTGGAGCTGATAAAACTGGGGGAAATTTTCAAATGTTTTATAAAAAAAAAAAAATCTGTCTTTCAGGATTTTTTTTTAAAAAATCAAAATCCGAACTAAAGCAAAGATCACTCAGTTCTGCTCCACATGGCCTGCGATATAAACAAGAGGCACTGTCTGTCACTGGCCAGGGAACAACCAAACATTGTGTTAACTGGGTCAGCAGCCACAGATCCTACTTCTTATGGTTTGTAACAAAGCAGATTTTTGGCTTAGGTTCAAATTCACAACAATTTCTTCCCTGAAAGGACCAGTGTGTTCCCATGCGAGGCAGCATGGGGACTATGCATTCTGAATGTACTGGTGAGCTCCGGAAGGGACAAAAGCAGCTGTAGCAATTTGTTTCATATTGGATAGAATTTGATAGAATTTTGAGCTTAACAATTCTCACGGAATTATGACTCACAGAGATGCTGCAGAATAAGTTCTGACAAGAGCGACCTCCAGACCATCTCTAGGCGCACGCTGTTACCCCAGCCCTCCCTGGGTAACCGTGTCATAGGTGGTATATCTTTCCTAGAGCGAGCATTTTAGTGCTCTTCATTTACTTTACACTCACAGTGAGGTAAAAACCTGCACACAAACAGCTGCTATGAGTTCTCACAAATTCACACCTCACCTTTTCCTGCAGTAATGTAATCATTTGCACATGTGCCTGAAGGTAACAGGGACATATGTTAAAATTGACTAACAGGACAGGTGTCAGTTTAATTCGGAATTATGGCAGCAAGTTTCTTCATCAGCATTTTGCTAATCATGTTTGTGCACGTTAGCACTTGCAAGGCTTAAAGACAAGGACAGGCACACGGCCCTTCGGGAACATCTGCATGGCTATGTGGTGGTCATCACGCTGTGCTTTCGGGTGTGCCACAAAAAGAGGATAAACCATTTTTAAAAGCAAAGTCAGAGTGGTTCGCACCATGCAGACAGGGCACTAGTGCTATGCAGAGGTACGAGCTGGCATAGAAAATAGTTTTAATTTTTTTTTTTTTCCTTCCTAAACCTAAAAGCCTATGCTGCTGGTAAGTATCTGAAACATTTATTCCCGGCAATATCATGGCCCTTTAAAGTGGCTGGTGAAATGCTTTGGTGCAAAAAGCATCAAGGACATATATTAACATACATTGATTACCTGTATTTTGAAATGTAAATGTGGTCTGCTCAGCATCTGATAGAATTATGCCAGTAGCAGTTAATAAATGTCATTGACATTCAGTTCTCTTTTTGAAGCTTTACAATACGTCTGATTCTGCAGCTTTTTTTTCGATAATGTTCATCACATGAACAGCAAACTACCACAAAGCATTCTAGGTTCTGTTTCTCAGACTTGGGGATTTCAGGCATAATTTCCCCAGGCAATAAGTCTTTGGCAGAGGGTGACGGGGTTCCCTGGCAGTTGTGGCATTGCACTAATACCCTGTACACATGTGTGTCTGTCTCCGGCACCATCTTCTCCCAAAAGCCGCAACCAGTTTCAGCTTCTGGAGTCCTTTGGTGCTAACTTCTGCCCTGTGACAAGCACGTGGTGCCTGGTTGCTGTGGCCACCTCACAGTCCTCACCACCCAAGTCCTTATCAGAGTTCCCTGCAAGAGAGACTCTGGTCTGAAGCAGAAAAACTTCATGTTTTTGGTTTAGCTCTAACCTAATTCAAGCAATGGTACCTAACTGTGCAAATACCAAAAATCCAGAGGGAAACAGGAACTACTCCTACCTTGCTCTAATTTCTCCCATTTTAGGAACAAGCGGGTTCCTGGCAGAAGTTTGAACCACGCTAACAGTGCTACTTTGCCTCGCACCGGCGGCTGGGCTGGTCCTTTCTAGCCTGTGCTCCTGATGACACAGGGGCACTAATACAGTCAATACATTCTCTCTTAATATTCAACAGCTTCAATCAGAGCATCCCAGGACTTGTCAGTAGCAATCAAGCAGTTAACAGCTTGACAGCCAACCTGGTGATGTCCAGATTCTCATATACTGTCGATTAATCTGTAAATTTTCCCTCAGTCCAATAGGAACTGCCCTTTTCATCCCCCCAGGTAACGCACAAACACCACTCTCTCTCAGTCAATAACCCAGTGCTCTTTTGACGTTCTTTTGAATCCATATAGTTAATTAAGGTATGTATGTATATCCAAAATCTATACTGATTAAGCCTGGATTACAGAGCCCTTTCCTTGCTCAGACTGAATAACCATGCAAAATATGAATATCTAGACAAAGAAAGCTGCTCCAGTTCCTGTGTATTTATTTGGCTTGAGATCTGTCATCAAAGAAAAGAGTGTCATTACTTGAGCACCAGGCCTTAAGTGATAGATTCCAAGTGCATCATTTTTAGAGCCATTAAAGGTTATCAGGCCCATATGGTTGCTAAGATACCATGAATCATGAAGGAAAATATAAGATAATGGTAGGCAGACACCGTGATGTTTATCAGAGTATGTTCTCTGCATCTTTCTTAACAGCATCATGATTAGGATCATTTTCAAGAGTTCCCATCTATTTTCCAGCTAGGTGCAAGACGCAACCACATTAAGTTGGCAAACATTGTTTATAATTCATATTTTGCCAAGAGCAAATGAATTTGTGGAAGTCAAGATTTGTAATTGCTACAGCAGAATTTATTAATAAGAAAGAGCGGGTGTCTGTGTGCAGGTTTCTTTCCTGGCTATTAAATAGTATCTTCAGACTTGGAATGAAGTCATCCTTCATTGATTTCAAGTATATTCTGTGATAACACAGACTGTGCTTTCAAAGAGTTTTTAAATTAAATTTGTAGCTGAGGTAATTGCTGTTGCAAAATTATGCAACTGAAGTAAAGCTTTATGCTGCAGCTTTCTTGATATTACAATTTAACTGCCTCTTTTCTAAATCATAAAAGTGTGAGATGACAGATTAGGGCAAAGCATCAGGTTATTACTGAATTATTTCGTGTTTTATCTCTGGAAGTAGCCTGTGAGAAGCAAAGGGATGAATGTGCAGTGCAATGAGCAGCACTCACACCGTATCCCACAAAGTCCTCTCTGAGTTCACTCTTCCACCGCTCTAAAATGGTGAAGCCCAAGATGGGAAAAGGGCTGCAAATCAGCCGCTCTCTCTGACTTGCTGCCCCTACAAGTAAGACTACTTTTAAGGATGTAATTCTTGAATCAACACACAGGAATAGTCAAACAAATTGTTATTAGAAAACTTAACAGACACTTCTTATCTGCCATGCAGCAAACCCACAAAATTTGTGGACAACTTCTCCTGTAACTCACAATATGGAGCCACACATGGCATCGCTAAAGAAAGTCTTGGAGTCAGTCTCACTGCATTACAAGGTACTGAAGAGTAGTTTTCTGGTTAGAAAGCAGCTTTTCTCCAAAAGCAATTCTTCTCAACTGAATTGATTTTATGCCACATCATTCTGGATTATACAGGGTCTCCTGAATTCTAAAGTCTTCTCTTCTTCTTCTTTTTTTTTTTTTTTAAGGCAAAAATTTTAGATATTCCCACTTGAAAAGGGGAGGAATCAGGCTGACTTTTTGGCAAAGCACTTTGTCTGCTGTCATAGCCATCAACTGAAAGCCGTAGCTCATGTGTAGACCTGATAACCTGATCTATGTTCAGAAGACGTCTTTGGAAAGGAGCAATAGATGTTATGCTATGGTAAATTACACTATTACAACACTATATCTGCATGGCATTAGAAGAAAGGCAAACAGAAACAAGACAAAAGCTACATAGGTGGATTTCCCATATCCGAGCTTTCAAATAAAGCGGCATCTCAGTCTGCAGTAAGGAGGCCTTTCAATGTGATTTGCCAACCACCTTTCCCAAGACAGAAGAAAATACCGCTAAGGTGAGAAAAGAGGCTGGAGACACTCAGCAAAAGACACTGAGCAGCCCAGGAGATCAGTGACATTATGCTACAACACCTAACTTGCACCTTCTACAAGATTTAAACTGGATCTGCCACAAAACAAGACTAGTGACACCTTCCTGGAACTATCCCCTCTGCGCTAGTGCTTATTTGTTGTATTATTTTACAGTTCTGACTCAAAGCAAGGTTTCCCTGTCCTTGACAAGAGCCACAAACAACTGCCTCGTAATCTAACTCTGTCGAGAACACTGGTTATTTAGACATTCATTTAAAAATAAGAGCGTTGGTAGAACAGCCTAAGAGAGAGCCACTCACAACAAAGAAAAGGGGTAGTAATACTTCTAATTTTCCTGGCACCTGCAAAGATGAATAAACATTGACATCTGAGTACTGTAACTTTTTTAAAGTAAATGAGCCTTGAAGATTATCTGCCAGCTAAAATGTACCCAAGGGCTTGCTTTGTAATGTTTCTTTTTTAAAGAATGTTTGTTTTAACATTGTTGTTGCAACCGGCCAAAGAAAAATGTAGAGCCATCATAAAAAATATGAGTAGATACCCAATTGTTAGAGCTGGTTTAGGAACAATCATAGGAGTGATGGACTATGCGACCCAGGAGAGGTTCCTTCCAACCCTAATGATTCTCAGAATTGATTTTCTTTTGTAACTCACTTTCAGTTAGTGCTTTAGAAAAAAAATAAAAAGGGTTAGATCAATGTTAGCTTCAATGACACAGTCATTCCAGCTCCTGCAGCATTTTCTCACTGTGGCAATCTCTTTATTTTCTTTCTTGTTTGAAAACCATTCTCCACTTCTCTCTTCCTGGTTGTACATAAAAATAAGGGGTTGGGCTCCTGGTTTGCTGACTCCAGAGTTGCATGCAACATTAGAATGAATTAGTTAGCAGAGAAAACTCCGGGTAAACCTCTTAGAAAGTGAGCTAATCTGCCACAGTTTGGAAGAAGTGATCTTTGCATTCATTATCACACTCACTAAACAGAGGCACTTCTAGCCAGAATCTAGAGCAGAATTGCACATGAGGAAGAACTTTTTACAATGATGGTGGTAAAACAGTGACCCAGGTTGGCCAGAGAGGTGGTGGATGAACCATCCCTGGAGACATCCCAGGCCAGGCTGGACGGGGCTCTGAGCAACCTGAGCTGGTGAAGATGTCCCTGCTCATGGCAGGGGTGGACTGGATGAGCTTTGAAGGTCACCTCCAACCTAAACCATTCTACAATTCTATGATTCTATATAAGAAATGTGGCTGTCAACCCAGTTCTGTACAAATTGGTGTTTCTACTGCCAAAACTGGCAGGCTCTTAAAAGCAAATTTCCAGCACTTCCTCACTTGCAGTCAGGAGTCTAAAAGCTCCTGCATTATATCCCTGCTCCCTTTGCTTTTCAGTCCACTGATGTAATATTCTGGGCCTAAACAGGAAAAGAAAACTAACCCCAAACTGCCCCCCCATGCCTTTCTAATGAACTGTTGTTTCTACCTGGTTTTCTATAGTTTCTGTCTTTCCTTTTGGTATCCCATGTTACAGCTTACAAAGGGAGTCAGAAACCATCAGGCTGCATCTATGTTATAACATTGATTCATGCTGTAAATCAAGCCCATGGCCTGATCCTGCTGTTGCTGAAATGTTCGTAATTTGCTGCAACGTTCATAATTCTTTTTCACCACACTCTGAATCACCATCTACTGTGTCTTATCCAAATCCAACATGGTGGGAAGACTCACTGACTGCTGCCCTGCGAGTCTTCACCTCCACCCTGGTGTGCACCTACCACTCTCCATCATCTGCCTCATATGAGCAACTTACCATCCCAGAACCCACTGTAAGAGTTCTACTCTACAAACTCTCCAAACTTGCTGCTTCACTCACCTTCTGCAACCATCTATTGCTACATCTGTGAAAAAAAAAAATCAGATGGGTGCTGGGGATATCTCTGTGCCCTGAGTCAAGAAGATTTGGGAGAAGACGTATGGACTAGCACTAACTCATCAGGACTGGCACCTGAGAGGACCACAGTGAATACAGAATGGTTTATGGGCATCCCAGGATCTCCCTTTCCAGGCAGCTACCCATAAATTAATTGCAGAGCAGAAGGCCCAGATATTTCTCAAGGAGCCACACTGCTTGAAGGTATAAAAGAAGTCTGCCTAAAAACAATAATTAAAAAAATCAGAGTGCTAAAAATTTAGAGTGCTGTATAGTGGCCTTCTCCAGATTGCCCCTCAAAGCCAATGAGATTAAGCACAGAACAGCCTCCTTCTTGTCTCTTTTTTGAAAAGAAAGAATTGCAAGATGAAAAAGGAAAAACAGAAAGAAAAAACACCAAAATGCTCAGCAAGGCTGAATGCCCAAAATTGAAATAAATAATTTGAAAGATTTGTGACTTTCTATCATGCTGCCTGTTTCTCCTAAGGTGTGAGGGCT
This sequence comes from Streptopelia decaocto, assembly GCF_964273445.1. NCBI lineage: Eukaryota > Metazoa > Chordata > Aves > Columbiformes > Columbidae > Streptopelia > Streptopelia decaocto. The sequence continues at coordinate 5,484,746 of NC_138665.1, forward strand.
TCAGGCACACCAGGTGGGAGTTGAAGGGGGTAGAGGGAAATGAGCATTCTCATGGCCTGCCGTGACCAGCTTTGACCTGTCGCATGGTGTCACCTGGAGAGAGGCAGTTAGCTGATAGAGCCGTGTGCCATGCAGCAAAGTGACACATTAAGGTACAGAGAGTCAGGATCTCACAGTGAAACAGGAATCATTACAAATTGACAGCACAGGTGCACCCACTGATATATTCATCCCTGGGAATGCTGTCCCGCTGCTTGATTTGCCTGAGATACTTGGTACCTCATTGCAGGAAAGACTTAAATTTGAAAATCCTAGCTGCTGGAGGCAGACCTCTCCCTGGCAAGCCCTGTGGAAATCTCCCTCAGGCAGAGTTAGCAGCAGTCAGTCTCCTCTAGTATTTGTCATGCATCTTATTTTTGCATTTCTCACTTTAGCAGTTCTCCATATCAATGAGAATGCAAAAGCAAGCTGTACAGACAAAAAATGGCATGTCTGTACAGGATCAAGGCTCACTATGCTTTTCTAACTCTTTTATATAGCTTCTAATATCAAATGCTAGTACTGGTTTGGCTTTTGGTTTGGCTTTTCATATGTGAAGACATCTCTTCAGCTCCAGACAGAAAACCTTATGTGGAGCCCAACCCCTGGCAGTGGTGGCAGTGCTGACACCCTTTCTGTGTCGCTCCAACAGCCCATGAGCAGCTGCAGCCCAGGACCTCTGGCTCCTTTGTGTTGTTGCTCTTTTCTGTCCTTCCCATTTAAGTGCTCGTACTGAGAATTAGCACAAGAAACTTTTCCCGTACTTGCCTTGTCTAACTCACTTATCTCCATAGGGTGTCTCATGAATTCCTGCAGTCAGTGCATACTGTCTTGTATTTGTCTGACAGAATTTCATTCACCTTGTGCCAATATAATCCAATCAGTTTACATTGCAGAACTAAGACTTGCGGTATTTTGCTTTTGGCATGACATCTTTCCATTCTGCCTTCCAGATTTGTCATCAACAAACATTTTCACTCGTCCAAAGTTACTTGCTCAATGCAAGACATTTACATAATTCACGTAATTTAAGAGCTGTCCTAAATCCAATAAAAGTCCCCACCTTGTGTGATTTTTTCCACTGTGCTATTAATCCCCAGGAAGCTTCTCTCTCTCTCCCTCGCCCACTCTCCCATAACTCCTGCCACTTCTTGGATTTCCATCAACCCATCACATGGAAAAGTATGTAACACAATTTAAGGAGGTGGCCTACTATCTTCTTGATTGATTTTATCCCAGTCATACTTACTGTTCCTATTGCATTTGCTGTTTTCCAGACAGGCAATTTCTGGATGACACATGCATGGAAGTAGAACATCCAAAATTATTGCTACTTCACATAACACAGTATTTGGCATGGTCTCATAAACGCGTTGGTGGCCTTGCATGGAAACAGAGGATTAAGATGAGCTGGTCCCAGAGATTGTTGTTTTGAGTCTCTTTAGTCTACATAAAACCATTGCCTCACTGACTTTGAAGCCATTTATGATGATGTGTAAATGGCAGATGAGAGCTTGTACCTTGACAGCATATTTTTTTGTAAAACCATTAAGAAATTAATTTAATACTTCAAGAATTCCACTATCCCCTTTGATCTCACTTTTCCCTTTACTGTTGTAGTCTAACCTTCTCCTTGACTGTTCCCTTGATTTTTAGTCTTCTGTGAACAGTTTATTTATTTCAATACTGGATCTCAAGCACCTCAGTGAACATCTATAGCATCCCTTCAAATATCAGCTACCTGCTCCTGCAGATTTTCTTCTATTTCATCAGGCAGTCTGAGACCATTTCATTTTCCCTTAAAGAAATGCAAGTGGTTCAGGACAGATTTCTGGGTTAAATCTGAAGGTGTGGTAGGTAGGCATAATGTTCCTGAGCAGCTGGTTCCATGTGAATCTTTCAGAAGCATTGCAGAGAAAGTCTGCTCTTTAGCTGCAGATCAGGTGCAAAGTGAATCTCCTATATTAGTTTTGTTACTAGGGATGAGCCGCAATTAAAACTGCTTAAATATTTTGACAACAATAGAAAGTTTGTCAAAAGAGTTGAACATTTCATTTCAACATTTTTGAAATGAAACTTTTTGGCACTTGCTTTGGAAGTGGTATTTCTCCCTTGAAAAGAAAACCTATCTACACTTGCTACAGAATTAAAGGAGAAAAAAATAAGTAAAGAAATTACATCACATTAAAAAAAAAGGGGGAGAATATTCCTTTTTTGACCAGCTGTAGTCCTGAACCAGAAGAGAAGAGGCAAATATTCTAGAAGGAGGCAAGAAAAAGAAGAATTTTTTCTGCTTTCTTGTTACTCTGAATCTCTCATCCAAGAATACAAAAAAGATTTTTTTTAACTGTATATTTCTCATAGTAGCACGAAAAGCAGCTTTTATTGTGGGCAAAAGACCTAACATGCAAAGTAGATCCATACAAAACTTAGAATTTCAATTGGCTTGAATTACTGACATCATAGAATTTGTTTAGTTCCTATTCAGGGTAAATCAGCCTTTTTCTTCCTATAAGGAACATTTAATAGTAATTCTCTTGCTCCAGAAAACACTGTGTTTCCAAAATTCCTCCTGATACCAGAGGCTGCTGACTGAAATGTGTATTGTTTAGTCAGTCTCATAGTTCCTACAAACCACTTTTCCTGAGTACCAGACACAGAAGCATGAAGAGAGTCCCAGCTTTTTCAGTTGAGCTGTTCTGGCTTTCAGATCACCAGTTTTTCGAAGTTATGAAACTATCTTGGCTCTAAGACAACTCAGGGATAGATTTCCTGCAATGTGCTCGTTTTGAAAAACAGACATTTGCAGTCATTGAGCCATAAAATATCAACCGTCTGCAATGCACAACCCAAGACATTTGCAGCGGTCCCCAGAGAGCCACACATCTCTCTTCACTTCTGCTCTATGTTTTATTTCTGAATCATCCTACCTGTAACCCCATGGGTTTCCATCCTCATTGTTCCTGCCCAAATAAACCTTTTATTCCCCCCTTAAAAGAAAATCTCAATAACAGCACACCATCTGGAGATCATAATGAAAATTTAAAAATTATTTGTACATCCATTAAATTTTATATTTTCAATATGCTATAAAAACATCAGCCCATGTCCCCAGGAAGTAAAGCCAGCAAAGTGTCACCAAAATCAGCATGGCTAGTCCACTGTACACAGCCCTCTGAGCAACTAATCCATACAAAACCCCAATGAAAGAGAAGTTTCTTCTCACTTGCCTAAATCTATTCAGTATGCTTGCCTAATAAATTATGGACCCTGGAGCATCCAAATATGAACAGCAAATCAGAACTCTGATATACACTGATCTAGTCTCGGGTTCAAAACTCATTGTCTAGAGCAGCTTACCTCCCAAAGGGGAAAATTTTGTCCTTGTAAAATTTTTCACTGTTCTTGACACAAGTTGATTGATGCACTGTTTGCATGTCACACTCAAAATCAATGTTACAAGACAGAAGAGCTAAATGCTGATGTTTCACGTGCACCAGCTCTCAATTTATGAAGGAGGGGGAGCTACAATTTGACCCTTTCTGTATCTAACCGATGGTGATTTTACAAAATAATTACGTTCCCATTTTCCTGGTTTACAAGATCACTAACCCATAATAAATAGTTTTCAAATTATGGGCTACTGAATGCATGGATTAGCCCTCTCATTACATTCATAAAATGTTTTATCCACAGAGGTCTTCAAGTTCTGACCCATTTAGGTTTTGTTTGGGGGGTGGTTGCCTTTTTTGTTTGTTTTTGGTTTGTTGTGTTGTTTTGTGTTTGGTTGTTTATTGTTTGGGGTTTTTTAATGGCTTTAAAATGGCTTAAACAGTAAGACATCTTTGTCCTTGATAAGAAGTCCCATAACACACACACACAAATACCAACAACAAATTAGAAAGCCCTACTAGTAGTCCTTCTATTGGCTTTTACACCTTTTCATCACTCACTGATTGCCATCATGCATTTTTAATTACAAGGACAACAATCTGACCCAAGCATTTCAGCATCGATAATGGTGCAGGCTGCACCAATGCACTCTGGCAGCTCTGTCATCTGGTCTGAAAAATTATCAAATAACTATGAGTTACCTTTAAAAAATATCATTTCTGTTCACAGAAACACTCAGCACTTGCTGAAGTTCTTTCACAGCCTCTCTAGCTCAGAGTTCAACACTCCTCCAAAATATCTGCTTGCTGTAACAGCGACAAATGTGGCTTTCCTTCCTACTAGTTCTTTCTGCTTGTCATTTTCATTGGTTGAAATCCAGATTAATATAGCCAAATTGGATGCTAGCCATAAGGTCTTTTTTGGTTGGTTTCTTTAAAAAGACTCTTAATTAGTTCAGTCAATTATGAATTATGGGCTTGATACAAACCCCCTTGAATTTAAGTGGACAGACTTTCCTTGCCTTACATAGATTAAGTCTTTTACTAGCAAGGGAGTAAACCCAAGCCTTTGCTCATCAACTTCAATTTAAATTTCTACCCAGGTGTGTACCACAGCAGCCTTACCTACAAACTCGACAAGTTTTCAAATCCTTGCTAAAGAACAGTAAAAACTGGGTTCACGTTGATTTTTTCCTTCAGACATTTCAGGAGAGCTCTGGAAGGAGATTAAGTGAAGGAACAAAACAAATGATCCATGTGCTTGTCAGCAGTCACATTACTGGGTCATTAGCATTGCAAAACTTCTGAGATCTCATGCTCATTTCTACTGCATTTCTCTGCTTAAATGTAATTTAGAAACTTTATAGCCAGCACCTGATGAAAACCCATATTTCTGGGTATGCTGTAAGCTTGGCGGAGATGAATCTATTTGATTTTACAGAAAACTCAGGAAAACAAACAAATGAAACAGAAAGACAAACAGCTTGTGTCCCTGCAAATGCCTTTGCTTGTGGAGCAGCAAGCTAGTAACACCCTACATATTAGAGGAGTGCTGGTATAACCAACATAACAAGAGTCCCATCTCACCTCTGCCCATCTTCCTTGTAAAACTTAAACTCTGGACACTCTAAATTATTATCTCCAGAACAGAAAGAAGTGGTGGGGAAAAACAAGGGAACATGGAGAACCATTGGTCTGGACCTCTATGGGTCTGGATGGAGTAGAAGAAGAAATGAAATGCCAAAGTCCAGAAAGCAGAGAGCTGTGGTATTGAAACGAGGGGAAAGAAGAAAAAGAGGGGAAATTTCAAAAATACCCAAAATCAGATCAGAAGATAAGGTTTGCAAGGCCTGTGTGTGGTGCTTGCAGAGAGTTCAGCCAACTGACTTAGAAGAGAAGTGATGCGCTAGTTTAATTTTTTTTTTTAGACTTAAGTACTTCAGAGCAAGGAATCTTCTTTCTTCTTTATACTGTGCTGAGCACAATGAAGATAAATGCCTTTGTGCCCCTGTGTGATGTCAAGAACAGAAGCAGTACCTAAAGAACAGTAACTAGGGCAAACAAGGTGGCTGAACACATTAGAAAAAAAAAAATATTGTCAGTATATTTTTTCCTTCTCACTCCTTAATGTTTACTGTCCAGGGTATTTAAGGCTCGAGTTTTGCATTGACTTCTTTAGGACTGATGACAGGCTTGAAGCTAAACACGTGTTTAGGTGCCTTGGCACAGCAGAGACAATAAGCCCAGCACAGCAGAAGATTAAATCTCAACTATAGTCACTGTTAGGATATCGAACTACAGTGTTCTCGTTGCTTTATTGCTAATTTCTGCACATATGTCTGTGATCAGTTTCAGGGCTCTAACATATGGTGAGTGCACCTGCTAAGTTAGCTAGGGCTGTTGCCTCAAACAACAGCGGACACTTGGGGCACAATGTGCCAGGGTGTAAATAAGGGATGCTAATGTCTCTCATGCTGTAGTGCTTTGCACTCCCCAAACAAACTCAGCACCATGGCACTGTAATAATCTCAGATGAATGGCCTAAAATGTTTTGCAAGCTTGCTACAGACGAGATTCATCACTCTCGTACAGTTAACCAAATTTATTATTAATTATCCAAGATATAAATTTATGTTGTCAGGTTCTTGGTGCTCATTTGCATGATTTGGAGTGGAATACTAGCAGACCACTTATTCACCCACAGTCACATTTGAATCTATAAAATTATATATATTGCAAAAGAAACCAGCAACCGCATCTGCGACAGGGAACAACAAAGTTCAAATAGTCTTTATCACAGAGCTTGGCAACAGCATTCACACTGTTCCTTTAGCAACAAAATCTCTAACCTGCACTCTCTGCATCTCCCATTGCCATTCACCCACCATCCAATTAACGGCCCGTTAAGCTGCTCACCTGCAGAGCCTTTTCTTCCCGGGGAAGCTGCAACACAGCTTTAATCCCTCTGCTCCACACACCTTAGTGCAGGACTCACATTGTTGTACAATAGTTCTTGATGCTTTTTCAAGTCCAAACACATTGCCTCTCCAGCATGTTTTGCAGCATCTTCAAAGAGGTTATGCTTTACCAGACCCTCCAGGCCTGCCCATACATTAGATTTCCTAGATCGCAACTGTAGTCAGGCTTTTAAAACAACTCCTTGCTTACACCACACAGAGATATTCACCATGTCTACTCTTCTGTGTTTTAACAGATTTGTTTTGGCATCGGCCTCTTCTGCTGGGTTGGCAATAGTGTGGCAGCAGCACTGCGCCTGCCCATGCGATGGCTGCTCTGTAACAGAGCTGCTTAGCACAACCAATCTCTAGCTCAAATCTCAAAGACTTCATGGCACTTAATATCCCATCTCTAAATCTGCTTCCCAAAAGTAGCTTCTGGATTGTATCCACAACTACAAAACAAAGATTTTGGTAGGAACTCACACTGTTCTTTTTATTTTTCGATTAGTAGAAAAATCAGAAATAAACTATTTCAGTCATAACCATCAAGGAGACAGCTTCTAAGATTGGAATATAATTAAATCCAAACCTCAAAATCTCATTTTCAGTTTGGACTTGAATCCAATTTTTTTGCGTTCTGGGCATCCATATAATTTTATATTGTCACATGTAACACCATCTCCTCAGTCACAAGAAAAGGAATTGAATATTTTCATTTTATTCAGTTCTGTTTATTTTTGTAAGGGTATTGAATATGTGGCTAACAGCACTGAAGTAATTAGCACAGTATTTTTTTTCTTCAGTCTTATTTCCATAATCCTCTGTACACTCGGGGGGTCTTTTTACAAGCTTATTTTTTTACTTCTCCATTAAATTACTCCCTGTGCTTACACCTGAGTATACAGAATACATAATTCTAGTGACATATTTCAAACTCAGGCTTTTGAAGCCCCCCTGTCCTAGTGCTGCTAGCAATTTTTGTCTGTGGAAGACTGTAAGAGCCTCCAGAGATATTACCATCAACATCTGCAAGAAACACTGTGCAATATTAGCCAAGGCATCTTTAATAATTCAAGAAGGGTCAGCAGCCCACAGAATATCATGTTGAATATCGAAGAATTATGAATATTTTTCTCTGTGCAGATTTCATAAGTATTGTTGGGGATTTTTCTGATTCATTTAATGCTAGCAATAGGGTTTGGGTTTTTGTTTTTTTTCTTATTTTTCAGGTACGCCAGAAAAAAAAGGCAAAAAAAAATCTTTCTTATCAAATGAGAGTAAGCATGGGTGTATATACATCACTGCTTATATGTCAGTGCATAAAAAATAGCATAGGGATCAAATAGGTAACACACTCTCTACCTGAAATGTAGTTGGTTCCCAATAATTCAATTAGAAATTGCTCTGTAACTGCTGGTGGGGAAGGTGGGAGCCAGGGCCAACAGCCGCACAAGCCGCCCCCTCTCCAGGCCATTGAGCACCAGGAGCTAAATTCCGTATTTTGGTCTTTTCAATGCCACCAGAGTTAATGTTGCTTTACAATTAACAGGTTTTTCCTGGAACAACTCAGGATGTGATCACATAACAGGGTCTTGACCTTTTGGCTACATAATGCTTTTGTGATCAATAGCACAGAAATTAATGTGTTTATCATATCGGAGCATTTTAAAAATTTCATACATGCAATCACTAATTACCTCAAATGCCCATGATACTGCCTTTCAAAGTGCTGGTCCAGTGCTTTCAAAATTCTGCACAGGAATAAGTTGAATTAGGCAGTTTGAAAAATCAAACCCAGCTAATTTCTCCTGTTCTCCCCAGGTCATTAATCTTCATGGGACAAATTACCACCGGCAGCTCAGCAGCGTGGCACTGATGGACTGCGGAGACAACAAAGCCACACTGCCAGAGCCGAGGGGAGTATCTGCCTTGTCTCCTCTGCACTTCTGCTCTCAAATTTCCTCTCATTTTCTTTGGATTTTTGGTGTAAATGATTAGCATTTATAACTTTTCATTGGTCTTTTATTAGAATTATCCATTTGAGCTCACATTGAACCATCCTCTGCTGACAACTGTACGTCCACTTTGATTGCAATTTGACAAAGCAATTTTGCAAGTTTTAAACTGTATTTATTTGCATTCTTCTATTCTATACCATTTCATATTAGAACACCAGAATTATTTTAATAACATTTACAATTTTAGAAATTACATAGGATGCTGGTATGATGTTAGAGGCAAAATATCAGTGGTAAACTAAAATGCTTTTAGCTGAATTCAGGGGGGGTTGTCATGACGAAAATGTGAGCTCTCATCGCAAATATAACAGCGATGCAGAAAGATGAGTTCCAACTTGACAAAAATAAAAGTTTAAAATCCAATTAGAAACACAATACTAAAAAGTCTATTTAATTTTCCCAGACAAGTATTATGCTCATTTAGTGTGGTATGCTGAATGCGTGAATTACCTCCAGGTTACGTTTGCTTTTGTTTGAAAGCTTAAGGGGAAAAATGCACAAGCCTTTTTCTTTAACCTATAGCAGTACAGCCAAAGGCACTGATGAGGTCACACAGTACATAATAAACGATCAGTAAAGAAAATGATGCCATATGTTGCTTTTCCCTTGCTGTACTTAGTTGTCTGGAAAATGATCAACAATAGTTGCAGCTAAATTGCATCACATTTTTCTGTTATCAAATGGGGTTAAAAAGTCATGTAAATAAATATACATGAACTAAATGGAAACAGCTGGAAAGTTCCCAGAAGGGACCTCTAACAACCTCCAAGTTGGACAGGCCATGGTAGATCAAGGGATCATTATTAAGACTAAAGGCTTATGCCAAACCTGCTGTGAAATTCAGCCTGCTGGATTTAAAATGTTGATGGCACAAAACGGAAAGTATTAAATGGTGATATTTATGAATCCTTAAAAAGAAAGGTGATGAGAGAAAGGCTACATTTTCTACATTCCTAACGTGCATGGTGCTATTTGCTGAGATAAAGAACTCTGTAGGTGCCCCCTATGGAAACCAAATATTTCAAGCAAACTCTTTCTTGCATTGATTTTTTGGAGGGGAAAAAAAAAATATATTAGCATTGTTAGTGCTTTTGGTTTGTTTTCAAAGGCTTTAGACCAACTTCATTTTAGAGAAACACACTACAGCCGTGATTGGAGCTAAATCTAAATTCCTAAAAGCAGGTGCTTTTTAACGTTGGTGGTTTGACCTATGCTGTTCCAATTGCATTGGATGGGATTACGCTGCTGTGCCTAACAAATAGCAAAGATGACAGCTGTCTGAGCCTGCAAGCGTTACACAGTGTCTCACCGTCCTCGTGGGATATCTGCTCCCTGAGTGGTATTTCTAAACTAAGTTAGAGAGATGTTCTACAAGTGCCCTGCAAAGGCGAGGCTCTGCGTCTCTCCCGCAGGGAGATGTTAACGGTGTGTTTACACCGCAGCCAATTTCCCTGCACAGATTGCCACCCTCTGCAACTCACTCAGCACTTCCAATCCAAGATCCGTTACCAGCCAAAAAGTCCAAATGTTTAAGATCTCAAAAATCTCTCTTGGATGTTCCGCAGTTCCCTTCTTTTGAAAGTCAATCTCTTACCTCAAAGAAGACAGAGTGACAGTAATTAGTTATACTTGTTGAGAGATTTATGCAGGAAGAGTTCCCTGCACATGCAGGCGATGTGGAATTTATGTATATTTGGAAAAATATTTAGACTTCTGTCACGGCTTTGCCATCTGTATTCATTGGCAATCATACTCCTCAGGCAAAGACCTATGCTGACAATGTAAATTAGGTCAGAGTGACATTTGTCCTCTTGGAATGCCGGAAAACACTTGAACCTGCTGAAAACTAAGTGCATCCTGTAACCAGGAAGGAATACCTTATCACACGGGGTTGTATTGTCAAATGATATCTTGATCACTTAAGACTGCACGGAGCCACATCACGTGGTCCTGTAACTAGTACTTAGCTTGGCTTAGTCAGACCTTTATCCACTGGAAAACTGAAGAATTTGGCTTTAACCATTAAAAAAATATTTCACATGGCAAACTCAACAGTTGAAACACTACGAACAATTTTGTCTCCAAGAAGATGATGAGAGACTGTCACAAGACACTTGCTTTGTGCTTCAGCCAGTTCCCACATTGGGGCCCATTGACAATATTTTGGAAGCCAATCAAAACAGAATTACATTTCTGAAAGCTTGAGCCCAAGAGGTTACATTCTCATTTGGCATGTGGCGTCATATTTCATTTGGCTTTAAAGCTGCTATATCAACAGGTGCCTCTGAAAGTCTTGATACCTGCGTGCCAAAGACCCGGGAGCTTTAGCAACGTCAGTCATGGCCCAAAAGGGGTACAGCTGAGGGAGGGATCAACTCAGCAACCCAGTCATGGGACTCAAGATTTTAGCAAAGGCAGAAGTTTAGTAAAAGACAGTGCGGGGAGAGTGGAACTTTAATCAGCTATGAATAGCAAGATTTTCTTTAGTTCTGAAGCTTTTAAAAATGCATCTGTTTCTGTTCTTGTGTTGTGGAAACTCCAGAGTTTTTCTATCTTACTTTAATCTCACAACATTTACAAGCACAGCACATGCTTAGGAAACTTGAAAGAAGCCTGTTCACCAGGTGGGTTTACCCATAGAGGTCCCTCAGTTCTACCTGTCTGTGATACTAAAATGTTATAAAGTGACAGCAAAGCACCTTTGTGAGTTGATTTGTGAAAATGGTTTCAGTGAATAAACAAATGTATTTCCTTACTCTTGACAGACAGCCTCATTAAGATTTCATAAAAGATCTGCATTATTAAAATCTTTGTTCTCTCCTGAGGAATGGAGGCATAGGCATCTCAGGTGGTGCTACAGTACCCATTCAATGAAACTAACAAATAGATGCTATTTTTAAAAAGAACACTTAGTAGTAGAGCAGGTGACCTGTTTTTGCAGGATGAAGCCCACTCTTAGCAACAGGAGAGACAGAACCAACCATTTACCTATGGGTAAAAAGAAGACTTAGTTACACCAGGAGTCTACCCTGCCTTTCTGGCAGGCCTTGCTTACAAAGATATTTTCAGAAAGCAAGAATAAAGTCTAGTGAGAGTGCTTCAATGAGTGTCTTTGGGTTGGCAACTTCTTTTATAATCATGATAGTGTAGTATGTGGAAAAATAAAGACAAGAAACCAAATGTACAAGACTGTTCATTACCAGTTGTTTGGACCTGTTCAACCAGACTCCTTTCTATAACACATCAATCTGCTATTATCGTTCTGTCAGATAAACAGGCAAGGTAGTTAAAAGCAACCTGGCAAGGAACCTTTTGACTCCTGAGCACATCATCACAGCAGATACAAGATTTTCCCTGAGGAGTGCAAATTACTCTAGGACTGGTGGGTCTCTGTGGCACACAAGGAGCAATACACTCTACCCTGCATACAAGAGCGATTTTCACTTTGCATGATAACGAGCCTTTTGTGTTTTCGAAGTACCTAACAAAGAGCTCTGTAGGAGGCCCACTGTGTTAGAATTCATTAAAGGAGCCAGATCTATAGATTAAGTGAAACAAAATGGCAGCATTTCTGCCTTAGCCTGAAGCTCTCTCTTTGCAGTCCTGAGCTTTATGGGAAGCACTGGAATTAAAAGAACAGTTGTCACTCTATCAAGAAATGAGATTTAGAAAAAAAAAGTAACTTAATTTTAAAAGCCATTGCTCAGGTAGAAATGGGGCAGTGTCTAGAAATGGGTTTGTTTTTAAGTAATATGTAATAAAATCTCTGGAAGCCGTTTAAGAGATGTGACATTGCAAGTGATATGGAGCTGGAAGTCAGCGCAGCGGTGCGGTGGCAGCAGGTGCGCTGCTCCCTTAGCAGCTCCCTTCAGTCTTCAGTAGACAATGGCTGGTGGTTTCTTCCCTTACTTGCACAAAAATGCTGCATTTTATTCAGCCAACTTCAAAAGACACAAACTTATCACATTTCTGGTTTGCCTCTTAGCTGAAATGAACTCGCTGGTGCAACTCACCAACCCCACGGTACTTAATATTAGTTGGTGTGGGTAAGAGACAATGCAAAATGGTAAGGAAACATTTGGGATCCCAATTCATATAAGCAGGTTTTTGTTACCCTTCCTCTTTCGGAAGCAGCTTTATTGACAGCTTATACAAATTTCATAAAACTTCTATTCCATTTTAAGGAAATGAGAAATATCCCCACAACAGAGTCCTATTGCAGAGTGTAAGAAAAGGAGGAGGCCTGAGAAAAAAGGAAAATATGTCTATAAATGAAGAATTGGGACTGTCTGTAAGAACTATAAAGCATAGCAGCTTGCCACAGTAAAATCAGAGAATATTTCTGCTTTCAAAATGGGAAGTTATTACAGTCTGCAATCAGAAAGAAGATGAAAGCTGCACCAATGAAGAGAAGTGCCAAATTCACACTTGAGAAACTGTAGAACAAAGTGCCTATTAAAAAGCCAGAAATCAGACAGAGAAACATGCAAGGGACAAGGTTAAGTATCATCAAAGAGAAGGATTGAAAGAAGGTCAATAACTGCTCGGACAGGAAAGGAAGATGAATAGAAAATTGTTCTGGACCACCTCAAACCTCTGCTTGGCAGAAGGGTATTGATGGGATTTGAAGTGACCAAGAAAAATGTGAAAGATGTGTCCTCCTCTCTCTCACAAAGTGAACAAAAAAGAGACAGAAAAGAAAGAAAAGCCAAAGTGAGGAAAACCTCCCTGCAGGTTCCTGGGGTTTGCTTAGGACAAAGAACAGACTTTAAATCGGACACTGTAAAACAGTGCCTTTTAAAACCATCATTTCAGAAAAGTGTTCAACAAGTTTACATAATACAAGTCATTGTATAACGACTGGATAAGAAACAGACCCTTCTGTGCATTTTAATCATATAGAATCAGTTTTTACTTTTGACAGAGACATAGCTCATTTGAAATCCTTTGAAAAATCCCCAGTAGGTTATCCTGCTTGCCCAGACAAGATCCAGAACAGCAGGTATCTTGAACACTGCAATAATCTCATCAAGAAAACCAAAGCAAAGACTACACTTTAAAAACTGCTTATGAAAAGCAAAGGGAAGAAAGATATTCTGGTAAGATAGGAAATGAATCTGAACACTCGTAGAGAAGCTTTGCTCCTGGCACAGGCTACTAATGGAAACTTTGGTAGGCCCCTTTATCTACTCATGCTTCATGTTCCTCACCTATAGAATAGAGCTAACAGGGTGATTGAAGCTTTGGATTTTTTGCTTAGGTGCAAACAATTTGGAGCTGTGACTACCTGGTAACACGGGGAAGTACGGTGTTTCCTGCAATGAGTCTCCAATGAAGCTTCTTAGCGTTGCTGTAATACAAATAAATTTCAATGCTTTGTGGTTTCGGTCATTTTTCCAGTGGGAGCAAAATCCTTTCCAACAAGTAATTTATTAGGGGGGGGGTTGTCCACAATTTTATCGTAGTCTTTCCAGACATAGGAAATGGGGAAGAAGAAATATCTGGAAGGGAAGGTAAAACTGCTTCCAACCTGCAGGAACCTAATGGGGACTGGGGGTGTGGGCCCAGGGTGCAGAAGCCACGATCAGATCCACCGGCCAGACATGGGAGACAGGGCAAGAGTGTCCCCAGGCCAGGGAGGAGTGGGCCAACCACAACAAGATCAGCAGGTCCTTCAGCCCTACCAGGAGGTGACGGGTGGGGAGGATGGATCCACAAACCCTTCCATATGCATTCTTTCAGTTCTCATCGCTTTGTGCTTCTACATCCCAACACTGGTTTCCTCACTGAGAAACATCTTCAGCAAATGCAGGCGGTGACCAGCACAGAGATGTCCAAACTGTAACAACTGTCAAAAAGGCTCAGCCTTACTCTGCATACCCTTGGGAAAGCCACTGGATAAAGTGTAAAATAATACCCAGACACATTTTTTGCACATCAGTGTGCCAAACCAGGACAGAACTGGTGGGCAAAGATGGGTTGGCGCAAGAGGAAGCTCACTCAGCCCCTGCCCCATCTGTTATGTCTAGACAACAGGGAGTTACATCCTGTATTTTTTCCATATAACATCTCAAACTATATATTGAAAGAAGAGAGTATGACAAGATCAAGGAGAGTGGTATTCAACTGTCAAGGTGATAAAAGCTTCAGATAGGTAGGTGAGCACTGGATTCATGCAAGTATGAGTAAAGCAGGAGCCAGCAGGTGACAGCATGGCCCCAACTCTGAGCAAACTGAGCTCCTCCCAGGCTGTAACAAGTGTTAAACAGTGTTTTGATGTAGTTTTTGGAAAGGACTGAACTGTAGGACCTGTGGCAAAGTCCCATTACCTCTGGGTTTCCTTTCCTTTCTGATCAAGATGATAGTTTTCAGATAAGCTACAGTAGATGAAAGAGACTTACTGTTTTAAAAACTTCTTCCCCATTGCAGGAGTAATTGTGAAGAATTCTCAATTGAAATAAATACAGCCTATGTGATGAATTTAAGGCGGTGAAATTTAAGGCTGGTAGGAAGACAACAACTGTTGGAAAGTACCATGAGCAAATGATGGATGAAACTAAGGAAACAAATGGATAGATTGTCAAACATACGACCTGACAGCACAATGGGAAATTGATGGCAGCTGTTTCGGCCAGAGACCAGACCTACCACACTGCCTTAAAGCATCATTAACTTTAGTATAAAAGCTATGTGCTACAGAGACTTTATTAGGCAGAATCACAGGTGTTTAAAGACTTGATGAAGTATTTTCTTGACACAAGTGTTCTTGTTGCACACACAGATGCTGTGAGAGCCTCACGTGTACCCCAGAGCGACCCAACGTGTTTGACATGCTGAAAGGATCTGGTGCACTCTGGTAAATGGCCTGCACATCCAAAAGTGAAAATTGTGTATAGTCAGGCAAAAATAAAGTCCATTTATACAGGCGAAAAGGCCAATAAAGTGCACACATCAGAAACAGTGTAGTGAGGGAGGCAGTTAGAAGCAATACTGTGGCTCGTGCTTGTAGCATAACATTAGAGTCAGTGATCCAGACAGTTTGCCATAGACATCTCTACCAGCCCTGGTTCCCCCCAGCTATACCTGATGCGCCTTTGTCTGCAGCAGAAGATGTGCAGGTGTGAAACACTGTGCCACGGTGATTTACACTCAGGTCACGCTGCTGTATAGGCACTCCAATGGGCAAGACAGCAGGAAGGCTGCTTCCTTACATATTTAGGAATTCTCCCTTGAGTATTCATTCAACTTGAGTTTAGCTAAAAATAGACAAACAGTTGATTAATCCAGAGAAAACAAAAACAAGCTGAGTCAGTGAAGAAGACAAAACTTTCCATAGCAAAGATGTGAGCTGTACAGCAAAGCCTGAGAAGAAATAGAGTCCTGGTTGCTTCGTCAGTTATTTCTTTGGCTATTTTTGATAATATCCTAGAAGCTTTTAAAGGACATTCAACAAAGAGGTCACTTGGAAGTGTTTGCAAAGATTAGGGGAGATCAGGATGCGTTTACTGTGCACTATTTGCCACACACTTGATTCACTGTCATGGAGGAAGAAAACAGCAGAATTAATCCTCACAGAGGAAATTAGGATGATATTGTGCTGGGTCACGTTCCTGGATTATAAGATTTCCACCAGTCAGTCCTGAGTTATTGCTCTGCAAATATTCAACAACCTAATTTGATAGCTACTCTGAAAAAAAATTGCAATAGGAAATTACTTTTGTTGTGTTTCAGAATAAGCATTCCATAAAAACAAAAGGCATTTAGCTTGACACCAGTAAATGCCTAAACCTTTATTAGCACAGGCTGTATTTCAAAGTAGGTCTCAAATCATTCTGTTGCTATTAACCCTCCTAATAAACATTTTTTTTTGCACAGTTAGCACCAATTATTCTGGTTGGGAGGGTACCCAGGCTTGGTTAGATAGAGGGCTGCTCACAAACCCATCTATATCTTCAAGGTGAACCAAGATGTGGATTAATGTGCCCAAAGATAGAAAAAACCTTTCCTCAGATGCCTTCCCCTAGACCCCCTGTTATCTCGTAGAACACTAAGCCTCAGGCAGATGCTCTTCTACAACTTTCACCCTGAAACACGTGTTTTTCCTTAACTGCTTTGCACAAATTCTTTAGAGAACACATGCGCAAGTCACATTGCTGTAATAGTTACACAGCTCAAACAGAATATTGAAACACACAGATTAAAGATAGGATTTGACTTTCTGCTTTCAAGGTGACCTCAAGCTCCTAATATAGGGTTTTCTAAGTGCCCCCCACAGGTAAGGTCACCTGCACTTGTGTGCTGCTCATGGGAACGTAACCCCACCAGCCATTTTCAAATTCCCTCATGTAACTCTTCAAAGTTATACTTTGGTAAGGTCAAGAGAAAAGAATCATTTCCAAAAGCACCTGTCTGGAGCGTGGGAAACAGGCAAATCCTCTGAGTCCTATTACCAGGTCAGATACTGCAGATTAATGGAAACCCTGGCACATTTGATGGGATGATTCAAACCAAAAGACACACATTAAGCTCACGGGAATCACACGTGTGTGAAAGATGTGTGGTGGAGCAGGGAGACAGTCTATTTCTGGGAAGAAACCAAAACGTATTGCTGTTGTGTAACTTTTTCACATCCTCTCTAGCTCCCTCCACCATATTTGGTAATTCAGCCCTTCCTGGCATATCAGAATTACAGTCAAAAACATTTTGTCACATCCCAAGGGTCCAGGATACTCAACAACCATGTCATGTTGAGTGGAAGGATGACCCACGGAGCCTGAGACAGGCTGAGAAGTAACAGTTTCAGGGCCAACTGACCAACAAGCCAACACTTCTCACCACAGCTATTCTGAATTGCTCAGACATATCTTATTAATAAATAAAAACAACTTAACAGACTGCTTTGCTTTTATTCACCATGTGAGGTGGCTTCTCAGGAAAAAACACAGGATCAGGAGAGACTGTGTGGCCTGTTACGAGCAAAAGGGACGGGGTAACAAAGGCAAGGCCAACCAAACCCTCCCGAGTTGACAGAGTCCAGGCGCACCACGCACAATCAGCCTCTAAACCACCCTGGGCTGGAAGCAAGAAATATTGTGAAGAATAAAATGCTCCGGTCTCTAATAAGCTCTGAACAGTCTCTCACAAAAGAGTGACAAGGTGGCAGAAGCTGTCAGGGATGTAAGAACTAAAGGAAATATTTTCTACAGGTAGGCTGTCTTTTGTTTTATTTTATGGAGCTCACCATTTTCTGTAGAAAATACTACTTGTCCTTATAAATCTTTTCTCTCCCTTTTCAGTAAAGTTCAATAGACAGCATAAAGGGTTGCAGGAGCTCCCAGACAACTTGCTAGCAAGAGATGAATAACCATAACTTGAAAATTGGGGAAAAAATTATTTCTTAATGATTCCCCTGACAAACAGAAGTGATGCAAAAATACAAAACAGTGAAATCAAACATCAACAAAGAACAAACAGCTTAAGAAGTAGGTATCCTGAGTAAGGTTTGTGACTTGTGCCAAGTCGGTGCCTTTACAACATTCCACTTAGGCCTCTTTTCAAAATTTTTTATACTACCAATGTAGCTGGGAATGAGATCTCATTGTACAAAGCACTGTGCAAACAGAAGAGGAAAATGGCATTTGCCCCAAGGAGGTTAGGCTGTATTTAGAGCAGACAGATGGCAAACGCAGGAACAGAGGCTCAAAAGGCAGCCGATGGCTCACGGAGCAGCTACGCAGCTCAGAAGTCAAACGTCTCAAATATTTGCCTGGTGACCAGTGCTTCAGATTTCATTGTTCCTCAAGTCCTTGTCCTGCCTGCAATGTGACATGCAAATGCATGTAGGATTGCAGTGGGATATATTTTTCCTTGCATAAGTCTACGAAATTTCATCCATTCTGGAAATTCATGTAATTTGACCAAACATGCCTGCTCTAAGTAGAACATGCAGATGTAGGATGCATGCAGGCCTAAATTCTTTTAAACTGCTAAGAAGAGCACCAAATTCAAGCAAAAAGCCTAGAGAAAACATATCCTACTTCAAAATACTTAAATTAGTTACACTGATTTAACTCTACGTATTCCTGCAGTGCAAAGCAGTACTTATGTTTATGGTTCAGATTGCAAGCTCCTCACTTTTCAAGACACACAAAATAAATCTGATTGCTTTTGATGGGGTTGTTTGCATCAGCATGAGCTCAACAGCGTAAGTGGTTCGCTCTTTCCTTTTGGTAGGGCTTTGTTCTGTCACCCATGTTTCTCTCGGTCACCTGTACAACAAAATTGCATGTATCATGGCTGGACACAATGCTGTCAGTTGCACTGAAACCCATTCACTGTGGAAACGTGGCCAGTTCAGTTCATAACTCGAACCCAGCAGAGCACACATGCTCTGGTTTCCGTGGGGTTCCTCTGTGCTTAAGTGTCCAACTTTAATATTTGGAAGTTTGTGAAAGAGTTAAATGTTGATTTTAGAATCTCAGTGTCCTTTCCACTAGAGAATTATATTTCAGCATACCATTATGGCAAATTTTACTAATGTTTGCCTATGGGGATATCTGGGTAATGGCACCATCTGACTCATCATGATTTGATTTGAACTCATATTGCTTTTACTTTTTCTCTTTGCCATTCTGGCTTGTAACAGTCAACAGCAGGCTGAAATTTTACCTAAATGAGAGCATTTTTACTCTGTGCCATTTGCTTAATAGTTCACATTACTGTGTAGGGAGTGCTGCATCCTTAGGCCAAGTTCCTGGCACCCAGTTTATTAAAAGTTTCAAGGGCAACATAACAGCAGCTTCTGCATGGTAAAAACCTTATTGTCTGGGCAAAATTATGGTTTCTCAGCTAGACTGGAAGTCAAGAAAAAAATCTTAGCTGTATATATATATATATCTCTATATGGGCAGAGGTAAGTGAATAAAGGCAAGCTATACTGTTGCCACAAACTACTGATGTTTCCTAGTGAAAACAGCCTTTATTAATACTGTGTTCGTACTGCTGGTACAGACTTTGCCATCCTTGAGTTGTGTTTTCTGCAAGAGCTTTCAATGATATTAGTTGTCCAAAATAAATAAACAAATAGGAATGTGTTGAATTGCAAGAAACAAAAGAAAACTCCTGAACAGAGGAACTGAGTCAAAAGTGCATCAATGTAGTGGTGACAAGTGAGACAAACTATCAGCTTACTGGAGTGAGATCCAAACCCAAGGGAAGCTGACAGCACCAGTAGGTGGGCCTGACCCTTTGTGCTTCCTCGTTGGAATGAGAGCTGCAGTGAGAAGGGCGGCTGCACGAAGGACCAAGACATGATAGCACGGCCCTGAGCATCTTTGCTATGACAGGAGGAAGGGCAAGGAAAGTCCAGGTGACAGCTGCTCATGCTCCCGGTGTAGCAGAGCATGTATTTAAGCACAGTATGCTGGAAGACTGCAGAATTTCCCATGTTTCCAGGGTGCATAGAACCACCAGTAATGTCAATAGCTGAGCTGTGTCAAGGAACGTTTATGCTTCCTTGGTGCTTTCCACATTTGGAGATTGCCTGGATTGCTTAAATCACAATGAAGCTGCAAGTACATAATCTGTGAAAATAAGACAATTTGCCTTGTCCATACAACGTTGTGGGACATCAGAAAACACTCTACATAGTATGAAAAGTATCGTGAAACAGAACAAATACATTACAGTGTAATTTCAACTTGGACGGAAAGGAGCACCCTCCCTACCTCACTCAGGTTCCTAACTCCTTCACCACAGCCCAGGAGTCACACGCAACTGCGCCAAAAGCAAAAAAAATAGGGTGTATTCACTGGCTAGGGAAAATGGCTTTGGTCAGGCTGGAAAAAAGTTCAGATTCAGATGAAAAGACGCAATATAAAAACCAACAACCATAAACAGGAGCGTGAGCTGCACCACTGAGAACAGAAAGGTATTTCAGACAGATCAGATTTTATGTCCTATGTTCCATATCCTACATGTATTTCCAGAAGTAAAAGAGACAATAAATCTGCAATAACTACAGAACCATTTGCCCCAGTCCACAGTACTTTGAAAGCTTAAACCAATTGCTAACATGATTCAGTATTGATCCTAAAACATAGCAGCACAAGCTATTTACCTCTAGATATAACTGTTGTTCATGCAAAATGTCCAGGCCCATACTTGCTAAAAGCCAGTCAAGTGTCCAGGGAAACTGTAAGTAACACAACGTATCTTAAGTAACAACTGTTCTACCTCACAGGTAGATGTCAGAACTACTTATTTATGGCCAGAACTGTGTACATCCAATTTAGCTCTCTCTTCCATTTGTAAATGGCACACCTTCCAGTCATTATTTCATTATTGTTTCCTGTGGATTTTTTCAGCCTACCTATTGTTTGCTACTTCTCATTTGAGAGTGCTGCAATTTATATTTCAAACTGCTAGAATAAAGTGTCACGTGCAAGCATCCACCTTTATCAATCCAGAACTCAAGTCATGAAAATGGTATCCACCAAGTTTGTATTTCCCATCTTGAAATCAGAGTTTGGCAGTAAGCTACTACGCTCTCTTGAGTGAATTAGGGCATGTTCTGCAAATCGCTTCATGCACCAAGGACAACATCCCTGATCCATGCCCAGGAACCAGGTCATCGTGAGGAACAGCTGGAAGTACCTGCACTGCATTGAGTTCAAGTGCCTGCAAGGGGACATGTGACGCGAATGCCCATATGTTCAGACTATCGTAATTACAAGAGTGGGGTTGTAGAACGTCTTTCAATCCTGAAGAGTATTCTGCGTTTAACCAGTGAAACACGCTGGTTGGGAACCTACTACACAGCACTACACTAGCTGTGTGTGCTAGTACTGCAAAGTGTTTGAGCAAAAGAAGCCGAAGTCTGAATTTCAAAGCAGAAAAAAAAGCAGTAACATGAGAAAGGACTAAAAACAAACTGGAGTTTAAAGTGGCACAACCAGATGCATACAAAAAATGAAAATTCTTTCTGAAGTTCCAACTTCCTTTCTCCCAATAGTTGATCATATTTTTCCCCTGAAAAAGTCCAGAGTATTTATTTAACAGAATTTGATAAATATCTTGAAAAATATGAGAAAGATATTAGTTATTGCCAGCCTGTGATTAGTGTTGATATTGATCTAGAAAGCTAGATATTATTATTTTTAGACTACTATAAAGTACTTCAGTGGCTTATGTTGAAATTATTTCAGAAACTGTTTTTATTAATACACATCTGTCTGTACTTCTAAGCAGGTGATAGAAGTTTGAACTTCAGCTTTAAAATCATGAGACCCTTAGTTGCTAGGAAACCAACAAATCTAATTCCTATGTCTCTTATAACACAAAAATATAATTATATACTGATTCTCTCAAAGAAACTCCCACTACGCGTTTTTCAACTCCTGCTTTTGTCAGTGATTTGAAGCTTTCTTTTGATTCATTAAAGCTAAAGAAAAGGCACATCAGTTATAAAGATATTGGTAAATATGTTAACAGAACAAAGATGGAACATTCTTTTATCAGAATTTTTCCTTTCTCTCATTGCTGCTCAGTCATTTCTTATTTCAGCAAGTTATACGGTCTTGAAATCTACTTCTAACATGGATTTGCAAATTTATCTTTTATATTTCATTAGCATGATTGTTGATCATTTCTGGTTCAGAAGATGTCTTTGTAGACAATCAATCTAGTGTCTTTATGAGAAACATTATTCATAAACACATGTAAAAGGTCTGTGCTTTCATTACAGCATAACCAGTTAACCATCTATCTATGTGTGCCCATCTGACCTTGCAATTACTGCCTTATCTATATGATGCATTGCAACCGAGTTATTAATTCTACTTCCTTAGACATTAATACTTTGGCTTGGCAGGTCTACCAGGAAGAATAACACATATTCCATTAATAATAATTATTAGTGACATGATAGGAGCCTGAGTATAATTTTATTCAAAAAAGTGTTATTTTGTCTGTGGACATAAGCAAAAGTAAATACCCCAAGTTCTGTGAAACTCATTTCTTAATTGTATCATAGAAACGTTGCTGTACAAAAGAAACAGTGATACTGTACACTTTTATAAGAGAAAGAAAAATTAAATGATATCTCAGTACAAAATCAATATCCTCTCCACTAATTGTCTCATATTTTCTCAGCATACGTCAATAAAATACAGATACAGTGATAAGAAAGAAGTTAGGAGAGTCAGTTTGGTCCCTTCTTCCAGGGTTCTCAAAACTCCAGAAGTCCCTGTTTTCTGTTTGCTTTGCTTGGGATAGCACAGACAACATGCCGGCAGCTGCCAGCACAGCATCGCATCCCTCAAGCCTTGGCGACCACAGCCGAGCCAAGGCCAACACCCAGACACACTGCGTGTCCTCGCTGCACAGAAACGTCCCTTCTGACAAAAAATGAGAAACCTCAACTGGCACAGATGACTCTTCTCCCCCAGTTTCAGAGCCTGCTGGTGCTGCCAGCTGCTGCCAGGGGTGCGGTGGCAGCGCTGAAGAGGAGGCTCTCAGGCCATGATGATGTGCCGTGTAAGCTGCCGGCACTTAGAATTGTTTTTCTCTTTGCCTTTAACAAAGTAAATAGGGAACGACATACAATAAACTGCATTAAAATGTTTAGATTGCAAATCATACACTTAAGCTTAGAAAATGGCAGACTTTTATGCTGCCATGCAGTCTTTAATTCTGCCCTTTCAGGATTATGACATGTTTTTCAAAATCCACGATCTGAACTACTTTTCCAAACGCAGAGCTTTGAGCAAGATAAGAGCTCAGTGTTGGAAGATAAGTGCTGGAAAAAATCCAGCATGCATAGAATTAAGATTGCACAAAGAACTATAAATTTAGATTTTCCCAGTTCTCCAGTCCTTGACCTTGCGATTGAGAGTCATATTTTTAATGTATAACTTTAGTGAATAAATCTGCATATACACAAATATTGTTATACGCATATCTCAAATACACAGACAGATCCATTTTCTCTATTGAAAACATTTCTCTCATGGAATAATTTTAAAAATCCTTTGCCCACTTAAGTAATCCTAAAAAAAGGATTCTACTGCAAGGATGAAACTATGCCCTGAAAGCTCACTGTGTACTTCTAAACAGAAAACCTCCATCACTAAAAAAGCATCACTTACCAGAATAACATCTTTCCTTCACACCCAGCAGTTCCCACTGTGGTTCTTATGTACACCCCAAAGAACGCTCTAGAGAGAACAGCTGAGCTCTCTTGTAAATGGAGATGGAAAGGACTAAGACTGTTTACATTAAGAAAAAGACAACTAAGGAAAGACACGATGAAAGGAAGGTAAAACAGATATGGAATGGGGGGTTTGGAGTCTACCTGAAAACAAAAAGCTGAGTGTTTGCTTCTCCTTAAAAAAAAAAAATAGTCTAACTGTCAGAGACACCCTCAGCATCACAAGCAGCACATTCTCCAGCACATGCCTTGCTACAGCTGCCAGGTGCATGGGGAACTGTATCAATATCGTGCTTTTCTATTCTAGCACTGATTTCTAAAAGAATAATACGATAAACAGGTTCCTCCACAAAATACAATAGAATATTACAGCATGTATTGACCTTCAGCTCTAGGACTTCATCACTCTCATCCGAATGTGCAGTGCCAAGAAAGCTGCATCTCAACAGGATGAACAAAAATGTCTGGAGGACAGAAGGCACCGCCTGGTCCACCACTGCTGCAGAAGACCCGCCTGAAGTGACACCACGACCAGGGCTCAGCAGAAGTGCCTTTGATCTCAAGTCACTGCTGTCCGTGCCTTATCCCTGCGAAAGAGAACTGAGCCTGTGTGAGCACGGCTTGGATGATCCAGGCTGACCATTGGAGTGAGCCTTTCAGAGCCACTTACTGCACAGCTGAAACAAGCTTACAACAAGACCATAGAAGTCGCACTAGCCAGTCAAGAGTAAAAAGGAGAACTCAGATGACACAATCAAGCATTGATTTGTAAAATTATTACTACACAAAATTAAACTTCAGCCACCTTCTATTAAGCCACCTCCATTCTCTGCACTGATCATCTGATGTTGCTATTTACCAAAGAATTTAATTAAAAATTAGTTAAAGAATATGGTCTGGAAGGGTACACATTTCTAAAGTAGCTGGAATTAACTCAATTAAAAATGCAACAAAACACATGTGGAGGGTGAGAAGAACAGATGCAGCAAGAAAGAGAGGAAAAGAGAAAGACAAGAAGCCACCGTTCTTATAGTAAACATGAACATGCCTGCAAGAGGATTACCAACAAGTCACTGGAGCAAATACGGCTTATTAGACTCCATTGTGAATATAAGTCAGGTAAAATGTCTTCAGGCACACTTCAGAAAATAAATAAAATCTGGGGAGAGAGTTTGGCTCAGACACAGTTTCTTTGCATTTTTTTGTTGTTATTAAAGCCCATGCTCTAAAGAAAAGATGGAAAAGTTTGCTCATTCACTTGCCATATTACTGTAGGTCAACATTAAAAATGAGAGTATGAGGCTCCAAAATCATAAATTCCCACTCTTTTTTCTCTGCAAAATTCAGAGGGCATAAAAAATTTCTAACTACAGTATCATTGCTTCTATCTGTTCTTCCCTAGATCAGGGCAGCATGTCCAGCCAGGCCTTTAGGAATAAGCATCTCTGCAGAGCATGAGTAGCAATTATCCTGACTTCAAACTACCTAAACACTTCGTCTTAAAATAAGCCTAGCTGTAACTATACACATAATTCAGACTCTGAGCCTGAATTTAAGCCCTGAACATAAAGCAAAACTACTGCAGTTGCCTCCACAGCTGGTCTTTTCCCCCCTGTATCCATAGGCAACACTGGGAGACAAAAATATAAAAGTAAAAAGAAATGAGGCTTAATAACCTGTATTTCTGCAATATTCAGCAGGAATCAGCGGTAGTCAGATCTGTAGATTATACCGATGCAAGAGGCAGAGGATGCTTTGGTCCAAGCTGACATAACTACCCCTCCATGCCAATCAATTTTGCAAATTTATTCCAGCTAAGGTCCTCTCCCAAATGCAAAAGAAAATTAATGAGCCTAAAAAATGTACATTGATATCAGTGCTTTTGCACCACATCCTTATGGAGTAGAACGTCTTTGCAGCTTCCTCAGGACTCTCACAGAAATCAATCACTCTCGTTCATTTGAGCTAATGAGTACTTACAGCATCACCTCTTTTGAGAGGGGACAGAGGAAGGGAAGAGAAAAATAAGCAGAAGAGTAAAGTAAGGTCTTGAACCTCAGGCTCTGAGTTTAAAAGGCAGCTTAATCTCCCTCTAAAATAATAGATCCTTTGGTGCTGTTTGAGGACACAGAGGACAAGAGAATTAATTTGGAAACTCTCTTGCGTATATGACAGATGAACAAAAAGGCTTGTCTGTACCTTACAGAGAGTTTATCCACCTGGAGGAGATATACCACTTTTTCCCCCCAATACTTTATTTTGTGCCAGTACTTATTTTATTCACAAAGCAGTGCTTTAGCTAAATTATGCAATATGGAGAAAAGCAGCCTACGTTTATACGTTTATTATAACAGAAACCATATATAGTTCACCTTACAGAGAATGACTGTTAGAAGTTCAAGTTATAAAATAGAAGACTTTTTAATATATTCTGTATTTTATACCTCTAGGCATAAAGAAAGGGGTAGCTCTAACCAATAGCTTTAGAAAATTTGTTTCATATCCACAGCACTGTCAATAATGACAAACAACTAATTTTCCCTCAATAAATGTATCTTTTATAAGAGCACTTCCTTTTACAACTTCTAGCATAGAAACTGTAAGAAAGGAACACAACAAGATTAGGTGAGAGCAACTCGACCTAATATTGAAAAACAGATTACTGCTCTCCTATATTATAGAGGTTATAAAATCAGCGATTTCTATGTGGAACAGCTCACAAATATTAGTAACGATTTCTTGCAGTAGAAATTGGGAAGACAATAAGACGTCCCCTTTAATCTGAAATAATGCAAGCATGTTAGATGCTTTTCTCTCTCAAAATGCAAAGGTGACTTAAGAATTATCTACTGTGCCTCAGCAACAAATTGAGAAAGAAATAAAATTATAACTTGCTACCTGGACACACATACACTTTCCCATCACAATTAATAATGATAGTTTTATTATAGTCCATGTAGCAGCTAATCAATAGGATTTGATACTTGCACAGTCAACAATAGTTCCCGTGTGCTTGCATGATGTCCACTGTTACAACAGGTGCCTTCAGGCTACTGCATTTACAACCTATGGCTCGAAGTCAGGAGAGAAACATGCTTATACTCCATATATCACTCTTAACATTTGTTCAGATACAGGCTGGACACTCCAGAGCATGGGGTAGAAGGGCAGAACAGGGGAGGAGGAGGGAGAAGAATAAAAGGCAGGTGGAATAGGAGGTGAGATTACTGGAGACTTAGAGGTGAGAATTGCAATTCTGCTACTTCTGGATCATTTTTGTTCTGTGTTAGCTCAGAAGAGCAATTCCATACTTCCTCAGAAGAAACAAACTATAAAATTATCCTCCATCTCTCGTAGTGAACAAAGCCACAGAAGAGAGAAAGAAAAGAAACAAGCGAACAAAAAACAACAAACCACAAACTCTACACAATAAACACTCAACACACACACTTGCTGAATGGTAAGAGAGGTTTCTTTTCTGCAACACAGTATAGGGAGAAAACATGGCAAACAGGTACATTTGCACTGCACTACCTCACTACCTTAAGTCCTGCACTAGCACCAAGAAGAAATACTTATTTTTTTAATCTTTTTAATTTCACACCTACTATTTAATCCCTTTAATGGAATTTCATTCAGTGATTCCTACATCTCTAGAGGAGGTCAGAGTCGATGATCACGGTGATGCCTTCTGGCCGGCAAATCTAGGAAATCACTGGGCCATTATAGTCTCTCCAAAATATGCAATTAGAAGTACTTATAACACCAGCAGCTGTCTGAGATTCAAAAGCCTCACAGACTTATCTGGCTCAGGGAGCTAGAGAAACAGAAAAAAACAAACCAAACCAAACGCAAACTGTTAAAACTTCCAGTTTCCCAAAACTTCTAAGAATACAGGTACAAGCTTCACATTTGAGATGACACCCAGACCACCATCCCTTGTACTCCCAGCATCATCAATCTTAAATAAATAAATAATAATTTAGTCATTTAAATAACTTCTAAGCTGAAAGGCTTGCCTAAAAGCTATTTTTGAAGAGGAATATTTTTGCCTGCTAGAAGCAGAAATGGGGTTGGATCAGTTGGTGGTGATGGGAGGTATAAAATGATACTTCTGAGGGCCTGCTGCAGTTGCTGTCGCGTGCCTGGCAGCACACAGGGGGTAAGGGGAGCACCGTGAGTAGTGTGCTATAGCCAGTCTCAGATTCAGAAGGGCAGAAGGCTGTGTGCCCTGTGGAAAGAGGACAACGAACAAAAATGAGAATGAGAGTTCATTCCTCTCAAAGTTAAGAAAAATGCACAGTCCATGCAGTTTGGCTGATTAGTTGAAGCAGTTTTTACCAGTTTCAGAAGAGGGGAATGTAGACAGAAGCGGAATTAGAGACACAGTCTGCATAGCATTTCTCAGGTTAGAACCGTAAGAAAACTTTGCAGACACTTGGATTGGACAAAGTTATCACCACCTTATCAGAAACACATAAAAACCAGATTCATCTTAGAGCTACTGCCACTCTTCCCTGTCCCTCCTGAAGAACACCTTATGTTTCACCACTTCAACTATTTGCTATTGAAGTGAGGAAACAGCTCTCTAAAAGACCAACAGGTCTAGTAGCCAAGATGGTTATAAAACTTCAATCACTTAAATTTGCAGAGGAGGTTGAAGGAGTAAATATTGTTGAAGAACACTCAGTCATTCAAGCCCGAATCATCAGCAAGGTTGCCAGCAGAGAGGTTTTCCACCCCAGAAAACCCACGCAGGAATTCAGCAACCTCCCAGCATTTGGTGATCATGTCAAAACAAGTTGTTTGTAAAAGCTGGATAACACTTTCACTGTGGTGCTGCACTTCTCTCCATTACACAAATATGTCTCTGTTTTAAAAGGAAAACACTTCTGTTGCCTGAAGTGTTTATTTTCCCACTATTTTGTAGAGGTAACAGACCACTCCAGTGTTGCTTTCACACAGTGACAGTTGCCTCTTGCTGACCCTGCAAAGCACCAGGGTTAGATAATAACGACTTGGCTTACTTTGCAAGTGAGATTTTATGTTATATGCTATATGCAACCTTTAACACATTTTAGAAGGTCAAAGAAGAGGCTGCTCAGAGCAGAGCAGCCTGCAGCAAGGCCATGGCCCCGCAAAGGGGAGAGAGCTCTGTCCCGGGCAGCGGGGCAGGGTCAGCCCGGCTCCCAGAGGAGTTACTGGGAGTTTTGCTACTGAATCCGGTGAGAAGGAAAAGACAAGAGCATAAGGAATAGGAAAAAGCTCCCTAAAAGGGAAGGAGCAGCAGAAGAACCAGACAGAAAAAAATGACTGGTAGAGAGCTCTGGAGACACAAAGTACTTAGGAAGTACTGTAGATGCAGGTTTTCAGGGGAAATA
Source organism: Streptopelia decaocto (assembly GCF_964273445.1). Classification (NCBI taxonomy): domain Eukaryota; kingdom Metazoa; phylum Chordata; class Aves; order Columbiformes; family Columbidae; genus Streptopelia; species Streptopelia decaocto. The sequence continues at coordinate 5,513,744 of NC_138665.1, forward strand.
GAAGTGCCAGGAGGAAATGGAAGAACTGCGGAAAAACAAAATGAACTTTTTAGCAATTACTTTCCATCCCCAATAGAAAAAAAAAAAAAAAAAAGCCATCTATACAAAAGCAAATACCAGGTGAGAAGGGAGTAATGCTTTAATAAAAATGTACCGGGTAATTTCTGGTTTTGCAAAAGGAAACTGGGACTGAATACACACAGCTCCTTTTCATTATGATCTTACATTGACCAAATAAAAGGCCATCTCACTTATCAGAGCCAACATTTGCCAGCAATGCATTTCTATAGTCCAGGCATCAGCACCTCCAATTATTCTTGGGGGTGTCCATTGTTTTTAAAATAAAGTTTTTACACACTTTGTTTTTACAAAGGACGATTTCACAGACCTCTTTGTGCTCTAGAGGAGCTGAAGTATGCACAGTAAGTATCACACATTAAATAGCTCTCTTTATACCTCTCCATTATAGATGTTCAGTAGGTGTAGGCTTAAGAACACACACTGTTTAAAGACAGGGTAAAAATGCCTTACCAGAGGCAGCACTACTATAAAGAAAGAACTTGCACTATTTACCGTATTTTAAGATCAGTAATACATTAAAAGCCATCAAGAAGAAATTACATGCAGCCCACATTGTTTTCAATGTGTTGGTTTTTTTAATTTTCCCTTTTTTACCATCTTGATCCATATAAATGATGGACCAACTATAGAGTGAAAATGGTTTCTTGGGAGACATGGGGATAATGCCCATTATGTGCTGCTGATTCCCAGTGTGTAAGGGCTGGTGTTATGCAGGAAATTGCTGCAATGTTAAATTTCACTGCAATCCATTTGCTGTGAATTGATGCAGCCAAATAAAACGAAAAAGTTTATTACGAGTCCTTTCATAAGAAGAACTAATCAGAAACCAACGTTCACTCAGCTACACACACAAGAGTTTCCAAGTTTAGTCTCAGACACTCGCACCTGAGATAACTCACCAACTGGGGGCAGAAATTTTGCTTCCCATTTCCCCACCTAGAAATCATTTTTTATACCATCTGAATGATGTCTGTAAAACACTTTCTCTGGAACTACATTTTTCCAGACATCTCCTCTGTTCATGGGGGGCTCACTTAATGCTTTTAATGGGAAGAGCCTTGATTGAGCAGGCACTCAATACCAGTAAAAAAGCCAAATGAGCAAGCTAACTGTAGTACCACAAAGCATAACTCAAAAAAGGTGCTGAAACACACCCTTAAGTGTTTCGAGCTTGACCCAAAGCTCACTGTGGTTAATGACTGAATTTCTACTTGGTGTCTTCCTGGGTGCTTTAGTAATGTCTCTCCCTGAATAGGGCCTTAAGGACACACTCAAGAGCCTTGCTGATTTGGGCTTTTATTCAAGTCAAAAAGAGCATTTGGTTTTCTGGTTAGAGAGAACAGCCCAGAGGATATTTGGAAATACCACTGTACACAGAAAAGGCAAGATTCTCCTGCAGGTCAGCAAGTCGTGGCCCCTTCACCAGCAGTGCCCGCACTGCACAGCCCATCCCTGCTCCCGCTACAGAGATCACCAGCGCGGTCCCAGAGCCCCACGCTCAGGAACAGGGAGGTTTGGGATCTCTCTTCATTTGTCACACATTAAGGAACCAACAATGTATTTTGAAAGCACTGAGGCCACTTGTCCTTTTTCAAGAGCACCTTGGGTTTTTGGCCTAACTCCTTGAGTCCTGGTGATTAACAGATGAAGGACTGTTCTGTATTTATGTTATGCCAAGAGAAGTATTTTTATGTACACTGCAAGTCAGTAGTACAGCTCCACATTTGAAGAGAGCAGTGAGCTGCTGTCCTGTGAGACTCCCCTCAACCTTACACAATAACATTACCATGCCAAGAGCCATTCTGTGACACCCAGTACGGGCATTTCTAAACAATTCTGAGATTTCTGAAACTTCTAAAATAAGCTTCGTGGACATTGCATTCCATCCAGCAGCTGACACTAGACAAGCTGCAGAGAGTTACCCAGGCTCACAGTTCGAGGAGCAGATCCATGGAAAGTGTTCTTCACGACTGTATGGAGCCAGACACAGGAGTCAGAGGGCTCCTCTTATTCTTTAAGTTCATATACTTGAGATCAGGACCTGCCCCTTCAGACCCAAATGCTTTGAAAAGGTCACACTGCCAAGCATTTAATCAAATTACTGCTTTTGAAAATTGTTCACTCAACATATTTTCTTCCCTCAATCATGGAAGAATATTATGGGAAAATGGTACATATTCTGTATTTCAGGCTTTTAACGTCTGGATCCGACTATCAACTTGCTGTTTGTAGATTTCCTCCTTTAATACACCACTAAAAATGACTGTACAATCGGGCCACTTAGTTATAACATGATCATTTGTTTACATGGCATGTTTTAGTGAATCATTAATATATTTTGTCAGTACTTGAAGTAATCCGCCCTTTACCTTGCTACTTCACAATACACCCCATGCTTAATGGCCCATTAAAATATGCCCTGTTGAATCTTGCGGCTTAATTGATGCACTTTTGCTGGTTTGATGTTATTTTCAGAAAATTTGTTTTTATTTTCAGCAAGTAAGGACAGCGCTAAATTAAAAATGAGCTCAAAAGGCCATCTATTAAATGTAAATGTGGGTGTTTTCCTTATGATTTTTTCTAATCCTCCCGGTGTTCAAGATTATGGCACATTTAGATTTAAATTACCAGATTGGTTGATCACAGTAGGAAACAGAGTAAGCACATAATTTCTATTTTGACAGAACAATAGGAGATTTTTATACATTTCAGTAAGCAGAACTACTTAAAAAAAAAATTCTCACTGTGTTGCACCATCTTTTACTCACGAACATCCTGTTGAAAATCCAATTAGCATATGCAGAAGGAAGAGAATTCCTGCAGTTAAACTCCATTGCCACAGCAGACATCAGAAGTACAAAACAAAGCTCCAATATTTAAATTTTTCTGTGATCAACCTTTGCAGTGCCAAAAATTTATCATAAATTATACTTTAAATTAGAATTTTTTCTTATCTGTTTTTAGAATTCATGCAGGGAAATGGAAGTACATAAATAAGCTTCATAACTCTGAAAGCATTAGCGTATTTGCAAAGAGGAGCTGGTCAGAAAAAATGCTGATGAGTGGACTTTTCCCTATATAGCAATATTTGATTCTTACTGATTGCAGCAATACATTGTGAGACCGTATTCTTTTTTTCATGGGGAGTGAATAACTGGGAGCCTATCAGTCTCTATTAATTCTAGCATTATAACTGATCAGCATATAAATCTAAATCCCAAATGGATCGGTCTCTCCTTGACACTAGAAGCTGCACAGGTGAAAACAATTCTTTCTCTGCAAGTTTGTGTTAGGGACTTCATTTTTCACATATTTTAAACCTGAAATTTATGTACAACAAGAGGAAATACACTGACTGGTCACTAAAGCACATCTCATTCCATGAATGATCAAGATGTCAAAGCAAGTGGTTAGTGAGTTGGAGGTGGTCAGCTTTACACCTATTGTATCCAGACACAACAGAAGTTCCAGCAACTTTAATATGGAAGGTTTCTTTCTAAAATCTGCCACTGTTGTTTTGCTATATGTTAAGGTAATGCTGTTTGTTACCACTTAGGCAAGAAGTGTGTTTCACAAAACGTTTACTGCAACAGAGAACGTTTTCCCTGGGGAAAACTGTCTCATAAGGAGGTACAGCAAGCAGACAGTTTGGGCACCATGGCATTTGAGTTTAGCCTAATATGGGATAAAGGTCCTTAAAATGACAAAATAAAACACTGTGCAATTTGCTCAGGCAGAGGCAAAGAAAGACAACACAGGAAATTGCGGATACTTGAAACTCAGTGACAAAAGGGCACAGTCAGTAATTTGTGTTTGTTTTCCTCCCCATTCATTGCTATTGAGAAAACAAGAAAAATGAAACTACAATCTAATGATTAGGGCACTATCTTAGGCTCAGAATGAGTTCCCTGGGTTGATACAGACTGCCTCTGTGATCCTTGACAAGTCACATGGTCCCACTGTGGCTTGTTCTCCACACCATTAAATTGGTTATCCCAGTTTCTTCCCCACAGGTGTCAGATGCTCAAGCACTACAGTGATATGGACCATAGCTGTAGTACCAGTGGGACTTAACACAGCAGGCAGTCTTCGTTCATTATCTGCTTTCATCTTCTAATGCCTTCAAAGGTGATACTTCTGACTGAAATCTGGCATGGAGTCCAAGCATAAACTCAAAGACCACTAATAAATCATAGGCAAATTATGTTTGAAGCTGCCTCTGTAGAGATGGAACAAGCTACTGCCAGTAATACAATACAAAACAAATGAAGGCAACTTGTCCATAAGTAATACTGTGCAGCTAAGATAATATTGTACAAAGTCTGCATTCACTGGAGGAAAAAAAAAATAAGCCTGCAAGAGCAATTATTTTGGAAATGACACCCACCAAATCACACAGGAGTCACAGAATCCTGGTCACCTTGGGTTATACGTGCACTAGCAAGTAAGGCAGCACAGCAGAGGGGATTTGTAAAGTAAAGAGCTGGTTTTCATGGACAGCACCATGCTGTGTGCATTTGGGGATGAGAGGGCAAGTAGCTTGGACCACCCCTAGTCTGATGCAGTGGACAGGGTACATGCGGCAGCTGGAGTACCCCTTGCTCCAGCAGCACATCTTCCAGCCCAGTTGTATCACAAAATAATGCAACCTCTTTGCCCTCCAAGACTGAAGCAAATCAAAGCATGCAGTAACTGGAAATTATTGGGAAACTCAGTTCATAAGCCAGCTCCTGATCTGAACTACAACTTTAACGTAGACGCACCTTTGTAGGACATGAAAATACATCCACTGTGGCGAAAGCCAGCCTGGGAATTTGGGTGCCCTGAATGGCATCTCAGAATTATCCCAACATACTACAAGGCAACATAAACAGTTTCCAAGCAGTGCAACAATTTGTTAGAACTTGAATACTAGGAGCAGGATTGCAGGTGAGCTCTAACATAAAAAGTTAAGAAAACACAGATTCCAGTAACCCAGCTGGCACAAAACAGAGAAATGAATTAACAGCATGGCATCCTACTGCAACGGTGCTGGCCATAACTCTCCAGTATTCCCTGAAAACAACAAATATGGGTTTTGTGAGGCAACTGAAATGGTAATCAGAACATAGTTCACAATCTAACAGTGACTCCAACCTTCGATAGCTTAACAGCAAGCTTTATACCACTCCTAGCAAAGAAGAGAGCAAAGGATAGAGTGGGGCCACAGGCCAGCAGGGATCAATGACCAGAATTCAGCTTTCTAGCACTGGTGGTTCTGCAAGCTCAAAAAGCCTAGGCTCGGTGCCATTCAGGTGCCATCAACCCAGAAAATGCCTCACCAAGGTCAGCCGAGACGAAAATATAAACTTGTATCATTGCAGTGTTAATCAACATCCCTTCAGCCCTGCCCTTCCCCTTGTTGTCCCTGTGTCCCTGTACCTGCTCCGCTCCACCCTGCTCCAAACATCTAACTGCCGTCCCTGCTGAATGCCACAGCTACTGCACCCAGTGGGCTCGGATCCACCTCCTACAACCCAGGAGCATTATTGCAGTGAAAGCAGTAGGAATTTTTCAGTACAGAAGCCAGCACAACAGAACAGCATGTATTTTACCTAGTGGGTGTATAGCATGCACTTTCCAGAATTCAGACTGTATTCAAAAAAAAAAAATATAATAATTAAAAAAACGCAGACTTTGTTGAACTTCTTCAGCTAATGAAGTGCACACAGAATACTAAATTGAAGGCACTAGACCTAAAATATTCTGTTTTCCTCTGCCCTCCTGTTTCTCATTAATATGCTGAAAAACAAAGGAAGGATAACAGTCTGAGTCTATGACACAAATTAAAATTATATATACAAAGCCAAAGAGGAAATAACATACACATTGGGTTCAGCAATTATATTCAACAGAAAGATGAAAAATTGATACAGCGAGAAAAATGCACTGCCACATGAGCCTTCTCCTCTCCCCAAGGATAAAACGGGACTTTGAATTGAATTGCTTCTACAACCCGCATCTATATTCTCTAAGGCAGCAACAGACTGACTAACTACCCTTTGCAATTGCAAAAGCATGCAGGTAACCACAGCCGCTCCATGGTCATCATTCTCTGTATTACATGAGCCACATCAAACCACCCCATATCTGGTGACATGCCATGAATGATGAGGACTGTGACATGTTTTCCAGATCAATTTTTCCACTAGTGCATCCCAAATGCTTTTCCCTCCTTCTCCTATGAGAAAGGAACTGTCAACTTTAGCTGCCCAGAGCCAATTTGAAAACATAAATTCAATTCATATTTTTATCCTAGTAACTCACAAAAGTGTCCCTCTGCTCCAACATATCCTGTTTGAATTAAAATCTCTTCAGAGATATCAAGTCATTAGCTTAAGCTTAACATAGCAAGACTTCTCAAATCTTTTTCCCTTTCTTTCCTCAGTCACCGCTGACAGCACAGTGCCACTTGCTGCAACCCATAACCTGGGATAACCTTCAACTCAGACCCTTCTCTCTATCCATAAATCCATTGTATGTGTAAATCTCGCAGATGCTCTCTACATAACAAATTCAGATATGGCTTTTCTTATCAGATCATAGTGGAAAAGCTCCTTCTAGGCTCTCAACACCTTTTCTCTTTATTTAAACAACATTTTTTTTTCCCTGGGTTTGACAAATGCAATTCTGGCCCTGCTCACATCCATTTGCAATACTTGTGAAAAGATCATTTTCCTACCCTGTCACTTCGACCACATCAGCCATCCTATCTGTCCTCTTTGGGCTCCTTCTTTTACGTTGTATCAAACTAAAAGCATCTTCATTTTCTAAGCTCTTCCTTGCCTGTCCCTGCCTTGTCATCTCTCATTCTGCAATGTGAAACAGATTGTCACTTTTCTTCAACCAGTGACTTCCAGCTTTAGCATCCACTTGTTACAAAAATACAAAAGCAGATTCATCCTCATTGCCACTGTGTCCTTCATGTGAGGAGTCATCTCCAAAGTTAATTATTACAGTCCCTCAACTCTCTCCACAAAGATTTCCATCCCCTTATAGGTAGGAAATGACCAACCTTGGACAGTTGTATGCTGAGACCTAGCATGCCACCTACTGTCATCGCACAGTTTGAGTTCCTCTGGCTTTAGCAGTCACTTTTGTCTCATCTTACCACACTGTGTGTTCAGTGCTGGTGCAGTGCATGCAGCTATCCTTCATAGCCCAAGGCTGGGCTTCTGGGCACAGTGGGAATGCAAATAATGATGAACAAAACTGCCGTATTTCTCTGCACGTGGCTGTGCGGCTGCTCACTGAAGAGCCCCAGTTGGAAGTCGGGCTCCCGCCCTGCCCTGGCTGCACATCTGAGAGCTCCACATCTTCGCTAGTGCAGTCCAGGTCCTTGTAATTTCCTTGGTGAGCGCAAAGGGCTCAAAGGATTTTCAGATCATCCAGTATTGACAAGTAAAAGCTTTTATATTGGAGAAATATGAAACAGCACAGGTCTTGGGCTTCTTTTAAGAAACACATAAGCCATGAGATTTCATTTCATGTCATAAGAGTTTTGCTTTTAAAGATCAGAAATCTGTGCCAAAAGGCACTTCTTTGCCCTAGCAACCATTTCCAGGGCAACAGACCTTCTTAAAAAGTTGAAGGTCTTTATGTCTCGCAGAATCAATTCTTCAGAGGTCTTCATTTTCCATCCTTTGCAAGGGATAGGTGCTCAGGTAGTTTATTACATGTATACCGTACCAATTCAGATTAAATTTTATCATTAGAATATTAGATATATCTATAGCAATACTGATTTATCAATCAGGACTCAACATGGGACATCAAGAACAAAAAGGCAGGTTCTGCATCTTGAAATTGAGACCAATACCCATGCCTGGGGACTGGTAAAGACACTGTTAAGATATATAGCTTATCGTGTACTGGTACCCCAAGAGTAGATGCAAAAAGAAAAGAGGAGTTTGGGGAGACTAGAGAAAGCACCGAGAAAGGGAAATGCCATTAGAAAAGCGCAAGAAAATTCCAGATATTTAAAAGGAAAAATCCTTGTTGTACTTCAATTTTTCTTTCCCAAGAGAAAACAAAAAAGAACCAGAATCCTGGTTCATTAATCTATGTTAAAAATGCTTCACCTAATATACTGAGCTTTGATCTACTCACATCAGCTTTCATCTTCAACTAATCATTGTGCTCTGGGCTGAGCAGCAGCAGGACTGGTATATTTCTCCAAAACCTATTGGACAGTAACTAATTTTAAAGACTGGTTTGCAGTTTGTAATGACATGGCTCTTGTATATGCTCTGTATAAATCAGTACAGTCTCACATGCTACACTGAACAAATCAATAAATCACTTATGAGTAACACTTGCAGACCCTTTATTATCAAGTGCCCTTTGAAACACTTCCTGCCCCTTTCACATAATATTTCCTATCTTCAATAGTTACTTGAAAGGTATTTTATCATTTAACTGTCTGTCACATTGGAGACATCTTATGCTTAACTGCCTAGTTGCTAAAAGATCCAGAAGACTTCTGTGAACCTGTTTTCCTTGGCCTCAATACCCTTGAACATTCTGGTAAAATCAGGACAAACACTGGCATATGGAAGTGTGACCCCAGAACAAGATCCATCCTAAGAGTAGCAACAAAATATTATGGGATCTGTCCATTTACTTAAAGCAAATAAATTTTCTAGTTTTCAGTATAAGTAGTTTATAGCAAACTGCTCACAGCCAAAGAACACACGGAGAATTATTTATCTTACTCATTTGGTGAATAATTCTGGAAATCAAAACATTTGCTTATGGTGAATTGGTGAATGAAAAAGTGGGTTTGATCACATAAGTTATTGATTACAAACTCAGTCAGTTTTAATTATAAAACCACCTCCAGGTGGATTTATATATGTTACAATGATTTCTGAACGCAGAGGGATTCACAGATATTCATTGCACTTGCTTGTTTCCATAAACACAAACAAAGCCTCTGCCCCACTAGTTCCTGTTTCTGAATAAATTCTTCTACCCTTCATTTTTGGGTTTTTTGTCTTTTAAATTTCCTCCCAGCGGTGACAATAGAAATGAACAGATTCTACCCTAAAAGTTATTTGGAATAACAAAGCTCCTTCTGTTTTTTTTAAAGGTCATCCATGCTAACAGCATGTAAATCATCATTCTTTTCAAAAGATCAATAGATGCAAACTCAGGTTAGCTGTATACAGAAAGTGCCATGTATCTTTTTGCTAACAGCACTAAGATCACAATTTTCAAACGTGTCTATGTGAATCACATGTACCCAAATCTCATTGGAAGTCAGTGGGCACAGCTGCTAATTTGCTCATCAGTATCAGAAATGGTCTCATGTAATCCCTAAGGATTTGTGCTCTTCATATTCCAGAACTCACATTCTAGTCTTTGAGATTAGCCAACATAGCTCCAGATATATAGTCCTGCTCAAGACAGAGGGTAAACATGTTTAGGTACCTAAATAGGATAGAAATGGGATAACATCTTTGTAGTGCCACAACCAACTTCTGCTGATGTCTGCTGAGGAACGAGCAGAGAGAAACTGGGAAATATGCACCAGAGAAAATGTATCTGCTTTGGACATCCTCCATTATCAGTTTTTCCACACACTCGTTTTTATCTTGTGCTTCTGCTCATTCCAAACTTGGGTTCACAAAGGTCAAGTGTAGCTCAGCATGGCTGGGGCACCAGAGCCATGGCTGCCCCGCTCATTCACCTGGGCCTGCCTGGCATGAGTAATGGGAGGCATTCTTTCAGAAAATATGAGAAACAGAGACATCCAAACACAATAAACAATATAAGAAATCCATATTCTTCAGATCTGCACAAAATTCTAGTCAAATACCTAAACTTCCAACCACCTATCTCAAAGGACAATTTGTTTGAAGAGCAACATTAGTGAATCTTTCCACTCCGTTCTTTCCGTGCAGCCAGGAAAGAGCATCACATGCACCTGTGCACTCCAGATTACTCAGATCATTACAGAAGGGAAGGCATTTCCATCACACACAGCAGCGAGCAGCAGATGATGGATTTTGTTACAAATTTTAATCTTTTAGCAGAACCTAGAGCAACAAATCTGAGCTAAGCCTTCTTTCAGGAGAAAGCAAGCTGTATTCCCTGTTGTAGGCATGACAGACTGGATTTCCACAGCTAATTTAAGACCTGCTTCAGTCCTTACACTAATTAGGATTTTGGCACAACAGCCATATGAAATTTAAAACACTCATATATTTGATCTAATGTTTCAGAAAGAGCAACAGCCATAAGTTCCAAACCAAAACAGATTCTCAACCTTAAAATCTAGAAGTTATTAATGTATTTTTACTAATACATATAGAGGTTTCATCCTTTCTGAATGGCACAAATTAAAATACTTGGATAAATGCCTAAGGCTTTGGTAGGAGTCATCTCTTCCCCAACACTTTGGTAAACTGGCACACCAAAATTCTTTCTGCAAGGCAACCATTAATCTTTTTCAATAAGAATCTTTACAGAACCTATAGAGTTATCCTTACATTATGTAAGAGTGTGTGCGTTTCTAACGTGGCAGTTGATGAACTAGAGTGCACTGGGATGTGAAAAAAGTATTAATGAGAATGAAGATGTAAGAAATAATGTTAACTAGGCCTTTTCATTACAACTGAAGAGAGCTGTGCATGTGTAAAATGGGTACATAAAGTTTTATAACATATTGTCTGCTCAGAACCTCTAACATTTATAATACATTTCCATTACTACTTGCTGTAAATTGCCTATGTCTTTTACATTAAAAATAAATGGTTCCAGCTAGACAGCTAAAAGGTTTGACTGTAAGCAATTGTAGTTGACAGTATCAAACAGAAAAAGTCTATAACTTTGAGCTTAACGCTGAAAAGAAAGATGAAACTTTGAAGAGCTGATCACTAGAGAATGAACCGAGTTGTTTTCCATTCCATTAATGCTTGTCCTGATTTGGGGGGTTATTCCTCCACGTTAGATTTGGAAAGCAAAAGAAGTACCAGCCTTTGTCCTTCTTCACTCACCAAAGAGCTGGAACAGTCAGAAGAAGTTTTTAATTTGATTCAGTTTGTCAATAGCAACGACTGTAACCCTCCATAATCAATGGCCACATACAGCACAAAAGGCTGTTAAGAGTGTTACCGGCTTTTATTTTATCAGTAGGTAGGGACCTGAGAGTACTTCCCAGAGCTCTTATTACTGTGTGAGCAAGCTGTCTAGAAGGCAGCCTACCATTGCTGAGGAACCCTCTTCAAATAGTGAAAAGAGAGAAAATGGAGGTAGTGCAGACATCAGTCCTGGCTTGGTTAACCTCCTCCACGTCACATGCAGCCCCCGTAGGGTAGACAACAAGTGGACTAACTTTGGGCCAGACCCTTTATAAACAAGGAAGGAAAGTAAGTGACCCTGTGTTGTTGAAAAAAACGTATGTGTAAAAACTACAGTGCTCACTCATGCCCCCCTAGCCGAGCTGAGGAGCACTGGTGCATGGTGTGCCATCTCTCTTTACTTCACCACGTCAGTCACTTGAAAGCAGGTGGAAGAGTGGCATGCTGCCAAAGGAAGAGAAATAATTTACATTAACATAAAGAACATATAGCAGCACTCACGTCAACAGGGAACAACTACAGCAAGATTTCAGCAGCAAATATGCTCTTGTAATTTCCTTTTATCTTTTGTTCTCCCTTATGGGTGTGACCCAGTTTATCACAACTCCCTGGACTGACAGTGAGTTGAGAAATCTGCAGCAGAGCTGCCTGGAAAGACAGCAAAAGTCTGATGAAATTTTAGGTGATTTTATGTATTATAAGGTAAGAAAAAGTCTTTCAGGCTGGGGGATTGACTAGATCTTGCCAAAGTCCACCAAAGCCAGGGTTATGGGTCAGTTATACACAGCAAACTGGCTTAATAGCCCTACCTCCAGGCTCCCTCTGCCATGAGACATGACGTTGTTGACCTCAATTCGGAGAAGAACTAAAGATCTCATGGGTAATGGAAACAGATAACACTGAGATGTGCAAGCAGTGTTATACTCCCAGAGCAGTTTCCAGATACCTGCAGACTAGCGAAAATGTCTGCCTGCTGGAGGCTAGGAGAGAAAAAACACATCTTTTCCCTGTTACTCTTGATATTTGGTCACTGCCACAGACAGGACAGAGAAGAGGGTTCCCCTCTGTGATCCCATCTACCTGTCCTTAAAACACTATTCCTCTTTAAAAGTACAACTAGGTGGTATCCCCGGGCTGTTTCCCTCACTACTGAGTGGGCTAGAAGCTAGTGAAACAGTTTATTCAAACAGTGGCCTGACTCAAGAGCTCCTGCTCTAAGCAGAGTCTTAGAATCTTTACGCACAGCACCCCCACCATTCAGTGATGAATTACCACATTAAATATCTGAAGGAAAAAAGAATCATGTCTCCAGGTTATGCAGAAATCATATGGAGTTTGGGTTTTGTTAGTTTGTTTGGGGTTGGTTTGTTTGTTTTTTTCTTTTGGCTGTTAGCTGGTTAAATGCTTATCGTGTGACCCCAATTCTGCAAGCATCACCCTGGTGAAGTCTCCATAGAAATTGAAGTCATGTCACATCATGCCTTTTACCTTGGTGCCTGCACACTTCTCTATTGAATAAAGGTAAGTGTTTCATGACTGTTACCATCCTCACTGTCTGACTCACAATTAAAAGAGGGGTCTGTAATTGACTTACATTGGATTACACTTTACCGTGCAAAGACAAGCAAAGCCTCGATAACTAACAGGTGAAAGAAATTAGTTTATTCAGCTGCCTACAAGTTTCAAGAATAAAAGTCCTTCACAATTCATGCAGGAGAACGGTGGAACTAGGTTACATGTCTGCATCAATTCATTGCTTAGTGTGTGGAAAACTTCTGATATAAGAGATAAAACAGGAATGACATAAGTTTAGAGCCTAAGAGGTGAGAGCCATTTATTGCCAAATAATCTCTTCTTGCTCAGAAGAGGTGTAGCAGCAAGGGGGAGCCTTTGATTCATACACCCTACAACAGCTCAGCGTAAGCTGAGCATTAAGTAGCACAACCAAGGGTGTCCCATGGGCTCCCAGGCATTCCCTGTGCTCAGCTGCAGGGACAGGCCCCTCTGCTTTGTCACCTCCAGATTCCCATAGCTCTTGGTCCTAAATCTCAGTGACACGAACCACATGCTGACCCAACTCGCTCCCTGCTGAGTGGGCACAGAGCAGCGCTGGTGTCCTTGGGACCATGCTGGTAATCCAAGGTACAGTTCTGCATCCTGACGTGCTTCACGAGAAACTGCCAGTCATATACCTTCACCCACTATAAGCACTGTCAATCTCTGGCAGGTGCCCTATCATAACTATATATTAATTTAGCAGCAGTAATACAATTTCTATCGATATCTGAATTATTCTCCATGCAACATTCAAAATGGGAAACACTGAAACTGGGTAAGCGAACACTAATACCACAGCAAAATCTCTCAGCCCATCAGCTGCGTGTGCACATGCTCTTTGACACCAGATCTGAAGGTCAGGTGTGTGGTGACAGCAGATGCACACGCAGCCCTGAAATTATGTTAAAAATACACAAGTTCTTGCAGTGAGGCAGAAAGAGCATGTGCACATATGTACAACTGCCACCTTTGTGAATTTTATTGCTAGATGAGTAATGCAAACAACGCGATCATAAAATATTCTTTTGGTACCTCTTTTAGTATTCATAGTGTGCTCGTGTGGTCTAAAAACAATTTAGACTGAACAAAAACTAGTGCTGCTTTTACTGATTCTGATATTGAATTCTTTTCTCTCTGCTATCCCCTCCATGAATACACAGTGAGTCAATCTGGTATGTCTTGATGGTTGAATAAGCTCTTTGATTTTTGAATTATTTTGAGATTAACTGAATTTGAAATGTGTGCTGCATGCAATGTCTTGCTGGCACAAAAAGATGAGCTTTGTTATTGACAGAGAAAAGTTGCAAAGCTACATTTTTCATTATTACTCTGTATTGCTGAACTTGTGCTCCTGTCAGACTGCCGCCTGCCACGGCAGCAGGGGCCACCAGCTTGAAAAGTTCAGTTTCCAATATTCTCTCCTGATCTGCCTGGACTTCGGAGAATAACACATCACAACAAAAAAATGAATCTCTTTTATAAATAATAAAAGATAGTGGGCAATATATTAGGCTGCTTGAAAGACGTATAATGCCAAGAATGCATCACACTCCATCTAAAAAAACCCATGTTTTTATCAGTATAATCTGTTATAGCATCACAAAAAAGTTACTGTTTTCTACAAGTTTTTCCCCATTGGTGCTCGCAGTCAGGAGCTCTGAAGAGCTGGCTGACCAACTGAAAATTTCCAACAATGTAAAAAGACTAGAGCACAGACAGAAGTACGTATTCCTAATGTTACTGTCCCTGCAAATTACTATTAGCAACGGCCATTGAAAAACTACATGTCAGGACTAAGAAAGAGAGTTCCCAAACTGAATGCTGGGAAAAATAACAGAAGGAAGAGTCTCATCAGATATTCCACTAAAAACCCAGATGCAGAATCTGAGAGGCTTTGCCCTTCAGAAGGAAAGAGGCAGAGGAGCAGAGTGCTGGAGCAGTGAGTTCTCTGCAACATCCCCAAGCACATGTTAGAAACACAACTTGAGACAATATCCCTCCTTCCTGTCTTGAAATGACTATGATTTTCCTCTATTTCCAAGAGCAGCCCCCTGAAGAAGCATCCTTCAAACAGGGTGTTCCACATCTGACCTCTCCCCACCGTCACTGCTAATGAACCGCAGATCTGTAACTGCCACATGGGATCTCAACACAAGCCCATGTCAAAGGAGAGGGCTTTAGTCTGTGCCCCAGCAAAATCCAGGTACAGAAACCAGAGGACCCCAAAATAGACCTGAACGGCACCAGCAAGGACATTATTATTCAGCCTGAGCTTCACGAGCTCCAACGTCTGATGAGTGTGACTCAGAAACTACGGGCTGTGATACGAGGGTGTGAAGTAAAGCTGCATAAATCTTGGGAGTGTTGCATTTCTTGAGAAGTGTGAATTAGGGGAAATCTTCTGTGAGCCCACAAATGTAGGAACCAGAGAAAAAACAGCTTTTTCTTCTCATTTGTCCAGCCAAAAAGTTCTTCGTCCATAGCACATGCATTTGTAGTTCTCCTACTGATTCTATAGTACTTCACACCCTCTCTCTTTCTCAGCCTTTGTTCTCCTCATCACCTCTGAGATTCCTCTCACCTTTCTTCTCTCCTGCCTACTCTCTTTCAATTCCCCATTTCTCTCTCCCTCCTTCAACCCTCTCTTCTTCCTTTTAGCTCAAATTTGTGGTGCTTAGGTTGAAAGTGTCCTAAACCATCTAGATTAATTTTCCTTTATAATTTAGACCAAATCAGTAAGTACACGAGGTGCTTTTTAAAGACAGGAAAAGAGCTCGTCTCAGAGGATGGACCTGTCCATTTCCAGAAAATCTATGGTAGTACAGTAAGGACAACATTGCTAATATCACATTTCACTAGCTTCTCTGATGACTGGTGTAATTGAAATAAATTATGAATCCCACATGTGCCACACTAACAGAAAGCAATAAAACACAATATTTATGAATAAAGATAGCAATTATCTTATTAAATCAGACAGTAATGTTATTCTACCAGAGGACTCTTCATCTCACATGATAATCAATACTGATGAGTGTAAAGGAAAGGCTCTTGCCATTACTATAAAAAGGTCCCACAGATTTTAAGAGGTAATGAAAGATTTTCTACAGAAAGTAGAATTCAGTAGTTATAACTGAGATTTTGAAACAATCTCTTTGGCTTTTGAGGTAGCAAGCCTTGGATATTAAGCCAGATTTTTACATAACTGACACCAGCATCAAGCTGATGTCATTTTATCAACACCAGTATTGTTATCCAGGATTGATATCAACATGACTGGGAGCAAAATCTCAATCTTTTGAAAGGCTTTTTTTTAAGGTTGCAAGAATAAGACACAAGATATTTCTGTAGCTCAGTTTCAGCAGGTGATAGTTTTCTAGAGGTGTAGCACACAAGCTTGATTAAAAGATAACGATCCAAAAGGTATGACTATTTCTGGAACAGCTATTTTAGTCATTAAAGGCAAAAATTATCCCCAAGAAACATGCGCTTTGTGCCTCAGGTCCATGTCTATATTTGGGGACAGGTTTTACCAAGATTTTCAGAAACAGTAAGCAATTCTGACCCCTCAGTTTTCTCCCTGGTTCCTTAAGATTTATCCTGGATTTCCAAGAGATGTACCCATTTTAAAGGTGTTTTACAGAAATTACTTAATAGTTCTAGTAAGCTAAGAGGTAAATGTATTTATCAAAATTGCATAAACTCTATAAATGACTTCACCTTGACACAGAATATTAAACCTGTATTTAACACTGTTGCTCTAGAGAAAAAAAAAATATACTCTAAAACAAAATAATTATTTTTAAAGTTATTTTCTCCTTATTTTTCTGTGAGGGAAAATTGACCAAAGCAAGCATGTCCCCACATGGTACCAGTACATCCATGAACTTATTTCAGTAAGGAAACACCTATATCAACTTTGAAATACTCCATAACTATAAATGAGCAAGCAGTTAATAGAGGCAACATTGAGTCCTGTGGCACGGAGGCACACTGGATTGGGCTGATGTTCTCAACATTTCTCAAGGAAGGGATGGGGGACATGGTTCCCAAACCAAACAGCACAATTCAGATCTTGCTGCTGATCTGAAGACTGAGAAGGAATAGGAAGGAGGGAAAAGAGAAGGGGAGCTTGTTAAAAGGAAATGCATTGAACCCCAAGAGGGATTTAGTCATCTAGCAGTTTCTTTTTTTTTTGCCAGAGGAAAATGCAGAAATTGTCATGACTACCACAGAGCATGAGAAAAAGTTTCACTTAATCAGAATACAAGCAAAGCGTGAGCACCGCATTGCAGCCGTTTGAAAGCATTTCACAGATCGCATGATAGAAACCGGGAAACCAGAAGCTGCCACTACCTGGGCAGTCATAACAGAGAGCAAGCTCCAGGAAATGTATCCAGGTAGTGACATTGCAGCCTCAGCCAGAAACCATGGATGCTGACTCTTGGTAAACCCTTACACCACTACTTTGTGTGCAAATACTTGCTGCACTTCCCTCAATCTCTCCTCCTTTTTTGCAGTTTACAGCCACCATTATAAGAACAACTCTATGCTTAGCATTATTGCCTTGTTTTTATTCTCCTCTTTGAAATCAAGAGCACTTTTAAATAACAAGATTCATTAATGTCTCCTACTATAAATTCAGCACAAGCATTTTGACCCCTTGCAGGAACCTCAAATGCAGCCACAGTCTTCATAGAAGTAGAGCTATGAAAAAATTTCCCAGCAACTTTGAAAATCCTGGAAAAGTCCCCTGACCTCCCATAGTGTTACTTGCAAGTAACAAGCTCAGCCAAAGTTGTCTGACATCTTTTGGAGTTTGCGATTCTTTCAAATAACCTTTTACTAAGTTCTGTGTGAACCTACCCAGATTTACAGCTTTACGATTAAATCACTCAAACCTCAATGGGCTCAGTGTAAAAATGAGGTGAAACCACAATGGCTTTGAGTTCTCCTTGCCATTTCAACCTTGCTTTGAACTCAATGCACAAAGAAAAATGCACTTTAAGCCCAAGCAAGCAGTCTTTTGAAATCCTGCTCTCTTGGAGGTGTGGTAGACAAGCCACCTCTGCACATTACTGGGAGCTTTCTTCTGTTGTACAGGGTCAAAAGGAGGGAAAACACATTCTTGCCCTTCTGACTAATAATTTCCATGTCCCACTTTTAAATATGTGTCCATCTCCTTTGATCAGTTTTCTCAGCCAAGCTCAAAGTTTTACCTTTCAGAAAATTTTGCTTCCTGCAGCCTGGTGCCAAAAATAACTCGTTGTGAAGCCTTCAAAGCAGCACTCATTTCATCCATGCTTGAGATCTGTCTCCTCCTCCTTTTTTAACAGCCTACAATACCTAATATACCTCAGGAACATACTGGTCATGATGTTCATATTCTACATGCCTCCTTCCCTGCTCTTCAATGCCTTTGAGTTGTAACAGGCTCGACCCTATTCTGCTGTCTTCAGTTTAGGTTTCCCATTAAATACTCCAGCATTCAAAACTTCAATACTCTCAGCAGATGCCTACAAGCAGAGTTTATTCTATAGGTTCCAACACTCCTTTCCTTTTACAGACACAGTCAAAGTAGAAATGTTTCTGCTGGTTCTCTTAAGCTTTCACTAAAACTCTAAATTTAACATGTGTTGATCCAACCTGTCACTGCTGATTTATTCACCTGGATCCTTTTTTCTCTCCCTCTCTCAAAAAAGTGAGCCTAGACCAAAGCAAAAGGGTAAAATATTTTGTTATACACGTTGTCTTTCTAGCCTGTAACGAGCTTTGTTATTATTCTAAGATTTTCATATCCTGAGGCATTCTCCAGATCAGTTCACAGTCCAAAATGCACGGAGCCAAATGTGAAATTAACAAGTAATTGTTAAGATATCTAGCTCGTGATTACAAAGGATATCATTAAGCCAGCCAAGTACTCCAGTAAGCCAGCTAAGACATCATTGTTTTTATGCACATAGACAATAACAGTCGCCAATCTGAAAGAATATCTTTAGACACCACGTTGATGTACATTAGAGAATTAGGCATTTGATGCTTCATTTCAGAAACAAGTGTGTAACAAGTTCACACTCTTGTACCAAATCTGGGTTCTCCAAACTGAAGTCCTTTTTTAAAACACAGGTACATTTCATCAGCCAGTATTGGAAGAATCCTCTCTTTGACTTCTATAGAAAAGGTGTTCAGTTTGCAAGTCTGTTTTGTTGCAGTTGTTTTACTTTTGCTTTAACTATCAACTATAAATGCAACCTGGGAACTGAAAGTGAAGTGTTTCTACCCTATTTCACAAAAATCGCTACCAATGAGTATTGAGTAATCAATAATAAAGAATTAGTACTTAACTCATGGTTTCATTTGTACATGAAGCAGAACTGAATTCACCTCCCTCTCCCAGAGCTATATTGAGTTTGCAGTGTTAAGATTACCCAAGTGCAAAGTAATTTATTAACAAAGTCTACAGATATGTCTTGAAGAGAAATGTATAAGACCTAAATCTAATACCTTTACATCAGTTACATGATTCCTGCTGATGTAGATAGCTTAAGCTGGGAATCATAGAGCAAATATGTTTAAAAAAAGTCACACTTTAGACGTAAACAACTAAACTGCTCAAAACAGACTCTATGCAAAATTAAACTCTATTCAATCACTTTTTTAGGCTTTATAGATTGTTTAGAAGCAAACTAACTAAGAAGATTCAATAATTCAACATCACATTAGGCAAAAAGTAAGATTCTGTATTTGCTCATAAATAGAAGTGCGCAGAATATGATCATGTGTCTGCCAAGAATGTTTCCGTGTTCCAACACAGCCATGCTTTCTCTAGATACTCTAATTGTTTCATTTTGGCAAAGATAAGTTTTCCAAATTAACTTTTACTGACCCTCGCTCCCTCCACCAGCTTCATAATTCTCATCATCGCCTTCCGAATGAATAATGTTTGTTTATTTCAGCTTCTTTCCAGCAAATGCTTTCCATCAAACATCTGTCCCAAGATATGAACTAGCTGGAGGGCATAAACAATGTGTTCACCCTGTCTGCAATTTCTCACTGCCAGCGTTTTCGACAGTGAGACTGTTTTGCAGCCATGCAGGCGGTATACTCCGGGTGCTTTCTGCAAACACAATTTTATTTTCCAAAGCCCCTTTGCTGTTCAATGCACAGCCTGATGTTTTTCCATCCTACTCTGTGCAAAGCTAAGCCTTGTCAGGCTGGAGCTGTGCAGGTACCAGTCTGAAGTTTGCCCAGCCCTCAGTCAACTCCCATCCAATCAACCATGATTATATTATTTCCTGGAACAGATACACTATTACAGGCAACATAATCACTGACATTTTTGATGTGGAAGGGTTTGAGTGGCAAGAAGTCAGAGCACAAGAGTGTAAAAGAGACATTCTTAATTGCTATGAAATTCTACAGATACTGTGTGTCCACTTAATACTGCATCTGCAGTTCTGGCATTGAAGCACACTCTTGATAGAATGATAGAATGTCCTGAGTTGGAAGGGACCCACGAAGATGGAGTCCAACTCCTGTCCCTGCACAGGCCACTGCATGGTGAATGCGGATTACATGTACTTTAGACATTCGAAAGTTCAAAGTCTATGAACTTAAGCAGGCCAAGAAAGCCTGTGTCATTGCTCCATGGGAACTTTTGGCTCTCAGTGAAACCTGTACTAGGACAGTTCAAAATATAAAGCTACTTCAGGTTTACTCTAGTCAGACATGCATAACAAAATGTGTAGAAAGACCACTAGGCACTAATGAAGATAAGTACTCCAACATGTTTCTTATAGAACCAAGGCTTCAAGTGAAAGAAAAGCAAAGCACTATGCAAAAAGAAGTAGAAAGATCAGGGAAAGGATGTGAGAAGCCTCTCTTTTTACAGTCCCACCACAGGTGTACAATAGTGGCTGCTAATAGGAACTGTCAAGCTAAAGAAACTAACTGGACAGCATCAAAGCTGAGAAGAAAGAAAAGAATAGTGAATAACAGCAAGCTCAGGTAAATAGTGGTACAAAAGTGCCATCTACGCTTATAACCAAGGACAGCACTTAATGGTAACGAATGCATTAACATTCTCAGATGATAAGCTCAAACGCTCAGAGCATTACAGCATTTTAACATGTCTTGAGTAGCCTGGTAAAGGAGGAGGACAGGTAATGCTTCATAAATCAAATACATTATGTGATCACATTTATTTTTATCTAATCCTACACCACTTGAATTTTTTATCACCTTAAAAAAAGAAAAAAAAAAAAAAAGAGAAGAATATATATATGCCCTGCAAACCCATCACTTTGTCAAGTTTAGATTTTGAAATGCATATAAAATTTACACCCACTGAGCATATTTTATACCCACATAAAAGTTTATTCTGGCAGTGTTTTGCCAATATGTCATCTATATCTATAAAGTTTCATTTAGACATATATATTTGTTATATAGGGGACTAAGGTTTCTTTTCTGTTGAAGACCTTTTCATCTTAGCCATATGAGGCAAAATCTCAGCATGACTCTGCTGATATTTGAGATATAATGTCTTTCAGGTGAAGAGAAGCAGTGACCATATGATCACTAAACTGGGTTTCAGTTCTGACTACAAGCTCAGTGAAGACTGTAATTATGCTCTGCACAGTCACCCAGAAACACAGACTGGCTGGGGTTGGAAGGGACCTCTGGAGATCACCCAGTCCAACCCATCTGCTAAAGCAGGTTCAGCAGAGCAGACAGCACAGGAAGGTGTCCAGGCGGGTTTGAATGTCTCCAGAGGAGACTCCACAGCCTCTCTGGGCAGCCTGTTCCAGGCTCTGGCACCATGAAAGTAAAAAGGTTTCTTCCCATGTTCAGATGGAACCTTCTGTGTTTCAGTCTGTGCCTGTTGCGCCTCATCCTGTCGTTGGGCACCACTGAAAAGAGTCTGGTCCATCCTCTTGACACTCACACTCCCTGGGCAGGCAAAATTCGGGGTCTGCATGTCTTACAGTGGACGTGGCTACCTGCCTGTCTGTCTGTCTGCTCCACCTTGGGATGTAGGCAATGATTTCACTGGCCACATCACTTATTTCTGCAAAGGAAGATTGCAGCTGAAGTCTGTGTGGCAGCCTCAGCATTGCAGCTCTGCACTCCGTGTTCAGGCAGGTTTAAAAACCAGATGACTCCAGACCTCACGCTGTGCCCTCACTGCTGAAGTCATCTCTGGGGAAAGAAGCAATTTGCCTTGTGGCTGCTCAGCACCACAGCTACACCTCACCCCATCACACCGCCTTCTGGCAAATCTCTCTGGGTGATTCTCCAGTGCTGGGAGAAAGAAAAGCGCCACACATATTGTTTGAATGCTGTGTCTACACCCAGATGAACCGTCACAAAAGCTACTGACACCATTGCACGTAACACTGTACATTTCTGGTCCAGAGCCACAATGCAGCCTTATATCTCTTCATGAGCATAATGTATCATCCCCACAAAACAAAAATCCACAAACTTATACCACAACATCATAACCAGCAGATAAATGATGAAGAGGCAGCTGCACCTGAAGTTAACTTGAGGAGGAGGAGGAAGGGGGAGTGTGGGATATCTTAAAATGGTAACCTATAGTTTTCTCATTTGAGTGTAGAGTACAGAAAAATCAGTTGTGAGAGTATTCTGATTATTACTGTAGTAGAAAACAGTAACACAGGTATGCCCATTTTCTTCTTAAGCTAAGTACCTGTCACATCCTGCTTGGTTCTTTTTATTGCCTCACAGGTTCTATTTGATCAGTGAACGATAACTTATGAAAAGCAATTTCAAAAGCTGTGCAGTACCACACTCATTTTTCCAAATGTTGCTTTTAATGGGTTCTGCACACTCTATGGTGTCCTGGGTTTTGTATTAAATAACCATAGAAAGTCACTGTGATACAGCTTCAGCGATCAACTATCACAGATCTGATTATATGATCCAGGAAAAAAAAGCTTTTATGTTTCCTCTGGGCTATGGCTGTGTGGTCTCCTTTCCTTTGCTGTTGTGTACTTTGTACTCCTGTCTGCTTACTACCACCAAGATAGCAATTTCAGAGAATCTACACAGTAGGTAACTTGGCAACACTACAAGTCAGTGAAAACTACCTTCGTGTTACGATTTGAGTTAAGCTGGATGGATGCATATGAATTTAGGGCTTTAGAATTAGACCTGTGTCCATGTGTCTCCATTGACTGTACACATGGAGAGTCATTTATCAGCTCTCCCAGAGGACACCTAATTCCCTTTGCATTCCAGGAACAACACGGGGAGAGAGGGAACCAGCAGTGGTAGGACTGGAGACAATACCTTTCCTTAAGGGGGCACACCATGGCCTGCTCAGACAGGACATTCGTAGCTCAGCGAAGTTTCAGCCAAGCCTGAGCCCAGATCTGTGAAGAGTCTACCACAAGGCAGTCCTTTCAAACTCTGAATTAGTGAGAAGACTGAAAATTATCTAATTAATCCATTAGTATTTGAAAGTGGCACAACCAGGTTAAGAGCATGCGCCCTCATTAATTTAAAGCACACAAAAATCTTCATGCCCTCCTTGTTCCTGTAGGTTTTCTACATTAAACAGTGCCCTTCCATATCTCATCCCTAAACATTTTCAGATATACCTTTTACAACGGCAGAACAATTTCACCTGGCCAGTTCTTGTACTCCTTCATATTTGTGTACTGTGGAAGGGTGTATATATATATAGATATATATATAAGGTAATTAAATATCCAATTACAGATTTGTGTGCATAAAGTGACAAAATAGTTTGAAGCCTAATTTTAACTAGCCTCTAAGAAGTTATTATAAATCCAAACTGTAATTCTTGAAAAGGGAACTTCAAGCCTAAAGCCTAAGGGACACAACTCACTTTTTTTCTTTCATTCTCCTCCAAGATTCTTGGTTTTTCTCTTTCCAGAATTTAGTTCAAGGTGCCGCACAAGCACTAGTGCTAGAGCAAGGAAGTAGCAGGCATGCTACAGAGGAAGAGGGACATGACTGATCATTACAGTAATATAGCTACATTGCCAAAGTGAAAGACTAAAAATTAAGGGCAAAATGACTGTAAATTAGAACATATTCAGGCCAACATAGGCCTTTCAAGCATAGATTCAGTGTGCTGAGAGCAATCTGAGAGACAAGAATGCTTGTAGCTCGTTTCCATCAACATTGCTTTGACTGTATGTTTCTGTGGTCTCTTACTAGTGAAGTTCACCCACTTCCTTGCTGTAACTTTTGAGGCTGTTACAGAGGCTCCAGTGTATAAATAATAATTAACTTCTGAAAGCAGAGGCTTACAAATGGCATTGTTTGATTTGTAATACATTTCACTCCATTTTTCTTCCGCATAGAGAATTCTTAAAGAGAATGCTGACAAACAAGCAGCATAAGGTCTGTGTATTATTAAAATTTAAAACACATGCTGCATACACAGAATGTCAAAAGAATATGTTAATCGAGTACAAGTAAGAGTAAGCCAGCTTGATCAGCTCTTAGCTGCGATGCTGCAAAGCTGGGGAAACTGCCAACAGCAGAGTTAACTCCAGCTCCTTGTAACCACGGAGGATTTATCCAAACACATTAATGGAAGTATAGACATTTACTCTTGAAACTCATGCACTTCTCACATTCTAATAGATTCATGCTGATAATTCAGAAAGCAACATGAACCTTTGAATGTTGTTTTACTGTAGGATGTTGCCAGAACTAAGACATTCACACTGTAATCCCAGGCTATGGCAGAGCAAGGAGGAAATGAACTTGCTGACCATGAGCTACAACTCCACACAGAGCTTACCCAAAGATGTCCAGAGCTGCCTGCAAAACAACCAGGCTTTGCGTATTCGCTTCCTCCCCATCAGGAACCAAACCATATGTAGTATGCAGCCTTTTGCACACAGTAAAAGCTGTTGCAGGTACATAACCCAGCTTTCACTTGGACAAAATTATTCTTTCAATCCCTCTTAGAAAATAAACTCCAAAATCAAAAGACAAGAAACATTAAAAGTTAGAGGATCAATTCCATTTACTTAAGTGAATGGACCCGTCATTAATGACAATTCATATCTTGTCCCTCTCTGTTACTTTGCCAGAAAATAATAAGAATTAAAATGCAAATTGATTTCTAAGAACTGGATTCTTACTTGCAATAATTTAGGATTAATTAGGACTTCACCTACAGCAACTGAGTGCGGATTTTTGTTTCCAACTTGAATTCGGTTTCCACCACTCAAGAAAGGCAAGTTCTAGGTCTGCATGTCATTTGCCGTATTTCTAAAACTCATGCCATCACTTACCTGCACTTCAAGGCAACTGATCACTGAAGAACAATTTTGATTTATAAAATGAGAACACAAGAAAGCGTTTCCTAGCTGCAAAATGCTTTACTCTTAAAACAAACAACAGTTGATTATGAATGCCATTCATAGCTACCTCTGGTTTCAGTTTACATTCATTCATTTGTTCATTTTAGAGTTTATTGTTTTGTTTTCGTTTGTTCACTTTTTCCAATAAACCCAGAATAACAAAGAAAACTCAGATTAAAAGAGGCTTAGACCCAAAAGACAATTTGTTGATGTCATTACTGTGCAGCAGCAGAGCTGTATGTCACAAATGTGACCCTCATTGATAATAGTTTATAGCAGAAAGTCACAGATGTGATGGCACGTGCAGCGCTTCAGCCACAAACAAACACATGTCAAAGGCAATTCCATTTCCTGCACATTCATTCTGGGAGTAAATGAAAATGGATAGAATAGCATTTTTGAACAAATACTCCAGGGAATTCTTGCTCTGTTGAAGAGCATGGCATATTCTGTGCCATCTAACGGACAAATCCGTTTAAATGCATAAATTCACTGCAAAAAATAATATGTTCTGGAGTTTTTTGGTTTGGGTTTTTTCTTCCACAGCAGAAGTGTAGCACCAGGCAGGCCGCTGTCCTTTTGCATTCATTTAAATTATATTTACAATGTGCTGCTTAAAGTGGCACTTACTCCTTTTAAACAAGTTTTTCTATCGCAAGTGCTTATTTTTACAGACTTCATGGAATTTGTGTTCGAGTTCTGTTTTTCCTGTTAGAATGATTTGCTGTGCAGAAACTGTTTTTGCTGACAGTTACTCCTTTCAAAGGAGTTCCCTTAAGTGGACTCCATTGAGTTACTGCTCCTACCCCTAGCGTGGGCTGGGGAAAGATACACAAAGAGGTATGGAGAATACAGAAAAGATGTGATCAGCCAATTTTAATGCATAAATCCTTTTCAGACCTCAAACATCTTCCTCTGTTAGCATAAACCACACACTAAGGGAAGCATAAAACTTCAGTGATTCAGGCCTTAAATGTTACTACTAGAGGGAATTTCAACAATTTACTGCTAAAATACCAGGCAGGAGAGCTAATGTAAAGCACAAGCTCAGGGCAGGGACTCCTATAAGGGGATGTGCTGATGAACCAAAGTTGTCAGTCCAGCTACTTTTTAAAGGTGAATGAGCTGGTGCTGCGAGCATTACCACTGCATTTCTTTAAATAGTGTCGCCTTCCCTAGGACTGTAATTCCTTCTTCTCTTTGAATAACTGCCAGCAAATCCTTTTTATCAATAAACTCCATTGTCAATGTCAGATTGATATTACTTTTGATAACAGCTTTTAAAAACAAGCACCATTTCATCAACAAGTTTCAATCAATACCTCTAAAATTTATATTCAGAAGCCATCTTCACTTTGCTTTTAAACAAATAATTTCATCATAACCTACTTCTCAGTAAAACTACAATAAGTTTTCACATTATATTACAGGAGCAATGGCTATGCAGTTCTAAATAATGGCTGCTTTGCTAGACAAGTCAATGGAAATTGATTTGTTTCAGCCTCCTGTGCTCGCACACACAAAGCCTCTGTACAACAACCCTATTGACTTCTGCAAACAGTATTCAACCTTGCATCCTCAAGGACTCACGACAAAATTTTCAAATCATTTCCCTCCTGTATTGTACCCTATACGAACCAAGACTGCATTTAAATGTCAATCTCCAGCAATAATGTTATAAAGAGAGAATTGATCACTGAATTGAAAATCTACTTTATATTGAAACATACAGCCCAGGATTGGATATAAGAAGGTAGAAAATTAAGATGTATTGAACTGCAAAATGAAAAGCACTGACTGTACATACTGTAAAAGGAAAGGGGCTCCAGCACCCTGTCTCCACTAGAGAGTTTTGGCACAGGAGTCACCCTATGGGCTGGCCAGGCTGCCCGCCATGAAGCTCCCATCTGCACACAGAGGGTTCTGCAGGGCAGACAGGCCTTTGCCAGGCTGCGTGTACTGAATATTTTCTCTCTTCTATAAACAAGAACATTTAAAAACAATTAAAATAAAGATTAAGGATATTAGCATGGTAGAAGAATTAAGTGCATTATCAAAGAGACAAGAGACCATATGGTCTGTCAAAATCTGTGTTTATAAGCTCTGGAAATACAAATCAACAATTTTCCTATCCTTTTAATCCTTCCTTTCCTATTTGTATCTGATTATCAACTTTACCCCTACATATGAAATGAAACACATTATTGTTGCCACATTCTGCATTTCAAGCACTGCTGTAAACAAATACAACCATGAAAAGTCCATATGTGAATGCCTTCAAGGCTGATGCTTGACCTCAGGTTCTTGAGTTAGTTACCATCTCACATAACTTATCAGCCCCAACTCGTTCTACTCCTTTTTGATTTTTTTTTTATATAACATTTAAGAGAGCACCTTTGACATCTGACAGACTCCACAACAGCAGCTTTGTTCACAAACATCACGGCAATATTTTCACTTACATTTCACACAATGATGAGTGTCTAGTAATTGTTATGCTGTAGTTACCTTGTAGTATTAAGCTTCAGAGTTATTTACATGACAAAAGCCTCAGAAGTGGACACTTTAATATATTTTATGTTGGCTAACCCTCATCCAAAAGGAATAAACAAGTTACTTTTGTTGTTTTCATTCCTATTATACCAGTGCAAATACTGCATTATTTACTAGCTTCCTCAACTAAGTGCCCTAACAGAAATCTGAAGCATGGGAGAAATCAGTCCTTTTATATTCCTTAGGCCTTTGGTGGGTTTTCTTTTAAGACCAAGGAAGGAATTAACATGGATGCGCAGCACATAGTGCAACGTGGCATTGGTCAGGTCTCGGTGAGACTGTATCACACACAAGAATGGGCAACACTACAAAACAAACATGAACAGTTGTCATGGTTTAACCTCAGCTCACAACTTAGCCCCACGTTAGCCAGTCGCTCATCCTCCCCAAATGGGATGGGGGAGAGAACTGGAAAATGGAAAAAAACTCATGGGTTGAGATAACAACAGTTCAATAGGACAGCAAAGGAAGATGATAATAATAATAATAATAATAGAATATGCAAAACAAGTGAAGCACAATGCAATTGCTCGCCTCTTGTGCTTTCATTCCCAGCAGCAATATTTGCCCCCCAGTCACCTCCAGTTTCTATACTGAGCATGACGTGTTACCGTAAGGAATTTCCCTTTGGCCAGCTTGGGTCAGCTGTCCGGGCTGTGCACCGCTTCTTGTGCACCTGGTAGAGTATGGGAATCGAAAAAGTCCTTGACTACCCAGCATCAAGCAAAACATCAGCATGTTATCACCACTCCTCTCATACTAAATCCAAAACACAGCCACTAGAACGAAAATTAACTCTATCCCAGCTGAAACCTGGACAACAGCTGGTAACAAAACATTGTTTTAGTTGAAAACAAGATGTGCAAAGTGTTTTCATGCAATCTCATTGGCCACTGTTTATCTACATTCCTTATAGCAAAAGAGATCTTCAAACTTGCACACATAAGCATGTGTAATCCTGCAAGGGAGAGGACACCTGCTGGGTCACCTCAGCTGGAGGTTGGGCCTTCAGAAACCCTTCCGATCAGATACGTGAATCATAAATCTATGGACTGTACAGATAGATGTTTTCCCTGATGCAGTGTGGATTGATATGAAACCACTGCACCAGGCAACAACTTTCATAGATTATTCAGCAGTGCTCCACGGATGGCTGAGGAACCTATGAATGCCAACAGAGATCATTTTGATACATGACTAAACTTTCCTTGTCTTTTCTTCCCTCCCTCCATTTGTTTTGTTTAAATATTTACACATGAACTACCTGACCCTGAGCAAAGCTAAGGTAACAGAGAGACTTGAACTAAGCACTGGTCTTGTAAAAATCGCTGTAAGGCTTTAAATCTCAGCATGCCTGAGAATAGCCTTCAGATGAGAAGCGAAACCACAGATACAAAACGCTTTGGAATACAGCTCTACATGTCGCAGTGATTCCTCTTGATATCACTGAATGTTACTTTGAGATAGCCTTGATTTCTTTTCTTAGTTTCTAACTAGTCATGTTGCAGTTATTTCACAGCAGAGTGATAATGAAGTCCAGCCCAGAGAGAAAACAGCATC
Organism: Streptopelia decaocto; assembly: GCF_964273445.1. Lineage (NCBI taxonomy): Eukaryota > Metazoa > Chordata > Aves > Columbiformes > Columbidae > Streptopelia > Streptopelia decaocto. Next base: position 5,542,992 of record NC_138665.1, read on the forward strand.
TTTCAATTTCTCGCTTCTGACAGCCAGGATACAACTTTAATAAACCAAATTAATAACATTTTCAGTAAACGTGAACGTTCGTGTAATACAAAAAATATTTTTTAAAAAGCATTTCCACTGCAGCTGGTTCTTCTTTTCATCTCAAGGCTCTGCAGGACCTTTTGCTTTCCACAGTAATACCACATATAGCAGGTACTGACTCCCAGGTCAAATGGCTGGAACGTGATTTGAATGTTGCTTTCAGGTTTGCTCTTTTTCTTCTGATCACTGAATGACACTTGAGGTGCTTCTCCTCTTACAAACGCACTCTTTGTATGATCTCATCACATATATTAACATTTTGTCTCTTTCTACCTATATTTACTGCTGTATTCTAAAACTAATTTCTTCCTCCAGGTTACAGAATAATAAGCATCCACTTGCTTCTCATAAATGACCTTAGAACTATTTAAAATTACTCTTTCCATTTTCTGACCTAACCTTGCCTTTCTCTTCTGTCAAATACTTCATTAAAACAAGAAGTGTCCCCTTTTCACTGACATCACCTGAAGCGATATGTTTATCTACTGGAAATGGTTAGAAAACAAAAGATCTGTCTGTAAACCACCAAAGCAACAAAAGTCTTTCCCATTTCAGAAATGGTATTTCCAGCTCTGAGACAAGCAAGTGAAGAAAGGATTTGAAGACCTGTCTACAAATTCAGATTTGTGTGTCTATGCTTAGCAAGGAAAGGGGGATTTAACAGTGAAGACTGATTATAAAAGAAAAAGTAAAGAATTTTACCTGTTTACCTGATTAAAGACATAAAACTTCTCAAACAATATATCACTGGGACAGGCATCAGAACAGAAGCAAAATCATATGCACTAAAGATGAGAACCTGGAAGCAAAAGCATCCAAGTTAGAAGATACTAGAAGGTTCTGAATCAACAGAGAAACATGGGAGCAGAAAGGAGGCAAACTTTCTTTTCTTCCCTTTTAAAATTGAGGCTTGATCAGCTTAAGGAAGAAACTATATGGTATGCATTCGTAATAGCAGGGGATGATTAGACATGGACATGGTGATCAAGAAGATCCTTAACAGCCTAGCGTTTGTATGAAGGAAAGATGTTCAGTGTAAACCTGGGAGTTATAGAGCCGTACAAGATTATCCTATTTGGTGTGGAGTATTTGCAAGAAAAAACAGGCCAGGAAAGATAAAAGCCATCCATTTGTAAGGATGAAAGCCTTCTGCTTAGGGGGAAATAAATGCTGACTACTTTTGGAGGAAAATGAGAGACAGAGTAGAGAGAGTTGTTATTTCCAGAGTGTTAGATGCATTTCTGAGCACTCCAGCTCTGACACAGATGGTGGCAGCCACTTCTGAGAGGCAGGAACAGGGCATGGTTTGCTCTGCCACAAATGAGGCTGCATTCAAAAGGGATCCCCAACAAGAAAGCGCCACTCTGAAAACACGAACCATCTCCGAAAGGTTCCTACTAAGCTGTGTCATAGACAGGTGTCATGCTAATTCTTCAGCATCACAGTTTCATCGGTGCAGCTAAGAGATGCCTAAGACAAGCAGAAAAATGAGAACCTTGCTTCAGTATACCTGTCTTAGGAAAGTCCTGGATAAAATGAACTCCAAGCCAAGTTTGTTAAAACAAACCAAACAAAACAGCTGCCCCGTTTTACAAAGTGTCCCAAAAAAGACAGAGAGTGAAAAATCTTCATGTCACTGAATTCAAATAATTGAACTCCCTTTAGGTTCCAGGGGACAAGTCTCAAACTAGGAATCACAGCAAGAAGCAGAGAAGGTGACACAGCAAAAGCTGGGTATAGCACAAGCAGGCACACTGAAGTCAAGTCTCTAGCCCACAAGATGATGTCACCATCATATATACAACATCAGGAAGCCTGTCAGTATATAGAACTATTCATCACAATTTTCTTCCTATATCTCTCTGGGTGATTGGGTTGGTTTTTTATTTTTTTTGTTTTCCACTAAAAGTTCGGAGAAATAAAAGCTTGTCTACAATAGCTAAAAGAAGGAGCCTTCAGACCTAAATCTTGTGTCTTCAACCCATGTCCATGCGGACCAACTCAAAACTGTTTCACAGCATCACTTGCCATTGCCTGTCATCTTGGAGAGACTTCTGTACTTGGAAGCTGCAGCAGAGGCTTTCCCTAAAGTCTCAACATTTAGTATTTAATGGAAACATCAACTTTAATTTATAAATTAAATCTTCAGTCCTTCAGTTGGCAGGAGAAATACTGACACAACTGTAACTAAAAGGATCTCAATGTAGAAAATAAGTCTGAAAAAAAATCACTTTAAAAACAATAGGAAACTGTATGTTTGGTTGTGCAGAGCAGACTGAAAGCCTGGCACAGGTAACACTGTGCCAGACTGGAGCACAGGGTGTAAGCACACATCGCTGCTGGGTGCAGCAAGAAACCAATCTCAGTCACATGGATGAAACCAGGCAGAGCGGGTGAATAGAAGCTGATTAATTAAAAACACGAATATGAACAAGATCAATGATGAAATCTGAAACTGTAACTGACAATAACCAGAGGGAAAATTATTAAAACTCAGGTGCACCTAAGCTCAATTTTCTTCACCTTTTCCACAGTGAAAGATAACAATCAATTCTTTAAATAAATCTTAAACAACCATGTCACATAGTGAGCTGTGTGTGAACCTTCGCAATAGGGAGGTAGCTTCTTTGTGGCAGCAGCTGCTTCATGCCATCATGCTGCTAATTATTTAAAACCTACTATTAGAATTCATGGCACAGTACAGTTTATCAGTCCAAAGTAAGCAACAAGAGAGACATGTCTGGATCTTAGGAAATAATGAACAATTTGTTGCAATGCTACCTCTCTCCTCTTCTGGGGTATTCTGGCACTGTGACACAAAAAGGTACCTTGCTGTTTCATCCTGGAAACGGCCGGTTCTTCAGAGAGTAAGCACTGGATGCTAATGTACAAATACTCATGAAGAGTATTCTTCATTTATTTTGGCAAGTCAGAACCAGAACACTTTCATCGATGCTTCATACAGCTAGCAAACAGAAAATGCAACCCACCCCTCCAAAACATTAGCCCTGTATGTCCACTGGATGCATATAACATTTCACCACCCTTCATAACTTAGATTTCTGGTGTAGATGAATGAAATACAAACTGCCCAGCTGGTGCTGGGCTAGTAATTAAAGAGTTAACAACCCAATCACTAAGAAAAAGAAATAAAATACTTTGTTTCCTCCACTTTTTCACTGTTTTGTAATTTAACATTTACCATTAATTAATTACTAGAAGGCTCCATTAAGACTCTTAACATTTAGACTAAAAGTTCAGCATAAACTCAGGGTCACTGTTTACAGTGCTCCCTGAGCAAGCAGTCTCATAGCTTGGAAGTAATCGTGAATGTTAAAAGATACAAGGCAAGTATAATCAGGAAATGAAATACAAGCTCTAAAAATATCCCCATGATCTATGCATGTAGCCATGGTGTCTGACAAATTCAATTAAATCTGTCATACATCATTCCTACAATGTTATTGATAGAGACATAGCAGTATTGAATTTTAATTATTCAGCTAGTATTGATCCCACAATAATCAGGTGAAAATCATCTCAGGTTGTCAGTACCCCTAGGAGACAACAGCTATTATCTAATTATAAATCACACTGTGTCATTTGATAAAAGGTTAAGGCTTTCTTTCTACACATTCTTGCAGTCAGATTCTCACGTATAAATCGGTGACATGACTATCTGCAAATGCTAATTATTTTCTTCCCATTGAGCATCTATTCCATTATCATGATGGACTCATAAAAGTGAGCTCTTAGCGCATGTAGCAAATTCCCAGAGACACAGCAACAATTAAGGAATTGGGATTTCAGATTTTTTACTCTGTATTGACCTTGAGCAAGCAATTGCAACGCTCACAGGGTTTTCATTTCCCCCAAGGAGAAGAGTGGGACAATATTTGCAGTTCCCACTTTTATTAAACGCTCGGAGATTCTCAGAGGAAAGCTGCTGAAGAGCAGCAAACTTTCCTTCTCAGCTTTTATGCAGAGACAAAGAGGCTGGCTAGAAATCCTGCAGAGTGCTCTTCTTGCCCTGAATCTCAGCTTCCCTCTGCACCCCACTGCTGCCATCAGAGAATGGGGTGGCTGACACTGTCTATCCATTTTCTTTCTCTCCCCTCAGACCCCAGTTTATCAGTCCACTCAGGACAACAGGAGGACACATCACCTTGCAGCGGCAGCAGTGCAGGAGGCAGGGGTGGCACCCCGCGGCCAGGGCACCCGAACACCTCACACCCGTGCACAAGCCCGGGATTCCTGTGGCACCTCCTGCTTGCCCATGCTGCACCCATTGCCTCCACCCAGCTCATATGGCTGTCTTCTCTGTTTCGTGGGTGGCAAATGGCCCTGTTTTGAAGCAACTTGTAAGGAGAGATGCAAGATGCCTTCCTGCTATCGCTTGGCTGCCTACTCTCATACCTCACAATAACAAGAAGCCTGTTCTTAGGGGTAAGCAGCGTTCCTGCAAGCTCTCGCCGTGGCTTCTGGTGAGGAGGCGCTGACAGATGAGAACAGCTACGATATACTGCTGACATAACACAAAACACCCAGAAGTTTGAGGTCATCTGGCATTATTTAGCAGTCCTGAAATAACCACTCAAGGAGATTTCCAACAGTCCCATTCAGACTTTCCTTCTTCATCCTTTACTATTTGGAAAACACATCCCACATCCAAAGAGACCTTTTTTTAAATCTGGTAATTTGGGCTCAGCGGAGACAGCATGCGTTCCCAAATCACAGAGACAATCCTGCAGCAACCAGCTTTTTCCTTTTGTGACAGTTGGCTCTTGGCTCAAGCACCCTCCAGTGACCAGCAGCTGCAGCGCTATGTGCAGGCAGAGATGTGCCAACCTATTTATTGCTTCAGAGATCATCACCCGCTTCTTGAGCCCCGCCGAGAGACCCAAGGGCAACCAGTGCAGCTCCCCAAGTAAGGCAGGCAGAGGGGATCTTTACACACAATCCAATAGCATCTGACAGACGGTATCCCTGCAGGGTACATTTATGTATAAGGAAAGAGGGTGATAAAAGTGCCTGATCATTGCTCCCTAAAATACAATGACTTAAACAGCTGCAGTGATGGTCTGTAATAAACGCACCATTCAGTGCCATTCTGGGACTCCCTTTTTTCCCCACACATGCCTTGAACTTTATGATACAGAAATAAGGATAAAATAAATGATCGGCGACAAATGGCCTAAACTGAGAACATGAAATCTGAAAGGGGATGTTAAATATTTAGAAAACTGTAAATGTCCTCCTTTAGATTTGAATTTTATCTGATCTGAAAATGTCACCATTGAGTCAAGGACAATTTAGAGACTAAAGAAATTTTTCAGCTGAAACAGGGGACATTTTGGAAAATCAGGTTCAAATGAGAAACATACACATGAAAGCTATCGCTTGGCACTCATTGCAGTCTGCAAGCCCTGAGTGGGCTGTGGGATTCACTTTATTTTGTCAGTGAACATTTTTACACTTATACTGGGGACCTCCAAAACGGTGACATTTTCTGCAGCTAATGGATTTCAGAGACTCCACAGGGAGACTGACTACAATCCTCCATTTCCTAATGCTGCCATGAACTGAACAACCTTTCAGAAAAAAAGGAGTTACATTATTAGCAACAACCTTAGATTAGCACCTAACCTACGCAGTTTAGCAAGGGTGAGGTGCCCCTATATATGCTACTACCAGAGAGTCCCAGAAATACCATAGGTTTTAAATCCTTGGGGGTCTGAGCTCTAGTTTGAAGGGAGAATTGGCATGGAATAACCCAAAGACTTCCCTGCCTTTCACTTCAGAAAAAGCTAAAACATGAGGTAGAGTTAAACCTCCTCCAGCTAACCTCTGCAAACCCACTCCTAGCAAGTCTAGGCAGTTAGCACTGTGTTCACTCTCAATTGCTTACTCACTCTTCATTTTCATCCTTTTAATTACTCCAAAACTCTCCCACACAATGCAGTACAACAAGCCACTACAAATAAGAGTAGAAAATCCCTGGTGTGATTCATTTAAGCTACCACAAAATTCTCCATCACTTTTCATACCTGAGCCAAATTCACCTCAGTCATCTAAAAAAGAAAGCTGTGTGTCCTAAGGCACCACTGCCCTGAGTCACCTTGGTTCTTTTTAAATACTTCATTTTATGACTCCTCTCTCTCTTTATAGGTCCTTCCTATTTTCAGTCCTCGCTCTATACCGTGTCATTCCCTGTGACTAGTTCTTTTCCATAATTAACCTCATTTGTTCATAACTACCGGTATTTTTTCCTAATCCAAATGTAACTTCCATTTTTCTTCCTCTTTAGAGTATTCCGTGTTGTGCCAAAAACTTCATGAACAAATAAATATACTGGGAAACACATAGTCTCAGCAGGGTGTACAGTTGTGTGTTGTTACTCTATTAGCACGAGTAACACAAAGCAAAAATGAACCTCCAGAACACACCTAAAGGAAAGCAATGCAAAGAAATACCAGGCTTACCATATGCCATTTTTTCCTGTTCTGCCTGCAGAAACATTTTTCTTTCCATCATGGCCCAGCTCTACCCATCCATGTGCAAGCCCTCCTATAACTCTAGATTAGACTTGCACACACGTCACCGCAGATTCACAGGTCATGGGTGGTGATACAGAAAAGCACTATTTCTTTCTCTGCATGGTCACCCAGATACCTCAGGTCTGACCTAAGAAAAAGCTTTGCTTTCTCACAGTCTGCAACCCAAAACGGAGGCTATGCCTAGCAACGAGGGGAAAAGTGTGTGACAAAACACAGAAGAAAACCTACCTGCAAACTTTGAGGCAAATGCAAAGTTATAAAGAAACCCATAGTTTTAACAATTCAAGGGTTTTTGAAAACTCAAGGACCTGTGCAGATTGAAAAGGCTACATGCCTAAAGGCCTGAATTATCCCAGACAAATTACTACATTTCACAGGCAATACAAAAACCTACTGACTGAGTAATGGCAGCTCACAGGTGTACAGAAAATCCGCATCTAACCAACGGTAAACATAAAGGAGAAATTAAAGCAGGACTGTGAAGCGTTTGGCTCGGAGAACTTTCCCAGAAAGGCCATCCATCAAATCCTGTGCTATGCACGAACATGGTATCAGACCCATGCAATATTGAACATTTTCTCATCAAGACACTTGGCATTGTTTCACATGTCTAATTTCGTGTGATTTCTTTTCCTGAAAGGTAAGCTGCTATTCAGTCATATGTATTTTAAACCTTTTGATTACAAAAGCATATTTCAATATTCTGTAAAGTGCAGTATCAATGATTTAGAGATTAACAGCACAAATAACACAGACTTCTAAATTATATATGATAACGTTAGGTAAATAACACCAGATACTATCAGTGCTTTCAAGTCCTACTGTATAACAGTAGCTGCTGTACTTGCCCTAAAAATGCTGCTGCTACATCTCACTACGTCTTTATAACCACCTGTCTTCCTACAACATGTGATACGACCACTGCAAAACTGCAAAGGTCTCAGAAGAAGTTATTGAGTAAAACACTAGGTGTGGCAGACCAGAGAAGCAAAACGACCCATACTGGTCTCAAGCTGCAGGACTCTAAAACTGTCAATGAAAACCTTTATTTCTTTTTTTTATAATTTTGTCTTGAAGACTTCAGCATTTTTGTCAAAAAGCTACACTGAAAAAATTTTCATTTGTTTCAACAAAACAATCTTAACATTACAGAGATAAAAAGGAAATAGTCAGGAAGCTACTCTCCACTGAAATCAATTGCTTTGATAGAAAAGGTGTAGTAATGTTTGCAACCAGTAGCAGCACATTTTTAAACCAACACCTAACACATATCTGAATTCTAGTCAAATCTCATCTTTGCTGGTAGACCATCCAAGTTTTTTTCATCTTATATCTGTACAATCAAGTGATCCGATTTAATGCAGTACATATTGAATCAGTAATCACACAAAAAAACAGAGCCCCTCCAGCAAACTAAGTGGCTTTCTGAGATGTCCCTGCTGACAGTGTTTCCTAAGAATTACTGAGAAGTGAAGAAGACTCACAATGAGAGGCAGAAAGACAAAAGATGTGGTTGGACAGTGACAGCAGCTGCTCCTCCCTTTCTGCTGGACATATGGGGAACACTAACTAGCCAGAGCTGTGAAACCATCACATTTCAAACACCAAATCAAAAAATACCTCTTTTCTGAGAAACTTAACAGGCCTATGAATTTACTCCTCCCTACAGGATGTTGGCCCGCCCTCCCACACCACCACAGCCACACGGTCAAAGCTGCAGGAGGAAGATCCAACAGAATCAGGAATATGCACAGGGTACAAAACGGATGATCAGGGCATGGCCCCAAGCCCTTGGTGTAACTCCCCAGATCAGCCACTGCTTTGAACAAAAGTAAAAGCACTACTGGATAACCAGTTTGTCCCCATTCACCGTAGGGCCGTGGGGATGTGAAGAACATTTACTGTTTGTACCACTAATGAGCTAGCCTCATCATCCACGATGCAACACTTCTCAGCTCACCTCAGAAGAAAAAAAAGGCTCTTCTCATGTTCAAATCATGTCTATTATTACCAGTGAAAGACGCCTAAATAGCATGCAGGTGCAGGAACATACCATGAGGTGAATGCTTTATTGCATGCTGTGTCACAGAGGTGCAGAGAAAGGCCCCACCAAATCAGACCAAATTGATTTCAGAAAGATAAACACTTTCAGACTGTCCCGTGATTACAGAGAGGTTTTTGAGGCACCACCACTTTCACTCAGGATGTAGCCATAAGCAAGGACTTTGTGAATTTTCAGAGAGCAAACTGGGATCCTATCTGCGCAGTAAGGCTACTTTTCACTCCCCTGATAACAGTAGCTGCTGTTGCTGGGAGATTCACCAGGACTCCTGTGTTCCAGCAGGTGCCTCCGTCCTGCAACACCTGACAATCCTTCTCCAATGCCTCAACTGGATTGTCAGAACTTCTTGAGTCTTTTTTTTTTACTGCTAAGACCTTGTGGGACCACACACATTATTCAGTGAGTTGAGATTATCTTATTTACTGCCTTGTCTTCAAAGATCCTTCCAACACAGGACAGGATTAAAAGAAAAAAAAAAACAATAGCCTCAGTCAGCCCAGTATGGACAAGGACAGCACAACCTTGATTGTACTAGAGAGATATTTTATGGCACAGGACAGGAAATGGAAAGGACTCCATTTCAGGTGTAATAATAAGTTGCGTGAATTGGCTGAGGTGTTTGCTATAAAATGACTTATTTCTGTCTCTGTAAGTATTTATCTACAAATAATATCAATGCTGTTCATGGGGTTTTTCCCCTCACAATGGCTTATGCTGCTGTCACACTCCCTTGACCCATTCATCCACCACAGGTGACCTGTGCAGGAACTTCTGCAGTAACCCCATCTTCTCCATCTTTTTGTTATAGATCCACACCAAACTGCAACATAGCGAAATAGCTCTGTCACTCAACTTACAGACACAGCCAGAGATCCAGTTACTCTAAATTCTCCAGGATTACTTTGCTCAATCTGTTTCATTCCAAGGGTGGAGAATGAATCCTTTGCATTCACTTTATTTTTTCTTCTCTTTCCTCCCTTCTCTATGTCGAAGGAAATTAAGCCACATCCATTCCAATTATTACTACTATCTAAAACCTTTCCAATAACAAGGCATATGGACAGCTAAACATGCACAAACTAATCAGCTTTTACTGCCTGATAAAGTGTCACACTTGTCGTGTTCCCTGATCAGCCGAGCTTATTAGTTCGCTGCATATGACGATCACAAATTTGCATCTATTATCCACTGTCTGGAGATTTAAAAGCTTCCTGTTCTGCAAAGATTATCCATCAATGGAACTAATTCTTAAGGGGGAGAAAAGAATATGTGCTCACAGTGCTAGCTTTGCTAGGCAGGCCTTGTTGGATTTATCACGTTAAATCTGTTACATTGACTGAAACTATTGCAGCTGGTTTTATCCAGCTATCTTGGAACTGATTGGCAATGTATTAGTAATAATTGTACTAAATGGTTTTCTGAATCCTTAAGAACATAAGTCAAATAGGTCTTCTCTTTCTTTGGTTAAACAACAGTTCATTGTGCACTTGTAATATCAAGTAGGTATGTGCACAGACGTGAAGTACCTTCGGGTGGTACAGAGTCTGGGAATTTAAGAAATTGCTCCATCCTGCCGTGCCACTGCCACATCATCCCAGGGCCAGTTGTGGAGGGAGGCAGCAGAGGCGGCAGGACAGGGCGGGCTCTCGCCCCTCTGCACATCATGCGAAGCTAAGAGGCTCTACCTCGTTTATTTACCTTTTGAAGGGAGAAACTAGGGTTTTTCTTATTCTGAATTGTATACCTTAGAGGAATGGAATAAAGGTGAAAAATCCTCTTTAAAGAGTTGTCTGGAGCTTCTTGTTCTCCATCTCTTCCCCTTAAAGTGAGGGAGCCCACATCATCTCTCCTATTCCACTGTAGTCAGTGGCTCCCACTGCCCACAGTTTTGGTGAAGCAATCTGTACTCTTTCTTCAAATGAGTTAACACGATTTTGTGGCTTTTTTAAGTTACAAGCCCTTTGTCATGTCCTAATCTGCAAAGTGCTCTTGTGGGGTCTTCCTCGTCCTCTCACCCCCTCCACAATTGAATTGCCTCATACACTCTGGGAAGTTCGTTAAGGATTCACTCTTTCTCTAGAATACTTCATCCAACATGGTCTCTGCATCAGCAATCCACAAGTCACTCTAAAATGTATGGTCCTCTTCATCCCAAATGTACCATTTATCATGCTTAATTTAATTTTCAAGAGATTCTAGGTGCAACTCTGCTCCCCAGCACAGGCCTCTGTGGTGCCACACTCCACTGCATAGCAAGTAACCAACTCTTCATCTCAAGCATGTACATGCTAATGCATAGATATGCAGTCAATCTCAAAAAAACAAATTACAGATAATCTTTATCTATTTACATATTCCAAGCAGGGGAAGGAACAACTGGCAATCAGAGCCAAATAGTTTATCTTGCAAGCATCAGTGTTAACCCACGTGGGGTTCTACATTGTTGATTCAATCTGGCCCCATTTTATTTTCTTGATAGTGCCAGTCTCCTTTCCTTCTCATTATTGCCTTCAGACAGAAGTAAAAACAGGCTGATCCTTATTCCAGCCATGAATCAGCAAACAGAAGATAGTACATGAGCATTCAGGCTGGCATCTTTCCTAAAGAGATTAATTGTGGCAAGCTTGCTTGGCCTTCTGCCACTTCATACTCCTGCATAACAATCTCTGCATGGCATTTCTGTTAGCTGCCCTGCCCCTCCAAATGAGCACAGACAGCGTAATTGTGCTCTCTAACAAGTCAAAAAGAGGGAATTAGCTGCCCTTTACTTTCTGCTCAGGTCAGCTAATCCTCAGGGTGGCCGGGCAAGTTGCAGAGAGAATGTCACACAGGAGCCACCCGGGTCAGACAGAGGGGCGAGTCCATTATCAGCACTTGTACACACTGCCTCCAAATCCAGAGCATGTTGAGGCAGCAGCGAGGGGAGAGGGACAATGGGAGCAACAAGGCTGGTGGCCATATGAGCATCCCTTCCGTAGGCCTACAGGAGTGGAAAGGAATGCTGAACAGTTAAATTCATTCTCTCATTGATCTGTTCAGAAAGGCCTACCGATTGAAAGCGTCAAAAAAAAAAAAAAAAAAAGAGGTGGTAACTGGCAACGCAATTCTCAACTCTATTTGCAAAGAATATCAAATGGCTGATTGCTCTCTCCAATTCCTTTCCATATTTTCAAGAAGATATGCATAATCAGAGTGGTATGCACAGATTGCAAAGCTCACCATGCTTAAGGTGATGTCTTTCAATAAATATGTTCTGGCATCCAATGACAGTTATTCAGGCACTGGTAGCTTTGGTGCTGCTCATGAATAAAGACACCTGCTTGGGCTAACACTGCACCCCCCCTTACCTATTCTGGTCTTCACAAATACTGGTCTGATCATCACTGAACCAAATCAAAAGCTGCAGCAATCACAGAGCACCTCTGCATGGTGGCCAGTGAGCGCCAGGATTTTTAGCAAAGGCATGAACTCTACCTAATAGATTTTTGATAACCAGTAACAAAAAGTAAACCAACAGAAGTATCTAGTTAATTCTCAGCTGTCATTACTTCAAGGTTGTGTGACAAATGGAAGAATTTGGAGAAGGAGTAAGAACTTTGTTTTGATAAGTAGTACTTTCATGCTTTGTAAGATACCCCTTTGCCAAAAATGTCTGTCATTCATAAAGGCAGAGCCATGTAACAGGTGGAGGAAAAGAAATGTTAACTCCATTACACAGGTATAGCTGAGTGGCCCAACAAATTGTGCAATAAAAGATCATTATTGCTCACAACCCTTTTCAGATAACTGACCTGTGCAGTTCAAGCACTGCCATCCTTGATCACAAGGGACTTAGTCATGACAAAATTACAGCAATTTTTCTAGTAAATCTCTTCTAAAACACACAAACAAACCAGGATAAACCAGAGCTGCCAGATACTACCATTTTATACAAAAACTATAAAAGAAACCACCTAAAGAAAGTCTTGTCTATTTGTGGACCCCAGAAGAGAAAGATGGGAAAACATAATTCTCTCCAACTTAGTGACTGGGAAGCTGAAGTGAAAAAGACTGTTTTGTCGTTGCCGCACAGATCCAAATAGCAGCTCATGCCCTGGTGCCTCACTCCTCTGCTCCAGCAGTTTATTCTTCACATTGCGCTGCCCCTCGAGACTAAGCAACTAAATATTTATAAGGGAAGAACACAAGAAGTATTTAGAAGAGGAGAACATTAAGTAAAAAAAAAAAAAAAAAAAAAAAAAAAAAAAAAAGAAAATCTTTTACAAATTAGAAACAAACCACCCCTGATGTTAAATAGTCTGTAACCAAGGGTACTGTGCCATTCTCTCAGGTCGTTTTCACCCAAACTACTTAATTCCAGGGGGGATTTAGCTTCACAGGTTTAATTCAGCCTGTGAAAAAAACAAAAGATAAGCCATTCATTGAGACCATTTCCCTCTATGGCTCTGCTCATGAGTCTTGAGCCAAGTTCTGCCCCAGAGAAGCAGCACTCCAGTCTCTATTGATAGCAAAAATACAGTGAGATATACGTCCAAATTTAGTTGTGAGTATTTAAACCACTGCAAAATAAACTGTTTTTCCAGGAGCTTCATGAAGTAAAATTGAAGTCAAAACTCTTTTTTATTCAAGTAAACAAACTGGAAGAGCAGACAATCCTGTTAATGAAAAACACTGAAAATAGCTGAAAGAATAATTCCAAGAGCTGCAAACACGACACACTGTAGAATACGGAGCGGCAGCTGATTAGCAGTCCCATCCTTATTTTCTAATGGCGTGTAATTAGTGGTTTCTTAAAGAAGATGCACATGGCGTTCCTTCAAACTAAGCACAGGCTCTCTTCACTAAAGACACGGGGCTTCGTTCTTATCTCAAAGATGCTGCAGTGCCAGGATGTGTCCTTTCTTAAGGCTGTGTTCTCAAATAACTATTGTACCACATTTCAATACCACTAGGCTCATTTTCTGAAAAACCTTTTAGAATGTCACAGAAAGGAGTCTTTTTTAACATTTCAGTCATTATCTCATAGTAAAAAGGAATGTGTAATACCAAGAGTGTATTTGCCGAGAAAGCCAGCTGAATTATTCGAATATTTGCACAGCTTTTGCAGCAAATCTCCTTCACTGTTTTTTCTGCATTTTCAGAAGTGAGAAAGAAAACAAAAACAAACAAACAAACAAAAAAAAATCACGAGCATTTCAGTAGCATACAAATGGAGCAAACAATACCAGCCCCAAGGGAGTGGGGAGTAAGAAAAAGCCTAAAAATACATACACACAGGAAGAACAGAAACCAGCTTTTATAACTGAGTAAGGGAATAATTTCATGCAATCATGGACCTTATTGCAACAGAGTTAGAACAAAACTACACAATATAAGATGTCATATGGCTCAAGACCAGCAAAAAACATAATAACAGGATATATCTCTCTGGTGAAGAACTTAACACAGTGTGCTAAGAGTTCAGACAGTTACAGCATGAAGTGAACTTAGATCCATATCCCAAATGTCATCTTCCTGTTCACATTACCAATTATCTCAATCAATTAGAATTTTTTTTTCATGCCAGTGTGAGCTTTTGGAAATGTCACTGTTCATTCTAATGCCTATAACAAAGAGAAGGTGCACATGTGTATCTGTGGCTGGCTGTTTCTTCATGCAAAGGCATTAAGCCTCCACACTAAGTTCCTCCAGCATGATGGAACTACCACTATCCACATTCTAAGACAAACAATTCAAAAGGCACAGAGCTTGCATTTGGGGAAAAGTCACATGGATAGACAGGATTTCAGCTTGGAAAATCCCAAAGAGAATTAAACTGGGAATTAACCTGGGTCTAAAGGAACCTGAGAATAAAACATATTCAAGTCCCACTTTTTTCCCATACCCATGCTTAACAAGGCATACCCCTCACCCGAATATTTGCAAGAAGGAAAAGCATGAGGGCTGAAAAGCTTGTACATGTCCTGCCCTGCCCTATTTGCCATTGCTTTTATTTGGAAGGGCCAAACCAACCATTTCCAACTAATTCCAGGAAATACCATGGGAAAGGAATCAGGGTGAAACTGCTTTGCTCAGAGAGAGAAGCAATCAGCCCAACTGGGCAAGCTTTGCTGGGGGAGAGCTGGGATTGTACCTGCGGGCTGTCCCCTCCTCCAAAATCTTTCCTGCAAAGCTCAGGTATGTGGCTGTACTTTTGACACTGTTCTTGCCATCTCAGTGCAGGAATGACAGAGGCAACCAGGCATTCACACGGACAGAAAACTTTTCTCTTGTGCTCCTGCACAGCCATTTAAAGACAGATTTGATTCCAAAAGTTTCATGCAGATAAACAAGAAAGTCAACAGATCAAATGATCTTCTTAGGTAGACGTCAGAACAGAAATTAAAATAGCAAAGCTAGGGGAGAAGAGAGCTGAAGGGGAGACAGCAGAACTGAATGGCTTGGAGTTATCTTTTACACACTCCCTTTGCAATCTGTATTACCAACGTTTCTGTCAAAATATTCTAAAATTTTGCATATTGTCAGGTATTTGAGGAACCAAAACACGTCAAAGAACATAACGTTCTATCTTAGCAGAAGACTTTATTCCACCAGCAGAAATATGCAATTTTTTAACTTCTTAAATTGTATGCGCAGCAGCTGATTAAATGTCTAACTAAACTTTCACTTCAGGGAGACAGAAAATGCTCTAAAAATCATCTACTGAAGTGATGAAGTGAAGGACAATGAAGTATAGTAAGGGATATCTGCCTGTTCAACCAGCAGAGAGAGGACTTGATGGGAAGATGCATTGCAGATTTTTCTCTGTAAGGCCCCCAATTGTAGCAGAGACCCGGTCCCGCAGCAGGAAGGGCTCCTGGGCAAGACACATCTGCAGTCCTGCTGGGCCACCATTTTTTCAACCACCTCCTTAGAAGAGGACCTTCTCTCACCTTTGCTTCACAGAGCAGAAGCAAAGTTAAAAGGAAAAGAGGCTGCGCTTACTGACAGGAATCAGTGAGGGACAGCCAATGTTGTTGGGTGTACAGTGCCTGATACTAATGATTTTTCCGTTTTACCTAGGAACGCAATGCAGACTAGGGCCTGTAGGTACTGCAAAAATAAAATCTTTTGTGCCATGTTGTGGAAGAGACTACTACAGATAAGAAACCACTACCCTTTTTGAAGGTGGAGGTTAACAAAAACCAAAAAATTAAGTCACACTTAAAACACTTCCCACACATACCTTTGGGGTTCTAGCAAGACTTCTGGAGGCAGAATTCATGAGAAGCAAAGCACCACAATGTAGAAGGAGAAAACAAATGGATCTACTTAACTCACCTCATTTACGACTCAGGAGGCTCACTGCAATTCTAAAGATTTTGAGTCCAGGCAGGTCCCTTACAAGCACAGCCACAAACAAATTTGTAGCTAAAATCAGGTACTGTGACCTCATGCGTTGAGGTCTTAATGTGGGACTCTGAATCCTGCCCTTTTTTCCGCATTGGCTGTACAACACCCAGGGAGAAAGACCGGGCCAGCATGAATTTTGCAACAGAAAGTTTTCCTTCAGTGTGTTACTTGGCATGTGCCCAGAGTGTGTGAGAAGTCACAGATAGGAGAAAACTTACCTTAGAGACTCTTCTTTCACTTAGAAGTAAGCTGGGATCACACCATCTCAACTCTGTGAAGCCAGAGACACTCTGGGCCAAAGCAGAACTCTTAGTACTAGAAAACAAAATTAAAATAAAGACATGAGTCAACTATAAGACTTTACCCATCTGCAGCATTAGGTGACAACTAAGCAGACTTTCAGGATCATAATTTTCCATGGGGCACCCAAACCATCACTAAGCATCTATCCTCAGCTTGGGCTCCAGTCTTAGTTCTTCGCAAAAGAGAGTAAACAGAATTTGCCTGTTTTGTGTGAGGCTGTGGAGATAGTGCTAATATATTGAAAGAGCATCAGTCATAAGTACCTGTGAAACCCTGGAATCCAACAAACTGAAATAGTGTAGAAAAAGGTGGCGTTGGCTTAGATACAGAGCATCTTGCTGGTTACAGTTATTTCTGGTTTACAATGTTGAAATCTTTCTGTGCAGCAGTACATACATTTTAAGACTAATTATTTTTAATGACTGTTTGCTTGAAGAGGTAATACAACTACTCTTACTCCAATTATCCATTATTACTGTAACAGTATTCAAAAACTACAATATTGAAAAGCCACAAACTACTCACTCAGTAAACAAAAATTCTTTTCTTGATGAGCAGAGGCTTTCATTATTTCTTCCTTCATGCAATTGCTTACTGCTACTGCGTCATTCTTCACAGATATCTTTTGCAGGAAGAAAAAACCAACAAACAGTGAGTTAATCAGGATCTAAATTTCTCTCAGTTCCTGCCATAAGGATCACTCTGTTACTACGCAGATCAGCTGGCCCTATCTGGCCTTCCCGGCTGTGCTCGTGGCATTATTCTGTCTAAGCCGCACCTGTGTCAACAGGAGAGCTCGTGAAGCAGGCTCCAAGATGTCAAGAGACATCTCCTGCCTACGTAGCAAAAGCTGCTGATGGAAAAGATCTCAAGGAGCTGCTCGTGTGCTGTTTGCAGCAGAGCCACAGGTACTCTCAATCAACAGCAGGCAACCAGGCAGCACCAGGCACTCTGTTAGGACCAGGGACTTGAATCCTGCTTTTATCATAGAATTAGATACTACAGCCACTGTGGGCCAGCTGTTTTTTATAAAGAAAAAAGAGACAGCACAGCACCCCTCTAGGAATACACTTAGCATGACAAGCTCATTTATTCCCAGCAGTTGTTTACCACTCAGTGCCTTTCCTGCAGCAAGTGAGACAAAAGAGAGGATTTGAATGTGAAATGGCTTAAACATTACAGTGGAAATAGTGGGTGGCATCCAGATTCCCTCCTCAATCTGCTGCAAAACTTGTGCGAGACCTTCAAGACCTTTGGCTGTTTGTTTCTCTTCTGCACCTCAGCAATCCCCTGCAGAAACCAGAGGATGTATGCAGTGCAATAGCCTACTAATGACAAGATTAATCTCAGCTGTGTGAGATCTCAGGATGGGAAGGGCTAACTGACCATCCTTGTGCAATTTTATTCATTTTCAGCAGGGAATTTTCCAGTTTCCCTCCTCCCTGGTAGGATCAACCTGCTAGAACCAGTCCTCAGTGCTGCTGGCATGACAAGCGGAAGACACCAAAGCTGTGATCAACCACGTCATACCAGGGTTATGGCATGCAATGAGTCAGACTAAAAGCTCGATGATCATAGTAAGCCCAACCCCTCACCTTCACTGGCTAGATCCCATCTCTTACTCACACTCCCTGTAAGACCCTTCTACCTGCCACTGACACACCAGTCCTGAGGAAAGGAAATCTGGCAAAGAGGAGGAAAAACAAACAAATAACACACTTCCAAAACCAGGTAGCTTGTTCGGTTCAGTCACTGGCTTCAAGACAGTCACTGGGGTGTGCTTCTGGGAGAGAGGAGACAGGGTGGCCTGGGACAGCCCCCTGTCCCTAAGTACAGGGCCAGACAAATTACACACCTGCAAAGAAACTAGCATAAACCTGGAAAAAGAAAGTATTTATAATCAACTGGAGCATATCTGATGCAGCCTGACTGAAATTTTTCCCTCTTTACAGGTGCTCTAGGGTTTTGAGAAATGTGTATATCAAGTAACAAAAAACAATTGAAAATTCCTATACACATCTCCTTGTTGAATTTTTTCTTATCATTCATTTAAACCCATCAAACTACATGGCCCTGGTTGTCAACGTCACTTGTCCATGAGGCTCCCCTGTCTCCCTGCCTTTGGCTGGAAAGGCAGCTCCATGCCTTGGTGTGTCTAGACCAAGATCAGCACAGCAGTCCTGAGGCAGCAGGCATTTGACATCCCTGTCCCCAGAGACCCTCCATGTTCCTGTGTGTTAACATCAGGCATAACTGCATTTCTGTGTTCCTTTTACACAACGGATTCACGGAAATCTGCAATTTAATTTCTAAATCAAGTTTGCTTTTTAGTGTCAGACGACCACAAGCAGCACCATGACGCAAGGACTGACCGTGCTGCGAGACAGAGCACACGTCTGATCCCGCAGAACAAAGCACATTCAAGTGTTCCTTGTTACTGCAGCTCCAGAGTTGTATGGGAGCCAGCATTATCGACTATATTTACCCTGTTTCCCAAAAAATAAGACAGGGTCTTATATAATTTTTGCTCCAAAAGATGCTTACTTTTTTACATGTATAGCTGCCTGGATACTATTTAAATTGACTTATTTTATGAACTGTAACTAGGGCTTATTTTTGGAGTAGGGCTTATATTTAAAGCATCCTCAAAAATCCTGAAAAATCGTGCTAGGGCTTCTTTTAGGGGTAGGTCTTATTTTTGGGGAAACAGGATACTATTATTTTGAGTAAACTGGGACTGATAAGGCAAAGTGAATGACGCAATGCTCAGTTTGGGCTTACAAGAAGAGAAACTGCTTAGGAAGTTGAGAGCAGCCCCCAGTACAAGCGGA
This sequence comes from Streptopelia decaocto, assembly GCF_964273445.1. Lineage (NCBI taxonomy): Eukaryota > Metazoa > Chordata > Aves > Columbiformes > Columbidae > Streptopelia > Streptopelia decaocto. Next base: position 5,562,218 of record NC_138665.1, read on the forward strand.
TGCAATGGCCAGGGGAGCCCACAGGGACTGGCCCGGTTCCCTGGGACAGAGCTCCAGCCTGAGCCGCAGCCCCACACTTGTTCTTACGGCTGCAGAGCCCATTGAGCCCATTTCCACCACAAGAAACCATCTTCTTCTCCAACATGCCCTTTGAACAGTACCTAAAATCTCATGGAGCAGAAAAGGGTAATATTTTCCAGAAATGCAGAGGATATATTATATTTTTATATACACATCCATATACGCTTATGTAGAGATTTGTCATATATATCTGAGTTATTGTGAGACTGGTCCCCATAAGCATAACACTGAGAGGCACAGGAGTTTCACCCATCACCTTGCAAGAAATCACATGCTTTGGATATTGAGGAGCTGGATTTATAGAGTTGTTTCATTTTCACTAAGTTTTTCATCTGTTTCATAAAGCAGAACATGGTGTAATTCATTGCTTGTCTAGCATCTTCCATACCAAAAAGATTACAAAAATGTTTCACTGTCAATTATAGTTAACCAGCCTCAGTTAAAGGCAGCAGAGCTAACTCTGGACTCACACAAGCTCAGGAGTTCATGGGCAGATGAAAGATCTCAAAGCTCAATTACTTTTTGTGGGCAGAATTCTCATCTTCTTCCTTCTAACCATGTCCTTCCCAGGAAGAGGGATCTGAAAGCTGAAGAGCTCAACAAAGAAGGCTTGAAAGGAACGTTTTGAGCAAAGCTGGCTCAGGAAAAACACGTAACAGAGCATTTCCAGACAGGGCACACAGGCAAAAGAAGTGGAAAGCTCTCCTCCTGGCAAATACAGACCAGAACAATGGGCACAGTTACAGTCATAGGATAAGAAAAATTGGCTAGGGCAACCCAGCAGGGAGATTGTTAAATGAGCAGGATCATTTATATTTGACTTCGAAAGGAAAGGATACGACTATCCTCAGCCTGGTATGGCGATATTTTTATTGCTTGACTTTTACATGAACTTATCAAGCTAGTGTTTGCAGAGATATTTCAGTGTTTCTGTAGTGTGTCTGGCAGGGACTTGCAGTTTCTCTATTCCAAGCCTCAGGCTATAATGTCCTAGGTGACGTGTTTCTGCTTGAAGCACTGAACATCCATCGGATTTATGGAATTCACAATGCTCATGTGCTGACTTCAAAATCCATGAAGTATAGATGGCACTTAGATCTTTTTCCCCTAAAGAAAGGCTTATTCTTGTTCTTTTAGATGATAGTTGGAGCCATGGTCAATACATAATATTTTGAAGTCTGAGCTTTAATTAGAGAGATAAAGAAACATATCTTCTTTTGTTAAAAGGCAAGGTTGCATTGAATGTGTGACAATGAAACTGCTTCCAGGACAGCCACCAGAGATGTTCCTGCAAGGAGCTCTGGAGAAGGAAGATAAAAAGCTCACTGCACAAACACTGGCTTTTTGCCATCTTCGCACTATTGTGACTCATCTCCTACTGATTTCAGTAGGAAGCAGAAAGCCAAATACTTCTCATCCGGTTATATCAAGGGCAACATTCAATGCTAAATCCAAAGTTAGTCAATTATTTATTATTTACAGTACTAGGGAAAGGAGATATACTTGTGGAAACTTATGGGTCTATTGTCATGTGAATAAAATATTATAACCTGTGAAAGATAATGGACCTTTGAAGCAGGGCTGGTTTAGTCCTCACAAGTGCTGCTGCTAAGAGTTAAAGCAGGTACTTCCTTGTTTAATAGAGTCCCCTGCAAAAATATGCCAAACAAAATACTGTGCCTTGCATTTGAGAGATGCCCTTGTCTAGCACAGTGTAAACAGCATGATTCAGTTTTCTTCCCTGCCACAAGGCAAACAGCAAGCAAACCCTAAAACAAGGGCAAACAATCCCAGCGAGCAGCATGATTAGGTTTGCTCCAGAACACCTCTACACAAATAAAGACAAAGAGAGTGCAAGTGCCTATCTCCCTCACTGGGAAAAATAAAACATGAGATCTGGCAAACTCCACCCGTAGTGTGCTGATACATAAGGATGAAATGACCCACACTGCAAGAAAATGTAAACAAGCAAAAAGAGATGGCAAAATCTTCTATTTAATACTACAGCCTAAGTTTTCTTGACTATAGACTTCACACTACAGTTTCAAAGGCTGATGTCTAAGAGAACAAATCATAATATTGTCAGTGCAACCTAAAAAACTGTGTCTGAAAAAATAATGCAATGAGAGTTTGGCAAAGGAAGAGCTTGGAAAGGTAACCTCTGGGGTTCTGCTTTTTCATGAAATTTTAAAGATGCGCATAAAACATGGGCTCAGGTTGTGTGCTTAGAACTGTGTGGAATCAAGTAAGAGTAAAAACCAGTTCCTTAACATTCATTTACTACTTGAAAAAATGAGCACTGACAACCTGGATGCTTAAAAATAAGATTAAAACAAACCTGGGTGAAATTCCTTATCTTCCCCCTCTTCCAAGGTTTATATGTTCTCCGTCTTTGTCCCAGGAGTCAGCCCGCTATAACTGAAGGCACCCTGGGTTTTACAAAGTTGTTCTTTTTCTTAAGTAAAATACAAAAATGTACTTAGCATAAGGATTCAAGTTTTCAGAATTAGGCACTCAGCTTTAGAGCGAAGAGTTTTGGATGCGATGGTTCAGATTGGCGTTTGCTGGTTTATAGCACAAATGGGAGTTTCTAGCAGCTGCTGTGACAAGCTCTGAGCAGATCTGGGTGTCCCAGGGTGCTACTGGGACCTGACAGTAAACCAGTATTACTATTCCCCAAGATACTGCTTCTTACAGTGCCAGATCTCCTGTCCCTGCCTGCTTTGCAGTTTCCGTTCACTGCAGGAGTCCCTGTGGCTGGATAGTCCTTGAACCCAGAGTGACAGGTTGGAGCAGAGGGTACTTCCAGCAGAGCTAAACTGGTGCACAGACTGAATCCTGAAGACAAAACTAGCACGTGTCACTCTGCCTTTGGGGAGAGAACATCACTCTCTCAGCCTCAGCATCCTCAGGATTGTTTAATTCTCACATTTTAATTTCCTTATTATTCACACTACCCCACCTCACCTAAACCTGTAATTATTTACCAAAAAAAACCCCAACACACACACACATACAAACACACACACACACACACAAATCAAGCCCCTCAAATACAAACAGAATATTTCAGCAGTTAGTGCATCACATGCAGCCTTGCTTTGATTTCCTGACTTTAGGATCATCCAATTTGCTGCAATGCTGCAAAAAAATAAACCACTAACCTCTTAAAACAACAAAAGGAAGACATTTAATGAGTCAAAGACAATATTGTATTACTAAAGCAAAGATTAAAGGAACTAAAATGTTTCTTTAAAATAAATTCTGAAAGCTTACGGAGACCAAGAAAGCAAAAAAGCCATACATGGAGGAAATACAATTATTCCAACCATAGAAATACAAATGTTATTGGTAGAAAACAGCAGGGCTCTTTGAGAGAACACCGCTGAATGAAAGCAAGAGAAGCAAAAACTGGATGAAAGAAGAAAGGATGAGACAGATGAAAGAAAAGATGAGAGCTGTGTGAGAAAACAGGAGGGTCATTTCCTTTATCTAGACTTGTGAACTTCACTATTCAGAAACAAAGGCAGTGACTGTTCTTCACAAAATTGTCTCCAAGGACCCTGTAGCCCATTTGTTGACTTTTAAAAAAATAGTTTGAAGGAAAAAAAACAACAACAACTGTATTCTTTAATGTCACTCAGCAGTAGTTCTGCAGCTGGAGATTTCTCTTCATACAATGGTTTGAATTTTTTTCTGCCTAGTTATTTCTTTACAACCATAGGATTTATTACATGGTAATTCCCTGAGCACTTATAAATCTATTTGGTGTGGGGTTTTTGTCTTATGATTCCAGTCTGGCAACAAATTTTCCGTATAAAATTTAATCTATTGTATCTCACTTTTGTATAATCAGATCATTAAAATGCATTGCTAATATGTAAATCTGAGCTAACCTCATTACCATAATTATGCTCCATAATTATTGAATAAACAAGCATTTTAGAGTTTCTGAAGTCTGCTGAGAATGCTCAACCAGTTTGGGAGTGGCTTTCATTATGTGCTCCCTAGTCATTATTAAGAACCTTTGCGGCAATCCTGTTATGTGACTGTTTTAAAAGCTGCTCCTAATCTGACTGGCAAGGTGCAAAGGTTCATGTTCTGTGAGCACATCCAACAGCATCCTTCAATCACCGCCTGACTGCCACGCTCCACCTGAAATAGTATTACGCTTTAATTCATAGGCAGGGCTTTGCTCACAAGTCTCCCCGTATTTTAAGGAATTATAAGCAATGCGTCAAATTCTGCCTTTCCCTCTGGAAGGAGAATTAGTGAGTGAATGTCTCTGAGTGTGACATCAGTTTATTGAATGTAAAGCATTCTGAGAAAACACACTCACCAGAGGTTTTACATCTGCACAGATGCCTGATGAAACACCTTTCAAATGTGCTGCCTACTGATTGTTTTTCTCTATATTTTGTTCCTTTTTTTGAGGTTGGGTTTTTTTTGGTTGTTAGTGTTTTTTGTTTGGCTGGTTTTTAATACATCCTTAAATGAGGCATAGGGTAAACATCAGATCCCCAGCCAATACAAGTAGCTCCACTGAAGCTCATAAACTTTTGCCAATGTATGGAAGATTCAGCCCATTGCCTTTAGAAAGCATCATGAGCAGAACCCTGCTGACTTCTTCAATCCACTTTCATCTTTAATAAGAAGCACATCATTGTCACACCAACACTGTCAGAACACACTGTCACATCTTGACCTAAACAGAAAATGGAAACTTACTGTCTTTGCAGGCCCCAGGAAAAGACATCCACAGTCTGTGATAGATGTGACCTTAGAACAAATGACACGTAAATGATCAATAAGTCTTAGCAACATTTGAGTATCCTTGACCAAGAGTGTTATAAACAAAAATACCCACGACATTGACCTTTTCTCCTTTTGCATGAGATTTTGTGTAGGAGACTTAATTAAAGTTTGTCAAAGTGTAAGAAGGTCAATAAGATTGATCCATACAATTTTTCAGAGTGAAAATGAAAAAGAGTATTTGATCTATATATCAGAAAAATCAAGCATAAACAGTGTAGCAGGCATACTAATGAACCTGCGAGCATAGAAGAAACAACTGATTAATACCATCACTATGGCTCTCCAAAGAGCAAGAGAAAAAGCAAAACACATACATTGGCAAGGGTCTTTCAACTCAAAAAAAAAACCCAAACAAACAAATAAAGAAACCCTAAACAACCCAAGAATCAAATTACTTTAGTACTTTTTTATAGAGTCCCAAGGCTCATCTGATTTTCTTATCACAAACAAGAGAAAGAGACTAAAAATGCACCATTTCTCGAAGGGTAGCTCCCTTTCTCCACTTCTTTGTAATAACATCCCTCGACAGCCTGTCCTCTACATATTCAGTCTCTCAGGTCTCCTTCCACAGAAAGTGAACTAGAAAGGAAGCTCAAATTAGATTCAGGCAGTGATGAACATTACCATTTTGGTGAGCTGAAGCTTGTCAGGCTCTCTTATCCTTTAGGTGAACATCACATTACCTGACCACGGGACAAAGATTTGATGTGAAATTACACTTCACTGTGCATTTATAGGACAGACAGACTGTTTTATCTTAGACGGGGGAAGAAAGATCAGACCTTTATAGGAAAGAAAAAAGGATTATTCACATTCACTGACAATAGCATCACCTTGTAGGCAAAGACCAGCACTTTTCTATGTATAGATTTTGTGCCCTTCTGTACAACCTTTTTTTGAGAGCATTGGAAAGAAAAGTGACAAGAGTAAACATGAGTGAAATAAATCATTTGCTCTTAAAAAGTTCAAGATGTAGGATAAAAAGAAATTCAAGCAATACAAGAAACGCATATTCAGAGAATCACGTTAACCTGGAAATTAACCATAAGGAACTGGTTTGGACATGAGAAATCACTCTCAAGCTAAATTTAAATCTCAATTTATCCCATTAAATCCTGACTCTATCCTTTCCCTACAGAGGAATTTCCAGCGCAGGGAAGCCGGTAGAAGGAAAGACAAGATCAGTGCTTTGTTCAGTAGGAAAATCTCAGCACAATGCCAGTCTTAGAGCCCACACCAAGAATGACTAATAACAATAATGCTTTTCATTTCTGTTGGGCTTCTCATCTGAGAATCTGGAAGTACTTTCAAGTATCCATTTATTAAACTTCGCTAATGAAATGATATGTGCGTGCATATTTTACGGATTAAAAAAAAAAAAGAAAAGGCACATAAAGATTTGGAGCTAGATCCTTTTTTTTTTTTTTTGTGAAAAAGGCAAAATAACATAGTAGTTTCATGTCTTTCTTGCAAGACTGTTCTTCCTCCTGTTCTCTGCTTCTGCAACCTGAATCTTAGATCTCCACCTGCATTGCACCACAACTTAAACAGCCTGGATTGGCACCCCTGTTTCACAGGTGGGGGGCAGATTTGGCCCCGCTCTTCCTCAAGTGAGACAAAAAAAAAAGCAAAAGCCCCACGGTGCAAGAAACCTGAACCTGCCAGGGCACAGCAGAAAGCCAGTAGCAGCACAGGCAACCCAAAATGCTGCAGGGCTAAAAGAGCCCACTCGCTGCACTGCTCACCTGGAGACAGGTTCACAGTGCTGTGCGGCACCCAGCCGAGAGCAAGGGAGAAGAGCAGAGGGAGAGCAGGGCTTGTCCTCCTTTGGGAGGGAGGGCCCTTATCTTGAGGGGCTTGGCTGAAACTGGAGCACAGAAATCATTAGGGGAAAGAAAAAAAAATTAGATGTTCATTTTAGTTTGTGTCCTTACAGTCCCCAGCTCCGCTCTTTTCATGTGACAAAGGAATCAGCAAACAGCAGCACAGAGACAGCAACTGGCGACCAGCAGAGGAAGGGAAGCTCCTATACCACCTTCGCTGCAGAACAAAACATATATGGACTCTCAGCAAAAGGATTAGGAACAAAATCTCATTACCTCGATGCAACATTTTAGCTACTAGATCAATGTATTTTAGGGTGCAATTTCACAAGAAACTCAGATTAAGCCTGCAAGGCTGTTGGAAAGGCCATCCTGCCCTCATGACTGTATCCCAGCCTGCATCACATGATCATTGGTGTGATTTTGAATTATTTTTTCTTTATACTGTTTGCTTATTGTTCTGGGTTTACCTTTCAGCCATGGCAGGACTGGAGCGGGCTGGCTGCTCCTGACCCGCCCGGGTGCTGCCTGAGCCCACCAGCCACGAGCGGGACCAGCACAAGAGCTTTCCCACGTTGGGGCACCGACTTGTTCGTTCCTCCTCTGCTCACAGAGCTTGTAGGATCTTACTTATCTCTGAAATACTATCCCTGTGTCACCACCGGTTCGTACAGCCTATATGCGTGACAGCTTTTGTCACAGATAAGAAGCAGGCATGCACGCAAACACTATCATCCCATATGCTTCATTTTCTTAAATGAAACCAGTGTTGATTCATCAGTAAAAATAGCTGTTTTCTTGAATTGCAAATCTTGTTATCACTAGGTGCAGATATACTCAGCCACCGAAGCAAGATGGAGCACTCTCTCACCTTTTTTAGCCAATTTGTCCTGCCAGAAGAACAGAAAAAGAACAGGAGGCTGCCTGGGCAAGGGCTCTGTACACGGCAGAAAGTCACCATCGCACCTTCCTCCACGTCTGTCTGTCCTACAGTCTTCACTTGCAACAAACAGGCCGGAGGGAGAAAGGAAGGTGGCTGCACGACACACCATGCACCAACTCACAGACTTGCTAACATCCCTCCTTTGACTTCAATAAGCAGATTTCACAACATCAGTACATACCATGAGTCACATGGCTCAGAATCATGAGCTAGCCTTGTCTTTTCTTCTGCCGTCAACTCAGGATGAAACGTGCTCATGTTGGATGCTTACTGACTGACCCTAGGATGAGACACACTGAGGGACCTGTGCACTGCTCAGGAGATTACTGCAAGATGAAGCTCAGAGCCTCAAATTGAGTTTCAAATGCTCTGTTTCACTGGCAATTTCTTTCAGCTGACTGCAGATTTATTTATTTTGGAGAGGTAAAAAATGACGTCAAAATGAAAAGACTGAAATGACCATTCTGTCCCAGATTTCCCCACCTTCTTCCTCTGTGCATCTCCTAAGTAGCTCCTCAGTGCGGAAGAGCTGTTATTGGACTCTGCACATGCTTGCAACACTTGACTTCAAAGGAAGAACTGCAAATCCCTCTTCCTGAAGCAGCACTAAAACAGTTAATTATGCTAAGCTAGTTAATAGCTTTTCATTATCAAGGACTGGTTCTTCTGCACACGCAGGGACAGAATCCATTTATTTTTTATGTATACCCTTTTATTTATCTCACTCCTACCAGCTGTATGAGAATTTATTCTCTGTCACTGTTCTTAACTCATGAGTTCATTTAAAGGGTGATAGCAACGGAAATACATTAACAGTTTCAGAAAATAAAACCTTTCCAAAAATGGGATCCAGCAATTTACTTTTACAAATAGAGAATTTACACATTTGCACTTGGCTAAATTAATTAAATCCATATGGGAATTACCCAAGCCATACAGTATGGCACAATATATATGCTGATACCTAATTATCATCAATCCAGGCAGAACAAAGAAGCCAGAAATCTGCCTCAACATGTGAGGTGGGATCAGCCAAGGAGCAAGCACAGCAGTCCCAAGCTGACAGCAGCTTCTTTGAGGTGTCTGGGATGTGGTTTCTCAAGCTAAAACTCTGCTGTAGCCAGCAGAAGTGGATCCCGTTTGCTTTCCATCCACCACTGCATGCGTGTCCCATCTCCCCCGCTATGTCACATGTTGCCCATTTAGTTCCACTATTCAGCTGAAGCCCGAACAAGTTTAGGTAAGGTTAGTTTAGTAGTGTTGGAAACAGCTGGTGGTGAAAGGAGGGCTAGAGCCACTTTGGGAAGAGCCTGAGCAGCTCAAATAACTGCACCCTTGGAAAACCTCTGATCACTTTAAGCCACAAGTTGCTGAGATATCAGAAAAATATCTGGGAGCCTTTTCTCCTCCAGAGCCACGCTACCTCGTGTGCTATTGCCAGGGGAGCATGCAAGGCCCTGAAGAGCAACAGACTCTTATCAGTGCACTGACCCCAGGAAGACCTTTCTGTGGCAATGTTGAGCTCTGCAGAGTGCCCGTGAGCTCTCAAAGAATCCAGCTCCCCGTTGGTTTTGCCACACCAGTTACGTGGCCATTGCTAAGCCACATCAGCAATGATTTTGCATTACACATGACCAACAACCGCTTCTCTCTTGCGAAGTGAGTTTGCAAAAGAATTATCTTCTGTTAGCCCCTAATCCTGTTTGTGAGTGCAGCAGGACGCTGGCAGAGCGCTTTGCCCTCGGCGGCGGCTGCGCCTCGGTGCCCTCGCAGCCCCACAGCCCCGGCACAGCCCTGGGCAGCGCGGCTCAGCCGCGGCACCGCAGCTGCTGCACTGACCCGGCATCGGCAGCTCCACGCTTCAGGAGATTAAAAAGCCTCAGCAAAACAGACTGTAGTGGTATTTTTTCCCCATTTTTTCTCCAAACAAACTTTTACGCTCGCCTTTCTCCTTTTTCCTCAGCCTCTCCTGTGTAATTAAGAGCAGTTAGAAGAGAATTAACCAGAAAACAACCCATCGGATTCTTGGGTAAAACAGCCACTTGGCAGAACTGTTTCTAGATCTTTGCATGAAACATCAGCTGTTCTTTGTAAATGGCCTTTCGGAGAAAGGCAGCTCCGAGAAAAGAGCTGCAGAGATGGCACACAGCTCGTGTGCAGCAATAAACACTGGAGGGACAATCTGACAGAAAACTCTGCCAAATTGGAAATACGTCAGGCCTGTCCCCAGAGGCAGTGGCGCAGCTGTAAGGGAGCCTCCGGTATATGCAAATACACAAAGGAAAGCGGGAAGGGGGAAAAGTTAGGAAAAGGCATATACACCCACAATCCATTGTAACAATCATTATTATTGATTTTGCTGCTGTCTTTAAGGGAGGCATCTATTACAGGAACCAATACTTAATGAAATTAGAAAGAAATGCATATGCTTTCCCATAAACATGCTGGAGATAATTGCCCATCACTGTTCATTTCTCTGGATTCAACCAGAATCTGGAAATACCATTTCAATATTGAAATTGCTCTTAAGCAAACATGTAGTGGATTAAAAAAAAACCCCACAAATCTACTTATTCTATTCCTTGTCAAATCAGATCAGCTTTCACTGACTGCACGGAGTAGAAACATTCTGCTCCCACCAACAAGTGTTCTTGACTAGCTACTCATACATTCCGGTCAATACCTGGGTGAAGAAATAAGAACCATGCAACGTATAAAAGATTAGTTCAGTCTTCATGTTTACCTGTCATGTCCTTGCTCATACACTGTTAATTTGATAAAACACTTAAAAGTCAAATGCTTCTCAGTTTTAAAATTATAGTTCTACTAATCAGCATCCTTTAACTAGGAACTTCTCCATATATTTAAATGAAAGGGATGCAAATGGCAGAATTGATTAAACAGAACATAAAAGCTTTTTTCTGCAAACAAATTTTAAATTATTTTCCTCATGTCTCAAAAGTTGCTTAAAAAAAAAAAAAAAAAAACAAAAAAAAAAGAGAAAAGCAAACTTGCATTGTTTCCCCTATTGTTTTTGGATTAATTCAAAACATGAGCAGTTGTTCCTTTCAGGTAATGTCAGTGGAGCTCATTACTGGACTCCTAAGTCTGGAAATCACCTGCTGTGTCTCTAACTCGGAAAGAAGCTCATGTGTACAACCTGGACTCTTGCAAAAAGGCTTTTGGTTGCATCGCACTCAAAGTACTACATAGTTTGGACAAAACAGAATTTTCAGCTGCAGTTATTACGCAGCTAAACAATATATCTGCCCTCAAAAATACCAGAGAGGTTTTTAGGATCAGCTCTGTGTACCAGGTAGAAGACCAAAATGCAAAAGCATTGTATTTTATTTACTCCAAGATCAGACTCCTGGGGCTTTTCAGGGTAAAGAGGTGATTTCTGATGTTCTATTTATATATAACAGAAAATTCCTGCACTTTAGTGTAATTCTTGCTTCTCCAAAATACAGTGTCACTAATGCAGGTCTGGTACTAACGTGAAAGTCAGGCTGCAGCACAGGCCCATCAAGCACTGCAGTATACACCAGTTTACATACCATTATGGAAAAGCTCTAGGGAATTTCATAAAACATAAGAGCATTTTAAAACCATTGTTTTAGAGCAAGAATATTTTTCTATTAACTAGTTCTATACAATTCAAAAAATTTCAAACTAATCTCAAACTCTTGTTAAATTTGATCAGCTTTCAGAATCACTTCCATAAAACCCTTTTTAGACCCAGAGCTAGCCAAAAACCTGCTCGAGTACCTGAGTTCAAATGTATGACTTGTACCATCCCAGTTTCACAGAGCACTTCAGCACATGCTTAAGGCTCCCTTGTGTCGTGCCAGTAAGAGCTGTGAGGTCTTTGGCAACGGGTCCATCTTTTCTCTCAGAGCATTTGGACTATGTTTATACTAACACAGCAATGCAGTCATACTGCTCCCTCTCGGAAGAAAATTAAAATCCCCATAGGTGTTAGGTGGAAGACACTGTGAACCCTACCGAGGGTGGATTAGTGCCCGAGCGGAGGAGGAACAGCTGCTGTGTCCTGCTGCCAGCGCTGTGTCCGTGAGCCCCGGCGCTGCTGCACCAGCCGTTTCCCTCACCGAGTTCCTCACGCCACAGCTGCAGCTTTCTGTGTCTGCCTTCCTGCATATAGAATAGATGAGCCACAGCAATAAAAATGAATCTGAGTTGGGAGCTAATAGCATAGCTTCTAGCATCTAGAAGCATTAATATTTTGGATTTTACTTCATCCCTTCACAAAAGCAGTCTCTGTTTTGTTTAAGTTCCCCCAAAATTAGCCAGTGATCCAGGTTCACCTGTTTTATAACACAGTGGTTTATCAATACTAAGACTGCATATGCCATTTCATAATTTAGGAAATGGGAAGCTATGAAGTGGAGCTATACACATCCATATTCCAGTACTATGTTTAAGCAGAATAAGCTTGAAACAAGGTTGCCAGTACACCCTGTGCAAAATTCTAGTAACGTGTGCACTTCCACAAGTTTTAAATCATGACAGTCATGATGACATCTGTGCAAGTGGATACGTGGTGCTCTGTCACACTGTTAGCTTTCTTCTTGCAGGAACTCAACTTATTTGTGTGCTTCTGTGAAGAACTCCAGAATGTCCTTCTGGATGGCAGGACAAAGAGTGAAGAAAGCTGTTAGCAAATCAATCCTAAAGTGATTTATTTCCAAGTGACAGATACCAAGCAGGCAGCGTATATTTATCATTTGGACAAGGCCTTAATAAAGATAAATTAAGAGTATAAGTCTCTCTAAGAAACAGCTTCAGCTGCAGACACATGCCAAAGCTCACTTTGCTGTTTAATTAGACACATATGCTTCAGCTGGGTTTCAATATGGATGATGTTTGCTTTCAGTTATGAATATTACAACTAGTTCTCTAAAACTAGAGGTTGTCCAGGCCAAATAGTGTGAAATCCTTTTGAGATGCTTTTGTTTGCAACACCAATGATCAACGACATTACAATGATCAATGACCAATGACATTACAAATCAAAACATACTCTCAGATATAATAATTAACATATCTATTACTTGAATAAAGTTATTTTAAAATCTCACTAAAACATATGAGCAATACTGAATCTTTTGGGAGACTCAGAGTAAATGAACAGTTTAGGACAATGAGAGCATTGCTTTAAAAGTATTTCTTCTCTTCTTTAGAATCTGAGCACCACAAAATGATGGACACCGGTGGCAGGCAGAGGGAGAAAGAAGCAGAACCCAATTTCTTATTGTTCAAAAAATAGACTAAGCTTTCTTTTGTCTATGCCTAGATAGCCACCTATCATAAAAATCATCTATTATTTACTGTAATTTAAAATATTTTCTGTGCTGCACAGTATAGTTCCCCAGTTTCTTTGAGACTAACCCAGAGCCAACCCCATCTTCTTGCACAGATGATCTTTCTTTCAAGTCAGTGGGAGCCATGAGAGCACATGGGTTGCAGAAACGGGGCTGAGCTGCTCAAAGGGATTTAGATACACACGTTCCATCAAAATGAAAAGTAAACATCCTGCGTGCTTGAAAATCTCGATTACTCTTCTGAACTTAATTCAGCAATAAAAGCTCCCTTTATTCAGCTGCTCAACAGTATTTTACCTATTCGTTTATGCAGAGCTGTCATAGGATACTGTGCTCCGTGGCTATGTCTTTTAGCTTTGTAAAATACAACCACAGCAAACCTGAGGCTAATGTCAAATTCCAACTATAAATAACTCTATACTACCAACTGACCGTCCACCATTCCTGCCCCACATATGTAATGTGAACCTGGCTCTTTGCTTGCGTACTCTGCCATCAGCCAGGAATAACCTTTCTGAAGTCAAGGGAACCACGTGGAATAAACCCAGTTCAAGTGCAAAGAGAATCACTTCAAAAAAACTGGAAAGGAATGTCTGATCTGTGATTTCTCACTGACTTCTGAACCCACTGTTCCACCGAAGGCAAAAATCTGCCTTGATATTTATTTTCTCCAGAGTAAGGTTAGAAGAGCCTCTCTAGAGACATAATCTGCAAAAGCAAGGATGCCAGCCCACTGGAAAGGAGCACAGGGACAACCAGCATGTCCCTGTTCTGCTCACTTGCAACTCCTACAAGTGACAACACAGTTGCCCACATGAAAAGCAGAGCCACCCTGCACCAGGTACTCACTGTCTGTGCGTGATAGAGCCCTCTTCTACGTAAACTGGAAGCCGTATTGGCATCAGATGATAAGACTTCTCTAGAAATAGAAAGGTTTGAAAATATATTTTAAAACAGCTCTGGTGAAACAGAAGCTTCTTAGCGCAGTCTTCTGGTTTTGTGCACTTTCTCTGACCCCTTTTCAACTGAGAAATCCAAGAAGAAATCCACATTAGGGCTACCCATTCGTCTTTTTTGCACCAAGAGCCCAAAATGCTTTTTAACGTGATCTGTTTCAGGCAATTTATGCAGATAAACAGCCCTTCTCCCAGGTGACTGCCTGGTGACTCCCCTCAGCCCTGAGAAATTCATGTTTTCCTAAGCCTTTTAGTGCACCTCAAAGTATGACAAGTGATAATGGCTTTTATCAATCTTTTGTTGTGGCACATCTCTTTCCTTAACAAAGGCTCTGTGTAAGGCTAAAACAAAAAGCTTAATACTCTCATGGGAAAGGGGAGACAAAGGAAAACACAAAGGATGAACTTCCCTGCAAGGTAACAGAATCTAACAATTCTCCATATTTCATATTATCACAAAGCTCACACAGATGCATAAAAACACTTCTACTGAAACGAATGTGAGGATCAGCCCAGCCCATCCTGTTCCCTGTGTGTCGCTCATCAGTTTCATCAAGCTTCACAGCAGAAAGGGCTGCTGGAGTGTAAAGGAGCAGCCGAAAAGCCAGGGTGGAATTTGACTGAGGACCTCTACCTGATTCTCCATGCGAGAAATTCATTTGAAAGACTCTAATATGATGGATAATTTGCAATTTGGAATGATCAGATGTCATCTGACAGCTTTTTAGCTTTCCTTGATGTATCTGTGTTAGACAAGTGTAGTAACACAGCTTTCTTAGGCTAAACATCTGAAGGTAGAACAATAGTGAAGAGGAATTTTTATAAAATCCTTTTTATTTTTCTGCTTTAAAAAAAAATAAACACATGTTAACAGGTCAACACTGAAATTCTGTGGCCTTTATCTCAAATTGGTATTTTTAGAAATTACCGTGCCCTCACTAGGCAACAGTTGTGGAACGTCAGGGGTGAGACAGATCAAGAACTGTGATGCTTTACACAGACAAAGAGTTTTTCAAGTCAGCTTTTGCCAAGTATCAGAAAAGAGCTCTCCCTACTGCTAAGGCTGTATCTTAAAAATGGTAATCGCCACCTGGCATATTCCATCATCACTTAGAAAACTGATGAAATGTGGCTGCACTTTACATTTCGGCAGCACATCAGTGGGAAAGGAATGCACCCATGTGTTAATGTAGGCAGACACATGGAAAGAGAAAGACATGAAGTAGTTTAGAGGGCATTATATAATAACTCTTGGCAAGTGTCGACTTTTTAACAGCAATGGCTTTAGAAATTGGGCAGCAACCCATCAGCCTGCAGGTGCTAGGCGGAAAATAAATTGCTTATCTGTCCCTGCTGCTCTTTCTCAAAAGAGATGCTGTATCATGTCATTCAACTTGCTGATCTCTTCAGACAGGTTTCTCCAATGACAGAATTTTAGTGCCAAAAGTATTGGTTTACTAATAAGGGAACATGTCTTCTCTGAATGGATATTTTTATATGCTGAGCACATAGGGATACCCTTGGGTAGTCACAAGTAGCAACCATTTTCTAATTAATTAATCCACACATCTCCTCTTTCGGCTACATCTGTATACACCAGTACTGACATCAAATTGTCTGTTAACTTCATCAGAAGTATTTCCTTTCCTCAGATTTCCCAGGGGCTGTATCAATACCTGCTTCCCTAAATAAAAGAGGCAGGCAGACGTAAAGTGAGTATCAACGGACTTCCCTGTTCAGCTATCTTCAGTGCAGCCAGCAGTTCAAAATGGTTATTAAAAGGTCAGAGATTCTTCCAATTGACAAGGCACCAAGTCCAGGTGACACTCATCCAAAAGTGCTAATGGAAACAGAGACAGAAATTGGAAAACCTGTAGGAGCCAATTTGACAAGTTCAGCTGAGTAAAGATCCCTGAAGGCAGATAAAGGACTAACATAAACCAGTATTTTTAAAAGGCCTAAAAACAAACAGGGAAACACACAGACATAGATACAAACGTTTACAGACCAGTATTCAGGAGTATTTTGAGACTTATTTTCATGGTCCAAGACTTTAAAAAGCCAGACTTCTTCGATTTGATAGTGCAAGCAGGTGATACGGTTTCAAGAAAATGCAAGTTTCCCTTCTTTTGCCACCTCCATACTCTTTACGACTATGCCTTTGCTTTCTTAGTGGAAGAAAAACCCTGTTAGAGGGATCACATTTAATGAAAAGGTGCTGAAAGGGAAATCCGACAGCATCAGATGTCAGGAGTTGATGCCACTCCTTATATATTATTGTATTCAGAAAATCCTACAAGTACTCAGCCAGAGAAAATTCGCTGACTTAAAATCAATACCAAACTAAAGTCCTTTATCCTGCCAGTAATTGCTGTTTGCATGCAAAGCTGCTGCATATGCTTTCACTGGGAGAAAAACTAATAAGACTTTCCTTATATTGGCAGAAAAACAAAGAACTCGAATGTCTGCTCTTAACACTTTTGTGCAGGGATGGATTGGGAGGAGGTGGTAATGGTCACATATCTTCCATCTGAACCTGGAGAGCCGTGAAAGTCATGCAAAGTAGCACTTTCCATTCCTTCAGTAAGCTGCAAATCTCCAGATCACAACTCCCTGCATAAATTGTGTCAACCCATTGACATGCAATTCCTTATGTATATGCCCAATATATGTAGTTCCTGAAAGGGAAAGCCCTGTTATCTTAGGGGGGACACTGAGGTGTCAGAACGGAAATAATTACAAATACCTATTTAAAGACAAGTTCTTCTGACAAAATCTGATCCAATTGAAATTAAGAGGGGAAAATTTTACTGCCTCTCTGACCTGCCCAGATTGCATGAATTTCAGAAAAGTGGCCAGGAAGTCTAGTTATTATTTACTCAACCCTCTGCCACTAAGGTCATATCAGTTTAAGGGTAGGAGTCTTTTCAGAAAACTGCAAAAATATCCAAGTTTCCAGATCTTGCTTCTTAGATGTCTCAACTTTTTCTTGTTAACATCTGAGTCTCCATTCACATAGCCCTGTAGCGCACCTTGGGGGGTCTATGTGTATGCACAGCACCCCCTGCAAAGGACTGAATCCCATGCTGCTAAAAAATACAAAGTTTCTAAGCAGCATCCTGATGATTAGCTGGAAACATCGGCAGCAGAACTGCTACACAGCTCCACGGCCTCTCTTCTCCTTCGGGATCCCCCATCAGAGAGCTGCTCAGTGTGGCATAAACCTGTTGAACTAGAAAAGTGGAGACCCAGCAGAGGGGGAAAGACACACATCTTGCAGGTCGTGAAGTGAGACGCAGGCAGGATTTGTTCTACATTCCTACACAGAGTTCTTTGTATCTCTGTTTCCTCGTTAGTCACTTTGAAATGGAAAAACAGGAAAAAAAAATGTTGCCTAAAGAATGTCAAGAGATGCTTGTTCTGTGCCTGTTCCAAGTGACCAAATTTTCAAAGAGCAGAATTGCAGCATTTTCCAGGCAGATTCACAGTTGTCCACTTGCTAATGGACAGAAGGTTAGCTGTGTCATACTGAAAGGCTCCTGCTGTAGAAAGGCCATTCTCATCAAAGTCAATGCATGCAAGAGACATCGACTCTTCATCTACGTCATACCTCCTTGCTCATTTGCAGGAATACTAGTCCTGCTTGAAAGCATTCAGGCTGCCTGACACTGACTCCTCCCCACCATGCTCTGCCTTGAAATTGACTGATTTTAGTTTAAAAGACAGACAGTAAAAATAAGAAGTGCTGAATTCTACACATCACGTGTATTCTAAAACTTCACAGGATGTGTGCATTCCACACTGAAATTGCAATCTATCCTCTGCAACATTCTCTCTTGAGCTGTTCGGTTTGTTGGCTTTGCAGTTGGCCAAATAGTAGGGAGTATTTGATCATCTCTGTTCAAAAGATTGAATTTTACCTTTTGTTCCCCTGGGCCTGCAAGGCCATTTTAAGCCGTATTTTCTAGCCAGCCTTTCCACAGCTTCTGCAGAAGCATATGATTTCTACCAGCACCTTTAATGCCAGTGTTGTTTAATCCCTTCCTGAAACACGAAGAAAGGAAATTTAGAAGCAAGTACCTCGATGAATAAAGAAGGAGAATATCCCAATGTCAAAGCCTGAATTAGGTAGTGTGCCTGCATGCATGTTGCTTTATTATAGTCCTGACTATTAAAAATGGGCCAGTGCACTGCACTGGTGGAATCTGAGCTTGAGAACCTCATGAGCTCTCTCGGTGAATCACAATCACGCAATCCCCTGTGCCAAATAACTTTGTGCTGATGTGCTCTGAAAATGCAGAGACAGCCTCTGCTCCTCGCTCAGCCTGTGTATCCCCTAAAGTGGGCTGGTAGGAAAAGTACCTTTTCCCTTTGAATCAAATTACAAAGGCAATTAAGCAATGTCCAAGAAAAAGCCAGGGCATCATGGGAAAGCAGATAGGCCTGTGGTCACCCACACTCACTAACTGACCATGGGCATTCAGGTTTGGGGCATATCTGGTTTGTTTGGGCTTTTTCCCTCTATTTGGCAGAACTCAATGGCATGCTATAACATTATGCTCTGATGCTCACGTAGGTGAGCTGTCTCAGTCTGTGTGGCCCTTCAGCCACTCAACACACTCAAGAACTTAAGAATTCCCCAAAGGGAAGCTGGGGTTTGAGTCCAGCCTATCTAAAAACCCACCATGACATCTTACGCTTTCCCCAGCAGTGTGGCCCTAGGACTCTATTAGATTTGGAAAGCTCTCCTCTTCTTGATCTGATTTATTACGAGCTTAAGTTAGAAATAGTTCCCTAATGTCAGTAGTAATTCCTTGTAGTCCTGCCTGTTAGAAAATGAACACCTTGTGTGCGAAACAAGTATGAAATTCTTCCATAAGAAATTCTTCTCTTTGTTGGAGCAAGATGGCATTTCACAGTCACAGAACTGCCTGGAGCATTGGGCTGTAAAGGCTCAGTCCCCTGAGGGGCAAAGCCAAGAAGGGGACAAAACCAAGAAGAGGGCAATATCAAGTTGTTCATTTTGCGTTCAACTTTCTGCACTTAGCAGCTCAAAAAACCAAGAGTCTGTTGCAATTAAATGCTACAGCCACTACTGAAGCCATTGAATCCTTCCCATGAAGACCTGTTTGGGTACATACCTTTTCCAAGTCCCAGTGGAACTGGTAAGGACTGTATCAACAGATGATGCCCAAAGCAAATGAACTGGTGCCCTCTTAACACAGACATCCCCGCTCTGCCTCACTAACAGTCTCATCTCTGAAGGATGTGAAAAGCAGAGGTCAAGGCTATGGCACATATGCAGATGAAGCAAGCAGAAGGTTAAAGGAGCTTTGCTATCTACATTTCCCACATTATACCAGATTTTTATCAAATTCATTTAAAGAAATGTGAGACAACAAAGCTGAATACGGGAAGAAATAAAATCAGAGCCTGTTGTCTACCCAGCAGCTGTCACCAGACTAGCTGTTTCTTGGAGGAATGGGAAACCTGCTCTGGATCTTGGTCTGACAGGGCACGCTCTGCCACACCAGAACTTTGCCCTGCCCTTACCCCATTAACTCTGGATCTCTTCATCCAAATCGGTCCTTTGCACACAAGCATCAGTCTCAGTTCTGCCTCAGCACCAATTTTATCCGTTCCTCACATCTTGTCAGCTTGCACCCTGGCTCCGCTCAGCCCTCCCTCTCCTGGGCAGCAGCAATGTCTGTCCCAGGAGCACTGGGTGACAGCCATGGCCATTCCCAGCCATGTGCTACTATGGCAGGAGATGGGCCACAGGGTGGGCAGGCAGGGAAGGGGACACAAAGCCAGGAAATTCTCAGCTGGTGTGCTAAGCGAGTGCTAAACCTTCCTGACAAGTTCACATCCCCAAGTGGACGTTTTCCTTTTGTTTTCGTTTTTTTTAATTACTCTTGAATTTCCCATGGCTTGAGTGGTCAGGCATTAATGGCAGTTGTTTAATTAATTAATGCTCCAAGGAGGCAGAAGTCCTGCCATGCTCTGAACAGCATTTAGGCGGGCTGACCTCACTGCAGTCAGGTAGCAGAACCGAGCGAGGGCCCACTGGATTCCACACAGGCCATTTCAAACCGATACAGCCAGCTGAGCTCAGGAATGCAGCGGTCACACAGCAGCAGCTTAGTGCACATTTCCTCACATGTGCCAGCCAGATCAATATTCACAACTATACCTTTGACAATGCTGATTTAAACCTATGTTATGGATTTCAGGCACCTGTAAGACCCTTGTAGAAAAGAGAAACCCTTGTGGCCTCCCCAGAAATAATTTTTAACAAAGTTGTGCAAGGGCAGGCACATACACCAACAAATCTATCTAGTAACTACTTCGGAGTCTTGCACTGCATTCAGAAAACTCTGAGGAATGCAAGTAGCAACAACACTGAATAACAAATATCACCAGTAGCTCTACAGCAGCCGCTCTTGTTAGCTGTCAGGAAGCCAGAGAATGGCCAGTGAGCAATTCCCCACAAGAAAATACGGGCAAAGGCTGTCCAAAGGGAGCATCGCTCCATCCTGTTACGGCAGCATGGGTTTGAACTTTTCTTTACTGCAGTGACACAATACCACGATGAAGTGGTGCTTCACTCAATTAATTCAAAACTGAGACTACCATGCATATTAATGAGCACCCTAATGAGCATTAATTTTTGATGTTCCTCATTAACAAGCATTATAAACTATGACAAATTTCTGTTTGACTGAATGCCAAAATTTGGAAGAGCGGTGGTTCAAAATTGTAAATCTGAATGCTTCCGCAAGGGATTTGAACACCATGCATAAATACTCTGAAAGCTTGCAACGTCAAAGAAGGAACAAAAATGGCACAACAGGCATCTTCCACTGCCCTTCTATACGTGTCAGTGGAAAAGCACCTGTATATTTCAAATAGACTCGATTTAGATTCAAGGAATAAAAAAGGAAGTACCCAACTCTCAAACAGTAAAAATGGATTATTCCATTCCCATTAAAAGCAACAGGCATGTTTTAATATTGAGAGTTGTGTATGAGTAGAGGCGTTCTAGCCTCTTAGAATTATGTTTGTGCAAACACTCCTAGTGCAAGTCTAGTAAACATGCAGGTTTGTACCCGTGCTGGTTTTGGCTGGGATAGAGTTGATTTTCTCCCAAGTAGCTGGCATGGGGCTATGGTCACCAAATGGCCCCTCTAAAACACATTCCTGATGCACCTAAGACACTGTTGCATTTCGTTCATTTACATGTAGGTTGGCTTTTGGGTTTGTTTTTTTAATTTCTACCTTGCTTTTCTGTTGTAATTCTATCACAATCAAGCACCACTTCGAAGATTATTAACATAACACAGCAAGTAAGGCTCATCTGCGCTTCTCATGCCTCACTGGTTCAGATGGAATAAACTAGTGGTATAAGATCCACCCTCACCATGAAGAAGTTTCTTCTCAAATTTAAGTGGAACCTCTTGTGTTCCAGTTTGAACCCATTATCCCTTGTTCTGCCGTTGTCTGTGAGACTGCACCCAGAGGGGCTGTCCCCTCCATGGAATCCTAAGAGACTGAGGGGCACTAAGCAGGTAAAGGTGGGTAAAATGAACCCCACCACTACCATAGACCTCATTTTTTTACCCCTTTTCTCCAAATAGGAGATGCAGACAGAATTTAAGGGATATCTCGTACACACTTGCGTGTCTGTGGATGCGAACACACAAAGCAGGTAAATACAGGCTCTCGCCAAACCGACAGCAGTTACACGGCTTGGTGCTTGGGAACGGAAAGTTCTGGGCAGTGCCTGTGAGGTGCCGTCTGGGTACATCATGCTCAGCTTGTGTAAACACTGCACTTGATTACTGAAGTACACCAAGGTGTACCTACCTACGTACCTGATGCCCCAGCACTGGCAGGGGCAGCAGGTCCCGCTGAGGGAGCTGAGGGGCTGTCCCGCTCCAGCATGGCTGGTTCTGGCCGGTTCCAGCTGGTTTCGGCCGCCCCAGCACAGGCACGGCTGAGCCCCTCAGCCAGGCTGGCAGCACCTGGGGAAAGCGCATTTGGGGAAGGGCAAGAGGGGTGAGGGACAAAGTGTTGGGGAGCAGGTTTCCCTGAGAGGAGCTGCAGCCATGGAGGGCTCGTGCTGGAGCAGGGGAACGTGTGAGGAGGACGAGGCAGCCGGAGGAGCCGCGACGGAGGGACCGCAGCACCCACCACCTGCGCCGCTCGGGCAGGGATGGAGCAGCAAAGTCAAGCCTAGGAAGAAGCTGTTCTAGTTTTCATCTGCATTTCTTACCATCCAAATCTATTTTTAACTGACAATAAATTAATTTGCCCCAAGTCAAGTCTGTTTTGGCCATGAGAGTAACTGATAAGCACCTCCCTGTCTTTATCATCTTGTCTTCTCCCCCTGTCCTCTTGAGGAGGGGGAATGAGTGAGCGGCTGGGTGGGCGTCTGGCAGCCAGACATCACCCCGCAACACTGTGTGTTTCCTACGCTTCTGTGTTACATGTGCTGTTATCTGACACCCCGCGAAAGTCTTTGCCTGACTACTTAATGTAGTTGAAACTCCTCTGGCTGTACTTAAGTAGATTCACTACCTTTACCATTCTCACCATTGTTAATAAATTAGAAGATGGATTTCAAAAAAAAACCACGCTACTGGCCTCTTTATATATCAGCCAGTCTTGAATTGCCAGCTGATTTTCTCTGTGATTGCTGACACTTGAGACAGCAGAAATACTTATGACGCTCAGACTAAACCAACCTGGATGCTTTTTATACCTCTTGAGGATCTTACAGTCTTGTCCCTCCAGCCAGGGAGGTGAAAACAATGTTGGCCTTTTCAAGTGATCCATCACAAATTTTCATTTCTATTTTCACTTTACTTTCTACTGGTGTGCCTCTGATTCCTACTTTGATGTTGTTTCCAATAATCAAAATAAGAAATCCAGTATCTTTCAAAACTTCAAATTATGTCGGTTATGTCTTCAAATTATGACAGTTTCAGCATCCCAACAGGACAATTCAGAAAGATCTTCCATTAATACACTGTAGGATCTCCGTGCAAAATATATGTATATATATTAACTTAGAGTTAGGTCAGAAAGGTAATTTGTAACTGGAAAATAACAACATCCTTTTTCTTCTGTCAAAGTGAATGATAACTGGATGATAACAGGATTTTGTAAATATCTTTCATTAGCGTAGTAGAGGCAAGGTTAGTTGGTTTTGGTTTTTCTTTGTAGCTGTGGAAAAATTGGGAATAACTAGATTAAATGGCAAACCAAGAAACACCAAGATAAATCAGTTGTCCCAGGTGAATAATGGCACTTTTTCAGTCATTTACTCCACCCTGAAATCTGTCACAAAAAAGCTTAGGTTAATAACAACTGTGTAAGTTTCTTGGATAACATTCAGGAAAACTCCTTTTAGTAATCTCCCTCACACATTTCTGAAAAGCATGAAAAAAGAGATTAGGCATTACAAAAATCATGTATTTTTCCAACTGAACTGGAAATATACTTTTTAAGAAATAACAGATACATTTCTTTTGCCCAATTTTTGTGTCTTTTACCCAGTGGCTGGACAGAATCATGGAGAGCTCTTAAAAAGGCCACTGAGTGCTGCCCAAAAGAGTTTCTCGTTTTCAGATGGACAAAATCAGAATCAGTGTACCCAGCAATGGATGACTATTTTATCTGATCAAGGCATGATTCACTAACTGTAAAAAGTATGAGAAGGACAGGGAGAGAGAGCTTGTGGAATGAGGAATAAGGGTTCTCCTCCAAAAACCATCTCGCTTCAAGATCCCAGGAAATACCCAATATCACCATGAAATCATCAAAACACCGCTTGTACATATTGCCTGAAAGTGCCAATAGACATCTCAAAAGAAAAGAAAAAAAAGGTAAAGTTTTTAGTTCGATTAATGGACTTGTGCTGTTTGGGACAGCTCGGGTGACCTTCACCTCTGTCAACACATCTAGAAATCCACCTCTGAACATGCTGAAATTCATTAGTTCACACATCAGGGATCAGATGGGGAAAAAAAAAGTCCAAAAATCAGACCTGCACTTGCACAAGTAATATCCATAGACATGAATAGACATGCAAGTAGACCATCTGCTACACCGGGTCTCTGCTTCCCAATCCTGCCCTCCGCAGAATTGAAATAGTGAGGGCCCCAGGACAGACAATATTCCCTGTCACTCCACACTTCAACATAAACCGCTGTCCATCACAGCAGGGGACAAACGTCCTGCCCGATGCTGCAGAGAGAAAGGGGACGAGCTGACCCACTGGCCGCCCATGAGGCCGTTCCCCAGGGGAGCAGCTCTGGGAAAGGTGATGCAGGAGCCAAGGAGAAACACAGGGAAATGACGGGAATCACGGGTGCCTTGGGAGGGGAAAGCAGCTGCTCTTCTCTGCAAGCAGCTTCCCGGGGGAGTTAGCAGCGAGGCATACGTGCAAAATCATCCCAAGCCCAAAGCACAACATGCCCTGCTGTCCTTTTCCTCAAAGCAAGCAAAAGGAGTGGTCCTCTCCCTCGCTTGCCTTCCCAAAGAGCTCTTGGCCTCTGCACAGCCCAATGCCAATGAGCAATAAGGTTATATATAACCGTGCTGGCGCTGTACGGGTCACACTGGCTTTTGTCAGGCAGAAATGAAGGGCTCACTCCAAGCTGAAATCTGCCACCAGGCTGCCAGGGCAAGGAGAATGGGATCAGTATCAAAAGCTGGTGTCATTGTCACCTCACCCCACTTAAATACATGTTTACGGGCCACAGCAGAGGTTTGGTCTCGTTGTACTCACCGAGAGAACACAAACTTTAATGGATATTGCCACAGCCCAGGTCAACAGATAAATGATTCTGTTATTTAACATAACTCTCAGAGTGATTTCTAAAAGTAGAAACCCACATTTTATACCTCGTTATTCAGTAACACAATCATCAGTGAAATTTAGCTTGGCATTGGCTGGGTTTTGTGAGTTAAAGGGATAAACTCCATTAATTTTCTGCCGGTAACATGTTACTTGAACTCATTCTAGAGAAGAAACTAGAACAATTTTGAATAGCTCTGTTTTTCCTTATTTAATATATTTATTCATGAGTCAGGCTACCAGTAAGAGTGTGATAATGAAAAATCATTAGCTGATGATATCAGGTTAGGAGACCTGATCAATACACAAAGGAGCAATGGAGTATCACACAAGAACTGCAGGATCAAAGCTAAACACCAAGCATTTAAGAAGTACAAGGATTTTTCTGTAAAGTGGAAACTCTAGAGAGGACTGAGGAAGAGAAAGACTTGGGTGCGCGGCTACAGAAACAGCAAATACAGAGCTAGTATGAATCAACCAGCCCCAGCAGGGACCCGACTGTGCTAATGTAACTCTCCAAGCACAGAGTAAAAGTCAAGACTGAGACTGGCAATGGTTACTGCCTTTAAAGTTATAATTAAAGAAAATCTCTTGAAGATAAATGTCATTTTTGCCCCCAAAATGAATGGGTATATATTGACCACAAACTGATTAAAGATAAAAAGGGCAGCTGGGGGGATGTACCAAAGGAAAAGTTTCTGGAACAGTCTTCAAATAATGGAAAGAGCAGAAAAGGTAGTCTGAGTTTAATACATTTGTGAATGGAAATATTTCATATGACAGGAAATGAATTATAATCTCCTGCACTGCTGGGTGCTCTGGGAAACCCTTCCCAGCCCAGCGCCCCTGTGCTCCAGTACCAGGAGTCACCTTGAGCTGGATGATGCTGCAGGATTCAGGCCTAAGGGAATTCATCATATTTAATATTAAAGACCTTACTTTGACACAATTTCAATTGACTACAACAAATCAAAGCAAACTCTGCAATAAATGTCTTCATAATGCCTTGTGCTGTAGCTGTACTTTGAAAGTCCAAAATCAATAAAAACAAAATGGTGACATATGCTTGTATTATTTGGAAAGCTAAATGCATGCAAGGGATCTGTCACTGCAGGATTAATAGAGTACAAGATGTTCTGTTTGTTGGGCATCTGATTGTCTGTCTCATAATATGAATTTTGAAATAGCTAGGGATTTCTGCTAGTGCATTTGCAGGTTTATGCTGAATTTCACATTAACAATAAATCAACCTGTATGTATAGTTCTCTTTTTCAATTTACTGCAACATTACTTCATCAATCCACATAGGGAATAGGGCCATACGCATAATGAGTGTAAATCTGATAATAAAATATTAAGTAAGACAACGAAACAAAAACATTTGAAATATTAATACCAAGCCTCTAAAATACCCTTCATTGCCATTCAGCCCGCATTTGGTGTGCACACACCTCTCACGTGTGGGTGGAGTGACAGCAGGAGAGTGCCAGGTAGCTTACTCTAATGACTGCAAAATAATCTACTCGAAATTAAGAAACCATTTACTGATGATGTAAATGAAAATAAGATGCATTTTGTTGTGAGTTGAAAGACATTATTTTTACTCTAGTTGGTAAAGTTACCTTTGACCAAGTAATTATTCACTCCGTTAGGACCTCTTCCACATCCCAAATGCTTCACAAAATGAACTTGGATCTATTTGTCAAGACTGATGCTGGGCCACCTCTGTGGCTGTGCTAATGAGTCAGGGAAGGATTCCCAGCACCGCAAGGTCCCTGTGGTGCTGGCCGGCTGCACAGCCAGTGCTGTGCCTGTACTTAAGCATTCCCTTGACTTCAAGCACTCCTTTTCAGCAGACATTGAAATGGATGCTTAAATTTAAGCATATGTTGATACATGCTTGACAGCAATGGGAACTCTGCATATACCTGTGGACTTACCTGAAATCAGGGCACACACTTTAGCCCTCACCTTTTGGCAACTTCTACAGATTCAGATACCGAGGCCCCTGGAATTAATTGAGTCTTGGATTCATTTTTTTTAAAATACATCTATATTCAAAACCCATAAGCAAGACTTTTTAAAGATCAAATGCTTTCAGTAGTCCACAAAATACAGCTCTCCCAACCCAGGTGTCATGCAAACAGGCTCGTGAATTGAGTAATTCTCCTCAGCTAACAGGGATCATATTTATTTAACTGATGTGAACAGACAAAGGAAAATACACCCCTTGCTCAATGTGTGCAAAATTTATGGTATGTAGCTAACATAATGTATTTAACAATTTTATCCAAGTTTCAATCTGGGACAAAACAAATACATTCACATAATCCCAAGCCATATTATATAGTAGCGGTTGCATGCAATAAGTGCTTTGAAGTTTTAATTCCTCGTTAAATACACTGTACACATACAGGTTTTTCTTTTTAAATAATAATATGCAAAACTTCAAGTCATTAACAATTTAATAAGCTGTTTAAACAAGAGAACACGTTGAAATACTTGATCTGTGCATAAGCCTTCTGAGCATCATGCAATAATTTATCATTTTCACAAATTGCTTGTCAGCTGGACTGAAAAAAAACCCACTTCTGCAATTACCTGCATTCTGAAATGTCTCTATATATCTTTCTATCAATGGGTACAGGAAGCAGATGGAATCAGATCAAATATATTATTCATTGAGAAAATATTAATTGGCCTTACCTATGTCATTAAGATGTGGGAAGAACCTAAGGAAAATCCATTCTACTGCCAGATTATAAGGTTTCAGTATTTACATTTTATTTGCAATAAAATAAACAGTCAACAGCAATAATGACCAAGTAGAACATACCAGACTTGGCAGTGTAAAGTCAACTGCAGGACACTGCTCATGCTACTTCCTGTTTACAAAAGGTCATCATGTACCTTCACCTGCAGTTGGGGGGTTATTTACTTAGACATCCACCAGGTTCACCTCCAACTTAGGCTCAATTTTTGCCAAAGGAGGGTGAATTAGTAATGAGGTTGACCTTCAACATTGCAGAGCCATTTTAGTTCTCCCTTACTTGAGCTAGAGTTGGGTTAGCACACCACAAATCTGCTATACTTGTGTCTTCAGAAAAGAAATATCCCAGCAGAAAGACAGCTCAGGGCTCCACTTCCCTTGCATGGGTACTATGCACAGGACAGAAGCTTGGAAGATTCTCTCTAACCCCTGCCTAAATTCAGTCACTCTTTATCCCACAATATTAATTTTGTGATGAATGCAGCTGATGGCAGGCCATCAAGTGAACTCTCACATATACATGAGGGAGGATCCACCAGTGACCTGCAGCAAAAACTTCTGGGTACCAACTTTCCCTTCACTGCCTTCCCACCATAACCTACAGCCATGTATTGTAACACAGCCTGTGACCTGCACTCAGTAAAAAACTTCCACTGAGAATAACGGCAGTTTGCGTGAATATTGCACCTGCAGACACAGGCAAGGCTACAATTTGACCCTTGGCTCCAGCGGGTGTCAGGGCACGGACACTGTGCAAACCCAAACCACTGAGCAAACCCAAACCACTGAGCAGTCCAGCTGCAGCTCGGAGATTCTGAGCTTGGGGGAAGAGCTGCACTATGGAAATTTGATTGACACCATAACTAGCTCCACCTGCCTTTATTACCGAGTATAACCATCCAAGAAATCTGCCCTGCAGCTCTCCCTCACTTTTACAGGTAACGCTTTTACAGCTTTCTATTATGCCACATAGTATTTAGTCAATAGAGGGAAAGTCTTACTGCATTTGAAGCTGTAATACCGATCTCCAAGTGCTTCTTACAAAGCCAGGTGACAAGTAGCTGTTACTGTTTTACATCAAGACTTGCATTCTGGTTTTATTGCATTTTCAATTATTTAATGCATATTGTTAAGGTGAAACAGAACTCATCTAAAATTTGTCCCCATGGATTTCAATATCCAGTTCCCACTGCGGCAGGTGAAATATCCTATGGAAATCTCTGAAAGGAGTGCAAGGAATAGCCTCATTCAAATTCATGGACTTTGATACACTGCACTCACAACTTAATCATTCAGTCCAAGTTCTATTTTCTACAATAGTTTATAAAACCTTGTTTTATAAGAACAAAGTTTAGCCATTTTTAGCTGCAGTGGCAATAACAGTGCTTGTCAGGACTTGCTGGTCTCTAAGCGCCCATACTTGCACCTCGCAACGCTGAAGCATTACATCTTGTTCCCAGAGTCACATTGCTTTGTTTTATGTTACTGAAGTATAAGAACACAATACAATTCACCTGTCACAGCAAAGAAATTGGAAGACAACTTGGTTTTTGAAAATGCAGGTTAAGGAAGAACCTGCACACGTCTCCAAGCCTGCACCTTTGAAAGCGTGCTTCCTGCAGTTTGGGAGGGATTTGTGAGGTGACTTTGACATTTTGTGAACACCCCCAACCAGGCACTGTGAATTATTTTGTTCATTTCACATCCAAGATCCTACAGCTTTTCCAACATAAAAAGCATGTACAACTGCATATAAACTGGAAATAATAGAGCTCTGAACCCTCATTGCCTGCTATTTAAATTGCAGGATTACTACTGATTGAAAAGCTTCAGAGATCAAAAATGTTCAGTGTTAACTAGGACAGCCATCCAAACCAGAGCGGCATTTGCTGGCAAAGTCAGTGAAACAAAGGAAAGAGAAGTAATTCTTATAAGAGACACAGAAGCTAACCTGGTTAATTCTGTTGCTGGCAATGAATGATGGTGGTAACAGGACTTGTAGGACTAGCATGATAGCAAACAGCTGGGAAGAGAAACTTTGGCTCGATGGCAGCAAGACGAATGGAAGAAGCAGCCTTGCAGTGTGCAGGTGTCCAGAGCCAGCTATCAACATATGCATGAGAAACACTACTGGGGACACAGAAACATTTTAATCCTATTCTCTTTAAGATTTGGTCCTGGAAAAAATGAGAGCAGGAGTTCAACACTGAATTCAGACAATGCTAATATTTCTCATTATACGATCATATAATATAATTTGAAGCATAGGAATCATATAAACAGAATTGCTCTATCCTACATCCTGCAGGTCTCAATAGCATATTCTGGACTCAGTAGTAAATTACCGTAATGTCAGCGTGCGAACGGCACAAAGACCAAGTGAAGAATCTATAGCAGATGAAATAAAGTGGAATAAACTGCCTGTCATTAGGCACTCTAGTGTTTACTTGCAAGCATCAACTTGATTCAAAGCACAGCTGAAAAAAGGTTGCCTTAATGAGGCTGAAGTCTTACTTGTAAGAAATTATATCTTGTATGTTCCAGATGCTTTGGAAAGATCTCTGAAGACAATGCGGTGCTTAACAGAGATGCTTGTTCTTAGTTATATTTTTCTTCTAATTTCATTGTAGCTGCTTCACAATGTCTCTGGGCATTACGTACCAGTTTCCACTATGCAGTGTGCCACAACCTCTCATTAATATCAATGAGATACACAAAAGCTTCAAAAACCACTCAGCATTTGGCAGGATTAGGACAACTTGACAAAGTGAGCATCGAAACGGCCTTTCAAAAAAGACCTGTAACACTCAGCACTGCAACTGCATATTACGTGTTGTTTGTCTGCCTTGCTGAGTCCCAACCACAAACTTCATTAAATATGATTCCCTAGAGAGGAGGAGTATGCACCTCACCTGCACACGCCAGCATTTGGGGGGCAGCTGAGGATGTACGTTTCCTGAAGAAGCGAAGAGAGACAGAAGCAAAGTACTGCAGCGCTAAGGCAGTGACAGCCACTGAACAGATTGAAATGGGCTAGAAAAACAAATGGAAGTCTGAAAGCACAGCGTGGAGCTATGGATCCAGGCCCTTATATAAGAGTTATATCATACAAAGGAAATAAAACATCATCTTGACCTACATCGCTCACCACGCCATCCATTACAGTGGTGCTGCCAGACAAGAGTTAGGACAGATTTAGCCCCATGAAAGTTGTCTTCCCAGTGTGAGTATATAAATTATGACATTCTGTCCCCATTTGAACACTCAGGTGGCACTGAAATGGATATTTGTGCCTCGGTCTCACTTTTCCACCAATATGCAGAAATGGGAATCCTCAGGCACCAACATTTACAAATTAAGCAAACATTATTCTGTAACACATGACTACATACTTGGAAATTATTTTAAGGCAATCCAAAAAAAAGCCTACAGGGGCTCTACAGATTTACTGCAAAGCAAAAACAACATTAAACCACAAAACAATGAGAAAAAATAACATCATTTCCCATATGCTCAATGTGCAAAATGGATATACAGCCCTTTAGGTAGCAATAGTAATAAAGAAAAGTCATCTGGGTCAAATGGCATATTTCTAGTTATTATTACCATTATTTAAACTAGACGTAAGGTGTACACAGTGCTCTAAAACCAAATAAACTGGCAGAGCCCTTCCCTGAAAAGCACCCCATCTGAAGTAAGAAAATCAATGGATAACAACTTTTAAGTTTTTGCAGCAAGAAAAAATGTCACAACAAAAAACAGGTTTCAAAGCTTTTGGCCATGAAATGAAAGGCTAATTTAAATTTTTCTCATTTTATTACAGAGCAAGCAGCAGTCTGGGTTCAGATGGGCTCCTCCACTAACACAGCTGAAGCTACAAACAGGAACATCGCTAATTCAACCAAGCAAACATAAAACAAAAAGAAGCCCCATAAAACAAAAGAAACCTCAGATCCCATTTGCTGGCTGCCAGCAGTGCACTGTATATATTTCAGAGGAGCTCATGTGGAGTGAGACAGAGTTTCAAAGGTAAGGCAAGTCTCAGATGATCCCCTGCCGTTAAACTAACACAGAGTATTTTATTAACCATATGTCAGTTATTGCTACAAAAAGCATCAAATCCTGCCTGGGTTTTTCTCAGGGTATTGGCTGGCTCGTACCTGTGAACGAGACCCATTTCCCCCATCCATGACCCTGGGCCAGTGACCGAGCTGCTTTTGGCACCTTCTAAACCAACTTTGAGGCTTCTCCCCATCTCCAGCGCAGTGGGACCGAGCCCAGGGGTGCCCCCCCGCTGGTGCAGCCCCCAAGGAGCCCCTGTGCTTCAACACGGGGGAACGGGTGACAGCAGCGGGGGCTGGACACCTCTGCTAGTGTCATGTGTTGAAACTAGAGAAGCATACGCAAGGGGAATTAACTGCTGCAATAGCAGGTAGGACTTCACTGAGCCCGACACAAAGCCGGTCTGCACACCTGGCTGCCTTTTGCAAGAAGATTCTGTTACAAAGAGATGACCATAAAGTCTTTAAAGAAGTTGCAAAAAGCCAAAGTCTCTGTCTGTCATGGGAAATATCTGATGACCTTCCAAATATACAAAATTAATTTCTGATGCCCCATGGTGTAGAGAGATATTAAAAGAAATCCAGAATGGACAGAAATATTCGTGTTACTGTAAGAAACAAGCAGCATGGACTGCTAAGGACAAAGTTTGGTGCCATTACAAACACAGCATACCTTTCTAGATCTGTGTGACATATATATATATATAGTACAAAAGTGCACACACATGCATAAATACACAAAAACAAAAAGAACAAACTAAAACATCCCTCTTCTGTTATGTATCCATTTTTTTCCAATATTTTTCCAGCCTGGATCCCTGATCATACCTTCTAGGTGAAATAAGATATTCTAATAATCAAATTTACAAGACCAAATAAACTAGAAAATGAACTTCATAGCATACAGCAATGGCAGTGAATGGTTTTTCTTTGATGACAGAGAGAATGGATACAAATATAGCAACAGCATTTAATTGAGCACCATAGCTCATAGAAATGTCCACAAAATAGCTGAATGTAACCACCCGATATTATGTTCCCACGTCAAATCAAAAACTCTTGCTTTTCCCCCTCCAGAGTTTTTTTATGGAGCGATCTTACTATGAGTTAGAAAACTCGCTTCTCCCTTTCACTGGCTTTGCCAGAGCTGAATGAAACAACACCATGGAAGGAATTTGCCTCAGGTTATTTTATGCAGCCTTTTTGAATATTTAGGGAAAAAATACAGGCAGACCTATAAAGAATTTGCAAAAAGCTCACTTCTGCAGCTAAGGAAACACAGAAGTATTCACCTAATGAGCAGTATGTACAATTGCTAAAAGCTGGACCATCAGCCCAAAATGTGCATGTCCACTTGGCAGCTAAGTGGGCAAGACTGACACCTCTGTTGGGATCCCTCCTCTCCCAGTCATGGTGACTCTGAAGCGCTCACATTGAAGCCTCCCTTCCTCAGGGATTTTTATACATAGAAAGCTACTTTACAAAAGGACTCCTTATATAAGTAGCAGCCACCGTATCAGTTTTCGCTTGAGTCCACAGCTACAGGAGCCCAAATGAGTTTTGATTTTCCCCTTGAGCTGGGCAGCCCCAGATGTGGCACTGACTCCTCGGGCAGATGCGGTTCCCTTAACGTCCCGCTCCACAGACCTGCGCCAGCAGAGGAGCTCATCCCATGGACCAATTTTTCCTACCACCTTAGTATTAAAACACAGTGCGCAAAGAAATCATTTACATTTATGGAAGTGTGATAGGTAAAAAAGTAATTAAAACATTAAATGTTTCCAAATAAATATGACGTACACAATTAAACTCAGCATTTAGAGCAGGGAAAATAATCCCCTCAGCCTAAGCTTATTGCTATGGAGAAGACCAGCTTTCAGGTCTTCTAACCGATTTTTATGATATCATCACGCTTTTGTCCACCCCGTTATGATTGTCTCCCCAGCAGCCTGCATTAACCACTCCACACTGCTGGAAACAGCCATGCTTATGGGTGCTGATTTTATTTCTCTCAGTAATTTCTTTAATGTTGTGTGTGCGTACAGTATCCAGTATTTCAGCTCAGATTTACATAACACCTCTGCTATTTCCTACATGCAAGTGTATTTCTCTGAATTGGATTTCTGAATATAATGCAAGAGCATTTTGCTTACAAAAAAGCTTGTTTATTAGCAACATAAAACTGTCAGTGGTTTATACCCCACTTGTAAATACCAGGCCACATTAACATAAACTTGCCAAACGGAGGGCAGGGGGGAGAGTGGGCTATTTTCCTTGCGATCCTTCAAACAGGACACCAAAAGAATAAATAAAAATCAAGCATGATGGGAAGAGTTACTGTTGGTTCCTGTAACTCTCCCCTGACTCCGAAGAGGAGACACGTGGCTGGAGGACATTAGCGTGCGCAGCCCTGGCCAGAGTCCCCTTATTTACTGCCTGGGGTCCCAGCCGTGTTTGCCGGCTTGACTTCACCAGAGAATGTGTCAGCTCATCTTGTGAAAATATATTGTCAGGCTATATATTTTAAATGCTGTCTACTCTCCTTGTAAGATTCAAGACCTAATCAATCCTTTATGTTATAACCAGGTGTAAGTCATAAAGGGGTTGTTATTACAAAATTTTATAGAGTGAGGTGCTTAGATACTCATGCAGGAGAGAGGTCTATAAACAGACCACTATGGCCTCATGTTTTCAGGTACCAGTGTAAAGATTCCTACCTACTGGTCAATTTTAAACATTTCCAGTTACTCTCAACCCACTGGTTTCAAATTCTAGAGCTACATCTGCTGCTGGTTCATAAAAGCAAAATCCTCCAGCCACAGAAAGATCCAAATAAGACTCACCAGGATCTTTTAACTTGGAGGCCAAAGCTCACCCTTGGCGTGCCATAGCACTGAATCTGACTTTGCTCCTGTTGGGGAGAAAGGAGGGTAGAAATTAGAGTAGAATGACAAAGAAACCTTTACAGACTGTGCAATGCATAAAAAGGTCAGATTATAAAGACAGAAATCTACTCTTTAAATGAAAATCTGAATCCACAACAAAATATAGCCATTCAAAGTACACACGTAGACCTCATTGTTAAGTTATCAAAATGTCAAGACAACAACTAAATTTGTGTAAGAACTTGTGAATTCATACTTATTTCAAGTTAAGACCACTTTTCCCAGTTTAGCTTGAATCACTGGAGTATAATTTAAAATGAGAAGACCCACATAGATTTACCCAGACACTAACAAAAAAAGTTAAACAAATATAATAAGTTATTGCAAAGAGTTAAGCTCTTATTTTGACAAGCGTAATATAATTTTTATTTAATTTCATCGATGATTTGTCTTCCCATTCACTCCCTGTACTGGAGAATCACAGAATCATTTCAGTTGGAAGAGACCCTCAGGATCATCCAGTCCAACCATAACCTAACTCTGGCACTAACCCATGTCCCTAAGAGCCTCATCTAGAAGCCTTTATTAGACCTTCAGGGATGATGGTTCCACCACTTCCCTGGGCAGCCTGTTCCACTGCTTCACAACTCTTTCAATGAAGAAATGTTTCCTAATATACAACCTGAACCTTCCCTGGTGCAACTTGAGGCCATTTCCTCTTGTCTTAAAAAAATAATAATAATAAAATTATTTTTTAAATCCCACCTGAGCATGCTTCAGCTTTGCCTAGAAATTGGGTGCCCCTCTTATACAGTAACACTTGGCTTTGGGAAAGTCCTTCCCTGTCAAATTGCTGACAGGATGAGGCCCATGCCCTGTGCCTGACGGAGAAGCTGCGAGCCCACAGCAGCCATGGGGCAGCACCAATGCCCACGCAGAGCAGTTCACCCAACTTGTCCTGCTGAACCACACACCTCGTGGAGCAACCCCAACTATTTCACTTGCTAAAAAGCAATTTCAGATGTCTCTGGGTTTAAAACCTCATTAATGTCTATAAATATGTAAAGGGTGAGTGTCAGGAGGATGGAGCCAGGCTCTTCTCAGTGACAACCAATGACAGGACAAGGGGCAGTGGGTTCAAACTGGAACACAGGAGGTTCCACTTAAATTTGAGAAGAAACTTCTTCTCAGTGACGGTGCCAGAGCCTGGCCCAGGCTGCCCAGGGAGGTTGTGGAGTCTCCTTCTCTGCAGACATTCCAACCTGCCTGGACACCTTCCTGTGTAACCTCATCTGGGTGTTCCTGCTCCGGCGGGGATGTTGCACTGGATGAGCTTTTGAGGTCCCTTCCAACTCCTGACATTCCATGATTCCCTAATAAGTGGAATTTATGTGCACATTTTGCATCTGCAGGCAGAGCTCAAGCTGCCCGCTCACCAGTTCCCTGCGGTATCTTGTGCAAACCCAGCCTTGGCTGCTGGCTCACTCTGCTGGGTTTGTCCCAGGTGACTCTGCCTGCTGCGCAATTTGTCAGAGCAGCTGTAACTCAAAGGACCCAGTTCCCACCCACACAAGCTGAAAAAAAATTTAGGGCAAGACAAGATACCAGGTATCCACAGTGCTATTACTATTATCTTGATAAAATAGCAGGGACACACATTCTGCCTGTCACAATTAAGGTGATAAATGCCTGTTTCTTTGAGGCTTGTTTGAAAGTCAATTATGCAGATTATTTCTAGAATACAGACAGATGGTCTTTTCCCCCATATGAGACAATCAAGTTGAACTTTGATACGTGCATAAAAATACTGTAATTTGTCAAGCTCCAATGGGGCCATTTTATCACAGATAACCAAAAGACTATATGGATTTTTGTATTTGCCTCTTTTCGATTAACACAGCCTATGTTCCTTTTTATTCAGAATTTTTTTTTTAATGGAAGCTTTGCTATGTTTCATCTTGAAGCCAAATATTGATCTTTCAGTCTAGTCTTCAGATTTTGATTAACGGAGAAGGTTGCCAAGTGAGCAGCTTTTTGTTTGTTTTCTGTTAATTCTTTTTTTATTATTCACTTGCTGCAGTAAATCTTGCTTTTATTGTCCAACCACTGAAAAGAAAAAATGGATTGATTTGAGCACCTAAATAATTTACAATGCAGAGCTTTTTGGAAAGACTGATGCAATGTTGACCTTCATTTTTCCCCCTTCTTTTATTGACAATAGAACATTTTTGACTGACTTGAAAGGAAAAAAAAGGAAGAAGATTGATTTTGACATGTTAATGATGGTTTAATGCAACAAAAGCTTTAGAAAATGAGTGTTTAGTAAGACATGTTTTTTAACAAAAGAAAAATAAGCTGTTCCAAGTAGGAGAATTATTATAAATATTTTTCTTGTCATTTTCATTCTCTATCAGGCCAAATTTCATGCTCTTATTTAAAAACTGAGTTATTTTTTATTCACAAATGTTCTGACTGCCTGAATTCCTGTTCATCGACTCCATAATAGGTTTGCAAAGCAACAAGAATAAATGGAAAAGCTCTGACAAGCGTAGGAAAAGATGGTCTGAAACAGACAGACAAAGATCCTGTTTCTTGTAGAGACTTTTTGTATCACTGTGGGCAAGTGACTTGAGCTCCCAGGGAAACACGACCAAATCAAAGACCCAGCTCCAGTCCCATCCAGGGATGCCTTAATCCTGCTTCCAAAGCAATACAAGACCTTATCAAGGGCACAAATATTAACTAACATTGTACATTCACAACATCTGGAGTCAATAAGAGATGCTGTCTTACCTCTGGGGGGCTGAGTGTTAAACAAAGCAAGGTAAATAACACCTGCCTAAGCAAGGAATGTTTTGAGATCTCCAGGTGAAAAGATAACTTTTTACATACTGGAAGTCTTCCTTGGAAGCACAGCCTAAAGTATACAGTGTAAATCATTGGTAGACAGATGATATAGAGTTAGATCCAGCCATATGTTAAGCCAACAGGTATTTAGGTGGAACATTTTACCTGCTTTAGCTTTATGAGGTGTAAGGCCAAGGTTCACAAGGAGGCACAGATATCAGAATCACCAGCATACACATTATTTCTGCAGAATGTATCAACACATGCTTCAAACAACTGCTCTGCTCAGCCTACTTGCCAAAGTACTTGAATTATCTAAAAGCTTCTGCTCAGCAGTTTTGAAACAGTGTTTTATACAACTTCCATTTGCTAAGTTGGGAAGTTGCTCTGATGATATTAATGGTACCAGCTCTGACCCCATCTGCATTCCAAACAGCAAAACACAGCACAGTGACCTACCAGTCGTGATGGGCTGGGGCATTTACCACTGACTGCATCAATATTTTTACCATCTTTTCTGTTATGGTGATTGTTTCTTATCTCTGAACATGTATTAATAGTACTTCACAGAAGACAATGCAGTTACTCCAGATTTTCACTGGCATCACTAATAAAAAAAGCTGGCTCCATATCAGTAAAATGTTATGTAAAGCTGGCAGTAAATATTCAGTTTTTCCCTTGGGAATGTACTACCTTATTTTCACACCAATGGAACATAATACCAGCAAGTACTCAGGGGTCCAGTAATTCACATGTTACTATACACCGGCCAGATACGCAAGTGTACTAGCTCCATATGCTAAAGATTATTTTTGTGTTCTCTTCGAAAACAAATTAAATTAGGTCATTAGCTCAGTAAAGTTCTGGTCCACCAGATATTGAATAACACCACAGAAATAGTGAAAGCTGAAGATATGCCTAACTGTTCTGAACTGGAGCCTAAATTAGATTTCCAAATAGAATAACATATGCCTTAAATGTCAAGCTACACCCAAAGTCAACACTGTCCTTATGGACCACTTTGTTTCAGGCAGTTGTAATTTTTTAATTAAATCATAATTTTAACACAACACAATCTCCCTTCTAGTCATCGCGTACTTACAATCCAAAAAGATATATGTCCTAAGAAATAAGCAAGTCTTGTGTCTTTCAATTATTAACACCTATTATCTCCATTCTACCCAGATGTTCCTGAGACTAATTGTTTTCCTTGTATAACTTAATATGGTGAGCACAAATATATTCTAGGACTGTTTATTTCCATGATTTTTGACACAAAAAAAATTACACGTGGTATGGTCTCTGTAAAGCTCTAGAAAGCTACACAACAACAGGTTGTACGGACTTCGGACAGTTCAATCGCAGAAAGAATTCGAAGCCTGAAAACCTTCCTGCTGCTCAGTGACTGGCTGGGAATCAGTCATCAATAACTAAAACATCAGTGTGTTATCAACATTCTTCTCATACTAAATCCAAGCCACAGCACTATACCAGCTATGGGAAGAAAATTAATTCTATCCCAGCAGAAACCAGGATTCTTTTATTTTTATGTGACCCCCTTGTACTCACCATTTGCCACAACATGACACCACAGCACTGCATGCAAAATGCCAAAAGAGGGAATGCAAGAACAACATTCATCTCATACTTGGAAAAGTACATTGTAGCATCTTAGTATTTTCAGGAGGGAAAGCACAGAACATGAAAGGATGAGCATAAACTAACAGAGAAAGGATATACCAGACAACAAATGAAACTTTTTCAGCTTATTTTTAAAAGCACATTGTAGGCGGGAAAGGATGCTAGTCACAAGTGTTTTCAATAAACCAAATTCATTATCATCAAGTAAAGGAATCAAAAAATGGTTGAACCTTGCACATCCTTAAAGCTACTTGTTGTGCTACTTGTTGTGCTATTTTCAGTTGTGTTTAAGTTTACAAGGACAAATCAGGCCTTTGAAACTAACGATTTCATTTTTAAGGGTGTCCTTGAAAGACTGCAGCCATATACAAATAAGTTACAGGATACAAAAGAAATCCACGTAAATAACAAAAATCTCAGGGTGAATGTCAGCAATCGAAAACACACATGCAACAGCTGCAAAATAAATTACTATAGTCAAAGCCACTCCTCAGACTCAAGAGCTCATACGGCAGTCTTTTAAAGGTCAACACTGAAGTCAGTCACATTGGAAAAGAAGTCCAAGATTATGAAATCCAGCGTTCAAATGATTTATTTGCCCAGGGGTCCTTATTAGAAAGGTAATCTCTTTTCTATCACTGTTTAATAACATATCATTACTTTGTGAAGTGCTTTAAAATACCTGGAGTACAAAAGATGATATTTAAAAACAATACATTCTATTCCATTCCAAACAATACATTAAAACCTGGAAAGAACGGGATAAAGATGTTAATTTTACTGACAATATTGTAACACTCCTTGAGAGAGAACAAACAGCCATAACTCCAAATTTACATTGTAACCACAGGGCATTTCGGCACATGAGAAGTACCAAGTGATGATAATTTCTCCACCGACTTTAATTAAGCTTCTTGGAGACTCTCACACACACTCCCTTCCCGCTCCCGTTGTTATTAAAAACAAGTGAAGTTACCCCCCAGGTGAATTTTGCCAAATGCTCATAGTTCCAGTGTCAGAACCATGCCTTGCATAATGGAAAGTTTACATGAAAAGTCAAGGTTTTGATGAATGTCACACTTGAAAGCCAATTAAGTGGGCTGAAAGGAAGACACAATTTCCCATTGTCTAATTGCCTCGCAGCACCTTCAAGGTAATAAATTTGTCACATTGAATTATTAATGAGAAATGAATATTTGACTTGCAGCCTTGAATAGAAAATAGTTCATTATCAGTTGGCATTGTTCCTTCCAAATAAAGAGAGGGGCATGAGAGGAGTTAAGGAAAAGGTGTCAGGGAAAGCTTTTCCTCACATCATTGTCTCACACAGTGAATACGCCTTTTGGTTTAACATCCCGTAAAAATTCCAGCAAGGGGGAAAAAATTATGGTGCATCTAATTCCTAGTTCTCTTTGGCCTTTGCAGCCCAACAAATAAACTTCCATCTGGATTCTCCTAGACACACTCTTTTACTGTATCACTTCAAACACAAAGGTTGTAAAATTTTTAGAATTGGCTACATAAAAGTACAAAGAGCACAATAAAGCAGAGGCCAGTTTTACGTTTATGTGGCTCTTAAAGGCTTTCTGCCTTATCTCCCCTGCAAAGCCTTGTTCGTACATGTGGAGGGAGGCAGGGAGAGAGACAAATCAGTGTATTTTTTTCTACTGCACAGCTGCTGAAGCAAAGGTAACACACATGAAAAGTATCCATTTCAGCACAGGAGACCATCATAGTGAAGGACTTTCTGCTGCACATCCTACACATGATGCTTACTCATGGAAATAATGATGGGTCCTGTTTTCCTTCTTCTGCTCAGAAGATGGAAAATCACAGAGAATAGCCAGAACAACATAAACCACCTGGTGCTGGTACTGGTTCTCCAAGAAGAGATTAGATCCTGTTTATTCCCTGCATACTACTGTTCAATAAAACAATCTACAGGTTAGTGCGCTCCACACTTACAGCTTTGTCTTTTCGAAAGACACGGTTAGCTGGGAGGAGAACCCCTCGCATTCAGAAGCAGGTGGGGGAAAGAGGAGAGAGCAAAGAGGCAATCTGTCTGTATGCTCATCACAAAGAACCAGAAGAAAACACGTGGAGGTTGAGCACTTGCAAATATTCGGCCATCACCTGAACAGACATTTTCTAGAATAGTTTTCATGTGTACAGAAAGAACCTAAAGTCAGCAATTTGAGGCACAGGGCTCCAGTTCATGAATTCAGGAGGATTTGTTCATGACTCCAAGATAACAAGCCCTTTCCTTTTTGACCTCAAGATCAATAAAATCGGCTTTTTTGGTACCTGACGATCGCAGAACTCAAATGGCCTGCAAAAAGCATTTTAAAGACAGCCTCACTTCATAGTAGGATTCTCCCAGTGTTATTTAAAAGCAGGATTAATACACACTTAGCAGCTGTTGCCATAACCAGGTGATCACAGCCTATGATTATAAACTCTCACAGAGCGCAGAGGGTCAACAGGCTCCTGCTCTCCTAAATTACAACCACTCACTCCCAAAAGAACTCCCAGTAGCAGTTCAGAGCTCGTGTCACCCCAGCCTGAACACAGCCGTGGGGACGTGGGGAACGAAAGCGGAGAGGAGGGAGGACAGAGCTCCTGGCGGGACCGCGGGGTGGGAACGCTGGCACGAAGACCAAACCTTGTTCTCCTCGGGCAGAAGCTGAAGTGCTGTTAAGACTCTTTTGAGACGCAACATTTGCCAGAGAGGTTTGTTGATCCCAAGAGGTGCTTGAAGGGTCTATTCCAAATACTAGCATGAGCCCCTAGCAAGAAATCTCTCAGACACGGCATTTCTGGCACTTTATCAGAACTCTGTAGAGATGCTAAAGCCCTAGGGCTTCGGCAGCTTTAATTTTGCAATGAATTTGACTCAGCGCCTTTCATGTATGTACCAATAAGACCTGCAGTAGAAACCTTAGAAGTTAATGAGTAAGACAGGGAGATTTAGAGATTTGGGCATATAATTACTACAGCAACATGTGCTCTTTTTTGCACTACACCATGAGATCTTCTATTAGGCATGCTGCAGTAAACCAAATAAATCACAGGTCACAAAACACAGCAATAAATCCTGTCCCTAATAAATTGCAGAGTAAT
The DNA here is from genome assembly GCF_964273445.1 of Streptopelia decaocto. Lineage (NCBI taxonomy): Eukaryota > Metazoa > Chordata > Aves > Columbiformes > Columbidae > Streptopelia > Streptopelia decaocto. Next base: position 5,604,366 of record NC_138665.1, read on the forward strand.
TAAAACTGGTATAGTATTTACATTTCAAATTCACTGACACCAGAAAAAATTCTGATTACAAGTGCATCCAAAGCAGCCTCTGTAGTGGCTCTTCAACTACTCCTAATATGAAGCCCAGCTTTTCCCAGCAGAGCCAGACATACAAAGGTACTAACATACAAAAATGTACAGCAGGCTCTTCCTAAGGCTTTATAAAAGTTCCTTGCTTGGTTAGATCCCTAATTCCACTGATATCTCTTAGTGAAATAATCATATAGAGTCCGCTCTACAAAAGCCCACCAAAATGGGCACCTTCACCTCATTAAGTTTTTGTAGAAGAGCAAACAGTACTATTTAAACTGCTTGTTGGCAACTTGTTTTTTCATCCCACCCCCCCCAGGGCCAATCCAACAGACAACCAAAGGAAAACCGGGTGTAGCCCTTAGTGCTACTGTACATGTATTGTTCAAGGGCCAGACCTCATACTTCCACCATGCCTTGCAAACAGAAAATCTCAATCCCCCAAAATCTTCCAGGTCAGAATCTTTCATGAGTGCTGAAACAATAAACAAGAAAATTAATTTGTTCCTATAAAACCTGACAAGACAATAGTGAAATACTCATTATGATCCCTGACTTATAGGGCAAGTCAAGCCTTTAGTCATCCTTGTCTTAATGTTGTCTTACTACAGATAGTGAACGGTTTTCAACCTATTTCAGAGTAAAGCATCTACTACAGCTGATACACTGAAATCAAAACCAAGCTTTCATTACACATGCAGTAGAGATTTTATTATTCCATTGCTTTTCATGTTGGTCACCTGGCAGCAGTTATGTATCCTGCTCAGAAACTGGGATGCAGCAATTAGATATCCTATGTTAGACAAAGATATTGCTCAATCCTGTGCCTGCACTTAGCGCAGTGACTCCCCGAACATCACCAAGCCACTTTCACAGAGCAGCCGACACCTCCCAGCAACCTATGAAAAATGTTGTATTTTGAAACAATTTCGCCTCTGCATGATGTATGTTCTGTTTTTCCTATCCCCTCGCTCTTCATTACTAACAACATTTGCATGAAAAATAGCATCTTCTTTCTCCAAGAACTTCATCCACTCCTGCTGTTGCTATTTTTTTTCTCTGCACTTGAACCCATAATCCTCTCTTTGTGTAGCTACAGCAGGATGCTGTGAAAATGACTGTGGTATCGGCAAAGAGGAGAAAATGTGGCTGCTGATGAGATTTCAGGAGGAAGGCTGGGTGCCAGCATTGCCCCTGGTAATCAACGCAGAAACCAGATGGGCAGCTGCCAACGTCTCAGCCTTTGCCACCCTCGGTAGCAGTTCTGTCAGCATCACAGCTGTAAGTCAGGCTGGGATTTCCACGGGCGTCCAGCGCATCCCTCGGTGTCACACACAACGTGGGGTGAGAACCCCTGCCCCTTGTCCCTGGTGCTTCACTCACAGGGACAGCACAGATCACCAGAGCCTCTGGAGATGCCACCCCGAGCCAGGCACCTTCACAGGTGTGAGATACAACCAATACAACACCTTTTCTCCAGCATCCCTGCTCTGTTCAAATCCATTTGGGAACCTGATGGAGAGAGCATTTCTCCAACCCATGGCTTTTTATTCTGCAGAAGTGGCCAACTCTGACGTCTTGCCCCTTTCCCCTCTGTGCCATGAGCCACCTGGTACCTGTGAAACATTTTTCTCCCATGCTGATCTTCACACTCCGAAGGCACCACCTGCAAAACCATCCCAGAGCCTCGTTCGCTTATCCCAGCCCCTTTTTTAATTCCTCAGTGACAACAAAGAGACTCAAGTCACTGCTGCTGGCTACTCTCAGCCTGTCTTTCCCCTCTGCTGTCAGGACTGTATCCACCAGCTATTTGCTGTCCTGAACAGCGCCTTCTTTTGGGCAACCATCATCTTTTCATCCACCAGGATTTTGGTGCATAAGTAATGTTCCAGCTTGCTCTGGCACCAGAAACAGTGCACTTAAATAGTAAGCAGGAGTGAAATATGAAAAGCACAAGCATATGCTCATTTCACTCATCTCCCACTGTTTTGCTGGCCTCTAATCTCTAAACATCAAGCCAAACAATGAAATTATGTTTATGGTGAAATAAGAACTATGGGACTCAGAGTCCAGTCATTTTTCCTTGTGTAAAACTAATACACAAAAATGTTTCTAGTGTAGAGCTGGGAGCATTCAACTTCCCAGGGAGAATGTTATTTCTGCAAGAACATGGCTGAGGAAATTTACCCGAGCATAGAGGGAGCAAGAACCACCTACATGCGGGAAAAAATGAGCCCAGAGCAATGTAAGTGGTGCACAGACCTTGCGCTGGCCCCCAGCAGGGGCCAAATTTCTCCCAGCGTGCCCATTCCCACACAAAGATCCAAAGCATGTTGCTATCAAAGTGCCTGCCCCAGAGCATCACTGCAGCCACCAAATTGCTATTCTCCCCTTTTCCAGGATGCAATTACTCAGATTGCATTATGATTCCAGAACAAAGTGGGGGGGGAAATGTCAACAGGAGCTACAGCATGCTGTAAATCCTCAAAAGACGCCCTTGTCAGTCACGCTGTGCCTTTTCCTCTCTTAGGAGGAGTTCGGTTCAGACTAGCACATTTTCTGTCCCTCCCACCTTCTTATCAGGATTACTGTAATCGTTTGATTATTCCTTTCTATGCAGTGGACAAAAACATCAATCATTTTAAGCAAATGTTTTAGGAATTTAAGTTTAGCTTTCAAAAGGTGGCTATTTCCATGAAATATGTTATTATTCATAATGGCTTTAAACAGAATCTGCTTTCCCCAGACGCTTGAACACAAGTTGAGAGCTCTTTCATCTTCTGGTGTTCACCCATTTTGTTTTTTATACACGTGGTGGGCTGCATTCATCCAAGCAGCTCTGTAAAATACGAGGGATCCATATACAATGAACCTGATTTACTGAGCAGGCATAGCCTCCTCAAATGCAGTAATATATGAGTGGCAAAGGTGCAGGGGAGAGGAGAGTGGCGGCTGCAAGCCAGCCACCAGAACAAGGTAAAATACTGCAAATGGAGAGAGAAGAAATGAGGGAAAGCCATAAGCCTGAACACCTCCGTGTGAAGTAATTACGCCTGTGAATTAACAAAGCAATAAAGCAATCATGTGCCTAAGAGACAAACTGCATCTTTGTCTCTTCAGGTGAGGCGTAATTCCTGCAGCCACAGACCTGCTAGTGACGCAGCGCTGGGGGACACGGATGCACCCGGTTCCATGGGGGTCCAGCCAGGCTGTTCCACTTTGCTCCGCACAACCACTGTGCAGCTGGGAAGACTGAGGCTGGGACCAGAACAGGACACCCCGGACACAGGCGCAAAGGTAGGAACAAGGCACACAAAGGGTGCGCCAGCGAGCAGAGAACCAGCGCGCTCATCACAGCCCCATCACCTCCCGAGAACTACAAACCTCCACCTGCTTTAACAAAACCAGCTGAGCTGGTGGGAGATGAGACTCCAGCTCTGCCCAAGCCTTTGCACTAAAGTTTTCCTCTCACTAGGTATTAATGCAATAAACACAAAGGCAGAAAAGATACTTTAAGGAAAATCAATGTTTTTAAGATAAAACATCAATGTAATTCAAACAGCCTGAGTCAACTGCCTATAGTAAATTAAGTTTAAAATTTTAACAAACTGTCATGTAAAACTGGTGGTGTCTGACAAATTGAATTACGATAGTAATACATCACTCACAAAAGTATTATTGATAGTGACAGGAAGATATTGAATTTAAATTATTCATTTTTATTGATTAAACAGTATGCCTTCACCAAGAATGGGGCAAAACATCTGACAAACATTTGAGATTCATATTTTGGCTCCTGGAATAAAATAACTGTCAATCCACCCATGCTGGGCTTGTGCATGTTCCCCTGCAGTGGGTCAAGTCAGCAGTAAAACTTCACAGATGAAGAACCACTCACCCACATTTCTTGAAGCAAACACCGAGCTGCAAAACACACTTTTGCTCTCCAGAGACCATTTCAAAAGCTGTTTCTGTAAAGACATGTGGGGTGGTGCCCACAGCTCACAGCTCCGCACCAGCAGCCAGATGTCATCCCCTGCCACCAGTTCCCTCGGTCTGGTACCAGTAAGGATATTGCAGCTGAAGACTGGACCTTCAAGCCATTTGACAAAACCCATCCATTCCCTGCCTGCAGCAGTGATATCCTTAAACTAAATGAAAGGAATAATTGCTTTGCAAGCTGTGAGACTGATCCAAACCACACTGAGAATACTGACCCTGAGCTGCTCTAACACAAGAATAAAAATAATCAGGAAACAAAGTCAGGTCAGCTTTGATAACCCACATGCACATTTTCCCCCTCAAACTATTACCTGGGAAAAGTCCTGGGGATTGTCTTTTCATTTAAGCTTCCCCATTTCTTTGGCCTACTTCTGTCTTTTGAGGTTTTCATTATGATAGCACTGAATATCACATATGTAACCAGAAAATAAACCTATGCCAGCAAATAAGGTGGAAGCAACAGGATAAATTCAAAACCTTCACTCAGCCCAAAAGAAAAACAACAATCTTGTATGGGAGGGAGGCCTCTTATACCCAAACATGTGCCTTTTACATTTTTTAGAGACTTTCGGCCATGGTAGCTTTCACATGCCTGCAAAATCCCAAGCTTTCCCCTACTATAAGAGAGGGAACACCAGGCTGAGAGCTTGGATGTGTTCGTGCTGTTAATATTTATGCTTATCTGCACAGTATTAAGGGCTGAAGGAAAATTAGTCAACATACATGTACATCTGGGTGATCTCCATGCATGCTGAAGGATTGCGGAGCTGGTGGGTACACAGCCTGCAGCTCCCTGTCGCAACTCGCTCTCACGGAGCATGGGGAATGCAGTCAGCTCTTCAGATATGTACTGGGTAACCTGCTCATGGGCTGTGCACATCCTTAACATCTACATTAATTTATTTATAAATAAACCTTTCATCATCATAATGCATTTTCAGTGGATTTGTAAAATTTAAAGTTCTGTTGCCTTTGTCTATGTCCCAACGTAACTGCACAATGCTACAAGGCCACACTTAGAACTGAATTATTTACTTGGCTACACGTGACTAGTTTCCTCTTTAAAACGTTAAATTTGCATCCTTATAGCTTGAGCACGCATTGTTACCAACAATACTATCATCAGATTAGCCAGCCTTTAAAAAGAAATTCCATTCTTATTCCAGACTGGCAACATTTGCGTGCAAGTGCCAATGAAGAAAAGAGTGTGCACTTTCACGTATTTAGGATCTCAAGCCATGATCAGTATTCACTTTTGGATAAGCGGATAGAGCAGCTCCCTGCACGCTGCTCGTGGTGAGCCCAGGGCACAAGCAATTCATTAGCTGGTCCCAGGACACACAGACCAACCTGGCCAAAACAAGTCTGGGAGATCAGTTTTGCCACCAGCCAGTGTTTCTTCCTGTGTTTAATGTTAATGTTTGATTTTGTCTTCCAAAGGAAAGTATTCGATCCTGTTCTGAATTGCCAAGAGGGAAGGGAAATGCAGTGCAACAGCTATGTGTCAATGGAATGTTCCGCTGGAGCATTAATACGGGAGCAGCACACTTTGTTCTTTTCCCTGGTCTGCAAAACAAGATAGAGGTAAAAAGGATCATACTAAAGAAAAGCTCTGCAAAGTTAACAATCAAACTTGTTTAGATACTAGGCTGATGTATGGGGGGGTTTCAGAGTAAAAACTCTTCACCTGCCTCCAGTTGACATTTTTATTTCTTTTACATGAAGAAAAAGTGTCTTTTGGTACAAAAAAGTTTAGGCTACTACCCAGATTATTTCTGTCTATTTGAAATAAAAGGAAATTTGTTTTATATACTTGACCTTTGGTAAACTACTATACAATAAATTCTTTTCATTTCCCTCTCCCTGCTGAATGTGTATTTGGGCCAATATAAATACAGCACCTTTCAGCAGCTCGGAGAAACTTGAACAAGAGACCATGGAAAATTACTTTGTTCCTAGCATTACTATGCCCTTGTTTAAAAGCCTTCTGTGATCCATCAGAAAAATACATCAAATAAAGAACCTCAATGTTTAAATGATTCACAGCCACTCTACCAAAAAGCAATGAATCCAAGATGTTTCAATACCTCTTAACATCCAGTTTAAATGTCCACTTCTTAAAAGTTCTGGTTTTAACACATTTCAGCTATTCAACAGAAAGATTCTGAGCCATTAAATCAAGTGGAACTTCTCAGTCCTAATCTCCTACCAATATTGCCCAACTCTTCCCTTCATACCAAATACACAGTGGAAACCTATAGGAAAGGCTTTGGATCCATTCCCAAGGTCTACAACACTGGGATAAAAACTGGGACAAGATTTCTGGATATCTGTTTAAATCCAGAGGCTACTATCTGTTTTGTGGGGAACACTGAATAAAATTTGTGTCCCTCTGACTTCCAGTCACTGCAGATTCCCATCAACGAGGCTCTCCTGCTAGCAGAAACTCACCATATACAGTGCTGAGTTATACCATCATGTTGGTCATGGCACAAAAATTAGCTCAGGAAACCTAAGAATGGGCAGACAAGATGTTCTCCTGCTCACAACTGAACAAGAAAGTCTGTAACTGCCAACAGGGCTGAGCAAGAAAGACGAAATTTGGGAAAAAAAAGCAAAAAAGTCAATTCCCATTCCTCCAACTGAGAGAAATCTCCTATTTCTTTCCATGGTGAAGGATTTCCAGGCACTTCTGAACATCTGATTTTCAACAAACAAATATGAAAGAGAATCTCACCATTCTGATAACTGCCCTTTTATTCATGCCAGGTCTCCCATTCTCTTGCAAGAGAACAGTCAGCAAGTCCTTCGTCTGCAAGACTGTTTTGGTACTGGCTAGCTAGTATTTTCTGAACCTTTATATTTCAACAAAAACCAGTGAATTTCAGGGAAGAGACTATAGGAAAACTTTTAACAATTTTAGAACATTTCCTTAATTATTCAAACTCTGCTTCTTTTGTTTAGCTTTGTTGTCCTGCACATCTGTCCTATTATTCAGCGATCGATGCTAAAAATAAAAGCAGCTCTCCAGATTCTCAGGAAGTCCTATGCAGATAACCACAATTAAAAAGCCATAAATGTGCTGGCTGCAGCTCTCAGATGCAGAAATGTCCAGCTGAAAACAATCATATAGACCAGCTATGTCAGGGTGCCTCTAATTACATCACCATGCACAAGATTTCTGAGAAAACCCACTTTATCTGGAGTACAGACAAGTGAACAAGGCAACGTGTCAGCACTGACCATGGGTATATCTGTGCTGCTCCTCTTACGCACTATACATGGTGCAGACTCTAATTAGTGAGTCACACTGTTTGGGCAGTTTGTGTACTAATAAGAGTTCCAAATCAAGGCAGAAAATAATGCAATATAAGACTTCGGAATGCAAATACCTGAAAGAACCAGGACTCTGCAGCCCTGATAGCAGCCTTCTGGTTTGCTTTAATCTCTCTACCTTACCACCTCAAGTTTCCTTACTGTCATCTGTTACTTCTACAGGTTGTTTTTTTCCCAGTGATGAAAGAGTTTCCATCACACAGAGCTATTTCCTAGACAGCAGCAGATGCTCTGTCTTGCACTATGTGCTCTCTGCAAAGTCACCACGAGCTGCGGGTCTCTGTGCCAATTGGGGCTTTACCTTCACTGCCAAAACCCAGCCCTGCTTCAATGCAGTGTAACTCCCCTCTGGTGCAGACCCGGCACTGTCATTTCATCAAGAGGAAATCTGCAGGGAGGCGAAGGCAGCCCTGACCTCTCCCAGTGAAGATCAGTCCCTGTGTGTCTCGGCTGGGGTTCTGCAGCACAGCTGATGCACACAGAGCTGGTGCAAGGCACAGGTGGAGGAGGCAGCTACAGCCTTCTTGCTTCCCATTGCCCCGAGAGACTGAGAGGGGCTATTCCAAACCTGTACAGCCGCCTGCTTTGTGGGCAGAGGCAGAGACATGCTGGGCTGGCGCAGGGGACAGCTCTGCCCTGCTACAGCCACTGCGTCCTACCCCCAGCCCCCCGGGGCCCTTCTCACAAGGGTCGGACTCCCCATTTGTGTGCCAGCCCTGCAATACTTGTTCTCCTTCCCTCCTCCTCCTCCTTTCTTTTGAAGCTGTGATCCCTTCCCCAGCAAGCTGGGAACACAAGAGGGGAATAGGCAAGAATACTGCTTCTGCTGGAGATGGAGAGCTGGAGACAGGGGAATGCAAGGCAGGATTTCTGCAAGTCCCAAAACAAGGTGGGGGAAGAAAGGGGAGCCCCAGTGTGGGAAGAGAAACCCCCTATCCAAGCCCTGCAAATCCCCAGTCTCCCTGTAGCACCCTGTTCTTATAAGGCACCTGCTCTATTGCTGCTGCAAAATACAGTCCCTGTGGCCAGGAAGGCACAGAACAGCTGTGCTCGCACTGACAGCAAGCACGAGCCACACAAACACCCTTCCTGACAGTGAAAACATAGCTGACACTTATTATTTAAGGATAAATTGAAGGATTGTGATTGGAAAGCACCAGCAACAAATGACTCCCCAGCCTTTACCGTGTGTCAGCGGCAGGACTGGGACATGATTTCAGGAGCCCCGAGCTCCGGCTGTGGGGTAGAGCAGAGTGTCCCCCTGAGCACACGGCAGGGCCAGCAACAGTGTAAAACAGGGGAACTGCATTTGCGTTATTCATCTTTCAGCCTTGACACCTGCGCTACGCACGATGTACTTCACCTCCATGGTAAACACAGCACGAAATTCAAATCGCCATCTGCAGCCTGAGCTGATGAAGCTGCAAGGCCCATCGGGCCAAGCTGAGCATGAGTGACAGGAACCCAGTATCTCACCCGCCCGCGCTGCCCCCCAGCAAACCTGCCGAACAGCTGCAGAGTTCAGCTGGGAGCCCGGCACAGAGGAGCAGAGCAAACCGCTGCCCAGCTGCGGCACTTCTCAGTCCCACCCACGCTGCCTTTAGGGCTTCAGGTTCAGCTTTGCACAGAACCAACATGAAAAGCTTGTGATTTAGGTAAATAGAAAAGCGGCTTTGACTGAGTACAAACAAAACTCAATATTCTCTAGTGTTCCGGCCACATGCTGAGATTTGGCAATTATTACCTAGGAAAGTGCAATAAGTTGTTTTGGAAAATAAAATTTCTGGAGATTCTTCCTGTTCTTTCAAAAAGATTGTGTGAAATTGCTCTTGATTCCACAACACACCAAAGACAAGGGAATAGCCAGCACTGCTAAGAAAACTAAATGACAGCTCATCCACTTCCAATGAATTCTCATTGCTGATGGAGATACTCATGAATTTAACCGAAAGTTATTTGCAAATAATATCTATTTCTGAGGTTGTAGTGTTCACCATCATTTCTCTTAATTATTTCTGACACATTCCATACCATTTATGGCCCCCAATGACACTGGGAAATTAACTCAGTCTGCTTTAAAGAAAACGTGCCAAGCAACAGAATTAAGTGCTGCACATTTGTATTACAGCATCCAGAAATCTGAAGTAATCAAACCAGTGCACGCAATGACATGGTGGGAACCAGAGTTCTATAAACACCTGTGAGGGACGAGGGCATCCTTTGGCAGATTTTGCTCTCTCCAGTCTGCTTGTCTAAGCAACCAAGGGAGCTCCTGAACTTCCAAGCAGCTTAATCAGCCCCTGCCAATAGAAAGCCGGTGCAAGGGACTTACAAAAAGGAACAGAAACAAACCCCCCTTCTCAAGAAACTCTCACCCCAAAATATCTATCAGCCTGGAGGTGTATGAAAGGTCCAGCTGGCCCAGAAAAAGAACAAAATGCCAACCCCTCATTCACCTTTCACCTGCATTTCCACACATTCCCTACAAGACAATGGCTACAGAAGGTATTTTTTGACCCATGCAAAAATTCTCTTAATACGATCAGCAGTTCCAGGTAGGAGCAGCCATGATGTACTTTGGAAAGTTAATGAAATCTGCCCACCAGAAAGGCTGAGAAATTGTTGTCCTTCAGCTGTGTCATATTTACTCTCCAGGGTTATTTCCTCCTCCAAGCAGCGTGTGGGCAGGAATAGCTTCTCTTCTTATGGCAGTTGCAGGTACTAACTCACAATCCATGGGCAAATTTATAACGGGGATTTGGTACCAAAGACAGGAACTAGAAATTAACTCTTGCTGTCTTCAAATGTACTAAGTTCCTGCCTGCTCGTTTAGGTCTCTAAATCTTATAATGATGTGCCCCTGTGGGCCGGCCTGGCTGGGACACCAAGGTCTCTGCTGGGGGAAAAAAGAATAATAAAAATAAAAATAAAAGGCTGCTCCTTAAGCAGGTTTTCTTCAAAGACACTGTTACTCTCCTGAGCAGGTTTCATATTTCACCATCTGGACATGTTCTTTTGAAGCCCATCCCTTCCCACAGAGAGCAGTGGAAGATGACCAGACAGAAGGTAAGACCCTAAAATATACCATCTCTTCATGTTCATTTGAATTCAGACTGTTCAGTCTGTCTTATCTCCCTGCTTTATCTGCAACCTGCAAACATTTCCACAAGCAGATTTGTATGCGCACAGATGTCTGTTGAATAGTTGTTCTTCAGACACGTTTGAATGAAAAACAAGGCAACATCATGCACAGACCAGAGACCCTGCAGCTCATCAGCACCTATTAGCACTGAGCAGGAAACTGCAGACAGACGGACACACAGATGCAGCTGCTCCATCATGACCAGGGTGCTGTGGCTCCAGGGCTATGCAAGGATGACAGTGAGGGTCTCGTGCCAGTGACAGGTGCTCTGTGGGACACAGCAAGTGGCTGGACCACTTCAAAGATGGGTACAACATAAATCCATTATACCTATAGCGATAGACAGCTGCCATGGAGAAACAGATGTTTCATAAGCTTCATGGCACAGTTTCATTAAAATTCACCTTTTTAAAAAGTTTTTAAATGCTGATCCTGTTGAAGAAGTGAGTGCCATGATACCAGGCAGAGCAGTCTAGTTGTCTGGTAGCGGGATTGCAATACCAGTACTAACGTGTTATGAATAGTCTAAGGAAATCCTTTATTCATCAACTCAGAGCCTTAAATAGGTTTCTACAAATAATCTCATCAACTACGAAATGATTTGTAAAGAGGCTACAACTAATGAAAATGAAAAGGGCTAAATTCACAGAATGTTATTAATTGGCCTGATAGCACTTGACACTCAACAAGAAAATTGGCCACATTAAAAATGGATTAAGTCACTACAGAATCAGAAGATCTGGCAAAAGAATGAACGTTGAGAACTCTTCCCCTTTCCATTATTAACCTGATCATTTGATGGCCAGATCAAATCAAACCCATAAATGTGAGCTCTGACATGATTAAAACAGACATGAAAAGGTTAAGAGCTGCTTAACTGTCTTACAATTCAGCATAAGATTTAAGAGGAAAGTGTCACATACGAGAGATTAGCATTAAGAGATAGAGAAAGGGTTAGGCTGGCCTTTTAATCAATATATCAGGCCCTGAGGACAAGGACTTGGCAAAGACATGAATGTGACACACTGACTTTCTGAGAAGATCCATAAGGACCCTCCATACCCACATTCCTGTTAGATTTTCTCTTTTTGATCTCGTTCTACATCTGCAATATTAAGGACACAATTATTTATCTACCTTTCCAACGCATTAGGAGAAATATAAAATGCAAACCCCCAAGCAATCTTCAGGTAGGAGATGGCAATAAACATCTCTGAAGTGCAGGAATCAGGCAAAAGAAAAGCAGTGATTTTAGCATTTTTAATTTATTGACTAGCAGGGAGTGATATCATGGGTGTCTGACTGCAGATGGAATGGCTGCTTCAATTCATTGGAGTAACTGTCAGCACTGGATCCAAGCAAAGCGAAAAATGCGACACCTTTCAGCCAAACTTAATAGGAATATAAATGGCTTGAAACGGAATTGCAATCAGGTTTACAGTTGAAACATGTAGGTTCTTAGAGGAAATTACTTATTGTGATAATACACAATAAGTGTGATATGAACCAGTAAGTCACCAAAGTCGTCACTGTTTAGTAGATAATTTAAAAACATAGCTTTGCAGCTGTTTGGAAGTATGTCATGGATTTTTAATACACATGTCAGCCAGTATTTTGTGTAGACTGAAAAATTTCACATTTATTTCAGACTTATTATCCTAAATAAATAATAAACTTTCACACTGCTTTGTTATCTGATGAGCAACAGTGTGCATATAAAGTAAGAGGCTGGCCCTTCAACACACCAGCAACTGTTTTCTCTCTCATTTTGAGCAGAAGTTCACACCTGAATTACATAAATCATTAGAAACACACCTGAAAATCAAAGCAGCACATTTTTTTTTTCCTTCTACAGAAGATCTTGGCACAGAAAAGTTGCTTTAAATTGGGACAGAAACAAGATGCAGCAAAGCTGGAAGAATACACAAGAAATAAGTCATGTCTAACAGGGCATCCTTAACACAGAACCAGCTAGAATATAATCATTCCTGAGTCATCTTTGCCTAAATTGTTATCCTAAAAAAAAAAAATCTTTCAGCATGTAGAATTCCTATCTAGGTAACCTGTTCCCATACTGTGCCAACAAACCCACCTCAGCTTGCCAAACTGAAACATTTAATCTTGTGTCAGGCTCCAAAATCACTAGCTTTAAAAATAACTTAAAAATGCAGGAGTTCTTTCACTTTCCAGCTCAGTTTTTGAATCCTGAAACTTTATATTTCCCAGCCTAAACTGATTGCTTTTCATAATCATATGATCTAGATGCTGAAACTTGGGAAGCAAAAATACATTCTTCTTCCAAGTGTTGGCACTATGTATTTAATTTCCTGCAGCCGGGGTGCAGGCAATAATAGTCCATTGCCCTTTAACCTCCCAGCGCCCAAAACCTCAAGCGAACGCTGCCCTTTGCACAGCGTTTGCTGGACTTGGCTGGAGCAGGTCAGGGAAAGGAGCCTCTAGGAAACGGGCCCCGAGGCCCCATCGGCACCTCATCCCCCACCTTTCCACAGCACCTGCTCTGCTCCTCATTCCTGCCTTTGCTGCGGGGACCATGCAGCAGCAGCTTTGCTTTCCCCTTTCCCTCCCATCCTTCCACCTACTTCAGGCACATTGATCCAGCAAGTATTTGCCTGGTCCTTTGCTCCATCTGCTGCTCAAATACCAAACGTGAAAAACAGAAAGAGCTCCTGGGCTAAAGCAAAGATGCTATTTAGGGTGTGCTGCTGCTGCAGAGTGCACTTGCATTACCAATCTGAAATAAAAGCAAGATGCTTTACAGAGGATTTCAGCTATTTAAGATTTAGCTTCATTTTAATCTAAACACCGAAAAAAATCCAAACACCACACCAGCACCAACCTAAAACCAAACAATTCCTTATGAGAAAGGGGGATCCTTGTCTGTTTGGGGGGTTTACTCCACATCCCCCCGCGCAGGATGGCCAGTTACCTCTGCAGCACTAACTAAACAGCCAGCAAGCACCTGCGATGCCAGCTTACGCTTGGCACAACCAAAGGCTTCACCAAACCCATAGAGCACCCCACTGGGATGGCAGGGGATGATGTCCCCACATCAGTGCCTGTGCTGGGATGCTGTCATGGGGAACAGGACCTCATGGTATTTGGTGAATTGTTCATCCCTTGCCCTATCCTGCAAAACTCAGTCAGCATTAATATCAGTAAATCTCCTGTCTGTGCAGCAGCAAGAGAGGAATGCACCTTCCTCAGGAGAAGTTTGTCATTTTTAGATTTAAGGTACCTGCTGGTGGCCACAGAAGCTGGAGGGACTCACTGCTGGGAGCGGGGAAGTGAGCATCCAGCAAAAGGGCGACGGAATGGGCCAAGAGCTGCTGCTCAGAGCTGTACATTTTCCACAACACTGATATTTTGCTAATATTTTTTCATTCTCTGTCAGGCAGGCTGCCTTATGTATTCTATTTCACATTTCTTCAACCCAAATAGAATAAACGTGCTTGCTGAAGCAGCCAACAGAGCATTGCCCTGGGCCAGTTCAGGACCAGCCCCAGCTCCCGATGGTGCCCGGTGACACCCCCGTGGGACGTCACCCCGCGGGCAGACACACAGCATCCGCCAGCGTGCACAGCAGCCCCACAGGGGTTCAGCACATGGAAGAGAGTGAAGATTTCAGGCATCCAAATCATGCAGCAGCACCAGGTCATCTAATGGAAATGCAGTTTAGGTAGAGTGAAATATTTGAGGTCAGTTCAGCAAGTTAAAAATTTATTTGGAAAGCTGTGAATATTTCCTTTTACCATCTTCCGAGTTTCCAGAACTTGATTCGATGCCAGAGTACATTTTACAGATATTTTCTTCTTTTCCTCCAGTTTGAACACATGTATATTCTTTCTTGTTTCAGGAGATGAAACAGGGGAGCAGAGCAGGACAGAAGGGATTTTTCTCCTTTCAGAAGGTGGCCACAGCTCTCGCTGACTCCTGGACTTTCTGGTTCACAGCAGTTTGTGCAAAACAACTTTAATCTTCCTGAAGAAAACCTTGGAGATGTTACTTTTGTCTTCAGAGGAACAAGCAGCTCTGTACATTTACCACTTTTCTACTTAACAGGAGTATACACCACAGATGGATTTTAGCCACATTTTTGTGTACATATGCTTCTCCTGCATGAAAGGCTGTAAAAGTTTAGTCACTGCTTCATGCATCACCGGCCTGATCCATCTTACACTGAAATCACTGGGTATATCTCAACAAAACTGGACCCAGGCACCCAGCAATTTTTCTCTAACCAGGCTAAAAATAACAGAGCTCTTGTATGAAACTAGATATAAATGGATACCAGACAGTAAATCACTGTACTAAATAATAGAAAGAGGAAAAAAAAAAATTGGGTATTCAAGTCAAGCTCCAGATTTATAAACTATCGAGGTAAAAGATCCAGCAGCTGTGCAGAAACAAATGGGTATGATTGACTGCTTTGTTCCTTTTGCAGATAAACTTTGCAATTGCAGCTCTGGCTAAATAATAATGCAGAAATACTTAGCTGTAAGCACAACGGGAACAATAAAACAGCAAAACACCAAAGTTCCAATGCACAATAGAAGATAGAAGTTGATGCAGCAGGGCTTTGCCTCCTTCATTTGGCAGAACCGTCAAAGTAGCATAATGATTTAGAAAATAATGAATACATAACAAACTATGTCAGAATAAGCAGGAAGGGAAAAAACATGGTTTTGCTACCAGTCTCACTACTAATTGCTGATTTTGATGGCTTTGCATTTCTTAGCAGTCAACACAGGGGAAGGGGAGGGAAAAATGTTTTATTCAGCGCTCAATAAGTGCACTACAGCTTCATACTGACATGGCTCTCAGGACAAAAGCACTACACCATGCCATCAAGCAACTGAACTTTTAATCCTACCCTGTCTAAAAAAAGAAACAAGTGAAGATGCCCCTTCTCCCAGTCAAATGACACATTAGCTGCTGTCACCGTTGTCAGGTTGGAGCTATAATGATAGCAGCGCAGCCTGCAGCCAAACCAAACAGCATCAGAGGGAGCCTGCTGGAAAGGTGCACTCACAACCCCATCTGCCTACTGAGAGGAATCATGTTTCTTGCAAGAAAAATTTCCCAATGAGTTTTCCCTAGAAAACTGCCCTGAGAAACACCTGTCTCTTTCTGACCAGCCTCCTTTTTATTCTATTAGAAGTCAACCTGCACATCCACAGCCAGTAACAGTATTTTCCTCATCAAGTTGAGGCCACACCAGGCTTTTTCTGTCACACTCGGCCCATAACATCGTGTTACGTTTTGACACAGTCTCTTGTGGGATGTTTTCAGCCTCCTCACGCTGCAATCCAGCTTGGACCACATGGCTGAAATGCATGAGACCTGTAATGTAGAAATCAGCCCATGGCACAGAACATCGACCTTCACAGGGATTAATTTGGCACCAAACAAAGGGAGGGTTATGTCCCAACAGGATTATTGTCCTGTTGCGAATTAGTTTGTTACTGTTGCGAATAGTTTCATTTAAAGAGAAAACAGTTTAAATTTTCATCTGCTCCCCTGTGCTCTTTCTCCCAGCATTTCCAGTTCTGCCAGGCTCTTTGAACTTGCAGTAATAGGCCCCAATTTCTTTCTGTTCTGGCAGACAATGCACTTGCATGATGGTAGTTTGCTGACAAACCGGAGCTTGCGCTTGGGTTTCCGTGCAAACAGCTGCCCAGGTCCTGTCCCCCCGCTAACGAGCCCATGGGTGCCCCGAACAGGCAGGGACCAGCCTCACGTCTCAGCATCCCAATGAGCTGCAGCCCTGACAGCAGCTCGTCAGAGAGCCTGTCCCACCAAAGCTCATTAAGGGAAAATAAGCAAGGAGTGCTGGGGAAGGATCTTGTCATTGTTAATAATGTCAGGCCCGTTTCTGCCTTGTCTTTTCATGTTAAAATTTTCAGAAGAACGTGGAGGAGTCACACTTGACAGGTCCTAGAGTACCTTTGATATCCTGATCAAACTCGGCACCTACTATTTTATCTCTGGAGTAAATGATCTTTGGAGCTCACATACACATCACATATTAGCATATGTAGCTTTTTTATATCTATTTGATATGTATGATTCTGTTTAGTTGTATATGGATACACAGCTGCCTATTCCTCGGTCTATTTTGATATCCAAGGGCATTCTCAGGCAAACTCCTCCTAGGCTGGCCTCAAGCACGACACTTTTCTGCACTATACAGAGTCACTGTGGCTATTCTGAACAGCTCATCGGTCTATCAAAGCTTTAGGTGACTCCTGCTAGCCAGTTACACAGACTGGCTATTTTCCTTTTTCCCTTCTGACAGATTAATTAACGAACATATAAACCATGGAAGTTTTCCTTTAAATTCTTTGTCAGAACAGCCACACACCACAGCAAGCTCTTACATTTGGGTACATTTCTCTCTCGAACCTGAAGCTGCTTTCTCTCTCCTAAAAATGAGGTTTCCAATAGATACCAAGACAGTCATAGTGATGTAGAACCCACTCCTCACCACAGCTCCCTGTGTAATTTCCCCCGCTCACCTCTCCCGGGCAGCACAGGAAGGCGCAGGCTCCTGCAAGGTCCATCACCTCGCTGCTGATGGCATGACTCCCACCTTTGAGATTTGTATCCCAGAGTCCCTGTGAGCCACATTAACGCCCCTGTGGTTTGAAATGGCGCCTGTCTGGCCCCACAACCTCTGCTGTGTGGACTGAACGTACCAGTGTGGTGGCCCCACCAGCTGCAAACACTTGATGGAACCGCTGGCTGGGAAGGTGCCACACCAGCCAGCAGCACCTTCCCGATGGAACATAACAGCGAAGTCTTCAGTGAAAATACTGACACATGGATGTGAGTGTTCCTAGCAGGTGCCACCCGCCACAGGTATGACAGCCTCTTCTGTCACTAGGGTGCCTGAACTCACCCTGACACACTGCACTCCACAAACAGGCTTCAGCTACTGCGCAGACTATCAAAGAGAAATTTTGTTGCCGGTCTCCCATTATTTTTGCTGCAGATGTAAAGAAAGGTGGCAATAGGCTTTGTTTTAATGAGCACATGCAGCGGTCTCCAAAGGTGCCAACCCTGCAGCCTCTGTCTCTGCAATGCACACACAGCTCCAGTATCTGCAACAAGCCTTTCCATGCACCCCCACAGCCCCACAGCCCAGCAACCAGCTCCAGCTTCTGCAGCCGGGTCAGTATAGACCCTGGAGGAGCTGCAGCTGCTGACTTTCTGGTGCATTCAGTGCCCTGATGGAGACAAAAGTTTCACTAAGTTACTTGAGGCCATTCATTTCCTCACCTTTGTCACTGGAGCTCTCAAAACGTGCTGTGTAGGGTGATGTTTTCCCTTGATGCAGCAATTTGTCCCCAGGGAACTCATCAGAAGTCTCCTCCCAGACTCAAAACAGCACCAAGCACACTAACTAGATTTAATCCAAAACCTAAGGGTGCCTAAGGGTGCCCAGCTGCTGCACATACTGCACTCGATCCACCTCACCTCTGTTGTTCTTTAACTACCAAGCAGCCCTTATTCCTGATGCTAGCTGTCCAGAAGTCTCAAATATAGCGGAATAATCTCCCAATCTTGCTTATATTACAAAACAAATTAGAGATATTGAAGTGAAGTGTGTTAATCCTGTAATTATCATGGTAATAATGAGGCAGTTTAATGATCTTGCTAATTGTCTGTTCAGTGAGACCGGATTGGAAAACATTCCTTACCCCATCCGCCCTTTTAAATCTGCTTAAATCAGACATAACCTGTAAGTGAAGAGTTGTAACTATGTGTAGCACTACCATATCAGCAAACCGATGTTTAAAAATTGCTGCAGGTCTACCCAAAGGCCAAGTATTATATTGTAAGCAATGTCTACATGGCTGCAGCCAGTAGCTATTCAGCTATATATTAATTCAGACAAGATTGCCAGAGGAAGTAAAAAGAGAAATAAAACATCTCCGTGAGGACTAAATTTTTGCTTACGTATTGCCTGTTTAGGGTCTTAAAACTACCAGCTCAAATAAGCTGCCCGAAAGTTGTACATGCCTAATCAACTCCCTCTCCTGTCTGTTCTGCTGCAAAGCACCATCCTGGCGTGTGTGTGTGCGGCTCAACACCAGCGCTGCCCCAGACACCAAAAAACTGCCAGCTCCAGCTCATGCTCAGCTCAGGGGTAACTCAGGAGCCCCTACATGGGTCAGAGACTCATTAAAAATGATCTTTAAAAACAATCAATAATAGGTACACAAATAAGTTATTGTTAGCTACTGCAAAGCACACATTTCCAGTACATCAGCATCTCTGCAGGAGTTGTCATGCATATGCTAATCCTGGAGTAACCTGAAAGTAATTTGAAGCACTGAAGCAGTAATTTACCCCATGTTCACCACAATACAGCTGATACAGCCATGCTTTCCCTCCCATGGCTTGTTCAAAACCCCACATCTCATCTTTCCAGCACTCTCAGTTATGAAAAAGGTGAAATAAGTGTAACTGTAACAGGTAAAATTTACCAAGCATCCCAGTGTGGAACTCCTATTCTGAGGTTGACACCTGTGTTTCCCAAGCAAATGATTGCATGAGAAGTGAAAAAGAACAAAGCATGGTCTACTCATTTATCCAAACACACATCTGATCTGCTGAGGCGATGGGTAGAACTTCCTCCTGCTACCAGCCATCTCTGAGGAGGAAAAATCCCCACCTCGTAGCCTGCCACTCCAAAGCAAATGTGACTTGTCACCAAACCTGATAACAACAGTGCTATGAGCAGCCATCCAAAACCCAGAGGTCAGATTTAAATTGAGATTAAACCAGTGAAGCTCCACCAGTTAGAAAATACGATGATTTACAAGCAGTTGAGGATCCAGTCTCAGCATCCAAAAAATTTGCACCATTTTGCACAGGCAAACATCCTAACACATGTGGGGTAAAATACCCACCCCACTGCACAGAACAGACAAAAATCAGTAGTTATCTCTTACTGTAACCACATCGTAATGCTTAGTACCTACCAGATATTGTTTCTAGTATATTCGACATGCTGCAGAAATAATGAATAGTAATTGGAATTAATCACTGCAAGTTCCAGTGCAATTAACAGCAGTGTTTAGTATGCCAATTATTTGAGAACCCAGAGATTTTGCTAACCCACTGTCGCACATCCGATAACTGTCAGAGGCAAATGCCTGGGAATACGCACGCACGAGCAAGGCAGGCGTCAGGCAATGCTTTCCATGATTGCTTTTCTAGCCTCCAATGACTCGCAGCTCAGGAATTTTCCAAGCCAGATAGACCTTCCAGACACTGAATAAGCCAAAGTGGATCTCTCACCAGAACAGGCTTTGGAACCTGCCCGAGCTGTGGCTCCTGCGGGCAGGTTCCCCAGCACGTCTCAGCAGCCATCACCCAGCAGCACCCACAAACCCCTTTTGCTCTGCAGAACACAGCTGCCTGTGCCTCAAAGGCAGACTCCAGAGCATACAGGCAAGTACTGCATGTAGCACTAGTTCTTTACGTATTTGAGGTACGATTCCTTCCCTCGGGGTCACCGCATGATCTCGAAAGAGCACAGGGCTGGAACATCCCATTATCCAAGTGCTGAGCGTGGATAGTTTGCTGGCAAAAAGGGCTCTACGAGTGAGACAGCTTTCACAACAGCCGGGTAATAAATATGCCACACTCTAATGATTTCCCATAGCTTTAAAAAAAATACCATCAGTGCAGCATTCAGCCATGATAGTCAAAGGATGCAATCAAGAGCAGGCTTGTAGATAAGCATGGGATTTTGTTAAGCTAACCAACAGAGATTAAAAATAAAAGACAAGCTTATCAGGACACAAGTCCTCTTCCCAGTTCTATCTATTAAACTGTATCATCTCTGCGCAGAGGCCTCCCTTGGCTCAGCAGCACTCGGAGCAGGTCGGCCGAGTGTCTCATGGAAACCCACCGCCCCCGCTCCCGCCTCGCAGTGGCCAAGGATAGGGCTCACGTGGCAAGCAAGACCCAGGAATGAAAGTGCATTTACCAGCAGTGGGAAAAATATCCCCTTGGCGGGAAGAGGAGGGGTCAAGTCACAGTGCAATCTAATAAATGAGTCTGTGTTTTACCGTGTTTCAGACAATGAAGTGGAAACAGAGGAGTGAAGACAGTAGGTGGAATGATCGGTGAGATGAGAATTGAGCACAGGTCCTCAGAAGGGAGATGGGTAAAAAACCCAAGGGGATAAGACTGAACTCATTTCTCTCACACCTACAACAGATATTTTTATTCTGTGCAGCACATCCCTGATAGCACAGAGCCATTCACAGGGGGTCGAACCACAGTGCACTCAAGTCAAAGGAAAGTTATTCAATGACCTCGGACAGGTTTTGGCTTAAACTCCAAAGGCTTCCTATTCAGCTGTGCAGTAGCCACTTGCAAATCAGCTGTTGCACATGAAGAAGGTGTGAAATTCTAAATAAAATACATATTGATTCCCAGACATAGTTTATAGCAAGGAATCTACAGGAGATGGAGAGCCTTGTTTTATTGTTTGGGGTATTTTTGCTTTGTTTTGTTTTAAACAATTTTACAAGAACCACCACTCCAAAACAAGCTGCCACACATCAAGTGGCAGACGCAGTATTTCATTTTAAATAAAACAATCATTTGTTTCTCATTGTGCCTTCAAAATTATAAGCTTCCTGATTACTAACTCCCAGTCTTGGAAAACCTCAAATTAAGAGGTGTGTTGTTGCCAGCCAGAGAAGAGCAGCAGCTGGATTGTTATTGGCATCATATGATCCTCATCAATACACCAGCACCACAAATCGACTTGCATACCGTAGATATTTTGGGCCAAATACAACAGAAACTGCGAGCTATTCCTGAGCTGCAACACCACTCAAACTGTCCCTCTGTCCAACATTTATTGGCCCATCTTCAGTATGTGGAACTGGTGGAAAGTCTGGGCTAAAAACTTTGTAAAAATGAATTTAAATCAGAACTAATATGTATTCTGAGATTGTTCTGCAGACCCCTCAAATCTCCTCCCTGGCCCTCCACAATAAATCACTCAGATTCCCCATATACTGCGCCGCGTCAGATCTCAACAGCGTAGATCAGAATACACAGCTGTGTTTATGTGAAAGAGAAACTAATAAATGAAAAATTATGAGTGGAAATTGAATCTGCTAGATGAATGCTCAGCAATAGATTAACATATGCTGCATTTGCAAAAGAAAAAGAAAATACTTTAACTCCAGCTTATATTAAATATTGAAATTGCTCAGTTTCCCTCAATGTTCTGCATGTCTTGATATATTGTAAGCAAGCGTATTTCATTAGCTGCATATATCCATATCTCTCTAATAACTTTCAAATTCCTGGACTCCTGTCATTTGGACTTATATTTGAAGAGACACTTGAGACCTATACAAGAAAGAAAAAACCCACACATTAAAAGCAATGTGCTTTCACTGCTTTTGTCAGTAGAAACTTTCCTTTGAGCTGTATAATTGAAAAGCAATGTAGTAGCACAAAATATTACAAGAGATGAGAAACATTTCAGTGACAGACTCGCAGCCCGCAAACCAAAACATAATGCATTGTTTATCACAGATAATTGCAGGCTTTCCATCCCATTTTAATCCTTTTGTTACCTTTCAAATTCTCTGTCCCAATTTTAGAGACAGGAAATAAGAAAAAACATTTGCATTCTCTTCTGAAGAATATTCATTATTCAGGGTAACAGTGAGAACAAACTGGATCTTCTGCAGAATACACTCCCTGCTCATGGTCACTACCCTTTGCAAGATAAGATACAAGACAAAGAACCATCACAATACATTTGCTTTATTCAACTTTTAGGAAGCTCTCACTAAGCTGTAAGCTTCTCTATTTATATTCCTTTGCTTTGAATTAATTTTCATATTTTAATATTTTCCAAATTAAAGAAAAAAAGAAGTCAAACCTTTTCTGTACAGATCAGGATGTGAGGAGGTAATTCAATTGCAGATTTATCCTTCCTTTAACTGGAAGCAATTTAAAGTGGCATATCTCCATTTTTAATCATTTTTTACAGACTAAGAGGGAGCATTTTCTGGTGAGATATTTTCCTGCTCTGAAGAGCGGTCACAGCCA
The DNA here is from genome assembly GCF_964273445.1 of Streptopelia decaocto. NCBI lineage: Eukaryota > Metazoa > Chordata > Aves > Columbiformes > Columbidae > Streptopelia > Streptopelia decaocto. The sequence continues at coordinate 5,627,023 of NC_138665.1, forward strand.
GTGTAACACCTGAACTGCTGCAAAACCCACAAGAAGGTCACAAAGTAATTCTGACACAAATTCTGAAGCCTAATGCAGCTAAGCCATTCAATAGAGAAAAATAAAGCCAGACAACTTAGTGGTCAATAGCCAGAGAGAACGTCAGCTGCACCCCTGCCTTTGGGTTACTAACTTCATGGACATCAATGCTGACAACGGTTCTTATTTTCATTCGTACCATAGCAATAACTATTCATAAAAATTACAGGGGACTAAGAATTTAGCATCTAAGTGCAGTACCAGAGACACAAGCAAACAAAAGCGGTGAAGGGAAGCAGGGTGGCACACGATTTCTCTTAAAAAGATGGATATTAATGCCGGAGATGCTATTCCTTACACGTATGTCCATAGCTTGGGTATTTTTATGTATGTGTGATAAAACTCATATCATTAAAGTCAACGGGACTAATGCTCACCCACTATCACTGAATTAAAGTTGGCTGTTTACCACCATTTGATATGAGCTACTTTCTCAGGGTGACCCAGTTTGAACTTTATATACATATTTAACAAAAAAACCTCCGCTTCCCTGCAAAAAGATATTACTGTGCTGGTTTAGTTATATTCTGCAAATACAAGGGCTAGCTAGCACAGAAAAACTTATGCAAAGTCAGCTCAGTTTGCTGGCACCGCTAAGATTTTGCTCTTCCGAGGCACCTGCTATAACAAGATTTGCAATGCATTTTTTAGAAGAACACTTGGTTAGATGAGTATCTGCTAACTACAGTGCAACACACGCGTCATACATGTACCAGCTCTGGAGATTTAGTAAAACTATACAGATAAGCACCCATAGTGTTAAACGAAAAAGACAGGTTTTCAAAATACAAACCTTACCTCTCAAGAATTAAGCTTACATCTCTCAGAATTAATAGAAAACTACCAGAAATGAGAATAAGCATTCTCATTAGGTTCTTTTAAATGTATTACTCTGTTTTGCAAAGCAGATGACTCTGGCTGTGCTAAGACTGTTGGTGTCCCAAATTCAAGTGAGGAGAAAGCCAGTACAGCAAAACCTGGGTCCAGTCTTAACTTGCCCAAGGTATAGGGATGTTTGAAGGACAGCTCAGAAGAGGATGAAGGACATGTAAGTGGCTCGGTCACTGATGTAGGTTGGTAAGGCTAAGTAGGTTAGTTTAATGTCTACAGAAGTAAATTTTAACATGTTCTTGGTCTCCAAAGAAAATGCGTAAGTAGGATGATAACACTGAAACCCTTGTGCTTCAAAGGCTCCTGCTGCTGCAATGAAGAAGGCGCAGCCATGGAGTTCACAGTAATACCTGATCCAGCAAGTTTCTCAAAAGACAGAAAAGCACAGAAAACAGCAACGCAGAAACACATCAGGATTTGAAGTCACAGCTTTATAGAATTCAATATTAATCAAGTTAAGGTAGAGCTTGCTATTAGAGATGATTGCTTTCAAGTTGCTTCTGTTGGTGTATTTATTAATTTGGGCCTTTTAAAACATTTTATGTACAAAAGATTGATTTTAGACTTCTAGACTACACTCTGTCCTACTTTACTCGCTATTTCCGCTGAGCTGCTAAACTTGTGAGCGCTCCAGACTGAAGTTAGTCTGTTCAAAATGCCAAGTGTTGCTTTTGGCAACCAATACCAATGCTAATGCACAAACAAGGACTCTTCATTTGTAACTGAAGGGCATTATGTACTTCTAACCTGCATCCTCCTGCCCAGGATCCCTGGGGAGCAGCCCGGCCACTGGTAACACCACACACAGAGCGGTCTGTCCCTACCCTGTTCCCCAAGACTCGCTCTATCCCTGCATCACAGACAGGTGAATATTGTCCCCTCACACCAACAGTCTCATACAGCTGACGGATCCCAAAAGAGGAGCCTCTGAACTCTCCCCAGCCATTTGCACGGCTGAAATACCAAACAGCCAAGACCAGGGTCATGAACCGACCGCTCCAACTTCTTCCTCATTATAAACTGGTTGCAAACATTTCTACTCACTCCAGCAGTACGAAGCTGGAAGTCAAGAGCGAGCAGCAGAGCAATTCCCACTGCAGCTGGATAAACCCTCCATTCCCAATCTGCTACAGCTGTAACAAGATATATGTGGAGAAATAATGTTGATCAAGGTGGAATAACATTTAGAGCAGAATGTCAGGCTCAACCACAAATAGATTTGCTTGTGGAAGCAGCTGCTCCATCCATTAGAATTTTCTAATAAACTGTTATGAAGATTGACACCTTGGAAGTAATTAAGTATTAGGTATTTTTAGGTAATTACTGTAGCAATAACATAAGACGTGCTCATTTTCAGAATGAGGAATTATCTGTAGCTCCTCTTGCTGCGCTTCTTTTAATAATTCATAATAGTTTTGACACCACAAATATTTTTGATTACTCCAGCTTTTCAACTTTCCAAACAAACTAAGAGGAGTAAAAGAAAACATTTACGGTCTGGGGGAAATCCCATCAGTTTCACTTGAGCATGTTACATGTGACTTCTTGGGAAAAGGAGCACACAGAAGGCAGAATGACAATGTACTGATGAACAGCAAATACAAAAAGCAAATGCCTTTAAGTCAAGTTCCTATGCAGAAGAGCAGGAAAGCAGTACAGCAACAAAAGTAGCCATCAGAAAACTATTTCTTGTCAACATGCATGCTCCCACATTTGTTAGGATACTCAGATGTTGACTGTAATGAAGGCAGCATGTTTTCATACAGTCAGTGCTAACAGCTCTTGGACTTCCACCCAAACCAAGATCCCCACCATTGACACCTCAACCCAGAGCTCAGACCTGTCCCCCAGTTCTCGTGAAGGGCACAAAGTCTGTCCTGGATGCCCATTCACACAGAATCCCAGAATGTCAGGGGTTGGAAGGGGCCTGGAAAGCTCATCCAGTGCAATCCCCCCATGGAGCAGGAACACCCAGATGAGGTTACACAGAAAGGTGTCCAGGCGGGTTGGAATGTCTGCAGAGAAGGAGACTCCACAACCTCCCTGGGCAGCCTGGGCCAGGCTCTGCCACCCTCACTGAGAAGAAGTTTCTTCTCAAGTTTAAGTGGAACCTCCCTCTTGTGTTCCAGTTTATACCCATTACCCCTTGTCCTACCGCTGGTTGCCACCAAGAGGAGCCTGGCTCCATCCTCCTGACACTCACCCTTTATATATTTGTAAACATTAATGAGGTCACCCCTCAGTCTCCTCTTGTCCAGCTCCAGCGCCCCAGCTCCCTCAGCCTTTCCTCACACGGGAGATGCTCCACTCCCTTCAGCATCTTGGTGGCTGCGCTGGACTCTCTCCAGCAGTTCCCTGTCCTTCTGGAACTTCTTGTCCTGTTGCAACAGCATTTTGGTTTATGACTTCAATTTCAAGTTATAAATGCACTTGGAACTGAAAATGCATTTAAAAAACCTTTTCAAAATGGGAAATTCACTGAAATTAACCATTTTCCCATAAACAGACTTGGCTTTGACAGAAAAACGTCAGCATAAAACATACCTATCAGGTCCACTTTGAACTGTGGGGCATCTTAATGACAGGATATCCCTAACTTGGCCTTCTCAGGAGGTTTCTGTAGTGCCCGGGTCCCAAACACCCTTTTTCAACATCACGGTCAGTCCCTCGGTGCTGCTCGCAGTTGGATTTACAGCCGCTGCCCAACTCTGCCCTCCCGCCAGAGCTGCTCTGCAGGAAAACTCCGACTCCTTCTCTGCAAAGACAGAAGTGTTTCTGCTTGGGATGGACAGATAAAGTTAGACAATTCCCACTTTGTCTTTATTTGCTCGCATCACACCACAGACAGAAATATCTAGCCTGTACCCAACCCCTGCCCAACCCCTTTAACATTTGGTGACAACAGGCACCAAAGGAGAGAATAACAGCTCCTTGTTTATTTCAAAGTGTTTCCTGTTTTGTTTTTAAAATGCACCATCTGTGCTTCCACCATGATGTGTTAATGAAACACAGCTCTTTTTTCTTTTGAGGCAAAATAAGTTATTTTGAACACTCTGGTAGCCAGGAAGCTGAACCAGCAGTTGCCACCGTGACCGCGCGTACGCTCGTGGGAAGCTGGAGCGGCACAAGGTGATGTTGTATCCGACTGTCACCCTTCCTCTGGGGACAGCTCATCTCCAGGAGCTTCTTGGGGAGGGTTGTGCAAAATGCACCAGCAACATCCAGCCTCTTGTACAATTAAGATGTAATGAGGCCAAGGAGATTTTTGTTTCAAAGTAATGGTTGGATTCAAACAGCTGGAATTGAGATGCACTCTCACAGATGGTTCTTATGTTTGTTTTAACCAGCAGACTTGGGGATAAATGTTTCTTCAGGATCACAAGGCTCTAATAAAGCTGCATTTCCCCTCGGGTCTGTTTTTATTTGCATTGCTACATGAGGTACCTTGGCATGTGCCAGACAAGACAGAAAGGCTTATAAAATGTAGGATTAGGGCACAAGTTGACTCTTCCAGTAAATACACAAAACCTGCAACTAAACTGTGCTTTGGAAAGGAATTTGAAATGTTATTGGATTGCTGCTTGGTGCTCTCTGCCTGTGTGTACTCTAAACAGAAACCCAAGATTTTTACCCTGCTTAAGCAAGCAGTAGAGGTGGTTAAATTCCAGACATTTTCTCTCAGACCAAAGTCTCACAAGTGCATCTCCACAGGACGTAACCCAGATTACGCTAACTTCTTTTTCCTCAAATTTAGTGCTGTTAAGAATAACAGCATTTAAAAACACAAAGTCAAAGACACTGCCTTGGCAAGCAAAGGCCCATCAGTGGTGTGCAAAGATGAGTCTTATTAAATAGTAATATCTCCATCTGCTCAGAAATATCTTTCTTCTGGGGCAGCCAGAGGAGGAAGGAAAGGAGGAAGAAGAGGGAGTGGGACAGAGGCTTTAACATCAGCCTTTAAAGGCATTGCTCTATTTGCCTCAAGTGAAATAGCTGTGTCTCTGAAGAGATGAAAAGCTGAGCCTGATGGCTTAAGTCTGCCTTTTCCAGAGGAACAGAGCCACCAATTCTGACATTTTTTTACCAATGAGGTGAAGGGGCACCAGTTATCAGGGGGAAAAGGCAGGGGGAAAAGGTAAATAATAATGTTTCACGCCCAGATCAAAAATTAAACTCTGAAAAAGCAAAATGTGGGACACTGCATGCAAATTTTTGTTTCACATTAAACATGAAACAAACCTGCTATAAATGGGGAAGAAAAACAAAACAAAACAAACAACCTTGAATTATTCCTGAAGAGGCTTTGGCCATATGTGGTGCAGTGTTCAGAAATTTCTTATTAGGCTGCTATGGCATTGTTCCATTTGTTAAATTATTTTATGTTAGTGAGAATGATTAGGTTTCTTGTGCAGTTATGGGGACCCGAAAGGCACCTTTATTTACCTCATTTATCATGTGCAGCAGCATTCAGCTGAAGTGTAGAGGTAAACAATTTTAAACAGCAATACTCTAGCTAGAACACAGTCGTCTTGACCACAGGAGCTTTGGAAAAATGCAGATTTAAACTGTTCACGTTACTGTTTTATCTGCATTTCAGTCTGAATTACTAACTTATCACCAAGCTCAGCAATAAAACATGGAGGGAAGATATTAAATATTTATGCCTACAGTACCTTACAAGTTTTCATCGAAATATTAATTGTAAAACAAAAGCACAACTGTTCCAGCTACCAGGAGTGGGAAAGGCAATACTCAAAGCCAACCCGAGAGTGCCACAGCCAATTTAGTTTGGAGCACTTCAAGAATTGTTAGCTCAAATTAAATTTGGGTAAGAAAATACTTTGAAAATCTATACTGATAACACTTCTCAAGCACTCTGAAATCAGAATCTGCTAGAACTGTTAAATTGTTAGCATGTTACAGGATAAAAGTAAACTAGGGGTGTATCTCCCTACCTTGACTGCCCAGTGTTACACTGAATTACCATCACAAATTGCCTCGAAATTTAACCCCAGTGACACCCACTTGGCACAGGCTGCACTCCCATGCTGGCTGTACCTCACACACCTGGGTGCACCAAATCCAGGTCCCCACTGTGTCCCCAGCAGGACAAGGAGCTGCTGGCACAGACCGGCAGCAGCACAGCTGGCAGCCCCTGCTGATGGTCATCCCTGTGGAGCAATGAACAACCAGGAAAGACAAGGACCCAACCCCTCCTTGCATTTCATCTCTCTAAGCATCACCGTTACCCCTTATGCTGTGCTCAGGCAAACCTCCACTTTCTTCTACCTCTCCTGCTGATCTATGTGGCATCTCCTGTTTACTTCCAAGACTTCTTGTTATTTTTTCAGCATCATTCAATGTCTTAGGCCTGAACTAGAGAATTACTGGAGAACTGCGCATCCCTGTTCTAGGACTGACTAAAAGCACACTTTGGAAAAAGGGCCTGGGAAAGGGGAATGTTCTAGCACCCCTTTTAGAAATACCAGTTCTGAGGTCTACAACCCCTGTAATTCACGTTGTTATCACTTACAGCTCTCAGACCTTTCCTTGCTCGTACCTGCAACAGTCCACTGGTGTTACTGCATTTACCTTCAGTTTACCTGGTAGAGTAAAACCTACCAGTGCTGAAACCTCTGTGTACTCAGGCACCGGTAAGGGCTCTGACTCAGCAGAGGTCACCAGGACACCTCAGCATCAGGTCTGTCACCCCCAAAATCCCAGGTGCAATTCTGGGTCATTGCCCATCAGCCAGCTTGCTTCCCTTGCATTAAGATAATGAAAGAAAGGGTAAAAAAAACACAAGGTTGTACTTGTAATCAGGAGATTTTTCATAAGCCCCTTCGACCACTGATGAAAAAAGCAGCAGTGGCAATCCAGAGAAGTGACTACCTAAAACAGTGACCCATTGTCTGCCTGTGCTCCTATTAAAGAACACATGCAGAAGGAATTCAGCAATGTTCTTTCTAAATACACTTCCAGTACTTTGGAATGAGATTTCTTTTTTATTATTTCATAATCATATGATCATTCTGAACAATCAGCCCCATTTAATCATTTTTTATGTCTTCCTGTTTATCCTCCACTAACAGTTTTGACCCCCATTGTCCAGTTTCACTCAAATAACAAAGGGTTAGTAGTGAAAGCCCTGTTTTAGACTTGGTTAAGAAATCCCCGAGTGCTTTGCTGATTTGGTTTATCTTGTTTGGGGCAGATCTAGACAAGCTATGCCATCAGAAAGACTATGCCCAGCATAAAGACAGGAGGTTGGTGTATTGCAACAGGTCAGCATGGAGGGGGTGCAGGCCAGGACCTTTGGGTGTCAGCCAGGACCACGGCTGTGTGGCAGACTTGAAAGCGCGGAGCAGAAGCAAACAGCAAATTAACTCACTGTGATTCTCATCAGCTTTGCACATGCACACAGACGTTCTGACACGTTAGCCCAGGTCTCCACAGCCTGGCCTGGGAACGATGGTTATAGCAAAGCAGGTACCACCGCGTACCAGCCCCAGCAGCGCCATCTTGCCACCGTGCCATCTTCTGGTCTGTTCAATCCGAAAATATATTTTACAGTAAGTCACAATTATTTTTTACAATAAAAGCTTAGTGCCATTTGAAAGAAATAAAGCTGGTCTTGACTGGAAGAGCTTATTATAAAAGCAACCTGTATGGTTGAGGAGGGGAGAAAGGGAGAGATGACAGCTAAAATGGGCTGAAGAGAAAAATCAAAGAGTAGTTGGGATAAATGAAGTGCAACCTCTGCTTCACAGAGACTAAATTATTAATTAGTCCTGAAGAAAGCCCTGTGTTTACCTCACGTACGTTCAATGCCTTAACAATGGCCACCATCACCGCTGCATTGTACCAGCTCGCCACACACTGGGCTGGAGCTCAGGCTTATCACATAACAGTGGATTTTAAATACCGCTGCTCCTCAAAGGCAATGATATGGGGTCAAGAACATAATACCCGTTGCAGAGAAATCTAATTCCGAAGCTGGGAAAGTCTCTTCCCACCCCAAAATGGCTTTAGATATTGAAATGAATCCCACATTACAGCTCAGCTTTGGTCAAAGTAGAAATTCTGACAGATTTAGTACTACCTTATCAAGTGACTTCAAGGTTTCAAAAAATACGTACATTCTCCTAAAATCCATTTATCCAGATGGAATTCAATAGTTACATGAAGTATGCTCATTTAATTGAAATTTGCTTCCAGCATGTGACTCCAGGGCTCTCTGGATCCGCAGCGCCCCACTGACGCGTGCGGCCTTTTATTCCCGCCGCCTATCTCCCGCATTCACAGGCCCACTTAAAATCATGTTCAGGCACCTTCCTTTATGCCTTCCCATTCTCAGAAAATTGCTTTTTAACTTGGGTCAGCTTCAATTTTAACTTTATTTTTTAGGAAATGTTTTTAATCTGCAGCAGCCCAGCACTTATATACCTCATTTTACAGTGCTGCTCTTGAAGAAATGAAGCAAGTGCCCAAGGCCTCATCACCCCAAAGCAGCCGCTCTGTTCATGGAACACACTCCGAGACTCTGGGGGAGACACAGCAAATAGGTTGTAATTTCATCCCAGACCCTCCTCAGCCTCCAGCACGAGGCAAAAATGCTGCTTGTTAATGCCGGATTTTAGGACGTGCTCTCCAGCACGCACGTGTCCACGGGCCCATTGGACCAGTTACTATCTCAAAGCATTTTACTGACACAAACCTGCTGATGAATTAAGAAAGCTAAAAGCCCTTCCAAGAGCTAAGGACAGCCCAGGAGAAGGGCAAGCAGAAATCATCACTCAGCTAAAAGCTTTCAGTTATAGTAGTACATGCCTGAAATAACTTGTTCGTTTCAGGTCACCTCAAAACAAGCTGCCGAGGTGCCACAGGAGTGTTGGGCGAGCAGGGACTGCACAAGGGGGTCCCACTCCAGCCACAGGGGCTCTGGAAGCACTCACACACACCACAGCGGGAAGAAGAAGGTCTGGTGGAAGGGAAACCAGAAAGGGAAACTTCAGAGATCCAGACCAAAGTTTCAAGTCACTGTAACTGCTGCACGTCTCAGCTCGTTATCTTCCTTCAAAGGTTTGCGTTAGTATTTACAATACGCTTCTTGGCAAGGGGTATAGCAGGACCATTACAGAAAGAAAAACGCTTGATTTGGAGCAGCTACCTACCATCCCCACGCCTGTCACCACAATACACCAGCAGAGGCCGCGTCCACCTTCTAGCAGAATATATTGAACACGGGTCGCTCTGTGCTAGAGACAGAAGAAAGGAGTCCAGAAGTGGGAACAGGAGAGCAGCCGTGGTTCCCAACCAGCTATTCACACTATAATATATTTCCAGTAAACATTTCATATCAGGATGCAACAGCCAGTGCTCATCTTTGTTTCAGACTCACAACAAGGAGGTATTCATTGCAAAGAAATAGCACAGAATAAGCAGGAATACTAAGAAATCAGTGTTGCATATAAATGAAGGAAGACTCCAAATATAAAACAAAGCTCTGAGTAAACACACATTACTAAAGAAAATCCTGATGGTTCTACAAATGATTGAATATAACTGATCTGAGGGTGTAGGCTACAGAATGAACTTTTAAAAGTTAGCTAAGAAGTGTTTTAAAGACATACTTTACTGGGTTTGGTTCCTATAATATACTACTAATGTAAAGGAGCTGATGCTTCATATTTCTTTTTTGTCCACTTCCAATCACAGTGCCAAGTGCACTTATCTGAAGGACATTATTTTAATGAAGTCATTTATGCCCTTAAAAATTAATATGTCAGAGCAGTTAAAGTCTAGTGACTGTAACCAAACCAAATAACGTATTATGGAGAAACGTAATGAGAAAAAAATACAGCCTGAAGTCAAGGTTAAGTAGTTAACCTCAGGAAAAAAGTGAGAGGGAAAAGAAAAGCCAACACCGATTATATATCCCCTTGACGTGCCATAAAGGATACCATTACATTGTCATCACCCCACTGTATACAGCAGTGAATTGAGATCTTTAACTATCACTGTACTGTACACTGGAGGTACCAGGAGTTTCATCTTCATTTGAGGAGATAAAAAATGATGCTCTTGTGGTCTAGAAACACTCGAGCTAAGAGAAGCCTCTTGAGCTGCACAGGACCAGAACTTCTCTGAGCCATGACTACAACTCTTACTTTTCCAGTGGAGTTTCATGCAAGCTCAATACATTGCAAAAATATGATGAAACATTCACTCTTCCTGTTCTTTAACCTAAGTCATACAGAGATTGCTCTTTAATTCCGTCAGCACATGAAAATATTTCACTCATCACTTGCATAAAGCCATAATAGGCTGTTATTGCAGCAGCTCCTTAAACTAGAACAGCACCAAGACAGTGCTTCCTGCCTGTAAATAATTCAGCTTTTCCCACATTTGGGTAAATCTGAACCAGTTACAACCCTCCAGCCCTAAAATGCCAACAACATGAGTAGCAAGAATACGAAGTGCACATGTTGATATGCTGCTACTAAATCTCCTTTCTTGCCATGAGATTTTTTTCATTGAATGCCATTATGTAATTATTATAATAACAGAAGTAGAGTTCATCCCTTGTGACATGAACGGAAGACTTTACAGCCAGAGCTGAGGTTCCTCCCTGCAAGCTCCAGCAGATGTGCTGCCTATGAATTCACTGGTGACCTCAGGCAGTGGCCGGGGATTCCCAGTTAAACACACAAGAAGTCTAAATAAATCAAGAATTGGAAATCTGGGTCTCTGTCCACGTTTCCTAATATCCAACATCCTCCACCCCACTCCCAATAAACTGACAATATTTTTCTCTCCCACAGTGAAAGATCATGTCCACTGGAACACATGCATAGTCAATAATCTAATACCACAGCAGTTCTCTTAAGCTACTGCTCACACTGGGGTTGATTTCTTCATTATTAGCTGCAAATGCTTCCAGACAAGAAAAGTATAATCAAGTTTGCAGAACCCATCACAGTTATTTACATGTTGTTCTTCTTGGCCCATGGAATTCACTGGTTTGATTAACTTTTTTCTCCTTTTAAAGCAGCTCAGCAGTCTCAGAGGTGCATCTCCAAACTGGGTTAGCGTACATCCAGAACATTCGTAAGGTAAAGGAATGTAATTTAATTTGTGATTGCATAAACCAGTCACGGAAGCCTCCCAAGAAGCCTAAGTTTTCATTTCTTTCATAGTAGACATTTAATTATATGATAATTACTTGCAGCTTGCAGCTCAGCTTCTACTTTTATGAAATATAAATTGCACTTCACTCAAAAGTGCAGGATGAGCATTTAAAAGGCTTCATTAAGTAGGTTTTAAGATTTTCCTGACGACTTTCTTTAAGCCATGGAATGGAAAGCAGATGTACCTGTAAACTGAAATTTGCTTCACAGAAGAACAAAGTACAATTGCTAATGTAATACCAGGACGAATGAGCCTTTACAAGGAAAAAAAAAAATAACTTTTAACAAATACATTTTTTTTAAATAGCAAACAAAATATTTCTGTCAAGCTGCATGATAAAAGGGCCCAGGAAGGAAGCTCTCAGATATGAACAAGGCTCTTTATTCCAAATTCTGAGTGCTTGGAAACCTGAGGTTGTGTCAGACCCACCCTATTATTAAAGCAGACAGACCAAAAAAAATTCAACTCACTGTAGCTTCCTAAAAGCCCAGAAGAACAGGAATTACAAAAGCAGAAAGATAAAGACAAGAAAAATAACTTCACCTGAATTTATGTATTGTTAATTCTGTGACTGTTTTGGCCTTCCTCTTCACTTTGAGCCATTAGAAAATGACGGTGCTGGTAATTCTGCTCTGTCACATCTTTACAGTGCTGCAGGCTTGGATCTAGAAAATAAGGATGAAGACACAAAAATCACCAAAGGGAGAGGCCCCGGCTCCTACAAAACATCCTGCAGTCGTTACTGTTACCTGGTGGCCATGCCGATACCACACAGCGATGGGACAAAGGAACCTTTTGAACCTCCAACAGGTGGGTTTTTTCAGTTTAGTTTAATAGTGTTGACATACCCAACTACTAACTATATGCAGATGCATTAAACATGAATATGCAAAATGGGATAATAAAATTAGCGTACACGACCTGCCTGTAAATTCTTGGAAGAATTAGTCCCTGGAGAAAACAGAATGCACAGAACCACACAAGCCCTCTCTGCAATTGCATCAGGGTGCCATAGGACAAGCAATCTTGTACAGTTGTTAAAATTTGTCACTTTCAAATATTGCCAAAAAAAGAAATAACAAGGATTAAAAAGCCAGAAGGGCTTACAATGGTTTTCACCAGCTAGAACAATCAATCCCAAATAAATGTGGACACAGAGCTTCTTGCTTAACTGAAATCAATCACATTCTGGCATTAAATGTCACTGTTAATGGAATAAGGCACAGGAACAGAAATTTGCACAAGAATTATTAAATGGTGCATCCCCCTCCCTATAATGATGGTCTCCCAGTGACTTTCGCAGGAGCTTTTAATTGATTTGTTTAGAAGCAGATCTAGATAGTGCAACTGTTGAACTGAGACATCAGAGCAAAAACAGACTATCGGCTTCAGCTGACTTGAGTCATCTATAAATACGTACACTATTTCATAGCAGCTAAGTGTGTTAAGTTCTGATATGTTAAACTTAACATTTAACACACTGCCAAAGCAGTTTAGTGCTTTTGTCTATTCTATATTTAAGACTGAAAAACTGCTTAAAGTGTGTTGCCCAGCATCTTACTCTCCACAGCAAACCTGAAGGCTGAGCTCAAGTGACAGCTTATTGCAGATAAGTCTGGTGCAGCCTCTGTCTGCCACGCTCCAGGTCATGCCAGATTGGGGAAGATTAATTCACTCTGAAACAGAGGAACACAAAACTGGGGACTTGCCTAGACCAAAGTACTCTTAAGAAAGCTAACCAAGCCTTTCAATTTGTGTTTTTAGATCTGGTTAAACTGCATTAAGTCCTTCTATTGACACTCGCATTCAGAATTAAAGTACCCTAATTCAATTGAGGTTTCTTAATTTCCAAGGGAAAGCTAAGCTTACCAAAATGTTAGTCACTTAAATTCAGAAGAAACAACTCTATCCAGAACTGGATGATTTGGTTTAAAAGCTACTTTGGAATAATTTTCTTAAGGGCTCCCATCTAGAGCAGCCTTTGCAGAGACTGCAGCACTGAGCACTCACATTACCGCAGAGTCACCTCTGTGCAGTAAGTGAATTCCCTTTACTGTTATACGCTTTTCCTTCCTCTGGAGATGATAAACCCCAAAGAGACACTTTTAAGGGCCACTGTGGGCAAGCAGCCCCACAGATGCTGATCTCTACATACAGTTTGCAAACAGCGCTCCTGACTTGCTGCCATCTGGAGTCAGCCACGATCCAGTGGAAAATACAAGAGCCAACACCCGCAGCAAGGTGTGCTTTGTCTGAAACAAGCAGAGAGGTTCATCTTTATTTTCTATAGTTTACAAAAGGGCATTAAATGCCACACGATTTCATTCTGAACAGCTTCTTCCATTATCTACTGCAGCACATAGCACTTAGCAGCTAAATAACAGCAAAGGAAGGAAATTAGGAAGTACAGAGGAGAGAAAGGAGTTGTATTTCCAGCTGAGATGTGAAGCAAGTTGAGAGACAAGTGCAAGGCTGCTTCACATAGGATTGAAGATATCTTCCGTACCCTTAATCACTCCAACACAGTCTGCTGGGGTCAGGCTCTCGTGCAGATCAGTAACGTCTCAACCTGTGAAAATCAACTTAAAGCTGAAACAAAAGCTGCCTGCTAGGCTGAACCATATAAAAATGTAAAATATTATGTGAGCACAAAAGCTGTGCTGAAGGGCAGTGGCCTTGTGAGCTGCTGGTAGCCTGGAAAGTTCTTTTCCACAGGGAAAAGGCCACCGAGAGCTGCTGTGGCACGTGACACACTTTTGGCTGTACACATTGCCCTGGAAGGGGACAATGACTTGCAAGGGCACCAGTGTGGAGCCTCACATCTCTGGAAGTCCCTAGACACAATGGCAAAGCCGAGCGTTGGTGCATGAGCAGGGACCCCACAGCCACCCCAGGGCCAGAGCTCAGGCTTGAGAAAACAAACACGCTATGGGCACGCACCTCTCCAAAACCTCATCTTACTTTCTCAGGTGAAGCAAATGCCCACATTGTCCTTCACCCAGTGTCATATCTCCCCCCTCACATCTTCCACAGCTGCTTTTCTGGAACATGCCTCATGTCCAGAGAGGTGTACACCAAGGTTGTACACCAAGGTGTACACCAAGGGACATCGCCATCTTCTCTGTCCTGGCCTCTCTGCACCGCTCCTGTTCCATCATACATAGCCCGTGAGCATATAACAAAATTGATCCTTCACCGGAAGGATCATTCAGTGAAACATTTTGAAGACAGTGAGGAGGCAAGGAGAAGGTTTCTTTCGATCTCAGCTGCTGCAGTTCCATTGAATCCAGCTGAAATTTTGCATCTGTGGCAATTGCACAATTGAGACTATAGGAGATAAAGTTGTAATTTAAATCTACAATTAAAACTTCTAAAGAACGATTTTTTATTCTTCCCAATATGTGCTTCTACCGTTTTATCAGTTCAAGGCATTATTAAAGCCCATCGCCAGGCGTGACGCCACACCATTGCCAGGGAGTTCAGTGGCAGGGCCTCGACAACATCTGCATCAGGCAGGTGCACTTTGTGCTCCACTGAAGAACATCCCATTTTTCATAGTTGGATACTGCTGGGGAACCTCATTAGAAACAAAATTACTACCTGCATCAGGTTTACACTAATGTATTGACATCTACAGCACTTGTTAAATGAACCGTAAATCCAATACACTAAAGTCATTTTCAACTGAATCGAATCAGGTTTCAGTCAAAAGAATTACAATTGTTATATACTTAATGCTTGGCACTTTCCTGGTGTCTCCAGCTAGATCATTTTAGACACAGAGAGAAAATTGTAAATCTACGAAACAGCGCAAGCTAAATTGGACACACTACAAGCATACTAAACATGGTGCTAGGAGTTTAAGGATGATAATTGGCTCTAATTGACTAGTTGGTAAAGCCATCCAGGCATCCACAGGCACGCTCCTTACTAATCTGTTTTCAACATGCTGCTTTCTTCTCCTTAGTTAATTTATACTTTCTTATTATAAACCATAATGTTTGCATTTCCTAGAATCTTCGCTTTTTAAATGTTTAACTCTCTGTTCCCCTCAGAAATAATCCTTTATGGGAATATGGTCCCACTGCTGTACATGAGGAAAAGGCCAAGCACAGCACAGACCACATCAGTCTTGATAGGAATCAAAAAGCCTTCCAGGCCTTGGGAAGCAAATACACACTCATGGGTTGTCTCTTACCCTCGCGGCCACAACTGGTCATCTTTTAATACCGATTTAGAAAACCTTGACTCATGTCTGAGGACAGAATTAACCCCATATTTCCTTTTCACTCAGGGATATATGGTTTCCCTATAAATCCAGCACGACCATCCAGTGCCTGGTTGTGGCCGTGTGCACAATAGAAAAGGGGATGGCAGCAGCTAGGACAAAGCCAGCTTCCCTCCGCCCTGCTCCTCCAGCCTACCCCCACAGCTGCGTTACACAAAGATATTTGAAAGACCCAATTCAAATTCTGTACAGCTATGAATTTGAACCAGCAGATTTGTCCAACTACATTTTCATCCAGCCTCACACAAACACTTTCCCTAAGTGGCCTTAGCTCTGCTTAATTCATTTCCCAGAAATGGAAAAGAGCAAAATGGAAATTAAAAAAGGAAAGATGTATGAGCCAGATCCTCTATCAGCATAAATCCATCCTGGTACCAGTGAATTACACTGACACTTGGTGTCTGAGGAACCTGCTCCTGATCAAGAGTTTATAGAGATTAAATTCATTTACTAGGCCAGACTATAAACAACCTTCTCTGGTCTCTGGCTGTCTAAATCCCAGCCAGATTATCTGTGTGTGTTCTCCTCCTCCCCTTTGCTTGGAGCAGTGCTGTCTCCATGGTATTCTCCAGCAATAAAGAGATGCCCCTTGAAGGAAGTAGCCACACAAAAAAATTATAAAAGACCACATTAAATTTATGCAGCCTGGAAACAGTTCTGCTGATCCTGATCAGTCAGAAATCAATTGGTGACCTCCTATTACATGAAGAAGTAACCTCAACAGAAAGGGTGGAAACCACTTGCTTGCATTGATGCACAGAGCTGGTGTGTCTGGGGAGCTCAGCTGTCCAGCTGGACAGTGCTTCACACCTCTGGCCACTTTCCATCCCCATTTACCATTTTCCACAGTGCCTGTGCTGGTCTTGGCAGCCCACTGTGCTGCTCCTGGAGGACTCTAGCAGAAAGTCATCCTGTCAGTGTATTCACCTTTTCAATACACTGATACTCACCTGACACATTCATAGGCTGATGGTGAAAGTGCAGATCGCACACACAGCGCACCCCATTCCCTTGTCATTGCTCAAATGCTGGATCTGCCCCTTGAGTGGTGCTTCTGAACCCCCCACGCCAGCCAACCAGTGGTTGGGCTGTCACCTGAACCAACCAACACCAGAGCAGGGGCCACGTCTTCAACCAGGATGAGCTGAAACGGCTCAGCAGAAGGCAGTGGGCTGTTGCTCAGAATGTTTGCTATCAAGTGCAGCGTCAGCAGCTCTCTGTGGAAAACAAAGAAAACAGCCTCCAGCAGAGTGACAATAGTCAGAGTAGAAGGTGACACTCACAGAATTACAGACTTGGTTGGAGTTGGAAGGCACCTCTGGAGATCACCCAGTCCAACCCACGCTAAAGCAGGTTCAGCAGAGCAGACAGCACAGGAAGGTGTCCAGGCGGGTTTGAATGTCTCCAGAGGAGACTCCACAACCTCTCTGGGCAGCCTGTTCCAGGCTCTGGTACCATGAAAATAAAAAGGTTTCTTCTCATGTTCAGATGGAACCTCCTGTGTTCCAGTCTGTGCCCTCATCCTGTTGTTGGGCACCACTGAAAATTATCTGGTCCATCCTCTTGACACCCACTCACCCTGGAACAGATTTGTTTTCAGCCGCTTCTTCCCTTTTATTTTCAAACTCCTTTTTGTCCCGCTCTGTTTTCCAGCATATTGTTAGTTTCTCCCTCCCCTGCGAACACGTGTCACACACACTAATTTCACATAGTGTAAGTCTTTTATGTTGCTTTCCCGGACAGCTTGCAGCAGTGACAGTCAGGAGGTGGATGAGAATGACACAATGCTGCAGGAGTGGCAGCAATAAACCCCAGCCATGGCTTCAGAGACGAGGTACACGGGAAGGCTGTGCACTCCTCACAGAGCTGTCAACAGGCACTGGTCCACAGTCAACACTCCTACATTTTAACTATAGTGTAAAGTGGGTTTATCCCCACTTCCACCTTGCAAAATAAGAGCGTAGGTGCTGATTTACCAGCTGTACAGCTGCTTGGCACCCTACAGAGCCAGCTACAGTGGGTGCCTACACTGGATGCTCAACAGACAAGCAACACGCTAGTGGGATAACACTCCAGCTACTGCACAAGTTATGAACTGGAGATATTTGCTACTAAATACCTAAGCTGCTATAGCATGAGAAAGAATAAAATCTGGGATTTCAGTGTAGCTGAGTCTATAACACATCATCTGTGAACCTGGACCTGTCTCACATGTTCTCCAGGGGCTCAGGAGCCCAAACAACTACATTGGGCTTCACTTTACAAGCTGCAAGGCAAGTGGGGAACAGAGTTCACAGGAAGCCTGGTCTGATGGGTAAAGAGTTTCAAATTATCTACCAACCAAAGGGCAATACCAAGAAAATGAGGTTAGTTCTGAGCCAGCTACAGAAGCTCAGAACAAGGAGTGGCTACATAAGACTTTAAAAAAATAGTAGCAGATCTAAAAATCAAAGCCAATCTTATAGCAATTTGTAAAGGAAACACATGAAATCCCTATCATAGTGACAGCTCAGGAAGGTTGTTTCAGTGCAAGGATTTCTAAATATAACACAACAAACAAGCTGGCTGATGCTGTCCTGGAAGAGTTGGGATAGTTGTCTTGTAGCAGTGTCTGTACCCAACCACGGTGCAAACCAGCCAGAGCCAACGCACCAAATCACATCATCAGTGCAGGAAGATCAAAACACCTTAATCAAACATGTTTGATAGAGGCTTCTGCCTGTTGAATTAGCCGCTGTGCTTCAATTTATTATTTTTGATGACAGTCTTTTGTCTTCATCCAAACTAATTATGCCTAAATCAATGGTAATGGTAGATTTGGCATTGATTATCCCTGTAGATGCTCTCAACTTAAATTGTCCTTTTGCATGCAGATAATTCCCTTGGCTATCTCCTGCCAGAGCATCGACACCTGAGTATTTATTTAACTAATAATTTTTATATCAAATGCCAGTGATGATGTGTGCATAAACTACAGGCATACAAACAGCTTCTCCCTCCTATATTGCCCAGACCTCCATTAGCAGCGAGCCACTGTCTAATACTCCACTCAGAAACATGCACCAAAACTGGGCTGTGTTCACAAGATCAGGTTCCGCAGCCACAGACCCTGCACCAGACAAGATGTCCAAGCAGATCATTTGTGGAGTCTTACCAGTACAAGATCAAACCTACCCATGTAATAAACCAGTGTGTCTACATTTACCTTACTGGAGTGCCAACAGTTCAAAAAAAGCTGGAAAATGTCAGACTTTTTGGCAGAATAAAAAGACTTTTGCAGTTTTTTCAGCTCCATCTCTAACTGTCTGCCTCTCCAAGTCTTCCCTGGCCAGAAACAGGATATTTCATTTTAAAAAGAAGCAAAGCCCACAGTGATCGGGATGACAGCTGGGTCCAACTGCTGGCATAACTTCCACAAAATTAAGGGGCTAAGGGATGTGTGGCATTTATAGGCACAACTGTTTTCAGCCTGTTCCATCTCTAAATCAGGAAAAAAAGTTGCCTATTGGAAGCAAAAGGCTCCCACACTGTCAGAGGGAATTACTATTGTCCACCTTTTTACTCACGTAGAAGTCCTCTAGGTCAAAAGTACTCACTTGACTTTTTACAGAGAAAAGCATAACCAAATAGATGCAATTTTTTTTTTTTTCTGAGATTTGAAACTCAGAATATAAAAATAGTCTCAAATAGCCCCTCTACCTTTGAAAATCGTGTTTACTTCTGAAACAAACAGGATTAGTCTCAGTGACAGATTAATTTGCTTTTTGATACAGAAGAAGTGCTCTGCAGGATGAACGCGAGCACTCTGCGGGCTCCAGAGGATTGCAGCAGCACATTTCACCTCCAGGTCACTGGTGCAAATTCCATCTGGGGGTAGGGACTGAACATTTTTGACGTCTAATGGTTGTTCAATGGTCCGTGTGAAATGAGTTTTGTGCTTGTGCCTTCACTCCAAGTAACACTACTGAGTGTCTTAGTGGTGGGGCCAAGGACTGGGCAAGTGTAGTGAGCTGCACATCCTCACACTAACTGAGAGTTGCCTTTCCATAAAGCAAAGTTTGCTCTCGAGATGGCTGCAATATAGTTGTGCAATAACAAAGCAGATGATTTCATGGCATTAGAGCCTATCAGCTCATTCCTTGTCACCAGAATTAAATTCATTCTAAGCGAGTATTCAAGGCAGCATTTATAACCCAACGGTGGTGAACAGGCCATTCCCCTCAAAGTTTCTTCTTTTGTGCTATTTGGAGATGTGGGTTTCTCTAAAGAAATACCCACAGTCTTAAAGCCTAGGAGACTGCAGTTTTGGAGCATTTCCAGATTCACCAGATGAAACACATCGCACCTGGAAAGGTCGGCTGTGGGCAGATGGAAAAAAGCAATAAGCCATTTTTCCCATACATAGTCTCACACCGCCAATAACACAGCCCAGAGGCCTCATTCCGTACCAGATATGCATATTAAGTTACTTTTACTCCTGTGAGGTAAGGCACTTACTGGATTGTAAAGGCGGAAGGCTACTTGAGATTTTCCAAATTGGAAAACTGTTTAAGGCCAGAACTTGAGACACTTTGTCTCAGGGAGAAGCCAACTGCCACAGAGGCTGCGGCACGCTCCCGGCTTCGGGGCCTCCCCAGCTCAAGCAGCACTTACCAACGTGATCCTCAAGGAACCAAGAGCTGCGCTGAGGTTTATTCTGATCGTTTTCTCCTGCAAAGCGCATCCTTTTGGCATAGTTCTATGGTTTTTTATCAATGCTGCTACACAGTAACAACAACCTTACAACGAGTGTAAGGCCCAGCAACTGCACAAGCATACAAATGGATTTACCTTAAATCTAGACTGAAGACAAGGACAGAAATAAGATGCATCTTTAAGAGCCAGAATATTATTCCTGGGCTAAAAGTGGTAAATTGCTGTTCCATCCTGCCCCAGCCCTAATGTCGAGCCATCTCAAAGATACTAGTACCCTACTGAAAAGCCATCACTGAGCTGAGGAAGGGACTTTATTCCTCTTTGTTTCTGCTGGGCTGAATAGAAAAGTCATAGTTTTTGAGACAATAAATATTTTCCTGCTGTTAATATTAAAATGCAAAACATGGATAAAAATCCTGGCGCTCACAGCTCCCATGGTCAACACAGTAAGGATCAATGGGACTCAGACAAACGTAAGTTATAGATCTGCAGATACCTATGCCAACCCTTTTCCAGATGTGTGCCCCTTTCCAGGTGTGTGCCCCTTCCCCAATCTATGCATACAACATGGGAGAGGGGAAGGGAAAAGCAATATTACACTTTGCCTGCAATGAGCAGAGGAAGCAAAAAATGAACTCGCACGTTTGCCAGGTGTTGCTCTAACGCTAAATAAAACAAACAG
The DNA here is from genome assembly GCF_964273445.1 of Streptopelia decaocto. Classification (NCBI taxonomy): domain Eukaryota; kingdom Metazoa; phylum Chordata; class Aves; order Columbiformes; family Columbidae; genus Streptopelia; species Streptopelia decaocto. The sequence goes on from NC_138665.1 coordinate 5,647,848, forward strand.
CAGATAGGGAAAGGGTTCTCACCCCAGCTACCCCTCCATAACAATTTATAGCACCTGATTTGGGGGCATTAAACTGCACACACAAAATGTGTCTGTTCTTATTATTCACTGTAAACATGTCATAAGCATGGAAATACACTCAGCAAGGCTACTGAGGCTGGTACTGAAATTGTAAACAGCCCATTAAACAGAAGCAGTAAATACTCTAAAGCACTGTAGATCTTGGTCAGTTAAAAAGCACTAGACAGGCTTTAAACCTGGAAAACTAACTTGTCTCCATGTAAATCCCCTTCTTGCAATCCAATCAAACTCTGCACTGCAAGAAATTGAGGGGAAAAACAACCCGGTAAAATTGACACAAGGGCAGCAAATACACAAGCACTTGAATAACTACTGGTTTCTAGAGCAAACCCCAACAGTCAGTGTGAAAAACAGGCTCCACTAAAAGACAAGAGAGGGATGAAATGCAGGCAGGGGATGTCTATGAGCACACATCCCTGCTCAGAACAAGGGTGTAGCCAAGTCCGTTCAGGCTGTAGAAACACTAAAAATAAGGCTCAATTGGTGGTAACTAGTGATTGTGCACTGAACACAGGAATATGGAGCAGGCAGAAACAAAGATATGCCAGCAAAACAGTGGTAAAAGAAGAAGAAAGCACAACATATATAGAAATATCATCAGATGACTCCAAGTGAAGAGCCAGAAAGAGAACAAGAGCTTTTGGAGAGGTGCTGGGCTGCCAGCAGCAGGCTCAATGGAGCACTGCATAACTGCCTGCCTTGTCCCACCACCCATTTCCCCTTTGAATGGATATAAACCCATCAAAACTTGATTTCTTTGGCTATCAAAAGGAGTAAGAACACTGCTTGTGTCTGAGAGGCATTGTGCTCAGGACAGGTGCAAAACACAACTGCAAACCTGCCATGAATACAACAGCAGGGATCGGCCTCCAAATGCTCAGAGCAGCCACACACAGCCCCACAAAAACAGAGGCAGAAATCTCCTTAGGTCATGCCTGTCCCCGCATTACGCCAAGCGCTTCAGACCAACATGTAGCTTTAAATGACTGGCACACTCAGGCTCTTTCCCTCTCCATTAACCACGTGTACATTCCATCACAGAAGAGCTGTATTGCCTTACAATTTCTTTCTTTAGAGCAATTCTTTTACTATCACAGAAGTAAAAGTGAAGAGTCCCAAAGTCTTGACAGCACATCAAATCAAGCCCAGTAGATCGGGAGATCATGTGGGGGCGCTCAGAGCTTCGCTGCTACACACCCTGTTCGGTACCAGGGCACGGCTGGCACTGACACAGTGCTGCCAGACCCAAACCTACTCCTCTCAGCAATCCCAGATCCATATTAATAAGGACACTACAGAATCTAAGACCGTATAGATGAATGCACTGCTCTTAAATCTTGCATAACTGGTGAAAAGTTAGTTTACTTGAATTTTAAAGTTGAGTAATAGGCTTAAGTTCCAGCCTGTGAGAATGACCTCAAGCTGAGTAACCGAGACATGATTCCCTCTGTGCTTTTTTAGCCTGACTTAAGCACACCTTTGTTTTCCTGAGGTTGAGATGTTTGGTGAATCTGCCCCGTGGAACTGAGAAGTAAATTTTTCATTTCAAGGCTCCCCATCTGATAGAAATAGCATCTCTAAGGGTTTTGTGTCTAGTTCATAGGAATATTTTTGCTAACAAGAAGTCACAAACATGCAATGCAGCTGCCCCGTGTAACCCAGTCCATGGACCAGCGCAGACACGGGGACAGGACGGGGACCTGTGTCTCACCACCACAGAGGAATTACCTGAACTGGTTTTTGTAGGGCTGAAATTCAGCTGTGTCTCATGGTAATTTACACTGCTGTCAAGGATAGAAACCACATGCTGCTTTCTTTACCAAAGACCACAAAACCTCATTTAGTCCCCTGATTGTATTAGCCAATATGAAACAAAGTAACTTTTAATAAAGAGTGCCATGGCAGAGAAAAATTGATACAATCACAGAGCTGTTATAATAGGATTTAATTCTGCTTCAGATGTGCTAGTTTTAATAAAAAAGGATTGAGCAAATCTAAAATAAATTACACTGAAAGGTCAGGCTTATTGCTTGTACAGTTATGTTAACTCTTCCACAGACATTTTTACAGACTGTATTTATGAGACCTTTTGATTTTCAGAAGAGGTATAAAACACATCTGCAATTTTCCCATTATTTGCAGCAGTGTTTCTTCTACAAGTACCATTTCTCGGTGCTTCAATACAGATTTCTTTAACTGACATTTATAAAAAAATGATGAGTTATTTATGGGGGGTTTTGTTCAATTACTGAAACTGTAATTCCCAATGGAAAGTTAAACCTGACTAGAAAAAAAAAAAAAGGGAATGATGACTCCCATTTGTGTGCCAGTGACGATCCTGATTTCTTACTCATTAACTACTCCACTGGCACGTCATTTATTCAATAGGAAGCAAATAAATTACTTATTTTTTTATGTAGCTAAGGCCCTGATACTGTGAACTACTGAGAACAGACACAAATTGGGAAGAACTGTAAACACTGAATCTTATTACAGGGCTCTTATTAATATTACAGCAGCACCTAGAGACTCTCGCCAAGGTCGCAGCCAACTTCACTCAGCACAGCTGTAACACAAATACCCATTCTAACCCTAGAGGAAATACACAGCATCAACAGACCTTAGCAGTGGAGACAGAGCCTGCAGAGAAGGCAGCTGTCGGGATGGCCAAGGAGAGCTGGAACACACGGCAGCACCGCAGACCGCGCTGCCGCCAGCACCCTGAGCACGCTGACCGTGCCCGTCCTGCCAGCACAACCAGGGGCCTTGCAAACACACCAACAAGCTGAAATTACACCGATCCCAGGCTTACAGAGTTCTTGCCATGGCTGTGGCTGCACAAGTCAGGTGAACGCTGATGTCCTCATTCCTATGTGGTTTTGCCCAGCTCACGTGTGCATGAGACCTCAACACTCAAAAAAGGAACTACAGGTTCTGCATCAATCTGGAGATGACATCTTGACACAACAGCTCAGTTCTCTATGGCTACCACCAGAGAAATTCTGCCGAATTTGATCAAAGGCACTATTGGAAAGAACAGAAAATCCAATCCACTCCTGGTGTCCGCCTGCACCCACACTTTCAGAGAACCTAGGTACATCCCACCAGCAGCAAACAGAGGCAAAGGAGGCTGGGCTGTGTCGTGGCGCTTAAAAGTAAAATTAAGTCTTGGGTTCACTGTGGAGTGCTGCTCAATGATCTCAAGCCAGCTACGAGTAGCTCCAGAGGCAGGACCACACTGCAACCACCGTAATAAGGACTTGCCACAGAAGCCAAGGAGGTTTAAGAATCACTTAAGAATTCCACTTAAACTCAGGGGGTTTAAGAATCACTTCCATTCCAAAAAACTGATTTTTATTTCATTCTGGTGAAATCAACATGAAACAATTCCCAGCCACTACTATTGAGGAGCAGAGGTGATCACTTGCTTTTTTGTGCAGCACAGAGAATTCAACTAGAAATCTGGCTAAATCTCTAAAAGGCAGGACTCATTTCTATGTGGTGTGTTAATAGGTGTTATTAGCTCTGTATTACTTTTTGTTTCTCCACTGATAAAGACTTTCTGAGCACATGAAGACAGACTACATCCAACACCGCACTGAGCCCTTTGTCCAGAAAAAATGCCAATTGCTGAAGAGTGATGCAGTCAGCCTATGTGCAATATTCAAAAGGCAGATATAAGGAGCAAGTTAAAGGTAAGTATTCAGTAGATGAGGTAGACTTTAAGCCACTTGAATACCAGCATACATAATTTTCCAAAGAGTTTTGCATCTCAGAAAATAGCAATGTAGTAGATGCTATTTACTGATTCATTTTTTTTCCACCTACTACAACTCAGTAGCATTGTGCTCCTGTTTACAGTGAGCTATTGCCTATAATCCCTATTTTCTGCCTCTGCACCCAAGATTAAGGTAGGACTTGAACACTCCTTACTTTGTACACAAAGCACACAAATGCTCATAGGGCTCTGCAAATGGTAAAAATGAAACAGCGAGCAACATGCAGTAAAGCATCTGATGCAGAACTATGGGACCCGTACAAAAACGTCAGCAACACTCTGCTTTAGGTTACATCTGACTCTAGAGTCCTTAGGAGAGACATTTAGTACATATATCAGAGAAGGAGTATTAACATTGTTGGTTTTAAACACAAAGCAACTGTGGCAATTGGTCAGTACAGAAAAAAGGCCTTTAGGGTTGGAGGCAGTTCTGCAGCTGGAAAATTTAAAATAAAAAAGCACCACCACCAATGCACAGAATATTATAAACCAACTTACAGCAATCGAATTAATGTCTGTGTTCTACCTCCTGCCAGAGATTGTCTCCTCATAAAACCATTACACATCTTTCCAATTCAAATCAGCTCTATTATTTAAATGAAACACTGAGCATCAGGAGAGAACAAGCTCTGCCACATTGTACAAGAACCTTGTGCTTTTAACATCAGAAAAAACGATTATGCAACCATGTCCTATTTTTCAGTTGGCTTTGGCCGATTTCTTACTCAACCATCAAGCTACTTTCTTTAAGGATCCATGGAAAGAAAAGGCCACGCTCACCTGTTGGTACGAGGGTTGCAAAGTGCCTGACACCACGGGCACAGAGGAACCTGCACTTCAGAGCCACATCAGCCACTCACCTGAAACAGGCTCCACCGCTACCTGACTTGCCCAGTCTCACCGCTACGGCACTTTAAGGGATTGTGGAAATAGACGACTCCTCCAGCCAGTATCAAGTTGAAATATCATTGTCCAGAGGATGAGTGAGAACCTGAAATCAGCCCTGAACTGCTGAATGGGCACAGCACGGTCATGGCTCAACCAGCACCTGTAATTGAGCAAATTTACACAAAAGGCACAAAACCACAGTTAAAAGGATTGTCCACAAGGTTCAGCCAGTCCCTCAGAAGATCAGATGGGCTTCAGGGCCTCTCATCAGAGAGCAAACCCCTACACCCCAGGTTTCTAAATAAACTTGTAGAATAGGATGCCGGTCAGTCAGCATTTTAAGAAAATCCTATCAGCATCCAAGAGATAGACAGACTAACATTTTTCTTGAGTTTCTGATTCCACCTCAGGCTCACTACAAAGTAACTTGCAGCTCAATAAACCTTGACATGTTTTCATGTTATAAAAACAAAGACAAAAAATGTATTCACTTTTTACCTCATGCATCCTAAATCAATAATTGCACCTATTGATCAATGACATAAATTCAAAACATTCATTTACATTGAGTACCGTAACCTAATAAGAAGGTAACAACTGAATTTGTTGAAATTGATTTTCCTTTTGTTTCTAACAGAAAATCTTCAGACCTTCAGAAGTCTTACTGGACTGTAAACCCTCGCTGTGAAGCGGCCTCCTGAGCAATATCCACCTGTCAAGCTAGAGAAAGAAGAGACACCGTGAATGCCATTTACCAAACTGCTCAGTGGAATTCAAGATCTTGTGGCCTTCAGCGGTGTCCACCCAATTAACAAATGAGAAGATAAATGAAGGTGACTTTTCAGCCTGTTTTCTTATGGCAAGAAACTGCCATGTAGAAATAAAAATGTCTGTTCGCTAAAAAAACATGTCTAGAGCTTGACCTTCCCAAAACCACTGAATGTAAACAGCAAGAGCCATCATCCTGTGACAATACCAGACAGGATCGCTGCTCCCATTAAAAGTCCTGACCTTTGAAGAGAGCATCTTCTCCAGAAGAGCTGGCAGGTACTGCGCCTTCCAAGAAAATCTTGAAAATAGACTTTGGTGCTGGCCAAACACCACAGAGAACATGAAGCAGTAGAAACCAGCTGTGGGCTCATGCTCCAGCACCACGCAAAGCAGTCGGAAGCACTAGAGTTTTGTAGCGAACCCAACAACTGTTCTGCACTACTACTGAGGACAAGGTAAAGCGATCCACATCTCTACTCCCAGATCCTTCTTCCTGGTCTAGGTGCCTCACCGGAAAAAGTCTGAGGTCTATCAAAAGGCGCTGTGGGGCAGACAGAATTGTTACCAGTCAATGCCAGGGCAAACCGGTCTTCCACAGCTCCTAACTGCATCTCCTTTTTATTAGGGGGTCATCCTGAGAAAAAAGTGGAAAACTGAACATCCATTTAGGACATGCACCTCTCCGAGCAGAATATCCAGCATGCCCACTAGTGATGAACAGCTGCAACAACAAAACTCCTGATCCCTACCATTCTGCATCTCCAAGACTTAAGCTCCAAAGTATTTTATTTTAGTAACACGCCAGAGGTATAGAATAACAGAAAAACAGTAATATACTTTAATACATGATCAACATACATTGTATCATACCATACTAAGAGACAACACAGGCAAGGCTGTCATAAAAACACAGGCACTACTAGTACTTTATTTTAGATTACAGATAATTAGAAAGTTTGAAAGCAGATATGGAACAGGCACACACCCCCCTTACATTCAGCTACCACAGCTTGAAGGTTACGAGAGGCATAAGAGCAACGAAAACAAGTCAGATTATTCTGAACAGTCCCCAAGTCTGTGCCAGAAGTATAATTACCAGAAGACATCAGGTTCATATTAATTTTTATTTTCATATATGTACAACTTAATAAACAAACGTCAGTTTTTAAAAGTTCAGAAGTTATCTTTCAACAACACAATGTAGACATACCTTTGAGGCAGCAAATATTACTCCTATTAAGGCTCTTATGAAAGGATGGATATCATGCAAATGGAATTAAAAAGTACAATGCATTTCAAAATATGCAAACCAAGTTCAACTTTAACTCTCTCAGAAAAAGAACATATCAAACATTGTAACTGTGACCCACCAAAGCATTTACATACATGCTTGAAGCTAAGTACACAGACTAGATAAACTTAAGTAAAACGTAACAACTGTCAAATTATCTTAACCAGATCAGAACTAGTCAGTGAACAATCCTTCCAGCATCACAAGGGCCCACGTCTAAACCAATCACGTCATTTTACATCCACATAGATCGCTGCCGACTACAAAATTCCATACGCTTTTCCAACCTGTAAGGCCCACCCACATTTTTCAGCTTTGGCATTGATGTGCGACCACTGAACGCCCTAAATGCCCCCGCTGAGGCTGAGGAAGAGGCGTGCGCAGGGAGCGCCGGCACCACAGCACAACTGCTGACGCTGCACAACACAAGTTACTTCCACCAGGCATCTAGAAAGGTTCTGATTCATTTCCATATACTGCACCCCTTGCTTATGATCTCAAAGAATGAAAGTTGGGTTTTTTTTTTTTTTTAAACCATAACCAGGCATTAGCACTAAATCAAACAAGCAATGCTAATCTACAAGAAAAAATTCTTACTTGGTATTTCAGTACAGTAATGCTACCTATGCAGAGTATCTAAGGATGGTGTAGTATTACCAGCAGGGATAAAGCTTCATTCCTTATGTCATTATAGTCAATTGAAATTAGATGTAATGAGGACGGTCAGCTGTGTGAGTTTTTATTATTGTCACCACTAACTGATAATTCGAAAGCAATGAATATGTGAAAAGGAAAAGAACACAACAACTGTTGTGACCTCTCCCAGGACGTTCCGTGCACTGCCCAATGCGTGAAGGTGCCAGTGACAGCTTTGTCTTTCTTCAACCCTAATGCTAACACAATCAAATTTTAGGTGTCTATGCAAAGGAAACAAATTATTTTCTAAATTTTATATTATGTCATTTTTTGGCAACTACCACATTGCCTAAAGGCCCAGACTTTTCATAAGTTTTGTATAACATTACATTCAGTGCTTACAAACTTCTTACAAACAGGATTCCTCACCTAAGAAAACAGTAGTTAAAAAAGAGGAAGGTTTCTTTACTTCAGTCCACCTAATTTTGAGTCACAGCAGCATATAAGTTAGATAGTGCTAGGCACATACTGTGTATCTGCAACTAGAAGAACAAAAAAGGAAAAGAAAGATCCATTTGACTTTAACCCTGACCAGCAGCTGTTCGCAATTTTCTTTAGTTATCACTGTGGGATGTGATGGATGAGAAGACCCAATATGCTGAGGAACTAGTATAGAGGGTACAAGTGCTCTCAAGGACTGTTGTTCAACAGCACATTCAGTTTAACTGGGAACTACAGGCTGTAAGAGAGAACAGATAGTTCCTGGGAGCATCTGTCATTCTTCAGAGAAGCTGTCTGATCAAGAGGATAATATCTGGAAGAACAATTGCATGATCTTTTGCTGTGCAGCTAGTATATCATGTCATTGAAGGAGGAGAAAAGTGAACATTAACTCAAGTGGTAACTCAGGAAATCTGCATGAAAGAACAAGTTGAGATATTACCATTTGAAGACTTTCCATACACTTTGTAACACAGAGAAACGGAATACACAAAAACATGCAAATCAAACCAAACTAATCTACGATAAACAAAACCAGAATACACTTCAAGACTTAACATTAATATTCACCTAAAGCTAAACAGAAGCACTAGAATAAGGTCTAGACCTAGCCATGTAATTCAATAAAAATTCAACTGGCTCTTCCAGCCTTTTTTTCCCCTCCTCATTGTACTTAACAGTTTCGGCCCATAAATTTACATGGGAGCCAAAAAGCACATGTAAATAAGGCATCTTCCTCTCTCTCTTAATAGTAATGCTCCAGGGATTTGTGATTATGCTGCACAGCCTTCTTCCAGCCCATAATTACATGGGATGTCCTTGTCCCCAGGATAAATCAGGATGTCAACTGCTCCATTACCAAAAATATTTTTTGAAAAGACAGGCTTCTTTTCTGAGCAGACCTATCCCATCTGGGCTGCATTTTCATTTAAAAGCACGCATTGACACCCGTCACTAATCTTCTGTCTGAAAACCATGCCCCACCGTTATTAGATGTAGCTCTCAACTCAGATGAATCTCAACCTTTTTCACACTACAAGTCTTACAAACAAAAGCCCAGTGAAATAATTAATAACCTGGTCCTCAAACAACAGCTCCATTCCAAAATATCAAAACAAATTACTGATCTTCCAAAATGCTCAAGCAAGTCACACACCCATTTTGCCCTAAATCTTAAACACTATCAAGAAAGATTCAAAATTATTCATCGAGCTTACAGAGATCAATCCCAGAAAACTTCAAAGACATTCCAATATATTTTAAGTGACAGAAAAGAATACAGGCAGAACTCCATCCTAAGACTCAAGAACATTATAAAAATTCCTAAATTTTATAAATACAGAAGGCAGCCGATGCAAAGCATGAAATACAAAGAGTTTGAAGAGATTTTTTTCATCTCAAAACAACTCAAGCCGCAGAAGGAAGCAAACTGCACTAGAAGACATTTACAAGTAGCCTTCAAGGGAAGCAGCACATAAAGCACACTGCATTAATCTAGGCTTGACACGACGAGGGCATGTCTCACTGCAGCAAGGTCCATACCAAACACCCGATGAGAGACACAAGATTAAAGTAAAACATTAGATGTCACACTCGCTGTTCTACTGATCTGGGAAAGGCAGAGACTCCAAAGTGAGCAGAAACTATGAACCTGCTTAAAAAAGGCCATTCTTGCAAAGTCAAAAAAAATCATAGATCCAACACTTTCATCCCTTCATTAAAACAGCAATACTAAAAAGGAGCACTCCGTAACATATCCCCATTTTTTCCGACTGACACGGCGAATCAAAGGTAAAAGCAGAAAGTCAGCAGAGATCATTAGAGCAACAAAGGTCCTGCAGCACAAGGCAGCACAGCCAAGCGGCCCACCAGACACAAGAGGAATTAGTTTGCGTTATTTAAAAAAGCTGTTAGCTGACTACTTCAGTTTATTAGGCATAGAAACGTTTTCATCTAGAGACCATTCTGAAAAACACCTCACCTTGTGTATAAGCATGTATGAAGCCCAGCAGAAACCAGTGATAAAAAAATAACAATAATTATTTGCTGGCTTTCCTTCCAAACATTTCAGAGAAAAACGTCAATTGAATGCTGACAGCAAACAAGGATGCCAGTCTAGTTACATTTTTTTGTTCTGTCATGCTCCTGATCCTAGCTAAGCACTCCTCTGGAAAACAAAATAAATCTGATCAATGATGAAGGCACAATTATACAAACCTTAACATTCACTCAGTGTAGCTATGCAAAGAAGGGAGAGAGGGTGGGGAAAACAAAGGTGAAGTATATTTCTCTTCAAATCATTAAGTCAGTTTATTTTCCAGCCGCCATATAAATTTAAAATATGAACCAACAATAATACAGCTATAGAATCTAGGTTTTCTTTCAAAGCAGCAGCATATAAAACATATAAAAGCTAAAACCTCAGCACAAGCTTCAAAAAAACAAGGACTGAGTGAATTTTGCTGAAGACGTGAAACTCACAAAATACGGTACACAAAAATACTGGAATGCATAAGATATAAAGCTACATATTTTAGGTAAAGAAAGACATCGTAAAGTATACAAAATCTGCAAAATTCGACCATGGGGTTTGGGGAAGAGTACCATGAATACAAAGAAGTTGGCAATTAATACTTGAAGATGGAGAGAAGAAAGTGGCAGTTTTACAGTCAGCATTCCGTTTCCAGGTTCACGACTTCACTTTCTTAGCATCTTTTTTTCCAGAGTTCTCAGTGGCCAAATCTGCTTTTCTCTTCTGTGACTAAAAAGGGGAAAAAAATATATATATATATTCAAGAAAAAAAGTTGGCATTATAAAAAAATATTAAGTCAACTACTAATTATTCAAAAAGAAGATAAGTGACCCCCCATGTATTATATATTTTAATTTGGCTCTGTATAATGTGAACACAAACAAAACCATTTAATTCTGCTGCCCTTTTTCTCTTCTTGAAATCATTACATGGTCTCAATGGTACAGGTGCCACACATACCAAAACTGGGTGAAAACATCAGGACCTTGACTTATACCCAATGCTGTTCTAAAGATGACAACTCTTCAAAATAAAAGAAGTACTTATTATTTCTTCTTCCAGAAACTACTACATAGGGGAGGAACAACAATCTGAGATTAACTTAAGGCAAATATACAATGCTAATATGTAGGTAGAAAGGAATCTACCTCTGCTAAACAAGAGAGTCTCCTCAAAAAGAAAAGCCCCAAAATACTATGAACTGAGAATGCCTACGTAAAATCTAGACAAGCTGTGAATAAACAAATATTTCCGTTTCGTCTCTCAACTAATGGTTTATACTTAAACAACCAGTGGCTACAATTCTCTTTTTCTAAAAAGATATAATGGAATTCCACCCCCCTAGAAATCAAGTAGGTGCTGCTAAACATACTGCTGTGACTTTTGCTCCTCTTTTCTTCTTTTCAGCTCTTTCTTTTTCCTCAATTTCCATATTTTCTTTTTCTATTAATGATATGAGAGTATTGCAGCGTCTCTGAAACTCCTAAGGAAAAAGAAAACATCACATTCCCTACATAAATTATACAAATCTCTCATTTACATAAACATGTTCAAAATTCTTGAATTCCAAAACACTTAAGTCTTCCAAAAACATTCAATATTCATGTACTAATAAGATTAGCTTAGTTATTGTTCATCTGTTTTTACCTCACTGTAACCTTCTTTATAAACAGTGAGAGCTGTATTGAAATACTCAGCTTCCTGACAGGGAGTTTTCAGGATTGTCTGTATCTTCCAAACTGACACCCCAAAAGACTGATGTGATCTTTCATCTTGCTTAGATGAAGCAAATTCTAGCCTGCCTGCATACTGTGCCAGACTTGAGGAAAACAGCTCTTGGAGCATATCTTTGAAGCAGAGAGAAAAGGAATCAAAGCTACCTTAAGCAACACTCCTCTGTGGCACATGGACAAGGGTTTTGTGACAAGACACTATAGAGCTCCAAACAGGCAAAAATCTCTCCAGTCCCAAATCATTAACTTGCTGCTGTATATTTAGTCAAACAGCAGCCAAAAAGTAGCAGGCCCTAAATGCTTTTAACGTCAAGGTTTCCACACCATCTCAAAGTGATCAAGATTAAATGCTGAAAGGTCATTTATACAATTAAATATTTCCAATACAGTTCTACAAGTATCTGCATTGCAGCTAATAAGAGCTGGCTCGGTTAACAGAACTCATCTCACTTGGACAGTTTATTGTATTCCATCTCAAAAAAAAAATCTCTTACCCAATACATAACAGTACTCATTTTTATTGCAATTATTCAATATGTTGTAGCTATACTGAAAACAGCGATTCCATGGGCTTTTCTTTCCCACTCAAAGCAGGAAGCTTTCTTCTGAGGGGAAAGAAAAAGGCCAGAAAAATGTCTTATCTCCATTAAATTCAATGAAGGCATTTTTGAACCACAAGCTATCCTAGAATTACCTAGTAATATAAATCTCAATGTACAACTGGTCTATTTGCAATGAAGGGAACAGGTGACCTTTTCATCCAGGGATTAGTCTCTGTTTCCTCAGCACCTGTAACCCGCATATTGCCTCAGTCATCATGTTACATGATGGAAGAAGACACAACCTGCACGCTTTCTTGATCCTGAACGTTCTGAACCAGTCAGAAATATGACTCATCTTCGAGACATTAAGACCCTCAAGCTTAACCACATTCCTTAAGTTCTATAGTTTCCACAGATCCCCCAATGAAGGGTGCACCAAGGCCCTGGGTGAAAGGTGTGTGATTCAGAACAGACACAGAGAATCCTGCCACTACATGAATTTTTTTTGCTTAAAAAAAAAAGTCTCCAGGACATTTTTCTCTACAACTCCCTGCTGGAAACACTCCAGCCTCATGCATGTAGTTTTGTAGATAGATTATTATAATGAGTAATCTCTACCACATCCACGTAAAAGAAACCCCACACCACCTGGTACAGGTTCAATCATAAATGAGGGTGCCACATTTGCACCCTAGAACGTGACAGTCCTGCTGGAGCTAAAATACTCTCACTTCAACCCATAAAAACTCTCAAATTCCACCTGCACAACAGGCTTTAGATAAAAAGGCAACAAGTCCAAGAAAACTTGAGTGCAAGACATCCCAAGATACCTTGCATCCCCAACACAGAGCAAAAGAGAGCCTCTGTCCCAAAAACCTACGCTCCATAGATGAAAAGAGATGCTAAAAAGACTGAAGTAGAATGATGATTGTCAATACATCAGAAGCAGTTTCCATCATTTAAGTTTGTGTACATGGCACTCAAAGACTTAAGAGCTGTAAGTAAAGGCTGATGACAAACTGTTCCACAATAACCATCAGCTAAATCTTTTCTAGTATATGAAAAACCAGTTTGTGTTGAATTCAAGACAAGCAATAAATCAGAAAGGGCTAAGAAATAACCTTGATCCTTTTGCCTAAGGCACTAAGAAAAATCCTTGTCTTTCCTGAGGAAAAATGCTTGCTTGAAGTGCACAGGTTCACACTTAGGCTCTGCAGGTGGACCGCTACTCCAGAACAACATGCTGTGGACAGAGCATGGACTCAAAAGACAGAGAACCACAGAAGCAGTTGGCAGTAAGATGTGACATGCAAACAGGTTTCTTCTACACCTACCACCAGAAAGAATCCGCATGATAAATCCCGCTTTTGAGCTACTGCAATTTCTATACGGACTGATCCATGCCTTTTTATTACCATAGAAATGCCTTGCACCTTTAGAGATAAGATTTTATTCAGCGTGGCCTGATACTATTCTCTTTAGGATGGAAAGAGATAAGATGTACTTTGCTCACCCCTTCACAGCTATAAAGACTAGGATTGCACTAAATAAGATGGGAGCACTGAACCATCACCTTCTGCATGACTGACGGCGGAGATGCTGACTTGGGAGGGAATGCAGTCCTAAGCTCTGTCAACAGGGCTGTGGATTCCTGTATTTACAAAGGAGCCATTTGTCTTACGCTGGGTAGGGTTTGCAGAAAGGTAAGAGAGAATATGCATGATTTATGACTTCAGAAAACAAATACATGATTCACTACTGCCATGCTATTTTGCATTCTTCCTGCATGGACAGAAATACAAGAACAACAACAACTCAACTTAAAAATCTGAACCTCTATGCCCAGTTTAAAAAAAAAAAAAACACACTACAATTTTAGGCACTCTCAGTCTCTTTGAAAACTTATATTTGGGGTAAACCATCTGGTTTTGGAATAAATAAATGAAGCAGAATTTTTGTTTTCCAAAGAGAAATCTTCAGAAGGACAAGGAACAGAAATCGGAAGATGGAAGATAAATTGGCTATTTACATGGAATTCAAGAGACATCTAGTGGTTAGTAGAACACAAAGTTCCCTCGAAGAGCCTTTTCAGAATTATGATGCTCTTTCTATCTTGTTTCATATCAGCTTGAATGTAATCAGGGGTAATTGAGAGCACATGTGAATTTCAGCATTGCAAGAAGTTTTATCCACTTTCACTGAACTTACTATTTAGCCCTTCATAAAGATTTGTACTTATACTTCATTCATTATTCTTCGTATCAAGTGACTTTCCAGCACATTTTTTCATAAAAACTGCCTAGCTAGTGCAAAATGAGCCCACAGGAATTAATACTTCCACAAGTGTCAGATTATTTGAAAACATAACATGTATCAGCAATTAGCAGTTATAAACTACTAACCCACGGGTGTCAAACTCATTTCAGCCTCGCGGTTGGAGTAGTTACATTTAAACAGTCTCAAAAACCACACGGGGCCCTTTGAAGGCAACTACAAGGCTGATGTGGCCCCCAGTGAAAATGAGTTTGACACCCCTGTACCAAACACCATGCATTTCATGGCAATTTCAAACATTTAGGAAAATTAAATGCATGTTGAAAGCAAAAATCTTATTTTAGCTTTGTATTTTTTGTATCATTCTTTTTCAACCGCGTAATAGCAGAAATAATATTCTATCTATTCATATTTTTAGTAAGACAAAACATAAGTCAAAATATTTACTATATTCCCAGTGCCTCAATTTCAGCATTAGACACCACAGAACATATTTCTACACTTTAGCATATGATTCTTATCCCCTTTAAAAAGAAAATTACTCTGAACATAAGGATCTGCAAGAAGATTTAAGTTGTATATTCAACTTTACTCCGACTTAACTATATGTCAACTAATATTAAAAGTTGAACTACACTTTTAGTTTCTAGTACTCATTTCTATGATTTACTTGAATGGATTCCTCCACAGACAACTTAAAAGGAACTTCATAATAGACTAAATATTGGAAGTTTCTCTTTATGGACATAATTTTAAAATCTACTATTACTTCAAATAGCCATTTTAGCAAGTAAAGCTCATAATTCTTTTTACCTAAGGGCTAAGTGCTGCACTATCCAGAACCACTTTAATGGCTGAAATATCGAGGAGAAATTGTATCGCATAATTATAAGTAGCACTGGGAAAAGCAAATATTGTCACCTGTTCAAATACACATTTTAACAATTTTATGTTTTACTTATTCTTAGTACAGTACCCAGAACTCTGAAAGAACATTTTATAAACAAATCCTGATGCCAGGAAATGAAGACAGTAAATAATAATGCACAGTGGTTCTGCAATTGCCAGACTGAACTACCAAAACAATCCAGATCTGTATACAAAGTTACATTTAAGTTACATGACTGCAGCATAGCATTTAATTAGAAATTTGCTTACAAGACAATGGGGAGAATCTATGACAGCTGGGTAAAGGACCACATGCTCCACTCTTTTCTAACACTCATGAGCAATATGGTTTTGTATTCAAGCAGACAAAAAAGGGTCCCAGCTCTCGCTCATCACGAGTAAGATAAAGTTACTTCTGGTATTACAAAAAAAAAAAATGGAAGTACATTTTTCCCATATAAATATGCTCATATGGAAATGGACACAGGTATTTCTTATATACGGTGCAGAGACTTACAAATTTTACTCATAGGAAAAAGGAACTGAATCTGGGGAGATCTGAACAAAAGTTCCAGGGCAGAGCTAACAGCTTTTTATCATTACAAGTCCCATGCTCTGAGGTTGGTACCTACATCAGTTATTATTTGCAACCACCAAAGCTTCTGTTAGTGTCACCACTTCCCACTTAAGGACTAGATTTAAAAAGCATGGCTCTGCTCATCAGACAGAGAAAGAAAAACAATAATACAGCTAAAATTCAGAGTACCAGTCTACTTGCTACCAAACTCGTATTATATTCTCTAAGTATGAAAAGAATCTTCAGAAAAGTATAACTAAAAAAGAATTAAACACTTGTATGTGATAATCCTTTTTCACAACTATGAACTGCATTTTAAACCAATTATTTCAACGATTAATTCTTACATTAATCACTGAATTTCCTCATGCTTTTACAAATGAAGTACCAATATTGAAAAGTGTTCTTTTCTCAAAGTTTATAATTCAAATGTTTTCAGTCTTTAATACTGTCCAATAACTCTGGAAAGCAGTCATATTTTAATACGTTGTTTGGGAAAACTTTTAGTTTGCAATAAAAGTACCAGGGTATTTATAAGCATAGTCTACCCCTCCATTAATCCCTTTGGGTAACATGGGACTTCAGCCTGGCAGGTTTTCTAATCTGTTTGTTTCAGCTGTATTGTGTTTGCTGTACGAAGCGAAAAGGTTATTTTATTAAAAACTATAAATGAGAATAAAAACCTAAGTTATTCTTTCAGCACTTGTTTCCTAGACTCCAATAATCTGGCACAAATCCAAATTTTATGCGACGGTGCCTAAAAAAAAAGGAACAAGATACTTCATATAACAACTTAGTCCCCGTAACTGATACCTACCATGGCAGTTCTGGATTTGATGAACCAGTCGAATCTGAACTGCGGAGCGTTGCGCACACACTGCCGCAGCTCCTCGTACACGTTTTCCTTGTCAAAGCCCATCTTGTGTAACATGCATATCAAAAATCTGTCTTCCTCTTCTGTGTAATTTTTCCCTTTGTTTGTTCCATACTGAATACGTAACTGATGAAAAGGTGCTTTATACCGTGCAATCTGAATGCAAAACAAAAATAGGGACTATCAAGCATACAATACCACACCAAGGATTTATTACATATTAGTGTAGATTACTGATATATAGTTTTCTACATAGGCTACATAAAAAAATAGAACTCCCATCCCCAACTATTCCTCTTCTGAAAGAATCTGGAAGAAGTCAGCTGCCGAGAATAAAAAACTTGTAATTACTTTGGCATCAAGGGCTTTCTTGATACTGATCCTCCGTTGAATCCTTGCCTCTCCTCGTTCAATTTGAGCCATAATCCTCTCAATGTCCTGTAGTTCATTACAACGTTCCCAAAAAACAGCTAAAAATGCAAAGCAGAATTTTTAATGACAGCTTTTTTTCACAATGGTGAAACAGGTTAGAGCTGCTAGTTAAGCAGTGAAACATTCATATTCCAGTTTTCGCTGGCTATCTCTGAGGTCAGAGATTACTTAGTCTATCTGTTATAAAAGCTACTAATTTGTGCCTTCTCCAGTGACATCTTTTAACCAACCTAAAATAAATACAACACTTCAAAGGGAATTTTTGTGCAGCTCTTCCGTTTTAAGCTACAGGAAGAACATTGCAAAGGTAATTTTACGAAGGCATTTAGTAAAATTAAATCCAAGGATGAAAGAGGAAGAATCCTGTACAAATTTAAAAGTACTGCATAAATACAAAAGACAAAGATACAACATACTAGCTAAAACAGCATATATACTCACTGAATTAACAATCGTGTTGCCACCATAAGGCAACTTCATGATTCCACAAGACCATGTTGTCAATGTAAATTAATTATGCCAAGTTCTAAATTTTGACCAAGGAGGGACAAAAGCAGCTGAAGGCATATTTAGATGCAGTACATTAAACCTTTTTAACATAATTAAGTCTTCTGAATAGAACCATCATGCACTTCTTATACACATTCAAATTTTACATCTTCTAATTTTTAAAGAAAATGTAGCAAAAAATGACAGTGATATCATATGATTAAGAAATACATTTCAAAATTTCACACCTGAATATTCAATGACCTCCTCAGGTGACTTTCCCTCCACCTCTCGGGCAATATTGTCTATATCATCACGACCGTATTTCTCATTAGCTTTAATAAACTGGTTAAAATCTCTTTTATTCCAGTTGGTAAAACCCTGTAAGCAGCAAGACATGGAGAAAGCATTACTAGGTAGAAGGGAATCATTTTGCAAAATTTTGTCTCATGCATGTATCACTTGCTGCAACTGACAATAGCTCTGCAATGTCACATCGTTGCAGCGGTTAATGGTATTTCAGGATTTCCATAAACTTCTGCTATTCAGTGTTTATTACTGAACCATTAAAAGTCTAAAGAGTCACTTTGGTGCATCACTCTAGATGCATTAGTAAGAGCTTTTTACTCTTCCTTCTTTACAAACTTTTTACATGGTATTTCTCCAGAGAAAGCAGCTCAGTGACAGGTTACCGTAATTTTATGTAAGTCACCCTTCAGCAGATAAAAGCAACAAATGCATTAGGAATACAGGGTGCACCAATGCAAGCGTCATTACAAGGTCTTAGAGTAGTGCAAGTACCTAAAGCCAGAGCTCCTACTTTGGACACTTACAAACCTTGAACCAGACAAACAGTTGGATGAAAGTATAAATGTGTCAAGAAATGATCTCCAGTCCAAAAAGATGAAAAAGGAAACTCTATAGCACTGTCACACAGAAAATTTGTTATGTACTCAAGAAATTAATCCAAAACTGAACAACAGTTAAAGGGATGCACAAAAACATCATCCAAGAATGAGACATTACAATTTAAAGACAGAATTGAGAAAACATCAAGAACAAACAAGAAAATCACAGGCCTGAACAGCAATTTGTAGTGCATTGAGTGTCCTTCATCACAGAAATACATTTACATGGAACTCTTGCCAGTTCTCCAGCTGAATAAGCTCACTCCGCAATCAGATAGCATCCTTACAAGAAGCCAAACATGCACAATACAAATATTTACTTTTAATCTTTAATAGCAGTACTGACATGCATGTCAGCACCTGTTACAAAGAGGTGAAATGAACAGTCAGATTGTGACCTTGCGTATTGCTTCTCCAGGTCCATTACATCCAATTATTTCACAGAAAATCTTCTGAATCAAAAAACCTGTTACTTTTTGAGTCACACCTTTTTCCTTAACAACTAGCTTTTAATAAGCCTACTCAGCAGGGTAACAGTCCAAAAAGGCACGAAAGTAGCCAGTGATAGAGATTCAGTCCGAGTATAAAAGGAACATGCCCAACAACCCAAGGGGCTCAAAAATCAATGCATGAGACATCTTGTCCACCTGTGTAAATACCATATATATGTCAACAGAGGCCTGTCCTCTCTGATACAAACTCTTTTGGATGAAAAAAACATGCAAGGTAGATGCATACACGAGAAACCCACTGGCTGGATTTCTGCAGGTATTGCTGGGTGGTGCATCTGCTACACGAGGCCTTGTCTCAGAAACAGCGCAGGCATTCAGGGTAATAGCAGGTGACTAAGACAAACTTGCTCAAGAACAGGGAAGGTCCCTCAAAGCAAAACCAAGAAAAGTTATTACACGTTGTACGCTTTCTTCTTTCTATAACATCGGTGTATTTTTCCTGTGCATATTTGCCATTATTAGTATTTATATTCCATACTAGCGAAAAAAATCATACAGTGAAATACTTCAGCTGGTTTTATTTTACCTGTGTTAGAAGCTTTTCCTTCTCTTCAGTTTCCTCAGTATTCAGAGGCATAGACTCATCTATCTTCTTTTGCTCCTCTTTTTGTACCTGAGCTGCATTCGGGAGGTCAGGATTCCTGGGGACCTAAAATCAGGGGTGTCAATGAGCAGTAGTGCAGCCATGTTATTAAAAAGACTAAACTTTTCAATCAGCCTTGGTTTACAACTTATAAGCACACATTAGATCCCACAGGACTGATAAGAGTCCACAGCATTTGTCATCACGGAACACACAAAAAAAGCTCCACCCCACTTCCTATTTAAAATAACTAAAAATAACTATCAGAATATTTTCATCAGTGTCTACAAAACTGTTGCAAAATGTAAGCAACTATCCTCCAAGACAAGGTGATGTATCAAAGACTGTCATTTGTCTGTGCTAGTTCCTTCCTGTCTCACAAGCTCCTAATGTAAAGTTCATCTTCATCTGTAAGTAACAAAAGGGCCCTATTCACTTTTTGTTAAGAAATTTCAGTGAAAAACACTGCAGAACACGTGTAAATGGTAAAATATATTTTTCCAACCATTAAATATTGAAGCACTGATCTGTACAACATTTACCAAATGTGTTTCACCTCGATTTGAATCTTACTGCTTTAACCCTTCCTCCCAAAAAGAGGACTAGCTTGTCAAATGTACGTTATAATTTTGCTATGCCCTGTACCCCCCACTTGTACACACAGAGTCCTGGGGATACTGCAAGAGGCAGAGGCGCACCCAGTGTGAGCCTCACAGGCCACCAATTTCAGTGGCACTTTTCATTAGCAAGGGTTCTGCTCTCTTATATCCAACAGCTTATAGTGTTTTGTAACTACAGGGAAATGCTGAGTTCTGCCAGGTTTACTATAAAGATACACACACTGCCAAAGGACAGAGCAGACAGACAACATTATGTAAACAAGGCCAAGCAACACGTTCCCTGTCCTTCTCCGCACTGACACCTATTTAATATTTGGGACCATTAAACTGTGTATTCCAATTCCACACTGCACAACAGCAAAACACTCAGAAACCAGGATCCAGTAAAGATTTTGTAGGCTTTACATTTTTCTACCACAAAATGCAAAGGAAGATACGAGCTGTTTTAACATCTGGCTAAGAAATTGGCGGTTGAAGTTAAGACTGACACAAAGCGTGGTCTCTACCTATTCCATACCTCTGATATTATTTATGGCAGCCTTCAGTTTTACTAATAAACTCTCTTCAGGTGCAAAGTTATACTCCCATTCCAAAGCAGAACAAACAATCATATTCATGATTTTAACCACCAGTAAACCGTTGTAAGTTTTTAGGATAACAAGCATTCATTTTTAACCTATCCAATCTGACAGATTTCATTAACAGGACTGAAACACCTCTTTTTACATGCATATTGTCAACATCAGCAATTCTCTCATCCTTATTTGTTGGAGCACTAATTGAATAATTTCTTTCCCTAAGCTAATTACACGTCCTTAAATTCTTATCTTAATTCTACCCTACCATCCACGTAAAATTACTTCTGCTTCAAACAAGAATCTAAGACACCTTCTGCTTTTTCTTAAAAATATATTTTGCTAATATTAATTCTACTCTTTTTACAACACCAATTTCCTATTCATTGTTTTGTTTGACAAGTTTATGTTCCCCAACACATTTTACACACGATTTCTTCTTGCTGCAACCTGTCATGAAACATGGGGCTTTTTAAAGTAAGTTACATGTCTGGGAGTTGGGGATCCATTTGATTTACTGAGCCAACACTGATGCAAGTAACGAAAATCAACATCAAAACAGAATCTGTGTTCAATGCTTGCCCAGTAATGTCAGCAGAGAAGAGGCAGAAATTCAGCTAAGGCATAGTAGGCAATAAAGGTAAGTCTACTGACTAGGTTTCTTTTTGAAATAGTAATACACTCAGACTTCTCCACACCTTTAGGCATTTTATATCCCAGCAAAATGCAAGGAAAATTGGTGTCACTTTGCTTATTGTCATATCAACACAAAGTCAACTTCAGTATTTCCTTAAGTTACTTTCTGCACAACATATACAAAAGCTATAACAAAAAAAAATATCATACCCTGGAAGGTGATATTTTGTTCGCCAAAAATTATTTTCTCACCTTAGACCGCATATCACACCTCTGGTTTTGAGGAGAAGTATATGAAGTATCAGAACTGTCTTTTTTCTACTCTACTTTATTGTTAGGAACCCATCACAAAGCTACAGAGATATGAAATTGTTAACAAACAAAGGAATTACAGGTTACTTTTTCTGTTCCACAGTGGAACAGAAAGAGGGGGAATAAAGGGCTTAAGCCAGTTCTTTTACAACGATAAGCACTTTGCAAAAAGCATGACCAGAATGATACGGTTTTTAGTTGCAATCTCGTTTGCTTCATTTAGCTCTTGATAAGGTTGCAATAATCTGCAAAGAGGAATACAAATACAATTCACTCATTTGAAGAGAAAAAAAAAAGCATTACCTTATATCCTATAGTCTTACGATAATACAGAATTTCTTTTTCCAGAAGTTCAAATAACCGTGGTGGGAAAAACTGGAAATCCTGAATATTTGGTTGTTTTGGAGGTCGTGGAGCCTTCAAAAATACACAGGTCTATTAACATCATATAAGCCTGATTTCTGTGCAATTAAACTGCTATAATTCAGCAGCAGTGACAACCTATCACTTACATCCCTTTTATTACCAGTCCAGGGTAGAAGCAGGGGATGCAGTTTGGGAGAGGAGAAGGGCAAAAGAACAAGAACCTCTCCATACTTGCCAACTCCTTACCTTTGGCACTTTTGGCTCACTAACACGCAGGGCTTCTCTAAAATAAGCATCAACTGCGTAATTAGCTTTGCGTTCTCGTTTTGGCGGCTCTATCCATTCCATCATGCTCAGCTACATGCAGAATAGAAAATAAAAAAATAAATTAACTGGATGCTTTCCTAAAGTAGCAAAAATAACGACTAATGTGGCACCACAAAACAGGAATGTATTTTTGTGTGGCAAGTCCTCAATAATTCAGATACTACAAAAGAGCTCAAAAATAAGCTAGAAATTACAGCTGATTATAACATGTATTTAAACACACAAAAGATAATATACAAGTAAGGGAGTGCAGTGACATGGATAGATCCCTTTATAGTATTCTACTTATTTCAGACACCCAAGTAAGGTTATGAGTCCATCCATCAAATGAGAACGGAAGGACTGGGGCTCTGAATTCTGTAATACCTTGTGATACAAATTAATTGTTTCTCCTCTAAATGTCATAATAAATAAACTCCACGAAGGCTACAACACTGGCAAAAAAAAAATCCACTAGCAGCAAATAATCTCAACTAAATTACTTGAATTAAGTATACTTCAAGACTATGCTGTATTTAGCTGCCTTCCTGAAATAGAATTATCGACAAGAAAAGTCTTAGTTATATACACACACACCCCCAACTCTGTTTTCATTAAATAGTTTATTTTTCTAAATGTTTCTTCAAAACTGATAAGAAAGCTGGGTTAGAAGTGCATTCTGTAGTTAACAAATAGGAGTTCACATATCCGATTCCAGATAAGACTTTAATGATATCTTGACTATACACCCCGTACAAAACACAGACACGCAGGGGTGACCTTGTCGGACCCCAGGCAACACCTCTTTGTTTGGATGAGCCTTCTGTGATTAGGTAAATCATTGTACAAACAGTTCACACTAATGCTTGTGACTAAAGGCTTCAGTGCAAAAGAGACTTAAGTCCAGGTTTCACATACAAAATAATTATCAGGCCTGGTTTTTGACTCTAGGTTATGTAGCAATAAAATATCACTGACTGTAGCAGTATAGGAGGGTGCAACATAGTATTTTAGCTGCAGAAAGGAAGGAAAAAAAATCTGAGCAATATTATCAGATTTTACCATTAAGTAGAACAGTAGGGCTGAAAGCTAATTCAACAAAACTTCAGAAAACCGATGCTTCTGCAGAGCTAAGTGAATTTTTCAGTGGCTTCTCACTTCTCTAGAATAACGTTTACAGTCATAACATTTCTATTATTGTATGGCCTTTATGGTGGCACCTCTAACGAAGTCTGAAAGACTTCAAGAAAATTACCTTTTGTTTTTCTCTATAATCTTCACCTTCAAAGTTGTATAAGCTCATTTCTGTGTCCATGGTGAAATTTCGTAAGGAGCTCTCCCCCATCTTCTGCAATCGCTCATTCATTTCAGCTGTCTAAAATACAGGAAGATACTTTTAGGCTTACTCAAGCCTATCTTTTCTGATAAAAAATAGCTCTCAGCATTATTGAAACATTCTCAATGTCTTCTGCTTTAAACTTTTACTTACCCTTTCCTTGGAAGGAGAGATGCACACAATGCTTTTCAGTTTTGAACAATCTGACTCCAAGACTTTCCATTAAACTGAATTTATTATGCTCTGACATAGCCCAACAACTCTATGATTTAACTTCTAAATTTAAATGAAATTTATGCCCAACACTTTGGAGCTGAAATGGTAGTTCATTTTTCCAACAGCTACCTATTCCCTAATAAAGTTCCATAAAGGTTTTGTGTCTATTAGGCATAAAATTTATATCTGTCTAAAAACGCACAAAATAAACCACGTTTAAGATACGGCACACAGAGTATGTACTCTAAACGCAGTTATAACTCACTAATTCTACTCCTTCAAAACTTTCATAGGCTTTAAAATATCTATGAACAGTAACGCAGTAGTTGGTCATATAAATAGGTTTCCATAATCAATTTATATTCTGTGCAAATATATCTAATGTTTGACATGTTTCAAATTCTGTATGAAATTGTTCTCTAACCTTCTTTTCACCTCGTTCTAAAATAGTGGTTATATCTTCTTCTGTCAGCTCACTGTCTTTAGAAGCAAAAACATGCGTGGCTCCATGCCGGATCATCTGCAACATTTCATCTTTTGCCAGTTTGTTAGACTGTTGGTCTATGAGCCTTCCTAAAATTGGGAAAAACATGTTGAAAGTTATAATATAAACGTACTAGTAGGATCCTGCAAACAGTGGATTTTTTTAGTTCACTGTCAGAACAAGGAAGGAAAAACAAAAGCACCACACAGAAAAAAAAAAACAAAACAAAACAAAACACATTTCACTTGAGCTGAAAATAAACAGAAATCTGGAAATTCAGGGAAAAAAAATAATTTTGGATCAAGCCATAACAAAGAAGGTTTCTCAGATAATCCAAATTTTGTCTAAGATCTTATTCCTACAAAATTAACTCAACTTTTAAATCAAAATCCTATTTCAAAATGAAAAATGGCAAAATATTCTGTAATTTAGTACTTAAGATTTTTAACACCCACTTCACTGACTTCAACCCAAACCTCTGAGTATTTTTCCCAGAGTTCTAATTTCTGTCCTAAAATCTCACTCAGCCCATCTCATCTCTTCAGGGACCACCAAAATTGTGACCATCATCCTTTCAGTAGCCCACCCTTTTGGAAATACAACCAACCTCCAAAACTTAGCTTGAGAGCCTTAGTTTTTGACAAACTATTCTTCCAAGAGCTTCTAAACAAATACACACAAAGCAGTTTTAATGTTCAGTAAATTCATATGTGGTTCTAAGCAGCACATCTATATAATTATTTCTATCTGTCATGGAACATATCTTTTTTTTCCTTTTTAATATGACAAAAAACAAGTAACATCTATTCAGCTGTGGTTTGCTTTCCTCATTTAGAGTCTCAGCAAAAGTTTATGTCCACATTACTTAAGAAAATATTGGTTTTTTTCAAAAACTTCAGCTGAACAAGGAAATAACACATTAAGAGTTTCTTAGGTTGTTTTATTGTACTGCTATTATACACAAGGCCTGCTTTCTCTCATACTGTACATTCGTACAGTTATTTAACCCATACTTTAAGGGACTGAACAATTCTGTTGCAGACAAACATATATAGCAGTTGATACCTTGTTGTATAACTATAGAGTCCAGTCTCAGTTTTATTTCAGCTCTTTCTACAATCCTCTCTTCAACAGTATTATCAGTGATTAGTCGAAACACCCGTACTGGTTTCTTTTGACCAATACGATGCGCACGATCCTAACAAACATAAATCAGTGAGTGTTCAGCAACAAAAGCTCACAAGCAACAGACAGTTAGCTTGCTATATAGCAGAAACAGCAGACTGAAACTACCATATATTTCATGGTTCCTTGCTTATTCAGAGTATAAAAAAAAGTAAAACCAATATAGTAATAATTACTTATCTCTGGCTATTACACCTTTAATTTTTGCATCATTCTATAACAATAAATGCATCTACCTCATTGTAAATGAAGATAATGTCTGTCTAGACTGCAAATGGCAAGTGGAGATAAAACAGGATGTAAGTAACACACATCTGCTCTGCTTTCAAACTAATTCTCCACCTTGACATAGGCACCGAAACTTTGGCACCCCTGGCACGAGCATATTGATTCCATAGGCAAAGTCCACATAGCCACAGGTTCAATACCATACATGGCATCAATATGCAGCTCACATAGTAACGCAGCAAATGGGGTTATCTGACTAACATGCTAAACGTGTGTTTAGTGTCTCTGGAAAACATTAATAAAATTATTATTTTGTCCTCTTAAATAAAAGAAGTTAAACAATTGGCCTTCAAGCTGTTAGTACCAGGATGTTCCACCTGTCCTTTAAACATGAATTGTTTAATCTTTTACTCCCCGGCATAATATTAGTTTCTTTCTGATAATCCCACTAAACCTCACAAATCGCACTCATCAGCTTTCCAGGGGGTCAGTGCGCTATTGGCAGTCAGCACACATACCATGAGGATGCAATATTTACAGTAAAGATTTGATATTTTTAAGGGGATTAAAAACAAACCCAAACAAACACCACACAAATCACAGAACACCCCACCCCGCTCCAATCGTGCAAGAAGCTTCATGTGACTTTTATTCCTCACGAAACAACTTACAGACTTGATTTTTTGATATTCAGCACTTGGAAGACTTTAGTATGTTTAACCCAAAGATACTTTTTTTTTTTCCCTTGGTGTCATCACTGAATGATTTTACACTTATACAGAAACAAGGTGGATGGCAAAAGCATGAGCTTCCCAAAAGGAAGGAATATAAATCCACATGCTTTTAATTCTTTGCTATTATTTTGGCAACAGCCCTCTGTTATTCATTTTTTCTGGGAAGACAGAATTAAGAATCATTCTTTGGATAAACAATATTGATACAGTATTTTGAGAGAAGTAATCATATTCAATTATGAAAATAACTAAAACAGATATTTAGAGAAAAATCTACAGTTTCTTCCACAATTCTGTTCACGTCCTTTTTATTTACTTCCCTAGTTTCTTGGTTATTAATACAAAAAATAAAGAAAAATAACAAAAATGCCAGTTCTGGAAACACTTATACAAAATAGAACAACGACGACTTTAATAAATGAATGTGTATTAGGGAGTTAACTCACCATGGCTTGCAGATCTACTTGAGGGTTCCAATCTGAATCATAGAGAATAACCACATCAGCCGTTGCCAAATTGATTCCAAGACCTCCAGCTCTGGTACTCAGCATGAAAATAAATTTACTGCTGTTGGGAGCATTAAATGTGTCTATTGCTTCCTAAAAGAAAAAAAAGCATCATTTAAGTCTCAGAGTTTTCAAACACGCTTCTAATACATTGGTGGTTTTTCAATAAAATTTCTTTGAAATTTACAGAATTTTCATAACAAAACCAATTTTTTTATAGAAGAAACTGTAGGTCTGCACAGGTAGAAAAAAACATTCCGAGTCCACAAAATATTACATTTTTCATTTAGTTGAGGAGCAAATTAAATGTATTTTACTGTGGGCTTTTGTTAGGAAAAACATATACCCTTAACAGCTTTTTAAGCTGTAGCATTTTTGCCTAACTTTAAACAATTACATAGCTACTTACATATAAATATAAATAATAACAGTCTGTCAACCAAAGAAATTTCTTGTTAACATACAACTTTCTCACCTCTCTTTCTTCATGTGGCGTCTGTCCATCCAGTCGGCAGTATTCGTACCCGCGCCACATGCAATAGTCTTCCAAAATATCCAGTAAGCGAGTCATCTGACTAAAAAGTAGAACTCTGGAACCTGACAGAACAACACAAAAGGTTTGTCATTGGTTTTATGTTTTCACATTAATCTTATCACAGGGTCTACTACAGAGCACGAGTTAGAATTCACCTGAAATATTCTGTACTATGCCTAACTTACTCAAATAAGTCTCTCGTCTGAAGTTACTTTTCAGGTATTGATTTAACTTCGCTCCTGTTGCTGAACAGTACTCACCTTGCTCTCTGAGTTTTGCAAGCAGTTTGTCCAGCACCAACATTTTTCCGCTGTTGGTGATGAGATGCGTGTCAGTGGTGTAAGGAGGGCCCGGCTCAGCACCATCAAACAGGTAGGGGTGGTTACAGCATTTCCGCAGCTGCATCAGAATATTCAGCAGACGCATCTTATCCATTTTCCCAGCTGAATTGAGGATATCAATATCTTTCATCAGGATCCTTGTGTACCTGAAGTTTTATAGGCAATTTTGAACAACTCTCAGTTTTTATTTTATATTTAAAACATTAAGTAAACCCTGCAATATCGCAATTATTTATTTCTGGATGTTGGAGCTTGCTTTGGTTTTATAACAATGAGCTATACTTCTATGAAACTTCGTTAAAAGTCTGACCGATAATAAGGATTTATAAATCCATACCTAAACATAAAAGGCAATTTGTCTGTGAGTGACAATGATCTGTCATTTACAGGTTATCTTACACTTCTATTACAGGACTACGAAGTAGATTAAAGATATGATTTGACTCAAACTGCTATGCTGACCTGGCTCCTTTTCTCACATCTCTTCTGATGTGAGAAAACCTCAAGGTTTTATTTTAATTTCAGTTCAGACTTCTACTGGTGCATATACACTTGGAGCAAAGGAGGAAACCTGGCATATGTTCTTTCAAATAAAAATAAGGAAAGAAGTTTCTGCTTTCTTGCTCTCAACCCTTTTCACTATCCTTCCTGAGCTCTTTGTAAATTTTGCAACTTTAAAAAAAAGCCCCAATGACAGCTACAAATACACTACTCCATCTGACTAGCTCAATATGCAACTACTAGGAAAAACAAGTGTGAAGAGCTGCAGTGTTCTTTATGAGAAAAGAATCTTAGAGTGATGTAAATAACTTACCATTCCCTCTGCATTTTGCTGAGCCCAAGATAAATTTTTACTTCCTTCTTTGGAGGCAAACTCTTTTCTACTTCAGCTTTTATGCGACGTAATAAAAATGGCTTCAAAACCTACAAAAATTAGGAGTTTTTCCAGAGAAAAATTTATAAAATTGACTGCCTCAAATACAAAATTACCAGATT
Source organism: Streptopelia decaocto (assembly GCF_964273445.1). Taxonomy (NCBI): domain Eukaryota; kingdom Metazoa; phylum Chordata; class Aves; order Columbiformes; family Columbidae; genus Streptopelia; species Streptopelia decaocto. The sequence goes on from NC_138665.1 coordinate 5,677,015, forward strand.
CAGTTATCTGGTATTTATTCAGAACCAATCAATATCTATTTCTGAAGGAGTTGCTATGACAGCAAACTCTGCAAAATGAAGCTGTCCACTAATAAGCTAAGTTCACACATAGATATGTAACACTACATAAGCCATAAACATATGTAACACCCATAAACCTATAAAAATCTATTTATTACCTTTGACATAAGCTCTGTTTCATTTCCACTAGCCGCATATATAAAATACACCAACATTTCAAAGATAAACAATGTATCTTACACTTCCTTCTGATTTGTTTTGTACGTGATGAAAAACGTCTTATCTCCCACACAGTAAAACACAGGTAAAGGCATGCCTTCACTGCGACTAGCCTGCCATGTGTATCACTATACTATTCACAATAATAAATGGTTTCAAAAAGATCTCAAAATTCTTCATTTTCACATTTCATGTATACATTTTTGTCTGCTTCAAACAGTAATGTTACAAAAAGCAGCATCCATAATAGTAAGCTCCAATATTTATCCTGGGCATTACTGTAACTAAATACCTTCACATTCATCTTCTCAACTTTAAGATGAAGGGGAAAATACTCTGGTTTTGGTTTTTTACACTATGCATGCTAACGATGACACATGATTACAGCTTTATTTACTTACAGCATGAAGTCTTTCTACAAGTTTCTGATCACCCAGACAATTCTTAGTGTCAAACCATGAGTCAAAATCCTGTGGTGAGAAACAGCACGATTGGTATGAACAGTTTATCATCTGTAGTTTTAACAGACACATATTGACTCTCTTTCACTCCAGCTGAGAGCGGCATAAATCCTGAGACAAATAACTTCTACGAGTGAAAGACAAATCAGTCTGCAACTCTGTGGCAGCTCCCCAGCATGTTATAACATTCAAGTCAACTGAGTAACTCCACAGACAAAATACTATTACTCTGCTTAATTTACAATGGTTTTCCATGCTCATCACTGCAGTGTCCAAGAAATGATGGGACAAGAAGCTAAAAAAAGGAAAAAAAAATCCTTAAGTAAATAAAATGGACAACAGAGCAAAAATAAGGGAAGCAAGCAATAGAAGTACAAGAAACATTAACAGTAAAAGAGGAGAAAAAGGACTCAAATTCCAAATGAAAAAAAAAAAAAAAGGTGTATGCCTATTTGGATGCATCATATTCTTAATTCTACATTGCTTTCCCAAATTTTGTTCCACTTTGCATAATTCTTTATCTATTCAGAGTATGGCGTTTGCTATTACTGGCCTAAGGCTTTATCTGCACAGAATGCACTGGTTTAACTAGGCAGAGCAAAAATGTAGTCTACAGTCAGGTAAGGCACAGAGCTTCTCCTGAATGCAGGCCTTCCACATCATACATGTCTTGTTAGACTGGTCATTCTTCTCTTCTGCAGAAAGTAGCCCCGGAATCAAAACAAGAACAGGACTGTACTTCCAAACCTCAACTTACATCTGCAGAATTGAAGACATCAGGTAAAAGAAAATTGAGCAATGCCCACAGCTCGTGGAGGTTATTCTGTAAAGGAGTTCCTGTAAGCAGCAACCGATTTGTCGTCTTGAACTCCCGTACGATCTCTGACAGCTAGAAATACAACAAATAGTTACCATCATCATGTACGTTTAAGCATAATGAATTTTCATCATTTTCTGAAACCTGAGACAATGTCAACTAAATTTAAAGACAGTGAGCTACCTATGAAATCCATATTTACCACTCAAAACCACTACAGCTAACACCTAAAATCTGCTAAAATCAGATGGAATCTGTTATGTTAAACGCTCTTCAAAGTATCAAATAATTTTGAGTTTACCTTAGACTTCTCATTCTTTATTCTGTGAGCTTCATCAATTACCAGGTATCTCCAGTTAAATTTTTTGAAGACTGACTTCTCTTTGATTACCATTTCATATGATGTAACACAAACATCCCATTCACCAGGCATCATAACATCACGGATAAAAGCAGCCTAAAGCAGAACAGATGAATTAATAAACATTTATAAATACGAACAATATATATGGAATTCAGTGAAACCTATCTCTGCCAACATTACTGATGCAGTAAGCTAGCATACAAAAGAAGAATCTGAAACATACTTTCAGTAACTGAAAGTTACTGTAACAAAAGCTTTCCATCCTTCGTGCCTTAGGCACAGACAGCTCATCATCTGGGGTTAAGCAAAACACTTGTGCTCCAGATCCCTCACCAGCTTCCTTGCCCTTTTCTGAACCCACTCCAGCACCTCAAGGTCTTTCTTGTAGTGAGGGGCCCAAAACTGACCCCAGGATTTGAGGTGCAGCCTCACCAGCACTGAGTACAGGGGGATGATCACTGCTCTGGTCCTGCTGGCCACACTATTCCTGATACAAGCAGGATGCTGGTGGCCTTTTTGGCCACCTGGGCACACTGCTGGCTCATGTTCAGCTGCTGTCAACCAACATCCCCAGATACTTTTCAATCAGGGGGCTTTTCCAGCCACTCTTCCCTGACCCTGTATTGCTGCCTGAGGTTGTTGTGACCCAAGTGCAGGACCTGGCACTTGGCCTTTGTGCACCTGATACAACTGGCCTCAGCCCAATGATCCAGCCAGTTCAGATCCCTCTGTATGGCCTTCCTACCCTGAAGCAGTAACAGGCAGTTATGCAATAAATATGAGGAGCCACAGAACTCACAGGAACATCCAGCTCGTTGACCCTCCTCAAGTTAGAAAACCATCCTACATCTAATTTAAGGCCTTCACTGTGAAAGATCAAAACCTCTAAAACAGAATCCTAGTTACAAGGCAAGGCAGTGACACTAGACAAAAGTAGAGTGGAAGAAGCCACCTAAAGAAGGTAGAGAAAGAGGTAACAAAGTGAGGGGGAAAAAAAAAAAAAAGAAAAATGAATAAACACTGTCACAACATAAACACAGAAGAGATCAAAAACAAAAAATAGGCACAAAAAATCAAAGAGGAAGACAACAGTAAAAGAGGAAAGTCAGCTGTACTGTGATCCCAGGCTATTACTTCACCTACTGATTTGCACTTTTCCTCATAGCTACAAGCATATCATTTTGCATTTTCAATGTTAATATATTTAAAGGTTACTAAAAAATATTATAATTAAGTAGCTTAGGGAGAATTCCATGTCCCCAAATGCTAGTTTTTGACAAACAACGTATACAACTTTGAAATGTAGAGCACTTACTCTGGCATCTTTATCTCCAATAAGGCAAACGGCACGTAGTGATGGAACCCAGCGTTTGAATTCATTCATCCAATTGTGCAAAGTCGATTTTGGAACCAGGACCATGTGAGGCCCAGGAATGTTTCGGTAATGCTTCAGATAGCCTAACAACGCTATTGTTTGCAGAGTCTTACCAAGACCCTGCATTGACAAAGAAGGGGGGGAAAGGAATCTACTGATATTAAATGCCATACAGAAACAGTTTCAAACAACTTTCCCACTATACAATTCTGCCACTTAAGTTGTTTTAGTGCAAACTGCACAGCAAATGCTTGCAATACAATTTCTTTCATTACATTACAATTCCAGTTGTGAAAAATCTAACTGTTGAAGAATGATGCATATACGTTAAATACTATAGGCACTTTAATGCTGAATTTTGCTCAGTAATTGCCACAAAAATTCCAAAAGATTACTGCTTACCATTTCATCTGCCAGAATGCCATTAACACCATTTTCATACAATGAGATCATCCAGTTCAAACCTCTAACCTGATAATCTCTTAGTGTTCCTCCTTTCACATCTGTAAATGTAAGATTCCTCTAAGTAGAGAAATAATAATTCTAAGTAGAAAATTTTAATTGCAATCTGCTCAGATTTTAATTACATCAAAGCAATCAGAAAACTGCCAATACGATACTTACATGAAGGAGACTCCTCAAATCGAATACACACATTAGATGTTTTTCGACTCTCTGACAACAGTTCTTCATCTTCTTCTTGTTCTGTGCGCCTGTGGCGATAACTGAAAAAAGAATTCAAGATTCCTGTTCATATGAAATAATTTCAAAACACTGACTATAAAATCAAGAGACAAATTACAACAGAAACAATCGTTGATCTATAATGTGCATGATCTGGTACCCTGACCAAAATCATATCCTGTTAATAAGTTATTCCTTGTGCTTCATTTCAGCTTTAATTAGAACAGCTGACATGAAGCCCCCACCTCCAGAGCCATAACTACACTCTGACAGCAAGTATTGTGAGTTCTCTAAGGTACTTGTTAATGAGGAACACAAAAATACAGTGCACGCATCAGTAGTGGCCTTAAAATCAATTACTTGATGACTATAGCATTCAGAAGAGTCACATATTCAATTAAAAAAAGTTCCAAAAGTTATCAATCAGAAAATGCGATTTTGTAAAGGTTCCAAAAACTAGTTGCTTGCTATGACAAGACCCCTCAGAAACACAACATGCAGGCTATGCCTGCGTTACTGACTAGTATAGACAGACTGGTGAAATCAGACAACCGGTGCTGAGGATCCACCACCACACAATGTCCACATTGTCTTGTTTCACCTTGCTCTAGCTCCACTGTCCCACTGACATGTCCACGGAAAGATGGAGCACATCAGGTGCATTTCTGGAGTGCATCTTCTAATTCAAGGTCATGCAAAAGAAATCCAATTCATATGCTCCAAAAGCACTGCACAAGGACCAAAGCACGGTTAGGGGCAAGAATCAGGGAATTCACTTTAAAAGGTCAGACTAATGCTCATGGATGAGCATGCATACACCAACCAGCTTTTACAGAAATTACCATACACCATTAATAGGAAAAGCCCAGGACTCACTTCAAGCACAATATCTATGCTGCTAACTAAACAGGTATGTTAAAACACGTAATTAGTTTGAAAGCATAAAAAGTCAGAAATAAAACATACTCCCCAGCTGAAATCAAAGTCTGTTTTTCATCTTTCTTCATCCGTGGCCGTCCCAACTTGACTTTCAATGGAGATGTGGGTGATTTTTGTGCTGCAGGCTGAATAAAGTGTGCAAAAAGTTCTGTCTGCTTCAGGAGGAATTCAAATCTTTTTGCTCGATCTGCTTTCTAGTTTCCAAAGTGGGGAAAGAATTAAAAAAAGAAAAATAACTTTTTTCATTAAAAATGTATTTGTATTAAGAAACAAAATTTAGACACTCCCGAGAGCAATTCATATGAAGAAAGACTGACAACACCATTTGCCTACTGTTTGCCAACTCAGAGGGCTACAAGCATCATGAAATAGCTCAAGCTGCTTCAGCTCACAGCTAAGCATGAATTGCTTTAGAGCAGCCAATTGTAACATGTGATGGTTCAAATGATCCACAATCTGGAAGACATGGGAGGACTTGATAACCTCATCCCAGCAACTCGTCCCCATTCAAAACTCAAAGTTTAGTAAAACAAATCCCAACCAGTTTACTCATGCAGATTGTTTAAGTCTGCATGGCACACCAGCAACTGTGAAGTGATGTTTCAAAGTACAGTCTGTAAAAAAATAAAGAAAACACTACGGTTCTGACTTAAAGGAAAGGATGAAATCCTAACCTCGCTCAAGTCAGTAGCAAAACTTCCATCAGGTTCGAGGCTATCAGGATTTGATCCAAGACAACAACGTGGTAGCTCTGCTTTTACGACTAAAGTAATGGATGCATCAGCTCAATGCTGCCTTCAGTCAAGTTTGTGAATTTTGCTGTCAGATTTCAAATTTCTAACATTTCAGTTTTGCCATCTTGATGGGGCATATGCACTTCACTATATAAACACAGCAAGACATACATCCTTCTCTACATTTAAAACACATATTACATAATTAAGAAAAATATTATAAAAATAAAATGCTATCTGTCAGAATGCTATTGTTATCAGTTTCTCTATGCCATTTCTAAACACCATGTAACACGGTACCACTTCAAGTAATTTTATTGTGATCTCATTATATATCTTGATATAAACTACAGAAGTGAAACTGTAGTTCTGTAAGACAGCTTTTCTAAGAAATATACAAAAAACAGAATGCTTTTCTGAAGGTAATTTATATGCAAGTAAAAGTGCTCTAACAGCAATTACACAAAACAAAGAAAAAGGCAATAAAAATGAACCTGATGTGCAATGCACCATCTTGCCACATGAGGGCAATGCATTTCTTTAATAGTGAACCACTTAGAGCAAACATCTTTACTAGATTTTCCGGAAAAAAAACTACTATTATCCCTTGCATTCCTTATTGGACCATTTCAGTAAATAACCTGAAAAACAAATAAACTGTAAATATCAAGGAAAACTTTTAGGAAAAAAGAAATCTAAAAGGGGGAGTAAAGATGTGGATGTTTATGCTCCAATAGGATAAGAGTAAATCCATTCAGAGGATTTGTATGAAACTAATACTACATGGTGGTTTTGGCAACCTAACCATAACTGGTAAGGTTCTATACTGAATGCTACTATATACTTTTTTGCCTGCAAAATTACTGGCAGGGTGTAAGCAGCATGCCTTGATAAATAGTGACGGTCTTGCTCACAACTGCACAATTGATCAAAGGTAGATTTTTTTGGGATCTATTTAGAACAACTGAACTGACATTCGATTTAGGAAAGATGCAAGTTACCCATGTATTGCTGTGAAATCAAGTTTGTTTATTTATTTAATTCCGTTTTCAACAAACAAAACTTCATTTGTCTTCTCTTTGACTAAGAAGTAAATATTCATGTAAGTTGGTATCAATTTTTCTAACAGCAATATTCTTCCTTTGCTTCTATGGTATTCAAACCTTTCAGACTCTACTGTAATTTTAGGCATCTATTTAGCGTTAAAGCTTTTAAGAAAAATGCAGCAAGACACAGAGACCAGCTTCAACCAACAACTTACTGTAAGTGTCATTCAAGAACAAGTCTTGCAGTGTCCTCCTGGTTTCTGCCTCTTTGTAACAGATAAGTTACCCTGTTACCTGTCCTCTCCAGCACTATGAGCTCTCTTCATTTGTGTCACTGGCAGATCCGCTTCCGCACTGTTATGGCACATATATTATGGGGCATATCAACATTTAAAACCTTTATATTTTTATATGATGAGAAACTGGCAGCTTCCGTACTCTAAGAATTAACTTAAGGATGCCTCTGACATGACTCAAGGGGTCATCAAACAAAACTAACACAGACAGATTCAAAAGCAAAAGGGGAGAGTTCTAAATATAAAATGCAATTGAATAGAAATTCCTTATCACAGGAGGGTGTGGGCAAGTAAACCTACATGAGGGGGAAAAAAGCAAGCTGAAAATTCATGAGGGAAAAAAAAAAAAAAAAACACACTGATGAGTACTGAGTATAAAACCCAGAGCTTTCAACTCCAGAAATCATGCAGACAAAAACACTTGGAAGAGCTTTAACAGAACTACCACTCTCTGCTTCCTCTGTTCTCATCATCTTCACTAAGTATCTATGGTCAGCCACTGTGAGAAACACCACACTGCACTAGACATTTAAAGGAACCTTGATTCGTTTTTCTTTTCTGACACATCCAGTCTGCAATAATTCCTTGTAACTGTGTTGATCTAGTTCAAGCAAACAACAAATGTCATAAAAAGCTGCAGTATATTTTGTCATGAAAACACTTACCATCTTCTCTTCATATTCTGGGTCAACTTCTTTTTCAGGTCTAGCTGCCTTTGGAGGAAGTTTGAGTTGAAACGGGGGATCATTTTTCTGGAATTCAAATTTTAAACACTTTATAAATAACAGCTTATTTATTTACTAAAACAAATATATAGCAAACTGAATAAACCTACACACTGCAAGATAAGCATGCTGCTGTTTAAAAATAATTATTTGAAAATGAAGTGACTGCATTAATCATATTATTTCACCCAGAGCAGAACCTTATATCCATGACGAAACTAAACTGGAGATGTGACCAGATAAAATGTAAGTTGAAGATCTCCCTCATCCTCATGCTTCATACCTCTACAAATAGGATCCAAGTTGAAAGCATTGAAAGAAAGTACTAAAAGAGGATGAAGTTTAATCTTTCACAGAGATCATGCTTTAAATGCGTGATTAAATTTAATATCTTCATAAGATATTTTTTGAAATTAAATGTGATTTCTAAACGTTAAATTCCTAACTGTAAATTTCTGTCACTTGCATCTTGGTTGGGTTCTGTTTGTTTGTTTTCACTCCTAGATTAACAGTCAGAGTTCACTTGCGAACGCAGGTTTAACTACACTAAGCCATATGCCTACAAAGAGACACAAACTGAACAACCAAATCAATCCACGTAGCAACCCCTGCATGGTATGCTCTTCGACAGTTAACAACGAACTACCTCATTTACCATAGATGACAGAAATTTAAGAAACTGTAACAAAAATGTCTGACTCTTATACTTTACAAGATTCATTTCTGTCTTCAATCAGGAAGCTCAAAGCAGTTTCCACAAATTAAGCTGCTACATTGCTATACTGGCAAAATATCCTTTCAAAAAGAGAATCATACGAGAAATGTTTGGTGGAATTTTTTTCCCCCCCAATTCAGTTTTTAAAGTAAAAAAAAAAAAAATATATATATATATATACATACACACACTTATTTTTCGAGATGCATTAAATTACAAAAATGTTTTTGAAAAGCACTGAATAATCTGAAAGGCACTCCCAAAGCACATCTCTATATAACATGTAAGAGTCCTAATCTGACAAGCACTTTAAGTATCAACCTACTATAACTGCATTAAAATAACAATGATAATTAGTCTAAACTATACAGGCTCAAGTAGCAAAACCAGACCAAAATGGGACTAAATCTGTAAGTCTGTCAAGAAACATTGCGCTTAAATTCCAGAACTGTTACTGATAAATACATGTGCCAACTTACTCTCTAACTTCAAGTACAATCATGCAAATGGAAGGAATATTTTCTCAAGTCAGAGACCACCTTTTCAAATTTTGGCCCAAAGGCAAAATTCTCTGCAAAGGTGAACACTACTAAGTGTATAATGAAGTTATTTGACAAATTATAATTATTTTATAAATGCATTGAGTTTGGCTTTGCAAGGCCAAATTACTATATTGCAAATAGAAATGTTCTATTCACTTACAGCTTCTTCAATCAGAAAGTAATGTTAGGAGGGGACTGCTACACCAACATGCTAAAGAGCAGGTCATATGTGTATATTCACACCTCCGTTATATTCCTACATACCATAAACTGCAGCAAGAGAGACTGTCAAACTAACATCAGGCCAAATCCTTGTTATTAGTGACAAAATACTCCTCCTTAGAGGAAAACAAAACTGACAGTAGGCCATTTCAGATGTCACTCTCACTTCCCTTAGAAATAAATTACATAGATATATGCTACTGGAAAAAAGTTGTCTGTCTACCTCAGGTAAGTATGAAGTTTCTCCTGGACAAGTAGAATGACTCAATATTATAATAATCCCTTTCAAGTACATGTTTTCCAAGTAAAATGTAACAATATTATCTTTCTAAGCCCCAAGGCAGATGGCTCTAATGCCTGTTGTTACTCAGATTTCACTAGAAAAACTCATGGTCACATACAAATTGAGTTTATTCATAAATAAGTATTTGTGAATAACACACTCTGAGTTAAAGAAGTAAATGAACTGATGTGTAAAGTTACTGCAGCCACAGCACCATGAAATCAAATCCTACATCTTACCTTTCCAGAGGAAAGCTTCCTTGCCCCCTACTCCTCACTGCAGTGTTTCTGTTGAACATTGATGCCCCAAAATATTAGAAATAATGAACAGAACACTATAAAAAACTGATGAAAGAAACAACTCAAGACACATGCATACCAATACCCTTTCTCTTCCTCACAACTTACAATCTGCCTCTACCCTAAGTAAGATTTCTATTACAGATTAAACCCAAGACAAGAGCAGCCCCTGAAAACCTGTGTCATTGGGTAGGTCAGGTGAACACCTAATAAATGACAGCTGCTTCAGCTGACTTCACTCATATCACCTGTGCTATCGAGAACTTTAAACAGATGCATTAAGAATAATTAAAAGGACTCCTTTTGTGTTTAACTTGTACATAAAGAGTGGAAATACATCCCAAATAGCCGCTAAATTAAGACACTGTTGTGGTACTACTGCAACAAGACAGACTATTCACAGTGCAGCAATCCAGTGAGAGAGGAACAGAACACATCACATTGCACTATATGCCATTATTATGGTGATGGTATGACTAACTGTATAGCTGTGTAACAGACCTGCGGCCACACGTGAAATGAAACTCCACAGCCTGAATTAAAGCTCAAACAACAAAATCCTTTTTTTTCCTTCCTTTAAGAAATATATTGACCAGTATGGCACAGTAATACAATGTTGATAATATTTGAAACTATTCACTGCTTTCAAATTACTTCTCCAGGCAGGCATTCTGGCATTCTCTAAACCTTTAGCGTGAACTTTTTAACAGTTGACATGCATAAAATTTTGTAGAATAAGTTGTATCCAATACAGAAACCTTTTCCCCAAATAATGAGGTAATGTTCAGAATTACATTATACTGTATCTCATACCTGTTTGCATAAACAAGCAATGAAATAAAAAAATCAAGTGCTCTTTTCAGGCAAAAATTGACTTTCATTAATTGGAATTATAATTCTGATTGCACTAATATCAGCATTTCTGCAATTTTCTCCAATAGCAATGATATGGTACATGATCAACCTTCTTACTAAGTTTTTATAAGCTTCATTCTTCAGGTTAAGTCTCATTCCGTTTCCAAGGATACCCAAATACGTCACTTTCCACGTTCCTCATACCTTAGCTTGTCTTTTTTTCTTTTTTTTTTTTTTTTTCAAACAAGGAAACCTGAAGGAGAAGGCTGGCGGGCTGCGCTCCGCGGAGGGCTTGTTCTGCCCCAGGGCCGCAGCTCAGCTGGGCAGAGGGAAGGGCTGGGACAGGCGGTTCAGCCGCTCCGGGCCCTCACCCCGAGGGGCTCCCCAGCTCCCGCTGCCCCCCGCCCGTCCAGGACAGCTTCCCCCGGGCAGGGAGCCAGCAGCGCGGGGGGCGGCAGCGGCCGGGCCCCGCGGGAGCGCACGGGCTGCGGGCTGGCGGGTGGCACAGCCGGCCGCACGGCACTGGAGCCCGGGCTGAAGGGCCAGCACCGCCGTGCCGGGCTGCGTGGCAGGGAACGGGGCACCCGGGCCGTGCGGGCGGCAGTGGCTGGAGGGCAGACCGGGAGGCGAGGGCTGTGTCCGGCCTGCAGGGCCGCCGCGCAGGCCGGGCTCCGGCTGTGGCCCGGCCGGGCCCCCGCGGGCTGCGGCAGAGAGGCGGGCGCTTTGCCAGCGGCCCGGGCAGCCTCAGGGTCGGGCGGCGGCCTCGGGGCCAGGGCGGCGCGGCTGCAGGAGGCGGCAGCGGGGCCAGACACGATCGTTCCCGGAGACTCCGCCGCCCGCCGGATCCCCCCACCCGCCCCTGGAGCGGTACCTCCTCGGCGCCGGGCTCCTGCGCAGAGGCCGCGGCGGCAGAGGTGCACGGCTCCTCAGCAGAGCCGCACGGCTCCGCGGGGCCCGGGTCCATCCTGCGCGGCGGGACCTTGAGCCAGCGGGGGGCGGCCCCACCGCCCCAAACACTCCGCGGCCCCGCCCCTCCCGCCCGGCCCGCCCCGCGCGTCTCGCGATACTTCTGCGGGCGGGCCGCGGGAGGTTAACGGCGGCGCGAGAACGGGGTCCTGCTCGGGAGCAGCGCCCGGCTGCGACCCGGCGGTGCGGGGCCACAGATCCACGGAATGTCGGGGGTTGGAAGGGACCTGGGAAGCTCATCCAGTGCAATCCCCCCATGGAGCAGGAACACCCAGATGAGGTTACACAGGAAGGTGTCCAGGCGGGTTGGAATGTCTGCACAGAAGGAGACTCCACAACCTCCCTGGGCAGCCTGGGCCAGTGTCTGTTACCCTCACTGAGAAGAAGTTTCTTCTCAAATTTAAATGGAACCTCCTGTGCTCTAGTTTGTACCCATTGCCCCTTGTCCTATCTGTGTGGGGAATATGGTGAGAGAGAAGGGAGTAAAATGTGCTCTGCTCCCATGTCTTTCCAGACAGGAGCCCCCATGGTCCTGGCACAGGCAGGTGAAGCAGGGGGGCTCCAGACCTCTTGTGAGAGGACACCTGGCTGAGGCCATGGGGAGCTGCCAAAAGGATGAGGTGCTGCAGGAGCCAGATGGTGGTACAAGGCAGGAAACTTCATACTTGCAGTTTGTTCTCCTTGGCTTCAAATACTCTTGTAAATAGCAAGTGTGTTTTCCTAAATGTTGTGGGCTTTATTTGAGAGATGAAATAATCTCTAAACATCTGCAGGGCTAAGAGGTACAACTGGAGTTCCCAAAGCAAGAGAAGCTTATGAGAATTTTTTTTTTCCTTAATCCATTCCAAATTCAGCAGTGGTTGTGTTTTTCATGTTGACAATTGCAGTAATGGAGGCATTCAGTGTAGTTACTGTCAATACAGGTTTTTCACTGGCTGTGCAAGACATTCAGATGTTTAATTGCTGAGCTGTATCTTTGCTCATACTGCTAAAGGATTCCAAAACAATACTGGAGATGGCAGTTTTAAAAAATGAAGAGCTCCAAATCAGCCATTTTACCTGGTGATTACTTAAAAAGGCCATATTGTGAGCACTCTGTCCAGATGAATAGGTGAAACCCTACCCTTGTTGGCGGAATGAGCAATAAAAGCTTTTTCATTCCAGTAAAAAGCTCAGTAGCCGTTATCAAGATCTTTTTGCATAACTCAACAACTAAGCCAAGCAAATGGGTTATTGCTGCTCACATATACTGCATTTAGAAATACCTCTGAGACCTTTTTTCCATCTGTGCATTGACCATTTTTGTGAGCAAAAATAACTATGAACTGCTTCCATGACTGCCTGATTACTCTGAAATTCAGTATCTAAATTGTGGTCCAACATAGAAGATTTAAGCTCTGTACTCCCCTTTCCATGTTGTGAAACAACCCCAAAGCAGTAACAATGCTGTTCCGAATTATTTAGCACCCTGTTGCCTTCTGCATCTATTGCACAGTTTGCAACAGAGCAAGGCCCACAGTGTCTGCAGTAGCCCTTCTACATGATTTGCTTTTAAAAGCTTTGGGAAGTACATTTTTCATAGCACAACTGAGAGGAGTGACATGTCTGGTTTTGAAGGAGCGTTCCAGAGCTTTTCCTAGCAGGGCTCTCTAGAAAACTGAGCTTACCGTTAGCGATGTAAAAACTCTAAAAGGTGGGAAAATTCCAGTCTATGACGCATTTGTTCTTAGTCTTTACGGAAAATAGCTCACTAACCATTTTTAATATTTGACTTTCCTACTCCTGTTTCAAATGCTTGTAGCTTCTGTTTATGCAAAACACTCTAGTGTTTGTCGCAGCTTGCTTTTTACTTGAAATTCACAGGAACATTACATGCTGTACAAAACATTCAAGCTGCTGCTTTCTTGAAAGATCCCTTTTGGATATTTTTTGCTTGTATGCTTAACATTTGCATTTGGCACTTTGAATAGATGTTCTTAGTTGTTTCTTTTAGACTATGTTGTGCATTCCTGTGGATCCACAGGCTATTGGCTGAAAAAATCACTTAGTCATGCAACAGTATTATCATATGCTAATCTAATTAACTACAAAAAAAACTTCATTAAGTGCTTTTTTGTACTTACTTCATATACTATTATTTTATTCCTATCTCTTCTAATATATTTGCAAAAATCCACAGATTTTCTCTACTTGTTCTTTCTTATTTTTTTTCTGTGTTTGGGAGGCAAGGAGCTAGCTGTCATGTTGAAGTTGTAGATTTAGGTATTAGTTCTTTGTTTACACAGGTTTATTACCCCTTCATTTGCAGTCTGCCATACACAATTACCACAGCTAAATGTGTAGTCTCCCACACCCTAAGACTTCAAAGCAATTAGGAAAGCCTCCTCTGCCTAACTCAGAAAGATGGTACATGTAATATTTTATGATGAGAATTATGTGTACTTGTCAGACACAAAAAGATAAATTGCATATACTTAGGCTGGCTGTTAACCGCTTTTATGTTTCAGACACCGCTGAAGAGTGTTCAGAGTTGATGAGATACGGATCCAGGAACATTTTCATTACTATCAAGGACTGTGACTACTCAGCCTTTCACAAACAGGGGGCTAATTGTAGTGGTCTTAATTTATCTAGCAGAGATATGCTGGGTTTGAGTAACTTTTAAAAAGAAATCTTAGTATTCTCTGGAATTATTTTATAGGCCAAGTTGTTATAAAAGCCTTTTTTGTGTCTGTTTGTGTGGATGAGTTGTATAGGTACCTACCTATGGGTATGGATGCAAAAATGTTGCCAAAAAGCAGGCTGAAAAAATAAATAGTACACGCTGAGAGATTGCCTGTGAAAATCTCCCAAGAGCTGATAAGCTTTAGAGACCAGTAGACCTGTTGAATTCACAAGAGCAGATAAACTCAGTGCACCCCGTCTGCCAAATCCATAAGGGGCCACCAGCATGTGCAAGCATCAACAGGTTGGGTCACTTGGACCACAACCAAAAAGCAATGGCTATGGCTGCAAAATACAAGTGAAGCTGACAGGGCTGTGTATACACCTGCTGAAAAAAGAGGAGCCCTCAAGGACTTTCTGAGCACCTTAAGTGGGGTTGGCCTCCCAACTGTTGCACAAACCAAGTAACACAGCGTATGTATGTGTAATCGAGCCGTGTGAATGCTCTGTGTGGATAATTATCTGCTGTTAGCAGTAAAAAAACTTGATTCGGTGGATAAGAACGGCTTAAATAATAAAATATGTCATAAATAGCGGTTGCGATTTGTGTCTTCCCGGCTGAAAATCCAATTGACAAGTGACGGTACCGCTGTCGGTACCACTAGGTGGCAACACCGACCTGCGCTCGCCTGAGGCCGCCTGGTGGGGTCCTGGCTTTGGGGAGATCCTTAATGTGCCACCTGATGTGAATACTGCTCGGTCTAAAAGCTGACTCGATCAAGAATAAGAAAAAAATATATATAAATTAGATTTGTAAAGCATCTTGTACCCTCCGTTGTTTGATTACTTCTAGAACTGTATCATGTCTATTCCCCCAGGACGGCAAGAGCGTCTGGTTAAGGTCCTTGGCTAGGTACGGTGCTCTGACTTTGGGATCTGATCACTCCCTTGTGCACACGCAGGAGACTCTCCATCAAATGCCACAGTCCGAAGTCCACATGTGCTAGGCTAGTCATTTCTAGCTTAAATGCACTAGTGATAAACCACAACTGTGTGAAACATGTTAGCTGTAAGCAATAAACAGCTTTATAGCTCAGAAACAAACAGGATTTGGGAGTAACAAAAGCACTATCTCTGAGGTGTTTATGAGTTGACTTGCACAGTTGCCACCCTTATACCTACATTAGCCTAAACCCAGTGTGAGCAACCACACTGCACTAACCTCACGTTACCCTGACTGCAGTGTTACAATGTTGCCTAAAATGCTTATTTCAAGTGTTGCTATTTAAATACTGCTTATATTAAATACTTCTCTTTTCATCTCAGTTGTTAACTGGTTCGGAGTTTCATGGTGACAGGGCCAAGGAATCAAAAAGCAATCTAAAATGAGCTCTTGGATTATGCATCACTCATTTGTAACCCGGGTTTTGCGGCAGATGTCATTTCTGAGGATGTCCATTGCTGCAGAGCTTTGTGGCAGTTGAGCAGATAAGAGCAGTCCAGCCCCCGCATGATGTAGTTCATGGCTACAAACAAGTGATTACCCAATTCTACCTCGGTTACAGGCACAAGGACATCCAAGCAATGCACTCTAATAGGTTTGGCACTAAGTATTTTTATAGAAAGGGGAAATATTCATTCATTTATTTATTTATTGTGGTGCAGGCTTTATATTCGTGCATCAGTTTTCTGCATGGAGTTTTCATTTTACCCAACTGACAGTCTCTGTGGTTGCCAATAGGGTTCGCAAATATAAGACCTCACAGAATGGTTTCACAGAATGGTTTGTATTGGAAGGGACCCTTGAAGATCATTTAGTCCAACCACATTCAGCATTGAAAACTCTAACAAAATAGCTAATGTATCCTTTGTATCTAGCTCAATGAGCTAATAAATCTATAAATACATATGTTTTTTCCCACTTGTATCCAATATTGCATTTTTAATTCCAGGTTTTAGCAACCAAAGCTTTATGGTGATACTGCAAAGGCTTCTAAGAGGGCTGTATTTCCCAACCACACCGGTTTTTGCTAAACATTTTTTCACTTGGTATCCACTTTGGTTTTCGGCTGTGTGTTCATTTTCTCAGTGGGAGAGGCAGGAACTCTCAGAGTTTGGTAAATTATGAAAGTGAGAAGGCTGTCATCTCTTCACGGATGTGATGAGGCAGGTTTATGTGATCACAGAAGAATGTGTTAATTTACAGAGCCTTATCAGGAACCTATTGCAAAGATACCTTAATTACCTATATGGATACCCTTGGTGCTTTGCAACTTTGACATGAAAGGCAGTGGCCATGTTTCCATGTTCCTGATCCCTTGCACTGTTGCTGGTGTTTCTGCAGGTGAGCGGTGGGTTAGTTCAAGGTTCTAAAAAGCAAAAATTGAGCTCAACAAAGAGAGTTACTAGTTTTTCCTCAGATCAGCACAGAAAAACAACTCAGCTGCCCACACACACGAGGGCCTGTGCCAATGCAGCAGGGCAACAGATAGATGGCAAGATGGAGGGTGGGATTGCAGCCACGCTCATTTGTATTAGTTTGAACTACCATAAACCAGACTTTAATAAACAATGTTACAATTGTGTATGCTGTGTGGACTCCAGATTTTGCCCGCCTACAAACAATGATGTCAGTGATTCCTTTGGAGGTCATACAATGATTTCTGATGTAATAAGCTATGACTTTGCCAAAACCTGGAGCATTTTGCCAAGAGAGCGCCTGACCGGAAGAGAATAGTTTTGTTGAAAGTGAAAGGCATTCAAAACTGAAATAAATCTGAAGCATACTTTGCTGCTCACTGCAATGGCATCCTTTCCTGCTCTAAGCTATGCAGTGTTTTTGCAATATTGAAAACCTGTAAATAACCTGCCCATAACAGAGACAGAATCTTACAAAATGTTGAATATTTGTGAGTATCCAGCAAGCAGGCCAATGCACTACAGCCTTTAACTCTCTTTAACGATGCTTGAAATTCTTTCTTCACAAATTCTCTGCCCAAAATAAATCATTTCTTAAGCAAAAGCCTGTTTCTGTGGGTTTGATTTCACACTGTTATCCGTAAGCTGGTCACAGACTATTTGTAAATGTAACAGTTCTTGTTCAAAGGTTTTAGCATGCACCAGGGTTTCCTCTAAATACAGGAAATGCACAGAAGGATGCTCTGAAGTGCTGCCTCCATTAGCCTTGCAAACATGGCAGTTGCATTGCATAAGCCAAAAGCCATCACTTCAGTTGCCACAGGCTTTTTCCTGCTGTGAAAATGCCACAGGCTTTATCCTGCTGTGAAAATACTTTTAATCCTGTCCTTTTAATCCATTTTTACTTGTCAGCATCCACTCACTGTGGAAAACTAGACCGAACCTGTTATATTTTCCAGAGAGCTATCCATTTCTGCAAAAGGATCTGGTGAACTAGAGTAGCTGGGTTTATTTTATCCTAGGCCACACAGAATCTGTTTCTGCCTTTCCCCTCGCTCCCCCTTTTCTTTGCTATTTTGCTTCCCTGCCTGGGCCTTCTTTCTTCCTCATCCTGTAACCATTCTTCCTTTTTTGTAACAGCCTCAAACACACAGCTGCCGTCAAAACAATTCTTCCTTTCCTGCATTTGCATTCTTCACACAAGGCAAACTTTTACACACGTAGTTCAGAAATCTGGTCTGCTCGCTGGAACAGTCTCTAGTCAATCATAATTAAAATAAAGTAGTAGTTCATTTTTCCTTCAGTTACGTAGAAGGGGAAGGTGTCTGCTTCTCCCGCTGTTTTGCCATCCGCATGAACATGTCTCACAAGTCACAATGTAAGAGGTAGGCTTCCTAAAACTCACCAGTAATGCATTTTTTGGCAACGTAGAGAAGAGAGGCAGACAGCGTCCCACATTAATTTTCCCGTGTTCCTTTTCTCATCACTCTGGAGTGTTCTCTGGTCTCAGTAAGAATATTTTAGGGAAGCTGAGACCCATCCTGTACTTCATGACAAGCCTTCCACATTTGTGAGTCTGAAAATAGCTAGGATAGATTTTTTTTTCACTTAAACATAAAACTAGAGGCTTCTTTTTGCATCTGTTTCTGCAGGCCTTCCATGCTTCAGGCTGCCCCAAATAGTTTGGAGTAAATTAGTTTCAGCAAATCCTCGCTTTCAGGAGGTTAACATTAAAATGTAATTATAAATCGCTATTTCTGATCTGGCAGAGACATGTCCTAATCTTGATGTCAAACAGATTATTTTGGATTTCTGCCTGTTACAGATTTGTCTGTGTCATATCACCAGAATCCATCAACTGTGCACAGGTAAATTCCTCCAAATTGCCATATAAGTTGAGCTCTCACATGTGAGCTGAGTAGTATTCATCATTGTTATATATGAAAAAGGAAGTAGATTTTTCTTAGCTTCTAAAAGTAATTAAGACAATTAGAAATTTTGGCTCTTTGAAAAAGCCATCTTCTCTACTTTTGTATCTCCTCCCTCAGACACAAAGATTATTTGCTGACCTTGAGGGGCCATTGATAAAATTACCCCACAAGGAATCCTCAGAAAAGGGTTGATACCGATGCACATGTAACAGCCATGACTTGCCTGACAGGCTTTGTTGACATCATCAGATTGTTTACTGGTCTGCAAACAGAAGCCGAAAAGCAGCAGAAGTGCCATTTTTAGTGTGTGCTTCCGTGGATGACAGAGCAAAAGTGCCCAGGCAGAGGTTTGTACCAAAGTGGAGCTCTGTTTGCTACCACCCCCACTTTAGAAAAAGGCCGTTGTACGTTTGCAAATAAACAGGCTATTCAGAAATGCCAGCTCTCCCACCAGTTCCTGAAGGGAGGCTTTCCTCTGAGCTGCTGGGTGCCTGCTGCTGTTTCCCAGAGAGATTAGTGCCAGAGGGTCTGTTTGCTGAAATGGATTGACACACTTCTCCTTACGTGTCGTGAGAGCTTTTGGTAAAGTTACATTCTAACTTGTCCATAACAATAAAGGCCATACCCATATGCAGCTTCCATGGTTCATATACTTCCTGGAGCAAAACCACAGCAACGTTCAACTGTCTGTTTTCTTCTTTTTACTTTCACAGTGGCTCAAAGCAGGTATCTATCTGACCACTGGGTCCCGCTGCCTGACTGAGTATGCAGCCCAGTTCAGACAGAATGTATTCCTCAGTTAAGCAGTGTAGTGCAGACAGGCTCGGCATCATCGTATGCCAGTGGTCAGGCTCCAATTTTTGTAGTTAATTGTTTAAACAACAACAAATGATGTTGCTCTGATGATCTGTGTGCACTCCTCCCTCATATCTGATTTGTATGGTGAGGACAGGCTACTGAAAAGAAGGGGTTGGATTATCCCCCGTGACTTCGCTGAATTTGTCCTTGTGAATGGAAAGAGAGTGAAATATTTGTCTGCAGGGGGGATTGGAGTGGTAACTGTCAGGAACAGCTGGAACATATATACTGTGTCATGCCTTTTTGTGGTGCTGGGCTCTTCTGCTGGCTGTGGGAATGCTGCAGAGGCATGTCAGCATTTTGCTGAGTAAGTGTGGTGCGAGCTCCCTATGTAAACAGGGATCAGTGACTGGATGAGAGAAGAGGGCTGTTCTCCCAGGGCAATGGCTGTCTCTTGCATGCACCCCAACCTTCGCAACCCCTGCAGGGTTTTGTAAATTAAATGTGGGGCCAGACTTTGTGAAAAATATATACCTGTGGAAATGTCAGTCTAGGTAACTCCAGTGTGTCTTCCTGCTTTGATACCTATACGTCTGTGGACAAAATTAATCCTCCTGGTTCTTCCCATCCTCTCCATCCTGATTATTCTTCTCTCCACAGGGGAGGAAGGACTTTCACTGCTCTCAACATCAATAATACCACCACCAGTTGCTCTGCAACATGGCAATGGGCAAGCTTAAATAGCACACTTACTGCTTCAAATTGGTTGCCTGTAGGGTCCTGAAGGAACTTCCCATCAAATGCCATTAGCCAGTTTCTTCTCTTCTGTTTTGCTATTAGTCAAGTGTTGTTTTTCTCTGAAACATCAATAGCTTAAGTTAGGAAAGGAGAGGTTTAGACCAGTATTTTCATGATGAGCAGACAGTTCCTCTTAGGTATGTGGCTGGTGTGAACTGCAGACACGTTCGGGGTCATGCTTACTCTGATCTTTGCTAGTGGCACGTAGGAGGTCAGTCTGCTGAGGAGAAACACTCCAACGTGATCCAAATAAAGACAGATTCTTGTAATTTGATTGAGACATATCAGAACCTGAGTAGTGTGTACAGTTTGTGCAGAATGGAGAATGATTTTACCTTCTGGCGTTTCAGTTTTATGTTTTATATTTTACTTACTTTTGCTTTCTCTATAATCATATTTACAGCTCATACCCACAAAGGCTTCTCAGTTTACGACTTTATTCTAGAAAGTGTCACATCAAGAAAAAAATTCCGTCTTGTCAGACTGCAGAGATTCGCTAAGACTGGCTCTGATCTCTTACAAAAAGAAAGAGAATTTTATCCTAACTGCAGCTCATTCTGGTTTGGGATTTTTCAGTGGTCTGTCACTTTTGAGAACATTCCTGTAGATCTGCCCACAGCAGATTTGGAGAGGCGGGTACCACTGGCTGATGTTATTGTTACCAAGCAAAACCTGATCTCTTTCAAGGTAACTGTGCAATATACATAAAATAAAAGCTTTAAAAGCAAGACAAATAAACCTAAGCAAACAAATTTAATTCTACACTTTCAAACCTTTCAGCATTGCAACAATATTATGAAAACAATTTTTATTTTTAAACATTTTTAGTTGGGTTTTGCCAGTGATTTGAGCGTGTGTATTCAAAACATACTTGAAGTCTGAAACTAAATGCTAATGGATAAATGCAAAAGCTGGAACTAAAATAGCACACCCCAGGGGTTTCGCAGAAATGTTCAGCCAAAATCAATTTTTTCTTTGCTCTTCTTTCCCTTTACTTTCCATTCTGTTTCCATGCTCAACCCACTTTCTACATGTCTTCAACAGTAAGATTTTTAAAACAAAGACTCTGTCATTCACCGTCATGATGAAGGATAAAGTGTTTCAAAAATGTGTGCATGGAGCAAGACAAAAGTGAAATCCCACTTCTTCCATCAGGGCTAGATACCATTCATTTTTAAACCTGCTATTGTCAAATATATATGTGACACTTTATCCACACAATTAAAATTAGCAGGGTAAGAAAACAACTTTCTTTGCTCTTTTAATGTTTGGAGCGCAAATGCCAAGGCGGCACAGCAGCTTTCATAACAAACCTGTTAACCCCCACATGCTCTGCTTAATTATGATTTCTGGCTTCCTCTGTTTCCCCTCAGGCTACTGGCACTATAAGTAAACTGGCACAGATTGTATTTATTCTGAACATGCTGAGCTGCAACGTGCAAGTGGTTCGGCAGGTGTTTCACAAGCAACTGAGCCGTTCCAGCAGTGAGGACCGGAGCCGTCTGACAGACGAGCAGCGCATCTAGCGGGGAACAGAACTGATGTACCCCTCCCTGTCACCATGGCTACCACTCAGCAGACATTTTTTGGGCAAAAGTGCTCATTTAAGCAACTGCTGATTTCTTATTCCCGCCCCTGCATCACCCTCTCCATTGGTCAGGTACAAGTGTGCAGCAGGCCACAGCACTTACCAGATGAGGAAACTAGTCCTGATTCAGCTGGAAAATAATATCTTTTTTTTTTTTTGACTCATTTTTTCCCAAACAGTTTTCTGATTCAGTTTCTCCTGTAGCCACACAAACACACTGTGCCCGTGTAATGGAGGAGATGGCAGAAGAGCAGGGACAAGTGGCTTAAGACATGTGCACTACAGGTGATTTAAGCAGCATTATCACTGGGCGCAAGCGACGGTGGAGCCGGCGCTCACCCCAGGCTGTGGTTTGGTATCTGTCTGGCAGTGCAGGCTCCTCAGCACTCTGTGCGGCCCCCTCCCCGTCCCCTCTGCCACCTGCTTGCAAGTGGTTACGCAGCTGCACGTGTGCCTGAAGAATGATCCAGTAAAAAACAGGTACTGTTATAACACTGCAGGGGTAACACATGAAGGATATCACAATTCACTGGCAGACTCATGGTTTAAAGCCTTCGGGTTTAAGGCTATTATATCTGTCAAAGTGACACAGTCACACGGGTAAGGAAAGTGTGACTTTCCTTCCCTACATAAGTTCCATGGCTGGGTGCATCTCTCCAGGGAGAAGCGTTACAAAGCCTTGTTCACAAATCTGCTATTAAACATGTGAGGCTGTTAAAACATCACTGTGGATAAAGGATATATGGAACTGAGTGAAGGTGGTGGTAGAACGTCAGGCTGGGAATTAAATAATATTGCAAAGCTGCATGAAAGTTACTTTATCTTAAAAAAAAAAAAACAATCTAGAGAAGTCAGAGCACATTTGAAATAAAGTGTTTATGGTTTATCCCTTACAGTTTTCTTTTCTGGCAAGATTCTTTTATGACAGGTGATAATGTAAAGCACTTGCAACAGGGATGCTATGAGTTTATACAGGTTTTTTATATTGTTATGTAAATGTACGTAGGGCATATATTTATATATTATACACCATTTATACTACCTATTATATTAAATATTATAAATACATATTGCCACAATATTTTTGCTTAAAATCTTCAAAAACACAAGCACAGTTCCCAGCTCGTCAGGTTCCAGCAGTGACACTGCACGCTGTTGTCAGCCTGCCCTGCTGCACAGCGGCAAAATGTCCTGTGAAAACGTTATATTCCCCACCAAGCCTGATGCCACTAACTACACCCTGCAGAGCCAGGCTGCACCAGCGGTGCTGTGCCTGCGCAGAGCCGTGTGAGACTCCTCAGAAATTGTAAAAACCTGTTAAACCCAGTGAAGAATCACTTGGTCCACTTTAGTGCTGTAAGGAACGTTTAATGAAGAACTGTTGTTTTTACCTAACTGGGGACCTGGCACCTGATCCCAGCAGGGGGGAAGGACCAAGAGACATCAGACTATGAATCCTTAATGTAAAACACAGTATTTTCCTGGAATATATACTGACACCTGTATACATACTGATACCTGTATTTACAAGTTAATCTAGGGGAAGTGCAGCCAAAGTACCAGGAATCCGTATCATAAATAGATTGATAAGGGGAAGGGTATTGTATGTGTTGGGATGGTCTGTAAACCCTGAAGTACCAACCAATGGGGAACAGGAGAGGGAAATTGCGGCCGGGATTTTGGGGGGATATAAGCAGGGGCTTTTTGCCCTATTAGGTGTGCCGACCTTTTTAGGCTTGCAAAATCGTTATTAAAATATGCTTTGCCGAGAGATCCTGCCCGGGCCTATTATATTTGCAAAATAATTGTTTCCTACAGTGCCAAAGTTACAAGCAACTTAAAAAATGAACACAAGCTGCCTGTCCTTGAAAAGCCAGGAGTTTCCCACCGTGGAGGGAGGCACTGACTCCAAGTGTACCAGCAGCGCTGTGCACTCCGCGGCGGTACTTTTCAGCTGTGAGAGCGGCATGGCACCTGCCTCCCCGCAGCCACCTCCGCGCGGGTGCGTTTCTAAGGACCGGCGGTGCGGGGCCCGGCGGCACGGGGCTCATTCCCAGTCACTCCTCGCAGGGGCGGTGGGTGTCGCAGCCGCGGGCTGCGCGGCGCGGGCGCCCATCACGTGCTCGGTGTGTTGCATTGTGCGGCGGAGGGAGGGCTGGCCGTGTCAGTGATCAATGTCATGACTTCCTCCTGGCGCTGGAGCAGTGTCAGAGCACAGCTGAAGGAAGCCGATTACTGCTGGTTTCAAATTGGCTGGGAACAATACACACGCACCCGCACGGACACGCACACAAACAGGCGCGCACTCACGCCCGCCCACCCCGCACCCTGGCTCCCGCGTCGCCGCTCCGCGCCGGGGGGGAAGATGAGCTCAGGGGACGTCGTTTGCACTGGATGGCTCATTAAATCACCCCCCGAGAAGAAACTCAAGAGATACGTAAGTGCAGAGGCTCTGCTGATTTTTTTTCCCCCGCTAAAGGGGTTTCGGCATGTGCTCGGTGTCTCACTCTGCCTTTGAATTGTCTCGCCTGTTTCGGCTTCTCTTTGGACCAAAACAAAAAGATTTACAAGTCCGTGTACTTACGGAGTATTTTAGTTTTCACCGATATTCTTGTGCCCTTTGGAATTAACCTTTCCTGGCTTGTAAGATTATAATACTTGAGTTGTTATGCAACGTATCTTAGGTTAAAAACCACATTTCGGTTTCAGTTAATGTTACTGTAACTAACAGAATTGTTGTAATGGGATTTCAGATGTCTCTTTTCCAGGGAAGGGCAAGAACCTCATGAAAAAAACCCTAATGCTTTAAATTCTGAGGCTCTGCTTTGTTAAGATGCTCCGTAATTTCTATGACACTTGCTAAAGGCAACATCTGCAATAGATTTATTTACCAATTTCATACGCCAGATGCGGCTGCCAGCACAAAGCTTTACTTTTTGCCTGCGATAAAGGTCCTTGAAGATGCCATGCTGTAAAGTTGCTGATAGCTGGGAGGTGAAGGGGGCTGGTGGGGAGAGGCCAGCGCAGCAGGCAGAGCTGCGGCTGCCTCATGTGCAAAGGGGGCCCCTCGTTTCGTTCTGTGTCTGCCTGCCTGCTTTTCTGGGGGAAAAGCAAAAAGGGGGGGGCTGGGGGGTGTTGCAAGCTTAGCAAACTGTAGCATTGCAGGTCTGCGAGGAAGGCGCTCCGGGCAGAAATAAATGACCCTTAAAAAAACACTTGGGACAGCATTACAAATGTAAGCCCATCGTGGGCCATTTTGCATATTCATTTGTGATGGTTCTTCACCAGGCGTGTTTTTACTGTTGTGACACTTTTGGAATTGGTAATATTCGTTTGAGTCATGCACTTTTAACCTAACTTACCCCGGAGCACTGCTCTGTACTAGAAGGATGCCACCGTATGTGTCTATCACACTCGAGCCATATACATAGCTTACATCATTTGTCATATTCACTTCTGTTTATCAGCATTTTTTCTGGACTGCTGATGTCAGCTTTTTCTAGTAATATGAGGAATAACTGTCTCGTAAAGAATGTGGTGGATATCATTTGGTAGTATATTTTTTCTTTGCACTGAAAACTAGGAGAAAGGATAATTTACTGATGTTAAAATTTAGTTTTAACTTATTCTAAGCCAGAGTTTCTTCCTTTCGATCACACTATTGCACTGAAATGGCTGAATATTTGCTTTGTTCAGCTAGCACGTTACAGTTCTAAAATAATGACAATTATGTGTCTCAAGGGAGCTGCAACTAAAATACGGATATCTAATTTTTGTTGTATTTTGTAACAAGCGTACTAAGAGCGCTGTATAGCAGGCACTAGACAATGTAAGAGCCACTGATTCACCCAGCTGGTATCATTAGTAACTCTGTCAGTGAAGCTATTTTTGATGACTCAATATTCATAAAAGGGCAAAGTAGAGAAAACAGAATGTGATAAAGCTGGATTTGAAAGCCCCCATTATACAGCCAAGATAATAGTCACAACGGGGGCTCTGATCAGCTCACAAGACTAGTTGCAGTCTGCTCTGCTCAGATTTTGCAGTACAAAACCTCGGGAAACTGGGTCTGTGTTATTCTTCAAACATCAACCACTAGATTAGCCAGATCTCTGCAGATTAGGCTTTGTTTTCTGGTTAGGAGGATAAACTACTCCTTTGTCCATAATAAAGCAGAACAAAACCTGCTGCAAGTACAGCAAAGATTAGTGTCCTTCCTTATATGACTGATTACACAGTGGATGCTACAAACCAAATAGAAATTGTCTCTAACCCGCTGCAAACTATTTTTTGCCACTTTTTATATAGTTTCACCAGGATGGTGGCTTGTGCGTCTTGCACTGGGATGGTAGATAGTTCAGGCAGAACCACAGCGACTGCTTAAAAACAACACAAGCTTTAAAACAATGACTGTTTAAACTGACTTCAGTAGGTGTCAAGTGTCAACCGCTTACAGGAGAATGGTGTTGGCTCTGCTTCTGAACTGACAGCATACACAAATCCCCCAGCTTTACACCACCCTTTGTGTTCAGCTGGCAAACCCCATGGTCTGGGCTGGAGCTTCAGGGAGCTTCTCCTGCGCTGGGTCCGCGGCTCCTTGCGGCCTCTCCGGGGCGGCAGTCACTCGGTTGCTCTCACCGGGTTGTCTCCCAGTTCACATTTTCCTAAGTTCAGCATCCAGCCTTTGTAAGGTCCAGGCTGAGGGTCTCCACACAGATAAATTGTCAATCCTCAATCTAATACAATCATCAAGAAAGTCCAGTTAATTGCAGTGGAATCTGTAGTTAAGAAACCAGACAAAGTGATGACTTCAGGTTGTGTGATGTAGAACTGCAGATAGTCCCACTGAAGCCACTGGAAATATTTACAGTGTTTAAAAATCAAACAAATACATCTTTGAGAGACTAGAGCCTCAAGACCACAGTATACCTTCATTTATCCTTGTTCTCTGATGAAAGCAATTAGGTTTTCTACACATAAACAAGTCAGAATTTGGCTCTAGGTAAGCAGAATGTTAGTTCCAAACCTTGCAAAGCAAAAAGCAGGTGTTAAGAGTCTGTATTTTTCCTGCAGTGTCTTACAAAGCTGATGCTCTTAGTAGCACTATTCTTAGAAGTGTCTTATCATTCCCTAACAAAGGTTGCTCTCTTACATGTGCAGGAAACGAACGTGAGATTAATTACCCAAGTGTAACTTTGTGTATAAACAGAGAGCTTAATGCTAAATGCGGAGAATTCATTAGAAAGCAGAAGAGACTTCAGCAGGCAAATACTCTAATAGCAGTTCGATAGCACGTACAAGGCTTTTCCCTCTGTCCGATACCTGAACCATGAATCTACCGCATCAGCTGATCTAAAGAGGTGCTTGTGCAAGGCTTGTATTTGATGTGTGTTTCTCACTTGGTTCCAGCTTTTCTCACCAGTTGGGGCTGTGTGGGCTTGAGGGGCACTGGGGAACCCCCCAAAGTTCTGGGGGAGCTGGGCATGTGGCAGGGCAAGAGAGCTAACGAAACCTGGGAAGTGGTGAACATGCAGGTGAAGTCCTTCATGCTCCAGAACAAAAATGCTGAGTTTCAGGCACAGCTTTACACTTAGCCCTACCGGAGGAAAACCTGGCCCCACTGGAGAGGTTTGGTATTGTTATTGATGGGTCATGAGTACCAGCCTCTCTAGGAAATTAGATGTCATGGGAGAATCTACTTCATGTCTGATGGGTTTCTCAGTGCCTTAGATTAGTGCTGAATACATTCAACCAGGGATTTAGATTAGGCATTCAGAGCCACAAGGGGAAAATTGCTCATGTTTGTTAAAAAAAAAATGTAAAAATCAGAAGGCTCAGGATGGTGTTGTTCACATATCCCGATTCTGTAATGTCAGCCTTGAACAACCAGCTTTTGATGCTTTTTGTATGGAAATACATATGCTCACTGGCTGGTAATATTTGTTTTCTGTTTATTGAAGAAGGAGGAGGATGGTTTCATGGCCTAGAAAACCAAGGAATTACTACAGCTAGTGCAAAAAGTCACGATGAGGACAAAAGCAACATGGAAGAAGGCACAGAGGATGTCTGTCTGATGAAATGAGACACGAGTGCCATTGAGCAGACACATTGTTCAAGTGCTGATAAGGAGAAGGAGATGGGATTTTTAACAGGCAGCTGCTTTCAGCCCGTCCTCAAATCGCCTTCCCATAGTTTGTCCCGGGCGTGGGGAGCAGCAGTGGTGGTTACCAGCCTGCCCGCCGGCTCTGCCGAACACCGCTCCGTTTGTTACTTACCCTTGGTGTTAACTTCTGTGGTTTGCAATAGTAGAGGGCTATGTACAGATGCTCGCTTGTTGTGAGGCAGTGCAGCTCCACTTAAGTCAATGCTGCACAGCTGTACCCCAGCTGAAGAGCTATTTTTAATCTTCAGTCCTATACAAATTGATGAGGGAAGACCACTTGCTCAAAAAAGGCAAGTTTCCCGCTTTACTTGAGTGACTGGATTCTTCAAACATCATTGAAAATCAAAATTCCTTGTCAGCACCTCTACAACAAGAGTCCAAAATGGACTGTGTGTTAGAAAATTTAGCCTTGCAGTTCGTCGCACACTTGGAGTGTCTGACCTGGGGAGACAAACTGAGGCGTAAATTAATGTACCAGGCTGCAAAAAGCTGGTGAAGCAGTGTCCGTTGCTGCTGTCTCTGCACAAGGGGCAGTAATGCCATCAGAAGGGGACAGCGAGAAGCTGCAGACGGGTGTCTGACTGTTGGGGGGACCCACCAGAACTTGACCACAGCACCCCACTGCCAGGGGTTACGAGATAAGAGAATCTAGGCGACTTCTCCATTTTTAGCTAAGTTCTGGTGTTTATCAGGAGAACAAACGGGAAGTTACTGGCCACTGAGAAGAAAAACTAAAGTAGAGTTATGGAAGGGTTTGCTCAAGTAATAGGAACCAGAGTCCCACAGCAGTGCGGAGGGTGGGTGGCATGCGGAGCGGCCTCTGGTGACACTGCCACCCTCCCCTAAAAAAAGTCCCCAAGTGCTGTGTGTGGTCAAGTACTTCTTCTGCTGGTCTGGGATTTTGGGGGAAGTTTCTGAAAAATAACTGTCTGGGAGAAATCTGAACTGAATTTTTGTCCATAAGCCTTTTTATTTCCAAATGCCTCATACCAAGCCTCATCTCTTGAGCTCTGTCCCCTCTGAACAGAGGGTCACAGCCACCTTTCACACCCTGCTGGATCCAACATCCCCAACTCTCACTGAAATAACTGACTTTATTTACCCAGTTTGTGCAGGTTTTGTAAATCTAGTTCATAGGCCAGGTGGAGGAGTCCTCTGTGATGGAGAAAATTGACTAAACCTTTTAGCTGGTTCTAGTTTTAAGCTTTGTACCTGTGTTTTTCCTGCAGTTACTTCATTGTCAAACCCAGCGTATATTCTATCTGGTTTGCCTATGCAGGAAGAACTCAGTTTTGAGAAAATGAAGCGTTTGATATGGAAGCTCCTGTGGTGCAGACTGCGTGTCCTGTTCTCTGTGAGATCCTGAACGATTTGATCTCACTGGTAAAATAACAGCAGAAAATTTATTTTAGGGAGGAGTTTCCATCATTTGCCTTAAACATTTGTGATTAGCTAAGTGCAAACCAAACTGTTTTCCACCACTTAACATTGTTTTGGGAGGTTAAGTACGATGTTTATTCTAGGCCATTTTCTTACATTTTAACCATGTTTTGGTAGTTTAAACGCAATGTTTAATGAGATAGGCTGACTTCTAAGAAGAAAATGATTTCTAAAAAACACTGCTGTTCTTGGCAACCAGTGTATCAGAATGTTAAGCAGAATAATTTCCCTTGGACTATTTACTTGGGTGGAGCCATAATAGCCCCGAAGCCCCAGTTTAATCTTTGACTACATGTTTTCAGTGCACAGGAATGTCCAGCTATTGGTTTCTATTCAAAACAGAAACCCCCAAGTTATCAGGTCTTTGCATTCAAAAATAGAGGCTTAAAAAAAACATGCTAGGTTGAAACAGAGAAGGAAATGTTAACTTGAGTGGTAATTAAACTAGCGATGCAATCAAACATGTTTTAGAGGGAAAAGCATTGCAAGTAGTACTTCGGTGAACTCTTCCTTGTAGCATGAAAACTATAATATGGATAAACACATTACTTCTATCAATAATGCCTTAAAATGCTATGAATGTGTATTATGCCCATTTGGTATGTATTTAGAGAAAGGGACAAGTTTACTCCTATAATGTTACTCAGAGAAACAGTCATTTTATTTGCTTTCTTGTCCTTTTCCTTTGAGTTGGAAATGAATTAGTAATGTGATAAGACAAGGGAAAAAAGCCATCTTTGAAATGAAATTTGCATGTCAAAACATCGTGTCCAGCCAGATAAAATAGATTTTCCTCTCTCTCATTTAGTTGTTGAATAGCTTTATTTTTTTGCTTTACAATATCCTTCAGTTGTTTCAGTTTGTGTTGCATCAGGGAAAACCAAAACAAACCAAAACACCATACACACACACACAAAAACCCCACAAACAACAAATACATAGCCATGCACAACTCAGTTTTAAAATCTGCTGCAACTTGGTATTTGTTAAACGTAAAGCAAAATTGATGTCTAGAATCCATTGCAGAAAACCGCTCCCTTTCTGAGGCTAACTCGTTATTGGCTTTGCCACTGTTAGAATGAGACGACTGTTCTTAGAGATGTTGTTACTCCCTTCCCTCCTGAGCGCAGAAGCCCCACCTGAGCCCTGCAGTCAAACTGCTTTGGCGCTCCCACAGAAGCCCCGAACAGCATGTCAGTTATTCAGTATCCTTTCCCATAGAGTGTTTTACAGAAAGGCAGTAAAATGTCATTATTAGTATGACTTTAAAATTACGTAAACAGAGGTGTTAATTTCAATGGAACTTAGATTGTCATCTGAAAGTTTTTTACTTGTTTTTGACAATGCTTTTTAAAATACAATGTTTTCTGTAAGCCCTGTTAGTGACAATTATTCATTCCGCCTCCCAAGTCTCAGGGACCATGGGTTGTGTATTCATATTTCTGTTGGACAGAACAGTGGCCATAACGAGACCCCTTCTAAATTTGCAACTTCTGTAATCTCAGCCGAGCGCGGAGTTTGCGAACAGACTGGGTTTGCATACCAGGCTCGCAAATTGTTTGTACAAGTTCAAGGATTTTACAGTTGTGAAGCCATTTTTTCAAGCTGACACGAGCGGGTTGTGCCAAGGAGAAGCCAACAGTTGGGAACGAGCGTGAACTATGTTTTACTTGCAGACTTTACAGACCGTGCAGTAAAACCACGAAGTTTACAGAAGCGTTGAGTTTGTAAACGCTGGGAACGCTGACCGTGTGTGCCTGCTGCAAAGCTGCGCTGCCGAGCCCTGATGTGGATTCCACGGAAAAGCCACCAGCGTTCGGAGGTGACTGACTGTGTGCTGATAGAATCACTGTGAGACGAGAAAAAGCATCTGAAGAGGTGCCAGCTGAGTTTACAGTAGCAATGAAGCAACAGTTTCATGAGAACTCATACACTGCTATTCCAGCTACTACATCTGCATCATTTACTAATATTTACAGTGGAAGCTTTGCAAGCTTACAAAGTTTTATTTTTAATAAGTTCAACATTTTGAACCCATCCTAAGAAAATTATTGGGTTCTCACTGAGGTCTTCAGTTTAAAAATAAGAAGCACTTAAGTAGCTCAGGGAATTGCTTTTTTGAGATACTTAGGCACGTTGCTCTCAGTGAAGCAGGATTTGCAAAACGTTTTTGCTGGGTGCTTCTCTGACTCCAGGCCTGTTTTTACAGGTCTTCACTGGCTGACTTTCCCTGTACAACAGTGGGGTTGGGACTGTCAGCTGAAAATGGGACTGTTACCCCAACTTCACTTTGTGCTTTTTACAATGTTCCTTTTTGACAGGTAACTCTGAGCATCCTGTCACCCTTGAGCTATGGGTTGTAAAATAAAGGTTAACTGGTTTTGAAAAGTGACGGGAAACCACCAGATGAATCCCGTCATTATTTCAGCATCCTCCCCAAACTCCTGCTTTTGTCTGTGCTGAGCCTGAGAATATTCAAGTTGAAACATCATTAAGACAAACAAACGAGCAGGTTGGGGGACAGTCTGACTGGCACAAGAAGAATGGTGATGGTGACACTGCTGTGCGTCCCTCTCCATTGAGTTTGCACACTGGAAACCTAATGATACTGGCTTGTAAAGGGAGAAACAGAAGCATTTGTTGACGTGTTACTGGACTGCTTTGAGTTTTCTTATGAAAAATATGTTATATTTTTTTTCTTTTCTTTTTTTTCGACTTCACAACTGAAAGTACTGTTGCTATGTTACTGTAATGGTGTGTAGGCTGCTAAATAAATAGAGGGAGTTTAGCCCATGCCAGAAATAGAAAGCCAGGTCAGAGGTGACATTTGGGACATGTTGAGAAAAAAAAAAAAAAAAGAGAATATATAATTATTTCTTTCCTTCCTATCATTCTCTTCAGTCTCATTAACCCCAGACTACTTAGAAGGAAATTACAACAGAATTTCTGGACATGTAGAAGTACTAAAAATTGATAGCTTTGGCATTCCACTAAGTCTTCTGGCTTTGTTTTTTGCAAGATCAAGTTTTCAAGGGAAACTGGTAGAACGGTGGCACCTCACACACTGGTCGGTTGGCTAGCTACTGAGCGGTGTCGAAGGGCACGGGGAAGTGCAGAAAATGCACTCTACAAACTTGTGCTCAGAAGGGAAAATCCAGCAGAGGGAACAAGCTTTGAGAAAACGTGCTCCTGTGAAGCCAGAAACGGGAATTCTGAGTCCGTTGTCCTCTTTGGGACAGGCTGGCAGGTTACAGAGGAGCAGATGCACAAGGGTACTGAGGCTCTTGTGTGAGTAGCCCGAGGTACGTGCTTGCACCTTCAGCTGCCCAAACACGTTTGTAAACCTGGCCTGCGAATGCGCACAAGTGCCTCCTTTGTACAGCCGGGCCGGTTTTGTCCCTCCTCATCCCACCTGCACGGGCTCCTCACGTCCAGAGCTCAGCACAACCACCTCTCATGTAAGCTCCAGCAGCTGATTCAGTAAACAGTGGGAACTGCAAGCCACTCCTGTGTCAGCTGATTTAGCAGATTTGTAATTAATCTAGAAGATTTTACCCTTAAACATATATGTTTACTTATAAACAAATGATTAATGTGACACAGTACAAGGCATCTAATTTCTTTGTGAATGAGGGAAGAAGCCCACAGCCATAACCTAAACCAGTTCAGTGCATGCAATCCCATTTCAGATTTCTTTGTGGTATTTCTGTAGTTCCACAAATCTGTTACTTTCCTACAAAGAACCAATGTAAATGTACCCTCTACTCAAGAGACCTTTGGATCTGAGGCATTCCAGAAAATCCCACATTTACCATAAAACTTATAGAGGATAATTAAATTAGAGGGTACAACAAGAGCCAATGATGCTAAGTGAAGTTATTCTTGTTCCTAAATTTCAGGAGTTTTTAAATTCATTTTTTTAACACTTTTTGAATGGAGGGCTGGAATTTGAATGGCTCGGAGTATTTCCTAACATGATGGATGTGAATAGCAGGATTTTAAAGAAACTTTCCTAATTTTCAGTCACAAGCCAACCCCTGGTGCCTTAGACCTTGAGATATGTTCATAGAATGTCTGAGGTTGTGTGTCAGAAAATGAATGAGTAGTTTAGGATCCATCAGGGTTGTTTATTTATTTACATTAGGAGTTTGCCGTTGCTACAGTTGGAGACATTTCTTGTTTTCTAGCACAACCAGTATCCAGCCTGAAGGAGGGCATGTTCAAGGCTTTCTTGTGGACTTCAAACCCTCATTTGGGCTCTGTCAAATCCTTTACCCTTGCCAGAGACTGCATTTATCTCAGATCCTTAAGAGCAATTATCATGAATTATCTGTCTTCAGAGTGAATAAGATTTTACCAGGCATTTTCTACAGAAATCTCCAGCCAGGAGAACTGCAGCCTCCAGCATGTCCTTTCCAGGGCTTTGTTGCCCACGCTCAGCAAATTGCCCAGTTTCAACCAGCAGCAGCAGCAGCATTGCTTAAATGGAAAGGAGGATGAATTGTATCCTCTGCAGCTCTGTTACATTATCCTCCTAAAGGACCTATTTGCCTTTCGTTATGTTTCCAGGTCCTTTGTGCTTGAAATGATCCTCTAAACTTTATAAGTAAACTTGGTTTGGTGACTGGTAAATTAAAGCTGCGTGGTCTTTGTTGAGGTGAACAGCTTGATTGTTCAAACTGAATGAAATTACGTCGAGGCAGGAGACACGGCCATGTTTCAGATATGCTCTAGTTAGCTAGGTGAAGATTAAGCGTCTTTACACCGCTGCTTTAAATCCCTAAGGACTCCCCTCACTGAGGCACTTACCTTGTCGCGGGATCAGAGATGCTTCAGTGAAACTTGCCTTTCGAGAATGGGCGACACAGGTTCGGGAGGTGAAGAGCCGGAGGGAGCTTGCGCGGAGCGGCAGCTGTGCGGTCCTGTCCAGAGCGCCGTGATGGAGAGGGACAGGCACAGAGATGCACCCCGGCGACAGCTCTCAGGGACATTTTCAAGCAAATGATTTGCATGTAGTTTAGCAACCTGAGCAAAGTGGAGATTTCAGCAGCGGTAGCCCTAATTCTCATATGCTCAGAACTTACTGTGCACCCACAGGCAGGTTTCAGTTTGACTTGGTTCTCGGGTTTACGGGGTTTGGAAGTGGAACTGGGATCTCTATATGAGCATATTGGTGTAGACTTTAGTTCAGAGATGGTGTTTTGTTGGTTTTTTTTTTAAGAAAGTAACTCTTTTACGTGCCATCTATATGTAGGAATAGAAGACAAGGAGCAGAGGAAAAGCACTCAGATGTAAGACCATGTACTATTAGTGGTCTTAAGACCTATGATCATTTTGTTGCCGGGCAGCTGGTCACTTCTGGCTTGCACCTAGGGTTGCTGTGCTTAAGGAACCTGCTCTAAGCTGAAACATGGTCATGCACAATCACTCCAGGTCTAGTTCATGGTGCCAGGTTAGGGCAGAGTCTTCATGGTTCCTTGCTGGGACTGGCAAGAAAAGGCATATGAGCCCACACAGCAACTGCAGCAAGTAAGTATGGTGATGTAGCACAACTGAGTTTATACTATTAAGCAGAAGACTTTTCCAAAATAAAATGCACCCATAATGGACAGAAAGGCCAAGTAACACTTGCTTTAATAAGCTGATGGAATTGGGTGGGTGTGCAGTCAAACCTGAAGGTGAGATCTGAAGCTTTCACTTGCATTTATCAGTTTGCACAAATCTGCTTGGAATACCTCTTTGTCTTCTCTGAAAAGGTTTCAGATATAAAGTACTTAGACTTATCAGAAAAAAAAATAATCTGAAATAGAAGTGGCACCTCATGTTCTCTAGCAATACAGCAGCTTACGGAGAAACCAGAAGCCAAAAACTGCAGTCTCAAATTCTAACCCCTTATGACCATGTTTATGGGGAACATTTAAACAATCTGAGCAGTTTCCCCTACATATTCCTTACTACTAACAGCCTTATGACTGGCGATATCTTGTCTTCATTAAACACTGAACTTGAATATCAGATTTGAGCTTCAGAGTTTCCTCTTTAGCTTTTGTATCAATTGCCTGGATGCAGATCAAGCACAGAGCCATGGTCCTCAGCAACAAAGGAATGGGGAGAGAAAAGCGGAGAGGAGGATTCTGCCTCCAGATGGAACACCCCAGATCTGCCGTTATCAGAGCACTGGTAGCTCCAGTGTAGCTGGGAGAGGTGGTATGTCATATGGGAACTGCAGCATTTATCAGCTTCTAATTGGAAACTGAAGACAATGAATGAATAAGAATACACTAACACGTACAACTTCACTTTATTTTGTGTAACGTCCTTTGCACAAAACTTTCTACTGAAAGAGATTACAGCCAGATAGAATTATGGTGAAAAATAAAAGCAGAGTTGCAGAGAAATTGGTAACTTCTTAAAAAGAGTAAACTGTCACTGAAAAATCTCACTTTCTATTTGAGAGAGAAAATCTATGCATGGTGCAGCCATTTTTGCTTTGCCTGGCGTAAGATTTGCATGACTCACAGCCAGCAGCCTGCTGAGGACCTAGAAGTACCTGACACAAAAGCAGATGCTGGCGGCTGGCCGCTGGCTGGGGAATTCCCATACCGTGTTTGAAATGATGATCCTGTTTGATGGGGCAACACACAGAGTGCGAGGCCAGTGCTTATGATGTTTCTCCCCTAGGTAAGGTTATTCATCTGAAGGGTGAGAGACAGTCTGAAGGCTGCTAAACACCTACTGTCATGGTAGCAGTTGGTCCCAGATGGTGGGGATGGGTGATGTAATGGATCAAGCAGGAGGAGAAAGTTTTCCAATGGGAGTGTGTAAAGTCTGAAAGGCTGCACGCAGGAATGAAGAGTCGCAGTCCTAATTGGAGTGCGCGGGCAGCCGAGCAGATGGCCCAGCAGAGGAGCTGCTGTGCACCGCGGGAGGTGCGAGAGCAGGAGGGTCGCGGCGAGGCTCCCGCAGACGCAGCCCTGCCCCGGGCACGGCACGGGCAGCACCAGCTGCCGCGTTCCTCACTCCAGCTGGGCCCTCTGCCCCCCGTCAGGCGCTTTGCTGCCTTGCACACCGAGCTTTCCACAACCACATTTCATATGGCTGGTATGCATTGCAGCAATTTCCTCCCTTGTGCTCTGCCTTCCCTCCCATCCCCAGAAGCGCAGGTCCTTGCCAGTCCCACTGACACCGACGTGACATCTCTGACTTCTCCTGCCCCGGGCCGTGGCTCTCAGGCTGAGCTGGCATGTCTCTCAGGGTGGAAAACCTTCCGCTTCGGCCCACAGAACAGCCTCACTGGGATGTTTTGGGCTTATTGCCTACTATTGCAGTTGCTCCAGCAGTGAAGTCCCGTGGCCAGGGGGATTTCATGTGTGCCATCTGTGACTTCCACCTTCCCATATAACAGCAGCCCTTTATGAATTTTAGGGAAAAACTTCAGAAAATCTCTGAAAGTCCATTCTTTGTGTAAGAATTACCAGTTTGCATCCGACTTTCTCCAGGGCACCTGTTTTGCTATTCTACTATTTGCTAATCTACTATTTGTGAGACTTTGGGGCTCTGTTTGCGAATCCGCTATGCAATAATAGCTGGATCCTGGAAAAGGCATCTTTACCACTAATAACTTAAAGGAGCTATTGCCACCTCACAGTCACATTGTGCTGCTGCTCGGTATAACCGCGTAAGTAGCACTTTTTTTTTTCCCAGTGGTTTTCTAACAAACCTCTGTTAATCCAGAGCAATATATCCGTATGGGGAATCCCAATAATCCATGTTTTGTGATACAGCAAAAATCTGTCTCACTAACCAGTTTACATGTAACGTTGATGAAATGACTACCACTCAGTTTTTTCAAGAAGCTCCATTTTCAATGCAAGGAAAGTTACATAGGTGTATAATTATGCATGAATTCAAATCGCTATAATTACACTGATAAACATCTTCTCAGGTGTTTCTGGGATGAGTGACATCTTTTTATCTTAAACTGCTTGTGAAGCAATATAAACTTAACAGAGTAAAATGTTCTTTTTCCTGTGTCAGAGTGTTCCCATGGCGCACTTATGCCAGCAGGTACGTGGCAGCCCAGCTCTGCTAGTAAAACTGCAGAGGAGCCCTTAGACCAAGCAGCAAGTCCATAAGCAGTGCTAATCCGTGCTTTCCCATATTCTGTCCTGTCAGGTTCCTTTTATCATGCTGCAGTTCAGGTTTTGTGCCTCCCTCATCCTTGGTATATTTACTCGAATTGTGAACAAAGAGATTCTTTAAACCTTCCTGTTTTGG
This sequence comes from Streptopelia decaocto, assembly GCF_964273445.1. Lineage (NCBI taxonomy): Eukaryota > Metazoa > Chordata > Aves > Columbiformes > Columbidae > Streptopelia > Streptopelia decaocto. Next base: position 5,714,655 of record NC_138665.1, read on the forward strand.
TGACGGGGCTCTGGAGCCGGCAGAGACAAGCAAAGCACTGAGCTCATCCAAGGGCAAACTGTCATCTCCATCATGGGTTGGCCCACTGGGACAACAGCAATTCTGTGAGCCCCCAATGAAGGTTGTTTGGACCAGACTAGGATATTTCACTATTGGACCTTTAAAGTGTGTTTAGCAAGGAGAATGTTCTGATCTTCCATAATTAAATTCTGTATGTACATCAGCCAAACAATTAAAAATACAGCTCTATAAAATAAGACTTTCTGAACTGTCTCTCAGCATCAGGACTGTGAGTCCAAGTGGAGGCTTTTATGTTAGTGAGGGAAAAATTAAACATCAGCATCTACCTTATTGTCAAGAAGCAGAAGTATGTTAAAAACTACGTTATGCTGGCTCGTATTTTTTCTACATAAATGAATTTTTTGTGCATCGTGCATGCTTACAGTAGAACAGTTAAATAGGAAGTAGTGAAATCTACTATGATTTTTACATAACATTTTTATAACATACTTGTGCAATAGAGTAGTTAGAATGCAATTGCCAAACCATGTTTTTTCCATGCTTGAACATTAGTGGCCATCTGCAAAACTGCCTGCCGTCTGTATTCAGTGAATTGGCTGAACAAGGAAGTCGCCTCCAAGGAAACAAAAATCAGTTTTATGTCTTTGTGCGAGTTGACTTTTGCCAGGAAGAAACATAAAGAGGACAAAAAATATCTTGTGTGCCACCATTCCTCCTTGGCGATGGTGTCAGCACCGAGGTGCTCACGGACCCCGTCCGCAGCCGCCGGACTTGTCCAGGGACTGTCCTCTCATAGCAATGGTGACAACAGGTCTGATGTGTTCCTGATAAAGACACCAGAGGAGCCGCCAGAGCAGCAGAGAGAAATGCCCAAGTGCTGGAAAAACCCCTAACGCTTTGCAGGAAAAGATTGTCAGAAGCACTGACCGCTTCTGGCACAGGCTCTGCCATTGCTCATCCCTTTGTGCCGGTAGCACTTTTAATTGTAGCATAGCAACTTATTTGAAAAACTCGGGCTGAAACGGCCAGTTATCACTGAGCTCGTGCAGGGTGTTGCCTCTTCTCTTCCCAGTAAAAACGCTGAGCAACAAACGGGGTCTGTTCTGGGAACGGCTACAGGCGCTCTCGTTATTGAGCAGATAGCGGAGCCCCAGGGCAGGCAGCAGCAAGGGACGGGGAGGGGGGACACGTCCAGCACCTGTTGGTGATGCAGTTATTAAAAATAAATGTTGACTTGACAGACTTCTAACCAAAAACCTGTTATGTCTAATGCCCAGCTCCTGCGGTCAGGGGTATAACTGATAAGGCTAAGAACAGCTCAGCTGAGTGGAAACAAGAGCTGAACTATTCAGATGGTCATTTAGCTTCACGAGATGTTGGCAGCTTTGGCCCCTGTTCTTGTGAAACCCATGGCTGACTACATTATATTACTATTTAATATATATATGTATTTATTATTTTTTATATATATTATATTTTTGTGTGTGGGTCTTGCATTCCCACACCATAAAGCCACTGCCTCTGTCCTGCTCCAGAGTTTGGTGTGTCAGACACAGCCGAGTGCGGATCCGTTGTATTATATATTATAATATATATATATTATACTATATATTACTTACTATTATTCCTGGATTTTCTCAGTTTTTTGGTGTAAATGTAAATGTAATGTAAATTACTAATTTAGTTCAGTGGAATGAGTCTAACTGTGTATGCGTAGTGCATTTAGTGCTTTCAGTCTTTAGCTTATAATTGCTCTTTCCTGAATATGATGCTGTTGGGAAAATTTTTAGTTTCACAGTGTCAAGCCATTAATCAATCAAGGACCAAACCAGAAGCAGAGCACTGTGGAGAGGATTCTTAAGTATCGCAAGTCACTGATGGTAAAACCCCTGTGGAAGGGGTGCCTGGATGCAGCTTATGCTCAGTGCAGCCCAAGACTTGAAGGTCTCTTTAGAGGGCTCTGGCTTTGCTGCTTTTGATATATCCACCCGTCCCGCATTCTTCCCGCATCCATACAAGCGCTCCCCTGGCCTCCCGTGCTAGCCCACAGAAAAATGAAGTAGCCATAAGCTTAGGGAATGGCAAACAGACAGAAAGATCTCTCATTGCTCTTTCTCTCCCTTGAACCGCAGCTTTAATCAGACGTTGCGACCCAGGTTGTGCAGCGGGGCTGTACTGCCCGTGAGCAGGGCTGTGGTCCTGGAGCGGGACAGGAGCAGAGCTGCCTCTCTCCAAGGTGTTTCTAACGCAGAGCGTGTGGCATCCGTCACGTAACACCGCGACAAAACGGCCTTTCTGACACAGAGCTGAAGCAATTTGTGAAGTGAAATTTATCGTAGGTGTATGTCATGGCTTTTTATTTAAATGCGGATTAGAAAGTATGTATAGCAACAGTCTATTTCTAAAAAAAATTGGTTCTTTACCGCTAAAGAATGAAAGTGAAAATATCTTGGAAAACGATGAAACAAAGAGTGCTATAGCTCTGGCTCTGCAAAAATACAAAAAATGAACATTGGATGCCAGAAATGGCATGGGGGAAGGGCATAGGGTTATTTTAGTGCCTCATTCACCTTCAGTTTCAAATTCTTGAGTTCCCCTTTTATCTGTCTAATAGGAATGACCACAGAATCAGCTATGGAGAAGGAGTCCTGGATTAAACAAATGCAAAATCCTAATCCAGCTGATTTTCAAGGCAATTTGATTATTCTGCTTAATGTTAATAAGAATTGAAATAAACTGTAATGGACAGGAGGCTCAGGTTACAGGAGGAAAACTTGCATTCAAGGAGGTGAACAAAGATGTCCTTTGGCATATTTAAAATACCAACAGGATAGTCTTCTACTGGATGTATTGAAAGATGCGTACCCAAATATCCCCACATTCCTAGATAGGCTTCAAACTCTGTCTTCATTTTTTTCAATAAATCATTGTGTAAATTTATTATATTGTAACTTCATGACAGTAGCAATGCAATAATATTAGTAACCACTGTAGTTCTCAACTTTCATTAAGCAATAAGAAAGTCACAGAATAAAATGTAAACATGTTTGATGGGTTTAAAAAAAAATGAATACAAAAAATCAGTAAGACCAGAAGCTCTGTAGGTGCCAAATTATTGTTGCAGAAGTATTCGTTTTATCTGTGGGTCATGATTTCCAAGAAACGAGTGAAATATGTAAACACTTCCAAGCATTTGTCCCTTTGGGCACAGGGTGTGTTAAACAACAACAACAACAAATACCTCATGGGCAGAAAAGAATTGTTGGCCAGAGCATTTTAGACAGAAGCCAATAACATCTGACTTGGTGAAAAAGCAAGAAGCAGCAGCTTGCAAATGGTTTTATCATCCGATTATGGAAGTTCTCCATTCAACTGAGTTTTAAAATGATGTCTCTTTCAAGTTTAAAGAAACAAACTAGAAACCTTTTTCTGTAGTAGAATTCAGAGCAGGAGATGGTTGTGGTAACTACTGGCAAGCAAACAGTAAATACTCTGAGAGGTGAAAACCACAGAGCTGGAAATCATGCTCTGCTAAGCTGGGTCAGATTCTGTGCTTGATTACACTGCATGAATAAATGATTGGAAGACACGTTTCAAGTGTGTCTTGTCAAGTGAAAAAAATAATGCAAATTCTTATTTTTGCAAAGCAGGGTAGAAATACGCAGGAGAGCGTGGCATCATTAGTTTGCTGCATTATCAGTTTAGAGGTGCCCTTTTGAGTAATAAAGGTACAAAGAGCCCCTTGCTCCCAGGCTAGATAGTAAGGTTTGTAAGATTGTATAAGCATCTAAATCCATTTTGCTTCCTGTGTCAGCTCTTTGATGTTGTTTTGATCCCACAATAAGAAGTAAATCGGTATATCAAAGATAGACTGAGAATCCGTGCTGATAGTGTGAATGAAAACCAGCAGCATCCAGACTTCTGTTGGTACAAACATTAAATAACGACACTAGGACTGTTTCATCTAAAACAAGAAGCACATTGTAATGCCATAAAAATCAGTAAGGTTGCTTCTTCTTTAAAATCTCCTGGAACCCAGCTGAGCAGATACTGTAACTTTTGGGGCTGCCTGCTGGTAATAATAATGCTTCATGTTTCACCTCAAGTATTCATCCAATTTCTGCTCTGATTGCATTGAGAAATAGCTATGGCAGTGCCACAGCAAGGATCAAAGAGCAAAATCCTTGGAGTTCTACCTGGCATAGACCAAGGCCGTCGGAAACCATGAATTCCAGGCAGCGTTGGATGCAAAACCAGAAAGTGGCTGAGGCTTTTGTGTTGGTAGCAATCCTTGACATTTCCCCAGTGAAGTCCGCTTTGCTGGGCGAGGAGTTGGGTTGTAACAATCTCCCTTGCCTTCTTTGGAACCTTTTTGGTTTTCTTCCGCATCTTACAGTCACTCCGTCAGCTCTCTGAAAATACTACTTTTCAGCATGTTTCTATAGTTTGAGACATTACATTGTATCAGTATCCTGGTTTTGGCTGGGATAGAGTTGATTTTCTTCCTAGTAGCTGTTACAGTGCTGTGTTTTGGATTTAGGATGAGAATAATGTTGGTAATGCACTGGTGATTCAGTTGCTGCTGAGCAGTGCTTATACTGTAAGTCAAGGACTTTTCAGCTTCCCGTGCTCTGCCAGCGAGGGGGTGCACAGGACCTGGGAGGGGACACAGCCAGGACAGCGGACTGTCCAAAGGGACGTTCCATACCATATGAGCTCATGCTCAGTATATAGACTGACAGGAGTTGGCTGGGGGGCTGGCTTGCTGCTCGGGGACAGGCTGGGCTTTGGTCAACAGATAGTCAGCAATTGCACTATCCATTACTTCTTTTGCATAGTTTATTAGTATTATTATCATCATAATCATCTTCCATTGCCATCCTATTTAACTGTCTTTATCTCAGCCCAAGACTTTTACCTTTTTTCCAGTTCTCCTCCCCATCCCACCGCAGGGGAGCAGGAGCGAGCGAGCGGCTGCCTGGGGCATAGTTGCCAGCTGGGGTTAAACCACAGCAATCACTTATCTTTATCACGCATGGTATGCGTGGGTTTTGTATGCGGCTGATTATTCTTGTGACCTGCCGAAATCAGAAAAGGAACTTTTCCCCTTGTTCCACTAAGGCCAGGATGCCATTCATCATCTTCTAGTGTGATGCTGTTTTCTTCCTCTGTGGTCTTCCCTCTAAATCAGAGTCTTCGGGAACTGAAGAGGCACTTCCCTTAGCATACCCCTGGAAAACAGATCTCTGGCATTGTGCACAGGCTTCCAACATAAAGATCAAGACAGCATCCCCATATGATTCTTCCTGGGCTTTATAAACCTTTTTCAAAAATATTTTTTACTTAGGAAAAGCTTTTCTATCTGCAGCAGGATTAGATCAATCATTACACTTCTCACAAGTTCACGTGTACGTTTGTCTTTTACCGTCTCTCTCAGCCTGCCTTTTAACAGCCTCCTAAAAACATCAGCACCATTCCAAACATGCTACAGCCATACTTACTCTTTGGTTGAAAAATGTCCATAAACTTATGTTTTAGAATCCCCTTACTGCTGGCTGATTTAGCAATGTTTGCTTTACAAATCTTCGTCCTGACCAGGGGGTATTTTACCTCCCAGTTGGCTTCATTTGAAGGTAGCAGTTAGAGCGAACATTTTAGTAATTGCATTGACAGCACACAATGTGGTTGGGTTACTGCCCGCAGCATATATGTTGCTTTTTACACTGCATCCTAACAAGTCTCATTTACAAACTGCTTCTCTGCAAAACATGGTAAGAAAGAGTCATAAGTGAAGGAGAAGAGTAGGAGTAGCTCCGCATTCAGATCTAAATTTGTGCCAAGCGTGGGACGAAATTTAAAATAAGAAAAGATAATAGTTGGGGTTCTGTTGTTTCTTCCCACCTCTTAGAAAAGTAATTTTTGATCATAATCTTTACCTTTTCGAAAATGTAAATTCAAGTGATGGACCTTTGCTAAAGTGTTTCGTGAGTTAAAATTAACCCTGAAAGTTAACAGGAGGTGTTACTTGTTCTGCATTTACTTCTACTTTATTTTTTCATATCTGACCAGAAGTGGGTAGCATGCAAATGACTCTTTGTGGTTTAAACAAATAAGCCATGAAGGCTAAAAGAGGAAAGCAGTTACTGCTTTCTGTGTACAACCACTGCTTTCAGATGTCTCTTTTCTATCTGCTAATGCCTGTGACTGTGGCTGCATTTTTGCTCAAAAATTATCTGTGTTGTAGGGGTAGGAGGGATCAGAGGGAGGGATTTTACTAGTTGGGTTTTCTCCTTGAAGGGAACTCGTGCAGCATCCCTCCCCTGGGAACCAGCAGGACCTGGGGAAGGGCACAAGCAGGAACCTTGTCTTTCCCTGCAGAACGTGAGAGATTTGTTATTCAAAATGTCAGTTAATCCGCCGTAGGAAGCTGTAAAGGTTTCAAACACGGTGCCCATCCCTGAATTCCCCTGACAACGTCCGTGGTTTTACAGACGTCGTTCCTCCACACTGTTCTCTGCACTGTTGCTGTGTGCAACACCCAGACAACAAGGGCAACACCTTAAAAGAAAATCTCTCTTCTCATTCAGAGCCACCCTTTTGGGGTATTATGTGCAAGAATTGTCTCAGCCTTCACAGGACATAATTTGTCTCTTCTGTGCAAATTTGGCCTTAAGTCTGTAGACAGCACTTCACATTGGCATGTTTTACTGAAAGCGAGAAGAAAACAATTTAATTATATTTTTCCTATTCCTCTTTAATGTTTTAGTTTATTTTTGTCAACTTTGAGCTTTTGGGTTTAATTTGGCATAGATCATTTTCACTTAAGACGAGGCACGTGTCTCTAGTGAACTGTGCACTCTCACAAAGATAGTTGTGCTGCTCCTGTTAGACATCTCCTTGGTCCTTGCTCTGCTGAAAGGTTTGATGCTTCCAGACTGGTGTTCTTTTTCTGGTGGTTTATTAGTCAATCATAAAGGTCTTGCTTTGCTGTATTCTCATCTATTTTATTTACAGATGATACACACTTCATGGCCCTCTAGTTCATCAACATTTCTTTATAGAGAATAAATAGAACAGAAACACCACAGAAGGATCAATAACCGTTCTCTTTGTTTAAAATATAAGTTACCCTCTATATTCAGAGCTGTTAGGCATCCTTCGCGCTCCTGTAGGTCTCCTGAAATTGGATCAGACATTTATGTAGTTGAGAGTTAAGCATTCTAAAGTTCTAACTGCTTTGTTCTTCATTTGTGATGAGTCTGGGTCCTCACGATGCATTTCAGCCTTCAGTTTACATGCTTGGAAAGTGTTTGGTTAGTAAGCTGCCCTTCTTTATAATACAGTAAAAAATCAAAATCTGTGGTAAATTTGACTTTTTCAGAGAGCGAGAAGAACTGGAGAAACCAATTGCGCTGAAGCAGCAACACAATGAAGTCTTGCATAGGGAAATGTCTTTTGGTTAAAATAAACACTAGAGGTTTTGAGACACAAGGTAATTAATTTGACTGCAGTCTCGCTTCTTTTAGACGATCCTGCCCCTTCTAACTTGAAGTTTCTAGTTGCTGACACAGCTGACATTGAATGGGCCACTGCTGTAGGGAGAGAAAGACTGCAAGTGGAAGGGAGGTCTAGAGCTTGAACAGAATCTTTCCCGTAACTTAAGAAAATAATAGTGAGAAACCCTCTCTTTATGAGCTTTCTGAAACATACGGGTTATGAATACACAGAAGAAGAAAGACCAGTTCACAACATTCATACAGTCCATTAGCCTTAGATTGATTTACAACACGTTTCTGAGGATATTCTGGCTGGGGGCTGCCTGTTACCAAGGGGGCTGTGCAGAACCCACCCCTCAGTATCTCCTGGAAGGGCTGAGGTCTGACAGCATCTGGGCTGAGCGCCTTCTAGGTACCTGGGAAATGTACTGCCTTGTTGTCCAGACTTCAATTTCTTTTCACAACTATAGGTAAAAAATAAGCGTGTGATTCAGAGTTTGGCTTTAGCTGACCCGTGGGTCGAGCTGCTGTTGTTTGTTTTTGTAATTTCTATAGTTACACTGGAAGCTCTCTGGGCATTTAGGTATTTTGACTGCCGAAAGCCAGAAATAACTAGTTGGAATAAAAGTGTTAATAGTCTGATGGTTGTGTGTGAGTCATAGCCACAGTGGCCTTTGAGACAAAGAGAGATTGCTCCCAGCACCGCTGTGCAGAGAGCCCTTCCTCTGTGCAGCCTTACACACTGATTGCAGGTCAGATTTAAACTTCCTTACTCAGAACACAAACAGCTCTTCTATCTGTACAGTCCGAGCTCCCATACCCCGAGATCCCTGTATCATAGAATTACAAAATCGTTTATGTTGGAAAAGACCTTTAAGATCATCAAGTCTAACCGTTAACCTAAGACCGCCAAGTCCACCACTAAGCCGTGTCCCTGAGTGCGACATCTACATCTTTTAACACCTCCAGGGATGGCAACTCATCCACTCCTAAAGAAACACCGAAGGGACTATTGCAAGGTTTGCAGAAGCAAACCCTGCCTTGTGCTCTGCTGAACCCCAGGAGGCTTCTTCCCAGGAACCTCCCGGATAGTGAGGGGTTAATCATGCCCGCTGGTTTTGTATGGCCCACTTGCAAATCAAGATTAGTGGGCATCCAACACTCAACACCTAAGAAGGTTTCCATTTACCTCTCATGCACAAAAATTCATGTATGGTACTTACTTGCCTCTCCATGGTGCACGGCTTTTCCACTAGAAGAGGAAGTGTCCTCTCAGTTTCATGCTCTACACAATGTGTATGTTTCAAATACATGCCATAAAATAGCATTTTTCAGAAAGAAAACCTTCAGTGTCTTTGCAGTGAGAAGATGGTTAAATAGGAGCACATCACTTAGTTGGAGTCAAGATTCTTCACTTCATCTTGCCAAGCACTGTTCAGACTTTGAGCAGTGAAAACAGCAGGGAAACTTGGACTATAGCCCCCCCAAAATGCGGGCTCAATTCCTTAAAGTATTTTAGTTTAAATGAGGTCAATGACTATTCCTGAGCTTGCTGTGAAGTGTGTGCCCAAGTACCTACTGGAACTGGGATCTAAACTTGGAGGGCAGATGATTCGGTTATAAATGATTTGGCTTTTTTTGGTACCCTCAGGAGCCAGTGTTCAACAGAAGAGTTTATGTCAGATTGAATTTGGGAGGTTAAATACTGCACTTAGGCTTTTATACTTGAGAGGTAGGGTCTTTTCTAATTGTGCTAACCATGCGGAAGCCTCAGGATCACATTGCTTTACGGTTTTTGTTTGTTTGCGCTGTGCTCAAAGAGCCCTTATCTCACATCACTTTTTGTGGGATTCAGCTAGCAAAACCAGTGACTGTGAACTTCATGCTTCTGCTTGCAGCTCCTGGCACGATCGCTGCTCTGTAGATAGAGCAGATCGTGTTGAGTTTCGTTGTCAATGTGAAGATGCGGCCCCAGGGCTGTGGCATGACAGCGGCACAGCTTCTTGCTCTGTGGGCAAGCCTGGAACTAGGTCAAACAACAAAAGCAAGTAATTGTTGAATTGTTAGAAGATGTGTGTCTTCCGGAATGGGGCAGAGGGCTCTCAGCTCTGTAGCCAACCTGCAGACCATTTTTTGCAAAGAATTCCAAGAACTTTGTGAGAATGCGCATAGCATTCAGGATAATCTGACATTTTTGCTGACATGAGATTTGTGTGTTGCCATGAGAGAGCATCTGGATGCGGAAGGACCACGCGGTGCCATGGTGAGGGTGCCTGTCCGGGTTTGTGTCACAGTGCCATGGTGAGGGTGCCTGTCCGGGTTCATGTCACAGTGCCATGGTGTGGGTGCCCATCTGGGTTTGTGTCACAGTGTGACATGCCTGTCTGGGTTTGTGCCAGAGAGCTGAGAGCTTTGGATAGAAAAATAAAGAAATTCTGGGATGCTTCGTGATGAGGAGCAAAACCACATGGAAAAAGAGCTGACGTCTAGAGCAAATCTAACAGGCTCTCTCTTTCTGGGGCTTTGTTTTTCTGGTATAGCAAAGAAACAGCCCAAGTCTACAGGGAACTGAGCTGCAGTGTTTTGCATCTTTTTTGGTGTTGTTTATTTTGGGACTTTGTTGCTGGTTTTGGTGTGGTAAGAGTTCTCTCACACCTACACACTGAATTTTGTTATGCCTAGATAGACACCCTCATCGCTGGCCTACTTTGCACTTGCTCACTAAAGTGTGAACTACTACATATGCACCATGGCCTGACCTTTTTGATGGTAAAGTGATATCAGGCGTATTTGCATATTTGTTCTTAAATAAAATTCTAGATGTGTCTGAATTGTGAATATAAACACCAGCCCAGGGTCTGCTAACAGTGAGAGCAGAGGGGAAACCCACGCATATGAGAACCTCAGAAGAATCTGTTAACATGCATTATTCTCCTGGTCCTTGTGAAGGTGCATGGTGGCTCCTTACTGTACAGCAAGCAAAATTGTTGGGTTGAGTTGCTGGAATTAAGGTAAGGCAAGAAAGACTAATTACTCAGCCCTCAGATACCTTTTAAACTGGGGGTGAATAGATGCCCCGTGCTGTGATGGTCCGTCACTGCATTTTTAATGTATGTGATTGGGGGTAGAAAAGGAGCATTGCATGAAACACTGTTGAGCACAGGCTGCAAGTATTTTCAGTCTGGGACTATAAGTAGTTTTATTTTTAGTTTCAACGGCTCCCCTCATGATACTTCCCCAAACTACTCCAATCACCTTGAGGAAGTTTTCCTACATAGAGCATTAATTCATGCAGAGCAGTGATACAGCTGATTTTTAGAATAATTTAAATAAGAAGGTAGAAATCTTTGAACAAAATTGTTATTTCTTAATCTCATTTTTCTCCAGAGGTACTTGTAAATTTGTTTCCTTGAAATACACTTTCATTAGTTGCTGTCTAATGATTTACCGCTAAACAGAATTTTTAGAAAATTTTAGCAGTAAGTGAAATACAGGTAGGAGTCAGACCTCTGATGCAAACTGGTAAACTGCACAGTCCAGTGCCACTTCCTTCTGCTGTTTAGGAGAACTGCTGTGCACTGAAGCTCGAGGGTGTGATGTAGAGGGGAGATTTAGATTAGATATAAGGAAAAATTCTTCTCCAGGGGGGTGTTGAGACCCTGGCACAGGCTGCCCAGAGCAGCTGTGGGTGCCCCATCCCGGGAAGTGTCCCAGGCCAGGCTGGACGGGGCTCTGAGAGACCTGGTCTGGTGGGAGGTGTCCCTGCCCATGGGGGTTGGAACTAGGTAACCTCTAAGGTCCCTTCCAACCCAAACCATTATATGATTCTGTGTTACCTGCCTTACCATATTATACAATTATAAGTCATGTATGCTGATACATCACAACAACACACCTGAATTCCCTTGAAGCTGAAAACCTGTGAGTGGTGTCCGTGCCCAGAAGTGTTAAGTATGTTGAACCTGTGTGTTAGTGGTTACTTTCAACAGGAATGTGACTTGGCTTGGGGACAGCTCTGCTTTTGCTGGGCAGGAAGAGTCAAATCTTGTATATCTTAGCTGCTATGAAACACACTCATGACCAGGAACAGCACAGATAGAAGCACCAGCTGCAGAAGTGGGGAGAGCTGTCGTCCCAGTCCTGGGCAAGCAGTGCCAAGCAGGCAAGGCTGATGCCAACAACAAACACCTGCAGAGAGCTGGCCAGGAGGAGACAGGGCTTGGGTACGGCCCGAGTGTTCCCCAGTGCCAGGGGATCCCTGGCACTGCTTGGAGTTGGGTGAATAGAAAAGTACCAAATCACTTTTTTCAGCCAAGGATCCTGCCCACCAGGTAATACACGTTCAGTTGTTCCAAGGGGTACCAGTAAAAGGCTGAGATCTTTCCTGCTCCAAATTTTAAGAGAGTCAGGAGTAGCCAGTCTGCGGGTGAGTCACACAGGAAAACATTAGCACACATGGTTTGTAAACAGTGATTTTGCCTACTGATGAGTAAAATCCAAGAAACAACTAAAAGCTTGCTTTGAAAAGCCTTTGTTTGAAGTACATGTTTCGTTAATTCTTTGGGAGCTCCCAACAGCTCTGCCAAATGACAAGAGACGGTCTAGGTTAGGTCCTACCTTGCCTTTGCCAGCAGTGGCACCATGTGTCAGAACTGGTGTGTGAAAGGACAGTCATGACAGCTCAAGTACCAAATAGTTATGTAAAAGCTTTATCTGGGGCTTAAGGTGGAGCATGGCCTGATTGTGCGGACTGGTGCTTATTTACCTGGGAGCAACCGGAGCTCTTGCAAGTGCCATTACAAATTCCAGTGCACTACTTGTGATTGCAAACTCCTTGGATTAAAACCTGCCTTTTTTGGTTTTAGTGTTTTTGTCTAGTGCAACAGGGTTGTGGATGAAGGCCATGAAAGAGTATTACAACATCATGTCTGCATCTAGCCCTTTTTTGGATTCCCAGATATGCAGGGGTTTGTCAGACTAGGTATTAGCTTCTTCAAGGGTTGAGAAGAGAGCGGTCCAGGGTCTTTCTCCAGCTGTGTCCCCCCAAGCTGGTGCCAGAGCCATCTGCCCAGCAAGGCAATGAGGCTTCTCCTCTTCAGCCGAACAGTTGTGCTGAAAATGTCTGACCTGGCAGCGTCACTTTTAAAGCCTGCTACAAGTCAGTCAAAGATGTAACAAAAAAGATGTAAAAGATGGTTAAAGGTGCAGCAAAAGCAGAGCAGTCCTCCCTCACCCCAGCCTGGGCGTCTGCCCAGCATCACTGACTGCGTTTGGAGGCAGAGGAAAGCTGGAGGAGGAGGGGGAAGCTTGCACAGCTATTCCTTGCTCTCATCATCCCAAAGGATCAATTTTCAGACCATTACCTACTTTCCCACACATGCAGACACATGTACTTCACTGATCTGGGGAGGATTTATAAGTTAGCATCTGAGGAATAAGTATCAATATACAGACACCATTTGCTTTAGGGGTTGTTAGTGGTTCTCCAGTAATGGCTAATGCTGAAACCCAGAAGCAGCCCAGGCCCATTTGTCCTACTGGAGATAATGTACAGTGCTATCAGCTTATTTTTCTCTAAGGCACATGTGAGGTCTTTGGGATCCTTTAAATCTGTCTTCGGCTTAGTCACAGAGCAGAGGCTTTCTCTGTTCTAAGCCAGCTCAACAGACACAGCTATCTAGCAAGCCAGACTAGCCCTCTCCAGCACAATCGCAGGAAGTTATTCCAAGCCTCAGACAAATCCCATTTCTATCTCTGGAAGAGTAAAAGGTCAAAAAACACCAGGCTGTAGCGCTGCCAGCAATAGCAGCCCCAGCCGCCGCAGGGCCGAGCCGAGGGGAGCGGGAGCCCAGCACGTCCCGCCATGGCTCTGCCCTCCTCACGGGCCTGGTGGCTCCTGCCCACGCTGGCAGGAGAAGGTAGAGGTGCATGGGGCTCCAAAAGGGCTTCACAGACTGCGTCAATCCACAAGCACCCCCGGGAGAGGGAAGAAGGAAAGCGTAACTACCAGGTTACCAAAGCAGACTTTCTCTGGGAGTCAGCGGAGCCCTCTGATCCCGCCTACCATATTACTGTTGGCACCCAGCCACATCCCCATCCTCTCCCAGCAATAGGCAGCTTAATTAGCACAAGTCCTGATTAGCTCTTGCTCTCTGCTTGCAGTGTACTGGCAAAACAGGAGGTTTCTGGGGCTCTCTGCAATTCTTTAGCAACAGCCAGAGGCTCCAGAACCAGCTCTTCAAGCTGCCCTGACCCGGCTGTGCCCACCATGCAGTGCTTTGGGCACTTTGCTGCGGCAGCAGCTGCTTCTGTAATCGAAGCAGGGACACGAGGCGTAGTCTTTCATCATTCCTCACTGTCCTCGTAGGATTTCAGTAACTGCCTCTTCCCTCCTGTTGCTTCACTGACTTCGCTGCTTGGCTTTAGTAAAGATACCTCATAACAATGCATACAATGGCCAGCCCACAGTCTGATGATTCAGAGCGCGATGGGGCTACTCCACCCATAGTGAAAACTTGTGTGTAATTTTGAGAAACCCTTGCCTGAGGATCTGGGAGCACTGCTGTGCCAGTGGTGCCCCCCTCGTCCCGGGGCAGGGGTTTGCTATCAGTGCTCTGCGGGTTGCGGGCACGTGAACCGCTGGGGATGGAGTTGCTTCTCACTGAGGTTCTACCAGCTGAGCTGAAGAGCCCAGTCCTTTCTCTGCATCAGCCTCACAGTTCATTTTTTATTTGTCCTTTTTCCTTCAGCTTTCCTGCTCCTCCCATTCCTGTCCTTCCCATTTTCTTGCCCTTTTTGGTCTCCTTTACTCTCCCTTTGTAGCTCTTATTTTAACTTTCCCTTTGAAAACACTTATTATTGCTCTACTTTTTCATTGCTCCTATGACATAAACATGCTTGAAATGGCCACTGTTTAAACACAGCCCTTATTCCTTCTCCTCTTCCTGCGTGCAAGCACCAACAGGCCTGTGATACCCATGTGCTGTCACTCCTAAATGAACCAGGCAGGAGTTGAAATGGCAGAACCAGGGAGCAAAAGTCTGCCTGCCAAAACAGAAGTGGATCTGAGACCAGTTAAGAAAGAGACTGCACTGACCTGCAGCTTCTGTGTGCATGTGCAGAGCTACAGAGAACAGCACTTAGAAGCAATGGTGGCTGATGCCTGCACTGGAGCTGACACTTGCTGACACCCAGCTACCTCGTTTGGCCTGGAAATGTGTTCTAGTCATTTGCTGAAAAACCTCGAAGCTGTACTCCCCACCAATGCCGGACAGCTGACTCTCCTCCAGGATACCGTGTTCTTTGCAAATAGGGCAGAACTGATCCGCATGCCTCCCAAACACCACATTTCGAGTGAGGGCAGCAACAGGGAAAGTCTTATTTGTTTTTCTCTAATAGACTGAACACTGTGGCTTCAGCCTAGAGCCAAGGATGCTTCATATGGTTTCTTAGTTGTAAATCTGGCTGTCTCCACACCCTCTAAGACAAATGCTCTGAGCAGTGGTTTCTTTGCCGGTGGGAAGGCACTGGCTGTCAAGGACTTGGATTCTTTGAAGCAAGCCGAAAGCAAATCCTTGCACAAAGCTTCAGTTCTTAACCCTTCTGCACAGGGGCAATGCTGGTGGGAGGAGGAGCAGTGGGCCTTGGCTGGGAGGGGAGTGCAGTGCCCCCCACACAGCCAGGAGAGCCCTGTGGATTAACTCTGCTCACACTTTCAGCTGATCAGGAAATGGTTATATCGCCGGAGAATTTTGGGGTTTTTTGCCTCCTTTGTGGTTTGAGTGGATCTCAGCGTACACAACTGTCCTGGCATTTCTGGTGTTCATCTTTCTGTCATCGTGGATCTCTCCCCTGGGATTAGAAGGAATAAAACACATTTAAAAACTGAATATGAGGTTATATGATTTCAGAAATCAGCAGAGGAACTCCAAGCCAGCCTGAATTTCACTTCAGCTCCTGTTTTGCAGTTCAAGTGGACAGCATTATGTTAGCATTAGGATCAGCCATGCTTGCGCTCACTTCCTTCAGAAGCATATGCAAGCACTGCAGACTATGCAGAGGACACTCAGTTTTCAAGTTTTATGAAATTTGGGCTGGGTGAGGTATGATTTTAAGACCAATTAACAAACTCTTCCCATCAGAGGAAAGCAGAACACGGACTTTGTGATCATTACTAATGTCAAGAGGGGGCCCTTTGCCCTGCCGCAGCGTGTGGCCTCGCCAGCTGGTCAGGCTCGCATCATCCTGGGGAGCCCTGCAGCCTCCCCAAACCTAGAGCCAGATGTGCTTCAGGTGCCCCAGATGTGCTTCAGATGCTTCCCCAATTCCAGGGCACAAGGGGAGCGAGTGGACAGGTGTTTACACCAGGGCAGAGGCACGTAGGTGTCCGTTGCACAGAGCTGGTGGCAGTGACCTGCCATGGCCGAGGGGCTGCCCGTGGCGCAGGGGGCTGTGAAGGCATCGTCACTCACAGGCGCTCGGGTGAGGCAGGGCAATGAGGGCAAAGGGGATGGCCGAGGAGCTAGTGGAGCTCTTAGTATTCCCCACTTTCTTGCAGCCTTGACACAGGAGAGGGCAGCTGGGTGGAGGTGTGACAGGTCCTGCCAGCCTCATGCTTGTGGGACACAGCAGCCTGGGTATGAAGGATCCCTCATTTCTTTACCTGCAGACACCGGGAGGGCGCGGGGAGGCACCTCTCCCTGCAGCAGCATCTCTTTCACCTCTCTTTCACCTCTGGCGAGCACTGATTCTGTGTGTTTCTCCAGGACAGTTCATTCGGCGCCAGCAGCACAGGCGGTGGGACATCCCCACACAGCAGCAGTCCAGCCTCGATGCCTTCTGCTCCTTCCCGCTCCTCTCCTCTCTCTGCCACCTTCTCCTCCCCAGTCCTCTCCCTGAGCCGCCCCCGGAGCCCTGGTGCTCCCGTCCTGAGCGGGTGCGCAGCCGCCAGCCCACACGCAGAAAATGATGTGGTCACAGGCTGCATCCACGTCCTTACTGCTCCTTGGTGACCTCATTGTCTGGGTGTAGCTCAGAGTGCAAAAACCACAAAAAAATAAAAGGGGTATAGGGAAGGGAGGAGAAGAGAGAGAAGTTGTTGCAGAAAAGCAGAAATAAATGCTGTAGTTTTGAAAATGGCTGTGGAAAAACCCAGCTGGCTCATTATCCTCACTTTTGTAACAGTAACATTGATCCTATTTCACCATCCCACAAGCACATACTCTTCTGATAGTTTTATGGTTTAAAAAAGATTAAGATCCAGATAAGCTGAACACCACCGCTGCCTTCAACCGCATTTACCAGTTTACATTTACCAAGAATCTGGCTTTTGGTGTTTCATAGATTAGTGTTCTGACAGGTTGAAAAATGATAGAAAGGGAGCTATTACCCTTCTCCCACATTGCTCATATTTAAGATATTGCTGAGCACATTAATTGCACGTTTGTTCCCAGTAGATTGAGCTGAACTTTCATTTCTGAAATCTGTTTTCACTCCCAAACTGTTCCACTATTTGTGGAGTTTGGCAGAGAGTTTTACTCCTGCTGTACTCACAAAAAATCTGCATTACAAAATACTGACAACTGGCCGAATGTAACCCCAAAGAGAAGGCACCTGCTCAGGAAAGCCGGCCCATCCTTTCGCAGCTTCACAGAGGAACTGGCCCTTTGGCCATGCCGAGGGGCCCGGCAGCGTGCTAGGGCGGGCTCGCCAGCTCCCTCCAGCCCGGGGCAGCCGTGCCACTGAGCCTGTCACCAAGCTGGGAGCACAGAAGCACCATCGTGCCATCGGTCACCTCAGACTGGGACAGTGGGGAGGCAGAGGCAGATGCACGGCCAGGCAGAGCGATGAAGGGCATCCCACCTCAGCGTTTTGGTGCAACGTTGGGTTTGGGCTTTCTACACCGCGGAGACAGCAGGACACGACCCAGCACTGGTTTAGGGAAGCTCCTGAGTGACACCGATCTGCTGCCCACAGGCCAGCGGCTGGAAGGTGGTTTGGGGCATCCTGAACTTGCTGCCTGAGTTGTGCACTGCTGTGGCCGCCTGAAACCCAAGCTGCCCAGATAGAGCTGGTGTTTGGCAAATCTGGGGGACTTCCAAGGAAATAAATCATGGTACATAGCTGTTTTTAATGCTGCTGTGATCAGAGCGCAAGCCTGTAAATATGAAGGGATATCAGAATACGGAGTGTTAAGGATAAAGCGTACAACGTGCCAAATGTAATTGTTTTCCTTTTGCAGCCCGTTATATTCAGATGTTGAGGAAATGATTTAATATTTCTGAACATGTTGTGATTTCATTGTTTGGTTCAGCATTGGAAGTTTGAGAAATCATGCAAATTAAGATAAACATTAAATATACTGTTAATACTTCATTTGCCATGCAGAGTGTTTTCTATAGCAGTGCTGTACAGGGTCTGCCAGCCCAGTGTACACAGGTGTCTTCACATTGAGACAAAAGTTGTAGCAGTAACAGGTGACTGAAAGTATTTAACCTCTATGTGACTCGCAATTGGAAGGACCAGTCTCAGGAGGTGAAAAGAGAGAAGACTGAAGATGAGCCATACAGCTCAGGACCAGGGTGCCAGAAGCCACTGAAGACTTTGCACCCGGGTGCTCATTCCCAGCTCCATCGGGCATTGTGCTGCATGGGCTGGTGTGAATTAGGCAGAGCATGGAACGACACACCGAGAAAAAAACGCAGGTCTGCAGAATTTCACAGGCAGCGTGGCCTTCCCACAGCGGAGCGGAGAAATGTGCAGTTTTCTCCTAAGCATGGGAAGTTTACATGATGGATGCTCGGATACTCAGGCTGACTTTAACCAGCCAACTTTGTGAAATGCACCTAAAACATGAAGGAAAGTGGAGCTCACAGGATGTTATTTCTTCAAACCCTTAGCCCTGAAACCCCTGTTTTCTTGAATGAGACATAGGGCGTGATGGCAATCAAAAAAACCCACATTCTCACAACTCGGAGAGAATTCTTAAACAAAAGGAAACCTGGCACAGAGAGCATTGTTTACATTTTCGTAACATTTACGTATTTTAAAATAAAAAATGACAGGCAGTGGATGCTGCATATTATGAGCCGTTTGAGTGGTGACCGTGTTTCCACAAAGCTAAGGAGAATGAAAAAATAATTCTAAAAATGTTTAAAAACCAGCTCAGCCTCCTGTGAAGTGTAAAGCAGAGATTAATATAAGACAGCTTTTAAAGAAGAAGAGAATCCAGTTCTGGAAATGTAACACTGCCTAGCTGAATACTTAAGGGTAAAACAACACAATTTAGTTGATGAGAAGACAGCTGAAAAGAGCAGAACTGCAATCAAAATAGATTTTTAAATTCCTTGGTGTAGCTAGTTTTCCAATATTATACTTTGAAATGAGGAAATGGGTGTAAAACCAGCTATTGAGCACTTACAGCCTCCTTCAGTGTTGTTGAGGTTCAGCTCAACCCCCTCTAGAGCCTGGATGGGCCACCTAATGTACCCACCAGTAATCTGCATTCGTACTTGCATACGTGCAGTATAGGAACAGACTTCATCCAACGCATTTCCCCATGGTTTTTGGTTTGTGTCTTACCCACACTCTTAGTGTATTCCTTAATGCAATTGTGATATTTACTAAATAGGTCTGACAAATAACTCTTAGTTTATAATCTGGTTTGTTTTCTGTAAATATTCAGCAAGGGAACCTGGCCAGTGACGCCTGGCTTTGGCTGAGCATCTGAATCACACAGCACTGTTTCCAGTGTGAGACTGGAGAGACCCAATTTCTTGAATCACATTTCTGTGACAAATACAGACCTTTCCAAATTGCAGCTTATTTAATCATAATTCATTTGTTTGCTGGCCATATCCTGACAGCCCTCGCAACATGCCAGCCGCTCTCTGCTCCCGCAGGAGGCCTGGCAGCCTGCCCGTGGCACCCAGCCCGGCCGGGTGCTCGTCCGCTGGCACCAGCAGCGCTGCTGGGAGCCGGATCCCCCGCGGGCTCTGCCCTGCGGGGCTGCAGGAGCCAGTCGGTGTTTGTGCTGCACGCTGGTGTTTGTGCTGCACCTTGATGATAGTGCTGCATGGCGCTGCTTGTGCTGCACGCCACTGTTTGTGCTGCACGTTGATGTTTGTGCTGCACACCAGTGTTTGTGCTGCACATTGATGTTTGTGCTGCACGTTGATGTTTGTGCTGCACACCAGCGTTTGTGCTGCACGTTGATGTTTGTGCTGCACGCCATTGTTTGTGCTGCACGTTGATGTTTATGCTGCACGCCGTTGTTTGTGCTGCACGCTGCCATCTCCCTCCAGGCATGGCCGGGCACCATGGTTTAACCCCAGCTGGCAGCTCAGCCCCACGCAGCCACTCGCTCATCCCCCCCATGTGGGATGGGGGAGACAATCAGAAGAATAAAAGTGAGAAAGATTGTGGGTTGAGATAAAGGCAGTTTAACAGGTCACGCAAAAGCCGCACACACAAGCAAAGTAAAACAAGGGATTCATTCACCCCTTCCCATGGGCAGGCAGGTGTTCAGCATCCCCAGAAAAGCTGGGCTCCATTGCATGTAACAGTTACTTGGGAAGACAAATGCCATCGCCCCAAACATACCCTCCTTCCTTCTTTTTCCCCCAAATGAGGATTTGCAAATATATGAAGGGTGAGTGTCAGGAGGATGGAGCCAGGCTCTTCTCGGTGACAACCAACGCTATGACAAGGGGTAATGGGTTCAAACTAGAACACAAGAGGTTCCACTTAAATTTGAGAAGAAACTTCTTCCCAGTGAGGGTGCCAGAGCCTGGCCCAGGCTGCCCAGGGAGGTTGTGGAGTCTCCTTCTGTGCAGACATTCCAACCCGCCTGGACACCTTCCTGTGTAACCTCATCTGGGTGTTCCTGCTCCATGGGGGGATTGCACTGGATGAGCTTCCAACCCCTGGCATTCTGTGATTCTGTGGTTCTGTGGTATAGAATATCCCTTTGGGCAGTTGGGTCAGCTGTCCTGGCTGTGCTCCCTCCCAGCTCCTGTGCACCCCCAGCCTTCTCCCTGGAAAGGACTTGACTTGCTATAAACATTGCTTGGCAACAACCAAAACATCAGTGTGTTATCAACATTCTTCTCATAATAAATCCAAAACACAGCACTATACCAGCTATAGGAAGAAAATTAACTCTATCCCATCCAAAACCAGGACACCAGGTTAACAGCTAGTGGGGAACCTTCCTTTCTGCAAAACAGGGTCTTTTACCATGCCTGACCATGCCTGAAACCTCTAGTGGATTTTTGCTCTCTGGATGGAGTAAATTCAGTGTTGAGGGCAGCCTGCGTGTAACCTACAAAAGCCAGGCTAGACCCATAAGGGGGAGTGGTTGATAGAAAGGCTCCTCGTCAGCCCAGGGACAGATTTTCTTTATTCAGATAATTCCTTCATACCATGTTTCCATTTTTGGGAATCTCTGCATTTCTCAGAGCTTCCTGTCAAGAGAAGAACCTGGCCCCTTCAGAGCACATGGGAGATTTGCCATTTATATCAGTGGAGTTTAAATGTCACCGCAAAGGCCGGGCGGCTCCCGTGGGACTGATTTCAAGCCAATACGTAGATCCCAGCAGAGATCTTCAGGGCCTGTATAGCTGGGAGCATGCAGCGAAATCAGCGCTCCACTCCACATGCCTTAACCCAGAGCTCATCTGGATACTAGATAATTGTTGTTATGATATTGGACCTATTTCTGTTTTTCTTTCTATCTTTGTACATATGTCCAGAACGGTTGGTTCTTATTTTCAACAAACATGACCTGCTCTCTAAGTCAAGTCCTCCCACACATGTGCACCTCCTCCCTGTTTTTCTGCTTGCCTCCTGCACACTTCCTTTCTCCAGGCAATTTTAGGAGTGAAATGAAGTGCAAAGGTCAAAGCTTTTGCAGCATGTAGCCGTGAATTCATTAAGATTGCAAAAAAGAACAGTCCTGATTTGGCCCGACGAGGCTGTGGATGATACGTCTTTTTACTCCTGTGTGCGCCAAGCTGGGAGATCAGCTGGGCTGCTGAGCAAAGCCCTGAACACGGGTTCATTTCCCTGCATTGAACCACATTGTTATGATCAGACAAAAGCGTTACAGCGTAAACATTTGCAGCTTCTATTGTGATCCTGCTGGCTACTCTGGTTTTCTTCATTCGGTCTGACAGCGTGTTGTTGAAGGGTTTAGTTTAAAAAAAAGAAAAAGAAAGACAAAAGCGGTGTTGTGGTCCCCTACTAAAAGAGTCACTTTGCCCAATTTCCTGTTTATGTTCCTTCTCTTCGGAGCCTTCGCATCATGTGAGCACAGACAGTTATAGATAGGCTGTGTGACTGTTGCTGACCTCACGCCACATGTTCGGTTAACAAGGTGAAACAGCAGAATTTCTTCTGTTTATGTAAAGAATACTGAGAAAACTGCCAGTTCCAAGTAAAACTGAGGGAGAGGGACTCTCGATAGCCCCAGGCAGGGCGCAATCTCCAGGCCGTTCTTGCTGCTCTTTAACTGCTTTGCACATCTGTAGTTACCTCGTGTTTGCGAGTTAGAAGAAAGGGGATTAGCCTCAACTCTATTTCTTTCCTTAGTGAAGCAGGTTTGGAGTCCTTCCATAAAAGCTATTAGTTTAGCAAATTTGCTCAAATTTTGTCCAAACTTCAGTCCCTTTGGTATATACATTTTCCTATACTTCCTTCCAAAAATGACTGAAAACTCCTGTGACTTAGCTTGCTTCAGTCATCCAGCAAGATGATTATACCCAGCATTTGTGTTTCAGAACTGTCATTCCTCAAACAACCTGAGAGCAACATAATTTTTCTTAAGATCCAAGGGATCCATGCAGAGCCTTTTAAATCCTTTAAGATTATGCAAAACCTTTGGCTTAAAGCCATTCCAAGAAATTGAAGTTTACCTCTATTCAAGATACCTTATTACTATGTTGGTATTGAAGAATTTGTTGTGAATGAGTGAGAGAGATCTTAAGGGTTTCCAGGCCATTTTACACAAGTAGTTTCCAGGTAACAGCGGGAATCCCTGCGTGTGGCATGAGGATTCAGTGGTGCTTTTGCCACTAAGAGAAAGCGAAGTTATGTTGTTAAATCCTTGTTTTCAACTAATTCCTGTAGAAAGCCCAATGCAGCATCCTGAGAAAGCGGAATTTTATTTTCTAGCTGCCCTGAGGGGTGGCACTAAGCCAGACCAGTGGTTTTCTGCCTGTTGACCTCTGTCACCTTAAACATGTAAATAAGGATTTCAGGTGGAAAAGTTGCACCATTTGGTCGAAGCCAAATGCACAGATGTGACTGTGTACCTGTGGTGTATGGATAAGCATCCTGATGATCAGGAATGCCGCGTCACTTCAGAGGCACATATATCCCTGTGACAGGTGAATGAATCACAACATATGCGGCATGTAATGAGTGTTGTCAAGTGCTTTAGGATGTAAAGGTGAAAAAAGCACTCCAGAAATTTAAGCTGCATTCAAATTGATAATAATAATGTCATTTTAGATACTACACATAAACATGCTGTGAGGGAATATGGAACTAAAACTCTTGGCTAGCTGGTGAGGCTGTAAACATCCTCATGCAAAGAGTCCTGCCTGTAAGTCTTCACTGTCAGAGAGCTTAAATGCCTGCAAAAGCAGTCAGAAGGTGTCATTTGGGGGGCAGCTTAAAGGAATTAATATTTCGCTGTGCCTGCCCTCAGGAAGGAAAAAATGTGCCAGAGGAGAGGAGGGCACTGGGTGGGAGGAGATCTTGAGAGGCTTTAATCACTTCAGTGCTGTCTGCGGCTGCTGGGACCTCTACTCTGAGCTGCAACTTACTTTACCTTCCCATTAAAAGAGAAAAAGACAAAATGAAACAGAAAGGAGAGTATGAGGATGCTCCCGATGTCCACCCCTGGCTGCCCCAGTCTGATATGCCGCCGGTGTCGTGGCTGCAGCACACAGGGATCCGGGTGGCACGGGGTCTGCCCTACCCCAGGCAGCCCCAACAGGGGCAAGGCTGCCCAAAATCACCTTCCCTCCACCCAAGGCTTTTGCTCACCCTTTGCAGGTTCATTTTGCTGGGGCCTGGTGGCCCACTGGCAGCGCTGGGAGCCCCAGCGCTGGGTGGCCAGCCCGAGGCCAAGGCTGTATCAAGAGCCCTGTGGCTGCCTGGGCTCTGTCCCACCGGAGGCTTCCTGAGCTCGTACGGATCTCACACTGCAGCTGCCCTTCTTAGCTGGATTTTTCATCAGTCCTCCAGATCCCTTTGGGCGCTGCTTTATAATGATGCCGAGTCACAAAGATTTCAGTTGCTTCCTGAAAGCGCGTGAGACTGGCTTTACGGTCTTGTCAGTCCCAATGAAACACGGCCAAGCGCAGTGGGGGAGTTTATTTATTTATTTATTTACTAATACCAACTGCGTCTTTTTACTGGCACCCTATAGATGCTGTCGAGATCGCTGGCCAGCCCGGCTCGCCTGGTGCTCCTGACAAACCCCAGTCGGCCACAAGCCTCTCCCTGGGAGGTGCAGCTCCCCAGGGCACGGCTGGGGTTCTCCCTTTGGTGGCAGTTAGCTGTAATTTTGGAATGACTGATCCTTACGCTTTCTGTAAATGAGCTCAAAGGGGCCTGCACATATTTACAGGGCAGCTGTTAACAAGGAAAGCTCCAAGCTTTCAGCACCACTGCTGTCAAAATAAGAGGAATAATAGAGAAGCCATGCCCTGGGCTGACAATAGGGAGGGTGGCTTATTTATTTTATGCCTGTGTCAGGATATTGCTGTTAAATGAATCCACTGAAATATAATTGCCATCCTGCCATCCTTTCTTCTGTGTTTTGTTGCTATGGATTTCCCAGGTGAGGCTTTATCGGCCTGGAGGCATTTCCATAGCCAGGGCACACTGGGAAGCAGCGAGGTCTGTGTGTGACGCCTTACGGGGACAGCCCCGTCCTGCCTGCGCCGCGCACCCCAGGGCAGGGCAGGCAGCATTGCCAAGCCTTTGACACATTTCAAGTCCCCCCAGGTGACATGGAGCCAGGGTTTTCTGGTCTGGGAGGGTTTATTGTGGCTGGGATCAAAGCCAGTGAACTCTTCCCCGTAGCAAGTTCTTGTGGGGTGAGGTGCCTCGTCAGCATCTTCCCCTGCGAGGCTCAGGGACTCATCCAGGGGCCATGACCACAGCACTAGCATTACTTCTCAGTGGGAGAGCCCCTTGAGACCCACCTGCTGAGAGCCATGGGGAAAGAGAGGAGAGGACGGCCGTGCTGCTCCCCACCAGAAAGCACCGTCTTGTATGAGGAGCAAGGGGATGCTCTGTCACCTTGTCAGCATCCTCAGAGGAAAGCTCTCATCAAAATGTTTATGGGAAGCACCGTTCTCACTTCTTTACTGCTCTTATTAAAGGACGGGGGACATGAGTGAAATGACGTGTCATCATCCAAGCATCTGTGTCCTTCCTCCCTCCCCTAAATGCAATGGTGTTATTATTAATTTTACTTTCAGAACTAATTTTCTTATCTTCCACCAGGTTTTTAAGAGCTTAGAACTCCCAAGTTTTGGGGTCACTATGACTTTGACCCTTCACGCTCAAACAAACCCATTAGTTTCACAAAGAATTTGCATGTTTATTAAATAGCAGTGACTCATTCTGTTGCAGATGTTTGTACATGTAAAGCACCATAAATATTATGGATTAGGATGTAGACCAGGCAATGGGAATGTGTCTAAGTTAGCAGGCAACATACCACTCTTGGACTTTTTATCTTTTTTTTTAGTGCATGTCATTTTTTCTTCAGAAACCACAAGTTTCTTTTTGTGAGAAACAGAAACAAAGGAAACCTCTCTGCGTCTACAGGACGTCACCTTAGATGCTTTATTACAGAGCTGTCTTTGCACCTACAGTGCAGGAAATTTTTTGGTTAGTGTTTTTAGTCACTTAAGGTATCTGTATCACCTTGAAAGGAAGAAGGTATTTCCCCTTCCACTATGCACCCATTGCATCCCCTCCGAGGAAGACTCATGCTGATTTTCTTGAAACAAGATTCATTTAGAGTCATACCGAAACTACCACAATCAGACAGATGAGTGACTCAATAAATGACTCACGACTTAGCAGATGGAAATACAGCGTTAGGCTGTAGTCTGTCCTGAACTCATTGTATGATGGTCCTTTGCACAGAGCCAGACCATTCGTGCTAGTCTGTGTTGGAAGCTGTTTTGCATGGGAACACTGGTGAGCTGAGAGCTTTTCTTCCACCATCGCTGAGCCCTGACCTTGAGAAGACAGAGCTGTCGTGGGCATAAACGGGCAGGGGAAGGGAGAGCTGATGCCTTTCCAGCACTCACAGCAACGCACCCCGGCATCCAGCTACACACGCAAACTGAGAAAAATGACTGCAGAACGTTTCTCCTTATATTCTCCAGGTTAAATAGAATTACATGGCCGTGGAGGCAGAGGAAAGCCCTAAGGGAGGAGTATTCCTCTCTGAAATTGAATATTTATTGATTTTTCTTTCCCAGCCATAAACCATGAGTTTCAGCCTATCAGTGCTGAATAAGTGTGTGAGGTCTAAGTAGAAAATAAGGGAAACCAGACAGCAAGGGAGACAAAATCCAGGAGAAGTGTTAAAGCAGCGGGTGATGGGCAGTGAGCTGAGCTGCGCCCAGAGTGCTGCACTGGAAGGGACAAGCAGGCAGCCTCATTAGGGAGAGATTTATTATGCAGAGCTGATGGGAGCTGCAGACCTACAGCCACAACTGAAATAGCAAAACCATAACCCCAGCTGGGGGACAGGCTGGGTGGTTTAAGAGGTCTTTTTCATCTCAGGTTTCTGCGAGGGAGTTAATCGAGCGCTATTACCAAGAGGCACAGGCTGCAGAGCAGAGGGCGTCAGCCCTTCTGCAAGGGTCTCGCAGTCCGAGGAGCACGACCTGCATGGGACTGGCCCTTTTCTCTTGAAAGAGTGGCACAAAGAGCTCCCAGCAATGTCCTGGGCTCTTTGAACATGAGGATACTTGCTGGGAGCTGGGCCTGGCTCCTTCCTGATGCAGGGACCATACTGTTCTGTTCCAACATCTCCGGCTCTGTGCAAGAGGGGAAGACTCTCGTATATGGTCTCACTAGGCTCAGACATCAGCTGCTTACAAACCTGTCTACATATGAATTTTAACTTCCTCTTTTCAAGTAATTTATAGGAAATGCTGTAAAGTTCCACCTGATTTATTTAGAAAAAAAAAAGTTTAAAAATTGTTCTTTTTTTAAAAAACAACAACAGGCTTTGAAAAAGTGTGTCTTGAGTGCTGGCACTGCTGCGGGACAGTTATCCGCCAGCTCTGCGGGTTCCCTTGCCCCACAGATGCCTCGGAGCTCAGGGCAGCAGAACCACAGCGTGTAGCAGGAGGAGAGCTGTGCCCACGGCAGGGAAGCTGTGCCAGACCTTCTCCTGCGGGATTCACTGCTTTGTCCTTCCAGGGGAGTTTGCAGAACAAGAGCATTCCCAAATGTTCAGACCTTTCTCCATCCTCCCAAACACTGAGCTCTTGAGCTTTTTCAGCATCAGAGCTCCACACAGCAGCTCTGGGGACAAGCACACGTCCCCTGCCCAGAGCACAGCTGCAAGGCCACCAGGCAGGCGAGGAATCCGCACACATCCGCCGCTCCGGCTGCCTCCCCTTGCCATCCCCTTTGCTCCATTCTGTAAAATGAAGATTATCCTCATGGGGGAGTCATGAGCATTAATTTAGCTGCTAAACATTCTCAACGTTGTTGGCTATTCTGTGTTTTGTTATTAAAACCAGAAAAAAAAAAAAATCAAAAACCCACAGGACAAATGATATTTCAGGCAAATTTACCTTATTTAGCTTGTATGTGCTCTAATTAATTCTTTAGATCTCA
The DNA here is from genome assembly GCF_964273445.1 of Streptopelia decaocto. Taxonomy (NCBI): domain Eukaryota; kingdom Metazoa; phylum Chordata; class Aves; order Columbiformes; family Columbidae; genus Streptopelia; species Streptopelia decaocto. The sequence continues at coordinate 5,742,059 of NC_138665.1, forward strand.
GATACTGGATATTTTGTACATATAAATGAAAACATGGTCCTCAGATGGAAGGTAAGCAATGAAGATCCGTGGCTAAACGTTTCCCACACAGGCACCCAGCTCCCATTCTGGCCTTGTTTACCAGCAGGCTGTTTTATCAGCACATAATGGGTTTGCTCGTGGCCTGTTTTATCTGACATCGCTGTGGCGGAGCAAATGTTCGCATGTAATAGCAGCCCTTTTTAGACTTCACACCACTTATTCAGCAGAAGCAGAAACATCAGATTGTGGAACTAGTTATCGCTTTCTTAGAAATGCTACTGAAACTGAAACAGAGCTATTCCTCTCCTCTTTAGAAGTGGCTCTGGAATTCACAAAGTGAAAATTCAGGAGCAAGAAGAAAACACTGATAGCTTGTGTTGCACAGAGCAATGCGCTGGCATCCAACCAATGCTGCTGCAAACTCTTTCTTCCTTTTGGCACCGAACTATTCCACTTACGAAGGGCAGACGAAAATTGTTCTAGATTTATGTTGGCTCTCGCCTGATTGTTGTTGTGCTTTTCTGATAAAGCCTTCCTCTAATGCCCACAAAGCTTCAGAGGCCATGTAAACATGTCATCATAGTATCACTCCTTCATCAAGACGGAACTGATTTCAAGGGGCCTCCAAATAAATGTAGTATTTCTTCTGGATGCGTAGATCCTTTCTGTGCTGTAAGTGAGGAGCCTAGGCTGAATCCCCGGAATCAGTTCCTATTTAAAGGTTACTCCATCTCAACCATGGAAGTGCAATCTTTCACCCTTAAATTGGCCCAAATTACCATGTAAATTTGGCAGTGTGTGCAGGTTCAGACTAAATATTGTCAGATATTATTGGCTCTGATCAGCGGAAATACATTCCTCCTGGCCACAGCCCTGCCACCCCAGCCCTGCTCGCTCCATTGAGCAGCCTGGGGGCTCAGAGGTGCTCTTGAACCTGACACCAGCACCCCGCAGCAAACACAGGGCCTGTTGCTCTGGCACAAGCTGGCGGCAATAGCCACTGTTCCTTACACGCTGCAAGAAGGTGTTGCAGCAGCACACGGGCGCGGGTTGACGGTGCACACAGTGCTGCGCAGGGCTGGAGGGAGCGGGGGGAAGAGCTCCGTGCTGAGCCACGGGGAGCCCTCTCGGAGCTCAGTGCCTGGTGTCGTGGTGCTGGCACAGGCACAGCTTCTGGTGTGGGTCAGTGAAGGGGAAGGGGAGGAAGGCACACGCTGCGCCACACCATGTCCTGCTCTGTGGACAAGGGTCACGCTGCAAAGAGACAAAACCAGGGATGGTGGGACAAACCATAACAGGGGAAGGAGGAGGCAGCCTTGTGACTGGTAAATGGTAAAAAGAAAACTACCGAGAGCGTACGACTATGTAAAAGCCCGCTGTGCTGTGCCGTGGGGCTGAGCTGGGCCCTGGAGATGGGCTGCGGTGGGGTCTGACTTGCAGGGCAGAGGCTGGAAGGTGCCAGGCATCCTCTGTGCTTCGGGCACGGGGCTGAGGAGCCCCATCCCCTGCTCCAGCAGAGTGGGCTGAGCAGTACACGAGCTGCCTGGGTCCCTGTGAGCTGAAAGCTGCCGCTGCCCTCTTGTCTGGCCAAGGCCTGGCACAGCTGGGGGCCCAGTGACTCCAGCGTGCTACATCCCTTTCCCCTGGGGAAGGGAGACGTGTAGCTCACTGCAGGCAAACGCCAGCAGAATGAGGAGATGATATTTGATTCTTGATGATAAAAGCCTCATGCTGAAAGGTGTGCCAAAACCCCTGCTTTGCCTATGCCATGGAGCAGAGCAAGTCCTGTGTATTGGCAGTGGCAAACCTGTGAATTTCTCAAAAACTCAGTGCATCGTACACTCAACATTGTGAAATAAGCAAAAACATTTTCTAGTAAAGGCACATATGGGTGAAAGTTTCAGAATGGAAATGAGGCATTGAGGGGAGACAGTGATGGCCCTAGATATGTCAAATGGGAGAAAAGGTGCAAATGATGGTACTTCAGCCCCAGCCATGCAGGTAGCTATGTCAGTTGCCGATGCCACTTTCCTTCGAGAGAGCGGAAGAAAAAAAAGGGAGCCTGGAGAGGCAAAGTGCAAGTGCACTGTGTGTGTGCATGCAGCCTGATGGTACAATGAAGCTGATACTAAGAGCAAGCACCCAGGGAAGAACTGGTCCTGTTCCTTCTCACCCTCCCACCCTGTTCCTGGTGATGACCAGCTGTGCCCAGGCCAGGCTGGGTGCCAGGGCACTGGGCTGGCACCGCTCCCATTTCCCAGTGTGCGATGAGGCGGTTTCTGCTCCCGTTGCTCTCCCAGATGGCTTCCTTGGTGGCACAGAGGAGCAGCCCTGGCTCAGGGCAGCAGGAGAGCTCACCGGGCAGCACCGCAAACTCCCCTTTGGCCAGGCTTCACCGGCACCCTGCCATGGCACCCACACTGATCTCAGGTAGGGTTGAGTGCTTAAGTGTCTTTGAAGTTCAAGTCTCCTTCTCCAGAGACATCCAAACCCGCCTGGACGCATTCCTGTGCTGTCTGCTCTGGGGAACCTGCTTTAGCAGGTGGGTTGGACTGGATGATCTCCAGAGCTGCCTTCCAACCCCAACCATTCTGTGATACGAGCCTGTGAGTGCTCACTCACCCCCGCCGCTGACTCAGGCTCTGCCCATTTAAAAGCTGCCGACCCTTGGCACTTCTCCCTCCCCTCGGCTCCAGGTCCAGCGGTGGGTCAGCAGCACGGACAGGGCATTTGCTCCGGTCCCTTCAGCTCATGGCAAGATACCACCAATGGTTTCAGAGCACATTAAGACTTGGGGCACTGAACGATGGTTAGCTTGCCCAAGCTTGCGGTATCACCAAAGAGCAGTTCCTCTGCCCCTCTCCACCCCCCATCTTCCTGCATGTTTCCTCCAGCTCCTGTGTTACGCTGTTTTTGGCTGTCGGGGGCTGGCTGCGGTGGGCGGTGAGCCTGGGGCAGGCAGCGAGGGCGGCCATGCGGGAGGTGGAGTGGGGAGGCCCGCCCTTCCCAAGGGCAGTGCAGATTTGGGCAGCTATCTGGCATTATTTCCCCCCAGCCCTGTTTTCGTGGCTGCCCAGCTATGATAGAGAGTGTTTTCTCACACAGCCTCAGCCCTGCTCTCCTCTCACATCATAAGCCGCACTGACCAGGCACCTCTCCAGTCTCACAGTGCCAGCCAGATGATAAGCCTGATCAAATTGCGTATCTGCAGGGAAATGGGTTATCAGGCAGTTTCTCAGCTAGTACAAAACCGCGAGCAGCAGGGCCACAGTGCTCGCACCACGCCAAAGCCAGCCTGCGCCTCCAAACAGAGGGTCCATGGGCTTTTCCACGGACTGCAGCTGCAGTTTTCTTTTTTCTCTTACCAGCTGCCCAGGTCGTGCTGAAACTACAGACCCCTTTAGCCACATGAAAACTAAAATGCTAAGGAAATGGGGGCAGGTACTGGCCCATGCTGCCCAAGCAGCCCTGAGCTGGCTCCAGCCTCAAAGCTGAGCTCCCAGCTTCCCGCAGCTGTGTGGGTTTCATCTAAACAGCATGTCCCCATCACCCTTCCCCTTGGTTTGCTCCCATGCAGGTGATTTCCATGCAATTTCCATCAGAAGGAGCCAGGTGTATTTAAGCTGCTGGGCTGGCGGCACTGGGGAGGAGTGAGAGATGGTTTTGGGAAGGGTTGATGGCCTTTTCTGCCTTAGCAGCCTGTGCTCTGAGAGGCAAAGAAGCAGGTCTCCTTTAGCTTATACCTCCTAAAGTATTTCACTTCTGTTGTTTAGGGGTGACAGCATGTTAAGGGATGTCATTTTCTGTTCTGATGCATCTGTGGGACGTGCATTAGCCCTGTGTGGGCTCTTTCTGGGACTATGTGTGTGAGATACCTGCTGGGCTGTATTCTGCTGTTAAAGTTTGCTAGTCAGGAAAGTGTTCTTTCAGTTAAATGCTTCTCTTTTGTCTCTGTTTCCTTTGGGGGGGTGGTGTTCTTTTTTTCCTGGCTTGCACAAAGTTAGGTTTGTCTGGGATATCTCAGTAACCTGTTGTCTCTAGCTACTTTCAACAGAGACCAGATCACTTTCAAACCTCAACAGGTCATGAGGGCAAGACCTAATTTTATTTGTGCAATACACTTTGTACTGCACCTCTGCTTCCTGTTTGTTCCTGATGTGACCCCTCTCTGAAGACTCCCCCTTTGCACAGGCCAGTATGTGCTTGTTCAGCCTTGCAAGAGCTCCCTCTATATTTTATTCTCTGGTCCCTGTAAATTATTTTTGAAGAACCTTTTGGTTGCAAAACAGATTAAGGTACCGTCAGGCTGAACAGACTTTCTTCTAGATAAATTTTTGGATTAATGTTGACAGACTGTGGAAAAACTTGCTGCACTGCAAGAAAGTCTCTTTTAAGTAGGTGTGGGGGGGCAGCTTTTTCTTGACAAATGATTGTTGCTCTTTTTTGTTGATCATTTTAATTGTCACCATGCCCATGGGAACTCAGTGTCAGCAGAAGCTGTAGTGCCTGTATTGATCCTAAACTGACAGTAAGAACTCTTACATCCTAATGAAAATATCCTGAACTCAGTTATTTTGCCTTAAGGCCAGAGGGTTGACTGTCTTAGTAAAATGACAGACAGATCCACTCTTTGCAAAATTAGCATGATTTTTAATCAAATGCAGGTTTGCATTGTTGTGACAGCTCATTTTGCAAAGAGCACTTGAATAAGATTCAGGCAGTGAGGCTATGGTGGTTGCTGTTCAGATGTTTCTTTAATGAACTTTTAATTCTCATAGAGGCAACTGAAGCAGCCAGTGACTGTACAGTTATAGCAGACGCCTGGGCAGTGTGTGAGCCCCTGCGCCTTTCCCAGAGCTTGCTGGTTTGGGTATGACTTTATCCAACTCAATGTTTATGGAGCTTAGTAAGGGGAAAGCTCCTATTGTCTTATTTCAGCTTTTCCCTGTGGAACAGAGCTTGCACTGGATTTCTTCTGACCCTCAGAGTAAGTGTGTTGGTGACAGCTGTGATCAACACAGAGGCGCTTATAATGTTGATGAACAAAAACAGCTGCTGGAAAAAAAAGGGAAAATATGTGATGTTGTTCCTGGAAAACTGCATATAGCTTTATAAAGTGATGCTGCAGCTTAGCCCTACGAGGACTTCATTTAAGCCTGTATGGGACCCATCTCTTCAGTCACAAGGGTTTAAAAGACATCAGTGCTTAGCAGGTTTGGTTTGGGTTGATGGTCACTTGAAGCAGTGCCTGTGTAAATAGATGTGTTTCTGTAAGGTTTGAAAGTTTAACTTTTTAGCACTACAACTCCCTTAAGGTTTGTTCTGAGCTTTCAGAAGTAACTGGCAGCTCATTAACAGCTTTTTAGTAGCACTGAAAAGCACTGGAGGGAAGCAGCACAGGCCATCTGGAGCCCTTGGCTTTGCTGGGCAAAAGACGTGTTTTGCCAGATATTAGCTCGTGCACTGCAACAGAGGGTGCAGTCCTGGGTGTTTTCATTTCACAAAGAAAAATGTGTTATAATCTCTTCTATAGATGAGATGTGAAGCATCGGGTCATTTTGATTACACCGTGCTGGCAGGCCGGGGGTGAGAGAAGGGGAGAAGTCTTCTGGCTCCTCTTGACCTGCAAATGGACAACTCTCTGCCTTTTTTCCTATCACAAACACAAGCTGATAGCAAGCACTTCATATCAAAGTCACAACCAGCTTATCAAAACACCTATAAAACTTTAAAGAAAATGAGCATGCGTGAGTTGATTTATATCTAAGGTGGCCAGCACTAACCGGGCGCTGTTTGTGCCGTTTGCAGGCATGGCGGAAGCGCTGGTTCGTGCTGCGCAGAGGCCGCATGAGCGGGAACCCCGATGTGCTGGAGTACTACAGGAACAACCACTCCAAAAAACCCATTCGGATCATCGACCTCAACGAGTGCGAAGTGCTGAAGCACTCAGGGCCCAACTTCATCAAGAAGGAATTTCAGAATAACTTTGTCTTCATCGTGAGAACCACCTACCGCACCTTCTACCTGGTAGCCAAAACTGAGGAGGAGATGCAGATCTGGGTGCACAACATCAGTCAGATCTGTAACTTCGGGCATCTAGAAGATGGCACAGGTAGGATCATGCTCACCTTGGGGGTTGGGAGGATGACCAGTGTCTGGGCTGTTCCGCAGCAGCACCCAGGCTGAGAAGAAACATGGACCTTGCTGCTGGGGCTGGGCGGGTGCTGTGGGACTTTGTTTTCTATAGCTCCACACAGCACTGAGGCGCTGCTAAACCCTGATTTGAAAGTTATCAGGGATCTCGCTGCTGGTGGGTAGAAATGATAGCTGGCTGCTTGGTCTCAATTTGATGAAGCCATTCCTGCTAGAATAAGCAGCGGGTCGTGTTTATGTGAAAAGCTGACTGAGTGTTATCTTCTGGGGCTGTTTATTTCATTACATGTCCCATATTCATTTAGTTTGGCTTAATGTAAGACACCTGTTCCAGGAAAGTGTCCTGCGAAACTTGTGCTTTCTCAGGCTTTTTCTGGATGTGGAATGTGCACAGACTTGTGTGTATATGCACATACATAAATCAGTGACAAAAATACTGAGCTGTCTTCATCTATTAATGAGAAGAAAAATAAAGAAAAGGCAGAGGATAGGTGAGTGTTAGAAGTGTGTGTCTAGACTTAAGAGACAGTGCTGCCAGTGAAGCATAAAATTAGCCTGTTTTGCTAGGACCTACCCCAGTATATACTCAGTAGGGTGAATTTCTTGGAAACCACCCAAGAATTAACCACTCTAAGATGGATGCAGCCAGTAATTAAAGTCAGGACCTGTATCATCATTAACCTGCCTTTCAAATGAGACAATCAGGCTCAGATAACAGCAATCTGTAGTTCCCTTGACATTTCCAAGGGGCAGATGCAGCAGCAATTTGAGAGCTTCATAGGAAGTGAGTCAGAAGGAAGTCCTTTGCTGTGATAAAAGGCAGTGCAAGAGCAGAAGAGGGTGCTGATGGAGGGACTGGATCCCAAGGGCAGTAATGTGTTTGGGGGTATCATAGTGTGGCCAGGCAGATTATTCTGCCGTGGTCCCTGTGCTGCTGCGCCCACACTGCTGCTGCTGTCTGCGACTGCCACATGCTGTTGCCTCTAACTTGAGAGGAGACAAAAGGCTACCGTGAGATGTTTCGTTTTAATCTACCCTAGTTCCTGGCCCGCTTTAATCTTCTCTTCGGTAGTTTATTCTGAGGGGAAATGGGAGTGGAAAGAGCACGGCAGAGCTTCTATTATAAATCTGATGTCTGCCCTTTCTCAGTCACTTTAGAAACCACCAGGAAAACGTGCTGACACAGTTTTATGTGCCAGTACAAACTGCCCATGAATGCAACTTGCAATCTGGAGCTGGTAGCTTTGAGGGATTGGAATCAATAGCCCTGTGAAGCATTGATGTAATCAGGGTTATTCAGTAACCCCTTTCCTACTGATCTGCCTTTGACACTGAGATGTTGCTCTTGCATTGCTATTTCTGGTGCAGTATTATTTTAGACACAATTTCCCCAGTTACTCTGAACTGAAGGTAAGTCTTTCCCTGCGAAACAGAAAACAGAAAAATACTGTTTTCTCTCAAATGTATATGCAGACTTCTGCTGGCACTGTGAGGATGTGCATAGGGAGAGGTGATCAGTGCCAGAGAAGCTGAAGCAGCAGCTGTCCCCAGGATAGATGCATTTATAGTGGGACATGTCTGTTGTGCTGGTACAGCGCAGCATTGCTTGTAAGACTTACACATGGGTGATACTCAGAGTATTCCACAGTGCTATTTCTCTCCCACCAGAGATTGCCAGTGTAGAAGCTGACCGATGAGGAGTGACAACCCTTGGTGTGGCAGTTGGGAAAGCTGACATCCCAGCTGTCCGCTCCATTCAAGGCTGATATTATCCCCCAGGAAGTTCGGCAGTGCAGAGCATTTGCCTTGGTTCAGTATAAAGTCTGGCACCTGAATTTACAGCCCTCATCACACACCACATAAGCTGAGCTTCCAGCCATGCACTTGTTGTATCTCTAGTGGCGAACAGCTCGTAAGATCTTCTATTTATCCTGCGGTTCATGCCGATGAGGTCAGGTCTGGGGTGTATTCAGGTCAGGCTGTAGGGCACAATCAGATCCTCTGTTTTAAAACTGCACGGTTCCACACGTTGCACATCACATTTCAAAGAGTTCCTAATTGCTTCAGCTTTTTGGAAGCACCTAAATCCCCTAAGAGCCTGTAGTTCTAAACAAATTACCTTTACAAATTAACATAAGAAGAGCAAAAGTCTATTAAATGCCATATACTTTTTTTAACTTCAGTGCTACTGTGATAAAAAAAATAGTCTCTGAAATGAATCATCAAAAGAAAGACACACCAATTGCAGGAAACTTTAATAAGCTGTTCTGTGTATTATAATGATTATCAAAGCCAATATTATATGGTAAAATCAATCATTCTTAATCCTTGCATCTCTGAAAACTTGCTGTGACTTTGAGGCCAAAACCACATCTGCTGCTTTCTCTGATTAGTGCACAGAAAGTGCAGCCACAGGTTTGTGCAGTGGCTCGGCTGTAAACACGGTCCTCTTGTTCCCGGTCAGTCCCTTCCAGTAGCACAGAAGCTGGACAAACAGCCAGGCCCTGCTCACCAGCAGCCTCTGGTCTGACAAGTAAGCAGCCAGACACCGACCAAGGCTGGCGAGAGTGCAGCTGGCCCTGTGAGGACAGCTTTTTGGTCAACAAGAGCGGGGCTGGCACTGCAGGCAGATGTCAGGAAGCACCTGGGAAGGCGGCTGTCGGGAAGGACTGTCCAGCAGCAGCCCCTGCGCTGGGCACTCGGCTGCCACCAGAAGCAGCTGCTGGCTGAGCAGGACAGGGGAGCTGGCACCTTTGCTGGAGGAGAGAGGAGGAGGCTTCCCTCCCTGTTTTCATGCTATTTCTGTGTAGAATCTTCCTTCTCTGGTGAAGGCTCCCAGTGGAGCAGTCAGTCCCCAGCCCCACAGGACCTGTGTCCACACAGAGGATCAACATGAGTCTTGAGCTGAGTGGCTGTGCAGGGGATGAAATCAAGTGAGGTGGCCGTGGGACATCACGTGCACGCTTTTTTCTATATGCAAGCTGAAACCCCAGTTGACACAATGCAATATAGCAGCTTTTCATTGGAGAAGCTGCTGTGAAAGTTGTTTAGCCATTTTCATTAGAAAGCCTTACTTCTAAAGGTTGTGCATTGTAGTTGTGCATTGAATGTTCCTCCAGGCCATGCCTTGGCAGGTAGCTCCTCAGCACAAGAGGGACCTTTCTTCTTGGGTTCACTCTTCCTTCTTCCACAGGCTCCAGGTATTGTTCCACATCCCATGTAAACACCTTGTTCCTTTTGGATGCAGCCCTTGTCTGAAGGTCCCTGCTGATCTCCATCACTCCCCTGTTGCTTTCCTCTCTTCTAGAGCACTCAGGGCCACAGTGGAGCCTGATGTCCCTGCCGAGACCCCCTCACTGCTGCCCTCCCTGCACAGTGCATAGACCAGGCCATTGGCAGGGCCACCCTAAGTGACAGGTTACCCTTGGGTCCCTCTTGGCTGCTGACAGTTGGATTAGAGCATTTCTGCTCCTCCACCTTCCCCTCACCTCTGTTTGCTCTCTTGTTCTCACCCATCCTTGCCCACTGCTGGGACTGACTCCCTTTCTGCCTGTTTCTCTGATGGGGTTTTTTGCCTCCTTATATGTCTCTTCTATTATTTATTATTATTATTATTGTTGTTGTTGTTGTTGTTGTTGTTATTTTGCCTGTGTGCACAGACTCTGCTGTGCCACGGGGATGGTTTGATTCCCCAGGACCTTGCTGCAGCATTGCTGCGCAGCATCTCTCCCGGCCAGGGCACCCTGCGGGGAGCAAAGCGAGCTGGGAGCCCCACATTGAGGGGCTGTCTGGAGGGACTGAGCTCTCCTTGCAGAGAGACACTCTTTCTCCTGAGTGTCTTCACTTTCTTCCCCCACTCTGCTCCCACACACAGTGGGGCAGGCAGGGTCCTCTTGCACAGGAGCTGAGGTGGTTCCTCCAGCCCGTGCTGAGGACGGGCACTGGGGCTGCTCCCTGCACACTCCTTCCCAGCAGGAGGAAGCCCCTTCTCAGCTGCAGGGACTCAAGGCTGCTCTTGAATGTCAGGCTGTGGCCAGGAGGTGTGGGTGGCATTTCTATCTCCTTGGCATGGCCATGGAGCCTGGTGGGGGGTTGCTGCGAGCAGAACACCCTCTATTTCACTGTGTCCTGCCACTGCTGTTGTACTGTAACAATTTTGGGGGAGCTGGCTGGGGTCTGTAGCAGGAGGGAGAACGCCTCTGTTTCTCCTAGCAATGGCCCCACATTGATGGGGAAAATCACCATAGAGGACGATGATGGTCCACATCTTCCATGGTGACTTTCTCTGTCCATGCAAGGCAGAGATTTTTTGCACTGGTACCCACCAAAGCAGTTATTTTGGCAGCCGGAGACTCCTGCTGTCTCTCTGGCAAAGGGGAGGGCAGGCACCAAAACTGTTCTCTGTCTTCTCACTGTTGAAAGTGGCCATGCATAATTTATTCTACCCAGATGCTGTTGTGGTACAACTTTAATGCATGCTGATTTGGTTACCAGAAGAGCTGGCAGGGACCAGGACGGTATGTTAGGAGCTGGCTGCAGCTCCCTGAGCCCCTAAGGTTAGAAAAGGGCAGGCCTGTGCTGTCCCCATCCCTCCCTCCTGCTTGCAATGTTTGCCATGTGGTCTGCAGCTCACAGCCCTTCCTGATGGGATAATCTGTGGCTAAACCCTGTGAGTACCAGATGGAGTTCAAGCCTGTTCATTCCCTGTGTTAATAATCCAGAACGTCATTAATTTTTCTCTCTTATGCATTGTGGCAGTTTTTAGTTGTTTGGCTGTGTCTTTTTTTTGTTTTTTTTTTTTTTAAATGTGGTCAGATGGTGATGTGAACATGCTTTTCTGAGATCCCTATGGAGTTTGCTTGGTGCATATTTGATCATCCTCAGCTTGCAAGACAGCTCTCAGAGTCCAAGATTTGAAAGCAGAATTACTGTCTGAGCCAGCACAATGAACATGAGAAAAGTTATTTTTCAGATGGAAAGGCTGCAGCCCTCAGCTCTGCTTTGCAAATGTGAAACCCCATAAAAGCCATTCTTTCCAGATGCTCACTGCTGAAATCCCACTGCTATAAGCACCTGCTCAAAATTAAGCAAATGCTTTGCTTAAGCTTGAATTTAAGCATGTGCTTATGTGCTTTGCTGACTTGGGGTCCATCACTGCACCAGACCTGCAAAGCTAAGGGGAGGAAGCAGCAGTGACTCAGTACTGGTAGATGGGAAGGAAAGGGGCAGCTCCCTCCCCAGTTTGAAGGGATGAGGTGTGGGGTAGCACAGGGGGAAAAGATCAGATGTTTTACTCTTCTTCTGAGATGAGGATGATGGGCTGAAGCTTGCCGTGGCTGGTGTGGAAGTCTGGGTCACCAAAGGGTTTTGTTTGTGTGCAGTCATGTTGATGTCTAACCACCCAAGTCTTGGCAGCTCTCTCCATCCCTCCTGACCTGCTTGCACATACACCTGGCACCTCCCAGGCCTGAGAAGTGACTGCAATAACCCAGTGCAGTGTCAAGGCTTCTGGCTGTGTGGAGCTGAGCACAAGGTAGAACCTGACGGAGGATCTCAGGATATCACCACGCAGGATGCACCCACAGCATGCACATAGATGGTCAGGGGCAAGTTCCCAGTATTTCCAGCAAATTCTGGATTTCAGTGTTAGGGAAATATGCCTTCTTGCTATGCTTTGAAAGCATGTTTATGCTTGGTTTGCTTTTATCAGCAGTAGCTGGTTTCTTGTGTTTGTTTTTGCTGCCGGGTTTTGAATTCTGAGGAAGAGTTTTGCAGTTTTGCAGACTCTGGTGGTGTCTGTGCTTCAGCCAGAGAAACACACATCCACTGCCTAGCCCCATGCATGTCGGGGGCAGCCAGTGAGCACTGCCTGGTCCTTGTGTAGCTCTGGTGATGGAACCACCATGCAGCAACCTGAAACTTCATTAGAAAAATCATATTTTCTAATTGAGGGCTCATGATTCCGGTGCTGCTGGCTGAACTTGCTCCCAGGAGCAGATGCATTTGCAGAGCTGCTCTGCAAAGACACCCCAGGGCCTTCCCATTCCCACTCCACAGCTGCCCCCAGTGGGAAGTCTCACTTGCACTGAGGACTTGAGTTTTGAGTCAAAATGCCCCAAAAGCGAGGCCAGAGGCCACACTTAGCCCTAACTCTGTGAGCTCAGCCACCACCCCTTTGTTTACAAATATATAAAGGTTTAGTGTCAGGAGGATGGAGCCAGGCTCTTCTTGGTGAAAACCAATGGTGGGACAAAGAGTAATGGGTTCAAACTGGAACATAAGAGGTTCCACTTAAATTTGAGAAGAAACTTCTCAGTGAGGGTGGCAGAGCCTGGCCCAGGCTGCCCAGGGAGGTTGTGGAGTCTCCTTCTGTGCAGACATTCCAACCCGCCTGGACACCTTCCTGTGTAACCTCATCTGGGTGTTCCTGCTCCATGGGGGGATTGCACTGGATGAGCTTTCCAGGTCCCTTCCAATCCCTGACATTCTGTGCTTCTGTCCCACCTGCAGGGACAGAGCTGGGAAAGCAGCAGCACCAGACTTGTCCCTGCTGCCTGGTGATGCTTGGGCCAGATGGGTATGAGTCCCTCGGCTGCGTGCTGCCAGTGACGAGCAGCCTTGTTGCTCGGAGGTGAAGCCAGAGCTGAGCAGGTGGCTGGCTCTGTGCAGCCCAGACCTGCTCCTCTCCCCTCGCTGTGCCAGAGCGGGGCACTGGGGTGTTATGCCCGGGGAAGGTGTCACTGAGCACAGGCTCCCCTGTGCCATGTGGCCTCCAGAGAAGCAGGGTCCCTTTCCTCAGCAGAGCCAACGAGCCTCCTGCTGGGCAGCAGCAGCTGCAGCACCGCTCTCGTGGCTTTGATCTCCAGCCTAGAGAGGCCTAAGGAGTTTGCAGACAAGTTCAGAGGTGCAACAAATCTGGCTGCTCCATGAGTGGCCAAGCTCAGTTTTGTCCACTGAGATATAGAAAGTGGGAAGAAATCAATCCCTTGTCACCATGAGTTTGAAGTGTTGGAGATTAAGTATTTGTGTTAGAGAAGTCCTAAAAAATACTTGATAAAACAGGGCACTCTGTGTCAGGTCTTTGCTCAGCAGGGGCTGTCTCCATTGCTGTCTGCAGGAGGGATGTTGTAGCCATGCAGGAGTGGAGGCCCCCAGAGCAAGGGGTCTGCCCCCTCAGTTTGGCAGCTGACTTACCCAGCCTGGGCAGGAGGAGCAGCTGCAAAATTAGGCTCCTCTTTCCCTAGAATCAGTTTTTTGCCTTGGCCCACTGCTGCCTTGGTGTCAAACATCCCTGGTAAAAAAGCAAGGTGGTGATCGCCAGGAGAGGCTGTGGGCCAGGGCGAGTCAGACCTGTCTCTCAGCCAGGGCTCTTCTCTTTGCAGGTTCCGTGGAGAGCTTGTCTCACACAACCTCATCCCCGCAGCCCTCGCCGGCCGCCTCCACCCACACCTCCCGCATCGCCGATCCCTCCTTCTCGGTTGACCACGCTGCTGCTGACGCCTTCACCGCAGAGGAGACCCACAGCGAGTCGGAGTCAGTCTTCCTCCCTGACTACCTCTTCCTCTCCAACTGCGAGTCGGGCAAGCTCAGCCACAACAGGTAGGTCTGGGGTCTGCCAGGTGCATCAGGCTGCCTGCCCAGTGATACCCTGGGAAACTGGGGCAAACTGGTCCTCGAGCCCTGCTGCTCAGAGTAGGCTTCTGAGCACAACAGGGGACCATTAGCCTAACCCAATTTACGGGGGGCTTTTCATAGCACAGATTAGCAGTTGAGTGTCATATGTTGGTCCTGGCCCTTTCCAGGGTGAATGGCTGGGCACGTCATGTATGGCCTCTCTCAAGATGCCCTTTCTGCCTGCTGCTGCCCAAGGTGCTCCCAGAGTGCCCTGTCCCCCAGCACAGCTCAGGGTGGACTTTCCACAGCCATAGGGAAGGGACAGATTTTGTCCCAAACAATGGGCTTATTGTTTTGGTTGGGTTTTTTGCTGTGCACTTGCTCACTTTCAACCAGGAGAAAAGGAAAGTGTAGGTCCTGACCTCTGTCTCTGTGCAGGTGTGACAGCTGGTCAAATTCAGACAGATCTCTGGAGCAAACCTCATCGGATGATGTTTTCGTGGACTCCTTGCAGTCTCAGCCCTCCTTGTACCTTGTACAGCCATCCAGTGCTGGCACTGTGCACCAGGATGGGGCCCCACTGGCAAATCACAGCGCTGTGTCCAGAAGCATAGACATTAACGGGCCGTCTAGTGACCTTTCCTCCTCTTCTCCACTGCTGGGGACACCGCTGACACCAACCTTTCAGATTGACAAGAGCCAAAATGCGCTGCCCTACGGTGTGACCCAGCTGGATGTCCTGTCCAACACGCCCCCACCGCGGCCGCCCAAGCCAACCCACTTCTCGGACAGGAGAGGAGATGAGGTGGGCAGCGGGGCCCTCCAGAATGGGCATGCAGGGCTGTGCCGCGCTCAGGTCACTCTGGTGCCCAGGAGAATCTCCTTGTCCAGCTTAGACAACGTGAGGAACTGGAAAGGTGAGTGCATTTCCAAGAGCCAGCGATGCAGGACCAGTGCGAGGGATGGAGCTGTCCCTGAGCACGGAGTGGGTGCCCAACTCCAGTTGTACCTCCCTATCCAACCCGCTGGGAAATCGTACACCACCCAAAGCAACCTAAAATGCTTGTTTCAAATTAGTTGGTGAGCAGGATTCAGACATGTCCCTCACATTCAGCTCCTGCTCTGTGAAAACCCATCAGTGTGCACACACAGGCAGCAATTCTGTGATCTCTTCAGGGTGCCTCAATGGCATGTTAGTTTTCCATACCCTCTCCCTCTCCAAAAGAGAAAGCAGCATAAAAACAAAAATGAAAAGCCAGCCGCTGCATCAGGCAAAGCCAAACTCTCTAGGTCAAAATGTGGGCTCGCCCATGGGAAATGCCTTTGTAGCTGTGCTGCTTCCCAACACCCAGTCCTTTCCATAACAGCAGAGTGTCATTTTGCAGCTTAGAGTAAAGAACAGGAAGCCACGGAGACACTGGGGCTGGGATGTAATCCTGGTTGAACCAAGGACTCTGTGTGTCCTTGAGCAAATCCTGCTCTGTCCTTGCACTTCGGTCAGGGTAGGCTGGAAACCCGCTGCAGAGAGAGGCTCTGCTGCAAAGCAAGTTCTGCTCTGAGCTGAGGTGTCTTTTCCACTTGTTCTTGAAACACCGTAATTGCAAACAAAAATAACTGACAAAACTCCAGAACATCAAGGTGTCAAAAAACAGGAATATGCAGTATGGCACAGGTTTGTTTTGTGGTGCCACAGAACAGAGGGAGGCAGCTGGAATACCTGGCTGGAAATCATCACGTATTATATTTTGCAGTGATGTGTCATTTTCGATGAGGAAAAAAGTGTAGGTTTTTAAGAACAAGCATCCTTTAGACTCCTGTAGTATGAATGACCAACTGATGTTTTGGGCCACCAGATCTTCCTCTTAAAGCTAAAGTAAGGAGACCTCTGTCCAGCCTGTTCATCAGTGTGCAAACAATTATTGGAAGGTTTCTAGAGAAGCACCCATCAGTGGAATTGGTATTTTTAATTATCAGTTATTTGGTTGCTCTCTGAAAGGTGCTGCTCTTGCTTCTGCACATGTGCTGCTCTAATGCTGTCAGCGTGCTCGAGACAGTTAATGTTCCTTCATCCCAATTTATGCCAAAATGTTTTTAAGAGGATTAAGTGGCCAAATGTCATGTTCTGCTACCATGCTGCAAGGTTATCTCTGCCTGACAGGGGGCAGCAATGAATTAATAAGTGCTGCTATTTTTTTCTTACCTTAAGTGCAGCTGAAACTATTTGAAAGGTTAAACTCTGAATTAAAATGTGTTTAACAAGAAAAGCTGGAAAAAAGGGAGAAAGAAGCTGTTCCTGACCAGCTCCCAGAATGAGCCCACTTGAGTTATTTGCTTTATTTTTTGCCCTTGGCAGCATGTAAAAGCTGCGCAGATGTAATTAACCCAGTGCACAGACAGTGTGTGCTGCTTGCAGTGCCGTGAAGGGAAGGAGCTGCGCACGTGTAAGGCACCTGCGTCCTGGCATCTACTGGAGTGTTGTGCATTAATGCCTTTTTGCCAAAATAATGAATAAATGTAGCTGTCCCAGGACAGTGAATGTGTATATCTGAATATATATCCGCACTAACATTATTGCTCTGTTCTTGTTTAGCATTTTTGCCTTTTATGCTGATACTGCCACAAAGAGCTCCAGTTGCAGTGGAGTATTGGTGTCTCCACTGAAAGCAGGGGCTGGATTAGCATGGTTGCAGGGTGTTAAAGCATTCCCACAGAAAAGCCATTTTCTGCACAGAAAGTAATTTTCCAGAGAAGGATGGTAGTCGTAAGCAGCTTCAGCTGCTGGTCTTCTATGCACTGAATGCCAGATTTCAATTTTTTTCTACCTTTTGCTTCAAAAATAAAATAGACCATGACAAATGCCAGCCTGCACAAGGGGACACTGTGACTAGTGAGCTGTTCCCTGGCTCTTTTTTCCCCATCAGCTTGAGCCACTTGCACCACATCAGCATTTCTGGGTGACAAAGAGGAATATTTCTCTCCTACCATTAAGTTTCCCCTGTACCCTCTGTACAGTAACATGTGCTTCCCTGGCACCTTACACGTGAGGTTCCCACATAATTTTCCAAACATTAATGGATTAATATTCCCTATAGTCCCATTTCATATAATTTCTCCAACTTGACAGATGGGAAAACAGAGTGGGACTACAGCAGGAACTTGGTTTCGTCATACTTAAAATAGATGTAATTGCTCTTGAAATGCTACTGATTTGATTCTGGTCTTAAGTGTCATTGGATTTCCTCATTGAGGATAAATACTAGGAGTTATGGAATCTTTATAAAGCTCTAATTATTTTAGGACCATATGCTTTACTCCAGAATTATCTCTGTATCGTTGGGCTGCCTTATCACATTTTTAATCACTTTTTTTTTCCTTGCAGCAGACATGGAAGGCAGTTCCTTAAGAAGTCGGGATAAGAGGCTCAGCTTAAATTTGGTAAGTACTCTGCTTGCACAAATTTAAAACACTGACACATGACAAACTTCAGAACGCGAATCATTTCACTTCCTGGTATTCAATCATTCCTCTCCTGTGTTCAGCAGAAGAATGAAAATAAAATGGAATAAGCACTTGGTTTTGGGCAACTTCTGTGCTGCTTCTTCACAGCCACAAAAAGACTTTGAGAGAGGAGGGAGTGGGAGGCCACAATGCTGAGCACCCTGTTTTTAAAGCAGGTGAAACCAGGTCTGTTGTGAAAAAGGATACCAGTAGAATTAAACTGTTGACCAGCAGCACCTGAGAAAACTCCTTATCTCTTGAAAAAAGGGTCTAAAGAAGCCTATCCTTTCATCATCCTGAGGGGTATCTTCTCTTTAGGACACAGGAAAGTCTCTGCTCTCAAAGCACTTGTGATTCAGGGCTCTGCCAGTCCAAAGCTTCCTGGCTCAGCCTTTGACAGACATGGTTATATGTGGCACCATCACACGTCACGCAGCCGGCCTTCTGCCTGCTGCTGAACACTCTGTTCTGTGTGGGAGATCCTTTGCTGCTTATATGTAAGTTCAGGTGGTGGGCAACTTATATGATTTCTAGTGTTTATTCTCAGCTATCAGAAGTCACATGTATGTCTGTGTATCTGCTCTCTCATCTTCCACGTTGGCAAAAATCTAGTTCATAAGATGCCCTCCGTTCAGACATTTTTTTGTATGAAGGAGCCTCCTTTGTTGTATAGGTCAGAATTACTGCTGGGAGAGTTAAGTGCAGTCTCACTGAATTTGGAGCAGTTAACCTACTTAAGTCACCAATAAGTTTGTTCCTCGTTTCCAGCAGTGACGCGCGAAGCTCAGAAGAGGACTTTGCCAAAGCTGCAGCCTGCATCTGAACTTATAGATTTGTCTCGTGTCTTTCCAGGTTGCACCTCTTGGAAAGGGTCACGCCAGGACCCTCCTGGCCTGAGGCCAGGCACAGATCTGTTGCTAGCTCACCCACCTCCTGGCTTGCAGGGGGTTAGCTATTCATTTATTGACCCGTTTATCTTTTCCTCCGTTGCTCCTGAAGCCCTGTCGATTCTCCCCGCTCTACTCAACTGCTTCGGACAGCATGGAGGACAGCTACGTGCCCATGCGCCCCAGCACCTCTCCGTCTGCGCCCAGCTCCGACTGTTCCTCTGACGGCTACATCCCCATGAGCCCCGGCTCAGCCACCTTTACGTTCCCTGTTGTCAGCACTGAAAAACTCACCAGCCCATTACCTGAGCTTCCCTCAGACCTGGAGCCCCCTCCGGTGAACCGAGACCTCAAGCCTCGTCGGAAACGTAAGCCCAGGCCTAAAATGCATTTGGCGGCCAGGGGGTCTTGATAGTGGGACATGGGTGACCTCCTTTGATAGTGTCATTGCACACTTTAAAGTGCTTCCCACTCTAGCAAAGGGGTTGAATTGCTGTACAAGTGGCATATAAGC
This sequence comes from Streptopelia decaocto, assembly GCF_964273445.1. Taxonomy (NCBI): domain Eukaryota; kingdom Metazoa; phylum Chordata; class Aves; order Columbiformes; family Columbidae; genus Streptopelia; species Streptopelia decaocto. Next base: position 5,760,746 of record NC_138665.1, read on the forward strand.
CTGTAGCATGGGATGCATCTGCAGGGTCTTTTGTGAGCAGAGGAAGAGTGTCCATGCCTACTTTTGCAATCAGAGATTGGTTGGCTGCGTGTGGTGCGTGGGTTCAGACCCACTGGCTGCGAATCTCCAAATACATGTAGCCTTGGACAGCAGACTAATTCCTGCAGCTCTGAAGTATGCGTGCTGCTGTCTCACCAGCTCCCTGACCTTCCAGGAACAGGACATCCAAACACTCAAATACTCAAACTTGATGTGTGGGCTGTTGGGCAGGCACAGCTGTCTTGGTTTAATTAGGAATTTCCTGTGGATGCTTTTACTGATGGTAAATTTCCACTACTGCTTTTCATGGCACCTCCAAAATCTGGGTTGCGCTTCCAGAGGATATACTGGGGACAAAATTCAGCTTTACAGTGGAGAAATTGCCTAAGCCTAGCCTACATTAAAGCTCTTTGGGCTGCAGAGCCACAGGGCTGCTCAGAAATTGGTTCAGGAAATGCTACTCTGAAGTGGGTAAAGAAATTTAGACCATTGCCAGGAAGCAAAGCAAGCTCAGGTCCTTTCTTAAAGGGTTTTGAGAATGAGGTGGAAAAGGTACACGGACTGGAAAGAGGGAATGATCTTGATCTCCACATGTAGGACCTTTTTGTTTAGAAGAGAGCTCAAAACCTGACTTGACCTGTAGGCTGAAGTGGGCTCTCCTCTTGAAGGCAGCATACACAGAGCAGATTTGAGGCAAGCACACAGATCCTGGGGAGCATTTGCTCTCCTTATGCCCATTGTATTTGTTCTGTTATTTTAGGATAAGTTAAGGACTTTGCTTTCCAGCAGTGACTGAAGTGGTCATTTGTTACTGATTTCTGTTTTGGTTTTATCATCATGTTCTGTGAAATACTCTGTTAATTTATTGCTGTTAATATAAAACTGCATTTTTTTTAAACAGTCTGTACTTTTCATTACCTCTGCTATCGGAAATGTAGTTCCTTTTGTGTCTACTTGCAGCACGGCCACCTCCTCTGGACTTAAGGAACCTCTCCACCATCCGGGAGCATGCCGCCGTGACCAGGATGTGGACTGTGCCTTAGTAAGTCAACAAGAAACCTGCTGTTCCAATCTTCTAAGCATTGACATTGTGGAATGGAGTTAAAAATAACTTATCACATCCCACAAGAAACAGTTTCCTGGCAAAGCCCACAAACAAAAATTCCCCAGGGCTCCTTCCAGCACCCCCAGGCTTTTGTTGTCTCTAAAAATCAGGGCTCCCTTTTCACAACAGGCAACTCCAGTGCGCTCAGCATCATGCAGTGATGCTCAGTCTGTTTTGAAGGTTCCTTTTGAAAAGTCTGAATTTGGTCTGCGCTCTGGTGTGGCTTCTGCGATGGCTAAAAGCTTTGCGTGCCTGAATTTCTTTTTTCAAAGTGATAGAGCCATTTTTGTTTCTGAAAATTAATATTGCAAAGGAGAACCAGGGAAGATAAAGATCTGCCTGACTTGTAGCCTGGGTGTAGAGTTCTGCACTGCCACGCAGCAATTCAGACTTGATCTCTTGGTGTGACCTTTTGTCACAGGAAATTGTGGGGTAAAACACGCTTTTGGTCCCAAATTCCAGGTGGTGTGAACAGATGATACTTTTGGGCTCCAGGGGCAGTGAAAGGCTCGTCTTCAAGGAACTCATGAGCTGGGGAGGACTGCAGCCTGCTGGCTGGGGGATCTCAGCGCTCAGAGGGGGAGCCTGGCAGGAGAGTCAGCTGTGCTGAAGGTTGCTTGCAAAAGCCAGGAATTCCCACCAACCTTCTTTGCATACCCGGGACACTCCAAAAAAATGTATTTTTTCACTAGCATGAGTGCCAGACGGGGCGTTTCCACTCCCCCGCCTCAGCTACTCATGTGGAGGGCAAGAGCGAGATGAGATGGGCAGTTTGAGTTGCAGACCTCTCTGAGCCTTACAGTCCAAAGGCGGCGCAGCCCTGCAGCGCTGCCTGCCTACCCCGCAGCCCTGCCAGGGCCCTGGGGTCGCTAGTGCTGACACACTGCGGAGGCCTGGGGGGTAGCAAGCTTGGAGGGAGTTTGCATGGTTTACATTAACAAAACTAAAAAGGAAGTATGCTCAGAACTAATAAAGCAAAAGGAGTTATACTGTTCATGCTGCACGAAGCGGCCACCTGATTTCCTAATAACTAACCCCATTGTGCTGGCTTGCAATAATTTATTCCCGAAATACCTCTGACAGATATGACAGATATTTCCTTGTACAAGGGCTGAGTTGCAGGCATCCCCATAGCACAAATGGCATGTGTTTACACTGTGTTCAAAGCCAAACAAGTTCCTCTGCGTGCACCTCCAGCAGCTGATTAATTCACATTCATCTCCAATATGTGGATACCCGCACAACTAAGTGACTGCCCCATCAGCACATATCACCTGATGAATGATATCTGTCTCTGTGCCCCTTGTTGAAGAATTGCTCCAATGGTTTATGCTTTCTGTCATACCAGAGATGGCAAACTTTGACAAATCCCAGAAAAAAATGAATAAAAACCACTCATAGCAATATAGCACATGCTTTCTAGAACTAAGGAGTGGTTTTGAATATCCTCTCCGTGAAAGCTGCAGCGCTAGTGTGAGTTTATTCACCATATGGACTGTGTCAGGCTTTGGCTTCATTTCAGAGCATCTGTAAGATGCTTCCTTAACCTCTCCTGTGTTTTTCTTCATAGCAATCGAATGAGCTTTATCTCACCAGAAAGAGACGGTATTAATTCAGCAAGAATATTTGCCAATTCAGTTTCCGGAGAAGAGGAAGAAAGTTACATTCATATGGTAATCTTCATTTTCACACAGCCATCCTTTGCTTTATTCTGCTCTGTCACATTGATGGAGAATGCAGAAGTTTGTTTTCGAAGAAAAAATGTTGAGGAGGTTTGTCCTTTGCCTTCTGTTTTTTAAAAAACATGATGAAATGGTTTTAAAGCAAAGACACTGGGACCAATTTACGGAGAGATAAGGGAAGCCCTTCTTCTGTTCTGCAGAACTCAGCTGTTCGCCCACGAATGTTGCTGAGCAGTTCCAAGAGATCACAGGGATCAGCCATATTTACATGAGAACTCTTTAAGGCAAAGGAAAATGAAATCTTTTCACCTTTTAAAAGTGTGCCTTGCAAAATCTCGCAGGAAATGACAGAAAGCCGTTAGTGCACTTCCTAAAGAAACACACCAAATATTGTGCAGAAACAGAACTCCCATTAAAGTCTCATTGCTTCTGCTTTGGCTGGTGGCACTAACCCCACTTCCCATCCTATGAAAGCAGAACATCTGGCTTTGTGGCTTCTTTTTCTTCATTCACTCTGTACCTATATCTTGCAAAAGATAAGAATCTCAGTTTCCTTTAAATTTTAGGTGGGAATGGATCTCAAATCCCTTTATCTGAGCCAGTGTCTACAGATTTGGCTCCATAGCAAAAGCCCGACGGCAGTGGCTGTAGAAACATGTTGCAAAACTGACCACAATCTCCATAGCCATAGTTTCAAATTTTAACCCACACCTCTGCTAGATCAAAGTCTGCTCAGGAGGGCAGTTCCAGTTGTAACTACTCCCCATTTGATTTTTCTTGTCAAATGAAACCTTCCATACAGTTGTGTGCTGACCTTCCTCAATCATGTTCTGCCAGACAAGTCTCCCACTTCACAGTTGTAGCCCCGTTCCCTTTTGGGATCGTGTTTTAAGAGCATTAAAAGTTTCTCTTCTTTCCCAACAGGAACACAGACAGGCAACATCTCCATACAGTGGTGCTTTTCCATGGACAAGGAAATCTAACCTTGATTACTTAGCATTGGATTTTAATTCTGCTTCCCCATCCCCTGTACAGAAGGTATGAGTCATTTGAAAGACCCCACAGCCTCCTTTCTTTTTGTCTGCTGGGAGGAAAACAAGATGGAGACACAGACTCTGCTAGGTGCCCTAAGTATCATGATGAAGCCAGTCATGTTTCCAGCTGACTGCATTTGTGGCAGATCCAAGATTAATATAATAAAAGCACTATTAGGGTGACGACAAGGTGTCCTCAGAGTGACTCATAGGGGTGCCATTAACAGGAGCTCGGCAGAGGGCACGAGATGGGGCTGGGATGTGCAGCCGTGAGGGCTCGTGGGCAAGCCTGTAGCGCTTGCAGGATCTCTGCATGCTCTTTCATTTTCATCCAGCCTCCACAAACCCCTTCCTGCTAGTTTTTCCCCCAAATCTCTTTGCAGTAACAAGTTTGCAGCCCATGATAAATTCATGGGGTGAAACTGTACCATCTCTTGTAACGTGGAAAAATGTGCATCTTTATTCTTGCATCACCAAAAGCATTTTGGTTTCCTGAACAATGCTGGGTAAATACATTCTTTGTCCAAAGAGCTTATAACCTGCTGAGGCAGCGGGTAGGTACCATTGCAAAGCAACAAACTGTTGTTAGTTTGGGCCATTTTATGTCCTGTGTATCATTTTCCCTGTTGGCTAATACTCCTGGATGCAAAAGACTCAAGACTCCTAAGCTCTCTTAAATTTAAACCTTCGCTTTAGTTAAAATGCAGTTCGGTTATCCCTGCAGCAGGATCAGTCGGATGAGAACAATTCTCTGCATGGAAATAGCCAGAACAGCACGTTTCCCTTGCTCACCGTGCTGGGCTGAGTGACAGGGTGACAGATGGATAATTATAGCTCATGCAGGCTGTAAAGCAATGCATTTGTCAGCTGATGTCACTGTGAGCTTCAAGGTGAAGGGAAGCAATCAAGGAACGGGGGAGAGGGAAAACAGAAAATCAAGCCAAGTTTCACTAGCATCCCTTGTCAACCCTAAAATTGTTTACATTGTTTTTTTCCTCTTTCTCTCACAGAAGCCTTTTCTCTCAGAAGAGCAGAGAGTGGACTATGTCCAGGTAGATGAACAGAAGACTCAAGCTTTACAGAACACTAAGCAGGAATGGACAGATGAGAGACAATCGAAAGTCTAAAGTAAGAAGATTTGGGATCTGGAGGATTATTTTTTTTGCACTGGAACCACAATGTTAAAGAAGCAGCTATCACAGTAGACTTCAAAGGCAGAGAGAGCTGTAAGACATTTAAGGTCTGTAGAGGAATGGTGTTTTTAATGGAAACCTTTGATTTCAGCTGGAAATAGTATGTGGAGTGAGTGGTTCACTGATGATTGAAGTAATGCATTACCCCTTTTACTGCCCTTTCCAGTAAGCTACAAGGTACCATTTTCTGGCATGATTCTGCAACAAGTCATACACTTAATGTTAACAAATCCACTACATGTTGCATTAATCTAGTTAGTCCTGCCTTTTCCCTCTGTTGCATAATTCCTAGTTGCTAAAGCTATTTTCTGATATTCCTACAAATACTACAGATGCTCAGAGCGCATTTATGGCAGCGGGCGTCTGGCAGGTATTGGTGACTAATCAACTAAGGGCTAAAATACTGAAACAATAAAAGAACTTTTTTAATATATAGTGCTTAAGCAAAGCGAATTTTGGAAAATATTTTTCCCCCGGGTTTAAAAGGCCTGACTCTGAGCTGATGCTGTCGGAAACTCCAACCAGGACTCCGCACTGATGGGACTGGAACGCAGGGTCCTTTGACCCTCTGGACGACAGTCATCATATTAAGCTGTTTCTCCCCATTGTGGCTCATGCTTGTCGCCTTTCTGTCTGACTCCTACTGATGTTTTCTCCCCGGTTTTGAGGAGTGTCTTCAGCACAGCACAGCTGCTCCTCTAGCAGGAGGCTGCAGGCACACAGATCTTGGCTGGCCAAAAAATAGAAATGGAATCTGTGAGCCTGTTTCTGCAAGTCTTGGGAGAACTGGCAAAGGATCAAGAATGTTTTCATCTGAACTGCAGAAGAAATGCCATTGGAATTTCTGGTAGCAGTCGTCAAACCGATTGTTTCACTAGACCCAGCCCCAAAAGAAAGAGAATTAGGAAGTGCAGCTTGCTCTGAGAGAGGCCAGCAGGCCTGCCAAAGTAAAACAATGTGCTTACGTGGCGTGAGGACCTCTGGGTTCAGGAAGCTTATCTACCTTGGGACTTGCTGCAGGCACTATCTCAGGATCACATATGTGTATAGTTTATAACATTTAACTTTAAAAGCTTGGCTGCAATCTTTATTTTAAGGTGGCACACAGCCACTGGAGCCGTGGAAGTATGCAGTACTGCCGGGTGACCCACACTGGATTTGGTCTTGCAGGCTTTGCTCAGGCAGTTAAGTCCCACTCAGCCATAGGAGGTCTGGCCCTGCCAGCACAGACAGACAGCCAGGACCCTTACAAAAATTTCCTCTTTGAAAGCACCGAGTCTCTGGCCTCCCTTCACGTGCCTGTTGCTATCGCATTGTATTACTGTAATCTGACATCATGAAAATGCTGATTTACCAAACAGAGGTTGTAGAAATGTCATTGCAGAAACTACTGACATTTCAAGGCTTCTACTTGCTGTGCCCCATGTACCCATTCTGCTTCAGCCATATGGGCGCTCTGGGAGGCTGAGCAGCACCATGACTGGCTGGGAGAGGCAGCGTAGCTGAACAGAAACACCGTTTTTCTCCTACCTCAAGAGAGCTGAAGTGCTTGCAAGTTTCGCTGCTTCTTTAGAGTGAATACAAAGCTGGGGATCTGTGGTGACCGGGCTCTGGATAGCTACCCTGTGAGAACAACGAGCTTCACCACTGCCTTTATTGACTCTGGAGCAAACCAGGCACCCAGGCCTGCAGCCAAAAAGTGTCCTGGACTGGAGCTGCTTGGAAAAACGGGGTTCATACTGCAGATAGCTGACCTGCTGTGTCGTCCTGCTCTGCTCCTCCATCCTCTGCCCAAAGCTCTAAAATGAAAATTAATGTTCATAAAAGCTTTTAAAAGAATTAGGACTTTTTCGTATAAATCTTGTCTGTCCGGTGTGAAACTGAGTTTGATAAAACCCAGCTGTTTTGTCCTAAAATCGATTTAGGAGAGCTCTGAGCAACTGTGCCCCGGGTGTGGTGTTGCTGGAGGGGAAGTGGGTTTGGGGAACAGAGCTGTTGCAGGGAAGGGCCACCGTTATAGACGCATTTGCATTTCTGCTCGAAAGAATTGCCTTTCTTTCAAGGTGTGCAAATGTTACGTCACTGAAAGCTTTTAGTGTATGCTGCAGTACTGAAGGAGTTAAAAGACCAGCGAAGACGTGGATTGCAGTAGGGGGCAAAACATCCACAAAGGGCAGGTAAAATTATGCTTTGCTACTGCAGATCCCAAATTGCAGAGTGACAGCCTTGGGATGTGGATTGCAGTAGCATACAAATCAGCTCATGTTTGACTGGAGTGTTTATTTTCATGCTGTCAGAAAATCTTCTGAAGTGGAAAAACACCAGGTTATTGAAGACAACTGACTTGCTCGTTATTCTAGTTTATTGTGAAGATATTTAAACTTTGACAAACCTGGCTAATGGATCATTCAGAAGTTTAAATAAGAAAGAGTTCATTTTTTTTTTCCCCTAAAAGGACATAAATGTATAGTTCAAAGGGGACTGCCCTTAGATCAGAATTGCCTCCTTCAGCTTTTACATGTCCCCTATTGGTCCCCACTGCTCTCTTGATCAAGTGCTGCTCACTGGTTTCTAGCTTTCAGTTTTTAACTAAAAGCTAAGTTTGGGGCTTTATTCAGCTTTTTAATTTGAGTTGGGTTTTTACTTGCTGTTCCAGGGTCTGTTCTGCATTCTTAAGTTTTAAAAGCTGAGCAGTCCTCCCCCAAGGCTTTTATTTTTTTGTTTTAGTCAAATTCCACAATGTTCCACAGAGTGTAAAGAGGAGGAGGATGGTGGGAGAATGGCGAAGGCCCAGTCTGCTGTGGCCACCAGTCATTAAGGTTCTTGGTGTGAAAGGAGCCACAGCAGCCCCAGCTGCAGCACATGACCGATGTGCCTATGGGAGACCCTTTTTACAGAGCAAAAAGGAGTCTGTTTAATCAAATCTGTTCTTAAATACTGATCCCTTTACCAAGAAGCATAGAAAACCTGTGAAAGCACCTGAAAAACGACCCAGCTTTTGATAGCGTCATGTCTGAAAATGTAGCCCAAGCAAGAGCCCTTTGTTGGTGCTGGCTCCAGGGTCAGCCAGGCACACTCCTGGGTGGCTTCTTCTTTTTGCTGTGGGTCTGTTATGTTGTTATTTGTATGTATTTCTTTAGAAGTTGTCATGAGAGCTGATGCAGAGGGAGGCTCTGCACCTGAATGAGTGTGGGGTGGCCAGTGGTCACTTAGGAAGCTTTTGTCTCCCAGGGGAGCTGGTGTTTCCCAGCTTAGGACTTGTCATGCCTTCTCCAGCACCACCGGGGTTTCTCCTTTGAAATGCAGAGGAGTGCTAAACGAGCAGAATAGGTTTTGCTTAATTGGAAATGTCACTCTGTGGAGCTGCCAGATGAAGCTTGGTTGCAGGATGGTGTGGAAAACACACATGCTGAGTAGTTTCAGTCCGTGGTTATTGGGGTGATCAGCAGGGTTCCCCCACTGCTGGCACAGCTGGTGAGGGAGCTGGGGTGTCAGCACCTGCGTACGTGAGGGAGGAGATCAGAGGTGCCAGGGATCTCTTTTACTGACATTATCTGTGGCCACTTAAGACAAAATAGTAGCCTGTGTCAAACACCTGCTTGAAATCATCCTAAAAACCATAAAGAAATCAATCTGATCTGAACATCTTTCCTGGAGCGAGCAGGATTTCAGTACTTACCGGGACTTACATGCATTCCCGAAGTCTTTACTCCATTCAGGTTCAATATGGCCTTATTCTGCAGTTTTTCAGTTGTCACACATTGGAGTGAGGTGCAGCAGGATCCAAGACTCGTTTGGGTTTTGAACTAAGCTGTATTTTCCATTTATAATTCCTTTGTTGCAGGAGGCAGCATTAAATTCCTTACTGGCAGACAGGAGCACTTTACCTGAGAAATGTCAACAGCTGTGTAACTGGAGCCAGGTGTTTCCAGCCAGCTCATTTTTGCCAGCGATAGCACCTGCTCTCTACCGTGTCACTAACTACATCGTAGGTGTAGATTTGGGATTTGCATTCACTCGCAGGGATTCAGTGGTTTGGTAATTCAAAGACCATCAGATGCTGTGATGAGAGAGAAGCACAGGGCAATGCCTTTCCTTTGTTCCCCCGTTCCGCAAAACTTGCTCAGGTTAAAAGAAAGCCACCAAAATAGCAAACTTTTGCCATGTCAAAGCCAGAATATTTTTTGTTCAAATAAAAATGGACTTTTGTCTTGTGCAAATGAAGCATTACATGTTTTTTTTGTATTTGTAAATCTGTGGGGAAGCATTAAACAGTCATCTCTGTTACAAAGGAGTAAGTCACTGATAGAGGGAAGGGGCTCGCCTTCCTGATGTTTCATTGTAATGTTTGTTGTATATATTTGCACATTAAACTGTGTATCTTTTTTCTAATAAATTAATATAAACTGTAGCTGTGATCTTTATTCTGTCAAGTGAAGGTGCTCATGGAGAAAACTCTCACATTTTCCATTTAATGGTTTTTCCACTTTTTAAACTTCTTAGTAAGCTGTGACTTGTTCATAGAATTTATTTAGATGCAAATTCAAACAAATTTGCGAACAAATTTCATACACCTGTGCATGAGGAAGCTGCTTTGCAGGTGACTTGAGAAACACAGAACGATGAACTTGTGGCGTTGACTCGTGTCTGCGTTGTGGTGGGGCCAGGTGAGTTGCAGCCCCGGCTCCTGCTGCCGCGCAGCCGAGGGGCTGGAACGGGCCGCGTTCACTGACCGGAGACAGAGACCACAAGCACATGTTTGTTCAGCATATGGTCAGGGCTCGGATACAAACACTAGTTGTTATTTAACCTGATCCTTTAACTGCTCAGTGCTGAGGAGTGTAGTTGCTGTTAATGTAATGTCCACGTGCAGCGAGCTGGGGACGTGGGATCCTTTCACTGCGCGTATCGTGGGATTTTGAAGATGAAACAAGGCAGTTGGTGGGAGCAGAGCTGAGCAAGCCTGGCTGCTGACAAGCAAGGTAGTTTGGGAAATAGTTTATTTATTTATTGCTTCAGGCAAGTGTCGCTTTTGGATCTGTGTGCTTTGTAATCCTGGCTGGATACCTGCTGTGGTGAATTGAGGGACTTACAGTGCTTAGGCAGCCATTGATGGAAACTTGGCTGCAGGAGTCAAGCAGCACAGACACGTGTAATTTAGATAAGCCTGCGCCTGAGGGATGACACAAGGGAACTGCCTGACATTTTGAGCTCAGTCTTACAGGGCGGGCAGGTCAGATAAACAAAAGGTCAGATGAGCAAAAGGTCAGATAAGGTCTGGCTGGCTGTTGACAGGCTGCTTCTGTGTCCTCTCTCCAGCGGAGATGGGAACGGCCCCTTCAGCAGGGGGATCTCCCCAGAAAAGTGACCTCTGTCCCCTGCCCCAGCTCCCTCGTTGGGAAGCCAGCCGTGCCAAAGCCACCGCTGCCCCTGCCGCAGTGCCCCGGCATGTCCCCTCCTTGGGCCATTTCCCAGAGCTGGTTGTCACGGAGGGTCCCAGCGCCCAGAGCATCCCTGCAGGCAGGGACAGCCCGGCCCGGGGGAGCCAGTGTCCTCTGAGCTTGTGGTCCAGAAATTGGGCTCTGCGAGTAAACGGGGCTGAAACCAAGCTATCCAAGGCTGCACAAAATTCAGGAAGCCCTCAGGCTTCTCACTCCTCTGTGCAAAGTACTTTGGTGATAATAAGGAGCAAAAACCTGACAGCAAAAAGTCTGACTGTGTAAGCACTTGGTAGAGGTTAGCCACTCGATCGCGTCCGCAGTTTCAAACCATATAAAACACCAAAGCACAAAGCCGCAGAGCAGCCAGCCAGCTGCCAAACCTGGGTCATCTTCCAGGGGCATGAAACACAAACTCCTCCAAAAAGACAGTAATTCCCTATCACCTGGTGCTTTTTGCCTCTTTTGGTTAAGAGTGCAATTGCTTGAGTCTTTTGTAGCCTGCTATGCTCAATAGAGCACTACCTCAAAAGCAGACGCTCCTCTGTAGTCGTGTTCATGCTGGGGACTATATGAACACAAGGATACAGGTCTTGGGCCACAGTGGTGATACCTCATTTCTGTCCAGTAGATCTCCACGAGCTTTGGCAAAGGGACCTGTACTTTATTTCTGATTTTTCATGTGCGCTGTGAGGGACGCTGACTCCCCCAGGGGTGGTGGCAGCGACAGAGGCAATACCTGGGTCTGGGTCTTAGTCCTACCCTTTCACCAGCAACTAATGCAGGCTGCACGCTGTGTTTTGACACATCTTAAGATCTGCATTTCTCCATCAAACAGCATCTAAAGCTCCTCTTTTGGTTGTTTAGGGCAGGGAGTGCAGAGGGACTTAGCCCTATCGGTTATACATATTTATAGGAGTGCACTGGGTGTCAGCAGCACCACATCCAGTGCTTAAACACAAAGGATGCATCTGGCAGAGGCTCAGCCCCTTCCCACCTGGAGAGCTGATCCCAGGCCCTGTTGTAATGCAGGAGTGAGCAGGGAACGACCCAACCTTTCATTCATTGTCCTGTTTTGTTCTGCTTTGCTATTTGATTTTCCTTTCACATCCGATTTTAGCATAAGCTCATTGTTATACAGCCCCAACATGCCCAGTTCTGACAGCTCGGTGATCTCAGCATTGGCAAACTCATCACCGCGTAAGAGCCAGAAAAGCCCTTGCTCTGCTGGTGGGCTCTCATTGAGAGCTTTAAAGCTTAATGCAATTTGGCAGTGTTTTCCTTGCATGTGTTTGTGGTGTTTGTTGTTGCATGTTGGTTTCTTCATTCAAAAATGTTCAGTGCTCAGCTACATGGAAGTGCCTCTGATTATACCACTATCTAGAGATGCCTAGTTTTGCTGCTGCTGCTATTTGTTAGCTTCCTTCTGCACATGAACAGCACAGATAACTGAGAAGACCTGCTCCATATTTTTTCCCCACATGGAAATAATGGCAGATCCCTCACAAAAAAAAGCAGCAGTCCTGCTGCCCACCCCACTCTGCAAGCGGCTCAGCTTTCTCTGGGAAGGCACGGAGAGATTTGTAGGGTTATGGGACAATGGAAAAGGCAAAACATCAAATGAAGGGAGTACCGGCAGGTGTCTGCCTGCACTGGAGGAGATGCTGGAAGGTAAACATAGCTTTTGCCTTCAGGACAAGTTCAGGACGAGCTTCGGTGTAACCTTTTGTACAGCCTGAGACAGTTTCTCTGCAGAGAGAGGTGGAAGATTGAGCAATAAAAGGATTTGTAAAACCTCTGAGGTCTCAGTAACCCTGTGGTCTCTCTGGTTTGTATTAACGTAGCTTTTGGGAAGCAGCCAGGCTTGCCAGGCCAAGGGAGCTGAGGTTTCCAACAGGAGTGCTGGTGGGGTTTGGGTGCCTCCACCAGTGGGGTATCCAGCCGAGATCCCCTTCCTCAACCAGGTTTCAGAGGTAATGAGCTGTTCCCCTCCAAAACTGAGGTGCCTTAGGATGTGCCCAGCCAGGGGCTACATTATCATGGTGCGGCAGCCCCAGGAGGGCTGCAAGGACACACCGACTCTCTCCCACGTTCTTCCACTGCCGCTTCTCCTGCCGAGCAGCCTGATGCCCCACCAAACCCTGCAGGGCCCCTGTGGGACCCCAAAAGTCCAGACTGGCAAGGCGAGAGATCTTTCCTTGGCCCCACGCAGTGCTCCGTCACTCACACCTTCAGATGTGTTCTTTCAGATTACAAACTATTTATTTTGAAGCACTGAGCAAGCCCAACATACTGACACTGCTAAATGAAGGGTGAGGGCTTCCCAGCAGAAAATGTGTCTGGCCTTTGCTGTATATTTTATCCACGAAGACGAGACAGTCAGCAGGGCAGTAGGCAGGCTGTTTACAGTTCAAAAATAGGAGATGTCATTTTTAAAGTTTTTTTTTTTTAAATACAAAATGGAAGATTCATCACTTCTTTGGTTTTACTTCCTCCACAGTTAGTCAGAAATCGTCAGGAAATGGCACCAAAGGAAATCCGTCCTGTTCTGCCTGGTCAGCACCAGGAACATGCGCAGCAGAGGATGGCAAGGGGGCTCTGGCTCTTCCCAGGCAGAGCCCAGTGATGCAGCAGAGACAACTCAGGAGCAAACTTGCATGACACGTGAAGTAAAAATGACAGGGAGACAAAATAAAGATGGATTTCCACAATCAGCACAACCAGAACCTGATTTGTGCACAAAATGAAAATTTGGATTACCTCCATAAATGTCAGTAATTTTCTTTCCATGTTTTCATATAGGACAAAAGCTTCTTTTGCCATCCATACACATCTTCAGACTTTGATTTTCACTGAACAGCTCTGACTGTTAAAGGATACACAAGGGTCACCAATAGCTGTATTTCTATTGCAGACCCTGCGCTCCTCTCACTGGTGACCACACCGTGACTCCCTCCACAACCTGCAGCTGGGCTGGCTCTAAAAGGGCTTGAATGTTGTTATTTACCTCCAGCCTCTCTGGATCAAGTTGGGAGAAAGGGATGGTTTGATGTTATTCCATCAGGTATGGTAACCTATACACTTGTGGCTGCAAAACTGGAGACACCTAGGCGATAGCACCGTTTTTTTTTTCCACTGGCAGCATAATGTTAATCCTCGTAATAATCTCTAGATAACTTTGCTGACCACAGTTATTCATTGAGAAAATAGAGGGAGGAGTGTGTAGAGTAGCTGTTTTATATTGAGAGGAGGTGAGAAACAGAGACGTGCAGCAGTATGGAGCAAAGAGCAGAGCAGCTGTATCTATGAGGTTTGTTTCAATCCCGTAGATGAGACACTGCATGGAAAAGGTTAAGTAGATGAACAACCCTAAATTCAATTTTACAGGTTAGTACAAAATCTACATCTTTTCTAGAAACAGCAGTTCTTATTCAGAACACTATACCTTTATTAGTTACTCTACAGCAGTGAGGAAAATGTGCCAGGTCAGGCAGCGAAGCGTCATTCAGTAGCTTTTTGCATCACTCCTTAGCTCTCTGGCTTTGAATCGTGTCTTGTGTTTATCAGGGTTATTTTTCCTCACAGGTGCCCTTGATCTCTCTTCCCAGGGAACTGGTGGGTTCAAGGAGCTCCGTGGCACAAGGAAATCCCCGAGGTCGTTCTGCTGGGGAAGACTCGGCAGGTCCGGCCGTGCCGGGCACAGGTCCCACACCTGGCTGTGGGGATGGCTCTGTGTGCCCACCAGCTTTCGGTACAGGGCATTGGCTTTGTTTGACACATACACAAGCTGTCACTTTAGCTTGAAAGCCCTGTGCAAGCTCTTTCTGCTGTGCGGATCAAGAGGACAAGACACGCAGCTGCTGGCACCTTCTCCCTTCCTAAGCACCCAGGGGAGACTCAGCCTTGTGCCCAGGGGAGGCAAACCTGCAGCCTCGGGAGGGGGCAGACAAAATCACACTCAGCTGCAAGTTTTGCCTACAGATACTGTATCTTAGGAGCAGTTAGGGTGTGCTTTCTCAACATCCCCTATGCAATAATAAACGGTCAGAAAATACTTTAAAAACCGGATTTCCATGATAATTCTGAGAATCGCACGACAGCCAAGCAGAGTCCTCTGCCTGGAAAACACTGACACAAAGGCTTCCCAGAGCTGCCAAACAGCAGTCGGCATGAGACAGGATCAGTAACCACAACCCAGGGTTGAGCAACCTGTTTGTCAAAGCGCAATCTGGCCACTTCCCGGGGCGGTGCTCGCTTCCCCCTGCACCAGCCAGCCCAGTACAAAGGGCCAAGGTCGGGGCAGGCGGGGCAAACCCAGCCAGAAAAGCTGCCAGCCATGGGGTGAGGTGGTGTGGGGCAGAAGCAAGTCCTACCCTGCTGTGCCCAACACCTGGCTGCTGCTTCCAGAGGGAAATTACAGCTCAGGAGCCTCCAAAATGTCCCATCACACCTTCACAGGAGGCTGGCAGAAGCTCTAGGATGTGCACAAGGTGTCCAAAGACATCTGTAGCTGAGTGGGTGTGAGCTCAGGGGAATACAGCTTCCACATCCCAAAACATCACCTTTTATTTTGGCTGTGAAAGCACGCAAATAGTTGTCCTTCAGAAGATGCAGATCCTCTCCTTAT
The DNA here is from genome assembly GCF_964273445.1 of Streptopelia decaocto. Taxonomy (NCBI): domain Eukaryota; kingdom Metazoa; phylum Chordata; class Aves; order Columbiformes; family Columbidae; genus Streptopelia; species Streptopelia decaocto. Next base: position 5,775,864 of record NC_138665.1, read on the forward strand.
CTGCTGTTGACGTCGTGCGTGGCCCCATGGCCATCACCCCAAAGAGGAAGAGGGAAAAAGGGAAACTATTTGGTGAAATAAGGTACATAGTGCTAGTGAATGGCCACTGTAAGGATTTTCAGTTGTCGTGGGATCTACTTTGTGCCATGATTGCTTTTTTTTTCTTTTAATAACTAGCCTGAGGAAAAATCTCAAGGCAAAGCCAGAGGAGAAATCCAGTGCCAAGATCTGGGGGTCACACGTAACCTCAGGATGAATCTCTGCTGCTGTCAAGGCAGAGAGGAGGAATTGCTGCCTCTGCCTCCTTAAAGGCTGATCTTCCATCTCAACTTGCGAAACCTTTCAGGGGAAGTGGTCGATCTCTGACTGTTGTTTGGAGTCATTTTCATGGAAGTCTCCAAATAGATGTTATGCCTCAGTGCTGAAGAAGGCATTTTTTAGAAAAGTAAATGAAGTGCTGTTGCCACAGACCATGTTTTGTCGAGGACAGTACTGAAAGTGGATGAAGTTCAGCTGTTATTCCTCTTGCTCTATTTTTGCTCATTTCTGCACATGCCCACGGCAGAGGGAAAGGAACTCAGCATCAACTTGTGCAGCTTGATGCAAACCAGAGGAGAAATCCAGGACACAGACCCTCAAGTAAAAGCAAGTCACCTGGATTTCTTTTCGCCAAAGGGCATTTTTCATCAACTCATTGGTAATGAAATCAGTCCAAGCGCTGCTCTGGCTGGTGCTAAATTGACTGGAGGAGTCGCTACCCACGGTTGCCCATTCCCAGCCCTTGCAGTGACCATTGCCAAGGTCTGCGAGGTCCAGCTCACTTCTGCCAATACCAAATAACCGACTCTTGGATTTACCAAAGTAATCCAGGATTTGTGATGTGGGTTGTTCTTCTGTAACACTAGGTTAGACACATAGGGGCGAGCTTGGGGACAGCTGGTGAGCAGGGCTGGCCTCCTCCTCCCGGGACACAGCCCCGTGCCTCCAGCTGCCGGACACCTTCCCCACATGCTTGTTCTTCACAGCCCCAAGGGGCTGCCAAACAAAATAGTGTGTACTGGAATTAAAACCCAAGCGCACCTATATCTGTATAAAAACTATTTTTCTCTGTATGGTGTGTGTACATATATATATATAGCTTGAGGACATATGTATGTATATATTCTTGAGAAGCACAAGAGGTCTGTCTCTCACGCTGTGGCCAGAGGTGTGCGGGGCTGGCCTGGAGCCGTGCTGTTCCCAACGGGGACACCAGGGTGTCTATTTCAGCTGTGCCTCCTGCCCAGTGCTTGCTCTGCTGCGCCTGTGCACACCAAAACCTGAGGGACTGTGCACACCAGAGCTCTCTGTGCTGGCAAACAGGCAGGGAAAGGAAAAGTGCCTGTTTTCCCTGTCACCTCCTCCCATGCAGGGCTGCCCTGTGGCAGATGTGACCATCACCCGCAGCAAGGGCTGTGATGGGGATGCTGCAAAACACACCCGGCTGCGGTGACTCCAGTTTTCAAGTGCTCAAGAGAGAACAGAAAACTTCCTATTTTGATATTTTTATTTTACTGCCATTGGAAACGTGCTCTCCCACGCTCTCAATATCTGACAAGTCTGAGCCCATATTGTGGCTCCTGGTGTTGGGGTTTAATGTCCTGTTAAGACAAAGCTGGCAGTGCAGCCTCCTGCTTCCAGCTGCAGGACCACAGCCCTGCCGAAATTCCAGCACTACAGATGCATCACCAAGGGCAGAACTGGCCCCGCTCTCTGCGTATGCTTTCTGTAGACCAACATCATGGTCTTCTTTGGAAGATTAAGGTGAGCTGTGGGTTACAGAAGTTGGCACTTGTGCCACCCGCAATGATTTTTCTTCCGTTCATAGATGACAGTGGTCCGACTGCCCTCATACCCACTCACATGTTGACTATGGGATTTATTGCAATATTGGTCATCAGTTTTGGTTTACCACAAGTGGGTACCAACATAGCGGTCACTGCTGCACTGGGATGGGAGGGGGGGCACTGACCCTGCAGCTGCTCACCGCGATCAGTGCTGGTGCTGCCGTCCGAGCGTACAGGCATGCAGTGAGACAGAGCTGTGAGGGCTGGATGAGCTGGAAACACAGCTTGGCCTTGGTACAAGTATCTCCCCTCCAGTGCCCCGGGCTCCTTGTCCCAGGGAGATAAGGCAGGCAGTGGTATCTGGTGGTGCCCAGGCGCAGGCTGCTCTGTGCCGGGGTGCACTAGCCCTGCACCGGGAACCTGCCAACACCCAGTGGCTTTAAGACAGAGGGCTCTGAGCCATGCTGTGGCTTCCTGACACTCTCAGTTTTGCATGCAAGAGGCTATGCAGTCCCTGTTGTTATTTTTACTACTTTTTACCTTCTGAAGCAGGCAGACAGCTGGCCATGGTAACATTTTCACCCCATGGCATGCGGGCTTTTGCAGTTGTTGAACGGTTCCTCAGACACCCCATGGAGGGTGGTGCTCCCGGGCACCTGACACAGTGATGCCCGTTGCCTCAGGAACACAGTGATACGTGTTGCCCTGGGAACACAGTGATACTCGTTGCCCTGGGAACATGGTGCCCATTGCAGCTAATCTCAGGCTGAAGTTGGTCTGTTGTCCACCACTCCCAAGCCGTGACCCACTGCCTGTTGCACACTAATTCTCGACCTGCCCTGGGCCGGCGGCAGGCAGCACCACACACAAATGTCTCTGTCGTTGCCTTCACACTCCTTCTGTCTGCGCAACTTTAATTCTTCGTAATAAAACGGGACCCAATGCCTTGCAGAAGAGTAAACAGCTCCTCTCTCCCCCTGAGCCAGCCTTGCCATTATCAGCTAATTAATTTGTTGTTGTTCTCCTTGGCTTTTCTCCAGTGCAGTCAAAAGCAGGACCGGGTTTCCTGACCCGCCGCCGCCGTGGCCCGGCCAGGTGCCGTGCCCGAGGCTGACAGCGCACACTCAGCAGTGGCCTCGTCTCATCCCTGGCAGGCGGACGGGTGGCAGTGCCATAGCTGTCCCCCATAGCGATGCTGTTTAGAGAAACCAGCTCTTTTATGCTGATATTTTGTACACCCATCCTGACCTCTGGGATGAAAATGGCTTGTGTAAAAAGAAGGCAAGAGGCCAGAAAGGAACGTGGCACCATCTGCTTGGCTGACTTTGTAAAAATACCATGCACAATTCTGTCATCCCCACAGTGGGCACAGCAACTTCTCCCATCCCTGCCGGGCTGATGGGATCTGATTTTCAACTTGTTTTCCTGTAAGGTCCCACTCCATCTGTCCCGTCCCCAGTAATTCTTGAACCTGCTGCCCATCTTACTCTCAAGGTGTGAATGTCTGGAAAATATTAAGGTCTCAGAAATTTTGTGAGAACAGGTAATCAGGCTGAGAAAAAAGAGACAGGCAACAACGCATTAAACCCTGGGAAAAACCTTGATGGGACTCCATGCCTTATTAGACACCAGAAAATCCACTCTTCAGTTAAGCTTTCTCTCTCATGTGGATTTGCTGGTGTTTAATGACGTGTGAACTCCCACTACAGCTTTTCCTGTGGTTAGGACGTTTGCAATGTGTGGCTTCTCTGATGTCTTATTAGAAAAAGAGTTGTGCTGTAGCCTTGGAGAATCCTGTCTGTCAGTCCCCAGGCACAAACCCATAGAAAGTCATTTACTAGTTTATTTATTAGTTCTGTGGCACATGGAACTGCTTATCAGATCAAGCATTTTCCCATAAAAACAGATGAAAGGACAAGAGGGAAAGCCAGGTTGTATGTGGCAGGAGCCATCCCATCCCACTCCATCCCATCCCATCTCACCCCATCCCATCCCATCCCATCCCATCCCATCCCATCCCATCCCATCCCATCCCATCCCACCCCATCCCATCCTGTCCCACAGCACCTGCTGTGGCACCAGCTGAGGCTCCTTCCTCCACCGAGACCAGCCCCTCACGTGTCTCTAGGCATTCCCAGCTACCTTTGTGAACACCCCAGTTTTGGTTAAATTCTTAGTGTCACCAGTATCTTGATTTGGTTCATTTTAACTTGTATGAAAAAAATCAGTCTCATGTAAAATATTCCATCTCCTGGATGACTTTGAATCCACAGTGTTTTAGTGGCATTGAACTAGTGCTTGTTCCATCAGCAATGACAGGTAATGCAAATAAGCATTTCAGTTTCAAAACACTTGTAACTCTACTGTTTGTGTCTACTTCTATTTCTCTCTTTCGTGATCAGCTTTTCAGAGGTTTGTGAGCACCTGGTAACACAGTGAGATGCCTCAAGGCCATTTCACAAGTGCCTTAGCTCTTTTGTCCATGTCTTCTTTTTTTCTTTTTCTTTTTGCAAGTCTATATAGAAGGTATGTGCTGGTTTGCCCTTATCTTCTGTTTCACTGACACATTCGAGGAATTTCATATGTTCTGCGATGGAAGATTTTCCATTATAGACTTTGTCCCTATTTCCATTATAGCAGCTTTGTCCCTATTTATTCATGCTTAGCCAAGTGTCTCAGGTTCTGTTGCCATTCATTTATTTGGTATGAAACTAACACTCACTGGGCTGTAATTTCCAGCACTGCTTTAAGCTGATTTTAAACCAAGATTGTTTTTCATTGGCAGTGTTATATGGTTTTGGACGCTGTGCTGCTGGCTCCTTCCTCTGTTGCCATGGCACAGCCACATCAGCTCTCCTGCCCTCCTGCCCCAAATCCTTCTTCCCAAAACCATCATGGAAACATTGCAGATGCTCTTTGGTCCACTATTTGTATAATTTTATCAGGCTGATGATTCTGGCTTTCTGGCTTCTCCAGGGTTATTGAGTCTGTTGTTTAAATGACCAGTGTTAGAGCAGGGAATGGTTCTCCTGGTCCAGACCTCCAAGCTTCAAATCTTACCTCTAAGCAGAGCCAGAAAGCAAATAGGTAGCCAAAATGCTGACGTCACTGGCCAGACTAAAAATCCTCCATCTACAGATTGCTTTGAAGCACAACTTGCCTTTCTGCCCCTTTCTCTCCTGCAGCTTAATGCAGCAGCACCTGCATGACACCCTTGCCTTGGATCCCAAACAACCTTGTGCAGAGAGACCCCTGAATGCTGAGGTGATTGGAACAGGACGGATTAATACATTGATCAGCTGCCAACCCAAACCCTCTGTGCTGTTTGGATCAGGGCAGATGAGAATTACATTTCATTCTGCTACACACGCACACAGTTCTGGCAAATAACCAAGGCTTGTCCTGGGACGGTTCCAAAGCCAAAACAGCTCTGCCCCCACCCCACCTTAAACTGGGACTAATCTTCCAAGCCTAAACTTCATATTAAATTAATCACATAACAGACCAAACTGGAACAGGTTGAGGTAATTGTCTTACACTGATTACATCATATTGTAGTATTTATTTTGCTTTATCTTTTAAAAAACATTGTATTGTAGCATCAAAGACAGAAGTAAAAGAGAAGGGCCTTTCACGAATCTTGGTTAAATGCTCAGCAGTAAGAAGCAGAACAGCTGCTCCACCAAACAGAAACTATTTTACAGGGAAATATTTCAGAAATAATACAGAAATATTTTAATATATGTAATTATTGACAGCGATACACCTGTAGGGAATTACAATTGGTTTAAGGGCAGGAACTCACAGCAGGAGCTTGGGGGCTCCTGCCTTCCTGCCTCCCAGCACTTTCGCAACCGTGGCATAACTCCAGATTGTTTTTTCCTTCCCCTTCTTTCTTTTCCTCTTTCTTTTCTCCCTTCTCTAGACAGAGTCAGCAATTTAACAGTTCCAACTTCACCAGCAGTTTGAGAGGCAGAAGTTGTGGGTGCCCGAGGGGCAGAGGGCACAGCGCCCAGCCCTGCCCAGGCCACCGCTGCTCAGCGGGAGCTGGACACAGGGAACGGGCAGAGGAAACATGACTTACATGTGACACGGGATGAGAAAACAGGGTGACTTTTACCAGTCGTACACTGTTGAGCGCAAATTTCACGTCTGCAGAGCATAAAGGCCCTGGGGATTATGTCCAGTTTTATTTCTTGTTCCTTACGATGCATAATACCAGTCATAAATCTTCTTGGAGAAACAAATGGTTCATTTTTTTGTTTTAAGCACAATACAAGGCTAAGCAGCTGTAGATACAACTCTTTCTAAGAGTAAATTACCTCCAACTGAGTTCTTGTCATTTTTAGGCCAGGTTTGTTTGCCACTCTGTACATTTCAGAAACCTTACTGATGTCAATGAAACATCAAGATAAGTGGGTTTGTTCTAGATCCATGTAGAAATTAGCAAGATCCATTAAAAAAAAAAAAAAAGGATAATTTATGGTTTAGTCTCCCAGCAAACTTTTCTCTTTCCCCCATCTCTTTCATGACTCCTCTCTGTATGCCATTCTATCCTTCCACACACAAACTGAGAGACAAACTCCACTCCTTGTCACTCATCTTTGTTTGCATCTTAGCTTTTTTTTCTTGTTTTGTTATTTTCACACTACATTTTGCTATTAAATTGTTTCTTTAAAGAGCTGCTTATTCAGGTCTGTCTGTCCCTGGAATTGTCTCTGATCCTGCACTAAAAACCCAACTCAGACATAGTGCTGAGTTTGGGTTTCAGCCAGGCAACCTCCAACGACAGACTCATGATCTGATCTTTTCCTGGTTTGCAGTTAGGCAAGGTTTGGATGAATTTGGTCATAGAGTGTCCCAGTTCTGGAGCTGTATTTCTTATCCATGTTTTATAATTCGGACAGAGGGAAACCAAGATCTTTAAAAGAGACTGGCAGAATATGATGCCCATAAATCCAAGTTGAACAGCAGTGTGGTTTTTTTTCACTCTCATGTCTCTGCCGAAGTAAGAATTAGCATTGAAACTTATTCTGGTTTCATGTCTTTTTATATGATGCTCATGTCTCATTTCTTTCCCAGAAACCTTCATATCCAGCAGCCAATTTCAACCATGTCTGACAGCAGTAAAGATCCCCAAGAGACTCTGAAAAACTCATGGAAAACAGGGAGCTGAGCAGAAAGGACTCTTGATGCCCCACAGAGAGAAGGGTTTAGAATTTTTAGATCACAATCACAATATTAAAAAAAAAAAAAAAAGTATTTAGCATTGATTTTTATCTCACCTCTATGTAGAAAACAACAGCCACCAGTAAGGTAGGTTCTGCAATATTTTGGATTCAGTGCTGTTGAGCAGATGGTATTTATTGACAAACCTGCTGCTAAACTGTTTGCATTCCCAGGGCCGTAGGTGCAACCAGCCCGAAGCACACTCACTACTCATTACTGAAATATTCATTTCCCTGGAAAACCATCTGTGTCATTCAGTCATGGCAGAGGCCCAGAAACATCCCATTCCCTCCGCCACCACCTCCCCAGCACTATTTATGCATCCACGCCTGGAATATGTTTCCTGTCTCCTTTCTGAAGCCCTCACCACCCACCCTACAGTAAACACAGGGGAGCAAGATGAATGAGGTGTAAATTGTATATATAATTTCCAGTTTTTTATCCTTACAAATGCAAACTAGAGTCCATGGGTGCAGGAGAGTGGCTAAGAGCAAGTCTAGCTAATGGAGCAACCTAAACTACGCTGTAGCACGTACTGCTTTCACACGAAAGGGGTGCAGGAGACAGAGGTGGGCAAGGAGCCTCACAAAGAGGTACAGGTGTGATGTGAACACAAGAACTGCCCACTTCCCTCTGTGAGGTGTGCTGTCTTTCTGGATGGAGTTTGCCAGACCCACGGAGGCAGCGACCAGCAGACGGGCTCAGGCAGCTCCTGCAGAAACACGCGACACCCCGGCTCACGCTGCCGTGCTGCAGGAGCCCAGCGAGAGAGACACCTCCGCCCCAAAAACATCCACACTTCCTTGTCTCCTTGGGACCAGCGACATGTTTGGCATTGGGGAGCTGAAGGAGAGGTGGGTAAGGTATCACTCCATCACTCCCTAGGAGCTATTTACATACTTCTCAATTAAATATATACACAGCAATTTGCATAGTTAATTGTGTATCTTTCATGGTGTCATGCACAAGCCTCTGTAAATACATCTTTAATTTAGGATGATGAATGCACCTTGCCACTCCACCCTAGGGGGTGGTAGCTTCTTCTTCTTTGTCCTTACCTGATTCAAAAAGAGTAGAATTTCACCCAAACACACTCTCTTACTAAGAAAATAAAGTTCTGCACTGCACCAGGAATGTAGATGTGTCTCCTAAGGTGGACAGATGATGGCCCAGATCAGCTTGCCACTGATTTCCTCCTGACAAGAATTCCTTTTCCTTCACTGACAGATTCATAAGACACCAGATGTCTCGATAGTCTCATATCTGTGGAAGTCTGGAAAAACACAACAATGCCAGATTGACAATGGATATGAACACAGAGTTTGCCCAGAGAGGCTGAGGAATCTCTGTCCTTGGAGACCTCCGTGCTGTTCTGAACAGGGACCTGGGTGACCTGACCCACTGTTGAGGCTCTCCCTGATTTGAGGTCCAGCTGTACCACAGGACCTCCAGTGGTCTTTCCTAAAATACACTTTCCTGTGCTTCTGTGACCATAGCAAGTGCACCTATGGTACGTCTGATGATTTTGAATAATTCTTTCGAGGATCCCATCCCAGCATGATCTGTTGTCTGGAACAGGAATTACACAGGCACTCTGTTTAACTAATGAATTAAACCAAAAGAAGGCACACCTATAGAGCACCCCACTCAGATGGCCTGCAGCTACCCGCTCTGTGTGCGGGACGGGGTGAACCTGGAGCAAGTCAATGCACTGGCCAAAGAGGGACCTTTGAACTCAGATTTGTGCCTGACTATCACATGGAGTAAAGGCAGAGCCATAGCAGTGGGAAACACTCAACTCAAGCATTTTCATGCAAAATTTAGGCTTTCTGGAACAGAATTAAATGAGAGAGTCCCTGCTGGGGGTGAAGGTAGCACAGAATAGCTGCTGTGCTTCAGCTCACACCCTCACTTACTGCAAAATAGCTTCCCTGCTTAGACAAGCCCTGAGAGATGTAGACTTTTACAATATGTATTTAATCTTTCCATCTCATCTTTTCTTACTGTTTTGATGTTTCCTCAGGCTTTGAAGATTCAAGATCATTTTTTTCCCCAGAAACTGAGTCTTAAGGCAAAAAAAAAAGGCAGCTAGAAATTGCCTGCTGCCAACCCGACTAAAGAGTTTGTAACTTTTTCCACCACAGGAAATGTTCAATATTGTAATAGCAGTCACCATGTTTTAATGCATTTATGCCCTTAGGGCTATATAAATCCTTCATTCACGACATTACCCACCCCGGATCATAGGACCGCTAATATTTGTGCAGTGTACGGAATGGAAAGACAGACAGCTCCTCCTGGGAGCTGTCCCTGCTCGCTTTAGTTTGTTCTGTTTAATCCTGTATTGAGTCTGCCTGGGATGGGGTTAATTTTCCCCCCAGCAGCACTCAAGGTGTTGTGCTGCATATTGGTAGCTGAAAAGGTACTGATAACACACCAGGGGTTTGGGGCTGGGCAAGAACTTTGGAGGGGACATAGCCAGGACAGCTGACCCAAGGGGATCTTCCACACCATATGACATCTGCTCAGAAATAAAACCCTTGAGAAAGGAGGGAGGGGGAATGGGGGACACTCATTACAACATTTGTCTTCCAGAGCAATCACTACATGTTCTAAAGCCCTGCTTCCCAGGAGGTGCCTGGACATCGCCTGCTTTTGTTTCCCTTTGCTTCCACGCGCAGCCGTTGCTTTTGCCTTATTAAATTGCCTTTATCTTGACTCATGAGTACTTTTCTATCTTATTTTCTCCACCCACATCCCATCCAGCTGAGGAGGGTAGTGACAGAGCATCTTGGTGGGCACCTGGTGTCCAGCCAAGGTCAAACCATTACAAAACCTCTTTTACATTTTTAGACAAGGAATAAGCTGTTACGAAGACAGCCAGGCTGGGAGGACGGGGGGAGCTGCAGAGCCCGTCATTTCTAGGCTGTTTATTTAGCCCTGCTTGTGTGGAACCCTTAGCATGTGATTGATGGTGGTTTGAAACACTTCCCTGGTCACGGTCCAGCTGCAATGGGCCAGTGTCCATACCAGGGAAACCACTGTCACACCTGGCAAAAGCTGTGCCCACGCTCCTGTTTGCTCTCTGGAAAACAGCAAACAAGTGAACACACACGAATGGTGAGCCACCATGCTCCCTCCCATTTTCAGCCGGTCCCATCACTCTGTTCCTGTCCCACCCAGTTCTTTGGGGTAATTTCAAACATGCTAGACTCATCTCCTCAAAACCGGGTCAGGGCCAAGCAGATGCCGCCGCTGCTGCAGTTTAACAAGTTTTCAGCCCCGCAATGAAACCTGTTCCCCCCCAGAGCACCTTCTCATGAAGCTCTTCAGCAGCCCCACGGAGCAATCACACCGCCCGGACCCGGGCACAGCCCAAGGGTTTGGGTTCGTAACCAGAACACGCAATAGGCTCAGCAAGGGAGGTCAGAATCTTTCTTTATACAGATGTTGCTTCTGCAAATAAAGTCTGCAAGAGAAAAGTTTTCTGAGCTTTTATTCTTCCTCCCCAACCTGTATGAGAGGGAGTTTCCCTGCAGCACGCGGCGATGCGGTGAGGTCCCGCAGGGACCCACGTCGCCGCACAAGGCTCCACGGAAAAACTCGTCCCGTCAAACACTGGCAGCAGGTCGCGCGGGATCGTTTCCAGCCCGGCAGCGCGCGGCCGCGCCGCTCCTCGGGCGGGACCGCGGGAGACGCCACCGCGACCGGCAGCTTTGCGGTTTTATTTTAAATGCGCAAATGCAGAGGGGCCGGTGGCGGAGCCGCCCCGCACTCCCGGCCGTGCTGTCCCCGCGGTGACACCTGACGCTCGGCGCGGGGGGGGAGCGGGTGCTCCCTGACGTGACGTCACGCCGCGTCACTGACTCCTCCCGTGACGGAGGGGGCACGCGGGGCACGCGGCCGCCCCGAGCGCGGTTTTCCCGCCACGCGCCGCGCGTGTCCTCCCGCTCGGCGACAGCGCGCGCTCGCGCGCCGCCCGGTGCCGCGCGAGCCGCCGGAGCGGGGCGGGCGCGCGGGGCGGGCGCGCGGTCACCTGACGCCGCCGCCGCGGCCGCCGCCATTTTGTCTGTGAGCGTAAATGTGAAAGGGAAAGCCGGGGCGCAGCGCGCACAGCGGAGCCGAGCGGGGCCGGGCGCGCCCAGCCCAGCCGGCGGGGCCGGGAGCCCAGGGGTCGCCGCCGCACAGGGCTGCGGGAAGAGCCTCCGTCGCCACGGCGGCGGTCGAGAGGAGCTGGTGAAGGCGGAGCCCGGCGAGGACTCCCCGGTCGGCCTCGCCGCATCGGAGGGGCCGCCGGCGCCCTTCCCCCGGGGAGGCTGCCCTCCCTCCCCGGCCGCCGGGGAGCCGCTGAGCCGGCCTGTCCGCCCTCCGCGGGTCCGCGCCGAGGATGTCGGGGCAGTCGATCACCGACCGCATCACGGCGGCGCAGCACAGCGTGACCGGCTCGGCCGTGGCCAAAGCCGTCTGCAAGGCCACCACCCACGAGGTGATGGGCCCCAAGAAGAAGCACCTGGACTGTGAGTGGGACCTCGCGGGGCCGGGGGGGCCGGGGGACCTGGGGCCGCTCGCGGCTGCGGGGTGTCCGGAGGGGCCGTAGGTGTCTGGAGGGCTGGGTGACCCCGGGTAGTCTGCTCTTCAAAACTTGGTTCACGCGTGGAGGGACCGAGGTTTGTAACACCCCGAAACACAAATATCCCAGCCTGGTGAACTCTTCTTAGCTTACGTGCTCCGCGTACTGCAGCGCTTGTTAATCCGGAACCTGGCGACAAGGTGGGGTCAGCCGTGTGGTTTTGCTGTTGTGAGCCACAAGCTAGATTTTTAAGCGCTTTTTCCGTCCTTCTGTGCATCTCTGGTGGAATGCAGCCGTTTATATATTCTACCATTTCCCGAAATATCATGGCTTTCTGCCTCACAGCTCGTGGAAATGGGTAAAAAGACTTGAAGCGAGGTGAAGGGAGAAGGTGCACCGGTACATCTTTCCAGAATGAGAGTATGTTGCCGCTGATATTTTTTAAACTAAGTATATTAAAACTCTTTTCTGTATATCCAAAGATGCAGAAAGCTACCCTTGTTAGCTACAAAAGTATCAGTGGTCTCGCTTTGCATCAGGTTTTAGTAACAGGATAGCAATTGAAGTTACTGTTTCACTGCTTAAAAGTGCACTGGGTGCTCCAAACCTTGTAATTGCGCAGTATACCCCTGTGAGAAGTGTGTGTTTCCATTGGGGAGAGGAAAGAAGACGTGAAGCTCTAAGCTGGCTTCTTCAAAGTCGAGGGAGCAGGCTGGTAGTTTTGCAGGACTCGTTCAAGTTGGTGGTGCTAAGGGGAGTCTGCTGTTGAGGCTTTTGGAAGCGTACTCGGCTAAATTGTTTGAGGATGGTTTGGCTGACCCACTATGGTACTTCTATGTACACACAGACTTCTTGTGTGAGAGCTTTCGATGTGGGTCAAATAGTTATCAACCAGGTATAAATCTCATTTGTTATAGAGCTGAATGAGTGGAATCCAGCTACTGTGTTGAAATTAAAAGCTTTAAAACTGGGTAACTGACAATTTCTTTTTTTTTTAGAAGATATTTTAAAGTTACCTTCGTTGTATCTTGTCTTGTGTTCTGCCTGTGGCAGAACAACTTAATGAGGAAACCCTTGACTACAGAAGTGGCAACATAACAGGAAACCAGAAAGTGGTGACAGTTTGCTCAATAATTTGAAAGCTTCTGAAGCTTAAAAGATTTATTGTTTGAAAATATCCTTAAAATACTGTCATCTACTGTAAGCTACCCTCACAAAATAAGAAAACGGAAACCTAGTAAAACTCTTGAGAATGGCATAAACTGAGATTGCCTTTTTGACTTTCAAATTCCTTTTAATATCTTTTGATGCAAACCTGTTTAGAGCTGTCAGTCTCCTGAAGGTCCCCTTCAGTGCCAGGTGAGTTCTGTGTTTGGGCGTAATTCACTTTCTCAGACTTTGGTCTAAGACAAACAAAAAGCTTGTTGTTCTGACTTGGTATCTGAAATAGATGAATGCTTTGGTGGGGTCGGGGAGAAAAAGGTATGAAATATGAAATATACTACAATATGTCTGTAAGGGGTTAAAAGAATCTCCATGAATATTCTTCAGTCTTCAAGGAGTGTACCCAGGTGCTGCTTTTTAAATGCAAGGCTTTGCATGACACTTCTTATTTTTTCACTTGCACATGAAACTTTTGTATTAAATGCAAGGAGGTAAGATACTAGTTTAAGTACTGTAATCTCTGTAAAAATCACAGAAGGTATTTTCAAAGATACAGTGCAAGTACTTTGCGATTTAAGTAAATTATGAAGGAAAACATTGCTTGGATTTAATGCAACACTGCTAGTTGTACCTTGGTCGCTACATGTGTGTGTCATTAAAAATGCTACACCATCTGGTATTACTTGTAATTGCTACTCAAGAAAAAGCTTCACCAAGAACGTGTTTTTGAGAGTTACTGTAGTTGCATCAGCGATTGTGGAGGAGTATCAGTTTGTGCACTCTGTTCAGAATAATTCTTAAATCCTCTTATTGCCAAGTTTCCTCGGCAAAAAAAATGTGATATTACAACATGGATATTTATGGGAAGACGTTACACATGCAGTGTGTGAACTAATATTTAAGTCTTGGGTTTTGTCTGGCTGCTAACTGCTGAGTAGTATACTCATATTTTTTTCTTGAAGAGCAAAAAATAAAACACACATGCGCACAAAGAAACCCTTAAGCAATGTCAATGGGAATGCTTCGGTATTTTTTTCCTTTTAAAGTAGGTCACGGTGTCATCTAGATAAGTCAGCAGATCTATTTCTGTAGTATTTTTTAAATATTTTTGGTTAACATAAAATGTTATACGGAGGCTGATCTTTTCTCTTAGTGGAGCACCTCAAAATCTTGTCTCTTCTTCTCCAGTGTGGGTTCTGTCACTTCCCCTCAGCCTCCTGAGTTTGGGTTGTAGTAGAGTGGGGCTGCATTATGCTTTTGGTGACATATCTCCTCTTCGTTAACCATTGAAAAGCCATAATAAAAAATAAATACATTAAAGCTGCAGCCAAGTAGGTAACTGGTAGAGTATACTTGTGTGTAAATCAAAATTTAGAAAAATGCAAACCCTTAAATTAATTGCATCTTAGACTTTTAAATGAATATGGTAATAAAGGAAAAAAGCAACTCTTGTTTTAACTTGTGTACAGCTCACTTAAATACAGGGGAGGGGAGAGCAGTTAATAATACTCATCAAAACTTAAAATTCCTATACAAGCTTTGGGACTCTTATAACAAGTGATAATTCAGGCACTGTAAAATTGTATTATGTAGCAGAATTAGGCTCCTAATCCTTTTGCTTTAGGAGGAAGTTCAGGTCTCCACCAAGTCATCACAAATTTTTTCCAATAATGTCACCTAATGACTGTCACAGTTTTGGGTTGGTTTTGTGTCTGTCTGCTCTTTTAGGAGCTATAGCTCATGACTGCTGGGTGAATGCTGATGCAGTGCGGTTCTTGCAGAGATATGTAAGTTGTGATTCAGTAGGAACAAACACTCTTGAACTCTTCCACAGGCAGTAAGGTGTCTGTCTTTAATTTGAAGCTCTATAGTAATCTGTGAAGCTTTTCAATATAGGAACTGAGGAAATTTGACTTGAACAAAAATAAAAGTTAATGTTTTTTGTAATCTATAGCTGTTGTTTTTGTTTAGAAATTGCTTAAAGTTTTTTAGAAAACCTTATGGGCCATCATTATGTATCCCTGTTTAGTGGGGACAGAATAGCTGAATTGCTTCTGATCTCTACATTCAGATTTAGCTATTATACAAATGAAACTTAAAGACTGGTATCAAATCTGCACTAGAAGAGCACACGGGCATAAAAATATTTGTATCAATCAGGTGTTATCTTTTAATTAAGTCTTCCAGCAAGAATTGTTGGATTTCTTATGCTATACTGAGAAAGTTTGCTGAAGTGGCTCTTCTGTTGTATGTGTTTGTAAACTACAGTGCAACTTCCAAAAACAAACAAACAAACAAATTTACATTTTTCAAGACTGCTAGGGTTAAGGAAAGTGGTCTTAATTCTTGTATTTCTTTTAGAGCATTTTCAGTCCCATGACAAAATGGAAAAAATATGGGAGTATTAAACCATTATGGTCATCTCTTAAGTATTTACAGTTCTCCTGAGAGAGAGAGATTCCTGAATCAAGAAAATAGTTACTTTCTTGTTACTTGAAAGTTGAAAACTGTCAGTTTTTGTCAGTACCTGGCTGAGAATTTACCAAAAAAGTGATATATAAATATATATTTCTATACATATATTTTTTAATATCTGGATTTATACATGCTGTTCTCCAGAGAGCTGTAGGGTTTCACAGATGATGTGCCAATGTTTCAGATGAGCTGTGGAAGATAAATACTCAGTGCTCCTCCAGGCAGTAAGATTTCCACAGCTCTTCCAGGCTGCTTGAAAACCCTTACGGTACTCTTCTGGTTTAAAGCAGTTTGATTTTTTTCTTTTTTTTTTTTTTTTTTTTCTTTTCCCTATGTGATGTTAACATCTTTCTAAATTCCATTCTAGAAATAGTACCACATTTTCACTTGCAGTTGAAGTGATTCCTCTGGGTAATTGGCAAAATGCTTTGAGTTGTAAAGTGTTTATATAAGTAGTGAGATAAGAAAATGAGCATCACTTGCCCTACACATTTCATTCCAGTTTTTGTTGCCAACATCTGTATTGCAGTTGCCCAGCTGTCAGTCTCTCAGGTGCATGTGTTCCTCTGTGCTTCCAGATGTATGGTGCCAATGGCCTTTTCTTCTTTTGCTGCCAGCTCTAACAGATCTATACCGTTGTTTCTACATAGATACTATTACTGCAGACTTAGAAGAATCATATTACAGAAATGACACTTGCTTTTTTGGTTATGTATCTCAATTGCTAGAATTCAAATGTGATGCTAACTTTATTATTACTAGTTGTAAAATAATAATTTTAAAAGTTGCCCTGAGTAGGTTTATTAAAGAATATTTTTAAACTTGCATTTTTGTGATACAATCTGAGGAAAGTCCAGTTTTGGCCTATAAAATGCACTGAGATTTTTTTTCCCATTGTTCATTCTTAGCTTAGTAATTTAAAGATATTTCATTTGCTTAGGCATGTGTTCTTTGATATTGTCAACTGTGGCTTATGTGTTAGTGCATTCAAGGAGATTCTGAAACTAAAGACCGCAATTGTGCTAAGTGCCCTGAATAAAAATTGTCTTCAGCATGTGTCTAATGTGCTTGGGACTTGCAGCTCACTCAGCTCCTCTAACCTCAAGCACAGCTTGAATTAGGCTCTGAGTAGCCCTACTTATGTGAAATATTTCCTTTGAGTTGCTGTTTTAAAATGGTCAGGCTCACGTCATCTTGTAGAAGCAAGTAGCACACACTGGAAAACCTTACTAGCACTTTTACAGAATTATTGGAACCACACTTTTCAATCACATGGAACCACATTTGTGGAACAAAGCAATAACCTGAACTTCTCAAATGCACTGGAGGTCTATCAACTCCACTCTTTTACTTGATAGAAGACTTGTTTTAGTCTTGTGTACCAAAGCAGAAGGCGGTTGCTCCCTTCTGAAGGTAGATATCTGGATGGCTTTTTTCAGTAATAAACCTTAATTAATGATGGCATGATAAGGCAAAGATTTTTTTTAATAGATGTGGGGCTTAAAGGGACGGGTGATCAGTTACAGCATTTAGTATGGTTGCTAACAGTAGGATTTCTGTTACGTTATGCCTGAGCAGCACTGTAAGGACACAATTTATATCAGTCTTAGACATAAGTATATGCAAGGCATCTCCCAGGTGTTCAGCATCATCTTAGGGTCTACTGGAACATCTGCTGGTAGACCTTAGCTTGAGGGAAGGTGACAAGATTGAAATATCTCTGGAGAGTGTGGCAAAATATGAATGAAATTAGCTTGGGAATTTGGCTTGAGAACAGAAAGTTTGTTTGTTTTAACCCGGATTTTCCCTCCCGCTTTCATCTGCTATTTCATAATCGCTCTTCAAATTGAAAATCTTCAGTGAAAAATTAGACTTGCTTAGTGGTCATGTGAAGGAAAAGGACTCCGTGCAGAAATATTTTCAATAGGCTGTCTGTGTGGTCTTTGACCTCAGCAGATCAGTGGAATTTCTTTAACTATTACCTAGTTAATGTTATAGGTATTGCTGTGTATTGAGTTTGTGGGGGGTTTGTTGGTTGGTTTCTGTTTATTTGGTTTTATAAACTGGGAGTAGGACTTGTAACAGTTCTGTAACATTTCTGTGCTGCTTACAGACACATTAGTTACCTGAAAAATACTGAACAAGATCTAACATCAGTGTCTTTATGATGCTTACTTATAAACTGATTTGATTTAGGAAGACTTATTTTCCTTAATATGTTTTGAGTAGATGAGGCCGTTGAATTAAAATTCACATTTTCTCTCTGTATAAATTCTGGAATTGAGATTCAATTTGTGTGGCAGTAATTGTCTATGGACTGTTTGAACTTCAAGAAATTTTAAAGTACTCCTTAATGTGACACAGCTGTGAGCGGTGAGCCGCGTCTTTCAAATCACTTGCTTTTTGAGCATCTTCGCATTTGTAAATATTGAAATATTTTAATACTACTCAACAACAGGATTTTGATGCATAGCTTGCTTAAAACTTCTTCTCAGAGCTCTTTTTGTGCAGTTATTTCTGTGGTTTTGTGTGCTACTAATAAGGATGAAAGTTTTCATCCCAGCTTGCATGTTTTCTACATATTTGGAAACTTTTGACATCAGAATGAAATTAGTCACTTGTTAAAATTTGCATTTTATAGCTTTCTACCTCAACAAGATAATATCTAAAACTCTTTACTCTGTTAAAAGTAAATTATTCTAAACAGCGATCCTTAATCAAAAGACTTTATGTTCTTAATAAACAGATCTTTAATTAAGATGTGTGGCTAATATATTCAGTGCATTAGAACAGATATAAATTCTAAGAGCAGTATTTCTAGCAAGTATTTTGCCCTAAACTATCAACATGTGATCTCTAAGTTAGTGTTTAAATTGCTTATAATAATGTAGCCTGTCCTCTACACACTGCTAACAAGGCAAGTAAGTTGGCCATTTCAGTGGTGTGGACAGCTCAGGATTCAGTTGTTGCCCAGCTTCCCAAGCGCTGCCCTGGGAGTTGTTGCACAAACCACAGCAATAGCAATGCTGCTCTGCAGCCAACAGGCTAGTTGCAGGCTTGCCTTCAATAAGAGGCCACAAAGGAAGCTTTTCAAACTCCATGTTTGCTTTGCTGGCCTTGCCCAGTCCTCAAGGTGTACTTTGATCACACCTGAGCCAAATTTAGCTCAGAGAGAGAATAAATGTCTAATGTGTATGCCTTGAGGTGAGAATAGTCATGGATTCAGTTCTTTGCTTTCTTCTCAGCAAGTGCCTTCCCTGTCTTTCTCAGACTTTTTTCCCCATATAGCCACTGGAGCCTGTTCTGGTTTTGTACCAGTGCTCAGGCAGGAGACTCGAAGTGCTCTGTCTCTGACCTCCTGAGTTCTACTCTTGAGTTTACAATCAGTCTTGGACACAAAGAGCTTTTTTTATATAAAAGCCTGAGACCTGCCAAGATCCACCACAAAACATGCAGTAGGTTGGTGATTCGGTTAACTGAGTGAAAAGATGTGTAGATGCAAATTCTTGCTCTTAATTCTTATAAATAAGAAAAAGCCTTATTATAGGTTTGTAGGATCTCATTTGTTGTCACATGTGTCAGTATTCAGGCTTAGGTCGGAGGTATGGATGTTTCAGCCTTTCCTTGCTTCACTGATTGTCTTTGTATTTTTTTCTTTTTTTGGTCCCTTTTTTTGGTCCTTTTTTTTTCTTTTGTTAGATTGAGTGGCTTCAGGCATTGGGCATCCAGAGGGTCTGCACTGGCTTTTGGGCAATAATTTGGGCATAGAGTTTCTACTGGAGCAGGTTATTGATTGCCGAGGTATTGGGACTCCATAAAATTATTAAAATGCTTTTGAAGTTCATATGTGGAGTCTTTCAGTAAAATGCTGTGAATTTGAGCAAGGAATGTAAAATAGCTCAATTATTTCTTAAAGAAAGAACTGAAGTTGATGTTTCCAGTATCAATCAATTCTCAATGTAAAAATACAAAATAACATGATGATCATCTTCGAGCATATAACTCATTGTAATGCTTTGTTGTGTTTTTTTTTTTTCCATTTAATTTAGATCTAATACAGTGCACAAATGAAATGAATGTGAATATTCCACAGTTGGCAGACACACTTTTTGAGAGAACTGCGAACAGTAGCTGGGTTGTAGTGTTCAAAGCTCTAATTACAACACACCACCTCATGATGTATGGAAATGAGGTAAGACATTAGTTCTGTTAAAGCCTCTTTGACTGTGTTTTAAAAAAATTGTCACAATCTGTGAAGGTAGATATGTACTTCAGTTTTTCAAAGGTCTTTTCCTTTCTGATGGCTGTGAAGTGCTTCTTGAAAAAATAAAATGTTGCCTCGTTATTTCATAATACTGAAATAATGTGTTTGCTATTTAACTGCAGGTATCTGGGTTGGGCTGTGAAGGAATAATGAGTGACCTTTTGAGAATAAAGGCTTAAAAACTTCTGATGAGCATTACTTCATTAGGCTAGTGCTTATCAGTAAGAGCACAGCAAAAGAGTTGTCGGCACCCCATAAATGTGCAGCCAACCCATTAGCAGATAAGAATGCCTATTAAAGTGGGGGAGGAATATGGTGACTAGAATATTTGATCTTGCAAATCATCATCTTACGGGCGAAATCTCCTTATGTTGTTGTCATTAACATTCCTCTGAAACAGGTTTGAATTGCATTTAGTTCACTTAAATTATATCATCACTATTTATGAAAAGCTTCTCAGACAATAACATGGTGTTAGAAATTTAGTCCTTCCTTTAAACCTAAACTGTGTCTTGGTCAGGTGACAATTTAGTCCTGAACTTGTGTGTAGTCATTCTCCTAATAAATGACTGTTGGCTACTGGCAATAGTGAAATGATGATTTTTAAATGTACTGCTTCCAGCCCTA
Organism: Streptopelia decaocto; assembly: GCF_964273445.1. Classification (NCBI taxonomy): domain Eukaryota; kingdom Metazoa; phylum Chordata; class Aves; order Columbiformes; family Columbidae; genus Streptopelia; species Streptopelia decaocto. The sequence continues at coordinate 5,796,019 of NC_138665.1, forward strand.
AAAATGCTCTGAAAACTTAGTGATGCCTCCTCTCTCCAAAGCTCTGTGTACTTAATTGCAATGATCTTTAAAACATAATGTGCTCTTTCTTAACACACTTCCCCAAGTTATTTATGTGCTTAAATTGTATTGTCAACAAACAAGAGGCTGAAGTTAGAGGATAATATAAAGTAAAATTCACTGCTTGGAATTCACTACTTATTCCAAGTATAAAGCTAAACTGAATGCTGTAAATCAGTTTTTATATTTTACTCTCTCTTCTTCCAATACAGTTTATATCTACACACTGAAACTTGAAAGAAAAAAAGGCAGACAACTGAAACACAGGGAAAAAAAAAAAAAAAAAAAAGAAATTAGGGTTGTGGGCTACGAGTCAGTATCTGTTTGCCCATGCAGTGTTTTGTAGTGGCAGAAGTGTTGATCTTTTATATCTGTACTGGAACTGCTCCTCACATCTGAATGGGTGTGTTTGAAACTTGAAAAAGTTTCCTATATACCTGCTGAGATAAAGTGGCTGAAACACTAGTTCTGTAATGTCAGGTGAAACATGAGTGTACTCCTCACTTTTCTAATACACTAAGAGAGGCCTATTTCTTAAACATAGAAATCCACCATCTGATAATTTTTATTTTAAGTACAAGCAAATATAGCACAAGGTCAAAATGTGTGAGCAGTCACTATCTTGCAGTTTCTTGTTCAACATGACTACCTATTTCTTGTGATGAAGTTTTGGGTGAAACAAGTTAAAACTCCTCCCACCATTGTGTTGTGTGATGCAAGAGCCCTGACCTCTGGAGGGTGAGAGCCATGGCCCTTTAGAAATGGGGTTCAGAACAGTAGCTAATTTTGAAATGTGTATGGGCATGTTTTGAATATCACTGTTCTTTTTCCTGATAATTTTCCAACTGTTTTTCTCCTGTATCTTTTTAAATGCAGTACTAAGATGTACAAAGACCATATAAACCAGGTGGAAAACAGAATAAGAAGTTAAAACAGTGCCAGAACTGTTGGTAGGCAAGCTGCATTTGTAGACTTGTGTGAACTCTCTAGCTATAGGCTGAAAACTCATGGAGTACTGATGAGGTGATACGTGACAATTTGGGAAATTACTTGGGCCCCTTGGAAGGTGAAAGTACTGATTTCAGTTTAAATAGTACTTCTGAGAATAATCTTCTTGTTGCTGTTCTAAGCTCTCCTTACAATTCCTAATGAGCAGGTGCTATACTGAGCCTAACTGAAAAAAATGCTGGTTCTGCAGAGCGCAGTGGTCCAAACCTGGCAGGCAGGTGGATTTCTACCTTGAAGGGTGAAAGAACAGGCCCTGTGTGCCATGGCAGCAGCGGGATTCAGATCAAAAATGTAATAAGTCCCTTAAGCCATACTGGTCATAATCTTTTTTTACGGACTAAAACACATACAAAGAAGCAAGGAAGTCAATAAATGACAATCGTAGGAGATCTGTGAGGAACAGTGGCAGAGAAACTTTTTTTAAAACTACTTTACTGTCTTGATGTGTGTCTCTTACTCTTGTTTATTTATGGAGCCAGCTATTATTTGTGTAAACTTAAATGTTGCTTAGTCAGATCACTGCATTGTAAGATATATATATATATCTATATTTTAAAAATATATTTATATGTAATTATAACCAAACTTATAACTGCTCACCACAGTTCTAGAAGCATTATTGTTGCTTACTACTTTAAAACTTTTTAACTAAGCCTGTCTCCCACTTCTACAGCAGCAGTAAAGCGGTGCAAACCTTGAGAGCTTGGATAATGCAAGTGGTTTTTCTGTTTAGTGTTTTCCAGCTTGTTTGTTCTAAACTACAGAGTTAACCTAAGCAGCTTCCTCTAGGATTATTAGTCTTTTATTGACAGGCAGGGATGTCTTTTTATTCAGTTTAAATTTATATTTTTGCCAAAAAGAATTTTGCATTTCAGAGGGTTTGCTAATCAGTAGTTTCAAGTTTTCCATTACATTTTTCCCTTTTAACTGATTTCTGTTGTTGATAAAGGTTACCAGAAACAGTTACAAGGTAAGTGTAGTTTTCTTGTAACATGCTGAAATGTTATGACTCTCACAAAAATATTCTCAACTTTTTCTTCACCAACAGCGCTTTATCCAGTATCTTGCATCCCGAAACACTTTGTTCAATTTAAATAACTACCTGGACAAAAGTGCCATGCAGGGTAAGGATCTTTCACTGAAGGCATTAACTACTGCTTTTTTTGCTCTGATAGTGCCTGTGTTGGTATGTTATAGGAGATAAATGACATTTAAATGAAATGATATTATGATTTATATTGAATGAGGTACCTAACAACCAAGAATGTAGGCACAAGGAAAGTGAGATTCTGGGTTACCTAGATGAGTGCTAGGAATTTGTCTGTAGTGTATGTGCCATGTGCATACGCAGCTGTAAATTTTAAGAAGAGAACTCAACGCTGACTAGAATAAACCTGATGTTTGTTAGCACAATGATCTATTTTTGTCATTGCATTTTAGTGCCTCAGGAGTAAATGTTTACTGTTAAGGTGCATGGAATGGTAACTAGGATGTTCTATATAAATAGTCAGAACTCCTCCAAATCTCCGAGAAGTCTTCCAATTGCTTGCTGATGGTAGAAAATATTTTTGGGTCTTTATGTGGTTTTGGAGGCATTGCAGATAAGCTACCAAAGTAGGGCATTTTACTAGGAATACATTTTTAGTCTTGATTTCAAGAACAACTTAAGAGCTGCTTGGTTCTTGCCTAATATTTTTATGTCTATATTCTCAAAATTGTAATGAATGCTTTCCTAATCTTAGCAAGTTGGGAAGAAACTGTAACGTTACATCTCAAGGTGAAAAACAGTGAATCTCAATGCTCTGGAAAGTGCCTTTGAAGGGCTTTTTATGCAAATTGATGTAAAAGGGACTGGTAAGAGAAGAAGCCGCTGTACCACTTCAAGATGTCTAACTTATAAATGCTTAACTTGTAGGCTATGATATGTCTACCTTCATTAGACGATATAGCAGATACTTGAATGAAAAAGCACTTTCATATAGACTTGTAGCAGTTGACTTCACCAAAATGAAAAGAGGGTAAGACTGTTACTGTTTTTGTTTGGTCTTTCATGGTGGGAGGGAGATACCAGTAGTTCTTGGGCTGATCATAGGTTGGTATTTGTTTTGGCTCTTTGAAGCAATATAGTATTGTTGAAACAGCATAATATGCCGAGGTCTCTAGGTAACTTGTAAACGTGTATCTTCTGCTCTGTAGGATAGATGGAGTGATGAGAACCATGAATCCTGAAAAGCTTCTGAAAACCCTCCCAATCATACAGAACCAGCTAGATGCACTCCTTGATTTTGATGTAAGTACTTTAAGCTTGGTGTTAGGTAACACTCTTATTTTGAAGTGAGAGTTTAATTATACTGTTAAATACTAATTTAATTTCTTATTGTTTTCTACACAGGCAAATCCAAATGAACTAACAAATGGTGTTATAAATGCTGCATTTATGCTCCTCTTTAAAGATTCCATTAGACTTTTTGCAGCATACAATGAGGGGATTATTAATCTTTTAGGTATGTGAGACTTTTTTTTAGCATTTGAACTTTTGTGAGAGATATTCAGAGAACTACAGAATATAGACAAAATCTGACTGCAATTTCCTAATAAATAGTCTCTGCTCCATTTCTATTAAATTATACCTGTCTTGGTTTCAGTGGCAACTAGCATAGGCTAAACGTACACTGCTACCTAGAAGCATACATCTTGAAACAGAAGTTGAGGTGAGAGGATGACTGGTGAGGTGAAAGCAGAGATGCCATAAATGTGCAGTGCATAGCCTTTGCAATTGGACTGTAAAAGTATTAGTGAGATACCTGGTATTTTGAGTATTTCGTGTAGTCACAGTGTGACAGACTTCTGGATTCCCGTACTTTGTAGCTTGAGTATTCAGCTTTACCTGGTACCTGAACCTACATGAGCCTACTAGATAATCTGCAGGGTTTTTTGTTCAAGAGTGATAAGCTCTTAGCAAAGCCTTATGACTATTTAAGCAAATTTGTGAATGAAAACATCTGATCGGTCTGTTCTGTTAATACATTAGTTTTACTCGATGAAATATCTATAAGTATATAGAAAAAATGAAGGATGTGGTTGATACTCCTTTTAGTAGGTCAGCTCAGTGTACATGCCACTTCAGTAGCCATTCTCATGTCTTTTGGATATTGAGGCCACTTGCGAACATCAAAATGTATTGATACTGGGTCTATAAGTGTAAATATATACCAGGACTATTTTCAAGTGATAAAATAATTTGCCTCATTGCCAGCTAAAAAGATGACTTCTTGAAAATATTACCCATAATACCTAATTTAACAACGGCAGTGATTCACATCCATGCTTAGTCAAGCTTTGCGTTATACTCTAATATATGAAATAGAAAAATCAATGTTTTTCTTTTTATTTACATGAATACCTGACAACTTTTGTAATAGATCAACTTTAATATCTGAATAGCTTTGAGTTACTCCTGTCTGTTCTCTGAAGCTTGTATCAAATTAACTTTTATAACACTGTGTCAGCTTTTTGCTGGGGAGTGTGTTATCTTACAAGAGTTTTATTTGCATCCTCAGAAAGATATTTTGATATGAAGAAGAACCAGTGCAAAGAAGGCTTGGATATTTATAAAAAATTTCTAGCCAGAATGACCAAATTGTCAGAATTCCTCAAAGTAGCAGAGGTAAGTAAGTCTACACCTATGGAGAGCATATAATTTAGCTGTATGTACTGGTACAGTAGTCTATATTAATAAAAACAATTTCAGAAGCAGATTAATGTTTGCTTAACCTCACTGTACAAGGAATTACTCTACAGATCAGATATTTTAACAATTGTATAGTATACATTCATTAACATGAAGTGAGATTCTTTGGTATCCTTTAGTAAACTTTCTGAAGTGTTGTTATAAATTTCATGAATGGTCCAAAATGAATGGTTGGAATGGTATGGTCTATTTACAGTGCTTTCCTTTACTGTAACTGCTAAAAATGGAGAAGCAGTTCCAGTAAACAATGTGGGTGTTTCTAATGCTCTCAGTAAATATTTCTGAAGGAAAAAGGCTGGATGAAAAGCTGTCTTTGCTTTGAGATGCAATTCAATGCACTTGTGATTTCTAAGGTGTGTTCCTAGTAAAACTCGTAACAGTTCAGAAAGTTATTAATATTCATTTTGAAGATCTTAGATTTTATGTAACATTCAGGCATCACTTTTTTTAAATTTTCATTGCCACTGCATGTAGTAATGTACTTTTTTTTTCTTTTTCTTTTTTTTTTTCTTTTTTTCTTTTTTTTTTTTTTTTGTAAACCCAGCAAGTTGGAATTGATCAGGGTGACATTCCAGATCTTACTCAGGTCAGTGTACATACATTGATTAAAGCAAGTATTTTATTCTTTGCATTTTAAAAGTTGGTGTGTATCATAGTAATCATTCAGCTTGAGAATGTGTTCTCTTCTATGTACTTATAGATGGGAAATATGTATGGTGACTTTTTCCATGGATAAAATGTACTCAGTACTTGGTGGTTTACAGCTCTTACTAAGTTGTGGGGGTTTTTTTATGATTTTCTGTGAGTTTTGTTGCTTTAAACAATATTTTTCAAGAACAACTGTTTATCACAGAGGATTTACTGGCATGTGAGCCACAAACATCCTGCCATGCCTTGAGGCAAACCTTCCATTTCACTGTAACGTAGTGTCCTCCAACACGCTTCAAGATTGCAGTTATCTAGTTCTGTCAATCTTTATTTCTTTCCAGTGAGGTCTGAATAGATTTGATGTTTCTATATCCGCACTTAATGCTGGCTTTTATATTACTCAGTAGTATGATGGAGATGTGCAATAGAAGTTGTGCACTGGAACATTTAGTCTAAAAGGTGGAATGCAGGGGAACACCTTCTAGTGTGGATAAGTTGAGGGGCAGAAAGGAAGTGAGAAAGATGCTTTCACCTGGTAAATGGCAAACACTGATAGGCCACAGAAGGGCACAAAGTTGTTCTTTGCAAGTTCCTTCAGTTCATAAGGATGTTGTGTTTCTAACCTAGGACCAACCCAACATGACAGAGGTATTTGGTATTCTTTCTGTAGTGCAGGGTAACCTGATGGATAGAATGAATGGCAGTCTGTCAGGAGACTTGGGCAATAAACTGGAGTGCCTTAGAGGTCTAGAGTACTCCAGCTGTTTAAGTGGAGTCAGTGTGAAACAGTTAACATCAGAATGATTTTGGTTGGAAAAGACCCTCAAGATCGTAAAGTCCAACTGCTAACTGAACTCTGGCACTAAACCATGTCCTTAAGAACCTCATCCACACATCTTTCAAATGCCTTCAGGGATGGTGACTCTACCACTTCCCTGAGCAGCCTGTTGCAATGCCTGACAACCCTTTCTGGGAAGTAATAATTCCTAATTTCCAATCCAAACCTCCCCAGTGCAACTTGAGGCCGTTTCCTCTTGGGAGAACAGACCAACACCCTCCATGCTACAACCTCCTTTCAGGTAGTTGTAGAGAGTGAGAAGGTCTCCTGACAGTTAAATCTGAACAGATAAAATCTAATGTGTAAACTTTTAACAGTCATGTCTAATCCTATGCTACCTTCATGAAATTAAATTTCATGGGTTAATCATGCATAAATATATCTACTAGTAAAAATTTGCCTAAACTTCATCAGTGTCTCTTTAATATGGAAATCAAGTCTAAAGCACAAATGTCCATTGTCAGTGTTGTTCATTACTTCTTGCTTTCTATCTGAAATCATACATGTTTCAAAGTACAAATCTCTAATACTTGCTCCTAGCAATTCATATTAACCTCTTTAAGAACTTCTAGGCCTTTGTGGTAGGAAAAAAATAGGACTGTAACCAGTAGGGTAAGAACAGATAATGAGTGAAAACAGTAGTTTAATGTTTTCTGTTGGTGTTTGATCTTAGTGTCGTACTATTTTGATTAGTACTGCAGTATTCAGCTGTTCTGTATTATGCTAATCAAATTATACTAAAGTCTGAAGTTATACTTCACTGGCTTTGTGTGCACTTGTCCAGTTAACTGGATCATTATAAGGCTCTTCAAAACAGGTTTTTAATTACTATTTACTGAGAATAGGGGATTTAACTCCATTTTGCTGCTTTTTATATCTGGAACTTTTGGTGAGCAAAACCCTTTATCTACTGTTCTCACAACATTTTTTCTAATAGCTATTTTGTTTAAATGCACTTAGAAATGAAAGGCAGTTCTGAGCTGTGGTACTAGATGGCAGCATCCTGTGTATTTTGGCACATTCAGCGCCACTGTTAAGCATCCCACTTCCATAGTAAATGTCATGGCATTTAATGAGTGGAATAATTGTACATCAATTTAGTGCCACTTCAAAAGAATTTGATAAAGTTTCTTAATACTAGGATTTCACAGAAACTTAATTTTCAATGTGCTTATGTTCTGACAGGATCGTGTCCTTTTCTTCTATTCTGGTCTACCATATTATATTTTTTCCAAAAACTATGTTTACGTTTCTAGTGTATATTCTTTTCTGGGATTTGCATATTTCAGAGTTTCCTTAGACTGTTCCTGACAATAATGGTTTTACCTCTATAGAGGTTTTTTATTACTGCTGGTCTATAACTATTTTTATTCCTTGAATCTAGTGTTCACACTACTGCCACTTTTGCCAGTTCCTATAAAGCAAACTTTTTCCTTTGTAGGTGCCCTGTTTCACAATGATGGTGCTTACTTTCTGTTTATAGCTATTACTGTAGTTCATGAATGCAACTGGGTCATTTTCGTCTGTATGGACGTTGGGTCTGTCAGATGTCTTTGGGCGGGAGGAGGGAGGCTGAGTCATAAAATACAGCCTTTTTCAGTTCATAATGTCTGTATTAGCCCGGGTGTCTTTTCTGACATAAAACTGCTAGGATCTGTTCACTCAAAATTTCATCTCTGTTTTCTTGGATACCTACAGCAATGAAAAGGTTCAGAGAAGTTACTGGCTTGTTGGGTTTGGGGTTTTATGGTTGAGGGGTTTTGTTTAGAGGGTTTCAGAAGCAATAAGAATAGAATATACATCTCCATGCAGGTAAGTTTTACATTTTAGAGTGGCCTTGGGAAAAAAACAAAAAACAAAACAACAAACAAAAACTTACAAACAAACAAAACCAAAACAAAACAAAAATCACCAAAAAAAAACCCTAAACCACAAACTATGAAAAACTTTATGGAATTAGGGCATAGTCTCCTGCTTTTAAGATTATCTAGCTGAGCCGTGCAATGCCTTTTGCAAACTATTGTTCCTCCTGCAAGGTAAAGCTATGGGGTTTTTTGGTTTTTGTTTTTTGTTGGTGTGGGTTTTTTTGGTTGTTGCTGTTTTCTTGTATTTGGTTTTTACTTGTTTATTTTTGGGGATGGTGGTGTTTTGGTTGTTCTGTTGGGGTTTTTTTTTGTCCCTGATACCTTTCTGGAAAGGTATTTCAAAATGTTCCCCCTTGGGGTTTAGCTGTCTAGTTTAAATTCTGAATTTATTTGTGACCAGTTGTTGAGATAACTACACTGTCTTAGCTTACATAACTCTATTTATAGGAAGAAATATTAACTCAGGCCTCAACTTGAAGACAAGCAGTTTTATAGGATTATTCTAATTGCTTTTCTTTGCATCTCTTGTATCTTGAATTGGCCTTTGTTGAATGTGGGAAGCTAGAAACGTGCTCAGTATTTCAGAGGGGAGGTTGCCAAAGCCTTTTGTGATTAATATTTTCTTCTTTCCAGCAGATGCTCTGGTCTAGCTTTTGCTACAGAAGGGCTAGCAAGGGCAAGCTTGTTTCTCTTCCAAGCAATGCCTATCATATATGTTTGACCTACTGAAAGTTGGGAAGTGGTAAAAGAGGCTTAGTGTCTCTGAAACCCTGCCAGATGAGGAGAGCTGAGCTGGCAAGTAGGTTAAACCTTTAGAGGTCTGTCCCCTTCATCTGAATCTCCAGTAGGATTTATTTCATTTGTTTTATGAGGTATGGACTATGTCGTTAAAAGCCAATGTGGCTTGAATAGCAAAGCAGTGAACTCTTCCAAAAGTGCCAGTCTAATTATTTTGTTTGATGGAGTTTGTTTTTATAGGGCAATTTGGAGGAGTCTTAATTCCTAGTGTGTAATCAAGATAAGTTCAAATTTATTCTGAGCTTTGAAGCTGTTTCCTTTGGTGTGGAAGAAATCTTTCTGTAGTGGATAGCGGAAAGAAGGCAGGTTATGACTGGCAGTTTATGACTGGCAGGTTTTTATTGGTTGCTGTAGGAACCAAAGCAGCTCTGGTGTGCCTTAGTCTGTGTATTTTACACTTGCTCTTTTCTGTTACCTGTCAGTTTAAAATCTTTGTCTCAGATACTGAATAGAAGCGCTGTGGCTGTGCTCTCTAATGTTTCGGTAAGCTTGTGAGTATTGGTCACCTGCAGTTCATTTAGGATTCCCAAGGCTTAGCTGAGGTGTCCAGTGCCTGACTTCCTGCTGGATTTAAGTGTCGAGAAGCCTGGTTTTCCAAATCTTTATTGCTTTACAAACAACTTCATGTTTGAAAACTTCTCATGGATAATGCTTTTCTGGGGGACAAATCCACCATAAAACAATGTTATTTGAAATGGTGTTGCTAGTTTATAGTGTTTCAGGCTATCAAAGGATTTGGAGTAATTGAGTCCATTTATTGTGTAGTCATGTGTTAAATGGCTACTCAGTCTACAATAGTATTGTTGGACAAGGTTGAATTTGAGTGCTTTTTGTATCAAACCTAACATTCTGCTGTAGTCAAGTGTTTCTGATTCAAGCCTTTGACTGTAAATATTGGAATGGAAAGGGAATGGCTTTTTGTTGTTATGGGGGAAAGGGGATCAGAAATGCAAAGGTTTCATTTTTGTACTTTGAGTTTAAGGGAGTACTGCTTAATCAGCTGTGATTATTGGATTAATCTTAAGGTAACAAATACTGTTGCCAAAAACAAGAAGGCAACTTGTACACACAGCAGCAGACCTACTCTGGGGGAATCTTTACTTCACATCTCTCTGGTGCTACTCTTTTATAAGAACCACAACTGGGCAGATAGAATTCAGATGTGCAGGATAGCAGTGGAACCCAAAGGCACAATTATTGATGTGTGGGGTTTTGTTTGTTGTTAGAGGATGAGGAAACTAATCTGCGTACTAAACAATGATGTGTTGTGTAAAAGCAGTGATTTATAAATACTTTACCTTTAGGCACCCAGCAGCTTGCTCGAAGCACTGGAGCAGCATTTGGCTTCTGTGGAGGGAAAGAAAACAAAAGAAGTCTCTGCTGCCAGCAGGTGAGCACCCGATGAATTACAACGATGCCTATACTTAGTATTTGTCATCTCCATGCTAAGAATTTTCAAGATTCAGTCACTTGGTGTTCTCCTTGAATTTTATTCACTTCCAAATATATGAACAGTACTTCTGACTGGAGAGTGAGATATCTCTCTTGGCATAGGCATCCTCCCCCAGAAACTTGGTGAATATTGATAAATGTATTCATGTAAGCCACCTTCCTGACTTGCTGTCTTGCTCCTCAGATATTTTTTTTTTTTTTGCAAGTGTCTGAGGATTTGCTACCACAGTATTCTACTAAAAAGTATACTATATAGGGAATAACTTCTATGTTTTCTTTACTGTTATATGTATAATATGTACAAACAAGTTTTCTGTGCCTCTGTCACTTGAATGGAATAGAATTCCAGTCTAGCCTGCATGACCTCATAGGAAAAAAAGACAACTGGTGTGTCTTGTACTTTCCAGTTCCTGCCCACTGAAGGTTGAGGGAGTAATCCTGTGTATTCATACTGCTTCTTCACCAAACCTCCCTCATTGGTGTGTCTGCTTTTCTGTACCAGAGTAAGGGGAGAAAAGACTGATGTGGAGGGGGAGTGACGCACAACTAGATAGGGCACTTGATGATTAAATTATAAATTATGTATACCCGACTGTTCTTCTTAATTAAACTTTTTAAAAATTATTACTCTTTTTAGAGCTAGTGCCCTGTCCAGTGCTGTTTCCACACTTGCCAACACAGGAATGTCATTTAGCAGGATGGATGAGAAAGAAAAGCAGCAGGCGTTGGAGGAGGAACAAGCTAGACTGCAGGCACTTAAGGTACTATATTTTTTTACAACTTTGTATTCTGATTTTTTTTTTTTAACCAGATACGGGTGAAAACTATGATTGGCTTAAAATAGGGTATGGTAGAAGATCTCTTATCTTAAGAGAGGCTAAGGCATGAGTCTGTAGGATGCAGGTGTGATGGCTGCCAATATGCGGTGACCCTTCTACCAAGAGTATGATTTGAATAGCAGACAGCGGTTAGAAATAATTTATATTCTTTCTTGGAGTGTTATTTATCTCAAAGATTCACAAAATTAGTATACAATGCTTCAAGGTTACATCTCAGCAGCTGAACATACAGCATTGCTATTTTGAGACTGATCAGTGGGTAGGAGGGAATTGTTTTTCCCCATGATGTACAGAATATGGCTTTAGTGTGTTTCTTCAGTCATGTTGCTCATAATGAGAATATACACTACAGTTCTATCCACATTATAACTGCTCTTATTTATAATTCTATAACTGAGTTTGAAAAACTGTTTGAAATAGTAAATATTTAGGTATATTTTATGGACTTCAAATCACACCACATTTGAAAGAAAGTTAGTGTGTCTGTCTTACTTGGTTCCTTAAAGCACTCAGCTACCTGTTGAGTAGTCCTAGTAATATCCCTCTCTTAAGGCCAGAATCCTGGTCCTTTAGGTCCTTTTAACCTGTTTATAACTCTATTTACTGAGAACACACAGAATGTAAAATCTCGAACAAGGCAAGATTCTTCTCTTGCTGAAAGCTAAATCTGTAGTTCTGTAGTGTCCCAGGCACATGCAAGTGGGGCAGTTGGGAATTTTTCTTTTGTTGTCTTAACATCTCTAGACAGACCTGAACACTGAAGCAACTCTGCTCATGTCATCTGGAGGCCACGTTATGGGAGCCTTAAAACTATTTGGAATATGAAAGTAAACTTTAATGGGAATGCAGAGTTGAGTTTCATCTCTGGAGTTATATAGATCTGTTGAAGATTCTTTACTTTCCTGACTTGGTGTAAGGCATATTTTTCACATCAGCATGAAGTAGGTTTTTTGCTATTAGACTATAGTCTCAGTGTGCCTTGCTGCCAGCTGCTGAACTGTTTCACTTGAATCTCGGCTAGTGTTGTGATGTTGTTGCTTGGGTTTTTTTGTTTTTTTTCAATCAGTTGATATAAATTTCATTTATGGTGTGGGGAAGCTTGCAAGCTCACTCAACGTTTGATTTCTGGAATGTAAGCTGTATAAAACGTATGCCTGTTTTTTGGCCTGTGCTGTATAAATGCAGAGGGTGTATCTAGAAGTAACATGGGATATAAAAATCTAGTTTGTTATTAATTTTAGGTTTATTTTGCTAGTTTAAGAGCAATACCACATGGGTGTTATTAGGATGCACATCTTCAGTCTGACTTCCGAATGCTTTCTGAAGCAAAGGTCCAATAACCTGTTTGAGTGACTATGAAGGAGCCTAGAATGTGTAGCTTGACTAAAAGTGTTTGACTTCTAGAGAGCTGTAAATAGTTTTAAAAAAAGAATTATTTAAAACCTCAATTCCCACCTTGAATTTTAAAGTCTTTTTAAAAACAAATACTCTTCTCTCCAATTTCAATCACCTTTCTGTTTTCAGGACTTTACAGAAGAATAACTGTTTTCTTTATTAAGACTATAGTTAAAATTTCTTCTTGGAAAAGGTCTTCTGGACCAAAGGGTTAATCAATTAATAAAACTAAAATGCAAACTGTGTACGTCATCTTTCAGGAGCAGCGATTAAGAGAGATTTCTGTAGTATCAAATTCCACTCCCACGTCAGCATCCCCAAACACCTTATCAGGAAAAAATGTGAATACCACTGTAGCTGTTGACCTCTTTGCCGTGCCAGCACCCACAACAAATAGGTGAGAGATACTTCCTTTGCTTTCTGAAGCAAGCAGGGATTACTGCATCGGCCTGTAGCTCCACAATCAGCCGCAAAGCACTGATCCTAGTTACTTCTCAAGTACTTTTCAAGAATAACCTCTTGCTGATGCTTTCCTGGTGTATTCATGGGAATTTTGATATCAATCAATAAGACGTGCTTAATTACTAGTTTTGTTTTCTACCACTATTATTGAACTAGTGAACAAGAGCAAGTGAGGTTGGTATGAATGTTCGTCTAATGCAAGAATACAAAGCCTATCACATATCTTCATGTTTCTCTCTCTTATTCAGCATGCCCAACCTTTCTAGTGACCTTTTTGATCTTCAGCCTGCATTTGTTCCAACTGTGCAGAGTACGCCAGCTATATCGACATCGGCGAGCAGTGCCTGGGGAGGTGAGCTGATAGAATGATTTATTTATTTTTCCCAACACATAGCAGTAGTGTCAATGTGCAGTAGATGCGATGATGGAGCTATTCAATAAAGGGGAGAGGTAGAAGAAATGTAACTAAAAATGAAAGTTAAAAAATGCTGGGAAATAAAAAATCAGCAGATGTAACTGAAAGGATGTTGGACAAGTATTTCCCCTCCATTAAGTGATATTTAATGTATTCTTTTCATTTAAAAGGTGTTAGTGACTTCAAAGCTCTTATAACAAAGCTAGCATTCACAGCTTCTTGGGCACAGTGTTCTCTGTACCCTCGCTCATCTCTCCAAAGAGTGATCTGGGTAGATGGCAAAGAAATGTCTTAAGTGCTAAAATAAAGCCATGTTAACACCATTGCAAGTGTTTAAGTGAGTGTAAGTATTTTAATAGGTGGAACTGATACCCTTATGTGCTATTTAAAAGGTAGATTCTTGAAGACAAAAATGTAATATCTAACTTTCTTAACTGATAAATGTTCTGTCATTTTCCCGCTCCCACCCAATGACAATACCAGAATTATTTTCCCTAAATAGAGTTGTTAGGATTTTTATCTAAAGCTAAGAATTTGTATCTTTAATGGGCTGATCACTAGGTGGAATATTTACAGTTTGACTTTGTTTATAGGTTCTCATATTCAATCATTTCAGTCTGTTTTTTCTCTTCCATTATTTGTACTCTCTATTCTTTCCTTCACTTCTGTATCTGAAAGGTCCTTTCTCGTCCTCAAATGGTTGTGTTGGTTCTCCACCTCATCTGGACATCTTTGACATGAAGCCTGTTGAAGAAGCTGTAAAATCTACCACCCCTTTCATCAATTCTGCTTTTCCCTCCAAACAAACGGTGGAACTCTTTAGTGGTAAAAAACCAAACCAAACAAACAAAAAAACAACCTCATGTAATGTCTTTGCAAGTGGAGATAATAATGCTCATGAACTGGGCCACGTAATCTTTTTGTGGTTTGAACCAATCTTCCCTTTTTATTAACAAGTGGAAATAGTGCATTAATTCCAGACGTAGTAAATTATATGTTTCTTTAAAGTTTTATTGCTACAGGTGAAATATTATTTTGTTCAGATTGCCCACCCTAGACATCCTAAGACTTTCAATGTTGCTGGAATTTTTGCTGATTTCTTTCAAACCACAACCTCATTTCTCTTTTGTAATGGGGAATGCAGGAGTTACTTGAGCTTTTCAAATTTGTTAAATAAAAAAATCCTTTTTTATTACTAAAAAGTCTTAATTTTTAACTGCAGACTTAATTTTTGGGTGCTCTCCTCCTTTTTCTCTTTTCAACTGATCTTATTTTCTTCTCTCTCTTTACAAAGATGATTTTAGTGGTCATAAACCCACGTATGCTTCTGTGTATCATCCTCTGACTGTTGATGGTAATTGGATTTTATTTTTTTTAACTTTCTGGTTTCTCTGTAATGACTAGTACTACTCCATCTGTGTCTTTGATTACTCTCAACTTTTTTTCAGGTTTTTCTCTTCATTCAGCTCCTCCAAGTACCACCTCTTCAACAATTAATGTGGACTTTGATGCTGTTTTTGGAGGAAAATCTACAGCACCAGAGTACAAGACTACAACGGGTAAAAACTAGTTTATGACTAATTTACACCCCACAGGCAACAGTTGCTTAACAATTTAGCACAATTGCTATTGCAATTCAAAATTTAATAATTTTAACACATTTGCAAGCTGATTATAGGGCTGATGACAAGCAATCAGTTAAATTGTAGTTATTTACTTTAAAATTAGCTTGGGCTAATCTCATATACTGTGTAATAATGGTTTCCTCTCTTTTTGGGGGAATGAACTTTGAATGTGGCCTGCTGGATCTCTCTTAATGGGTAAGTTTCTGTTGAACTGTTTTCAGTGCTTATCACTTCAGTGTTGGCTCTTGATGCATGATAGTGAGTTCCCTCTGACCTCATTGAGAGGTGTTGTACTTACAAAAATGCAAAACTACTTGTGTGTTGCTTGAAGAATAGCTGGGTTATGATCTTTCTCTTGGTTGGTGCTATTTTCCCATATATTCAAAGTCCTTGTGAACGTACAGCAAAGGAACTGTTGTGTACATTCAGCAGAATCATTAAATTACCGCTATATTGTGTCACAAGAACACTTTGAAACTATCTTTAACAACCTGCTTCCTCAGTTTTAGGGGAGGTTCATCTTAATTTAAAAATATAATCAGTTACTACTGAAATAAAACTAAAGATTCTAGTAGATTAGTAGCTACTATATAGTATTCCATTAAAAAAATGAGGTTGAACTATGCTGATCTAAGCCTTAAAAACTTCCAGCATGTTGAACCTCCATACGTAAAAGTTCAAACTATTCAATGTTCTATAAAGAAAATACCTCCCTGGTTTATGGATGTCTTTTGTTAATTGCAGTGTGACTGTTTTCTTAACAGTTGCTTTTTTGTTCTTTGTTTAGCTTTTAACTTTCTAGATGATGTTTTGCAACCCACAGTACCACCACAAAGTCAAAGAGCCACTTTAGCCAACCAGCAAAGCGGAAAAATTTTGGCAAATGACCTTGATTCTTCCCTTGCTAATCTAGTGGGAAGTAAGTGTGAACCTTTTAAATTTAACTGAAAACAAAACAAGCTGTTTCCTCCCTCCCCTCAAATTAAAAATATTTATGGATTTTGCCTGTTTCTCTTTCCTCACAGATCTTGGCTTTGGAGGAACTCCATCTAAAAAGTAAGGGCATATATGTACTTATTCTTGCATGACTGCTTGGTAGTCTGTGGGACGGTTAACCACCACTAATATGGCAGGAGTCTCAACTCTTGAAAGTAATCTGGTACCAAGAACAGCATTGAAACACTGAGCATGTGGTCAGTCACCAAAACACGGTCAACCTTGACTTTTGAAGTAATTAACTTCAGTTAGTCTTCAAATGGCTGTATTTTTATTTCAGTGTTTTTATGAAGCACCATGTTAAAAAAAAGAAATCTTGCAGTTACATAAAATGCTGTTAATCATTGTGCTGAAAGTACAATAATGATAGTTTACTTTTAATGCAAAACAGAACCACCAGACTTCATACGTACTGAAACAGAGGTCTCTTCTACCCATAGATTTCAGCTGTGTGCATGTGTTAAGGCATGTTTTGGTTTTCCATTATGTTGTTGTTACTCTAGCTGTTGACTCTTTGTGAAAACTAATACTGCAGTTTCATTTTAGATCGGATATGCAGTGGACCCAGCCTACAGAGAAAAAACTTACCGGTGGAACAAACTGGCAAGCAAAACCAAGCACATCGACTACATGGAATCCTACTCCTTTACCCACTATCCCACATATGGTAATTTCTGTGTTATTGAAATCACACTTCATTTTAGCAAGTGCTACTTTTCTACTTGAATTAACTTAAAAAAATAGCAAAGGCTATCTGGGACATGGGGGGCAGGGGCCAATGCTTGCTATGATCGCTTTGCAAACTGAATGAGGCAGAGATTTTAGTATGCTTGGTTTCCCCTTGCTGTCAGAGTTGTCCATTAGAAACTTAAATAATCAGCCATTCAGTTGAGATATATCTCAGTTCTTAAGTTCTTTTGGAATTGAAACAAATTACCCCAAACCAGAACATTTCTGATGTACATATTTGAGATGCTCCTACCCTCCTCCTATGCACACATGCATGCACCTTTAAGAATCCTAAGAATGTGTTTCAAGGGCAAAACTGCTGTTCCTTCCAGTTTTTGCTCCTTTATCAGTTTTATCACATGAAACACTGCTGCAATCCCTGCAAGGCACCTGAATTATCAGGTCAAGCAGTACTTTGGACTTTTGATAATGCTCAATAGCAACTTCATATTTTTAATACACTACAAAATATGAAGGGGAAGCTTTGTACTTATGTAAACTACATTTTCATTTCTTGGAGGGATATTTGTAGGCAACTGACTTCCTATGCTTTAAAAAGAGATTTTTCATTTATCTTCTATTCATATATATTCATACAAATACAAACTACTTATGAAATACAGCTACCTTAGAGGGAAGTAGAATGTTCATCTTGGTTATATGTACAACTAGGGTAATTGCCACTTTTGCTATGAATTTCGGACTGCTGTCGGACTTATTTTCCCATAAGAATAGCTTTACCTCTAATGCTTATTTTCCTCATCTTACATGAGTATGCTCATTCAAACTTATCAAAGTTGAATAGAATATTAAATCCAGTGTTGGATTCAAAACCAGACTCAACAGTTCAGATATAGCACTTTTATGTGAGACTTCTGAGACCACAAAATATTTTTTTATCCACTCATGATGCTTTAGAACATGTTACATTTGAGTGCTGATGCCTTCTTATTTTTAAAAAATAAAGGGCCCCTTAGCACACTTTGGTCACTGTGGATGTGATCATGCTTAATCCTTTCTAGTCTAAGCATTCGTGTGCTTTGCGTCAGGTATCTGCTCACTCGTTCGCTGGGAATTCCAACAATGAATGATGCAAAGAAGTAGCTCAGCTAAGCACATCTTTAAAATTAGTCCCCAGTACTGGAAAGGTCGAACTGTCCTGGCTAGGTCTGTGGCATTTGGAGTACTAACCCTTCAATGTGTGTATAATCTGCAGACTCTTTCATAGTGAAGTATTTTAGCTAGCACTCCATTTTTAATATAATTAGCACTACTTAACAATGCATGGCAACATGAAGTGCTTGCATCACTGTGCCTGTGAACATAACCTGTTAAAAGCTATTACTGGCTTAAGATACTTTCTTTTTTTTTTTTTTTTCATATTGTGACATGTTGCAGACATCAGAAATTAGGATGTGAGCAGCATTTACCAGACTAAACATCTTTCACAGTTTGCTTCTTAAACTGAATGGTCACTGGCTTCCTTGGGTTTTTTTATGCCCTTCTCACACATAATGGGAGGAAGAAGGAATATTGCATGATGTGGGCTCTAAAAGCTCTTCACACAAATGTTTATACAAGCAATATACTTAAATCTGGCTAGATGTAGTAAAGTTTATATTTTTGCTCTAAGTCGTACTAGTGGTAACCTTCTAGGCAGGGAGCCTACCCAAGTTCACAGGCATAGTTAATGATGTTACTGTCATTTCACTTTTTTTCCTCCCACTTAAATTGTTTTAATACATTAGTTGAGCACAGTTACAGACAGTTATGGTACTGGACTTGAATCCATCCCTTGGTTAGAATTTCCAGTTCTAATTCCTCTTAAATAATTTTCTGTCCTTACTCCTTTTGCTGTGCCAGAATGGAGCACACTATCCTGGATATGTAAGTCAATTCCTTGTAAATATGTTGGTTATATTAAATATTGAAAAATACATATTTTTTTTTACCATTTTTTTATATACTAGTATGCATGAGGTTATCTGAAATACATTAAAATTTTCTTGATTTGAAGGTACCTGCTCCGATCACATACCCATTGACCACACCTCAAGTGCCTGTATATGGAATGGTAAGAAATGTGGTTTGTATTTCTGAAAAACCTACTTGTCTCTCCAATGTGTTTCATGGTGGGCATTGTTATGCTCAAATCATCCTGCAACTTATGTTTTGTTTCATAATGTCAGTGTGTGAAATATGATAGCTTTTTCACAATGTGCATTGGAAGAGATTACTCTAAATTTTATACAGCAAGTTTTTTTAAAGTCTTTGACTTTACTAGGATGATGTGTGTGTCTATATGTTTATTTTCTACTATACTTACAATGCAAAAAAATGTATCTTCTAGAATGACCTTGAATTTTATACACCTGTTTTGTGGGCTTTTTGTTTTTATAACAGGTACCTCCTCAGATTGGAGCTGCTCCTTTGATGGCACCCCAGTCAATGATGTATACACAGCCTGGTCTAAGGCCAACAAATCCTTTTGCACCTGTTTCTGAAACTCAGGTGAACTGTTTTCTTTAATCTTGAGATCACATTGAAACTCTAGTCTTGGTGAAAGCAACCAAATGTCTCATGAAGGGCTACTCATTTATTCCTGCATCTGGAAGTCAGGGCTTCTTCAGTCAAGAGCAACAGCTTTTGCTGGCAAGGGAGCAGATTCAGATGGTGAGACAATGCAAATATAGGAAGCAAGGAAGTAAAAATCAGATGTAGTGGCTAACTCCTTGCTGTGTCAAGGAAAAATGGGATCGGTGAATATATGTAGAATTTAGACTTCCTGTGACATTAGCTGGATCCTTGGTTTGGCCATGCTGACTAGAGCAGTGGTGAAAGCTTTCTGAAGGATCAGGTGATGGGGAAGTGAAAAAGTTATGGGCAAGAGGTCATTCAAGTTGAAGAAACGGTGTACTTCTGTCATCCAAATACGCTGGTCTTAGTGTTCTTCGGGGATTTTTTTGAAGTGCCAAAACCTATAGTCTTAACTTGCAAGTAACAAGGCAATTGAACAGATTCATGATTCTAAAACAACGAGAAACCATATGTTATGTAAGTGGCATTAATATGTAATCTCTGCTTCACAGATACAGTTTATGTAGAGCCGCCAAAGCAGCAAGATGTGAGAACAACCAAATACTGGTAAAAAAAAGACGACTGAATTTCAGTCTTTCCATGATGTATTCCTGAACAGGGCAACTGTTTCCTTCCCTGTATAATACAATATGATTTTGAATTGCAATGCTTTAGAGATTCTTGTTTATAACAGTCACTGCGGTATGAAGTCATGTTTGTTCACTGATTTTTTTTTTTCTTTTTTTTTTTAAAACCTGATCACCAGAACTGTATTTTATTGAGATTAACTCAGAAGGTGCAAGCTGGATTATCATCTTGAAAGCTCAGAAGAGGGGTTACGTGATTGCTTTACAACCTTACTTATTGTTGGATTACCTTAGGAAGTTAACTGAAGATGTCAAAGCTATTTATTCTCTCCATAAATTCTGTGGCTGTTGTAACCAAGACACAACACAAATGAAGTTGAGCAATAAAATTTTTATGTGCTCTGATAAATATTCTGATAGATCAGTGCTTGCATTATCATAAGGCAAATATTGTGTGAAATCAGACAGCTTTTTCACATTACAATAGCTTATAGTGATTTGCAAACTTTATAATGTGAGTTTGAAATGCTGTGAATCAACAAGATAAATACATATTATATCTATAGTAAAAATAATAAATGGCTCCATTGGTATGTCAGTGTTACGCAGCTAGCTGAAAGAGCTGGGCTCTCATCTGGGCTGAAAGTCTGTGACGGAGTAGGGGAAAAGAGGGTGTTAGAGAACAGCACGTGCAGCCTCCAGCGGGCGACAGTGGCCGCGCTTCCATCCAGTGTCTTCTCTGCAGGCGGCATCTTCCACAGCTCAGCTTTGGGAGCCAGTGGATGTAGGTGTCCCCACTAGCAGCAAGTGGGAGCAATTTGAAAATCTTGTTGCTAACTGCAAAAGAGGCAAGATATCAAATTTTTTTGTTTGTTTTTTAAAGTCAATTAGGTCAAAAGAAGCAAACCTTGCAGTAGTGCTGACACTTGTGAACTGGCAACTATCTTGAAATTCTCCAGCTGTAGAGAATAGCTTGTGCTGCTTTTCTGAAACAAGAACCTAGTTGTAAACCATATAAAAGTAATTATTTTTAAATGTGTAAATAAGTGCAAACTTTTAGATAATCTTTTCTTTAATGCTGCAGTAATCTTTTTCTTCTACAGTTATTTCAAGGGAAAAATGCTATATTATGAAATCTGGACTCCTTTTTGAGAGGAAAATCTTTTAAATGAACTAATTTATGAAGTATGCTATTCATGATGGGTCAGATGGCTACACAATTCTGGCATGTCTTTTATATTTAACAATCTTCCTCCAAAACTGAAATTGGCTGTGAAAATGCCTTCTCTTGTTTTTTTTCAATGTCTGATAAAAAATGATAGTATTTAAAAAAAAAAAAAGTCATTAATAACAAGTCAATGGAATTGGGAGCAACCTTTCCAGAAGTTTTGTGACAGAATACAATGAAAAGCTGTCCTGTAAAATGACTTCTACTCATGATTAATGTTAAAGCTGAGTTTTCAAAAAATGAATAGTTTTCTATTGTTACAGTAAATAGATCTCCAGAGTAGCATGTTTTTTATCATTTTGGGGAGTCTGTAGTTGCAGAAATATCTCTGACTCTCACTGTAAATGCAAATAGGCCTGAGAATCTTGTCAAACTGTCCTGCAGAGAACTTCTAAAATACGGCACTGTCCTCACAGCGGGAACAAGCCTTCTCTTTTGCTGTCCAAAGAGTGCAAAAGTAGTATATCTTAACCCTGTGGAAATACGTTTGCCAAGTGAAACAACTTGAAAGAAACAAAATGAAAACCCACCCCCCAAACCTTGGAATCTGTAGCCACCAACTTCCTGGGAAATGTAGCCTTGCAGAAATTTAAAAGTCAGAGTGTCTGAATGTGTATTGATTTGAAAAGAATTTTGACCAGTATACAGCAATATAATGTTCAAGTTTGAATTACAAAGGGCTTAAGCTTTAATCCACCTTCACTGGGTTAAACAATTGTACAATTTGAAGCCAATGAGTTCTTCAGTGCCTATAGTCACATGTGGCATGGGAATAGATGCCATTTAGATTGGGTCATTGTGTTGAGGGGACTGTTTATTTGAGAAATAGTGAATTCCATTGATATGTTCAGCACTGAAAAGTTGAGTTCAGATCAGTACATCTAGTACTAAATGTCTGGGCATTACTGACAGAGCTGAGAGTGCTACAATCAGGCCGTTTCTAGCACTGTAAGCTGTTAGGACTCTTTCTCATACAAGTTGTATAAGTAATAACCCATTATTTTAATAAAATATGCAAATAAATGCCTGGCAAACAGTATATATTTGTTATAACTTTATTGCAGAGCATTCTGAATATCTGGAATATACTTTGCTCAGAAATTGATCTAGTACTAGCTATAGCTTGCACTACTTCCGATTTGCTCTGGATTTTTTAATGGTTTTTTGCAAAGCTGTCTGATACCAATTTATTTAGTATTAAAACAGGAGAAACAGCCACAAAGTACATCCTAAAAACTTTATAAGCTACCTTATTTTTCAGTCTTGTTCAGAATGTTTGATATGTTAAAACACGGCTTTCAGATTTATCTGAATGAAAAGATTGCTTTACACACTTCTCTCTGCACAGAAGTGCACAGGACTGCTTTTTGCCAACCTCTTCCTTGTGCACATATTGGAAATGCCGAGTACTGTGTTCTGAATAACATTGTTCATGCATGA
Organism: Streptopelia decaocto; assembly: GCF_964273445.1. NCBI lineage: Eukaryota > Metazoa > Chordata > Aves > Columbiformes > Columbidae > Streptopelia > Streptopelia decaocto. The sequence goes on from NC_138665.1 coordinate 5,818,732, forward strand.
GAAGTAAAAACCAAGGACTTAGGTTGGTGTCAAGGCTTGTATGGCTCAGAACTTGTTCTCCAAAAAACCATCTTGAAGACAAAGGTTGTTCTTGAGGGTGACTCTAATAGCCCCAAAAGTTGCAAATAGTAGTTGTGATGAGTAAAACACTGAAGAGAGATGTATATAAATGTGACTTTCCTTTTTGTTTCTTTCCAACTCGTTTGGTCAGAATCCTGTTCTGAATACTTCAGAAAGCAGGTAACTAAGATGTCACTCCATGTTTGTCTGAACAAGGAGGAAGACTTGAAGTGTGCTGTGCACTATGTGTTATTGTAATTTAGTGGGTCATTCAAGCCGAACTGTCGGGACTTCATGCTGCTACAGGGAGGCTGTCTTACTGGGATGTACCATGAGAGAACTGGGGAGGCTGGAAAGGTTGGACTTGAAAGTGTACCTCTCTTTGATGAAAAACCAGGGGTTTGTAATCTCTAGATGCAGCTTGACTTTGCCTCCAAGAAGTTACAGATTTTATTTTTTTTTTTTAAATTTTGGATACATGTAGTAGATAAATCTCAGTTCTGTTCACATAGTGGTGGAATACTTGTAGGTAAAAATAACAAATGGACTTGAAGAAAAAACAACAAACAACACACAGACAAAAGTCAACAACAAAAAACTTGTGACTACGAGATTGAATACAGGGTGTATCCTCATCTGGGTTTTTTGATGTGTGGCAGGGAGGGTGGGGTTACAATTAGAATAGCATGCACTGTGGATCGGTGCTTAATTTGTACATAAAAAGGAAAACTTTGTTTAGGGTAGTTTGTATTGTAAGGACAACATCTAAAGGCACTGTGTATCGGTCATTTATTTCCATTTAAAAGATTATATTTTTGAGCAATGGAAACTGTACATGTTCTCATTTATACATTGCTGATAGCTAGGAATATAGAAAACCTGTTGCTATTACTCTGAAGATGTATTTGACTTGTCATTGGTATATACATCACTGCATCACTACTTTATGCAGATTCTCATGATCATTTATTTAAAGAGACTGTAGTAACTGGTACAGTTGCAGCAGGAATTGTAACATCAAATCTTTCAGTATATCTCAAATGTGTATCTTTGTGATTAAGTTTAATCCTGTACCAAATGTTTGGCTGGAATTTTGTTTTGGAGCAATGACAAAATAGGTGCTGGAACAGATTTCCCTCACCCCAACCCACACTTTATTTATTTAATAGATCTTGATTTGTATGTTATGTTTTTCCCCATAACAGGTTTGTGCCTTTTATTGGATATTTATTTAAAACAAGCTACTATAATTTAGGTTGTCCAGGCTTTTTTTTCAGATGTATTCTTGTACAGCTCTTCCTTTCCATGAGTTCCTTCATTTTATAAGAATACAGAATGTGTGGAAAATATACTAGCCACAAACTTGGGAAAAACTTTGAGGGTTTATGTTCTATGACTTAATAATTTTTTAAAACGAAGCCTAGGCATAAGACTGGCTGTGATATTTTAATTGTGGAACTTCACAATTTGTTAATATACAAATTGTTTGTTTTTTAGAACTGCTCATATCCAATTATTTGATGAAAAAAGTTTTGGAAAAAAATAAACTTTGGCACATGCAAGGTGTGTGTGTATTTGATCGTTCTTGAGTGTGTCCTCAGGCTTAAGCTTTTCTGTAATACTAAGAGCAACAGCTGAACTGGGATGCTTGATTAGTTCGTTACTCTTCTGCATTTACGTTTAATATAGTATTACACCTTGTTTGAAATACCGGTGTGGCTAAACTTCTGCAGCGACGGGTTCTCCTGTGGTGCAGTTTCCTTGGGGAAGCGGTGTCTGGTTCTTCCTGTGCAGGGCCAGGGGGCAGCTCATGGCCACTGATGGAGGGGAGGGCACGGAGCTGTTTGTGTACACGGGGGTGACTTCATGCCCTCCCGAGATGTTTCACACGGGAAACGGGCCTTAACCAACGCACACCGGGCTTTCTCATCATTTTGTACGCATCGAGTCACTAGAGCGTAGAAGTGTAAGGGTTTTTTGTAGATCTGTGTAACAAGCCTCAAGATCAAAACTCAAACACTTCACGCGGTTAACTGTGGAATGTTTATTGCTCACGAGCCTTCTGCTGACCGTGGGCAAGTTCCTGTTCTCAGTTTTTGGGAAGACGTTTTGGTTTAGTTTGCCTAGTTAGGTCACCATTTAGCAGCCTCCTTGTTGTAACAAATAGGGGGTAGGAATTTAAACACAGAACTACAGGCCAAGCTTTATGTCTGATCCCTTAGAAGTGCTTATTGAAAATAACTCAACAGAAGAGTTGCTCCTGTTCCTCGTTTTCGGTGCTGCACCGGCCGGGCTCTACCCGAGCTGGCGAGAACACGTTCCCCCGCGCTTACGGACACAACGGAGCCGCTTCCCGCCCGGCTCCCGCGGGCCGCGCTCAGGGGACGGCCCCGCCCCGCCCGGCAGCATCGCCGCGCGCCGGGCCGCGCCCCAGCCAGCCAATGGGCGACGCGTTGGGCTGGCCGCCGCCCCGCCTCCTCGGTCTCCTCCGCCTGCGCGTCATCGCGTCACTCAAAGCCTGACAGCCAATGAGAGGGCCGCATTCGCCGCTGACGTGATGACGTACCGCACCGCCGTCCCAACGGAAGCCGCGCACGCACCGTTGGTTGCCCAAGATGGCGGCGGCCACCAGCAGCGAGAAGGGGTGCGGCGGGGCGGCGGCCGACAAGCGCGGCCCCCTGGGCATCCCCCAGGCGGTCTTCGTGGTGAGCGGCGGCTCCGCCGGCCGGGCCGCTCCGCGCCCGGGACGGGGGTGGGGGAGAGGAGAGGAGGGGAGGGGGCTGCGCTCCGGCAGCCGGGCCCATCCCCTGTGAGACGGCACCTGCGGCGGGGCCGCGGCCTGGCGGGCGGTGCCTGAGGGAGCGCGGGCGGCGGCCCCTCCGGCCCGCGGGCTGAGCGGGACCTGCGGCGCCTTCCCCGCCCGCACCGGCTGCGTCCGGGGGGCCCGGCCCGGCCCGCGGTGTCGGCCCGACCGGCCCCGTGCCGGAGCGCGTCTCAGCCCTGCAGAGCGGGCAGGGCCGTGCGCCCCGGGGCGGGGGTGCCTCAGCCCTGAGGAGCTGGGTTGGTTAGTTCTGCCTTGCCGTTACTATTGATACACTTTACAGCAGACTCCATTCCCCGTTTGGAGCGTTATCATCTGATTTCACTGGCCAGCTCACACGCCAATGACGAGCATGTTGTACACACTGAGCCCTGGTTCCTTACAGCGGTTCTTCCCGCACGTGTCCGTGTCTGGTTTATCGCAGACAATGCGCCCTTCCCTGCATCCTCCTCTCATAATCTAGTGCTTGACAGTTGAGCAGAATCACTCTTCCGAAGCATCCAGCCAGGTTTCCTGACTTCCTGAAAACCAAAAAATGTCTGTCTTTCAGAATACAGGCTGAACTTGTTAATCCAACTTTAGAAAGTGATTTACCAAGCATTTGATAGTTCTGTTGACTGGTTGAAAATAATTCATAGACTTACACAATGATGTAATATCAAAATTGTCTGTTGTCCACTCTGCTATAAGCTAGCTCTTGGTGTGCTGTCTTGGTTGCTTCTTTATGTTGTTTGTTCAATAAGTATTGATCAGCCTGGCTATGCCTGGCTGTGTGGGAGTCATCTTGGAGTGTCAGATGTTTGCCCTGAACACTTTGTTTGCCATGCTGCTTTACTACTGAGATTTCCCTGCGCTTTGAAAAGCTGTATTTCTCAGATCTGTCTGCTTATCTTTACCAGAGCTGTTTGGACTGATCAGTTATGACTGCTCTTATAGAAATAAATCGATTTGACTTGCATTTTGGTACTTCAGGTGTAGTGCTGGTATTACCTATGTGTCTTGCTAGCGTGCAGGTCCTGAACAAACGGGCACAGTACACTTGCTTTCAGTGCATCCAGATCCTACTTTTCTCTAAGGTTCTTTAGCAATTGTTGGGGTCTGGCAAATCCTACTGTGTTGAAAAACCGTTGGTGCCTGTGGTGACCTTCCTGCCATTCCCTTATGGGAGACTGATGTAGACGCAAGCGAAAGGAAAGGGCCATGGCTTCAGCTGCCCTGTGAGACCTGATCATGGGGACAGAGGAGAACTTGCGGTCTGTGCTGACTCTGTGGTGGAGGTGGCCACCCTGGCAGGGAACAGGAGAGAACCAGCCTCAGCAAACACTGGGAGGGTGTCTGTCACATCCCTTGTTTTCATACTGGTAGCTGCTGATGCAGTTTGTGTTTGGTTCCATGTAATTCCCTTCTGATGCTCATGTGTGAAGTATCTGATGTGCTGTATGTGCCGTGTGACCTGGGAGAGCTCTGGGGCTGTGGCTTAGGTCTGCGCTTCTCTTCAGTTCTTCATGACCTTGTGTCTGGAGGTAAAACCCACTGAAGTTTCCTAATTCTCAGTTTTGAGAGGTGTTCTAATTAAAGGCAGATGGCTCTGCTGAAGAGATCCTTGATGGTGATTTTGGAGTATTTGGATGTAGATGTTAAGACAGGCTTTTTTATTCACAATAAGCGTATGCTAAGAAATCTTTAATGGCGTTCTACTCCACAATGTGAATATACCAGCTTCCTGAGGCTGGTTCTTGTTACAGGTTTTTTCTTCAGAAAATAGGTTTCTGATTCAAAACCATTGCATACTATCATGATGATAAAGACTTCCTGATCACTTGCTTGATATTTCCTCCACTATGGGCTACAGGGGCAGCCTCACTGCCAGTCTTGTCTTTAGAAATGTTTTCTTTAAGTATCTTGATTCAGTAAAGGCTCTTCAAACAGTTCATGGCAGATACCTTTTCTTAGGCATTGATCTGTGGATTCTTATGCCTCTCCAGATTTCAAGTCGTATTAAGCACTAACTCAAGGCTTCACTGGAGTTTAAAAACCCGTCCAAATAGAACTTGCAACTCTGTTTTCTTTTGAACTTTCGTCCAGGTGTTTCCAGATAAAACACCTTCTTTACTGTGCCGCCTTTAGCAGAGGTGTGAGTGGGAGGACAGGGGGTGCAAATCTCTAACCATGTCTCTTTTCCCTGTAAATGCCCACAGGCGATGATCGCTCTCCACAGTAGCAGAGGGAGTGCCTGCAGCCCTTTCTTTGGGTCACCACTCAGAACATAAACATAAGGCTGCATGGGAATGCTCTATCCTGCTCTGTTTCAGGACTTTTCCAGAGTGTCACGTGGCTTGGCTTGAAGTTTGCAAAGACTGTATTAGCTTTATGGTGTACAACAACAGTGTTTTGTCAGGGAATTTTTTTCCTTAAAAGATAGAAGTGACTTTTGGAAGGTCCTACAGAACCTGTCAGGTAATTCTGCAGTTGAGATGCTGCGTGACACACCATGAAGCAGGAATCCTCATAGCATTGACACCCAGCTCTGCTACAAAGCTGTTCTGTTCAAACTGAAAGAAGCGACCGTGCCTCAGCCTTGCAGTTGGGTAAGATGCGCTCAAAGCCCAAGCAGCAGGATTTGGAAGTCGCAGTTGAAACCTGGGTGGTAAATGTGAGCCCACCTTGAACTGGGACATTATGCAGTGGGAGGAGATCACCGGTACACAGGGAGTCTGGATTCACATTGCAGCATCTTCGTTTCAGGAGGATTTGGGTTCTGTCTTGTCTGTCTGTCCAAGCAGACATTAGCTGAGGCACAGGTGGGCTGCTGGGCAGTGTGCTGGGTGAGTTGTTGCCCACCTGCTTTTTTTTTCTGTCTTGGGTGATTTACATGAGTAGAATAGTTTCTACAGGAGGACGTTTCGTTTCAGAACATCCTCAGGCCTCGCTTCTGCAACACTTGTCTGAATCTAATCCTTAGGTTTTTCTGGCTAAATCTTGTCTACAAGCTTCATCAGGAGGCAGGAATGCTTCTGGTTTGGGTGTCGGTGAGGTAGCTTGGGGCGTTCCTCAGGCTGTTGGTCTGAAATGCGGTCTCTAGGGTTCTGTTGTACCACCTAGATTGTGCTGCTGCTCAAGTCTGCTCTAGAGTTCTTATTTCTACTGGAGATTTCCTTAAGGAAGGTGGGTGACTTCTTACCAGGTTCAGTAATTTCACAGTAAGATTCTTTAGCCAAGAGAGCTTAGGAGTCATAATGGGGGGGGACTAGCTGTATTTTGGATATTACTTTAGTAATGTGATTTAGGGTTTTTTTTCTGATGTGAAACTACTGGAAGGGAAACACCTAGTTAAAAAGGACAAGCTGAAGAGACCTCTGGTAGGCTTCCATCAGACTTTACAGAGCTATAAAGCCAAATATGGACAGAATTACTGCAGTAGACGAGTGTGATCATTTTGAATTCTCCATAAGTAACTGTTATCCAGGTCAGAAATGCACACTTGGTCTCTGGCCCGAGGTGCCCTCCCGAGGCAGGTGAATGGTTCCTGGGCGTCTGATGGAGCCACGTGCAGAGTCTGTGTCCTGGCCTGCTCCAGCCTGTCCGCTCTGGCTGCTGTTCCAGTTGATGGTAGGACTGGCTGGAATTGTTCTCTGGAGGTTTCTGTGGCTTCCTGCTGACTATAGGAGCAGCTTTTGAAGATAAGCTGTTTACTACCATCAGGCCTGCCTGAGCAGATACCACAGGTTTCCCCCCCTTTGCCTCTTTCTCTGCCACAACATGCTTGATCAGGCCTTCCTTCCTCAGTCTTATCCTAAACAGTTTGTAATCTGATCAACCACAGAGAAGCATTAGCTCTGCTTTACAGATGGCAAACCAAAGTTTAGGTGTGGTCTGAGGATGTCCATCCATCAGCCAGGACTGAAGGCACCACCACCAAGGCACTAGCAAATATGGTTATGAAATCATCCTTGCACCTATTCTGTAGTTCCCTACCCAAAAATGGGGAATGGGGAAGTTAAAAGGTGACTAAGAAAGGAAACAGAATGATTTTGTACTTCACGCCAGAACAATAGGAGCTTGTTTATGTCTAAAAGCCCTTCTAGACTTAGGTGCACTAAGATGAGCGTGACTGTACCCAGGATTTCTGTAAAACTCATCTAACACTGAGGGTTTCTTTCTCCCCTTCAAGGAAGATGTAGATTCTTTTATGAAACAGCCCGGAAATGAGACAGCAGATGTAGTTCTTAAGAAGCTGGATGAGCAGTATCAGAAGTATAAATTTTTGGAACTTAATCTTGCTCAAAAGAAAAGGAGGTAAGTCATAATTTTTGCAGAATTGGGAAATGTTTAGCACAGTTTTCTTTTTTTAAAAATAAGTCTATTTTTTTTAAAATATCCCAAGAAGTAAAAAGTTTCTGTTAGGAGAGCTAGTGTTTGCAGTACTTTGAGGAAAGCCCAGACTTTTTTCTTTCCTCTTCCTAAGAATTACATGCAAAAGAATGTACAGTATTGCTGAATTGGTCCCTAGCTTTTTAAGGCCCCAAAGTACTGTTATAGTCTCTTAATTTTGTCAGCCTAATTTAAATAAGAATATGGTTTGGTCAGATGACTACTATATCAAGCCTTTAACCTTTGGTTTGGTAATCTCGCCTCTCTTCAGTAGCTTCAGTCTTGATCTGAAGCTGGGCAAAAAGCACATTTTCAAAAGCTAAAATCCAAGTTTCAAGTAATATTTCATGTAGATGAAACTTCTCCCATGGACAAAGATCCCTCCTGATCTCCACTGGGGATTTTAGCAAAGAGGCATCTGTCACTGTTACCACGTGTGTTCGTCTGAAAGCTGTTGGGTGCTGTGCCGAGGGCGGCTGCGGCCGGAGCTGCGCTGCCTGGACGTGCCCTGTCTGTCAAATCTGCTTTTGTAAACCCGGAGAGTGTCAAGTTTTAAAATGGAGGTTGGATTGTATAATAAAAGTGATCACTTGTTTAGGAAACTTTGTGTCTCTGTAAAATAATAAATTATGACTGTTGTTAATTCACAGGCTAAAAAGTCAGATTCCTGAAATTAAACAGACATTAGACATTTTAAAACACATGCAGAAGAAAAAGGTAAACTATTTTGAATATCTAATGAGTATGAGAAAAGCTAACTACCTTTCCACCCTAACAGAACACATTGCAAGAAATGTTTTGGAGAGCACACTTAATATGCCTTTATAAATAACAGAATTGTTTTTAAAGGTATGTAGTACTCTTTGAAAGACAGTTCAAAAAAAGTTAATGTTTGTAATGCAAACTTCACTTTTAATATTGTATAGATTGCAGCTAAGATTTACCTTCATCTCTGTTCTTTAGAGGCATTTCTATTTTGTTTTTAAATAGTATCCTTTTAAAACGCTTTATTCTTGGAGCTCTAATGTTGAATTAAAATGATGTAGAGTTCCACCTAAGTTAAAATTGTATCAATGGCAAAAAGCAGAAAAGTGTGCTCGTTACTTTAAGTTTTATGTCTGACATAAATATACAGTGAAAATAGCAACTTTAAATTTTATCATTTTTCTTAAGGATTCCACAAATCCAATGGAAACCAGATTTTTATTGGCAGATAATCTCTACTGCAAAGCTACAATTCCTCCTACAGATAAAGTTTGTTTGTGGTTGGGGGTAAGTAAAATGGACCTTTTTCTGAAACCATTTGAATAACTTACAAAGGCTTATAAAAGACTGTTTGTTGCTGTCTTGGGTGTACTTCTAGTGGCCATGGGCATAATTCTGCTCATGGGTGCACAATGAGCTGTGTCCTGTCAGCAGGGCAAACCTACCGGAACAATTTCAATGCGTTAGTGAAGGTTTCATGTTCAGTTTTATTTGGCACCTGAATAGGAAGTCTTCAGAGAATTATAATTTTGCTGGATTATTCTTTCCAAAAAGCATGTGCGTGCATGTTTTCCTTAGAGCTTTGTGGGTCAAATTACCATGCAGTATTGCCTGGGGTGGGAATGTGCCCAGCAAAATAACTTAGTTTGGCAAGTAGCTCCCCAGCTTCTCTGCCATATTTATATTTAGGGTCTTGGTTTCCCTTTTCATGCATTTTTTTAGGGAAAGATGGGATTTCTGTTACTTGCAGATACCTGCCAGCATTTAGAATGGAACTTGTGCTAAAGCCTGGTGGGTTCAGAGCTCCAAATACAGACTTCTAAGTACTTAAACGATAGCAGGTTGGGATATTTTGTATTCAGAGGCTTCCTTATATGTGAGGATAACCTGCTAATGTTTATTTTGAGACTTCTAAATCCCGGATGTTCCCAGCTCCCTGTGTTGGCTGCCAAACAAATCCACTTGGTTCGGACAGACACTTTGTTGACATGTGCAGCATCCGGACTGATGGGGTGGTTACTCCCAACCTCTCCCACTTCTTTTCTATCATAAAAAGAGATGATTTGTCTGATACCTGTTGCTTTTAGGAGACTGTCTTCAGAACTGACAAACATTGACTTTCACGGAGCATCCCATGTTTATTTGTAACAGAGTGTCAGAGAAAGTTCATCCTATTAACAGTTCATACAGAAAAGCTACAAGGAAATGCCACAAGCAGTTTATTATATTGAGGTGTTCTTGGCCTTCTGCCTTTATCCGCCTTGTTGCTTATTGTCGCATATTGGGCTGCGTGTTTTACCATGACTGGGGAAACTCTGTTGTGCAGTTATTTAAAAGCAGAACGGCTCTGGCAGCTCTGCGCAGCGTTCCCTGGGATCCCGACTGCTCAGGAGTGTGTGGCTCTGCTCAGGGCACTGTTCTTGAGAGGGACAAAGCTCCACTGGTGCATCTTCACTTGTCACTGCTCTTTTATCTCTTTCCGTGGTAGCTTCTTACTGAAATAAAGATTTGTAGATTAAAAACCACCATGGCATAGGACAGCACTTCTATACCTGCTGTATCTTTAAATACCAGAGATCTTAAGGTTAATCTCGAACACAACAGAAGTTGTTTCTGGAGTTCTGTGGCATTCAGAAGGTGCTACTAAGAAATGTGAAGTCTCTCACTTTTCAAATAGGTTGAAAATGAGATACTGATACCTGAAAGGCTGAATGCAGTCCACAGGGAGAGAAATCCCTTGTTCCTTAGCTATAGGAAGAGAACTTTTTTAAGTCACTAGAGGGATTTATGACTGAGTTGCGGAAGTGGTGGAGACCTCAAGTGGATTCTGGCATTTCTCATCCTGAGTCTCGTCCTGGCCTGTCAGGTCAGCCTCTTGTTAATGTGACAAGTCATTAACGACAGCCTGCTAGGGCTTATTCCTTACAATGCAAGAGTTAAAGCTGTTATCAATCTTTCTTTTTTTTTTAGGCCAATGTGATGCTTGAATATGATATTGATGAAGCTCAGGCTCTGTTAGAGAAGAATTTGTCAACAGCCACAAGAAACCTTGATCTTCTAGAGGAAGACCTGGATTTTCTTAGAGATCAGTTCACCACTACAGAAGTCAGTATCCTTTCCTTTTTTTGATTTGCAGGGGAAGAGGTGTAAGTAAAGCTAACACACAGGTGATTACCAATTTCCTGACATGTTTTTATCTTAGATTGGCTGCCCTTAAAATTCCATAGCACTCAGGAACTTAACCTTTTCTAGGAGTGAAATGGGATATTGTGATTGACGTAGCAAAGCTTGTGCTTGTGGTCGGATTGCTGTAACTCCAGTTGCAAACCCGGGCTGGGGCTGAGCATGCTGGGTGCTGTGGGTTGGTGGCCAGGTGCCTGTTTACTCTTGCTTCTTCTCTGGAGCGTATGAACGTTGTTCTTCAGGCTGTTGCTGGTCAGACCCTATGCAGCTGCCAGGGCGACGTTCTGCACACCACAGAAGCCCAGCTGCAGCAAGCTCCGTGCTCGCTCGGGCAGCGCTGCGCTTTTAAACGTCTTTATATTATCATGACTGACCTCCAGGGGCGTGGGGGGCTTATTATAGTTTCTACTTAAAAACTCTTTTAATGATGAGCGTACCCATCAGCTGAAGCATTAGATTTAGGCATAATGAAGGCACAACTACTTGTTTTTTTGAGTTGATACTTAAGCTTAGTGCTGCAGGAAGTTAATGGATGCTTGAAATTGGCAAATACGGCAGATGCAGGCAGGTTAGCTGGAGTCTGACAAGAGTAGCTGGAAGTAAAACTAGAAGAACTAGAAGAGTGTTTCTCTGTAGTACCTTTTCAGAGCTTGTTAAGTAAAGGGTATAAATGCTGCAGTTAGTAACAGTTGCCAGTATTCCTGTGTGTTAAGGCTTTGCACTGAGTCAGCTCTTTCATTAAATGGTTTCTGTATTGACTGTTTGAAGTAAGTGGAGTGTGGCCAACTGCATAACCTGCTTTTCCCTTGGTTTTTTTTTTTCCTTTTCTGAATGCATGAGCTATTTCCTTAATTCCACACCTTCAGATATGGCTAGAGTTTATAATTGGGATGTAAAGAGAAGAAACAAGCAAGACCCTTCCAAAAACAAAGCATAGTTTTGCCAATTTTAAATGTGGTTTCCATTTCCAAATATTTTTTATTTAAACACCCCGAGTTCATTGTTAAGGGACTGAGTTACTTTAAGCATTTCAGTAAAATATGTAAAAATTAATGGTGAGCACCATTTTATTTATTTGTAAACTCAAATTTGGTTTCATGCATGCATCATGAAATGAATTATTTAAAAAGGCACCACACAGTCCAGCCAAGGACATAGAATTTTGATCAGACCAGTCTGTCATAAATAAATTTCTACCTGAAAACTTGTCTGAAAAGTCGAGGGGTGTGTATGAAATGGGGTCTGACGTTTTAGCAGGTGAAGGTAATGCAGGGGTTTGCTTTTTCATCTGTGTGCAGCTGATGGAGTTCAAGCTGACTTGGGGTGCAGCTGTACTGTTCTGGGCAACAGGAAAAATACAGTGAAGTCTTGGATTTTGTTTCAGTCAGTTAACCAGCAGCATCAACCTGCGAGCATTCCTGGATATCCGCTTTGGATAAACTTGGGTTTAGTAGTTATTGGTTAGTTAACTGCCTGTTGCTGAACTCTTAGTACTTTAGGTACAGCCGTTTGTGGCTTGTTTTCAGAGAAGAGCGGTGAATGGAGTAAACAGCACAAGATACGTCAAGACTGCAGGTGATCTCACTCCTTTCTTTTTCATACATGTGCACACACTGCTTATTTTTGCAAATGCGTTGAACAATGACCCCCAAATGCTGATAGCCTTGTAAACCAGAAACCCCCGATTTATGATCCCTTAGACAAGATGTCCAGTTCCAATGTCTTAATGCTCTCAGCCTCCCAGGTGGTGAAACCTGTATTGGGTAAGGATGGTTTCCTGAAGTGTTACTTCTGGTGTTAACAGTTGGAACATTTTTTTGGTTCTTATGAAGCCTTGCAAGTTTGTTGCCTTTTACCTCTGCAGTTTCTTTCTAAAACGAAATGCTCAGTGGTGATGTCAGTGGCTAATATTCACGTTCTGTGACTGAGAATACAGGTTTCGCTGTAAAACAAATGCAAATGTTAACTGTTCGATCTTCATGTAAGAAACAATATACCTGTAAATTTTTTTGTACTTTTATTTCATGATATTAAAATAGTAAAACTAAACAGTTGTGGCAAACACCTGTTTTTGTGCATCTTTCTTTGAGAGAGTCATGAACCTGATTGGTGATCTCTTATGTTTCCTTCCCTTACCTGGGGACAGGGCTGTGAAAAAATGCAGTGGAAGCTGCAGGTGTCAAAGTGCAGCTGCTGAATCGCGTCAGTGCAGCTGTGTCTGTGAGTACCAGTGATGGTAGCAGAGCAGGAGCTGCAGGGAGGGGCATAAAGCAGGTAAATCCTAGAACCCGGGCTTGGCTCAGCCGTTCCTGCAGGGCCATTCTCTTTGTTCAGATCTTCGGCTGTAGCAGAGAAAGGTTTAGATGGAATGCATTATTTGACTAAGAGGTATTTCTGCCCCTGCTACGCTGGGCAGCATGTGGGGCACTCAGGCTGCTTCTCTCTTTTCAGAACGTCAGCGATGGCAGGAAGGGCAGCTGCAAACACCTGATTTCTCTGGCAATTTTCGGTTTAGATTAATGAGATCGCAACAGGCAAACGTGCACCCCCCTCCCTCTGGCTGGTCCTAAAGCAGCAATTGCCTTTCTTTGTTGTGCACAATGAAATGACGAGTTAAGCATTTCTGTACCAGCAAAATAAATCCTGTGTGCAACTGCCAATGACCTAATGCTGGGGATCGGGGTGCCAGTGTTAGAGCTGGACTTGCTCAGTAGGTTCAAAAGGTGTCTGCCTGGGGGATGGGAGATGGCTGGGGCTGTCCTAACTCTTCCTGATACGAAGTCGATTAATTAAAGAAAACAAACAAACTCATAGGCAAGAACTCAGGCTTCCCTGTGACTGATTCGCCCAGTGTTGCTCTGGTCTCAGTTGCTTTGAGCAAGAACAGAGGGTGAGTTTGCAGCAGCTGTTTTAGCAGCTGCGACACCCGTCCCACTGCTGAGAACGGCCTCCTGGGGAGACAGAGGCTGTTCTGGCCACTACTGTGGGGAGCAGCGCCTTTCTTAGTCTTTGTTTTGTTTTAGAATGGCTGGTGTTTCTATAACTGCAATGTTTTCCCTCAGCAAGGGAGCCGGGCTGGTTCTGCAGATCTGGGCCTTCACAGAAGAGTGTCTAGCGGAGTGTTGCAAAGAGCGGCTCTACTGCTGAGCCAGGCCCTGGGACGACTTTCAGTTACGGCTGCGGCACAGAAGGGGCAGTAAACAGGTAGTAAAGGGGTTAGAAAGAGTGGGGAGGGGGAAAGAAAAAAAAAACACCAAAGTTTCTTTACAAGTTTTAAATTTCACGTTATCATGTAGTAACCATTTTGCTAAATACAAGCATATTTTCAGTCACATACAGACAGCTAAATACAGCGTTATTTTCACATTTCGTTACAGTGCATAACAGAAAGCGAGGAAAGTGTATAGTATGCTTTTATTTTGGAGGTTCTCAGCAATTTCAGTCTAACATGCAGGTTGTTTTTAAGGTGGTAGAGACCACAGAAAGTTAGCTTTTTTTTTTTCACTTTTGTCCTAGAGTAAAAGAGCTCCTGACCTTTATCCTGTGAAAGGCATCACCTTCTGATTCTCTAAATCCCTCTTGCACTAGAAGTCAAAGCATTAAAACCAGTTGTTAGAAAAGAATTCTTAGCATATCCTGTAAGTTCTTCATCTTAGAAAAAGCATTCCAAATTTTGTACAGATGAATCTACATCTCCTATATTTTAATAAGCTGTCTAGAAAATTCAAGAAATTAGAAAAACATGTATATAATGATTTCTCTATAATTTCATATAACCATTTATTACCTCTAAGTAGTTAAGACTGAGTACATTTTCTTCCGTACCGTTCCTCTTTAGAATTACGACACTTGTATTTTGCAATTGAAGATTTACTCCGAAGGCCTGAATGCACTTAGTTATTTAGGCTTTCTGCAACATCTCTCTGAGAGCTGTAGAGGGGAATTTCCAAAACTCATTAAATAAAGCACTGGTGTCTCTTGAAAGGTGATCTTTCCCTGCTGGCCAGCTTCCTGCACAGAGAATTACAGAATTTTACTATTGCTAAAATGCTGCCTGACCCAACTTCTCAGTGCTCTGCTCCCTTCAGCGAGACAGCCCAAGACACACCTCGGGAACAGCCCCGACAGAGCCGGGCGGCCTGAGAGCGCAGAGCCGGCCCCTTGGGAGCGCGTTTGTCCCTGCCTGGTGACAACAGGACGCACAGACCTGGTCCGAGTGAACCGCCAGAGCCCCCAGGCTGCAACCTTCTCCAGCTCTGCTCACCTACAAAGAGATGTTGTAAAGGGATTTTTTTTTTTTTTTTTTTAAATTAATCTTCAGGGTATTCACTCAACCACCACTGAATCTGCCTGGAACTCACTGGGCTGTAGCACAAGGTTTTTGATCCGTGTACAGCCCGTTCAGGAGCGACCGGGGGTGCTCAGCAGTGACAAGCTTACCCTGCCCTTCCTCCCGTTTGCAGCCGGTGCCGTCCCAGCAGGTGCAACGCTGCTGCTGCTGCGCCCCTACAGAGCCCGGGAACTGAAACTGCTCCTAGAACACTGAAAATAAAAATGTTACTCATCTTCAGGGCTTTGATTGGTGGTTTGTTTCTTTGTCGTCTGGTTTGGTTTGTTTAGGTTTTTTTTTAACAGTTTTAATAGAGAAACCACAGGGTTTTTTCTTCATACAGACCTGCCCCTGCGCTGCCAACTGTGAGAACAGGTTCAAAGGGAGAAATAGTCCAAATTCGACAGCAGTCAAGAAGACTCACGCTTTTATAGGCAGAGTAGCTTAAAAAGCTGTAAGAAGTATTTTCTTCTTCTCTACTTAGAGGCCTAAAATCAAATCCTAGATGCTTCCTGTGGTTTTTTACCCAACCCCTCCCTCCTGCCCATGAGCAGTTTGGTGTATAAAGCTTGCAAACTTGAGTAAAAAAAGTCACTATAGTTTTGTTTGTTTTTAATAGGCTGAACTGCCCCAGTTTGCTCCAGGAGCACAGTTACCCTGCTGCACTTCAAAAGCTCAAGTTCAAACTTAGTGGAAGGAAAGCTCAAGTGGTCCATGGCGTTCCCAGAAAACGTCCCCCTACGTTTAGGTTCTGTGACACAGCTGCCGCCCCACGCTGACCAACCCAAGGCTGAGCCTCTTCTGACAAAACATGGACGAAAACAATTTTACTCTTGAGCTCGTTTTCTGGCTTTTCTCCCCCCGCGCAGCCAAGCCGTGTGCTGCTCCCTCCCCGTGCCAGTCCTCCCACAGCTGCCAAGGAAGAAAATGGCCAACAGCAGAAAGTGCTGATGGAAGCTGTTGCCTTCCACACTATTTAACTTCTTTACAAGCAAATCTCTCACTTTAGGATGTCTGATGCACGTGAGTTAAGCTTTTCAAGTTTTTTATTTTGGGAGGGGACTGGTTTTTTTTCCCTTCTCCATTCCTCCTCGTGACCGGGCTGGTAAGACACCCAACAGGTCAGCACAGCGCTGCCAGCAAGATGGAAATGGGGCTGTGTCCCACCTGGCTGCAACACCTCAGCCTTAAGATAGGAGGACATGGTTCTCTCGTTACACTCTTGATCACTTTATTCTATGGGAAAGCCCTGAACTCAGGGTACTTTCAAGGTACTCACCTAGGCAGTAGATGCGTAAAAATGCATTGAATAATTACTACTGGAGCAGGAGTTGCCACTTAGAATCCCAGCTCGGCACAACAAGAAAAGCACTATGAGAGGGGGAATCATTTAAATGTTAATTATCAATCAAATGACTACTGTTTTCCTCTTTAAATCCTGCAGAATATTCTTTGCTATCAAACTAGGTTCAAGAACATAAGAAAGAAAATTCAGGAGTGCGCATACCACGTCAGTAAACGCCTCCTGTGGCGTTGGCCTGATGAGGAAACAGTATCTGCGCTGCCTTTACACCTTCCTGGCAATAAACAGCTGACATAAACCGAGATGTCCTCTTTCTCTGCCCATTTGTCATACTAATAAAGTATCCATTCTGTGGCTTTAATACCCAGCATGGAGCTATAGATTTACTTAGAAGAGGACATGTACAGTACCCTGGGATGTGCCAGCCCATTCAGCTCTCTGCATACCCTCTCCTGTCCTCTGCAGCCCTTCATTTCTGCTTGTTGTCCCCTTAACATCATCTACATGCACCCTCACTCTCCGTTAGGCTTGTAGCCCCCAGTTCCGAAAGATTATTTGGAACAGCACATTTCTTCCCAGGGTCTGCTCTGGTGTCCAAAACAACGTGGGAAGCTGTTCACAACGGGAGCGTGGCTCTCCCTTCTGTCACGCTGAGTTCGCTTAGTAAAGTACGTTTGGTTAGTAGAGTTCATCACCACTTGCCTCACTAGAAGAGCTCAGCACAAGCATCGCCTATCTGATTTCACCACTTCTTCTGAAGAGTGCACTACGTTTGGGACAAACCCGCTCTTTACCCCTTCCCATCCCTCCTGGATCGAAATTTCCCCCCTTTTAACAAGCTCGTATATATCTCGAGTCAGATCAGTGAAGGCCTTCTCCACGTTAATGGCATCCCGAGCTGAGGTCTCAATGTACTTCATACCATATGCAGCAGCCAGTTTCTCAGCCTCGTGCCTGGTGACTTGTCGCTGTGTGTCAAGGTCACACTTGTGACCTACCAAAACGAAGACGATCTGGTAGGGCTGGACGTGCACCTTGGTCTCTTCTAGCCACTCGTGGACGTTCTGGAAGGACCTGCGGTTTGTAATGTCAAAGAGGAGGAGTCCGCCAACCGAGTTCCTGTAGTAGGCTCTGGTGATGGACCTGCAAACGAGTGAGCCACAGCACAAGTGTAAGTTACAGCTGCCTGGGAAAAACCGCAGAGCGAGTTTCACAGGGGGTTTTGTTCGCTCGTTTGTTTCTTCTGATATTTTTTTTTTGTGAAGCCAAATGTAGCCTTTCTGAACATGCATCTTTTGCTGAAGAACACAGCATTACTGCCGCCCGTCTGCCCTGCAGAAGCCAGGGCAGAGGCGGCCATTCAGGCAACGTCTTGCCACTCTCAGCTTGTGTTCTGTAGAGCTTGTCATTCAAAAGACAATCTTGGCTTAAAGACTTCATCCTTGGATAACTAACTTCCCCACCAATTTAATACAGTTCTGTTCAACATCCCCACCACCAATTTTGGACTCTATTTACTCTCCACAAACCCCAGCGCTGTGTCCCCCCCCAGCGCTGCTCGGAATGCCGGCACGTACCGCTACAGCTGCTGCACCAACAGGAGCAGCCAGTCTGACCTCCCGAGTTACAGCAAAACGACACAACAGCTTCCCGGGGGAATCTGCGTTACTGTTGGTCTCAGTCCCGCCACATCCCAACAAAATTGAACAGTAACCAGAAAGACCCCCCGAAACATGGGCTGAGAACCAGAGCGCATCCTCCCCAGCTCCCCCAAGCCAAGGCTTCCACGCAGCCAAAGCAGCAGGTGAGATCAGCTCATGGCGATGGAGCGGAGCTGGGACCACGAGGCTGAGCGGAGCCACAGGTCACTGACTGCTGCACCAGGAGGAACCAAGCAGCAGTATGTTGTGTTTCTGCAAAAAGTCATGGATTTGTTCTAAATCCAGAACCAAGAGTTGATTTCAGTCCCTGGAGGAATTCACAGCTGGGCCTGAACTTTCCTAAGAAAATGTAAGGACTGCAGCATTTTTACCTTGGGACAAGTGGGTCTTTTTGGTACATGCAAGACTGTTGTTAGTGGTTATTTGGTCCTGTACCTGTGTATCTAGCAAAACCACCCCGAGAAAGGATGAACTGGAGGTCTCAAGGATTGCTTTATGAACAGACACGCAATGATGGATGTAAATCCATAGCCAAAACTGAAGCAAGCCAGAGAGGGGAAAAAAGAAGGCTGGCTGTGTTTGGCTAATTTCTTCTCTCCTGAGTATCTGGCTGAAGGACAACAGTAGCTCTGCACACTTGGCATGGAGGGAATTAGATCTGCCTTTTGCTATCTAGCCAGCTGCACACTGACAGTGGCGCTTTGAATTCACCCCCACGCTGTCACGGGCATTTCTGCTTCTCCCTTGTGTTCGGTACATCCGCCTTGGCTCCTCCTGCCAACATCCACAATGCCCCAGGTACTTCTGAAAGACGTGACAGGATCTGAGCTGAACGCTGCTTTGAGGTAAAACCAGGTGAAGGTCTCAGTGCCTTTTCTCAAAGCCTTTTCCACAGACTGCTCTCCTCACTGGCCCGCAGGAGGCAAACAGTATTGCCTGCACGCTGTACACAACTCCCCGCTTGCCTTCCAGGATTCCTGATTTCTCCTCCCACCATGCCCATGCAGAGCAGTACAGGTGCTCTACGGTACATCTATTTTGGCCAAGTTTTAACAAAAAGGTGTTGCCTCTGTCTGTGAGCTCTCCCCTGCTCTGTACCACGGTGGGGACTCTTGCACGTGGGCTCCAGGGCTGTTTGTGCGGGTCTCTCCCTCTCGGCGGGGCAGAGCTGCAAGGAACAGCTCTCCTGTGGGTGCTGGTACCCAGCTCCGCGCTGCACAGGCTTTGGCTTTTGTTCGCGTTACACAACATCACGTTTCAGACAAGGAAATCACAGTGTTACAGTAACCAGAGATGGGCAAAACCTGCTGGATCCAGGAAGAATTTGACCCTGCTCTTCCATATCTCCAGAGCAGCCTCAATGCTGCCCCACACAGCATTTTGGAGCTTGATCTGGCAAAAGAGAATAGCACACACTTAATTGTAATTTAAGCCTTGACTACATGGAAATTGCTTCTAATTTATGGAGACTGAAAGAGCTCACAACAGGGGTCAGGAAGAGCAGAAATGCAGCACAGCTGCAGACCAGAGAATGCCAACAAGGTGTCTTCAAAATAACTACAGTGGTTTCTTCCTTGTGCGGCAGCTGTTAAACTATGCAAAGCAGACTAGAACTGCTAAAATCAGAGAACTCTGTGAAAAGGCAGAGCTCATTCTTACGACTTTCCTTCTTAAGAAATTCCCTGTGCTATGACAAAAAGTTTAAGGGTTCTGCAGAACACCTGCACCATCATGTTTCTTGCCAGTGCTTGCAAGCCTGAGAGGCTTCAGCTTACTCCAGTATTAGCTACATCTTGCCTTTTGCCAGGAAAAACAGCTTGCAGGAGCAGCCCAGGAGCTGCTGCCTTCATGGGGCACAATGTGCCACAGAGCTAATGGTGATTTGAAAGGGATAGACACCAACCAGCCTTTTTGCCTGTTTTTTTCATACTTCGGAGTGCACCATAAAGGCGCTTGGGTTTGCTCATTTCCCTACAGCTTCTTGCATTGGGGATTTAAGCTCGCACCTTGGCAAGGGCATTTCACAGCTGCACGATGCTTTATGTCCCTCGCTGCTGCTGCCCCTCACACTCCTGCTGCCTCTGCCCTTGCGCTGAAGGTCGCCTGCTCATCACGCCTGCACGGGGCAGCCCCAGCACTGAGGGGGAGCGGCCTCCAGCGCCCCAAACTTCCCAATGTTTAAAAGGAAGGAAAATGAAGCCATCCAACAGCTTTTGCTCTTCACAGCAAAGGCAGAAGCAGAGGACAGCACCCAGGAGTGTTTTCTACAGACCTCAGCCTGCGATACAAAGCTGGAAGCTGATGCAACCGCAAGCTAAAGCACCTCCTCTCTCAGCAGAATGAAGCACCAGCTCCTCGCCCCGAAAGGCTGCAAGGTAGCAGGAGAAAAACCTGCCAGTGGGTAAAGACTGACTGCTGCACATGCTGGGCCAGACGCCAGCGCCACACAAGTGAAGGAAGGTGGTGAGGGGTGGAGGTAGGGGAGGTTTCATCTATTGAATGAAACCAAAACATTCCTCAGGCGAGTCATTACAGCACAGAAGCAGAAGCTACGTGAAGCTGCGCAGAGATGTGGAGCGAGGAACATGCTCCCGGAGGGAGGAGGATGAAAGAGCGGATGAGCATCTAAGGCATGGAAATTACAAACAAACAGGAGGCAGAGAGCTGAGGGTACGCTGAAACCCCCTCCAAATGAGCACTGTCTGAGCAGCATGTCTTGTGACAATACCAGCCCCCTGTTCAGATGGGAGCGAGCCTGCTCCAACCACGACTGCTGCTCCTGCCATGCAGTTCTGCAGGAAACTCTTGGCACGGTCCCACACGCTGCCTTTATTTTTCCTCATCGACTCTTCGCTGCTATTGCTTAACCTCTCAAACGGTTTGTGTCCGTGCAGCACTCAGTGTGACGTGCTCCGGCAAGCACCTGTCACCCTGCACAGCCACAGCCACCGGCTCGTCCTGTCCTGCAGACAGCTGGTCTCTGCTGTCGCTGCAGAGAACCAAACCGCATATTCTATTGCATTTAGCGAGCCTCAGCGTAACTGTGTGCAGCTGCGAAACATCCTGGTTACTGCCTCGCTGCACCAGCGCGGAGCAGCCGCTTTCCCCGCCGAGCTGCACCCTCCGCTGCTCCACTCCGGGCTGCTGAGCACCCCAGGGCCCCAGCAACCCCAGGGCCCCCAATAACCCCAGGGCCCCCAATAACCCCAGAGCCCCAGCAACCCCAGGGCCCCCAATAACCCCAGAGCGGGGGCCCGCGGCTCCGGGCCCTCCCCAGCGGCAGCGCGGTCGCTCCTCTGCATCCACACCCTGCACATCCTATGCATCCCACACACCCTGTGCATCCTGTACATCCTACACACGCAGCCATCTGGGGCTGGAGACACAAGCCCGCTACACAAAGTGGTTCGCGTCCCAGGGGCTTTGGGGGCAACGCTGCGAACAAACAAACAAGGTGAGGGACGCAGGCAAAGGGTGCAGTTGGACCCTTCTTTGTCTCATTCGCCAAACGCTCCCCCGCCGGGGCGCCCCCCCGCGCCAGCCGGCCCGGCCCGCAGCCCCGGCCCCGCCGGTCTCACCGGAACCGCTCCTGCCCGGCCGTGTCCCAGATCTGCAGCTTGATCCTCTTGCCCGGCTCGATCTCCACCAGCCTGGAGAAGAAATCCACGCCCACCGTGGGGTCGGAGATCTGGGCGAAGCGGCCCTCGGTGAAGCGGCGGATGAGGCAGGACTTGCCCACGGTGGAGTCGCCGATGACGATGAGGCGGAACTGGTACAGCCAGATGGCCTCCATGCTGCCGCCGCCCGCTCAGCGCCCGCCCGCCGCCGCGCCGCCCATGCCCGGCCCGCGGGCCCGGGGGCGGCCGCCGCGCCGCTCACCCGCAGGGGGCGCGCCGGGCGGGAGGCGCC
Organism: Streptopelia decaocto; assembly: GCF_964273445.1. Classification (NCBI taxonomy): domain Eukaryota; kingdom Metazoa; phylum Chordata; class Aves; order Columbiformes; family Columbidae; genus Streptopelia; species Streptopelia decaocto. Next base: position 5,840,355 of record NC_138665.1, read on the forward strand.
GCCGGGCCGGGGCCGCGGAGCCCCGGGGGCGGCCCGCCCTGACCCCCGCGGGCCGGCCCCGCTGTCTGCGCCGCGGCCGCGCCGCTCAGGCGGGGCCCATGGCGGCCGGCGCAGGCCCCTGCCCGGCACCCCCCGCCCCGTCACCGCCGGCGCATCCCGCCGAGCCCCGGCCCCGCCGCCGGGGTGCTGCGCGGAGCGCGGGGCCGGGCGGGCGCGGCCGCCGCCTCAGCTGTGCCGGCGCGGCCCCGAAGCCGCGGCGCCGGCGCTGGGGCCCGGCCGAGGGTCGCTCGCTCCGGCGCCGCCGCGGTGCCCGCTGTCCCCGCAGCGGCCGTTCCCCGCGGCTGCAGCGCCCCCGCCGGGGCCGGGCTGCGGGCTGAGGCGCGGCGAGCGCGGGGCGCGCAGTGATGCAATGGCGGCCGCGCTGCTGCGCTGCCGGGAGGAGCCGCCACCCCCGAAACGCGGCCGCTGCGGGAGCCGTGCGGAGGCGGGGCGGGGCGGGACCGAGCGGGGCGGCGGGGGCGGCCGGGGAGCCCGGGGCTGAGGGGGCCGTGCCCAGCACAGGGCCCAGGGGCAGCGGGGCCAGGCGGACCCCGGGGCTCGGGGGGCGCAGGCCAGGTCTCACCTCCCTCACCTATTCCCCAGGGCGAGGGATCGGGCAGGGCGCACAGCACCTGTGCGCGTTTGAAACCCGAGTGTCACTTCTGCAGAGATCAGTCTCCTCCGCTCTGCGTGGGCACATCGTTCCCACTGACCGCTCACGGGGCAGCCCAGGTGGCCCTGGCGCTGCTGGAAAGCTCTGCACCACCGCCATGGGCACCTGCACACCTTGTCTGGAGAGGGACCATGGTGACAGCACGGGATCTCACCAACCGCCGCCTGGAACCCAGCACACCCACCCACACACACACACGTGTGTGTATATATATAATGCATGTACAATCTCAAAAATGAATAGTTACATTAAATACCCAGCAACCAAAATACCACAAATCTTAACAAACCCATTTTCCCTCACTCTGCTCGAGTGGGTTCTTGGCTCCGCAGGACGAAGAACACCGTTCAGGAACCCGAGCAAACGCCGTGCAGCGTACACACAGCTACCTGGCACTGTGAGCCCCGGTTCCGAGCGCGCTGTCCCGAACGCGGCCGGTCCCACGCAGGTCACGCTGTCACGGCAGCCCCGGCTGCGCTCGCACCTCCGGGGGTTCAGCTGAGCTCCAGCACCTGCCAGAGCAGAGTTCTGATCTCTAAAACGGAAAATTAGCATGTATGTTATTAAAAACAGTGACAAAAATGTGTGTATTAACTCAAATATACATTAAAAATATTACTATTGATGCTTTTTTAAAATTTATGAAAGCGTTGGTGTTTTTTTCTTAAATAAAGATTACTTCATTAAAAAGAGCTCTTCCTGCATGACCACTATTGAAATAAACACATTCACAGGGGCTATTATATTCACTAGGTCCTCAAAAAAGGACACACATATAGCCATGAGCTAGACAGCCAGCTCGCAAAGCAGACTAGGACATTAGAGAGACCCTTTCAAGTCTTGAGAAATAAATGGCAAGGATTTTTTTTCAATATCCTTCGAAATATATGTATTAAAAAATAATAACCCCAAATGATCCTATTTTAAAATACCTCAGAACAGGGAAAAAACCCCACAACAACAGATGAAGCAATCTGCACACAACAGAAACAGTGCAACAGAAAAATATTAAAGCCATAAATCCAAGTTAGCAGTACATTAACCCATGACTGATGGCCAGCAACGCTTTGTGGGGAACTGTTGCACTTTACCATATGATTTCTGAGTACTTGACGCCCATTAGTTCGAGCCCACAACAAACTGTGGTTTCTTGTATCTGTTTTTCTCTCCCCCTCGCGCACTCACACGCAGCCGCCCCATCCCCTTTCTTGCACGGGTTCCACGCACTCCAGCAGGCACAAGGTGCTCAGTAGTAACACACCCTGCAAGTCAGCAGCATCTCCAGGAGGTACCTCGGGGTGGAGGTGCTGGGGGACATCTCATGGCAGCAGCCGACGCACCCTGCCGTGCGGGGCTGCCAGGAGCCAAGGAGAGCCCCGCGGGGTGGGCTGGGGCCCGGCAGATGCTGTCATAGCCAGAGGAGTTCCTGGAGCACCAGGGACTGTTTTCCGCAGCAAATAAGCCCGCGCGATCCCGTGATGCAGATACTATTTTCATCTTCTCTGAACACCAGCGTAGAGATGAACGCATGCTGCGTGACTAGGCAGCCATGATATTAATTAGCAGCAACTGAGCAGGTAGGAGAAAATGAGATCCTGGGAGAGCCTTTGTTCTGGTACCGCTTTAGAAAATGGAAAGTCTGGTGTCTGAGAGACAGAGAATAACCTAGATTTGATGGAAAAGGAGGTTTGTTGGCTGGCGACAGGCCAGCAGGCCCTGGTGAGGAGCGGCAGCAGCGTGCAGGCGATGGCCACACTCAGAGCAGCCTCCGCAGCCCTGGGCGAGGGGCAGTCCTCCAGCGCTCCTTCCTGTGGGGCTGGGGGGACATTCTGGAGCGGCCCCTTTTCTCCTCACAGCTGCTGGTGCTGGGGGAGAGCTGCCCAAAGCCAACGTCGGCACAGGCGAGGGCACGGCAGAGCCCACCCTGGCACACAGGGCTGGGCTCTCGCACCTGCTGGCAGCGCCGTGACTCACTTGCTACCCTGTGCTGCCTGTGGTCTCTAGCCCAGAGCGGTTATGTTAAATTCCTTGCAGTGTTAGAGGACAAAGCTCTAATCCGATACTCAAGATGGGTTTTTGCAAACCCAGTTCCAACCCATTTCAGGCTGGTGGGTGGTGAGTGCTGTGTGCATTCCAAATGGCAGGGGTTGCTGCCATGCAACCCTGTGTTAAGAGCCTGGCGCCAGGCTCAGCAGCCCCTGGGGCTCAGGATGGTTTCAAGGTGCTCAGCTCCTCTCGGGCTGTAGCTCTCTGCCATGACGCCCAGGCTCCCTGTGGCTGCGCCACAAACAGAGAAGGTGCTGAGCCATGGCCAGGGATGGCTGGGAGTCAGACACCCCCCCGGACACCAGCACTGCCATTCACAGAGGTCCCATCCTCTAAATATTTTGCCTGTCGGTTGTAGTTTAGCTTTTCTCCAAAACCAGCCAGTGCCCTTTACACCCCATGGCTGGCAGCTGGAGGCTGAGGCCACGTCCGAGCCCATGGCAGCACTACGAGGAGGAGAGTGCATCAGCACCATGCAATTTTAATGCCCTTTCAGTTTCCAAGGATACAAAACCCAATCAATCAGACAGAATCCCTCGCTGCAGGGCTGTCTGCGCAGGAGCTGCCCCAGCCTGGGAAGGTGCAGCAATTGCAACACGCTGGTGACCCAGAGCACCCAAAAGCCACAGGCTGACGTCCCCAGCTCTCACAGGTTTTATATCCCAGCCCCACTCGCAATGGAGCTGATCATCACCAAGTGGAGCCCTGCAAGGGTACGCTACCAAACACACCAGAGACCAGCTACTGACTGAACATGGTTGTGGGCCACACAGCAGGGCAATGGGAGTGATGACAGGGCTGGCTTACCACATGTAGCAAACAATTTATTAGCTAGTTCCAAAAAACATCCCTGTCAAATGAGGCCTATCCAGGAGATGTGACGTGGAGACAGATTACACTGTTGACAGAGATGTGATTGCACCCATGACCTGCCAGCTGATGCGTGCCACTGTAAAACCCAGGACAGTGGGAAGGTATTAAGTGAAATAATGTTTATTATTTATATGATGCCCATAGTTAGGCAGGGTGATGCAGACAAGCATAAAGCCAAGGGTGCTCAGGAACTGACAGCCCAGCTGACAGCAGGCACTAGGAGAGTAATTTAGGACTTTGTGAGTAATTTAGGACTTTGTGACAAGGTGACAGCCTTGGAGCCTCCAACAGCAGTAGCAGGAGGGAAGCACCAGCAGAGCTGAACAGCACGAGGCACATGCTGAAGCTTCTGTCCCACCCTGGCTTTGGTCTGGGCTTGGGTGCCTTCTGTGGCAGTGGACTTCTGTGGCAGACCGGCAGCCTGTGTCCCCAGGAAACATGTCTAATCTCCCCCCACAAATGACAACCTGTTGGCAAAATGCTTCTGCTGAGCAACGGAGTGCTGCACACCGAGGCAGCTCCAGGCTCCCTGCTGGCTGGGGCCCCAGGGGTGGCATCCTGCAGAGGTACCATAGTGTCACAGCCCAGTGTCACATCGGCATCAAATGAAAAGCAGTAGAAGCAGACACAGGCCTGATAAATGTGATAATTGCTGAGTGATGCTTGCTGTCCCTTTAAGGGTCCCCCATTAATACAGGAACAATTACCTAAATCTCTCTCCTACACTAGATGTCCAGGTTCGTTTTGTAGCCAACAGAGAGAGGCAGGAACATTTTGAGAGCTATTTATCTCACTTAGTTTGATGGGATAAACCATCCTCCACCACCATTGCTCTCTCCCTTGGCTGTAGAGAAACAAGGGGCCCAGCACCGAGCAGCTGCCCCGACCTCAGCTTGAATTGCCCCATCCCCTGAGCAGGAGGCTGTGCCTCCTCCCAAGGAGCTCAGCACCACCACAGAAACGGGGCTGCAAAGATCCGTGCCGATGGAGAATGTGGGAGACACGCAAATGCAGAGAAACTTCAGAAACAACCAGAAAACCCTCTCGAGTCAGCAGCAGTGCTCCAGGGCAGTGTTAGCATTTGCTTTGCAACCTGAATGGACAGGGAAGATCAAACTCTTGTACAGTGGGACCCACATGGGCGGACATGCACAGAGGATGAGCTCGTCCCTGCAAGTGCCACACAGCACCCACGCCACGCAGACTCCAGCCCCACCAGCCTGCACACATCAGCGAGTCAGCTGGGTTCTGAAAGAGATGAAAAACATTTCCAAAATGTTTCCCTGTGACAATAAATTAAATGTCCGCTTGTTACCATGGGATGGCTTACTCCCATGCAGCTCCTGGTGTCTTATTTCAGATTATGATCACATTAAAATGGTCATGGATTGACTGGTCAAAAAAGGGGGGCTCCCATCAAGAGATCATTGTATCTGCCCGAGTCTGTCTGAATTCAAGAACAGATCCTCCACTGGGAATATTATGTCCTTGTAGCTGTTCAGGTCTTCCCAGGAAGGGAACAGGATCTGCTTAGAGCAAATAGGAGCCATTACAATCCGGATAAATTAGTAATGGTGAGTGGGAGAGAGAGGAGGAAAGGAAAAGAGGTTATTGTGATTTTTCTTCCTACAGAGAGGGTGTCTGAGCTACTTACATTGCCAGAAAACAGCTCCCTCGCTTTCCCCCTGAGCCCAGACTGCTTGCTTACAGCTCAAGAGCTACTTTGGGTTGTTAAAAACTAGCAGGGTGGCATTACAGGTTCTTAGATGCATGAAATCTGATTTCTGTTCCTACTGGTAGCGTCTCAAGTTTAGCAGCAGCACAGGCAGGTCTGTAGAGTAAGAAAAGGCAAAATATTCTTGCATTTGCTCTTTTCAATGCTGCTAAACACATTGTTTTATCAGAAGCTGCAGCTCCCTTTGAGGACTAACTGTGGAGGTCTTTAAGGTGCTGCAGGGGGTAGAACTGTGGGTCTGTGATTTTGTATATTTTCCATTTCATAAAATAAAGGATGCCAAGTAATTCACTAAACACTGACTGAAGTAATGGAAGAAAAAGGTAAACGGAGCAGCAAAAAAGCCTTCATACTCAGGACTCCTTCCTTTCTTCCTAAGATGATTTATTAAAGCAGGGCTGGTTTAGCCAGTTTGGGTCTACAATGGAGGCTGGATCGCCACAGCCCAGAGACCAGTCTAGTCATTATACGATTACACAGCATTTTAAAAAGCAAACATGTGCCTGCTGAAGTGAGCTTCTATTTCAGCTCCCTTGCAGGGCAATGACTGTGCCAGCGCTGTCCCCTCTGCACAGCACTGCTACCTGGAGCCCTCCGGCATCAACCTGCATGACCGGCAAACCCGGCAAGCTCAGCCTCTGCTCCTGCTTGTGTTTTTCCACTCCTCTCAGGATGCTGCTGCCTGCGGATCTCTTCAACCAACTTCATTTAGATTTTACTATCTGACATGAGGCATTTCAGCTGAGTGAATGGGCAATTAATGCAAAACCAAAAGGAGCTTGGTCTAAGGCTGCTGAACTCCTGGAGGAGACACTCCCAGCTCTCTGCCATACCCACCCTATCTCATACAAGCCATTAATAGTAATTTCTCCATGGGCCTCCTGGAGGCGGATTCTCAGCCTCCCAAAAAGTGCAGCCCCTGGGAAAAAGCAGCTGCTCCCGGCCCACCCCACGGGAAGGGACTTCTGCCTCAAGAGCTTGCTTTCCACACGTCAGGAGGATCTTGTGCAGTAGCGAAGCTGCCGAGAGCAGCACAGCTCTGGTAACACGTACCTTCCAGCGTCTTTGCAAACACGTTTTTGCGTGGTGCTTTACATGGAGCTTCCCAGTGTCTTCTGACAACCTTCACGACAGCGCACACAGGGACGTCTCCGCCCGGGCATCCGTTCTGACAGTAACAGCGGGCGACCAGGACACCTGGGGGGTGGAAAGTAGGCAGGTGGAAACGATTAAGCCATGGAAGATATTAAAATACAAATCAGCCAACTAAATCAAACCTGGCGCTGAATATACTCACTCTTCGTTATCAGGCACTAAAGTGTGTTTATTTATTCAGCTTTTGATACACTGGTCTATTCAATACATTTTCTGACTTAATTTAACAGGCCTGCAAAAATACAGCATTTCTTACTTCAACAGATCACATTATTACTGTGTTTATTTAGCCAGCACAATTTTCTCCATGAATCTCCATAGTACTTCATTTTTTTTTTGGTCTTGGTGAAAGATAAAGCTGAGCAAATATTTTGTAATGGATAATTAATCTAACCACTCCTTTTCCATCTCCTCTGAGACACTCATTCACTGGATGCTGGTCAAGATTCAACAATTATTTCTCTTCTTCTTCTCTTCTTCTCTTCTCTTCTCTTCTCTTCTCTTCTCTTCTCTTCTCTTCTCTTCTCTTCTCTTCTCTTCTCTTCTCTTCTCTTCTCTTCTCTCTCTTCTCTCTTCTCTTCCCTTATCCTCTTCTCTTTTCTCTTCTCTTCTCCTCTTCTCTTTGCTTTTTTATTTTTCTTCCTTTCTTTCTCTTTCTCTCTCCCTCCCTTCCTTTCTTTCTTCCTTTCTCTTTAGTTAGCTTATAAACTATTTTCAATAGTTGCTGATACCAGTAATATGAGGAGTTTTGAATGGACATAGGCCACAGATTATATCTGAAATACCTTCTAGACTCTTGCTTTGTCTCCCTTTTTTTTTTTTCCTTCTTTCAATATTCCTGAGAAAAAGTTACACGAATAAGGCATGAACTCAGAGGAAGCATATTCACTCTCAAACGCAGGACATTCCTGGAAAGCAGTTGCCCAGCTCCACTGTAGATACTGAGGCTTGTATTTTATACCAAGGGTCCCAGCCTGTGACCCAGTGTCTCCTGGGCCTGCTCCGTCCCTGGGGTCACCCTGTGCCCAGCACGGGCTCTGTGCGCACAGTCGGCTCCCGCTGGCCGCAGGCACTGCACCCAGGGACGTCAGAGACACCAAACGCATTTACTGTATGCATCGAGTCTTACCATCTTATGGAACTTCACTTAACCCATTCTACCACGAACATGTCAACACAGTCAGAAAACTTTCCATCTGTTTTTATGTTTTGTTTTGTTTTTAAACCAGGTACTACCCAACTCATAACTGCCACATGCCCATGGGCCTGAGTCTGTTACCTGTAGAATTCACACACTAGTGTCAACATCATAAACCAAATGCAAACAGGCCCTTAACCTTATACTCACAAGCTCCTCCACTCCTCCTTATGACAATGAAAGTGCCTTAAATCTTTTTCTGATAAAGCGCTTTCTGCGCAGTGAGCGAAACAGATACAGCACAGCAAACGTCACCGCCGCAGATATAGCTGTGTTACAAACGGGCATGCGGTTTGGCAGAGTAATCTCTTACTCTGATAAACTATTAAATGCCAAAGAAAGCTTCTTAAGTTAATCAAGGCTCAATTTAAATAAACAAGCCACCAAAAGATTAACAAAAATCCTCAGCGGAATCTGAATGCAAAAATAGTCTGTTCAGAAAGTCCTGGGCTAAGTTCACAAAAGCAACAGTGCTGAGACAAAACTGGCCCACTGACCCCCTTTTTCTCCCTTTATTGGCACCACCAACAGAAAAGATGATAATTTTCTGAAACACCAACATGAACATTTCCAGCTCCACTGACAGAAACAGCAGTTTTGGCAACATCATTGCAACCGCATGTGCTAATCCTGCACGTGAGGAGGAGGAGGAGGAGGAGGAGGCGGATGACTCCATTTTTGTGATGGAGAGGAGTCAGCTGAACCCTCTGGGAAGAGACCCAGACCTGCCCGAGCCAAAGCCCCCAGTGTTACCAACCAAGAGCAGCAGCCCCATGGGTAACTCCCCTGCTCCAAGCCATTGCTCCAATGAGCAGGGCTCCTCCGAGTAGTTGAATTATACATAGGCATAAATATTCACGTGTTCAGCACCTAAGCAGGTACAGGTAATAATTTAGAAACTCCCATCTTAAGCCCAGTATTGTTATTTTATCCCACAAAGGCAATAAACGACCAAACCTCGGTGAACAATACATGCCAGGCTGGAGCCCACACAAAGTACCTTTGGGCTGACATGCTACGTAGATCAGGTCCTTCAGTAGATAGTCATTATTTAATTCTGCTGCTCTACAGATATTCTCTTAGTGCTTTCTGTATTATGACTAGTACATTTCAAAGTATAATACTATATTTTTCTAATTGCTAAACCATCTTCATTTTTTTCCACGAAAGCTGCTGATTGTCTCCCAAATCTTCCATTTCATGAAAAAGTCTTGTTATTTTAAGTGCACATTTTTCCATTCATTTCTTTACAACCATCTTTGCTAAGCTGAAAATTTATGCTGAGTTTGAGTTAAATAAAATCAATATGTTAAAGAAGAATATAAATATATTCACAAAGCCAAAATCTAGCTATAAAAACATGTCTCCATGACATTTCACTTGCCATTGGGCAAAACTGGTTCATTTTGGCATGACAAAATTTAACACCTCTTCTGCTTGCTTTTTTGTTACTCAGACCACGCTATAAATAGGTACAAGGACACCAGTTGATGACTAGAGAACAGCATTCTATTTAATCACAATATATACATCCAAAACAGGAATGACAAAGCCGCATTTCGAAATGCGTTCACAACGCCACTCTGCCACGGTTGATGTGCCGGACGCAACGTTTCTGCAAGCGACCGGCACAAAGGCAGTTCCAGCCAGGGGCACCAAGCGAAGGGAAACCCCAAGGGGCAGGAGCCCCCCAGGCAGTTTGTTCACTCCCCACTTACCTCTCCCACCAGCTCACAACTCCTGCGCTCCAGCGTTGTTCCGACCTTTCTCTCCTGACCCGTCACACCAGGCTAACGTGACTCTGTTTCCTACATCACTGTAGGAAATGTTTTGCACACACAAGGCATTTCAAAGGTGCAATTAGGCCCATTAGCAACGTAACCGTATTTTACATTTGGGCAAGCACGTCAGTTTATATTGCACCGAAACGGTCCTTTCACAGAGAAACTTGCCTGAGGTCACTGGGGAAGCCGGTGGGGAAAACAGCCCCTTGTGGCAAAATCCCACTAGTTGCAGGACCACCACTCCTCTCTTTCATATTAAAGCAGAAATAAATTAATATATTGAATTCCTCACTGTTATCCTCCTCAGGTTCCTTCATTTTCTGCTTCAAATAGTCCTTTCTTTCTTTAGATTCACCTTGGATCTCAATTTTCCTCATGTTAGAGACGTGTTATCACCAGCAAAGCTCCCATTCTCAGACTGTGCTGCTGGTGAGTTGGAGCAATTCTACATCAAGTACAAAGTGTACCACTTGCAGGGGAATATGAATAATACCATACTGCTGCTTTAGTACAACTACAACTCTGCACAGAAAAAAAATATGGCACAAGAAACAGTAAAAAAAAATAATCTATTATCTCCTTTTCCTTCTGCCAGTGTTCCCAGAGCTTAATGGAATTCAAAGGTACTGGATATAAATGATTAAATAAAAAAGCAAATGATGTTTCTTCTTGGTCAAAATCAAGTATAGCATCAGTTTGGCATCCTCCATGTCCTCTGTCAGGGAATTAATTAGTACTTAACATTTAACATCTCCAAAGTGCTGTTCAGCAATTGCCTTATTAACCTGGCATTTCCCAGCCACGTGGCTGGTCTCTGTCACCTCAGCGCAGGAAGCTTCCTAATTCTAACGAACACGTTCAGCCATTCTATGGCACGAGCGGTAGGTTATTTCAGTTTTTTCCTCCCTGCCAGCGAGCGCAGTGGCAGCAATCCCTCGATCCATTCATTGGAAGCCGACATCATCTCCTGCCAAAAGGCCACCTCCTCTTGCGTGGAGTCCATCCAGTCCACAGAGATGCCATAGCTCAAACCTGTCAAGAACAAGAAAACCACAACACTGAGAGCTACTCCATGCACAAATACTCCATGGGGTGTAACTGTTGCAGGCAGTATCTTAACATAAAAGGTGCTGACTCCCCTTCAGCAAGCTGCACCCTAATCACCTCCTGTTCTGCTCATGGCCTCCATTTTACACCAGTGTTCAGAATGAAGTCAATGGAAAAACCACAATATGCAAGAACCCAAAAGATAACCTGCCAAGGAAAATAACACTGGGCTCAAGCCCTTTCTGTATCTTTCAGAATGGTAAAGAAGGTCTAAAAGGCTTGGGTTTCCCTTGAAAAGATCTTCTTGTGGACAAGGTGGGGTATTTGTCAAAATTATCTTGCTCTACACTTCATCTGTATAGGAATCAAACATATGATAGTGGAAACGTGTGTACAGATCACAGCTTATCTTGTAGTTGGTATTTTTACATCTTGATTCTTCTTCTTCTTGTGACTTCCACTGAATAGATAACAGCCCTCCGGGTGACAGGTTAGAGATTGAAAACAGAGATTACACAAGCAAATACAATAAATATATGTGTACCTGCAAGGCAGACCTCCCAGTTGTTATGAGCCTTTTCCTGATACCCTCAAGGAACAGATATCCTTTAGTGCAATGTTCTGACATCTTTCATTTGCCTTTCACATCTCAGAGAGTCCTCTTGCTTAACAATAAATAGTTTAGAAAACCTTGGATATCACACTTATAAAAATCCGAAGATGAACATGCTATCTGTTAAAGCCTGGGTGCGGGCTACACTGAAAGCTAGGATAGAATGTTTAGAGAGGGACAAACCTCCATGATGGACAGCTGGACAAGGGCAGATGGTCCCATCTGCTTTTACAATTTTGTCTTAAAACTATTGGAATTTTCCTAACTTCAAGGATAAGTAAACCCATTGAAGCAGGACACTTTCAGCTAAGCACAGGTTTAAGTCCTTCTCTGAACTGGAATCTCATGCCATCAACTCCCAGAGACAGTGACTGTCTCCCAGTGGAGCAAATGGCACCTCTGCTGAGGTCTTCCAGCATTACACCGTCTAAATAAAAACAAAACCAGACCAATAACACCTTAGTCTACAGCCAGACAACTCCATTCTCCCAGTTTGTGATTTAATTCCAGATGGTGTACCCTCGGTACTGATTACCTACCCTATCAACTACTGTAGTGCACCCCGTTTTTCAAATATGAGTTACTCCTGCTACCAAAGCATTTGAAGGGAGGAGGTGATGTGGACAGAGTCACCAGGTGGTGCTGTCCCACATGGCATTCCAGTTGTCTTCATCTGAGCACTCTTCCCTGGGAGAAGCAGCAATATAATGCTGATTTGTAACACTGTCTGTTTTCCTGTAACAGCAGGAAAACTCTCCGATGGACCGAGGAGATTCCAGAGTTTTGTCGCACCTCAGCGCTGACGTTGGCAGAAAATGTGGGAAGAGAGGGTTGCTGTCATGTTACCAGGGCCCCCTCCATCCCGACACAGCACAAGTACCAAGAGTCTCACTAATTACTGAGAGTTTCCATCAGGAAAATGCTTTGCAACTTCCCATTATATCTTGTGGCTCAGCGACATGTTAACACTATTTATTTAACGCAAAGGAAACCACTTACCTGTCCCGAGGCCCAGCCTGATTCCTCCGAGGAAATGGTTGGTAAGTTTTTCATGATCCCACACAGTCAATTCAACACAGGCATCCTTTAGGTCCTCAGTATGAAAGCCATCATATACAATAGTGTGATTGAAAACAGGGTTTGTGTCTCTTTTGATGATTCGGGTCTTTTGGTAACTCTTCTTACTGGTGTCTGGAAGCACATAGCTTTGGGAAGAGGAAAAATACAGCATGTCGTACAGAGTATCAACTGAGATTTGAATGGTTCCTACGAAGTTCCTCAGTCTAAACAATCCTCAGTTCTGAAGAAAGGAAGAACTGGGTCTCAACATAAGAATCTATGTAGATTTAATGGAAAATGTTAATAATTCACAGATTTAACTTCAAGAAAATCCATTTTAAAAGGAAACATTTTCAGAAAGGAAGCTACTTGCTTAAAATTTCACATTAAAAAATGGACATTACTTTCACATATTTCTATTTTCATAAATTTTCATCACTAAGAGGACATTTTAAAATGGTTAGCTAAGCTTCCTGAGCAGCAAATCCTTCTGCAGGAGAACTCTATACGGATTTAAAATATACAAAAAACATGGTGAGCACTTCTAAGTACTGAAAATATCTCAAAATCTCCTTAAAAGAGTTTTAATTTTCTGGAATATTTGCAGCACCTTTTCCCATGTAAGAGGAGAACTGATGTTGCGCGCTGCAGAAAACATGCACATACTAAATTCTGGAAAAGATCAAAGCAGAATCCAACTGTATGATAGTTCTGATGAGCCCATAACAAATTCTCAAAATTCGCATGCAAGCCCATATCAAGGCAAAATTCGCAACTTCACGTTAAAACCCTGTGCTGAGGTGCAGGCCCCACATATTCCTTTCACTCTGATGTTATTGAGGTAAATCACTGAGTGAGTCACAGACAGTGATTGACCAAAAGCTTTATCACAGTAAGGATTCTCCTAATTTAGCCACGAGTGAATAACAAGGGCAATGCTCCTCTGTAGAGCCCAAAGCAACAGGAAAGGCTTTACAGTATGGAGGCACGGCTAGGTGAGCCTGAGAAAAGAGAAGAAAACGTACTGTTTGGTGGAGGCACTGCCCCAGGATCAAAGCCAAGACCATGCTCACGCACTCACCATTTCACAAAGGAGTCAACTCCCGAAGGACGCAACTGCAGCAGGTCCTTGACGTCTTTGACCCAAATGTGAACCTCACCAGAGGGAGGATTCTTGGGACCTGCCATTCAGGAGAAAAGAAAAACGATTGTGGCAGACCTTACAGTAGCTAGAATAGCAAAATGACAGGTTTTCGCTCCAGGGACCTGAGGGAGCAGCAACACAACTTCTCTGCCTACTCACTCCCTTGTGAACCCTGTACCCCCGGCTGCCACAGCACTGCTGCCACCCCACCACACTCACAGGAGACCCCTGACACCATGTGCTGATGCTGCTTTGAAACAGGAGAGGAGAAGGAACTGCTGGGCAAACCCAACCTTCCGCCTGCCCCACAGAAAGAGGGGCTGTGTGTTGCCGCTACCACATCCCAGCACCCTACAGTGCCCCCAGTGCTCAAAACAGCAGATGAGCTGGAGGTTGTTGAGCCTTTCCTCTCTCCCAATAAATCCAGATGTGAAAATCAGATGTAGGCTGCAGACAGTGCGATCGGGCACTCCTGGTTGTGCCTATGTGCTGATCTCTAAGATCCTGCTGTAATGAGATTACTCTTTAACCAGCCCTTAAACAGACGAGGCATTGCAAGTTGCATGACTGCACACGGGCAACGGTTCCTAATGCATGAAACACATTTTACCTAGGCTTCCTGGAGGGACGTACTTGATAGACAAATTCATCACTCCTCGATGATCCACACCATTAACAGCTGAGAGGCTCTGAAACAGAAAGAATTACGATTGACTAAATGAGGGATTGTGTAAACATGGCAAGCTTTTGTGATTGGTGGAGGGGCACAAACGGACCCACTCTGATTTTGCATGGCTGGGGCAGCCTGTTCTCAGGGCAGCTCCCCTCTTTGGGCCTTTGTTCTCAAACTCAGTCCTTCAGAACCAAAAGCCTGAGGATTCAGAGTGAGGCTGCCCTGTCAAACATGTCCAGCTGGACATAATTAAGAACCCTAGTTCTGATAGACAAATGTCCTTTATTTTATGGAACAGGATCTAAAATCAGACCTCTGAATCCAGAAGCATGCAGGAATCTGTACAGGCTTTACAAAAAAGTGGCGCCTGAATATTTACCTCTCAAAGCTTGTTCAACTGCATCACCTGGTACTCTGCTGTCTGTTTCTAAGGGATGGTCTTTATGTGAGTAGAGAGGGAGGCAAAGTCATGTCAGAGTTTCTGCTGATCAGTGTCAGATCACATTAATGAAGGTGTCCCTACAGATCAGTCACCAAATAAGACCCAAGAAGGCTGATGTTCAGAGCACTGAATGCTGCACTGACATGTCCAGGGCTTGCGGGTGTTTTACTGCACTTCCCTAGGTACAATTCAGGCTGTTCTGCTCCACCACACCACCCAAAGACCTCAGAGGAGTCAGGAGGAACTTCTGCCATGCCTAAAGGCTCATGGTTGGTCCCAGAAGCAGGATTGCAGCTGAGATGCACTTACTCGGGGCTTCAGTGGGTACCAGTTGAGTTTCCTGTTGCTCCAGTCCCAGCTGGCCAAGTCTATTTCGATCTCTCCCAAGAAACTGTTACGTCCCAGTGGGTCGTTGTGCCAAACAGAGAGATTTAATTTTTGGATCAGCAGTACCATTTTCTCTATTTTATACTGGAGGAAGAAAGAGAAGTCAGGTTGTTCAAGTTTTTCTTCTGTTTCTTTCACAATCCAAAATAAACTACTCAAAAGTTTGAATAATCTCTGACTGAGACACTCAAACCCACTCCACACTTGCACTAAGGGACTGGCCCTGCTCCGAACTCCGCTTTTTTTGTCCTGCAGCAATACTACTACCATGACAAGGCTTTTGCTGAGCACAGGGAAACCTAGCACTCAGTTTCCCACAGGGCAGAACCAATATTTTTTTTAATTATTAACACAGGCCCAGGCATTGTTAAACAATCCTCTAGGCTTTGATGAGTAAGATCAAACGACAAAGTCGTTTCTTACTAGTCTCATGGCTGCGCACCCGGGAAGGGAAGAAGAGCACCCCTTGCTCTGGCTGAAGACAGCTCAGGCTGCAGGTCCCGACCTCACCCAAAGATCACTGTGTGGTTTTGAGAGAGAAATCTTGTGTGCCACACAGACAGCTGCAGAGAAACCTGCAGCGTTGGCAGGAGGAAAAGTCTGGCCAAGAGGGCAGGATCTTTGCAGACCTGGCCCGCTGGAGCTTCCTGCTACAGCACAGGTTTTCAGAGCATGTATTTGTTCTCACCCGTAACACCTCGTTGTAAATGGGATTCACTGTCCTCTTCTTCACTGAAGTTTTCCTCTTACCCATTCTAGCTTTGTCTGGGAGCAGGTAAGTTTTAACATACCTGAAAAAGAAAACAAACTCCAGCTGGATATTGTTCTGTATTGTCAAGCTCCAATAAGTGGGCAGCACTTGTGAATTGTAACATGGGAATAAAAGACCTGGGGTTGGCTCTTTGAAGACGAAACTAATTTAGAGACCCACTAGGATATTAACTTGGCTTGCATGTGAAGTTATAAATCTCACTGGAGATGGGTGGATGCCACCAACATTCAGAACAGGCAGCCATCCAGGCAATATGGGAAGCCAGAAAGGTCATATAGCTATTTTCTGAAATGCCTGTAACTCCAGCATCTCTGTGCATTCAAAATCTGGGTGAAATTAGAGAGGAGGAACAAGGTGGAATGTCTTTAAGTCTCTCTCTCAGGGTTTACTCCCAAGCTCCTTTCCATCATCTTTTAAACTAGAGATCACTAACCCCTGCACAACTACCATTGTGCCCCTAATAGCACGTCTTTACGGACTTTCTTTCCGTATAGATGTGTGGGTTTACTGGAGTGTATTCACCATGGGCAGATCAAGGTTCACATGGATGAAGAGAGAACATATTCCAGTGATAACAGGAACTGTTTTTGTAGTGATCAAAGCTTTCTCAATCTGTTCAAATCTAAGTCTGTAACAACATATTTACTGATGCCAATGGTTCCAGAACCATCAGCTAGGAAAGTCCCAGCAGTAAGCATGCACCAGAAGTCTGAAGGAAGGAGGAAACCATGACATTTTAAAAGAGAAAACATCAGAAAAAACAATCCTCTTGAACACAAAATAAAGTAATGTAGAAGTCACAAGGCACCAAAGCGTCACTCACGGGTCAGATCTGCCTTTCTTTTCATCCACAACAGCCAAGTCCTTGCACTGGGACACATGAACCTGGAACTCCCGGTTCTTCTCGTCATAGTCTAGAGCAAACTCCACGGTACCTTGGGCATCCACACTCCCAAAATCGCCGCTGTAGACACTGAGCACACTGCCACTCACCTGCCAGGAGGAAGAGCAAGGTCAGTGCCAATGTAATCGGCACCGTCCTGACTTGGTTTCTGGACAAAGAATGTGCATTCCCAGAGAAATAATCTGCAATGTCTGTCCTTATGCAGTATTGTGTCCTTGACACAGAAATGGTACACATCTGCAGCTGTGCTCAAAGAAGCAAGAGTCAGAAAACCCAAATAAGGGTCTCACAAGGATGTACTATCCTAGCCCAGAACTTAGAAGCACTATTCTCTGAAATGCTCAATAAATGCAGAAGATTTTTCACTCCTAAATCCCAAAGCTTTGGGAAACAGAGTCAAATATTACTGGGGGAGGTAAACAAGTCTCTTCCCTTTCTCTGTGCTTACAGTACAAACAGCTGCTATCCTGTGCAGAACAGAAACGGATATAACCCGTCCTGAAAAGCCACTGATCCACCAGAGACAGCCTGTGTGCATTTACTTGGCACAAAGGCACGGCAGAATGGTATTTCTACAGGTACAAATCAGGAGCTAGGCACCCAAGAGTCCCTTGCTTTCCCAGAACAGACTGCATTTGCCCATAGGCCTTGGGGTTCTTTTTTGAAGGCTTTGTCTTTCACTGGCAGAAAGCAATGAAGCAAAACCAAAACACATCTCCAGAAAGATGAGAGAATTTTCTATTGCACCAATCACTTATGATTCCTCATGGGAAAACATAAAAGCTAATGCCATTTACAAAGCAAATAATTAACCCTCTATGCACTTTTCTGTGGTAGTCATGAACATTTATCAAAAAACTTTCCTAGGAATTAACCCAATTCTTCTCTGTTTTCCCCTACATCCTCTGGTTCTGAATGTCATTCTATCATAATCAAAATAATCTGCTAAATATCTCCTCCCGGTCCTTAGAGCTGCATTTACCATCCCATCAGGATACTCACCCCAGCAAAGAAGCCTGAGTGAGATTTCCAAGAACACCTGTGTGACTTGGACACAAACAGCTCATTTATGGCTCCCAGACTCTCTAGATTAGCAGGACTCACGTGCCCCAAATTTCAAGGGTTTTTCAACACATTTATCTACATTCATGACCTCTCCTTACCACCTTTGCTTCATATATATTCTTTAAATCTCACATATGCACCTCGGATATACCTGTGAGAGTAATAAAGCGAATTCAAGCACTTTTAAGCAGCACCCCCCCACACTGTTCTAAGGAATCTTTTAAAAATGCCCAACTGAACACACTCAGCTCTTTTCAGCTTTCCTTGGAAGCTGGAGCACTAAATCGCACTTTTGCTCTCCAACTCTTGAGTTCCCTTGAGTCTGTGGATAAAGTGAAGGATGAGCTTGAGAAGGGCACCTGTCTGCAGTCCCAGCTCTTCCAGAGCTGAGCCACAAACATGCCACTTGACAGCTGTGTGCCTCATTTCCCTACCCAGAAACAGGCCCCCTCTCTCCTGCACGCCGCCAGGCTCCAGAGCATCCGCGTTTCGGAGTGGGGACTATCGCTTACTGTGAATCTGTCTAACAATGACTCTGATTTGAGATGGTACCTGGAGACACTTCTTTAATGCAAGTAAGTAATTAACCATCGCCGTTCTTTTAATAATGTACCACGCAGAAACCAACAGGATACTCCGGAGGCCACATCATCAGTACCAGCCTAAACGCAGCATCATCGCATCTGATGGAGAAACACTATCTAGCGAGATGTACGTGTTAAATACCTACCGAGGAGACAGATGCCATGTCGGACGAGTGGCTGCCAACACTAGGCGTCTTTTTGTGCTTGTTAAACTGGAAGCTGATTTCCGAAGCCGTGTCTGATTCAGTCTGCTCAGAAAATAACAAGCATCTTTAAGCTCTGCCGTGTGAGCACTTCGCAACACCACAGCGACAAGCCAATAGCTCAGCAGAGTCCCATTAAGCAGCGATCAGGTTAGGAGAGTGGAGGAGAGCGCAGGGAGTCTCCCCAGAGGCACTCCCTCCGACCGGCAGCCAACGTCATCATTAACTGCCTCCAAACAGAGCTGCAAGCAACCGCCAGGGCTCTTGGATAGGGCACAGAATAGTGTGGTTTGAGACAGAGACCAGGGTTTGAGATAGGAAACCAGGACTCGAGATAGGAAACCAGGGCTCCTCTGGGTTACTGAGGGCTTTTTTCTTAAGGCTTTTCTCATTTAGTTATGACATAACGCAGGCATGCCCTAAAGCAAATACTGTTGGGGCCCAGGAGAAACATTCTCATGAAACCAACTGCCACTGAGGGGATGCTGCAAATGTGATTCCAGCCATTTCTGGCATCTAGCCTACCTCAGACAACAGGAGAGGAGAGGATCTGCTCAGCTCTTTGACTCTTTCAGGTTCAAGAAACTGATGGGGTATCAAATGAGGTTTATTGTATGCTGTAGGTACAAACAAAAAAGGCATCAAGATATCTTGTCAGAATCAGGAAAACATAAGAAAGTCACATTTTTGTTTAAGGGCACAAGGGAAGAGGAAAAGCTTGTGGGAGGCATCAGAGTACCACCTACTTGTCCTGTCTCTCTCGTCTGCCATGGAAGCTGTCCCTCCCCAAGACAAAAACTGCTGTAATACCTAACATCTTAAAGCTATTTTCAATGTGTTTCCATTCGATGTGTGGGAGCGTGCAAACTCCCTCTAGCGGCTAATCTAATTTATTCATTAGCCCAAGGATGTGTTATCTTGTTTGCACCACTTTCTCAGTGCAATTTAATTTAGACTAAAACCATACACGTCTGCCTCCTCGTCAAAGAAACCAAACATGCTCACATTTTCATCTCATAGCACATTGCCCTGTACAAAATAACTCTAAAATATTGATACCTACAATTTCACCTTGCATACACCTCTCAAATACTCTGCTAGACAAAGAGGTGGACAATAGCCTGATATCTAAGCGAAAAGTAATTCAGAAAGCTTCATATCAACTTAGAAAGATGGTTACTTCACTGCTTAAATGTCTAAATAAAACTTCTTCATTCTAGCTTTATCTTTTCTCCATAACTCCCTTGAAAAGGACTGTCTTCATCCCAAAATAACTTGTTTGTAGAAGATATTTGTGCATAAACACGCATGCACATATACACACTTGTTTGGCATGTTGGCCATGATGATACATTCATCAATGCTCAAAATGCCCAAGAGCTTCTTTCCCATTTTCTTTTAATATGACTCACCTTTTGTATCATTTACCATTCTTTTGATAGCTACTATTCTTATTTCCAAACATGAGCCAAGCATTAAATCTAGCCCACTCCACAGACTACTTGTTACACTGCAAACAAGTAGGTGTACCTCTGCAGAGGAGGGTCTCTGAGGATAAATTTTACGGCTTTAAATATGCTTTAATAAAGGGATGCTAAAATCTTGGCTGTCTGTGTAAAGACCACGTCACTGAACAGCAACGCACCTAAGACCTGAAGTCTGGAGCCACCATGCTGTGTGACATATGCTGCCGCTCCACAGGACAGGGCACATGCTTGCCAGGAGGCTACTGGATGGGTGGGGACAGTCCCAGGGCCACGCTGTGTGTCCCACCCTGGGGTGCCTTCACACCGACACGAAGGGGACTCTCCCTCCTCCCAAAACAAAGGGTTGGGTTTACTTAAGCAGGCTCAATCATTTCCTCTAAGCAGCTTTACCCATTCTTGGGCATTGCCTTCCCAGCTGCTCACCTCAGGACTGGCAGCCTTGGCCTTACCGCTTTGCTTTTACACAAGCTCTCTACTGTCCTCTTGGGCTTGCCAGTTTTCACCTTTCGGGGACTTCTATTTGCTTTCTTGGCCACAGAAGCTGCTGCTGCCTCCCTTCAGCCCGCCTTCCTCAGCTGCAGCTTTCTTGAGCTTCTTGATGGCACAGACAGGCTTCTTGGCCATGGGCTTCTTCAGCTTTGCTGCTGCTTGCTTGTTGCCTTCTCCATAGCTTCTCTTGGTTTTTCAGGTGGAAACTGTCACCATAAAGCATGTCCCAGGAGATCAGTCCAGCAAAGGGGGTCTGCTCCGAGCTCAGCAAACCCAGTGAATGCGTGACAGGAGCCTGCGGCAGGACTCACATGCTGGATGCGAGGTCTGGCACCCCCGATCCACCCACTGCCCAGGCTGCCAGGGTCCCCCAGTGCTCCGTGGGGGACGAGGAGAGACGGGCACAAGCTTCTTGCCAACCCTTTGAAGCCTGTGTGTTTTTTTGCTGAAGACACTGAGTAACACACCATCAATCTAGCTGCAGTTGCCTGGCTCTGAATTTAATTTTAGGCACTAGAAGCTCTCTAATTTGATGATGAAACAATATGTCATTTTCCTTGCCTGGTACACACGCAGAAGCACCAGGGATGCGAACATGGGCATAATATATTATCTTCAGGGAATGTAAACCAAAAAGGAGAAAAAAAGATGTTACTCACTCTCTGTGGTTGTGTAAATGTTCACCATGCTCTTTGCAAGATTAATGCTATTTGCTCGGGCCAATGCCTGAGCGGCAGGAGAATGATCCCCATCTTCCTCTGGAATACATGAAAAGCCAAATCAACATGGTAAATAAATAAACACAAACGGGCAGTGTGTCAACAAGCATGTGTGTGTGTGCCCCTCCTGGCTTGTTCACTCTGCTTAGAGCACACTGCAGTTACATTGCACAGGGCTGCCTTCAAATCATCAGTGCACTTTACACTATGATGGGAAACATAAACACTGGATTAACCCAGGCCCTAAAACACACCAGCACTTGCAAAGAGCTTCCTGTGCCACACAGCCATCTGCTAATATAATCCTGAAATGAATGTAATAATCAGGCAAAAACCCCTGAGAAACAGAAGAATGATCTGGTATAGAAAGGAAATATTTATGTTTACCTGAAGCGCAACTCAGGGTTTTCATAGACATGTTACATGATGTAGGAAATAAGCCAAGAAATAATACAGTTAAAAAATAAAAGTCAGTCGAGTCTATGGAAAATCCTCTTAAACAGGTCTTACCCAGGTACATGAGGACAGGAAATTTGGAAAAAGCTCTCTCTTCCTAGGTCTTTACTTGGCAGAGAGCAGAGTTGTGGGCAATCAGAGCCCACATGTAAAACGAACTACAATTAACAATAGCTTTTGCTCATAGTAACAGTCACTACAAGAGCCCATCAAACCCAGAGGAAGAGGATGATGAAGTGTTGATACTATTGACACAATCATGGTTGAGAACATGGTACCAGAACCCAGAGAGATCAGACTCCTTGTTCAGTCCACTTTGGTTGCAGTTTTATATCCAAATTCACTTGTGCATTCCCAATAGACCCAGAATGTCATTTAAGCACTGACAACCAGCCGTTATATCACGGTAGTCTAACAGCCAAGGTATTTGTTAAACACTTTCCTTCACATTTTATTTCTTCTACTTGTGTCAGTCTTATCTCTACCACCAGAAAGGATTCCTCCAGCCCCACACCTGAAGATCGAGTACAGTCCTCCCAGTGAGGGAAATACAGTAAGTTCCTGTGACCTGTTGTAGGCAGTGCTAAAGAAACAGGGCTGTCCCGTGCAGAGGTGCTTGCAGGTAAGGCAGGAGGGCTGGCAGCAGGGAGGAGGGAACGGGGCTCTGACTCCTTTTACACTCGCACTGTGCAACACAAGATTTGTTTCCAGAGCTGTTTGCTAAACGCATTCCACACATGCAAACTCTGCACAAATTGCAATATAGGATAAATAGACAAATGAAGAAAATGTGCAAAATGCAGAAGGGCTAGGGAAGAACACAGGCTTAGGAATGATTCTGTTGGGATTTCACATGGTGCAGTTACAGCCCTCAGTACCTGAGTAAACAGCTGAGTCCATTCCCTGAACGGCTTCTCTCTCTGTAGCTGGTTCACTGGCTGTTGGTTTGTCTGAAGACTCACAGGTTTTCTCCTTAGGTAGCTCTCCATTTATTTCCATGTTGTCATGAGTGCCCAGATTAGATCTTTCCTCTTTCTCACAATCATTTTCACCATCTGTAAGCACAGGCTCGATCAGTATCTGCACACTGTTCGCCAAGGAATTTGTTGTATGCTTGTGCTCTTCTGCCACGATAAGCTCGTTTGTAGGCGTCTCTGGCTCAAACGTGCTGCCAGACACTTCTTTGGTAGGCGACTCGACTTTGACGGAAGGCGCTCGCACAGGCAATCTGGATTTCTTGGAGCAGCGCTGTGCCATCTTCTCTTCCTCCGGCACTGGCAGCTTCCCATTGCTCTCACTCAGCGAGTTATTCCTTGTAACCAGGCCACCTTTGCCCTTGGTGTACGTGGATCTAGGAATGACGGCAACTGAACCCTTCCTTGCAGGGGCCACGTAGCTTGGTTCTTCCTCACTAGAAGACAAGGTTATTGTCCTTTTGTAAGGGGTTCTTGTTTTGGGAAAGACACCAGGTTTTTCTTCACTATTCTGGCCTTGCCCAGGCTGCACGGAGAGTGAGCGGCACAGCTTGAACTGCCTGCTGTCTGCCTCCACCCCGCTCGGGGCCTCCGGCACATTCCCCACCATTGCAGATTCTGCTCCTTTCTCCCAGAAGTTCTTCAAGTTCTTGAAGTGTTCACGATCGAGGCCAAAATCCTCCTCTTTGTTACTCATTGATGAGATTGTATAGTTCCCACCTTGCTTCACAGCCTGGCTGCTTTCCCCCTCTGTGGTCAGTGGTTTGGGACTTGCTGGCAGCTCTCTCTTTGGCAGGCTGCTCTCTGCCAGCCCCATGTGATTCACAAACTGCTCGGATTTGGGGGAAGATCTGCTTGGTTTCCTCTTAATTGGTATCTTGCTGGGAGCAAAAGTTTCTTCAGGTGGAGTTTTTGGACCCACTGTGGTGCCAGCAGATCCATCAACAGCTTCTCCTTCAGCTGTATTGCTGGGCTGAGGCACAGCATCCTCCAAAAGCTTGGTGGGCAATGGAGGCTCTCCGTGACCTACAACAACAACAAATGCTCACAGACTGTCCAACCACATCACATTGTATTTCCCCAGAAGATTTGGGTTGCAGCTTCTCAAAGAGAAGCCAGGGAGAGTTTCCAGAAACCATTAATATATTCCTAATTCTTGCCCATTTTGAGACCCTAGCAAGCCCCCTTCCCTTCGAAGAAAGCCCTGAAAACCCCAGCCCTTCTCTCTGCAACAGGATGCGGAAAAACATCCACTGAGCTCTAAAGGGTTGCTGTGAGTTGGGGATTTGTTCACAGCTTTGCTTTCAGTTTGACAGCTTTCCTACTGGCTATTTGCTATGTACTAAAAATATACTATACATTCAAGGCAGGGAAGAGAAGGTAACTTGGATCTGTGGATTAAGGAGTTGTGAGCCAAGAACTCAGTTTAAAATGTATTGAGAGCCAGAAGGTTTAGTCACTGGATTTCTTTTCTTGGTCTCTGCTGCCTTGGGTGTAATTCATACAAATACTGGCCACCCATTCTTACATGCCATGCTAAGAAACACTCTTTGTCATTCACTTCTACACACACAAAAAAGCACCTTGTCTCTTGGTGTTTGATGTTGAACACCAAAACCACCAATGGCTCACTGAACAAGAACCTTACCTTTTCTAGACATATGCAAGCCGTTTGCTGCAGCCACAAAGGGACTTGTTCCAGTGTCACTCTCTGAGGAAGAGACATCATGTATACTGGATCTCTGAAGGGAAAACAAACCCTATGAGTGTATATCAACCAGCAAGATTGGGAAAATGTATTTTATTTGAGCACAGACACCAAGGCAAGCAGCCTGTGGAGCACCTGCCAGAAGGTACAACCTGTATGAAGGTCCAAGGTATAACAGAACAAAGGGCAGAGGCTGTGCCTGTACTACCTTGTGTGATGCAGACAGTGGGACAGGAAGTCTCAGCTTCGGTTTTGGCAAGATTTTACACTCCTCTGCAGTACCGGGATCAGGTGTGCTGGATCTGTGGGACAAGAGAAATACCTGAGCAAGGAGATCAGTGGTAGTGATGTGCCTGGTAGGGGGATCAGGCGGTCTTCAACATCATCTCAGTTCTGCTCAGCTACTTTGCCACTTTTATCTACGGATCCAGCACAATATAAGGCTGCCCAGAGCCGATACCTTCGTTTATTTTCTCCATTACTGTTTGGAAGGACTGGGGAACACGTTAAATGGCCTGAACTTGGAGTAAGAATGTGTCTCCCACTGCAGTCAGTACAGAGCTTGCTCAATAAAAACAATGGTGTCAACTTCTAGGTTTATTCAGACTTTCCCCTTCTGGGAGGAAACCACAGGAAAAGCCACAGGAAGCAGCAGTGCCAGAAGAGCCCAGGAGCCAGGCAGGAGGGAGATGTGCCTCCATGCTACGGCCCAGGAAGGAACAGGCCAAAGGCGTAACCACATTGATGGAGGATTTAGAAACTACAGGAATGATTATGACAATGATAGTTAGGGCAAAACCAGAAGGAACAGATATAACAGGCAGTTTACTTGACTGTATCTACCATTTTTGGGAGCGTCTAGTGGTAGCTGCTCTCCAGATGGAAAGATTTAATATGGAAATGCATTGTGCTTAGGGTTGAATGAGAAAAACAAAGCAAGCTTTTCAGGACTTAATCAAACCCCCAAAAGACATTATGACTGTTGCTGTGTCAGTAAAGCAGGAGCATCTCAGGCTTGCCCACTCTGGTTCCTTTATTGAGCAATACCCAGTGACTGGCTGCAAGAGGTTTGGAAGTGCTGTCAAGGCCCATATTTAATATTTAACTGGAGCAATTGCCACCTGTGAAGAATGATTCCTCCTTCTGTTGACAAAACATGTAAATCAGATGGGAGCAACAATAAATGAATATGTGAATATTTTAATGGCTTCTCCATAATCCACAAATATTGAGTGAGGTCACTGATTTGCTCAGTGGAGTGCTTTTAGTGGGTGTTTCTGCTCAGTCAGCACAACGTGAAATCCTAACAAGCCTTGATGGAGACGGCTGAGCACTAGACACAAAGGCTGGCACCAGCAGGAAATGGGCAGTTTCCTCAAGCAGGTCATTTTGTTAGTGTTGCTCCATGGCAAAAATTAAACAAATAAAACCATAATTACTTTGAAAAACTAACCAGAATATCCTGACGTTAGAGACAGCTTCCATTTTACTGACCCCTTATCAGATCATGCAGGAAAAGACCTTTTTGTGGTAAGCACATTAGCACTTAGTTATTAGGGGAGGATTGAGATCCTGACAATTCCTGGAAAAAGGATTTTTAAGATATCCTATATAACATATACAGTCTTGGAAACTCAGTTAAAGACCAGGCTTTAATGGGTAGCATTCAGTTTCCATTAGAAGTAGGAGCAGCAGCCAGAGCGTTGCAGGAGCAGCGGTTACCTCTGCTCTCCTGCGCCAGCAGCGAGCTCGGGGCAGGCAGCGCTGGGGCCAGCTTGGCTTTCCAGACCCATCCGGATGTGCTCCTTGGCCTCATCTGTAACACAACACAGACAATCCAGAAATGACATTTATTTAAACTTGTAATTGTCAGTGTGTTTTGTTTGGGGAAAGAAAAGGCTTGTTAAGTGAGCCCCACCAGAGCAAGCCCTGGGGATTTAACAGGAGCTGGCTGACGGGCGGCTCTGCATCAGGGATGCCCTGGGCAGCATCGCCCATGCTCCCCTCGCAGCAGCCGGAGCTCCAGGCCCCGTGGGCTGCCCCATCACTGGAACCCCCTGCAGGACCTTGCCGTGGCTGTCCATGAAGTTAATCCGTACCAGGATTTAAATTCAGCCATTTCCTGTTTTGACTCAAAGTCATCGGATCTTGGCAAACAAAGGAGGCCAATACAGTTAATGAGGAGATCCTTGTTATTTTTACTGGCACAAGGCTCAGCTATGTCTTCTAAGCTCTCAAAGACCCTAAAGAAAAAACAATAGAAGACCATAACCTTTAGAGTAGCCTGCCAGGGTATAAAGTTGCATTAGACATTTTGCTGGCAAGCAGACTTTCTTGCTACTGCAAAATTAAAAGGATTAAACTCTCACACAGCCGAGAAAAGATCTTAGTCTAGTCAACAAGTTCTGCACATATTTATTCACACGCAGCTAGGTCTATTTTAAAGAATAAATCAGTCTATTTTAAAGAATAAATCTACCTGTTACAAAAACTGCCAGATCTGTTTAGGATATATTTTATTACACAACACAACAGAATCAGAGGCTCAAAGGATTCAGATGTGACATTCGATAATATAGCCTCGCTTGTTATCTGGTTAGAAACCTGCACTAAGCCCAAGAGCAGACAGGTCCAATGGACAGGCTGGGATATCCACATCACACCGTGTTGTGTTGTACAGTGAGCAACGTCCCCTCTGCCTCAGACCCCAGGGAGGGAGATGCTCTGGAAGCAGAGGAACCCAACACAGAGCTCCCACGTTTTCCCTCTGCCTGTCACCGTTGAAAAGACCTCGACAACCAAAGACTGCATGTATTTCTCACCTCACATCCAAAGCCATTGCATCATATTTGCTTTTCACTGCCACTTGCCCCTCAGACAGAGCTCCCCCCTCCCGTGGGCAGAGGCAGTGGGAGGTGTTCAATTCCTCCCATCCAAATCACTGCCCTTCCAAATGGCTCAGCACAGCTGTACCTGGCTTCTACAACCACAAACAAACAGGTTATTAGTACTTCATAATCCATCAAGACAAGCAAAATGCCTTTGCTAACTTTAGAATGAGACAGAATAAGAAGCAAATTCCAACAGAAATTAGTAGTGGCCTGACCAGTTTGACTTGTCCGTGCATATATTTATATACATATGTATACAGCCACTCCTGCTCTAGCGCTTTAGCTGCTTTACTCATTTCCCATCACTCTAAAACACAGACACCCAACACTTGGGGAAATCATGGCTGACGGTGCCACTGGGGCTGCCTTGCCTCCGTGGGTGCATCAAATGGTCTCTCCTAGACAATTTTTAGCTCTCATACACTGCACACAAACTCGAGGAGAAGTTATCACCAACGTCACCCATCTGCGCTGCTCTGCAGGCTGCGGTTTAAATATATGGTATCTATCTATTTTATAGATTTATATTACTGCTGATTACTAGTGTTTTCTATTATAATCAAAACCAACTGTGAAGACCCTTAGGGATCCCTGCAACCCTCCCTTCCGCAGGTTAAAACCCTCCTCCAGAAAAGGTCACTGGGCATTTTCCTGTGCAGGCACGAATTTCCACTCCTCCTCTGCCCACTTACCATGCAAAAGGAATGCCAGCAATTACCTCAGTGGGGCTTTTCCATGCAAGAATTTTCTCATTTCATTCCCTAACACAGTCATCAAAAGCTTAAAGCAGTGTCATGACCATGTTACATTGATTTGGCTAAATGAACACACACTCCTTTGTCACCTTGAAAGCTGACAAAAGGTGAATGTCTCTGATCTTTCCAGAAGAAAAAAAGGTGTCAAGATGGCAAGCAAAAGCCCTTAGCACATCTACTGCATGTGAGCTGCACAGCCAAACTGTTTGTAAAGGGCTTCATCCTTGTTCCCTGATGGCCAAGCGCTCACCGGTGCAATCCTCTTGCTGACAAGTCAGTGAGAGAAGTGCCTGCCCTCATGTGTGAGGGAACAGCGAGGTGAAGATATTCACTGCAGTAGCTGTGATACAGCAGTGGGAAAAGTAAGAGCAAGTAATAAAGTCATGTTATACCTATGCTTTACCAAAATATGTCTGATAACAGAAAAAGAGAGAGAAAAAGAATAAAAAATTGAAAAAGAAATAAAGAGGGCAAGATCTAAATATAATTACTATAGTAATTTAGTAACATTTGCTTCTTCCTTTTTAAAACAGCATTAGTCACAGAATCACAGAATGTTTGGGGTTGGAAGGGACCAACCCATGCTAAAGCAGGTTCAGCAGAGCAGACAGCACAGAAAGGTGTCCCGGCGGGTTTGAATGTCTCCAGAGGAGACTCCACAGCCTCTCTGGGCAGCCTGTTCCAGGGCTCTAGCACCATCAACTAATAACAATATATATAAAATAAGTGATGGACAAGGCAATTTCTCATGAACTCCAGCCCTGGGCAGCTGATCCCAGAAGAACAGAGGTCCGGATGGCAGCTCACGCTCAAATCCAGTTGCGCTGAACAGTCAGTCCCAGAAAAGAGAGCACCCTGGTCCCGAACAGCTGATCCCTGAGACAGCAAAAAAGCAAAAGGCCAAAAGCTGAACTAACAAACTAACACAGAACTAACAAGCTGGAAAAGCTGAACTAACTGGCTCTAGCTCTATATGGAGCATGACAGTAATGGCAGGGAATATTTCACTGACCAACCTGGATGTCAGTCTAGGTGCTGTCCTGCTGTCCTGCTGTCCTCCCTCCCAGCTATTTGCACCTGCAGCTGGGAAGCTGAAAAAGTCCTTATTCTCCCAGTCAACAGCCAAAACATCGGTGAGTTCTTACATTCTTTTAATATCAACTCCGAAACACATCTTAATTGCTGGAAAGAAAAAAGTTAACTCTTGCCAGGCAAAGCATGGGAAACCCAGCATGTTATCACATTATTCTCTTAATAAATCCAAACCAAAAGACTATGCTAGTTACTGAAAAGATTCTAACTACTATGAAGAAAATTAACTCAGTTCCAACAAAACCAGCACAGATGTGAATCATCCCCAGTTCTGCTTTGCGCAAATGTTCAGCACAAAGTGCCAGCTCCAGGCTGGTTGCATTTGGACTCAAAGCACAGTCCTGCTTGTTCAACAAGGGGCTGATCTGCTCTGCCCCGAGTCAACAAATCTGATTTATCTGTTTTACATACCACCATGAGATTTCATCTGCATGTCAAACAACACGCAATACATCTGCTTCGAATTAACACAAGGGCCCAGACATAGCCTTGTTCTGGCACAGCAACCTGGGTACAATTCAGACTTAGCCCCAAAGCCCTTTTTCCTTTGAAAACCACATTGTGCATTGGAATTATTCCCATGTAAAAAACTATGCATGGAGCATCCTTCCCCTCTCGCAGTGGGCAAATACTTGCCAGAAAAAGAGAGGCCCCGCATCCCTTTGCAGAGATGTGGCCCTGACTTTGATAATCTGGTATTTTTTCTAGCACTGAAAGCTTAGCTGAGAATCCCTATATCACAACACAAAGGCTGGTCCCCAGCAGTACAGGGAGAACCCCATACCTGACCACTTTTTTCTGGTTCATCAGTTTGTTTTCTTAAGATCCACACTAACATACTTACTTTCTAGTTTGCCCTTCTTCCTTCTAATCGATGCCCGAAGTAGATCTGGCCCCTCTAAGTCTTCCTGAAACCGTTTCGCCTTCACTTCTGAAAACCATTCACCTGTCACAAACTTCTTCTTCTTTTCATCCTTGATGGAGCCTTGTATCCGCCTGAAAGGCAATGAGAACATTACACACCAAAAAGATGTCCAAGGTTTTGTCTTCCTGTGAGCTACCTTTGTAACAACTGTCTGAACAATTCCCCTGTCTGATACTACAAAGGATCCAGAGGTTATTCTCTGCAATCACGAGGTTCCAACCAGCATTAAAACAAAAGTTGATTTATTCTTTCTCTGAAATGGGAACAGCACCTTGAAAACACAGGCCTTCACCTCTCTCAATTTTTACAAATCCAAATCAGAGTCACCTGGCAAGGAGATTCATCCATTTGCTTTGCAGCCCTGAGGGTTTAGGAAGGGGTGGGGCTGTTTGCAGGTCTTGCACTTCTCAGTTTTATTTGTCCATTAATCTCTTTACGAGCGGCAAAGCCTTTTGGATCAAATCTGATGCAAACCACGGAAACAAATCATGTCGTTGAGGGGAGCAGCCTATCCCTGCAGCACTGTCCCTGGACACTGCTCCTCTCCTGGCTCCTCCTGCCAGGCCAATTTTGGCACTCAAACAGTTAGCTGCCTTCCTGAGCACAGCTTCTCCTCCCTGAGCTTACTCGGGCACACCCAGGGCTGGTTTTTGGCACCTAAACCTGTCAGTGCTCTGTTTGCTAGCCTGTACTTTTAACCCTCCTCCGGGTATTTTGTCTTTACACCACAGCTTGCTGAATTAGCTGCCTTTCTGCTGGCACTGCCTCCCACAGCTCACCCACAATTCAGGGTCCCTGTGAGACCTGAGAGGCCAGGGGAAACTCCCACCTCAGTCCAAATCTCACCAGGAAGCCGGGGCAAAACCCCAAATAACTGTGAAGCCTTGAAGGGTCACATTTGGCTGCCTAAAGGCCAAAAGGCAGCAGGTATAACGGGGCTCAGGCCTCTAAGTTGCACAGCTCCCACCTACATCAGGGCTGCATCTGCCCTGTGAGGGTCTCGAGATGGTGGGCCAGAGGAGATGTAGGAACACATTTTAATGTTGCTGACACCAGATCAGTGTAATGACTTCATTTCGCCCAGCAGGCAGCTTGTGTTGGCGCCAAATTTGTCTACACTTGCACCAAAGGTCTTACTGCATGTAGCCATACATACAGCAAGGGGCACTTGGAACCAGCCAGTCAGGATCTTGCTCATTTCGCTCCCAAATGAAAGCCTCCTGTGCAACAGCTTCCAAAGAGAAGTGAAACAAAACTGAAATAATCCAAGCACTCTTTTCCCCAAACCTCTGCTGGTTTATCCACAGCAGAAATTGTATTGCATTTCAGAAAAAGAAAAAAAAAAAAAAAAAAAAAAGAAAACCTTTTTGAAACTGTGTTTCAATTCAAAGGAGATTGTAAGAGCATGCAGATGCATCCACCTCAAGTCCAAGCTGCCTGCATGCCACCACCAGTTCTGCTCCCCAGCTCCCGCCCCGAGCAGAGCGCACGGACGCTCCCTGGAGCTGATGCAGATACCCACTGCCCCTGCCAGCCTCGAGCATCCCTCATACATGAGGCTCACTCTTTTTTGGCTCAACAGCAAGTCGAAGACTCACATCCTTAGCAGGGGTAAACTGGCTCAGCGCCACCCGCACTCACTGAAATACTCATTCCTTGCCGTGTGCAGTCTGGTGCCAGCTTCCCGAGCCTGGTGCGTACTGTCAACCCAGATGGTCTAATGGCTGGCATTTAAAAAGTGACAGCAGCAACAAGCAATCCAATCAGCCAGACCTGAGCTCCAGGATGGCCAGTGGCAAGTGAGCTGAACTGAGAGCGATTCCTGGCTCTGAAAGGGCTCCCCGAAAACCTTTGGCAGATCAATGTAGTCTCTCACTGCCCCTCTCTGCCTGCACGATGGATGCTGCATACACATCCACCTCAAAGAGAACCAGGGGTACAGAAAGAAGAGATGGGGATGTAAAGTCTCATTTAAAAATACCCAACAGGGTTCCTGTGCTACTGAGTGAGGAAAACAAGGTAGCAGCTTCTCCCCTGCTCGGGCTTCTTACACCAAGAAATCAGCATCTGCCTCCCTATAGCAGGAAAGGGATGATTTCCTTTGGCATCCCTGAGGGCTGCTGATTAACTCAAAAGGAGAGTCCAGCCCTGCAGTCCTACAGAGAGAGGACAGCAGCGACAGCAGGATGGCTGAGAAAGCAGGAGGTGCAATGGAAAGATCCATGAGGATCTGAGCAAGAAGAGACAAGCACACACAGGCACATACACTCTGCTCTCTAAAAGAAATAAATAAATCCCCCCAGGGGAAGCTCACGTCCTGCTGTTATCACACACTCTCTCACCTGATGCGATCCCCATCCTTCTTCTTCAGCTCTGCATCTCTCTGCAGAACCTTCATCAGCTGCTCATACTCCTCCTCGGTCAGGAAGCTCAAGTCCAACATCTTCCCTGTGATCTTCTTCGGTTCTTCAGACAGCTGAAGCAACAACACACCAGGAACTAATCCAGCCTGGACTGCGGCAATGCCATGGGCAGCCCCCGTGCAGCCACCCTGGTGCGCTGAGCAAGACGCGGCTGGAGAAAAAGGACTTTACAACAGCATGGCTTGGGTGCGAGTTGCGTTAGCACCTGGACTTGCGCTTCCAAGCTCCTCGCTGGCACGTTTCTCTGCACTGCATGCCTTCCCCTGCCAGGAAAATTCTCTCTGCAAAATTAGGCTCCTTCGCTTTTCTTCAGGCACAGTCGCAGTGATTTGGAAGCCAACGTCAATCAAACAGGCAAGCACAGGAAGGAGCAAGCTTGCCGCCTGCTTCAGCTGCCTCGACAGGCACGAAAGCTCATCTCACCAACAGCAACCCCAGCACCTCTGGCATGCGCGTTCTTCAGCAGGCAAGTCTGCCTCCGTGGAGGTCACGCATCCCTGCAAAGAAATAACACCGAGATGCCTTTTACGATAAGCGTGACATATGGTAACCGAATGTGTACATTGGGGGTTTTTATTTGTCCTTCTGCACAACTTCCAAAACAAGCTGCCCTACTTTCCTCCCCATCCTACAGCTCTTCACAGGGTATTAACCTGAACAAGACAATATTTTATTTTAGCCTCTTTCCTACTAACAGGTAAACAGTTGACTCAGCATGCTACAAGCAAAATATGCCTATAAATTACCAAATTGCTTGCTTGCTTTTTATCTCCATTCTTCTTTTTCTCACTTCTTTATGCCCTAGATGAGAGCAAGGATAAGCAGCCGACCTTAGTAAAGCAATTGGAAAATTACAGAACAACAACCTGCAAGTGTTATTGCTGCTTGTTATGCTATGAAATACCAGAGGCTGCTCATTTTCTAATATGTGTGCACTTGGCTTTATGCTGCACTGATATTTGCTATTCAAACAGTACGGGCGCAGATCACTTAGTGTTTCAACAGACATCACAAATGGCCAGAGGCTGCAGGGCGTGGAGGAAGAGTAAATCATGTGTTGCTTTATTACTTTCTTTCTTTCTTTTCCTCTCTCCTGGCCAACTAGAGAGCAATAAGACACCCCTCCGAGGGAGCAGAAGTTCTGCTTGTGTCCATGTAGGCAGTTTCTAGCTCACCAGATGGGATTTTTCCACTGTTTCCAAGCCCAGCAGGTGACTGTGGGTTTTATCATATTTGGCTTTTTCTCCCAAAGCCACAGCCTTGGGAGTCAGGTCATTCAAAATGAATAAATCCAACTTTCATGGCAAACATGATCTGAAGGGCATCAGGCCCATTCCCTTCCCTAATTGTATCACCCCTACTCTCTGTCTGTCTAAAGTGCCCCTTTGAGGATGGCAACTGCAGCCCTCCCGGGCCACCTATTTCAGTGCTTTGCTAACTGGCAGCAAGAAACTTCTTCCTATTGCCCACCCCAGGTCTCCCTGATAGATGTCAACCTGTCCTGTCCACCACATCAAGCGACCCCAGCTCCTTCAGGTTCGTCAGAGCTGGGGTCTTCATCACTTTTGTCACTCTTCTTTAGGCTGGCTCCAGATGGTGCATCTCTTCCTTCAGCTGCCATATCCAAAGCTGAGCACAAGCACTGGAACAGGCTGCCCAGGGAAGTGGCAGAGCCACCATCGCTGGAGGTTTAAAAGATACGTAGATGTGGCACTTGGACATGGTTTAGTGACGCACTTGGCAGTGTTAGGTTAATGGTCGAACTTGATGATCTTGAAGGTCTTTTCTAACCTAAATGATTTTATGTATTATTCTATTTCAGCTGAATTTTGCTCATTTGTCATAATTTCACAGATTTAAATTATTTTATGGATGAAATGTTTGCCTCTTTCATAATGGTTTAACCAAATGTTAGAAGAAAGAATAGTCATCTGACCTTAATGCTCACAAAGATACACCACAGAACACCACATTAAAAGGTTCATAAAAGGAATGGGCATTGTCATCAAAACTTTGTAATTATTTGGAAAAAAAAAATTGGAGGGAAGGAAACAACATTTCATATTTCTTTGAGACAAGTATGGCTCTTCTTGTCACACTACAATTACAGCCTTTATCATCCGAGAAACTATTGATACCACCTAAACAGTTAGAAACAGTAATAAAAAGCCCTGATGAATCTCCACTGGTTAAACCTACATTTCACCCACACTTGGTTCCAACCATCTTCTCTCTCTGGCTCTCAGGCACAATCCTACTTCTATGAATACATTTACAGAAATTTCTGGGACAGATTTTATTTTTAAAAAAGTATCTAGGGACACAGTTTTCACAGTATTTGCTTCTCTAGAACTTCTATTTATTTTTAACAAACCCATGACGTGGGCTGAAAGTACTTCAGAAAACATTTTCAGCAAAGACTCATATTTATTCATTAGTACAGTAGTCAATTAGAAAAAGAAGAAAGGCTACTTCTTTGTAAATAGCCTTTTATTTTTCTCCTGAGAATGTTTTATCTTACTAGAGTAGTTACATTGGAAAGAAAAGGTTAACAGAAACCGAACAGCCACCTCCTTCTTTTGTTTTAAATAGTTAAAAATCAAACCACTTATTGCACTGGCTGTGGGAAAGTGAGCTGGTCCAGGAGACTGCTCTACCTGGGGGTTTTGCTGGCAGCCTCAGGAGCTGCAAAGCTGTTGACCCAGGCCTGCAGCAGGAAACATGGCTGGGAAATTATCTCCATACACGCCACGGCCACAGGGCCGTCCCTGCTGCCACCGGAGCTTGTGCAGCCTGTGACGGGTGCACCGTGCGGCTGTGTCTTGGTTGCTGCAGAGGCTTGAAACAGCAGAACCCCACCATGAACCATGCAGG
The DNA here is from genome assembly GCF_964273445.1 of Streptopelia decaocto. Classification (NCBI taxonomy): domain Eukaryota; kingdom Metazoa; phylum Chordata; class Aves; order Columbiformes; family Columbidae; genus Streptopelia; species Streptopelia decaocto. The sequence continues at coordinate 5,875,544 of NC_138665.1, forward strand.
CACGCAGCCATTAGGGAAGGCATGTTATTTGTTTATTTGGGTCTGCAAGTGCAATAGAATAAGGATAAAAATGAACTGACATGTACAGTATGTTATCAGGCAGGCAGACTGCGCTGTACCTGACCATCACCTGCTCCCCCAGATTGCTTCATCCCAGAGTTTACGCTCCTTAAGCAGCACCGCGTAACTTTGATTTGCTTTGCTAGATTGCACATAATCCCCTCCCCTCCCAAAGCCTTGTTAATAAACAGTTTGGATACCACAGGGAAGATGCAGTACAAACACCTAAACCGACAGATCTGTAAGAGAGCCAGGACCCCGTGGATCTCACACAGACAAGGCCATGCCCCATGTGTCCTGCCCAGCCCTCATTACCTCTGCAAACTGCAGGGGAGGGAAACACAAAAGCCTTGCAGATTTGTAGGGCAAATATGGGAGCCAGCAGGCAGCACTGGGGAAGATTTTGCCCTAGACTGGGACTTCTTCAGTGCAAGCACATTTTTTAGCCCGCTGACGTGAATTGGTTTTGGACAAACTGTGACAAGCAAAAGAAAGCTGTGCCCTCCTTCCCTCCTGCCAGTGGGAGACCCCTCCTAGGCCAGGATTGCCCTCTGGCAAGAGGAGCAAAACACAGAGTCGTGAAAGAGCGAACTGTTCAGAGTCCAGATAGCAGCATCTGCTTGAAGCCTGGTGCAAACTCTGCAGGACAAACTCAAGCTGCTCTCAGGTGCAGCCCCAGCACAGGGGGAGCAGCCCAGCCAGGTCCTGACACTTGTCATGACAAAGCAGACAAGTGCTATGGACAAAACAGATCAGCATGGCTACAGGAAACACCATAAATTCGAGCAGAGGAGAATGCTGGATGCTTTTCTGGGGAAGAGAATATCCCGGAGAGATTGACTCCCACACCCAGCCGTGTTGACAAACTCTGGGTGTGGAGGGGCTGCGCACACAAGCAGAAGCATGACCTATCATGTACCATAACTATCTCTTACTGTGATAGCTTTTGACCGCTCGTGGTTGCCACCACAAGCAGCAGCAAGTGCTCTAGTCCCCAGAGCAGATCTGTGGTGCTGTGTTATGCCGCTGTGCAGCTTGTCAAACCCAGAGCCCAAGCACGGGCAGAGCAGTGAGGCCTGTGCTGCTACAACAGCATATTGGGATCTGTGCATCTTGTCTCCCAACAGATTTTCAGTGTCCAGTTTAAAAATACAGGAAAGGCCACGCAGGGTTAGGCTGAAGGTCCCTGTAACACACTGGTTTATCTCCACCAAGGGCTGACAGCACACAGTGAGCCGTCCTGCGGCCCAGCCTCCTGCAAGGTGCCGGGCAGCAACCCCCCGAAGCAGGAGCAACATCTCTACATTTCACAGATCCTTCTAATTACTTTCTGAACTCACATTAATTTTAAGCATTTGCAATATCCTCAAAAGCCCCACAGTACCATGGCCTCACTACACTTTAAAGGCAAAAGTATCTGCCCTTGTTTTGTTTTGACTTGCCGCTTGCTTCATTTTATATCCCCAAGCATATATTGGAAATATATTAGAAATATAGAAATATATTAGAAAACCCAGTAAGGATCACTCTGCATTTATGTACTCCATGTAGCTCATTGTGCAGATCTGTGTCACATCCATGCTTTCTCTTCCAGATGAAGAAAGGTTTTTGTTTGCTTATTCCAGCTTTGATCATTCCCCACACTCTTCTCTGCCCCCCACCTAGCTCACTACAGAAACGCTTAGCAGTGTTTTGGTGTGAAAAGCCTTTTCCCAACAGCTGCAAGCTCTGGTATCTTCACCTGCGAGCCTGGTTTTGCAGTGCCAGGAGAGGCGGTGTGAGCGGTGTGCGGCTGCAGCTCTGCAGCCAGGAGGGACTCAGGCGATGATACCAGCCTCCACATGGGGACACATAATGGCTCTGCCAGCCCCCTGGAGAGAAGAGAGCTCTGATCCACTGCAGAAAAGCTAAGAGGGATACTAATAAAAGGAACAAACCTTCCCTTTCTCAGCTGCTTGGACTGTGCACCAGCAAAGAGCACTGCCACTCAGGGAGAACAGCAGTGCCAGTTTTGGAGCTGACAGCCAGGGAAAGGGCAGGTGCTGAGTGATTCCCATTTACACTAACTGAGACATGGAAATTTGTGACCCGTCCAAAACTGCCCCTTTCCCTTCAGTAAAGCATCAAGCGTTGGTATGACACGCATTCCCCTAGCACCAACCCAATATCCAACCCCTAGAAGTGAAAGCGCAAATAAACACCAACCTTTCTTCAGCGGAGCGCAACATCCTCTGGCAGGACACAGACCTGCACCGGGATGCACGCAGCGAGAGCGTGTCCGGACAGCCTGCAGCCTGGAGAGGGCTCGTCTCCTCCTTCCTCAGCACTTTGCAGCGCGTTCCCACACATGTGATCAAAACCAGCTGAATTACCAGCGGTCCTGCCTCCCGTCGCCCGGAGCCTGCTGGCCGCACGAGCACCGGCAGCTGTGCCTGCGAGCCAAAGCTCGGGAAGGTGCAGTTCTGGAGCACTTTCCAAAATAAATAGTTTGACTAATCCCATGTAGGGTTTCTGCAGCAGTAAGAGCTATTTATAAAGGAAGGTACGTTACAGTCCTCTCACCTGAATTAATATATCCTCTCTCTTTATGTTTTTTCTTTTTATTACTGTGGAGAAGGGTCTTCAGGGAGTTGTTTGGTTTTTTTAAGTAACTCTTTCAAACAGTTTTATCAGGTGAAAATTAAACGCTTGCTTAGCCTAGCAGGCATGAAACATAGCCTCTTTTGGAAAGGCAGATGCTAAAGAGGCTGCTGCCTTCTTTGTGATGCATTTTCACTTTATTTCTGGGAGGTTTAACTCAGCTCCAGCTCAAAACAGAATTATGTTAATGCTCTTCATAACTAACCCGGGCACAAACTGCTCAGATGCTCAGTACCAGCTCAGTGCTCTTGCTGACGTCTGCCTACCGGCAGGAGTTATCTATAGACCATCTGCGGGGCACTCCAGTCTTGGTTCTGATTTCTCAGTGTGCACCTTTCTTTCCCAACGCAGCACATCTTCCTCACTGCTGGGATGTGCACAGATTAATAATACACACCACGGGCCAGGCAGATTTCATTGAGTAGACATTGTGTTGCATGCAAAGGAAGAGGAGGAATTACGAACTTTAACCTGCCAGTTTGGCAGTCAGGTCCCACAAATGATGACAGTATTTAACACCCCAATTTCATCTCCTAGGTCAGGGTAGGACCATCCAGACCCACTTCACCCTTTGAGACCTGGAGCTGCACATAAGCCCATGTAATAAAGATATGAAAACATCCCTACCCAAAACATAACAAAACCCGGAACAGATAATACTGATCTCACCAGACTATTCATAGCCAGATGAAAATAGCAGCAAGCTGGAAAGGCTGCTTGCCTCTGTCCATACCTCTTTATCACATATCCTGTCACAATGTAAGGAAATAACCTCCTTTTGCTTTACAATGCGTGGTCACTTCCCAATGTCCTTATTAGTCAAGACAGCTCTTGTAGAGCAGGGCGAAACCAAGGGTGGCATTGTATCAAGAATGATGGATGTGGCCCTGGCACCCACAGTCATACGGCAGTTCCCAATACATGCTGTAATGAACAGTACCAGAAATGCTCAGCGTCAGAACTGCCATACCTGTACAGCGTCTGCGATCACCTTGTGCCTCTCCCTGCCTCATGCCAGAGGATCCAGCCCCAATCTTCCATCTTACTTCTGCTGCTGTCAGTACCATTAAGTATGCAGAGGTATTGCCAGCACTATTTTACAGGCAAAACACTGACAGCCATTACAATGCTCACAGGTGTAATATGATGACATTTGATTGACCTCCTTTGCCAGCAGCAACGAATAAAAAGCAACTATAGGATGGTCTTTCCCTTTGGGATGGATGGGCAAAAACACAGCATAAAGCTTCCTGTTGATGGAGACTGTCTCCCTGCCTGAAGTCTGGTGCTGCGGCTGCAGCCAGGCAGGGAGCAGAGCAATCCCATCTCCGCCCAGCACAGGAGCCTCCGGCCGGCCGCAGGCTGCCCCAGTTCAGTCCCCGAGAGCAACAACAGTCCCAGGCTGGTAACCCACAAGCCGATGGGGTTGCTGTGGCAGAAGGGAGCCAGATGTGTGGGTCTCACTGAGACCTGGGGCAGCTGGACTGACACAAGTGCTCCCTTTTACACAGGGACGAGCCGTCAGGGTGCAGCAATACAGGTAGGAAGGGTATTGCACAAACCTCCAAATACTGCTCATAAAGGATCAGACTGCTGGATAACAGCGAGTGCGGTCAGTGTGTCACCTTCACACTGGAATTCAGGTGCTGCTAAGGCAGCTGGGGGCTGTCCCGCTGGCCAGGCACACAGTGACGAGCAGAAATTCCCACCAGGTACATCCTGCCTGTGGCCACAGTCACACCACTCATCCTCTTTCTCCCTCTCTGTGTTCACATCTCCCCTCTCACTGCCATGAAATAAATATATATGATACTTGCCTTTTGGTTAGCCATTGCAAAGCAAAGCTCCACAGCATCATAAGAGCTCTTCCAAAGTGCACCATTTTCTCTTAATTTGCAACATGCTACTTGCAGCTTTGGGCTGTCCGGTCCATAGACCAAGGGCAGCTGCAAGCTGTGAGAACACAGAATATATTTAATACAGTTGTTTTCTGAAAAGGTATTCCACTAAAAGTGCTGTTGCTGCACTGTCTGCAATGCTATTTTGTCTGACTTGTCCCAGCAAAAGGAAAGAGTAGAGGTATACTGTTCCTACCCAAAAAACTCCTAAGGAACTAAGTCATATAGAAATGGCCTTCAGATGAGAGACAGCTGATAAGAACAACTTCAAACAAAGCAGGCAATTGTGGTCTCCCAGAGCAGTCCATGTATAAATGCATCTGTTACCATCACACAGGGAATGTCAAGGCCAAATTCTGGTCAATAAGAGGCTGGTTTAGTCTCACCCATCTCCAAATGCTAAAATTACTCAAGCCTGACTAATCACAGACTTCACACAGATTCTCCTCTGTTCAGTGAGGGCTGTACATGCCACGATGAGCCTCAGACACAACGATGAGCAGCTGGTGCCCACCGATCAGCACCACAAGGGCAGCGCGGGCAGACGCGAGGGGCGGGCTGGAGGCAGCAGCTCTGACCCTGCCCGTGGCTCTTCAACGTGCAGCACAGAACAAAAAATCCTGCTTAGTTCACTGTAAGCCCAGCCTTGGATGTTTTCTCTCAGTTTCAGTCAATGTCTGACATTACATTTTCCAAGAACAACCAGCACGATGGAGAATCTCAGCTGTTTTATTAAAATCTTTTTCCTTCTCCTCTCCCCGGGCAGCTCTAGAGAAGGATGTCCACTGATCAAGAACGGCCCTGAGACACTCTTGGGCACACAGGAATTTATCAGAGCAATAAGGTCTCTAGTCCAGCCGCTTGAGAGCAGCCAGTAGAAGGTATTTTAGAAGAACGACACAATGCTAAGCCAAAAAAAATTAGTAAACTCCCCTACTAAGTGCATGTGGGGGATGTGTAATTGAGGAGATGCTCCACTGACCACATTAGAAGCGGGTGAACTCTGCTTATTTGCACTTAGCCTCAGAAATACCACTGCTTCTGAAGGAGGTATGAGACACACAATATTATGGAACAGTTACCTTTTGTAAAAAAATATGCATAAGGATTTTTCTCCCTTATTCACTTCTGCCCAATGCAATGTAACTGTCACGAGTTTCTATCTACACTGAACTCTACCCATCTCCTCCTAGCGAGGAACTGTATGGGTGGAATTTGCATTATATACAATTTACTTCCTTTCATCCAGTTTTAATTAAATGAACCATCCTACGGTTACCACCTAGGGTAAACAAAAGACTGAGTTTCACAGTCCTAACCAATATTTCCCAGAGGCAGCATCACCAGAAAAAAACAAAAAAATCAGAGGAAATGTGTGACTCAGACTCCTTAAAGTCGATAAGGCCTTTTACTGGTAATAAACTGGTAATCCAACGCTTTAGTTTAAATATTTGAGACTTCTGTTTATTTCATAGGTGGGGACTATTTGCAGATCTTGCAGGATGCAGCCCATTGTAATTCTGCAGATCGGCAGAACGCAAATAAACAAGCACAGCCGCCTGGGACACTGAGAAATCCTCTGGTCTCCCATTGAACAAGGATGGCCGTGTCCCGGCTGCGAGAGCGGGTGACAGCGTTTCCAGGACCCGGCTGTGCCCGTCACCCATGCAGCCCTGCGCAGGCCAGGGGTTTGGCGAAGGCCAGAGGGACGCGCTCCCGCACCAAGCGCACTTGGCTTTGGGGAGGGGGCAGAGGCTTGTGCTGAGGTTTGCACTAAACCTGTGCTTATATCCTCAGGAAAGCACAGCTTTAAAAGAATTTGCAATTCCCTGTCTATTGGTTTGTAATAAACCCATTGAGAGCTCCTCGTGCAAGTTGTGCCGCGTTTCTGCTGCAATGATATTTCTATCAGAGAAATATCCTGGTGTCCCAGCTTCCCTCTCAGCCAAGGGAGACAAGTCACATTTTATCAGCTTTAAAGAACCCAGCTGTCCTGCTAGCAGTCTTTTGAGATGCCACATGTATGAAGGTTACTCCTAAAAAGCATCTTCTCAGCTCTTATACTTGAAAAGGCAACAAGAAGTAAGTATATAGTACCTAAAAGTGAGAAAATAGCAGCTTAAAGCTAGACCACTGCAGGTGAAGGTTATGTATTTGGACTAATCACCTCCCTGTCCCCATTTGTCACTCATTCATCCTCAGAACCTGGATGTTCTCAGTATGATAAGGGAGATGGAAGATAAGTTTCAGCTGAGTTCAAACAAAGAAACTGTAGGATTGAAAGATTGAAGAAAAAAAGTAAACACCCATGAGAACTTCTGCCTTTTATTTTTGACCGTGAAAAATATTTGCTGACCTCAAATTTGCTTCCTTGCAAACATAATTCCTCCATGTTTACCTCCAGTGGTGACATGTCACAAATTGCTTTCCTGACCCGGCTCGTTATACCCCAGTAATACTGAGTTTGCAACACCTGCCCGGCCATCTGGAGCAGGTTAAAAGCCCTCAGAATGAGAAACCATTTTGTTGGGGAAAAAAACCAAACCAAACCACACCCAAACAAAACCACACAAAAAACCCCAATAAAACAACGAAGAAACAACCAAACAAAAACCACCAAGCAAACAAAACCCCCTGGTTTTGTAACATGGTGGGAGCTCAGAAGTCAAAACTGCGTGGGGCCCAACACCTTTGTACGCCTTTGCCTGCTGAGCTCGATGGCACGAGGCAGAGCGCGGTGCCAAAACCCACGGGAAACCAGTGCTGCTTGTTTAGGAAATTTTGCAGTCTGAGGGATCCTCCTTCTGGTCAGTGATTATTTTTAAGCCTCAGCCACGCCTGGATGATTCTGAAATAGCTCAAAAGAGGGATGAAGGTAACTGCAAAACAGTGGGGCATATCTCATCATTGCTTAAAATGAGGTACATTTGGAAGGTATAATTCCCTCCAGCATCTGGGAAAAGTTTCAGAAACAACCTTCTAAGAAATAATCTCCAGATCTGCAATTTCTAATTGTGATGCCAAAACACAGAGGGGCCATGTCCGGAGTCTGGGGTCAGTCCCTCACATTATGAAAGGGGAGAAAAATGAAGCTCTAGTCCCTCCTTAATTTGGGGTCCTCACCTTTTTCTCTCCTAATTTCCAAGCATGTGTTGAGGCCTGGATTGGTTTGTGCTGCACCTGGTTCAAGTACAGAAATGCTACAGTTTTAGCTAAAGCTGGTTTACTTTATCACCCTGAGATGCCGTGAAAGGGAGCTCCAGTGAGAGCAATCCCATCACCGATGCTGTGACTTCACCTTGTGTCATTGATCTTCTTCCATGAGAAAACAAATTCATACATGGGAATATTTTTTAATAAACTGGTCACTTTTCTTCCAGGATCAATGCAACTTTCCAATGCAAGCACAGACCCAGTCATTAATTCACTTACTGGAGTCACGTATGTGTTCTAGGAGCTGGATGACTTGAGTGAGACAGGAGGTATCTCTGGCACTGCTTGTTACCTACAAGAACAAAAAAAAGCACCTGTTGCCACTGTCTGTCCCTCACAGTGCTCAGGTGAAAGATCTTGTATTTAAGTGATGTACAATACCCACAGAGGTGAGGAGGCCAACACTGCCAAAGGGCAGTCTGAACGCACAAGGAAATTACTTAATTAAATAAATCAGATGCCACACTCATTTAATCACAAAGGCGCAGTTCTCATATTAGGTTTTCTCTATAGGAGAAAGTTACAGTGGGTTAATTAACTACAGGCATGGCTAACAGATGTGCTTAAACTAGCACAGATCTGCATGTGGACATGGACTGTCATTTAGCTGAGCTCAAGATAAAGTTTAGGCAAGCTCAAGTGAGAAATGCAAACACAGATTGCTCCAATTTAATTAAATCACTAAAAATAAAATAAGTTTCAGATGATCATCTGGTACCATTTTCTTGTGCAGACAAGGTGTTTCTTCCATCTGTGCAGCTCCATGAATACTTAGCAAATCTTGCAGGGAAGTGGAGAAGACAGACTTTTTGGATAAGAATAACAAGATCACCTGTCCTGTTGAACAATGTAGATTTATTTCTAGGTGCTCAAGCTGAAGAAGATTTGGAGCTTCTATATGAGCAGTGACAACCATAATTCAAAGAAGTCACTAATAAGCACTTACATCTCAATGCAGCTTTGCTGCCTGTTGACCCCCCCCAGACAGCGATGTACTCCTTTCAACTTTGTGGCAAACATTTATTATTGTTCTTTCTCCCCTGCTACATCTCTGAAGTGTAGATAACAATATTGATTTAAATGCAATCAAAGTGAGCCTGCCGTACAATGAACACTTTGTCCACGCTGTGCCATGCTGTGGCAAGCGCTGCCTCTTTCCCAGGGACGGAGGCACATTAAAGGGACATGATTCATGAATTCAGGAGGAAAAAACAAGTTGGCACTTCAATTATAGAATTGTGCAGGAGAGCAGAAAGTTGAGTCCCCACGTGGAGCTTCTCAGATATTCTGCCAAAGGTGGAACAGGGAGGGAGGGAGAGGAGCATAAGGTAAAGGAGATGGGTTCAGCCCTCATAACCAACTGATCCTCACCTGCTGACACCCTCACAGAAGTTCAGGACAGTAGATCTCCACCACCCTGATCATACCCTGTGGTCTGCCCTGGCGGCAGAGACACAGGGGACACAGAATGGTCTTTAATGTCACTGGGAAGGATAGGCTCCATTGCAAGTGATTTTATTTAAAAATTATTCTCTGCTGAAGAAATCCAGGAAAGACATAATAAATAAAACAGCAGCAGCCACAGGCTACCATAGCTTACACAACAGCATCAATCACACCAGAGCTGGCTGCAAAGGGAGCAGAAATTAATAAATGCTGCTCTTGTTGCCATGCCAACTATTTACAACAATGACGCAGGAATAAGGAAGTAAATAAAACCAGGATGGAGCAGGGGGGGTGTGTATGGAAATACAGACAAAACAGCAGGAGAAATCACAGGGAAGTGACACTTCACGTTCCAGGTTTTCACAAGTAGCTTTCAAAACAAAGTGGAGAAGCAATAACAAAAAGTACACTATAAAGTACCAGAAGTACACCTTATTTTCTAGGATTTTATTCTGTTTTCAAAAGTCTTTCACTTCAGATCTTTTTTACAACATTGCTACATTTTTGGCCTAATATCTCTCCTCTGAAAACCAGCAGCCGCCTCACAAACTTATTCTTAATAGAAGCCACAAAAAAACTCTATGACCAATTGTGACAACACAATTCACCAATGCAAGAGAAAATATGCTTTTATTTAGGTAGCAGCCCAAAGCCCTGACCAGTCTCATAAGCGTGGTGCCCCAACCCAGGTCTCCGCTGTCTGGTGCAGCACAGGGCCATGGAACTGACCCCCAGCCCCAAGACAAGGGCAGTGAGAGGCCCAGATACCTCTGCTCCCTAAGGAGCCTTCGGCCCGGGCTGCTGCCCATTTCACAGTATCACAGTATGTTTGGGATTGGAAGGGACCTCAAAAGATCACCTAGTCCAATCCCCCTGCTGGAGCAGGAACGCCTAGGTGAGGTCGCACAGGAACATGTCCAGGCGGGTCTTGGATGTCTCCAGAGAAGGAGACTCCACCACTTCCCTGGGCAGCCTGTTCCAGTGTTCCGTCACCCTTACTGAGAAGAAATTTTTTCTCAAATTTAAGTGGAACCTCTTGTGTTCCAGCTTGATCCCATTACCCCTTGTCCTATCATTGTTTGCCACCGAGAAGAGCCTGGCTCCCTTCTCGTGGCACTCACCCTTTATATATTTATAAACATTAATAAGGTCACCCCTCAGTCTCCTCCAAACTAAAGAGACCCAGCTCCCTCAGCCCTTCTTCATAAGGGAGGTGCTCCCCTGGGTGAGATGCTTTCCTGACCGCGTTACCCCCGCAGCACGCCCGCACCCGTTCCGACGCTCCCTGCCAGCACTTCCATTCCCTGCAGCGACTGCCGAGGTGGCGAAGCCGCCCCACGTGCTCCCAGGCCAGCCCGGGAACCCACGGCTCCCGCCCGCTGCTGCGGGACCACACGTGCCCGGCGGAAGGGGAGCAGGTCCCGGCGAGCAGGTCCCACGAGGGCGGGCCCTGGCGGGGAACCGCGGGCAGCGGGCACGGCTGGCTCCGGCGGCTGCTCGCTTTGCTACCAGCCCCGCGGCTCCTCATGCCGCTGGAGCGCGGCCGTCGCGGCAGGAGGCAGCGAGGGGAGCGGGACCTCAGCCGTGATCTAACCGCCTGCCGCACGGACGCTCTCCCCGCCCGGACAGCGAGAGACATCTGGTCGGCGTTGCCGGCAGCATCGGCACCGCCCCGCCGGGAGGTGCCGGGCGCCCCGTCCCGCGGCCGGGACCGGGACACGCCGAGCGCACGGACCCGAGGCGCTCGCACTCTGCCGGGACCGACCCGGGGATCGCCCTCCCGCCGCCCACGGGCACCGGGACTGAGCCCAGAACCGACGGAGCCCCCGGCGACCCTTACCTGCCCTCGGCTGCGCGGGGCGGCCGGCCGGGGCGGGGCTACCACCCGGGGGCGGGGTTATCCCCTCGGGGGCGGGGCCGTGCCAGCCCCTGGCGGCAGCACCGCGGAAAACCCGGCCCTCGGAGCGCCAAGAGCAGGACCTGGGGCAGGCGGGGTTTGGTTCAGGTCAGCGGGGGCCTGTTGGGGCCCCTCTCAATTTTCTCAGTTTTCCCTTGATTTATATTTCGGCTTGTAACTAGTCCCACCGTTGGCACAGCGGGGTAGGACCCACCTCAGGATAGCAGCACAGCCATCCCAAGCAGTTGCAGATACAGCAGCTGCTGCAGTTTTGTCTTCTGCAACAGATAAGACCAAAGCCAGACTAGTCACACCTGGACAAGTGCACTCGGTTTTTGCTGTTTGCCTGCTACATACAAATTCTTTCACGTGACTGTCCCTATTTTAAAGATGGAGAGATGAAGGATGCGAAGTGAAACACCTTGTCCTCAAGTCCAGTTTGTCCCCAGCAGCACTGCTGACCGGTTCACGACTTCCAGCCCTGAGATGAAACCCATTGGTCTGCTCAACGACGTCCTGCTCCTGGGCAATGCTCAAGTGCCTCTGCAAGGCTGAGCCTCCACAATGGGATTGAAGTCTTATTTTGAAAAGAGGGACATTAAGAGTTCAGGACAAAGGAACATTCGCGTTGGAGCACTTGTTTTCCCACTGTAAATGCTGATTTCCAGCTGAAGTAAACTAGAATCACTCTAATGATCTCAATTAGCTGATGTAAGTTTAATGGCAGCTGTGCGTGTCCTCCAGCTTGGATAAACGGAGAGCCGATGAAACAGAGGCAGCTCTGCCGATGGCCTTCAGCTCCTGGGCTTAGTCTTTCCAGTGGTGCCTTTGGGCTATAAAATGGAGCCCTGGCTTTGAAGGCAAATAGCCAGAGTCTTACTCCTGACCCTACCACTGACTTCATGTAGTGCCATAGAAATTACTTAACTTTTCTGTGTCTCAGCTTCGATCAATGGCAATAACACTAAAGCCCATTGACATCAGTTGGAGCACAGTGCCATTACTGCAACTTGGCTCAGATGCTCAGAATCCGTTTTGGGGTTTCAGCATCAAATTAATCAGTGCAAACTGGATTCTGCAGCTGCAGGAGGAATTTTGATATGAGGATTCAATAGAGTACAATATGACTTGGATTTACAACCTGTACTTTCACACTTTTACCCAGGCACCTTAAACCCAGGCCACTACAGCCTATGCCTAATAATGGGTGTAAAAAACCCTACAACATGCAGTAAACTTCAGAAGTGATAGACATACAAAGTGTCCAGACATCTCTATGAGTTTGAATTTCTGGGTGCTGGAGAGTCAATGCTCCTGCATTAAGTGGAGGAAGGAACAACAGCTTAGTGAAGATTTTATTTTTGGCCAGTTTTGCTCGGTGATAGAGAAAAATGTGACTTGGAATTGAGTAAATACAGTCACATGGGGGCAACTTTACAACAGCCTGTAAAACCAGTGAAGAAATGCATTTTATTACTGCAGCCAGCTACTCCTATGCTTTTCTCGACTTTCAGCTTTTTAATGTCTTCATAAGAACAACTGGCAGAAGCCACGTGAAACACTAAAATAGTAGGCAGAGGTGGAAAAAAAATGGATTTACTTGCTGATTTCTATTTAAGCTTTTATGGTCCATATCCTAAAGTGAACTGCTGATTCAAGACTAAGGTTTGGCCTATTAAGCTGAAAATACCGGGGGGTGTTCTGAGCCTGGGAGACGCTGGTTGCCACCTGCCCTTACAAGTCACTGAGCATCCCTTGCCAGCAGCTGGCACTGTGCTTATGGTCCACGTGCAGCCCTATAGGTGTGTGTTCAGGATATTGGCCAAGTGTGTAAACCTCCGTGCCTGGGGAAGGAGACCAGACATCCCTGAGCCAGACCAGTGTCTCTGGCTCTGTGGGTCTGGTTGAGGATTCCCCACTGCCCCGGAGCACCCAGCCCAGGGCGGGAAACAGTGACAAGACGGGACTCGGGGCTGTTTAAGCCCTCAATAGGTTTTAAACCAGCCTCAGGCTTGCCCCAAGACACCAGGTGCTTCTGCAGTAACCCTTAGTCACCAGAGCTCTCTGCAGTGCTTCCTCCCCTTGTGGCTGAAGCGACAAGGGTTTGTGTGCTTGTATTCCAGTGAGGAAGAAAAGTCCCTCAAAACTGACACAACTTTTCAGAGCACAACGGATGAGCCCTCTTTAGATCAGGTACACCTTTAACTCGGATCAACAGTCCTTTTGCTATTTGGCCTACATTTGGACCTCAGCCATAACACGGCTCATTGTTCTCAGGGTTTTTTTCTTCCTATGCTATCCTTTTTCTTAACTCAAACCCCATTAAGCCTAGAGTGTTTCAGTATCTTTAGCTGTGACTTTCAAAAGGCTGCCAAAAGATAGCTGAAAAGGATATAGCAGTGTGATTAATGCTCTCAGTGTTTCTTCATGATTTCTCAGTGTTAGAGGAACTTAAATGTGAAAGCATGACAAAATCGCTTGCAACTGTTTCATTGGGGTTTGCATTCAAATTTTTGCTACCCCAATGGGTCTCTGTAACTTTCCTCCCCAGCTACATAACTGCAGTGCTAAAATTACCAGGAGCACCAAGGGAAGAACACAGCGATTGTAGATGCCATTTACTTCCCACTGTCTTGTCACAGGAATATTATACTGAGAACAAACTGTCTCTTAGTTTTGTTTACTGGGTGCTAAAATTTTAGTTTACGGTATGCCACAGTAAAGAAACAGATAGAAAGTCCCTGTCCATTATTGGAAATACTCCAGCAGCAAGCCATAAACATAAATGTAGACTCCCAAGAAGAAAAACCAAACCCCCCAAAACCAAAACAAACAAAAAACAACAACCAAAACACAAACCACGACAAATCTGTGTATGAGCAGGATCCTACTCGCATCCGCAGGAACTGTGAATCTAGGACTGCACAGGTGCAGCATAGCAATGTGTCTCCTTAGACACATCCCCTGCGAGCCTGCTCTGTGTCTTACTTGCTGAGAGAAGGAAAGTCATCTAACAGCCAAAATCCAGTAAGCAAAATTCATTGCGGGTTAAGTGAAGCTACGTGGAGCTCATCCAGTTTAAACCAGCTATGAACTTGGCCTTATTTTATTTGGCACTGTGGACCTCAATTTTTACTGAAGAAAAGCTGAGCTGTTTTAATCGAAAACTCAGACTCTGTGTCCTTTCCACTCTAAGGTATAAATCTGTGTTGGTTGGCTGTGAGAATTATGGAAGATTTCTGATACTATTATATCTTGCTCAGCACTGCTAGCACAGTAAGATTTTTTTTTATTATTATTATTTAATAACAGCTTTAAAAGAGAAATTGGCTCATGTTTCCGAGAACTTTCTGAGAGGCTTACAAATCATGTGTCCCAAGTCATGGGAAAGGTGTTACTAATTGAGTACAGCAAAGCCAACAGTTTTCACAGGACCACGTTCGTCCCGCTCTCAGTGTCAGAGTGGGACAGCAAAGCACACGCAGCTCCCCGTGGCTCGGGTGACAGGAGGGGCTGGAGTCGCACCCAGTGATGGGGACAAGGTCCAGGCTCAGACCTGTGGTGGGAAGAGCTGGTTACCAGAGGTTTCCCGGTAGAAATGAGGAACACAGGCACCTGTAGAGATGAATCACCCCATCCTACAGCAGGGGAGGAAGAGCATGGATGTCCTTCCTGAGGTGACTCACCTTCTTTCACTGACTGCGTAAGGAATGAGACAAGACAGCCAGGGAGTCCCGCTCGAAATGGGGTAAGCGGCATCTGATTCCAAACCAGACTCCTTTGAGACCACTGGTGGGCTTTAAGGCTTATTTCATTCCAGTGGCCAGAAAGCCAAGTAACCATGCAAAATCTGGCGGGCACAAGGAAAATCCTTCTGGAAAAAAGATCTACAAGCACAAGACCTCCAACCATACATCAGGGCTGGTATTGATCAGTGTTAGTAGAGGAAACAGCTAAGAGTTTACCTGTGTGTGAGATAAAACAGCATTGATTCATTGATTGTATACAGGTACATACTGTTCTGGTTGCAATACATACATTTGTGGCCATATGTGTCTCAGTTGAGGGCAGTTCTACAACAGTGAAAACACCACAGAAAACAAAACGCTGTGCAGCTGCTCTTGCCACCACTGTCACTCCAGGTTTGCTGTGCCAAACTGAGTATTTAGGCCAGGCACGTGGTGCCTATGGCAAAAAGCATCCTGAGAAATCTGTTCTTAGGCTTCTAAGACATGCAGTAACCCACAGCTACAGCACGAGACAACATGGAACAGAAGGTGACTTTTCAAAGAGGCAATTAGCAAAGGTTTACCATTTTCAGACAGAAAAGTGCTGTTGATTGTTAAATGACACTGACATCTCTTCCACAGCCTGGCCCACCCCTGCCATCGGGATGCTCTGCATGCTCCCCTCACATCAGCAGGAAGCCATCAGAAATACATGTTTGCTCCTAACTGGCTTTAAAATTGCACTATGTTGTAAAAGGAAATAATACAGTCTCTCCTGTTGGGAACACATCCTGGCACGCCTTTAAAAACAAACAAACAATAAATCTTTCAGATAGAGGTTTCTTTGAAATATTAGTGAGTTTGCTGCCCTCTTGCAGTCCAAATCACATTTTAAAACTGGATTTCTCTTTGTTTCTGACAGGGTGTCCTGAGTAAAGGCTACACTGCAGCATGGTGCCACACAAGGAAAGATAACACAAAGGCAAAGCCATTTGCAAGATACAAAAAAAGAAATAGATGTTTTTCCGCTTAATGAGGATATTTGTGGTTGCATTAGCCTGTGAGTGAACAAACTCCAGTGAGTAAGAGTGAAGGACAGAGTTACCCACGGGGGCACGACCCTCCCCAGTGATGCTGCTTCACCACCAGTGCACAGCCCGTTTCATTGCTGTGCAGGGAGGCACCAGCATCCCAGAGAGCCGGGCCCTTCCGACCCCGCTCCTGCCTGTGAGATACACGGCAGCGGGGTTTGTTCATGGATCTGTCATGTAAAATAGGACATCTAAGCAGAAATGCTGCTTAGCAATATGAAACTGCACTCTGCTCCTGCACAAGACTCGGCACACAAACACTTCAGGTCCATAAAACTCCTTGTCACATTCAGCACTGCACATCGTCAGCTCTGGAATTTCCTTTTTTTGCCACCTATAACATGCACATGCAACATAACCTATTTTGGAATAAATACACTGCAGGCAAAGTTCAACATTTCAGCCACGTCTGTGCATTATCCGCAGTATGAACTCATAAAACACCCTAAGGACTAACTTCCCCGGAAACAGGCGCACATTTTGGATGTTGTGAAAACTGATACTTTAAAGATGGGTTCTTTACCAGTATATATACGTGCTTTCATCCAGTGTCTTACTTAGACCATTTTTATGGATTGTACTGTGCTTTGCATCAGACCCTTAGTGACATACTCACTTTGAACTAAAAGTCCACATTTTCACAGTGGATTTGAAGTACTATAGGTAAATGTCTATCCAGAGAGGAGTCCCCACTGAACTGCCAGGTATCAGTGCGAGAACGCCTGCTCAAAACAGAGGGATTTCAAAACTGCTTCTAACCAGAATTTTAAGGGACAAAATGCATTTGGTATTTAGTGCCTTGATGGTCAGACCCAAAACGCTCACCCGTGTGTATTCCTGACTGAAAAGGCTGCAATGGGGTTTTTAGCCATGAATGTACACCAAACTTTTGCATTGGAAACAAAAGGTATTAAAATAGGTTGTTTACTGAACATGCATGGAAAACAAAACAACAAAACCCAGGACTCTGCCAGAATTTCATATTATTAAAATATTTTTTAAACACTCAAACACATTATGCTGATATTTGCTCAGAGGAAGTATTGCTTTTGCTGTATGTGCCTTGAGGGATTACTGCACTAAATGAGTTTGCTTACAGGAAGGAGATCACAAAGACAGCATTTTCTAAGGAAACAGGAAATATTTGCTGCATGTTCTTTGGAAGTGCAAATTAAGCTTCTACAATGAGGGATAACATATTTAAGGCATATTAAAAAATGTCACGTGGATTTGTGCTCAATCGCAATTAAACAAGTCCTTTTTAATCGTTGAGAGTCACCCCTTGTGATGAACTCCCACGTCCTTTATGTTTATCCCTTTGTTCAGTTCATGTTCTAAAAAACAAAACAAAAATGCAGGTAGCCTATGAACGGCATTTGAACTGCAAGAGAGATTATATTATTCAAATAAACGTTTTGCTAGAAATTATCAACTCATTGTCAACTATATTACTGTTATTGTTAATACAATTCTGAACAAGAAAAATCAGAAAGAGGCGTTGTCCTGGTTGGCTTTAAAGTCCAAACTGCAAGTAGCAGCTAATAGTTTTTGATCCTTTCCAAAGCCATTGATGAAATATTCATGGTAGCTTTGTGCTTCACTAGGGCCATACTGTTTAAAAATTAACAATTATGTAAGTAATTGATTTACTTTCTGGGTTTTTTTTTGCTCTTTTAGGGAATATTTGGAACTATTTTTAAGACATTTAAGTGCGACCAAAAGGATAGAAACAACCTTTCCTGAAAGAAAAAGCAAACAAACTGACCTTTCGCATCATTATTCACCACCAGGCCCAGAGGTAAGGACTTAGTGGAAACCATTAATTAGCATGCGGTTCATGATAATTTTGACAGTCCTGGTGCACCTTAGGTCAATGTCTCCCCTGTTCAACATATCATGATGATGAAACACGGAGGCTCAACAGCAGCTTTCTCCAGCACGTGTGCTCCGCAGTGTCCTCCCGTCCCCAGCCCGGCTCCTGCAGCCGCTCACACGCGGCTGCAGCTTCACCCCGACACCACGGGACCCCAACCAACGCTGCAAACGGTCGTTTGCCAGGTCAGGGTCTTGCTGTGCCAGGAAGGCACTTTAATTACATGTAATTACTGTTAGCAATGTACAGCCACTCTAACCCATCTGCTATAGGTTAGTTGTCAGCTGCGGTGTGACCTGACTCCCCAAATCACCATGAACTGAAAACAGCTTTTTCTAGAGATGCAAAGACAGTGACCGTGATGGGCATTGAGTGCAACACTCCTGGCTGGATATATGCCATTAACCTGCAGAACGAAAAGGGGCAGAACAAAAAGCTAGTGCTAATTCAATATCAGTCACATCAGTGGTGCCAATTAATTAGTCCTTGAACTGGATTTTAAGCTATTATTTCTTTCTGGGGGCTGTCTGCTTACAGAATTGGAAGCTTTTCAGCATTTCATACAGGCTCCAGGAACATATCACTCTACTTATTGAACATTATAGAAGAGGCCACCCAGTTCGAGCTTTACATCATTGCTGGCACAGCAGCAATGCTCAGTGTTTGGGGAGGAGAAGAGCAAAAAGAGCCCCACTGCACTGCTGATAATTTTACAAACTGATTTGATTCTTTGGGGACACCCATACAAGCCTGTGGCTTTTTGCTTTTACCTTGTGAGAGCCTGGCAGTTACAGGGTGGTTTATAAATCGAGATTGTTGCAGCAAGTTGAGGGCTCGAGCATGGCACAGGCAAGGAGAGTCCGGCTGGGGGAGCGGCTGCCGGAGCAGGGCTGGGGCAGCACCTGCGGGTGCGGGCACAGGGCCCTGTGGGTGGCACCGTGGGGTTCCCCTGGCTCAGCAGTGCCTGCACTGGGGGAAGCAGCCGCGACGTGGGACTGAGGACGCGGCCACGCGTGGCGAAGGCACAGGACGCAGCCTGGCTGTGGGGGGCAGCGTGCCACAACTACCGGCCACGGATCAGTGGTTTCTCCACCAACACGACATGTTTGCGCAGCTGCAAACCCCTGCTGCCAGGAGCGGAGGCGTGACAGGGCTGTAACTGAGCCAGGCCAGGCTGCCCCACTGCTTTTATTAGCTCATTTGCATCAAATTGCTGTGTACAACTGGATTAGACACTTGTTCTTTAAAGGTTACACCCTACACCCTATTAAGATTCATGTGTTTTTCAGATGAAGTCATCTGCGTTGATTGGTTTCCCAGCTGCTGCCATGATGTGCAGGCTGCTGACACTTTCATTTTCCATTACTTGCCTCCAGTTCACACACTCGCTGTCTGCTTGATCACCAAAGGATAACAAGGGCTTCCAAAGAATTCGAACTGCTAACACACGGTGTGTAACAAAGCTGCTGGGCTACAGGATCTGAGTCCTGACCAGCTGATGAATAACTCCGGTTGCCTGCCACAAGCGAATCAAAGGCATGACCAAAAAGTGCTTAGCTTTATCTCAGCTGGTTTGCCACTCTGCTTTTTATTTGGGATAGCTGATCCTCTGCTCAACAACTTCATCACATCAGACCATTGCACTGTCACACTCAGTGTAATTAAAATAATTAAGAAAACTCTAATGAGATAATTAACAAAGCAAGATAGGAAGCATCATATCGTTCTTCCTGAAAATTAAAAACGAGTAACCTTGTCCCAGTACGAAGCTCCTGGGAATCAAAAGGAAAAGTCTCATCCAAACCAGGCACCAAGCAAGCAGTCACTCTTGGCTCCCTTCGCATTGCCTTGCTCACCTTATCGGACCGCAGCATTTCCAGAACACTGCCCAGCTTCGGGGAATCTCCCGAGGAAAACAGGAGCCGGCGGCGGCGCTGTGGTGGGAAGCCGCTTGCTGGTAGGCAGAGCCCAGCTCCAGCCAGCACTGGGGACACCGCGACACGCACACCTGGAGGAGGGCAGCTGAGGGAAAATGAGCTTTACAACCGTTAATTAATAATTAATGGCATCTACAATTATTATTCTGCCTCCTCAAGAAAAAGGCCACACAGTCTTGTTGAATTTATGCTCCTTCAGAGGGCAGCTGAGCTGCAGAGCCTGGACATGGAAAAGCTTCTCCCAGAGACTTCAGCCCCCCCTGCGGCCAGTTATGGGAAGTAAAATGGAAAGGATTAGTGCCCAGGCGAAACTCGGGCAGGCAAAGCAATGCTCAGACACCAGAGGCTGCTTCAGTCTCTTTCCTAAATGGGAGCACACCAAAAGCAAAGAGATTTTAGCAATTCCTCCGAGGTCAGCGCTACAGTCCCTGTGTCCAAGTATGTCCTTGAAACAGTGAGAACTAAAAACTAGCTGTTTTTTTAAATAATGAGATTGTCTTGCATTCATTTGACAGCATGAATTGGAGTGTTTGAAAAGCACCAAACACTAGCATTGTTTTAACATCTATTCACCTAAACCCTCCATTTCAGGCATGACAGAAGCAGGTGGAAATCATACAGTTTAGCACAATTGCATTAATTTTATGTCAGGTTTTAATTTGGCACAGTAATCCTAGAATTACGTTACCATACCTGTTAAAGCAAGCAGGCACCACAGAAATTATACATTACATTCTTAAGCTGAAAGCATTTTTCATTTTAGACAAGTACAACAAATGCTGCCAAACTCAAGGCACAATAGCACTTAACAGTTTCAGAAACTGTTAACCTATGAAAATGCAAATCATTATTAGAAAAAAGACCTTTCCCTCCGACAAGGCTGATAGACAGTCTAATCTCCAGATCCCCACTGTGAATTTTCCATTTTGTTTTGCTTTATTGGCTTCAATTCTGAAACAACATGGAAAAGAACAAGGGAAAAAAAAGAAGACATAACAACAAGACTTAATCATATGCAGTGAAAAGGTTACGTAGCCACAGCAAATACAAGGGAACAGCAATTCTACAAAGATAGAACCATTTTACTGTGATTTATCATGCAGCGGAGAGCTTGCTCTCGTTTTGACACCAGAGCCACAGTGCAAAAATGGGTTATTTGATGTTGGCACTTTTTGTTAGAAAGTCATTCTTTAGCCTGCACCAGTCAGGGCACTCGTGGTGCACAGCTCACCCACCAAACGAGGGGGTAAAACTTACCATTTATATTAATAATAACACCACAAGTGCCGCAAATCCAGGTCTCTGCCTCTCCAACAAAACTCTCCCAGCACTCCCATCATCCTGGTCCAGCACAATCCACAGCAGCCCAGTTCTGGGTCACACAGACGCTGCACCCGCATCCCCAGGAGGGCTGGGGCAGCATCACGAGCAGCTGCTTCTCTGCTTCTTTACACTTTTCTCAGGACAGAAGGCAGGGAAGGGGAATGTTACCATCAACCCAAAAGGCCTGAGCCAGACCCACAGATGTGTCCAGGTGTTTACGTTTGCACTGACCTCACACGAGACTTGGATGGCTAAATAAACATGGCTGTGCATATAGGCGTTACAGTTCTATTGCAACGTGTTGTGCACATACAAATCACTTCAACTGCAGCAGGCATCAGCTTCCTATAGCCAATACAGGATAAGGAAACTTCCTGCGTCTTCTGTGTCTGTCAAAGAGGGCAGATCAGATGGCAGAGGTCTTAACAAAATCCCACTCAATTAACTACCTGCCACATTATTGAGCAACCTAAAATGTCCAAGCTACCACAACTGCAATAATCCAGAAATGTGGAAAACATTCAAATAACAGCCTGGGCCATTGCCAGCCCCACTGGGGGAATATTTAAAGTTCTTTGCTCGCCCACATCCCGCTTCTGTCAGGTGTGATTTTCTTTGCAGCAGGGAGCTATTTTGGGTAGACTGGCTCAGAGAGTCACCCACTTGGGACAGTGTTTGGGTGATAAAGATCACTTAGATGCCTGCTGGGCGGTCTGGCAGGGGACTGCACTTTTGTGGCTGGGTAGTATTTATCCTCTGCAGGTTTACAGGGACACACAATTCTCTTGGATTCCACAGTTATCGCCTAGGACAGGGACATTTTCTTAGCTCTCCTCAGACAACATTCTCTGCATCAGTGAGCCCCAGCCTACTGGAAGCTTGTTTGTTTATTTCCATTTCCAAGCTTTCGTTATGATTGTTTTTCAGTTACAGCTCCACAATGGTTTCCTTTTCTTCTGTTCCCTTTCGAAGAGGCACAGCTTTCTGCACAGTGGAAGTTCTGTGTCTGCCGATGCTGCTATTTTCCTTGATGAAAAGACAGATTTGCTCTGGGTTTATGTCTGGTTTTGTTTGAACCTGCTTGTTCACAGCAGATTCAAAAACACATTTAAAGTTTACAGCCTGCTGCCTTTCCTTGGCTGGGAGGAGGAGGAAGATGGAAGGGTACGTTGCATCTGATTTTTCCTGAAAACTTTCAGGCTCTATCTCCACAAAGGGCTCTTTGCAAGTGTTCCTCCACAGACAGCTGAGGCCAACAATGACGGTTTGAAGGTGGCCTTCTGTGGAGAACTGTGTGTAATTTTACAGTAACCTCTGCCATAAGCAAAATGAGCCATCACGCGCAGTACCAGCAAAGCAATTACAGGGATGAAGGCAGCCTTGGTGTCGGGGGGTGAGTTCCATGACTGGGATGAGTCCATGGGACGTTGTGCTGGGGAAGGAGTTCAGTCCCCTTCCTCTCCCATTAAGTCCTCCGTCCTGCTGACTCGCACAGCCCATGGCTTCTCTGAGGAGCAGGAGAGAAACCATGGGGCTGTCCTGGAAATGCCAGCAGGCACCGTACCAAACCAGGGAAACAGCAAGCACAAGGTTGTGGTGGGAAGGATGCAGGAAGGGAGTCAAGGTACCTTCAAATTACAGGGCAGTCTAGGCTCATGTCACAGCCACAGACTGGGAGACCAGTGCTGATAAACCTGGGTTTACTAGCGCTCATGTATAAAATAAAAATTCATACATAGTCAAAGGGGTCCCCAGGTGTCACCCCTCAGCACGCTGGCAGGGATGCAGAGTGCAGCTTTGGGGTGATGTCTGTATTGTGCTTTGTGAGAGTAAGCTGGGCCTCTTCTGAGACTTGGATACGGAGTACATACAAAGTATATTTCTGAGCGGGCTATTTTGAGGTGACAAGCCATGGTGCTCTCCTCAGAAGAGTTTATTATTATTGGTACCTTTACAGTCTTGCATTCTCTGTGCGCTTGAAAATAACAGCGAGTTCATGAATTAACTTTTAGGCAGCAAACACTCCAGCGAAAGCTTATAAATCTTCTTTTAGACAACAAAGGAGGCTGTGCAATAAGCAAGCAAACTGTAAAGTGCATTTGAAAGTCAACCTAATGGTGGATTTACAGACTTAAAGCACATCTTTTACTGTGCTTGTTTGAAACTTTAATTACACTCTTCATGCCCAGCAATCAGATGTGATACTGAACTAGAGAGCTCTATAAATCACATTATGCTGCATTTGGTGTCTTTGGACAATCACAGATTTACTGTCTTTCAGGAAGACAAAGCAGTTGAAGTGCTGCTGAGCTTTGTCAAATTAAACACGGAATTCTACAGAACGTGGTTAAGTAGGTTTCAGGCCGACAGAAGCAACCCCTCACGCCAAGGCAGCGCTCAGCTGGGCCATGTGGCCTGGCCCTGGGTGTGCCCCTGGCCTTCGTTGTTTTAATGACTGACACTTCTATTTATAGAGTGAATAGGGAGTTGCTTGGAAAGGAACATTTCTGAGTACGTTTCAGTGTACACAGATTTGAGTCACAAAGTCTGTTAACACACGGTTCCTGGTACTGGCCCTTTCCATTTTATCTCGAGATAAGAGTCTTTGCTCCACCTGCGGCAAAGCGGCTGCTGCCGCTGCTGCGCTCTGTGCTGTTCTCTCAGCCCAGGGCCGGAGGTGTAAGTGAGAAATTCCTCCTTGTCCCACTGTCACTCAACCTTAACCATTGTCAAACCACACTCGATTTTGCTTTCTGTGTTCAGTTTTTTTCCTAAGGTGACATCTGAACAGGCAGCGCTGCTCCCTAGTAGCAACGAGCTGGAAGCAAAACCATCAGCTGACAGGTACCATCTGTTACCGTCACAGGAGAATCACCCCGGATGGCTTGGAAGATGAGTGCCAGGGCACACACTTTTGGTTTGATGGTATAAAATGAGCCCCAGGCTGGTAATAATAATAAGTAAATGCTACTGGTGTTCAGCATCCTCTGTGAAACAGGATTGATGGTTGTACTCATTTGCTACAAGACATGCTCTATAATTGGTAATCTCAGCCCTGCATCCCAAGCTTAAATGGGCGTATATTAGTGCAGAAGTTGTGTTATTTGTTCCTGTTCTCTGGTCAAACTGAGCATTTTACCCTTCAGGAGTCCTGTCACCTTTCAGAGACTTGATTCACAAGAAGTGAATGTAACAGGAAGAAAATATATTTTAGCTGAGGATGCCTTAAGTGCCAGAGAAAATATTTCTGTGATGGTAAATGAGAGGGAATTAGGGACACATTGATACTATGGTAAAGACACAGGATCCTGCGGATGCGTGCTGACCTGCCGTGTGGGGTGGCAATGCCTTCTGCATCTTCTTGAAAACTGCTGTCCTTTGCAAAGGGTCAGTGCTCTGTGAGCGACTAGCCTGACTCCTTCTGGGTATTAAGGAGCTGCCACAGGCAATCACTGAAATGGGTCTGCAGATTGTGCTCATATTCAGATCATTTGTGCTCATCCACAGCTAAATGATAGGAAGCCACCAGCAGCTCCCATTTTAGACTGACCTGGGGACAGTGAGAACTTCCCATGTGCATTTGGGATCTCTCCATGCTTCCTTAGTGAAGGTGAAGCTAAACACTTGTCATGTTTTGGAAGAAACCTGAATTTGAATTTCAGTCTTTCAACATACATATTCCTTTTCGGACCCTGTGTCACCTGGGCATCCTTGGATGAGACATTTAACTATTCCAAGTCTTGTCCTCGCCGTCACTAAAAGGCAAGTGCTGCCCACCCTGTGGGAATGCCGTGTGAAGTGCTGACAGTCAGAATTAAGGAAAAGACATATTTTATAGAACTTTTGGAGATGGCTCATATAAGAATATAATCGAACCCTGACAACTTCCCATGGATTTTTCAGACAACTGCCGTGCACAGAAATATCTGGCAGGATAAAAATCACCTAAGTCCATAACCCTGATCTCAATAGTAACTGATGCAATGAGTAACTCACCACTTCTACGCTGAAGAACCCACCACCACATCACACCAGAGATGGGGGAGAGCCTGGACGTACCTCTCCCCTCCAACCACACCTGGCCAGATGCTGAGCCCCCCCTGCCAAAGGGCTGCCCCAGCTGCAGCTCGTCCCTGCCATGGACGGGTGGCTGCCCTCGCCTGCTGCTGCCACAACGGGATCATCAGGCACAAACCAGGACCACGATTTCACCAAGAAAACGCCACTGACCATTTCAATTGTTCTGGTCCCAGGCACAGGCTCACATCGACAAGGCAATGCTGCCCTCTGTGATGTGTTCTGCCTCTTGCTCACGCGTGACTGTGTGCGCAGAACCAGCTTCTCCCATCGCAGCGGGGGGTTTGAATTACCCTCAGTCAAATGGCAGGGGACAAAGCGAGCAAGCAAGCTGAGCACCTTCCCTTCCTAATGAGCTTTAGAGACTTAGAGAAGGCGTTTGGCATTCGGTAAGGACAATGTAATCTACTGTGAGTTATCATAATTAGTCCTTCAAATCCTAATCTTTATTCAGGGTTTCTTTCACTATACAAATCAGGTATTAACATTTAAATAAAAATCAATATATTGACCCTGTGGTTTTGTATTAGTAGCATCCAACTTCATGGATTAAAACTGGATGAAACAGATTTTAATATCAGTTTAGAAGAAAGCTTTACTCTTTATTTTGGTGTATTACCTTATTGATGAGTTCAATATGGAAATTTCAAGGCAATCACAAGTCCAATGTAATCATTCTGTATAAAACCATATGAGAAATATCTTTTGCAATGAAAATACACTAACAACGTATTATCTCCACGTGCCCATTTTAAAAAAAGAAATTATAGAATTAACAGGAAATAAAGATTATTCCTTATTCATATTAGGCCTGACTCCAATGCTGGTAATCAGATTGTTAAATAGTTCACAAATGCTTTGCTTGTACTCTGTGGAAGTGCTCACGTAGGCAAATACTGCTGGGCCCTGGCAAAAGTGAGAGAATCTGGGCTTCTCTGATTCAAAGGTTTATTATTAACAAAACCCTCAGTTGCCCAAAACCCAGAAATGGTTTCAACTGAACAGTCACACCACTAGCTGGAGAAAAGCACACACGTCATAAAGGAGGGGAATGAAAAAGCTTATTGGCGTGTTGATACACAGCTGATAAGGAGACAAAAGCCTGCCTAAAAAAAACCCCAAACAGTTGAGTTTTAGTCAAAGTCAGAAGCAGCATCTGGTCTCTTTTCTCTCCCAACGTCAAGAAGTTTGCAACGATGCTGAAGATATTTGCAATTCTAGCCATCCTTACAGGTAAGAATAATAAATATTGAAATAGCACTGGAATAAAGGAGCTTGTTGAAATAAGAGAGCAGGTGAGCCTGACTGGCAAACTAGGAGAATATTTATTTCAGGACGGAATGAAAATCATGGCTATGATGCTATGCCATTTTGTGGAAATCAGCAAGCTGACCACTGACTGGTCTGAGTTTTTTGCTTAAGAATAGAATTTTAGCTTTGGTAAATAAATGCTTTGCTCTCAAGCCAGGAAGAGGCGAAGAGCTCCCGCGTCGAGTGTTAGGGGCTTTCAAGTATTTCAAGGTTGGGTTTTCTTAGGTTCAGCTTTTGTCTCCCCTTGATAACAGCCCTGGGAAATGCTGCCTCCATCCCACCCCACCAAAAAATGTTTAGGGATGCTTAACTTTAAGCATGCAAATAATCCTTTGGATTTCCCTGAAGTTAAGTGAGGGCATAATATTGTGTGGAATCTAGGAATTATATGGTATATGAAAGACTATATATTATTCATGTTTCAAGGACATTTCATTGTGCTACGCTTTATTTTTAATATATACAGAAGCAGAAGCAGACATTTTTAGTCTAAAGCTCGAGTGAGGTGAAACAGCCTCTGTATCCAGTAAAGAAAATGGAAGTTAGTTTCCACATTTTCTTTTCATGATGGAATTATCTGGTTCGGATGCCAGAGAAATATTTTTAAATAATTGCTCCTGGTGTTTCAATGTTCTCTCTCTCATACACACATCAACCCCATAGATTTTTGCCTTAGCAATGGAAAGTAATTCAGTGTTAGCACCAATACTTTTCGAAACAATGTCCTCTCATTTTAAAGTTGTGGATTTAAGACTAGCAGTGTGTCCACATTGATGGGGGTTTCTGCGGTGGCTTGGTAAAGACCAGCGAACTTGGATTTACTTCGTGAGTGTTAAAACTGCACGGGACTTGAGCAGAAGTGGGCGATTCCCAATTAACCACAATGACTTCCTCTGTAGCAAGAAACCTGTCTTATTGTAATATTGATGAGTAAAATACACGGATCAACTATTTTTAACAAGTTATGGTCCTGTTCAGACTAGCTTTGTTCACCGAGTTACTTCTTACTCATGTGTTTTTTTTTCAGTGCTGTATGTGTGAAATAGGATTACGAGTCTGAAATCGCAAACAGTGAACTAAATGCAAAGCAAAGCTCCCATTAACTTCCGTGATGAGAGAAAGGGCTGCTCAGCTCCAGGTCGCTCCATTTGCAGCCAAGAGCTCCATCTTACAATTAGTGATGGCTCTAAACAGCCTCACTGGACAATGGCAGTTTGATAGGTTTTGCCTTTTTAATTTTACTAGAGCCAAGCCTATTTCAACTGAATCTATTTCTTCAAAATATACAGCTTCATGGAAACTAGAATGCTTTGTGGAGCTGCTTATGCTAAAATTAATTTATTCTGGAAGACCTTGTAACAGCCATGCTCTGTGGCACTCCTGACTCCACAAACAGAGAATGATAAGGGAAATACGTGGAGCAGATGACTGAAATTGGATGTTTTCCGTAGAATGACATTGTGTTGCAAGATTGCAGCTTTAATCCTGCAAAGAGCAGAAAATAAATACATGTAAACCTGGAAGTATTATTGTGGCAAGAAACTATCATCCCCTGGCCAACTCTTAATTCTTAGAGCTGGGAACAGTGAACTGAGATATCTATAATAATATTACATGGCTTTTGTATTAGATCTCAGGAGTCAGCTCCTGCGAGCTGACAGGACAAGCAGGACTTGCAGCCAGCACTGGGATCCCATCTTTCCCCAAGGCAGGTTTGACACATTTAGGTCAGTCTCCAGCCACCCCTGTGAGACTTCACATATAATGTACATCTTGCTGTAGTTTGAACCTGCTAGTTCTCATCCTCGCCACTGCCAACATGGAAAGTAGATTATGCCCGTCTTCCTGGCAGTGAGATTTTATTATTGAAGCCAACAAACAAGGAAAAGAGACCCTGAAGAGTTCAAACAGGTTTGCATATTGTATCAACTGATGAATCTGCAATATTTACGTGGTTAAAAATGCCAAAATAGATTATATTTCCTTTTTAAACATGGTTTTCTCTCATAGGGCTGATAATTTGAACAAAGTACTCTTTTGATATTAGTGGAGGTTCTGCTTAAACTCTCAAAAGCAGCACCCAAAAATAAGATGCACAGATATTTCACTGAGAAGAATATTTTGTATTTTTTGCCTCTATCATTCATACATGCAATAAGCCCACATGAATATTATTGTTATAACAACATGAAGTTCCGACCTTGCCTATTTTGCGTAAAAAGCTCTGAAAGACTTATGTTTTCCTTTACATTAAAAATAAAACTGTTCTCCTTCAGAATCTTTAGACAGTAGCTTTAAAGCTGGACTCAATCATTTAGCAAAACCCTGAAATGCAGACTTATTTTTCTGACAGCTCTGACTTTGTTGCTGTAGGTCACCACTGCCAGTAACTTATATGGAGGACAGAAACAGATAAATACTGTAAGATGGTGCTCGATTCCTTTCATTAATATGGCTGTGTAGCCAAGCTTGACTGGAACATTATGGGAAAGGCCTCACAAGTTATGTTTGCTCTCTTTCTGCTTTGAGGAAAACAGAAAGGGTTGATCAAGTTATCACCGAATTTCTCCCAAACTACATAATAAAAGCATTTCCAAAAAGCTTAGTTTGACATCTCCATTGTAAAAGCATTGGAAAAGAACAGTTTCAAGCCCTAATAAACCAAAACAAAAGCAAAGTAATTAGCAAATGAAAAACAGAGGAAGGTTGCTGGGCTCCAGCCTGGGGAAACCTGACAGTGCTACTGAGTCCAAGACAGAGCTAAGAATGTAAAATGAGACAACATTGTAAGAGATGGTGACCCACAGGAGAGAAAATCAGACATCTAAAGGAAGAACAGCAAAAAGAAAAGGGCAAGAAGGGTGTAAAAGCGGGCTAGAGACAGCTGTGAATGCAAGTGCAAGGTGCAGGAGAGCATGGCGAGTGTACAAGAAAGGTTCGGTTTAGTCACAGGCTCCTGGTGAGAAGACAAGTCTCTGCAGGTGAGAACAAGTATGTTTTTACAAACTCTGCCTTTTCAGAATATTATCCATTGTAAGGGCACAGGTATTCTGGGGGATTTATTTGCTTGTTAGCTTTTACCCACTCCCAGCTCGTTATCACTAAAGTTTCCCCACAAAGCCCACGGGAAGCTGTAGTGAAAGGAGAATGATGAGACATGTTCGACGGGTTCTGTGATGACGCAGGGAGCAAAGCTCCCGTGGCTCCCAGGGCTGCCCCGGCTGATCTCTCCTTTCCACACTTACTGCCCACAGGCCACGTCAGCGGTGTGGTGGTGACCGTCCCTGAGAAGATAGTGAATGTCGCCACAGGTGGAAACGCAACCCTTCTCTGTACATACACCAGTTCTGGAGCGCTGGGAAATTTCTTTATTCAGTGGAGCTTTTACAGTGCCAAAGAGAGCCAGCTGCATACCGTAAGATATTTATTTATTATTAATATGAAGTTATATTTAAGATATCCTTAAGTGCTCAAAGAATCTTGTTACGTTTGATAGTGTTATCCTCACTATAGACCAGGAAGGCAGGGAATGTTGGTGTTCCCACACGAAAGACCAGGTTGCAATGAAATTTAAGGGCAGATGCACAAAGTTATCTAGGCTCCTAATTCCTACTGGCATGCCTGAACTCCTTTAGAAACATAGGTGCAAAAGCGATTCAGATGCTCCAATGATGCTCCAAGTCACACAGGGAATGTGAAGCAGAGCAACAACCAGGTATCCAAAAATCACACAAGTGCCCCAGCCCCTGGATCATCTATCTCCCTGTTCTCTTGGCTGGCAGATATTCCTGCCCCTGTGAAGGCTGTGCTTCTGGAGAGACGCCCTTGCCATGTGTCCCCCGTTTAAGGGTCAAACAAGAGCTCCTTGACTCAGCCACTATTGTTGCTATCAGGCAGCTCAGCAAGAGGAGCGATGCACAACAAGTGGGCCGTAAGCATTTTGGCACGACTCTGTAGAAATTTGTCATAGCAGGAAATCTACCCCAGCCAACTTGTGTTGGTATTTCACGGCATCCCACAGGTACCTTTGTGGCAGCAGAACAATTACAGATCAAAGGCAAATACTCCCTGCCCCTCCTGAGACCCTGAGAGGCAGCAGAGCCAAACTGGGTTTCTCTGCAAGGGTACAACGAGACCGCGTGGTAGGTTGGGGTGTCAGCACACAGACAGCGTCAGGACTGTGCAGGACACCAAGTACTAGACAGCTACAACTACTGCCCGAGCTCTTCATGTGGCTGCAAAGACCTTGCAGAGCAGCCTGGTCTCCCTGCAAGGGTCAGGGATGGGATGTGTAACTGCCTGTACGTACTCACGCTGCTGCCCAGACTTCAAGAGCTACCCCTTAATCTGTTTTTTGGTGGGGAAGTGAATCCATGAACCTCACACCCAGCATAACATGCAGGGCATGAGCTGCCATCAGCTCAGCCCTGACAGGTGCTGAGCAATCAGCAACACCTTCCTTTGTAAGAAGAAATGCTGATTAGAGGTGTTACTGCATTCTTGAAGATGACTGTGATTTTTTTTCCATGCCCTGGTTTGGGGCTTGTGCCTATTAGACAATCAGTCCCTTTTCTCTCCCATCATTTTTATCCTGTTGCTAACATTTTTCTTCAAAAAATTCAAGCCTTCTGCTCGGTGTTACACCAGTTGACATAAAGATAGCTGACTTAGAAGAGTGTCAATTCCACATTGATAATATTCCTGTCATGTTCACTGATTTCCTAGTAGTATTATGTTAGGAGGTTTGCCATTGCTGATAGAGTCATACTTTCTATTTTGTTCACCAATTATAGCAGAATCAGACTGTCTATCATTTGCAGGAGGTACAGTATGTGACGTATTTGGCATTGAACAGCGATAGCTAGTGTGTAAGAAATTGCAGTTTAACATAGGACAATGGCTCACCCTCCTGCGGTGTATTACACAGCCACAGAGGAAGACTGTACCGGTGTTAAATACAAACACTGTGCCCATCCCAAATTCTGACTCCAGCTGAATGCCAGACCGACACACACACACCTTGCCTGACTAATTGTATCAATACTTGTTACTCATCATTTGCTTTTTTCAAGTCAAAAGTAGTTTATTAAATGAAGAATTATTCATGAGAAGGTACTACGTGCAGGTTTCCTAAGTGAGTTGTATATAGTACAATATATTATAATTTTAATCCAGTACCTTACATCACAAATTTTAATCACTTGTTCGGGTGGGAAGTACAGCACTGGGATAGGATGGAGCTTATCTTCTCTGGATTCTGTTAGAGTCTCTCTGTTCTACTTGCGCTAAATTTTCCATGTTGCAAGACAATACATGCAATACATGTTCTGGTCACAACCAAGAGCAATAAGCAGATTGTAGCTGAAAGTATTTTAGAGGGAGAATCAGACAGTTTTGAGAGATTCAGGAGGGGAAAACCATTTATATAAACTGTGACCAATGATGGGAAAACACTCCCTGCGGATTATGATAATAAAATACTGTGGGTGATTCAGAATATTCTCAAGAAGAACTGGTATGAGGCTACCAAATGTCAGGGAAACCTTATGGATCAATCCCTTCAGCGCTCAGCCCCAATTCCTTTGGCTCCCAGCACTGGCACTGGGAAAGCCGTGTGCCTGTGAGGGCTGGAGCAAACGCTACTGAGAAAAAATGCAGCTGTTTTGCCCCACGTCTGAAACTAATTTCACAGTAAATTCACTTTTACACTGCAACACACATACATTTGCAATGGATGATTTGCATTTTCAGTAAATAACGTCGGTTCAGCCTAAAGAGGCCATGGGTTGGTGCCCGGTCCTGTTCTCCCCGAGCACAAGTGACACTGGGCTGGCTCCTCTATGGGGCCAGAGATGAGCACCCCTCACAGCCACTGTGTGCCCGGGGGCTGCGTGTGTGGGAAGAGCTGCAGGACAGGGCTTTACTCTTTCTAAAATGCATGTAACAATCCATTCCGTGCTGTATTACTTGGCCCTGTATCCTTTTGACCACAACATGGCAATTCCTTACCATTTGGAACCTATTCACAATAAAATTAACCGTGTTAATGCAAAGAACTAGGAATAAAGGCCTGTGACTGCTTGTGGAAAATACGGTTTAAGAAATTACACAACAGAGCTGAACATGAAATTGGATTTTCAATCTCCCTCTGAACCCACAGCAATACAAGGTTGCAATTTCTATTTCAGGCTGGTGACTTTTCTGAGCTTGAGAAAGGACAGAGTGCCTGAAAGCATGTGTGTTGTTCTCCTACTCGTTAAACAAAAAATAACCTCTCTTTCTACAAACCTGGCTTTGCCCTGTTTGCCTGGCATGTAGCTGAAGTTTCACATTTCATTCCAAGTAGGAGATACATGCATGGCAATGGAGGAGACTTCCAGCTTTGGCTTTCATTGTTTAGATGCAGTAACTTCAAAATGCAAGTCAAAAATATATTTAACATGCTGGTAAGATGATAAAAGCAACTGAATCAGACTGGCACTATACCTTATTGAATACCAGAACAGTAGCTTGCACTTTAAGTGGGATAAAATTATTTAATGTTATGAGATATTTAGATTCTTCTAAAATGTCCAAAATCAATGAACAAACAAACAAGCAAATGCTTCCTTATAAACAGCACATATTGTCCCTGCAAAAGTTTGTTGAAAAATCCTGGCTTCATTAAAAATTTGCCAGTTTTTTCTGTAACTAAATGGATAACATTTTCAACTTGATTTTTTAAAGTACAAAATTTCTGACAAATACTTTGAAGATAAGAGACTTCTAATTAAAAAAAAAAGGGCAGAAAATACATCTTCTTATCCCACTGCTACAATTTTAAATATTGCTGACATCTTAGTAAACATTAGCTGTCTTGATGACCCTGTTATTCACATGGCTGATATATTCACAATAATAAGATTAAGCAGGGAGGATGTTCTCCATAACAACTATGAGGTAAAAAAAAATCTTGATTCTGATAAATAAAATTTACTTACATAATAGTGAATATGACCCTTTCTCTCTACAGTGGCAGCAAGTGACAGAGCAAACTGTAGAATGACAGAATTAAGGGAATTTTATGTCATTAAGATGCCTTTGACTAGAAGCATTAATGAATGTGAGCTTTAAATTACTAGATTTGAGGACATAATATATAAGAGGCACAGAGGCCATAGGTACTCCTTTTAAAAAGAATGTCAGTATTTTTCACTGCCACTTACGTTACAGATTTTGCAGTGTTTTGAGATATGTAAGGTCAGGTACCGTCCTGTCTGGTGTGAAATCAGTCAGATCAGGATCAGGACTAGTGCCGGTGTTAATTTAATGCCCCAGAGTATTCAGCAGCAGATTTTACCTTGCCTCAAAGCGAGGCAGGGCTGCCGTTATTTTGCAGCCCTGACACAGATCTGCCTCCCCGCGCTGGTTTTGTGGAGGTGACCAGTATCTTTTGGTGTTTGTTCTGGTGTTTTCATGCCCACCTTACACAACACTGGTGCAGGTGCTCGACAGTTCAAAGTCACGGCAGTTACAGCGGGGAGGATGCAATACCACAAACAGGATGAAAAGGGAGGCAGCGAACAGCGGAATGGCAGGTGTGCGTGGTGCTGCTTTGAAGACAGCGCAGCTATATATAGTGTGTGAATATAGATCTTTTTACTAATTGGAGCCTAACTCTGCTCTTTTCCTGAGAAGTTTCTCCAGGGGAAGTAATTCCCCTCATTTGAACTAAATAATGTAAATATCAACTCAGGGAAAATAGGATGCCATATATATTTTTAACTTTTTCTTCTTGCCATTTATCCCTTAGCAACATGTCTTTTTAATGATAGATTTAATTTTTAAATAATAACACCTAGCCAAGGATCTTGAGAACTTTCCAATACTGAACTATCTGTATTTTCCATGCAGACAAACTAAGGCAAACACTACTTATTCAGCTTACCCAGGATAAGAGAGTACATCGCAGCCTGGCCTAGTTCATAAGGTGAAGTCTCAGCTCCTGCTAAGATCTACATCTGTACTTCATTTCATGCTCTGAGTCACTCAGCTGGCCTCGCTGTAAAGAATATAAGTAAATGTTTGAAAGATTGAAGCCTGCTGTTGACTCTGCACAGGCGAGGCTACAGCCTCGCAAAGCTAAATACAGCTCCTCAGCCTAACTAGGGCCACACCTTGAGTCTGCAGCCCAGGGCACCCACAGTTAAGTAAGGGAAACTATCAGAGACACCACCTGGCTACCTAAAATATGCCCAGGACAGAACCCTTGATTGAAATCTTAAATTCACTAGGAGAGTAAAGGGCATGAGTGACTCTTACTTGTGAGAGAAACTGAGTTATTGATAGACTTTTCATGCAAATATCATCTAAAAAAAGCCAAGCTTGAAATACTTGCCAACAGTGACATTGACACTGCTTTGGTAAAACTACTGATGGGAAGCTGAGAGGGAAAGTGTGTTAGCAGCAGGTAACAGCAAGAATATCTTCCATTTATTCCATATATTGGCTTTCACCCTGCCAGAGCCCTGTATTTTCCTCATACCTGTACTACCAAGAGAGCACCACTTAGTGGCTTGGGGCAAGGAGGGTTTCACTCACTGCAAACCGCAAAGAAGAGGAAGGTGGCACTGTTCCCACACAAGAAGTCCAGCGATGTCCTCATACGCAGGCACACGGGCCTGATGAGCAACTTTGCAAAACCTTCACAGGAGTGAGCACACTTGTGTCATGGTGTTGAGGAACAGGGGACAGGGTGGTGGAGCCCGAGGAAGGAAAGATATGCAAGAAGAGCGATTGGAGCACACCTGTGTCTGCTACTGTCACTCTGAAAGCCTGAATTCAGATTAGCAGCAGTCGCAGAGCCAGCACAGCTCTGCTGCCCGGCACAAAGCAAGGCACGGGCACTGCGCTACCACGGGAGCGCCAGGAGCCAGCCAGCCCTGCAAGTGTGGCCTCCCCATAAAAACTACTGAAAGAACAAATTCCTGCCCATGTAGCAGGAGCAGTTCCTGAGACTCCATCACAGGCTTTCAGCCCCAGACAACCGAGATCATGGGCTACAGAGGCCGCGAGTGCTGCAGGGACACGGGCTGGGGGGCAGAGCAGTCCACTCCAGCCCACAAGCCAAGATCAGCCTGTGCAAAGGGCCTTTCCAAAACATAGGCATTTCTTTTTGCCTAGATGTGATTTTTTAAAATTAAGCCTTATCTAGTACTTAGGTGACTGAGCACGCACTTAAAAGGAATAACTTCATGGACAGCAGAGGCAACACTCCAATGCAGAGGAGCGGAGAGCCTGTTGTCATGTCACTGCAGTCACGGTGACTCACGGGGTGTCACTGGGATTCCCATGGACTGCCTGGGGTTATTTCTGGCACTGCAGTGACATTCTGAAGAGAGAAGATAAAATAAACCGATACACTGACGCAGACAATCGTGAGAACACATGGCAAAGTGGAGAAAAGTAGAACATGATTGGGTTGTAACTAGGGTGTGTGGAGCAAACAATAGACTTCAATCTCAGCTTGCCTAATTTTAGGTAAAATTTAGAAATAAGGTTATATTGCATCTCGCTGTTGACAAAGGCTTGATATATCTGCCAAATCCGCTGAATATGAGGCATTCTGCCCTTGTGAACAGCACTGATGGTATGGATGGGGAGCTGCACGGAGAACAGGCTCTTTGATTTTGGGGGAACATTTAAAGTCTCATTTAACTCTCAGATCAGCACATTTTTACCCAAATACAGAGTTCCCTGTGTCACGATATTCTGAGTATGGATGACAAGTCAGTCAGTCATTGTCAAAAGATGGTGTATGTGACAGATGCACGGGGAAGATGTAGCTGGAGATACAAGGTAAGAAAAACATCACCACAATTTTAAGGGAGCTAAATAGCTTCTACTAGATTTATGCTACTGTGAGACCTGTACTCATATTCTGGATGAAAACCTTCAAACCAGCACAGGACTGAGACAAGCAGAATCAGATGCGTAATTCAGAAGTTTCAACTCACCTTATTTTTATTGAATTTTTCTCTATCAAAATTATTTTGGATGTAGCTGTTATTTTTTTCCCACAGCTATTCTAGGTAGCTGAAGTAGCACCTTCTACCCAAAGGGCATCTGAAGGTCATGTCCACACACCAGGAGCCTCTGGGCTGAAACGTGAGCAAGTCTGGATAGCTCAAATTTGGGACTACAGATTTACATAGCAAAGAAAAAAAAATAATCCTGGATCTTTTTAGAATATAGCACCATTTTGAGGTGTGATGGATACACAGGGACCCTAAGCTGCCTGCTGAACTGGCTTCGTCTCAGCTGGCGGCTCAACAGCCCAGCCATAATCCATTCACAGCTCTCTGACTGCAGTGGGATTAAGTCTCACCATGAAGTATAGGGTACAACCTGGTGTAAATTGAGGTCTAATAATAACTGCTGAGGAGCAGCTGCACCAAATGCACTGAGAAAACATGTTTGTTGATGCACTGTAGAAATTATTTACTATTATTTACTATTATTTACTATTTACTATTTACTGTTCCTTGGAAGTATTTTGCACCAGTTAATGTTGCTAAATGATTAATCCTTTAAAGGCTTCTGACTCCAACCCTTTTTTCTTCTACCAAGGAGCAATTGTGACAAGATGTTTCTAGTCATTATTAACATCCTCAATTACCCATGCAAAAATCCCAGTAATGCAGGACACAATATCCTCACTACAGTCTGGCAGATCAGGGTTCTGGCAAAATCTGTGGAAAACTGGGGATGAAAAACGACATTTGGGGCCAGACTCAGCCACATGACACATGTCAAAGAAACCAATGCACGTGTGAGCATTTGCTTTCTCATCTAGCTGAGTTCTGAATCGGGGCCTTGGGCTTTAATTAACACTTTGAGCGCACAGCATTTGTTCTCTAATTAGATGGCAAGATGCTTAAGGGAGTGAGGAACACTTTTTTCCCTTGTTATTTTATAAATTCTGTCTGTACTCAGAATTTAAAAAGAGATCATGATCTCAAAGCAGTAAGGTTGTTAATATCCTCCTTTGCATTTATCAGTGAGAAAGAGACTTTAATTGTTCTTTTTCTAGTAGCTTGAAAAAACATCAAACAGAAAATGGCTAAACAACCCAGTGATGGGGTGCTGTGAATTCCTGAGCTCTACAGCGCTCCTGGCAAAGCCTGTGAATCAGACGCTGAATCCAGCAGCCTAGAGAAACGTCACTGAACAGGATGCTATAGCTTTGCATCTGCTGGTGGGGGCAAGTGAGAAGGGGCTGGGGGAGGGAAGACAGGTACTGGAGAGGAAATCATGTCCTGACACTGCCCCCTCAGTCAGTAAATTAAGGCTACTGTAAGGATTAAGTGGGACATTTTGTAACACATCTTCAAGTACATGTTGTCTTACAATTTTGATATCCAGACTTACCAAGCATGTACAGCAATGTGAGGCAATGACACCAGGAGATGGGTGGTAGGAGGAATATTGACCTGGAAATTACTGAGTTCATCCAAAGACTTTTGAAAGACACATATTTATGCAAATTCTAGTACGTATTT
This sequence comes from Streptopelia decaocto, assembly GCF_964273445.1. Taxonomy (NCBI): domain Eukaryota; kingdom Metazoa; phylum Chordata; class Aves; order Columbiformes; family Columbidae; genus Streptopelia; species Streptopelia decaocto. The sequence continues at coordinate 5,913,578 of NC_138665.1, forward strand.
GTCCTGCTCCAAGAAGAGAGGAAGCAGATGGAGGCGTGTTTCTTCTAATTTACTGCCTGCTTTTTCACACATACCCTCCACTCCCTAAGGAAGATGATCTTTCTATAGAAGCTGTATAAAGAGAACCTGAAGGTGGGTTCCTCACTCTCTGCCAAACATCTGGCAGCCTTTGAAAATCTCAACTCAGCACCAGCTTTGCCAACTGCTTCCTCTTCAGGCAAATGTTTTCCTCACTATCACACTGGAAGAGGAGCAGCCTTCCCACAATTCAGGCAGAAGGAGAAGAAAAGGAGATGTGATTTCATGTACCAGATCCTTCAGAACTGTGGACACAAATTATTTTGTCTCCAGCATCTAGAGTGCATTGAGATTATCGAGATTTTCTTCCAAATGAGTATGATCATTCCAAATTCCCTGTTCTGTTTGTAACCCAGCTCCCCCGAACAGGTACACAAATAATTGACTCGACTGCCTTGGAAGTGTATGAGCCCAAATCCTTTTCTTGGTTGCAGCAGAAATGGTGACTGTGGAAATGCCAAGCAACTATAGCACGGCCTTAGACGAGCAGGATGGCTGCTGGCGCCTCCGGCTTTAGGCGCTGCCTGCCCCGTGGGCCGAACAACCAGCTGCACCCAAGCCTTTCTACGGTCAGGCAGGCATTTTCTTGGCAATTCAGCTGTTTTGCAGAAACTGTTTTTTCATATCGTGGAGTTACAAGGGACAACATTTTTAGGAGTGATAATCTCCGCTCTTGTTTCTATCAGTTGTTTGATTAGTCATCCCAAGCAGCTGCTCCCATGAAATGTGAAAAGGCACCATTATATAAAAACTTGCATGAGCAACTAGCTGGTAATAAGAAGTAGCGTCCATTACCGCATCCTCAATATTGTTTTTACAGTGGTAAATCATCGACTTCACTAGAGCTGCTCATTATTTTCTTGAGGACATAAAAAGCAGATTTTTTTCAAGAGAAGCATAACAGATTTCTTTCATAGTTTTTTACATTCAAGATGTTGCACTTTAAATATATTTCTCACATCAAATTAAAAAGGCTTGCAGGAAAAGTCTACCACTGACTACATTTACAGTTTTCCCATACAGACATTTTAGGTAAAATGGAAAGAAATGTCAATGAGATGTGTGTCTGTAGGAGGGAACATTAACTGTCAGTTGCCCAAAAAGAAAAAGACTTCTATATCTTCAACAGAAAACAAGTTTTTTACTTTTGAAATGGATCAGCAACATTTTTGCAAAGATTTTCATTTCAGCTTTTTGAAAGGCACAAACATGAGCTTTTCAAGGACAGCATAAAACCACTTTGAACAAGGGTTTAAAATCTCCATTTTGAGTGTATTGTTTAAAATGGGTTATGAATTCACTGTCAATTAACTGAAACATGTTCCTCCTAAATGAAATTTCCTGTGTACACAATTCAGTCATACCTTTGGGACAAGATATACACTCAGTAATTAATCACAACATTACTCAGCCTTTTTGGTGTTTACCACCTTCCTTCAGGCAATAAACTCCAGAGTTAGTGAGATAAGCATCATAGAGGAGCAGGAGAACAGGGAACGGGCAGAAGCCTGCAGAGGAACTGAACACATTTCCTTAAGGTGTTCCACTGCCTTTATGTTCATAGTTGAAATAATAAATCAAAAACAACAAACAAACAGAAAGATTCTGTTTAAATCCATGAAGGAAACCAATATCCTTTGCTGTGTTAACACCTGCCTCAGCTTTAACAGTGTACACAAAATGTTTTCTCTGCATGCATTCAGACAGGATGAGAGAACACGGGGGATTAATTTTTCAGTGTATTGTATAAGGGCTTAGATACATAATTCACCCTGACTTCAGATCAAATATACCGAGTTGCGCTTTTTCCTCTACAGTGTTCACTGGCATGCCCTGAATGCATTGAAGACTGGTAGTGCCAGTCCTGTTCCCAGGAGCATGTGCTATAGCTGGGCTGGCACTCACTGGGTAGCTTCTGCTACTGTTTACTCTCACATAAAGCCCAGATCACTCTGGATAGAATTTAGCCCCTTTTTTTCAGTAATCAGGCCTTTTAGTAGGATATAATGGGCCTGCTTCTTGTCCCATACTGCTGCAAGTCACACATTACCTCACTGAAGTCATAGTACAACTTAGTTTCACATTAGTGTGATGAGCTGATGGAAGCCCTTTCTCTACTTCACTCAAACAGATGCAATCGATGGTGACGAGATGCAAATCCAGCCCATCACTGCTGAGATCTATACAGGAACATCGGCTTAAGAGGAGCCTGAAGTTAGAAGTCACAGTTCTTGTAACTTCAGACTCTTGCAAGGAACAGTGTATAACACTCTGTTATTACTCATACTCAGATAAATGTATAAGGAGACAAGTGTGGCCAGTATGGTTTTGTAATTACAGACAGAGCAGTTTTTTTTACGAGAGGTTTGCTTATATCAAACTCCCTATTTCAAACACTCTCTGTCCTTGGGGAATATGAGAGTGTGCATCCAGACTCTAGTTTTGCAATACAGGTCCATCTCTAGACATTTGCAAAGCATAAAATCAGTTTTCAAACTGATGGCATTGCATGCAGCAATGGAAACGGGAGAGCCCACGCAGCCATTCCACAGACTTTGGAGCCCAGTCTGCTCCTGTGCTGGACCTCCAGACTTTGGAGCCCAGTCTGCTCCTGTGCCACCACCTCCTCACTGCAGCACCAGTTCCGCACACCTGGAAAATGCGGCAGTGTAGCTGTGCTATGCAGAGCCCTGTGTCCATTGTACCAGGTATTTGTAATCCTGGGGCAGGGAGAGATAAAGTCTGGAGGTAAAATTGCACTTGAGCTGAGGCCAAGCTGCAGTACCGGAGCTGCTGGTGCTGTGCAGCCTGGGTTCTGACCTTCATTTCAGAGCCTTATCATTGCACAAAGCAGCTGTGCTCTGGCAGTTTTGGGGTGTAGATTGCCTTAAGCTAATAAAGGCTTTCAGATAACATTGCTTAAAGACTTCAGTCAACACTGTATCAGGGTGGACAAACAGAAGTAAGAATCAATATTCTTAATTCAAAATGCAATCAGTTGATCTGTAAAGTAAAGCATATTATACGTCTTGCCTGGGGATCTGCAGCATACCTAAACACAGGGAACTTTGACCAAAAGGAGGTTTTGATACTAGTCAAGTGTGAATGCCATTTCATGGGAGTTTGTGGAGCTTTATCCTACAAGCATTCTCCAGCTGTTCCCATTAAAAAACATGCTGTCAGTCCTGCTTCAATAAATACATTCACACTGCTGATTCTGGAATACTGTCAGTAGGAATGATGTTAGATATATTTGGCTCCCAACCTGTAATTCTATATGGTTACCTCTCATGTGTTTAAAAAAAAGGACTGAGTATGCTGGAACTGGTCTCTTTGCCTAAACAATGGAGTTCGTGCACGTAGACAATGGGGAACATGCTGCCTACCCCAAATATAGTACTATCACTTTTACACAACACTATCATTAACATCTGGGAAAAATAATTAATGTTCCATAGTTTTCCACATTAGCTTTGCTCTTTCCGATCTTGGTTTCACAGCAGACCTAGACTGGACAGAGTGTACTCCTTGAGAACTGTTATATTTACCCCAGAGCAGATGAGATGCTGCAGTTCCGAAGCAGACCCAAGGCCCCAGTCTCAGACTAGCAACCAGGCTGCACAGGGAGCACAGCTCTACCTCTCCTTTCCGCCAACAGACAACAGGTTTGGGCTTATAAGCTTCCGAGGTTAATTCTACTCCCACAGCGCTGTTAAGTACAACTGATGCTGCTGAAATCAGAGAAACCAGTCAACATTAAACAGCAAATTTTTATGTGGGAGGAAATGCTGCATTCCTTAGAGACATTTACTATATCTATAATTCTGCAAAACTTTTTTTACTGTTTAGTGAAAGGGGAATTTCTTGATTCCAAGTAAGTGAATCCAAGCACTGAATCCAACTGCTTGACTTCCACCTATGGAATAAACTCAAAACCACACGATAGTCCCTGACACTGGCTCTGACCCTGATTACACAAGCAAGGAGAACAGCATAGTTGCTCTCATTGAAAGCGTGATGATTCTGCTGGTGTTCTTGTATTGCATTTTTATTGCTTCCAAATTTACTGCCAACAGATCAGGCGCCTTGTTGGCTTAAACCTATGTCTTGTGGATTCATTTAAATTCTCTGTTTGTTAGCTTCTATATTTGGAAAGCTCTGCAGCCATCCACTTTTTGCAATGACATGTCCATTCTTGTCACAATCTTCTACTGAGCCGCCTATTAATAATGTCACAAACTATTAGTGCTTCAATTAGTATCACTATTCATTGTGTATGACAGCGTTTTTTCACAGAATTGTCATTTAGTAGTCAATGGTCTCACTTTTGTTTTTGCAAACGCATCAGTCTGTGACTGGAGTATCCACAAAGAACTAGCTACTGTCCATCTACACAATTAAAAAATCCCATTTCTGAAAAGCTTGTCTGTTACAAACCACTAAAAATATATATTCAAATGTACCATGTTCTCAACTCTGCTTTCTCGGGGGAGGGGGCCAGAAAAAGGGTGACATTGCTTGGCTTAATCACAAATCAACTATATTCCAACTATCAAACAAAGCGCCAGGAAGATCTCATGTTATTAAACTAAAAATTGATTCTTTATCACAGATCTATTATTATTCAGAAGGCCAATCTTACTCCTATGGAGAGTTTAAGAACAGGATAACAGCTGCAACAAGTCCAGGGAACGCATCAATAACAATCTCCAACATGCAGCCCTCAGACACCGGCTCCTACACCTGTGAAGTTTTCAGCCCACAGGGTGACGCGGGACAGAGTCAAAAATCTGTGATTGTCAATGTGCTCGGTAAGCGCCTTTCCTCTCTATCACTGCATTGTGGTTTTCTTCCCTTATTATGAAACATTGAATTCACAGCTGAAAATACGCAGGACCAGAGGGAATAAGAGAATGAGTGTGATAAACAAGGGCCATGTGGCAGGGAAGGGCTTGCTGTTGCAGATTTTGGCAGGGGTTGGGAGGCAGGCAGAGCCTGGGCTCCCTCTGGCTGCCAGACGCAGCAGACCTGACACCGCCCCACAGCCACTACCCTTGCTGGACCTGCTGTAAAATCTCATTTGCCCACCAGTGGCCTTCAGATCCACTTTGTATGGGTTGGATGGAAGTAATACAAAGTCCGTTTTGGATGGAAGAAAGCAATAGTTCAACCATAAAGAGGCAGTGCAGAAATGATGAAAAGCAGTGGAATGAGATATTTCACATCCTAGTAAGATAAAAGTTTGTACTAACCCCATCTAATAATTGCTTTAATATTGAGAATTCATACCTGGTCAGAGTGACAAATCAAAGTCATCTGAAAACATGATTCCAGCACCATTTGCCTATCTGCTAGTGGTAAGAAAAAGACATATGCAAACTCAATCCACGAAAAATTTAAGTACTACTGTTAATTCTCATCTAAAATTCTCCAAACAAAGAGTACATTTTGGAGCAGTTGAGTAAGAGATTGTAATTCACATGAAAAACAAGAAATGGTGTTCATTTATGCACACAAAACGGGGCTGTGTTCTCTGCTGGTATAGTTCCACTGACAGTACCCTAAAGAACCACAACATATCTATAGGTAGGAGATGAAAAATAATTGGTGAAGTGGAATAAGTGAAGAAAGAATCTTCTCCTGTGTGCAAAGTGAGGAAATGCTATCAAAACCGATATGTTTTTAACACAACCATAGTTAATTTATTTCCTTCACAACTGCAATATACTGAAGAGTCAGGCCTTGACCCTCTCCCTTTATGTGGAAAAGCTCCTGTTGTGTCCCTAAAGAAAATGATGCTGCTGTATGGCAGAATGCTGTATGACAAATACAGATTGGCCCATTATAACTAAAGTAATTGATAGCCTTCATCTCAACACCTCCATAATAATATTTAGCATGCAAATAGAAGAAAATATAATAAAAATATATACCAGGCCACGTACATATATTTAATATTAGTGAAATCTTTACGGGAGACCTTCTGGTCAGATCCATAAACAAGACTCTGGTCTCAGGTAGAAATCTGTAGATGGGGCTCAACTCTTATCACAGCACAGGACCAGAACTTGAGGTGAGTGCTTGTGGCCCCAGGTATGTACTCACGATGTGTCTGTTCTCCTCACTGTTATTTTACAGTCAAACCGTCAAAACCTTTCTGCAAAATAGAAGGAACGCCTGAAAGAGGCCACCTAATCTACCTCTTATGCAACTGTGAAGAAGGATTGCCTCGCCCTACCTACAGCTGGTACAAAATAGACGACAATGCCCTCAAGCCTGTGACCGAACAATTTAGTACGTAACTACAGGACTACCATACTGTGTTGCAGATCTGGAATTCCACAGTACCAGCCATTTCAAACACTGTGTATCAAATAGGGTAGTTAAAACCCATCCTCTTTTTCTGACAGTCAGTGTCACAAAATCATAATTTTATGTATCCAAACCAACTGACAGCTGTTCACAAACACAGGGCTTTTTTTCTATTTGTTTTAATAAAATCGTGTGGCATACTAAAGTCTTGTCTATGCCACTACTCCAAATTGTTAAAATGGGAGAAATATTTATGCCTTTACAGCTCACTTCTCTTGGAACTTTGAGGGAACTGATAGTCAGAATAAGTTAAGTCCATTCAACTTGTCATTCATGTGCTAAGTCCTCCATCCTGAAAATCTTCAGGACCTGTTACATTTTAATTTGTGAAGTTACACTGACAATAGTATCAATGTGGGTAGAACATCAGTCAGACAGGCTGATCTGCAGAGCAGGAGGCTGCTTCTCACGTTCTCATACACTCCTGCAGAATCCACTGCAGTATTTTTCAAGGAAGGTAAATGTTTTTTATTTAAAGAATATAAAAACTCTCAATGAATGAATAATTGGACAACCCTGGTTCTAATCTCTTAACAGCAATCAGTATTATCAACTAAAGAAAACAGTTTCCCTCTACGGTGTACAAACGTCAATCTGTACCTGCTCTCTGTTTGTCACAGACCCAAGCACTGGCATTCTTTACATTGGCAATCTCACCACCTTTGAAACTGGGTATTACCGATGCGTAGCCAGCAACAGCCTGGGGAACAGTACCTGTGAGCTTGACCTAAGTGCAAAATGTAAGTTTAATACATGAAAGTAATCACAAATTCGATATATGACACACACAGTTTACAGGAAACTGCTGTAACAACTTTAAATCTTACAGGCTTTGGAGAGCTCTGGAGTTTTCATCCTGGCATGCCCAGAATTTACACTGACCTAGACAACTGATTTAACATCCCCAGCTTGATTTCCCATGGGGAGCAGGAGCTGAACCTGGCTCTGATTGCAGAGCCTTTACCAAGAACCAACATACATGGAGTTTAGAGCAATTTTTTCCAGCCAACAGTCCCACCGAGCTCCCCCTGCCCCAGAATTTACAACCATCACTGAAATGTGGTGGTACAAGGACTGGGGAACTGTAGGTGTGACCACTAGCTAGAAATACTGCAGTCACGGAAAAATACCTTATTCTGACTGCCCTAAAGCAGTGATCAACCTTATCCCGACTGTTCTCAGGCGGTGGTCAAACACATTCGCATGCAGATTTTTCATGTAACCAGTAACATTTAACAAGAACCAAACATATGTTGTGCAACCAGCATGAGAGCTGTCCCTGACGTGGTGACTCAGATACTCAGTGTTCTACAGAATGACAACTGCACATCAGAGCTAAAAGCTGCACTGAAGTGGAAATAGGTGGTTTTGGCGGCCCACAAATGATCAAAGCACACGTGTTACATCTCACCTGAAAGACAGACTTAGAGGCAACCTGAATTTCAGAATTCGTTTACAAGGACTGAAGAGCAAAGGCCAGAGTTAACAGCCTAATGTTTTCTTTAGCCAGACATAAACATCAGGTTTATTGGGGCAGGGAGCTAACGGACAAGAAAGGAGGCAGCAAACCTCATATAAGCAGTTATCTCCTGGAGAATCTTTGGCCTCCTCCACTGAATTTCCATGGGACTTTGCTATAATACTACTTTTTACAAAGTCAAGTAATCTTTTTTGTCTTTCCAGATTCGGACAGTGGTGTTGTTGCTGGAGCATTAATTGGAGCAATTCTGGTAGCTGCCATCATTTGTGTTGTTGTCTGGGTCTTAACCAAGAAGGCGAAGAAGAGGAAGTCATCAAGTAATGAGATGCAGTAAGAGATTCTGTTTGCTTCTTTTTAAGACAATTATTTCTGTAAAGCACTGCTGATACTCCATAACAAAAGTGTAATTTAAATATTTTTTGAAAGGTAAATAATATGGGTTTTGAGAAAACCTCCAGAGTGAGAATATTTGCTTTTGTGTGACTTTTAAGCTGTTGCTCTTGCAACCAAAGTTGCCATTACCCTTTCCACTATGTCCACAGTCAGCTACCACTTACAAGTATGCTAAGTATCTAGCAAATGTTTTTTAAACATCACAAACTAAAAGTGGCAAGCTGGAAAAACAGTTTTTAATATTTAGAAGTTAGTAGTGACTGCTAATAGCAGGTGGAGGAAGTGAAAAAAGGAATAGCAGCTAAGGGTTGGCTCAGCAAATTTACTGGGATTGTACGCTCAGTTCGGTGCTATTTGAAATTACAGGACACATGCTTGGGATACTCAAATGGTAGGAGACACAAGGTTTAGTCAACAGAATGGAGCCCAGAATGTCCCTTTTGATCCTTCTCTGGAAATGCCTTTTCCTCTGTGCCTTGGTTGCTCATTTTTCCCTTAAATTGCCAAATCTTCAGGATAGGGATAATCTCACACACTATACAAAACTGTATTTAGCCCTATGATGTTAAATGCTAAACAAATACATGCAGCTGATGCCAGAAAAAAATGTCATGTGGACACTTCCCTGTAGCACAGGGCTAAGACCTCCTGATACAGAATTCTGCTAATCCACACCAGTAGCCAGTCACTCATGCATCTGATTTCTGCTTTCAGTTGATGTAGCATTAACATCTGATTTTGTCCTCGCATCCTAATAAGTCTTACTACATTGAATTAATCCACTAGCTTCTGATATTTTTTACATGTGAAAGTGCTTAAATATCTGGAGTCAGTTTATTATTGTTTGGATAAGATAAACGGAAATTCATACCTGTTACTAAAATATTGAAATCAATTTCAGCCTTTTCATAGCTCTTTTCTGACTACATTTGAATGGGACACGGAACTTCTCAGAAAGCTCACACCAAGCAGCGTGTTTTGCTGCCCCTTCTCAGACACAGTTTGCCAGCACTGTTTCCCATTCTGCTTTCATGGCTTAGCACTAAACACGCTAAATCAATTTTATTCTAAGGGGATCACTTAAACTAGTGATGCAGATCAGTCTTATTATCTAACACTCTGTCACTCTTCGTGTCTTAGCAGCAGTGATGCTGTTGCCTTCTCAGGTGCTCTTGGAACAGAGTCATAAGAATGAGGAGGTTGCTGTTTAGACAACAAAACCACAAAGACTCATTCTTTTGAAAGACTCTAGTGTGTGAAATCACAATTTCCATCCTGTCTTCCTGCAGAGAAATGGCTCCAAAACAGCCCAATGCGGAATATGTTCAGGTACCTAATGAAGAAAACATTCCTGCAACCACAGTTCCATCCAGCAATGCAACAAACGAATACCCGAGTGCTGATGAAACAGCAGCCTCTGGAACACCTGGAAATGATGAGAAGCAAGAAGCTGAAAAAGAAGAAGTAGCCTAGAGTTTTAATACAGCTTTGGACCCCTTTATACAAAAATTGTTGGCATTGAATTAATATAGAAGCGTGACTAAAATGGGCATTTGTAATGTGAATGACTGGACTGGAGACTGAAAAGGGTCTGTTACACATGCACTTTGTGAATAGCACAAGATTTAGCCTTTAAAGTTAACTAAATTTCATTTATTATCTAGTGATAATTATGCATAAATATAAAAATACTATCATCCACATTTATCCAACCTACTTTGCAAAACTAGTTAGGAAATGGGCTGAAGCATTTGACAAAGTAAGAGCTTTCCAGTCAACTACCACTAATGCCATGTGTATCTATCTGTACAGTCTGAACCACAGCAGTCTTCTCCAGAACGTGTTGGCCAACCTCATGTTTCCTGTGCACCAAGAACAATCATCATGGCAAATACACACCAGTGTTTAAAGGATCTGATTTTGCACGTCAAAAGTAAAAAGAAGTTTCATCAATGTCATCAGAGTGCAGAAACAGATGTTAAGACCTGGACCAATGAAATCTTGTGTGTCTGAATTGCACTTAAAGCTAAAACAAAGTCCTGGAAACTTTCACCCTGTTGCTGCATGCCATGGAATACATTTTGTTAACAGTGACCTGCTTGGCTTTAAAGTTTGCAAGGCACCAGCACTGTGTGTTTTAGCAGTTCTGGTTTTCAGTTAAGGGAACCAGCATTCAGGTACCCACTTCAGACATCAATTGACTGGTTTCCAGACAAGAGGAGCTGGAAATCTAGATCACTTGCAAGGCTTGTCATACAGGCACACAAAGCATCAGATTCCTCACGAGATGCAGACAGAGCTGCTTTCAAAATTCAGAAATGAATACTGCCTACTAGACTACACCCTAGTTTTGATTGCTTCCTCTACCTGAGGTGATTTAAATCTATTTCCAGGCAACTGCCCTACCCACTAAGCAACACACTCCTGCTACTTTTCCACCAGTCTCTTTAGCCCAGTGTAACTTCAACTGTTTTCTATAGGTGGAAGCATCAAAAGGGAAGGTAAGTATTGAATGCACACCAACAGCTCAAGGACCGCAGGGCCCAGGTGAACACACGCAGCCTCAGCAGCTCTCTTCTGAATTACATGAGGCAGATATTCGCTGACACAAGGAGACACTGGTTTCAGTCTCATGCACTGTAGAAAAATGTATCTGGCTCAGGGATCTGGAACTTTTTGGCGCTTAAGTTTTTTATAGGATCTAATGTTCATAAATCCTTTAGTGACTGTTTCTAGCCTGTAAACATCAGTTATATGCAACTATCATCTTTAAAATAGATGAATGATACATCTGTGATACAATTTTCACTTTCAGTCCCTATAGCTATTGGTATGTTCATCAACAGTGACCACAACAACAACAAAAAAAGCTAGCAACATTTAAAGAAGATGTAAGGCATGAGATCCTAATTAAGACTCAACTTGGATCATCAAGCACGACTGTATTCACTGCCCTTTCTACCCAGCTTTCTGGCTTTCAGATATTTGTCTTTGAAATGTGCGTCCTAGTGTTTAGCATCATTGCAGAGTAAAAGAGCATTTATAGTGCTCTTACTATTTTAGCTAAAACCTGCTTGTGCTGAACTATGAGGGTCAAACCCTTACTAACAGCAACACTGCCATATTCTACCAGTGGGTTCTCGCAGTCCTCTCTCCCCAGAGCACTCAGGGTAAACCTTAAGTCACGACCTGTACAGAAATCTCTTGTTAACCAGTCTTACTGACTCTTGTGGCAATTTTGCTTAGCAAAATCCACCAACTCTGGTCCTTCAATCTAGGTTTAGAAGTTTAATAAAAATTTCTAATATTCACACCCAAAATTTTGTAAGCATGCAGAACTACAACGTTAAGCACGCTCAGTAACAGCAAGAGCAGAGTAAGTGCTACCTACTCCTGTTTGGGTGCCATTTCTTGCCAAAGCTGTTTCCTAATTAGATAATTCCAATCAATTATAGGTGCAAGGGAGACCAAAACTTAGCTGACCGTGGCCTTAATTTTAAATAATGTCTTCTGTGACATTCCTAGGCATTCTTTCACTCTTGCTCTTCATGGGAAAACATAATCAACTCTTCACAACACTCCTGTAGTTTTATTAGCTCTTCTGAAGTAATCTCCTGTATGTATATGCCTTTGTTATATTTTTCTTACTGCAACAACTTTCCAACTTCCACGTTTCTGCCAACAGCACTATTGTGATTGAAGAGGGGAAGCTATTATTATATTTTTTTATATCTTTCCTTAATCTCACCTCCACAAATTTATCCGCATATATTCTTTATATAGCTTGCAACAGTAAGATAGGAGCTTAGGCTGGTGAAGTTGAAATCACCTTCTACGGCTAATGCAATCTTCCCAGAACACCACAGGTCTTGCATTTGCGAAAAAAGTAAAAATTGCTCAGCTTATGTTTTCCATAAAAAGAAAAAACAATTGAACACAAGTTCTAGACTAATAATTCTTCTCATACCTCTAACCACCAGTATGTAATAGTACTAAAAAAAAGGAAGGCAAAAAAAGGAAAAATAAGAAGCAAAACAGATTGCTGGGGGTGAGGAGGAAGGTAAGGAAAAGAACATTTATTTGGAATTTCTTAACATACTGAGGTATTTTTTAAGCCTTCTGGCAGATGTTTGTTCTCATTCTGAGTTTCTCTCATGCAAAACAGCTTTCTAAAAAGGATGGGGCACTGTTCCTAGTTTTCCACTGATGCTCTTGGCAAAGCACAAGCCAAATTAGGTATTGATCCATGGTCTATAGCTCAAAAACCCTGCAGAGCTATGCAGGATGCCAAAACATTTTTCAGAATTTGCCTCAGACATTCCGACAGTCTTTGCTGCATGGCCCATTTGTCTTCTCCTGAGGGAGTAGGGATCATTCATATGGAAACCAGATATTAAGCCAACATTCAAGCCACCATCTCCTGGGGACGTGGATTTACAAAGCTACAGAGCTGTGGCAGGGCTTTTTTTCCTATACAAAGATCAAGGATGAACACAGAATTTTAACTTCAGCTTTTCTCAAATAAAATTTTCAGCAGTGCCTGAAGAAACATTTACTCAGTCAGGTTCTTCTTTCAAGCAAGGTCTGCATGGCCAGAGCTCCCTGTACAGGCCAGTTCTCCCTCCTGCTCTCAATAGGTACCCTCCATGAAATTTAACCTGTATTTTGCTTTCTAGGATAGGCTTAAAGTACTTCGTGAAGATATTTGTTTGATTTTAAGTTTCTGGCTCGCTTAATAAATAAATTGCATTACCTTGATCCCTACCAGTCAAACTGTAGAAACTGTCATCTTCCAATTCAAACTTTCCTTGCAGCTGAAGAACAACCATGTTCTGTTTCCATACTGTGTAACGGATGGCATGGTTTCATCTGACTTGTTCACATCCCAAGCGTAAATCTGTTTAGAAAATACTTGTTTTGTTACATGTAAGTTTAATAAAGTTTTGTAACACCAAAAGACTGTTGTTTAGGAAAGTTCTTTATTTCACACAATTTCATCAGCATCATTGTTCAGAAGGGAGAATCTACCCCACTAGTGTCAAAAGTGATCTTTCCAACATCAGAACAGGAGGTCACTTTTCAGACTCAGTCTCATTAGCTCTGCCTTCTAATAACTTAATACCAGGATTTGCTATGAGTAAATAGAAATTAAACCAGGCTTCTGTTATAAAATAAGATAGGAAACTGCGAGAAAAACAGAACAGAAAAACAAACCTACAGAAGGACAAAGAGGAAATAAAATTAGATTTGAAGTACATCCCAGAGAAGTATCCAGAGCCATTCATTATATAACACTGTATTTGCAGAGATAACTCTGAAACTGCCTGTACTCTGCCAACAGCTCAGTGCACTTCACCAAATACACGTATTTAAAGATTCAAAGAAACAGGATAACAATAGATAACAACAGAAGAGCTTTAAACACTCAGAGCTCACTTGAATAGGCTGAGTAAAAATGGATACAATTATCTAAGTAACTGAGCAAACTGCATCCAACAAAAGGAAAGGTGTTGTTTAGAATAATCTGAAGGAAGAGAATCAGTGCCTACAAAAAAAAATCCAAACACACAAAAAAACACACACAAGGCACAAAGGCTAAGGGGAAAAAACAAAGACTCTAGAATAAGCTGCCAAAATAAAATTGACTTTAGATGGTTAAAGCATTTTTGGTCCTGTTGCTTAAAAGAAATAATCCTAAATTAGGTTCTGAAATAGAAGGAAGGACTGCATTTATACAGATCATACTGTAAACCAAAAGAAAACTGCAAGATATTGAAAAATACTTTAAAAATCACTGAACTCTTTAATTAACAGGAAGTACAAATGTATTGGCACTGTACTTGAAGGCAAGCTAGAGATACACATTTTATTACCACGCTGACGCCCATACACGACATCCTAGTTGAACTACCGAAATACAAAGTTTGCAGTCTTGAATACAAGTGCACCAGGAAAGAGAGTCAAGTGAGAAGTCCCCACTAGCCTTCCACCATTCTCTTAAGTCTGGCTCCCAGGCCACCCTTGGCCACTTTCAGTGGGGTCAGTTCTTCTTTATTCTCAATGTGAATACTTGCACCGTGAGAAACCAGCAGCTCTGCCTCCGCCACCCTCTCTTCATCACAGGCTAAATGACTGTAACAAGACCAAGAGAACAGCAGCCACTATTAAACAGTCCAAGCTTATAAGGAGCAATAATTATGCCTTGTCAAAATGACAGCGTGAATGTTGGGGGGGAAATACATTCTAGAACAAAACCACAGGCAACCAACTACCTACATAGATTCCAAAGCTCGCTGCCCAGTAACTGTTGTCACTAAGCAAATCAAGAATGTTTCTCCTGCTGTTGTCCTCACAATATTACGACACTTCTTTAGATTAGGATTTGGCTCTGCAGCCAGCAAAGCTAAGAAGCACACAATCCACAATGAAATTGGAAAATGGTAATCTCTATTTGAATCAAAAGTGATAAACCAAACTGTACAATGCTTAAAAATAGTCCAAGTAAAGTGTTACTGCAAATTTTTTTTTCCATTTGGCATAGTATCTTGAGAATAAATGTGTATGTCCCAGGACAATGCTGGGTTTTATGCACAGCTAAAACATACTGCTTGATCTTATTCATGGCAAAATCTCGATTCTACTGTAGACAGGGCAGAGTGTTGCCACCAACTTCAAAGCAGCTACAGTTTTATCCTTACAAATTAAAATTGATCTCTAAGGTAATATCAAACACTGGACTGACTGTACTTAAAATAAAACTTATTTTCCTAGACAGGTGAAGACAAGCTTCCAAAATTAGTTCTTGCTTGGCAGAACAGAGCAGGCCAGCCTGCAAGACCAGTCTCCTCTGACTGTGATGTCATTAGCTTACTTTCTGCCGTCTAGTGGCAACTGAATGTACTCCGAATTATTACAAAAGGTATTCTACACTTTTTAAGCAGATGTATTAACACAAAGCATGTATGTACAGACACACTACAGCAAAATAGTAAGGATGATATTCTCAGATCCTTTTTAATTACATAGGGATGTGAAGCAAGGGAGTATTTTGAGGCACTGAGAAATGTAAAAAAGAAATTGAAGTAATGGAGTTTCATTTCATAGAGATTATGCTATATTAAGCAAAATAAAAAGAAAAATGACTTACAGAGGAGTATTCCCTTCAGAATCCTGTATATTAACAGATGCATTGTAGTTCAGAAGGATCTGTACCATTTTTAGGTTTCCTTTGGCTGCTGCTCTGTGTAATGGGGTGGAATCAAAATGATCTGTTGCATCTGGATCAGCTCCGTTATCTAAAAGCATGACTGCAATCTGAATATGCAAAAAGAGAAAGGGGGAGGAGGAAGAAATGTTAATATAACTATATACTTCTTCCAAGAGCAACACCACCTCCAGTAGCATGAGCAAACATACCTCTTGTTCATTTTTGGAGGCTGCATAATGCAGAGGTGTACAGCCGTTCTGATTGACAGCATTTACATGAGCACCCTTGGCAATGAGGGCTTTCACAATTTCATCACGACCTGCTGAAGCAGCAATATGTAAGGGAGTCCAACCAGCCTGCCAAGGCAAGAAAAACCCCACATTATTCAAACCAGAAGTTTCAGGCAAAAAAAACCACAACAAAGCATAACACAAATACAGACTTGACTACTCCATATATTCTTATAACTGTAAAGCAAAACATTATTGATTATCACTAGAGAGACAAGTCTCACGTCCTCTGACATGCCTGTGTTCAGTACCTGACAAAAGCTGCCAGCTAAATGACAGAAATCAGTTCTGTTCATAGAATCACAGAATAGTTTGGGTTGGAAGGGACCTTCACAGCTCATAGATGCCATGAGCAGGGACATCTTCACCAGCTCAGGTTGCTCAGAGCCCTGTCCAGCCTGGTCTGGGATGTCTCCAGGGACAGGGCATCCACCACCTCTTTCGGCAACCTGGGCCAGCGTTTTATCACCACCCTTGTAAAAATGTCTTCCTCAAGTTTTAGTTTAAAACCACCACTTTGCCTCTGCAGAATTGACAGTAGTGCTTTTTAAAGCACAAATAAGAGTGGCAGAAAATGGCGTTCCAAAGTTTATGCAATCTTTTCTATATCCTACCTTCTAGTTAAACTGATGGGACATTTCTTTCTTTAAGAATGACCTTTAGTGTGCCTCATAGCAGATGCAATTATTTCAGTCCTTCCTCTAGAACAGTAACAAGTGTGAAATCACTGAAGCCATCACCTACTCTGTAATGCCTTCCCCAGTCATGAGGAATCCCCAGGGTACCTCAGATTTGGCACAACATATTCACAGGGATCACACAGACCTAACGATAACATGAAAAACCCCAACTACAGCCCAAACCCCCTTGTTTTTTTTTCCTTGACAATAAGTAAGTCTCATCAAGTCTCATTACCTCCTCTTCCACATAAGCGGTGAAACACTTCAACTTGCCTTTCTAGCGCACACTCAGTACTACGGCCTTTGGTTTAGAAATCACACTGGATACACCGACTGAGGTGGGGAACAGCAGGCAGTGACCCCCAGGCCGGGCCGCTGCTGGGGGCACCGGTGCGGCTGAAATGGTAACAGCCAAGGGTCCGGACAGAAACTGCGCAACCGAACTCCACAGGCAAACCGGCTCTCAGCACCTTCCCCGCCTCCGGCAGCAGCCCCAGCCCAGCCCGTCACGGGGCGGGGGCTCCCAGAGGCCTGCGACACTCACATCATCCTTGTCGTCCACAGGCACGCCGAGCCCCAGCAGGAGGTCGGCGACGTCCGTGCGCCCCGCCGAGCAGGCCCAGTGCAGCGCGGTGCGGTTGTCCTGAGGGAGGGAGCGGCGGTGAGCGCGGGGCGGGAAGCGGCTGACAGGAGCCGCCTGGCGGGGAGCGGCCCCACAGGCCGCCGGCTCCCGCCCCGCCGCGCAGGGAGGGCCGCAGCCGACTGACCTGGTCGGCCTTGGTGGCCAGCGCCCTGTCGTGCAGCAGCTGGGCCCGCAGCTCCTCCAGGCGCCCGGCGTAGGCCAGGTTGCAGATCCCCACGTCGGAGACGGCACCCTCCATGCTGACAGACACCGACCTGCCTCGGCCGCGAGGCTTCGGCCCGCGCCGGCCAATCAGAGGGGGGAGCGGGGGCCCAGCCAATCGCACTCACTGGCCTGTTCACCTCACCCCTCGGCCGCGGGGGCTGCTGGGATTTGTAGTCCCGCGGGCAGGGGCCCGCACGCTGCCGCCGGCCGGCGGGACTACAGTTCCCGGGGCGCCCTGCGCCGGGCCGTGTTGTGCCTCCGTGTCGGGGCGAGGAGGAGGATGGTGACAGCGGGAGGATGGAGGCTGGTGAGGGGCGGCGGCGCGGGGCCGCGGAAGGAGCGGGGGGCGAGTGAGGGGCGGGTTCGGCCGCTGGGGCGGCGGCTGGCGGGGCCGAGGCGCTGGCGAGGGGCCAGGCCGGCGTTCCGCCCGCCTCTGGGGCCGTCAGCTGGAGGCCCCGCGGGCTGAGGGGCGAAGCGGGGGGTCGGGGGTTTCCGTCGTGAGGGGAGAGCCGGGGCCCCGCGGCCTGTCGCGGGGGTCGGGCCGGAGGGACTCGGGGCGGCCTGGGCGCGGCGGGAGGCCCCGGGCAGCGCTGTGCCGGGCTGCAGCCCTGGGAGAGCCGGGGGGCGGCACGACAGACGCGGGAGAGCCCCGCGGTGCCTCCCGGGGCTCCGAGCTGTCCCCGGGCAGCGCGGCTCTCGCCCCTCGGGTCTCCAGGGCTGAGAGTCTAGTGGGTCTTCGGACTCAAAAAGAAACTGTTGACTGTGTTAGTGCAGTGGGTGATGAGCTTCTGACGGAAAGCAGAGCACGGTGTCAGAGGGTCTTTGCAGGCAGGCTGAAGAAACAAGGTCACCGTGTTTATTGACAGCTGCCCGCGCGGTGTGCAGGAGGGCGGCTGTGACACCAGCGCTGCGGCCCTGCTGCTCCCTCAGCGCGGGCTGCAGCTCCGTGTCGCTTCTCATTGCTATAATGTATGTTTTTACATTGAGTGGTTTTGTGTATTTACCTGTATATTTATACTGTATATATATGGACTTGACTTGAAGAGTAAAATATAATTGTGTTTGCTTTCACCTTCAGATTCTGATTTTTGAGCAGTATATGCCTTAAGATTGGTAAAAAAAGAAAATTATTTATTGTTACACTTGAAGGTCTGTTTTCCTTTTCCAACAAGCCCTGCTTTAATTATCTAAAAATTGATTGGTCTTCTTTAATATTAATTTTAATTTCTTCTTTGCACTAAATAGATCTAATGTTGAATAATGACATTAATACATCTCTTTTCCTGAAGTGTTTCAAATCTCCAGTTAGGAAAGTAAAACCCACTCTTGCTAACACTTCTTACATGCTCCCCATTAAGCACAAGGACGTAATTTCTGTGGGCAGCAGTATTTGTGTGTTTAAGATCGAACGTGGGCACATATGCTGTCATACCTAAATTGTTTTTCCCTTTCCTCATTTCCCTGAATCAAATCTTACTGCAGCCATCCTGAACTTCTGCCGCTGGCTTCGGTCGACTGCTTATAATCACGGTGTCAGCCGTGTTATTCTCTCAGCACTCGCTGACGATCAGAATAAAACCCAGCCAGGACAGTGGATGTTTCAGTGGCAGAGCAGCTTGTTAAAGGAAAAGAGCAAATGCAGCTGGCAGCACCGCTCAGAAGATCCAAACACTTGCTACAGCTAGTTCAGTCTGAGAACTCAAAGTTGTGCATAAAAGAACAGAGGGCCAAAATGGAGTTTGAATTTTGTGTATTCTTCTTCAGTTTTGTCTAGGTATGAAAACCAGATCACTATTTTGTCAGACTACTTAGAAGAATTTCCAGAAACTGATGAGCCAGTGTGGATTCTAGGAAGGCAACACCACCTAAACACAGGTATCGTTAGAATGGAAATTCACCCGTCACATCCGTAGAGTACTCGTGGATCCACATGCAACAGCAGCTGCTGATTTCTTTGTTTACTCTAAATGTCTCATGAGAGCAGTTTATTTTTCTCCATCAACAAGAAACCAACCACGAGCAGCGGTATTCATCGTAAAATGAAACGAGAAGTTTATCAATATACTTTCTACTATAATTTATGTAAGGAAATCATAAATGTAGGAGAGGCTAGTCAGGTATGAAGCTAGTCACTTCTCAAGAGCAAATGCCTTAGAAATAGATAAATAAGTAACTTCTGGGCAATGTTCAGTATTAGTATTTCCCTTGAGGGTTGATGTCTGCATCCTGTTATTTGCAACTAAAATGATCTTTCAAAAGAAAAATGATAGTAATCTAGGGTGCGTACTTTACTTTGATGAAAATAAATATATGACCTAAAAGTCATAGCAGAATGATGTGTTTATATATCATATAAAAATAAGATTTCAGAAGTGAGTTTTGCTCCCTGGGGAGAAGACCAGGGCATCTCCTGTGTCACATGTCAAAGGCAGCGGCCACCAGCACAGGCACAGCGTTCAGCACAGCCGGGGTGCCACGTGCAGCCTTCGTCAGCTGAAGGGCCTTTGAAAAGCCACAGCTCAGAGAAAATGCAGCAAATAAGATTCCTAGGAATTCTGTGATTGTGTTAAAAAAACAAGGGGGTGTGGGGAGACATTTAATTGAATTTAATATTATTAACCTTTTCTTAAAGTGACCTTGTATTGGCTTTGGAGGTAATGCATAATTTCATGTTGGTTTGCATGTAGAATTTCTTCACCTTTCATAACTTGCTTTACCAGTTCTTTCCTCAGGACATAGTTCTCCATAGTTGTTTCATTTAAGCTGGGCACAGTCATTCCAAACAACTTGTAAAACTTCATTGGCTAATAATTACTTCATTTTTAGTAAGTTGACTTTAATTAGCAGTCTACAAAAGCTCTCCACGTTTAAACAGCTAAAAATGTTTCGAGTGTTAAGGGTAAAATATATGTGAAAGTCAACAGGAGTCTTCTGTGCACTCTATATATTGACTGTACAGGGAAAATTAGAATTTCGCAATTTTAGAAGTTTGTTTTAATAATTTCTCTCCTCTTAAAAATATTCCAGACAAATCTAAGTTATTGTTGGATATAAGTGCTCGTCTCTGGTTTACATACAGAAGAAAGTTTTCACCCATTGGTGAGTACGCTGCAGACTGTTTGCCTTGTTATAAATTAGATAGCAGGATTAGTGACGTTATTGTGAACTGAAAAATGACTTTTACAGTATTAGAACCTTTTGGGCATAATTTTAACTGTTTAAGCAAACAAAACATTAAAGCCATTAAAAAATGTGTTTACTTGCACCTACATAAAATCAGGTCTTCATGTTTGTGGAGCAAGCAGTAAAGTTAGACAAGCAACATGGTACGAAAAGGTCTTGCTTGGTGCCTTTTACACGTGGTTGTTAGAGATTTTACCTCTGAAATCTTCTCTGTGGCGCTGCGCTCAGTTTAAAGCCCATCCTGCCTGTAATGACCTTTTCTAACAGGAGGCACTGGTCCTTCGTCGGACGCCGGCTGGGGATGCATGCTGCGCTGCGGGCAGATGATGCTGGCACAAGCTCTGATCTGCAGGCACCTAGGAAGAGGTGAGTACTGTCACTTTTAGTGGACTTTTGTGTCGTTTGGGGACCATTTAATTTTTGTTGTAATTTTCCGTGAAAGCACAAAACTTAAATTTATTAATGAAACTTTTTTTGATGCCCTGATAGAAGTTACTAGTGAATTATTCTTGTCTGACGGGGTGAAGTCATGCCAGCCTTAAGCAGTGGAACAGAAATAGAGGGAGGACAAATAGAGAATCCTGTTGTTATTTTACAAATCTTTTGAGGAACACCCAAGTTGAGGCCAAGGGAAAACCTGCTGCCCTGGGTGTGAGTTCTTACCCTTCTCTTCATTGCTTGCATAGCCACACATGCTCGCACACGTTGAGTGTGTGAGCAGTGACATAGTGATAGACATCACACAAAGTACTGCACAGACCACTCGCCCGTCACCAGCCTGAGCTCCAAACCCCCCGCAGAGCCCATTAACACAAGCAGTTAAGCCTGTATCAACACCTCGCATCCCGGGATCCCAGGTGGGTATCAGGTCCGGTCTGTGTGTAGCTACTGTATCCATTAAATCCTTAGGGTTGGGCTGTGATCCTTACACTGTTGCGCTGCGGTTTCTGTGGCAGCATGTTTGAGGAGTTACCTGCTTGAGTAAGTGAATCCACAGAAGGATGTGTCAGCTTCAGCAACTGAATGCACAGAACAGAGGTGCAAAGATTCAACTGGAGGAGTAGGCAAATAAATTATCTGAGGAAAACTAGAATATGAATTCATAGTATGTAGCTAGTTCATAGTACGAGCCCCGTGTACGCGCCTCTGTCACTAACTGGGAGGTAACCGCCTTACGTGAGAAGCGAGAGCGTACATGGCAAAGCTGTATCTTGGACTTTGCTGTGGGAGAAGGCCAGCACTGTGCTTGACTTTGATCTATAGATCTTATTATCTGATGTATATGTAGCAATCTAACAAAATCTAAACAGAGCGTATAGTTTTAAATAATCTTGAAGCTCATGTACAGCAATAGCTGCCAATTCTCAGCAGTGATCACTCAGAATATATTTGCAGTTGACATCTTAATTTTATTTTCCCGGTTGTCACAATCTAGCCTGTGATGATAAGGGAGACCTTGATAATAAGTGGCAAGCTGTGACTTCTAGGAACTCTAACCAAAATGCAAATTTTAGAGATGAATTGTACATTAGTCTTTTAACTTCTCATTGTATGGCTTTCTACTATCTAGAAATTTGATCAGCACAGTGGAAACGTTACTATTTTTTAATCGATCTAACTTTTTTCCTATAAGATTGGCAATGGGAAAAACACAAAGAACAACCAGAAGAATATCACAGAATCTTACGGTGCTTTCTAGACAGAAAAGATTGCTGTTATTCCATCCACCAAATGGGTAAGAACACACATCAACTTTTCTTTTTCCCACTGAAATTCCTACTGTGTTGAAGCTTTATGACTTGAAATATGTTAATTCAAACTTTTAAAAAGGTGATTATGAAAACAATGTATACATTTATATATAAATAAAAATGCATAGAAATGGTTACTAAGTATAATAATTCAGAAATGTTATTCACTGAGACCTGAATGCATCTGAATTCTAGAATCTAGCTCTTGATAGAGTATGTAAGCCTTGGGCACCAGAGTTGATAGTATTAAAATAGTCATGAAGCTTATTGCTGTAATTTGTAATGAAGGACACTAATATTTGTAATTCTCACTACAGTTTAGAAACTTTTTGTGAAGGAACTAGCAGTCATTAAGATTTGAAAAGAATATAGATTGAGAAAATAATTGTTGTTGCTAAACACAGTTTGCAATTGGTCTTGAATGTGTGTCAAAATGTTAGTAGGTCATGCTATTTAATATATATTGCGACCACACTCTCTGTGGTCTTTTTTTTTTTCTGCATGTGTGTGTTTTCCCTCATAAAAACAGCGCAGATGGGTGTTGGAGAGGGGAAATCCATTGGAGAATGGTTTGGACCAAACACAGTTGCCCAAGTACTGAAGTAAGTCCATTTGCACTGGCTCATTCAGAATATTCGCCCCTGGGGCAGCTGAGGCCCAAGATAGAGATTTAAAGGCCGATCCCTCTCTCAGAACGAGGGGTGTGTGTGGCGTGTGTTTGCAAGTACAGTGCAGGCCCTGGTGCAGGTACTGAGTTGGGATTGGGCGAGTTCTACATTTTAATATACTAAGATCTGCCGAAAGGTCCTAGTCTAGAAGGCCCACGTAAAAGAGTTCACTTTGCTGCATTTCTGAGGGGCAGGTGGAGATGCCACATGTCAAGTGGAGGCCACACTGCAGGCCCTGAGTGCTCAGCAGCAATTCTTTGCAGCCCTGGGAGAGACAGACATTCTGGAGGGACAGAGAGGAGCTGAATTGTGCCATAGCCTCCAGCTCTTCTCACTTACAAATTCCTCATGGCTTTAGTGCTCATGTATAGGTTTTTCTGGCTTATTTTATACAGCTGACTGCCTGTGCAGCTTTCTTCCCCAGAGTTTTGGATTTCACACAACTGGACAGAAACCTGTGTGCCATAATGCCTCCCTCCTACCTTTTGGATGCCAAAAACCTTGAGCTGATCTAGGTTTTAATGCCCTGAGTCTGCTGTCCACATGTGCACAGAAATCATTCCACTGAATTTAGTGGAACTTCTTAAGTAAAAAGTAATGTGCAAAAACTGGCACAGGAATTCTTTCCTCTCTAGCCGATGCCAGACGCAATGGCAGGATCCCATTGCGGAGGCTGTTAAATGCAATAAAAAGCAATAAACTTCATCATGTGGTTGAGCTGTTACTATCTCTGCATTTGGCGAAAGAACAAAAGAGTTTTCACATGGTACAGTGTGTGTGCTTTTCCTGGTGCCACTCAGTATTTATTTTTCTAAATATATTAAACATTAAATATTCAAAGTTATCTTTTTATTACATGGAGATTTAAAAAAAAGTCCAATAAATATGTTTTTCTGAAGACACAATTTTTTGCTCAAGAACCATCTAATTGCACTGAATGAAAAGCTACGCTCGTCGTCCTAATTATATTAATTTTTACCTTAATGTTTTCTAGGAAGCTTGCTTTATTTGATGAATGGAATTCATTAGCAGTTTATGTATCTATGGACAACACAGTGGTCATTGAAGACATTAGTAAGTGAAACATCAATTCTCTGGTTACATATTTGTTTTTTGACTTGTGAATTTCCTGAATGTATTTAAATATGAACAAAATATTTTTGGGCCATCCCTACTTGTTCCCAGGGTAAGAAAAGGAATAAAGGAAATGCAGGCTCAGGTTTGGGGTGCACAGAGCGATGTAAGCTTTTGGCGGCCAACTTAGATACCATGCGGTTTGAGCGAGGATGGAATTGGTCTGTGCTATCTGAGCTCCTACCCCAGAAATGGAATGAAGTTGCAGGATGTAGAAATGCAGAGAATTGTTTTTAATACAGAGTTTGCTGAAGAGATGGGCTTTTGTCAGGCAAAGGAGAAACCAGGGGCAGATTCTAGAGAAACAAGTGGCCAGGCTTGATTTTGTGTTGTAAGAAAGGTGGATTTACCAGTGGTGTTTAACCACAGCCTGTTTCTACGTTAGTCCCTACTTCTGATTATTTTATGTTCGCATCATTGGAGTTGAAGCGTTCCCTGAAGAGTTTCTAATGCTGTTATCTCTGCCGCTTCACTTCCCTGACATTTTATGGGAAGAGCTTGAAAATACTAATAACGCGAGTAGTAAATGGAACTTCAGTCTCAAATTTTTACCCCCTGGTCATTCATCTCATGTCTCCCTGATGTGCCAGCACATTGTCTGTCTGCTAAAATTACTTCTTCTAAATAATTACAGTTTCCATGCCCTGCTCCTTTTGCCTTCAAACAGGAGCTCTATTAAGATGTCTGGCAAAGTAGCTTAATTCTGATGGAGAGGAAGATCTGCTCCGTGTTCCTTTGTGCGCTCATCCATTTCTGTTTTTGTTCCCACAGAGAAAATGTGCTGGTCCCCCCCCCAGAGCAGCAGCGCGGCGCACAGCAGCGCACATCTGCACAGGAGCGCTCTTGGCCGAACGAAGAACGCGGCAGGATTCTGCACAGCCTGGAAGCCCCTCTTGCTTATTATACCTCTACGGCTAGGGATAAATCACATTAATCCAGTATATATTGATGCGTTCAAAGTAAGGGTTTTTTTCAGTGAATTATTTGTTATTGTGAAATAAGTTCAGGTATCATATCGATAAATCAATCAACTACTATGTCATTTTTCTCCCTTTGAACTCTTAGGAATGCTTTAAGATGCCACAGTCCTTGGGAGCATTAGGAGGAAAACCAAATAATGCTTATTATTTCATAGGATTTTTAGGTAAGGAAAAAATAAACTTATTCCAAATATATATATGATCTGAAGAGAAAGGCATTTTTTG
Organism: Streptopelia decaocto; assembly: GCF_964273445.1. Classification (NCBI taxonomy): domain Eukaryota; kingdom Metazoa; phylum Chordata; class Aves; order Columbiformes; family Columbidae; genus Streptopelia; species Streptopelia decaocto. The sequence goes on from NC_138665.1 coordinate 5,938,866, forward strand.
GGAAGGCGCAATAGTAAGCAGTTTAAGCATGAGAACAGAGTAGAAGAAATGAAGGAACATACCTCAAATACTTAAGGAGCAGTGTGATATCATCCTCACAGGAATGGAGAAGCAGCAGCAAAGCTTGATGTAAAAAGAAGTACTGATCTAAGCAAGCAAAACACCCTAAGAATTGCTGATAGTATTTGATCTGTCAAATGTCACTACTGATTTGTTTTTTTCCCTAATCATGAATACTTTCTAATGAAGGGCGTCTTATTTTATTATTTTGCTTCACTATTTCCTTAAATTATCGGAATTCAAACTTTTTCTACAGCAGTATCTTTTTCACCTTCTTCCATGCCTTCCTTTATTAATTAAAGCAATAGTTAATACTGGATTCAGTGTTTCAGATTTCACCCCAGTTCAATCCATAATTTTCTGGAGGTTTTGTTTTTCCTTGGGTAAAATCTGAGCTGTTTTAGCCAGACTTCTTTGTTCTAATTTCCGAATGAATGCCTAATGGGATTACAGATTGAGTTTGTGATCATCCTGTACTTTTTGATCTGTGGAATGTTGGGGTTACATCAGTTGAGGCTAAAAAAAAATGTACTGGACCTTACATAGATAAAGGAAAATATGTGACAAAGGTAGAACAAACCAACCAACCAATCCACAGTAACAGGTCACAATAGAAAATTATACTAAATACTCTGGGAAACCATTGTGTCAAACTTTCTGATTTTCTTGAGGACTCCCTAGCTAGAATGTCTTGATATTGGATGTGATGACAATCTAATTTCTATTTTACAATTCTGGATGGAATAAATACTTATTAAAGTCTCTTGCTTATTACCAACATATGGATTTTACCCTTACAGGCAATGAGCTGATCTATTTGGACCCTCACACCACTCAAAGTTTTGTAGATTGGGAGGAAAATGGGACAGTTGATGACGAGAGCTTCCACTGCCAGCAAGCCCCGCACAGAATGAAGATCATGAATTTGGACCCTTCAGTAGCTTTAGTAGGTGTCAGGACATCATAGCCGTGTGCGCTTTATTTCAAAGCAAGACCTCTGTACATTGATAAAGGGCACTAACACCTTTCCTTGAGCGGAACCAAGATCAGAGAAGAGTCTTCTATGACCTGAAACTTAACACGTGGCAGTTCACATATTAACAGCATAGGATCCACTGATCTCAGGTCAAATGGGGAACTGGCTCTTTGTGTCCCAGGGAGCCAATTCCTTTTCTTTACTGAGGAGCATTTACCTTTGCAAGAAGTATTTTGAAAGTTGAAGCAAGGAAATGAATCGGGTTTCCTTGTTTTATTTCATCACTACCATATATTAATGGCTGTTCTGGAGAAGTTACTTACTTAACTCATTTTATATCATAATTTATGAATCTTGGAATGGAATTAGTTGTAGAAGTCATCCAGTAGGTGTCACAAGGTTACTGTGGTAGTTGATTAAATGAAATCTGATCCAGTGCCAGTGTCCTTTGGTTAGGTTATGGGTGACTGTCATTGAGGACACATTTCTAAAGCTTCAAGCAATGTGTAAAGATCCTGCAGCATCCTTCATGCATTGACAGACTGTGATTATTTAATATTACTACTGTATGTGTTTTTTCCTTAGGGCTTCTTTTGCAAAGAAGAATGTGATTTTGATAACTGGTGTAGTCTTGTACAAAAGGTAATAATACTGTCTTTATTTGCTTTGTATGCAATAAGGTGTACTTTTTTTTTTTTTAATGGAAATTCCCATTACATCTTTCTCTGCATGAAAATCAAACGAGCCATAGAGAAGACTGCAGTAATGCGTCAGGGAAAGCCAATACCACTGAACTGCTGAGCAGAGTTTGTTCAGCATTTTGACAACCACAAACGTGGCCACTTGGAACAGAAGTGTAAACATGTACCCTTCAAAAGTTTTCCTCTTTTTAGCACTACTGTGTTACTGGCTGAAACAGTCATTTACTGAGAAATAAATGTTAAAGTAAGTTTTAGCTGCCATGTTGTAGCAACTTATTGATTTATTTGCTTCCTGATCATTTTTTGTTTGACATAATATATTATTATGTATTCTGTTAATTCCTGGTACCCCAAAAGATCTGATTCTGTAAGTGCTGAATCCCTCCAGCTCCTGCTGAAGTGCAGGACACATGACAGGTGCTTGCAAGACTTCAGGACATGTCTGTGTGCAGCTGGTATAATAAGCAACAGAAGTAGGAATGTGAAGTAACATCAATATTTAAAGGCATTTACTAAAAAAAAAAGAAGGCGGCTAGAGAAAGTGGTTTGTAAATAACTGAAATACAGGATACAACATAGCTTACCTGACTGAAGGGGAGTGGAATTTGGCTTCAATAACAACTTGTTTCTCCTGATCAAAACCTACCCTTCAAAATCTGTTGGGTTTTTGGAGCTGGTAGAACTGTCTTTTGTTCCCATTGATCAACAGAAAACTTGAACACGGAGAGGTCCATGCAAGTAATCTTATTTTAAACAGCAAAAAATACTGTACGTTCTTGGCGTCCATTTGCTACGTGTAAATAAAATTATAAGCATATAGATATCAAAGCTAATTGTAACACTGATAACCTGTAGGGCTGTTCAAGAGATCTGTCTTCCAGGTGTGTTTTCAGCTAGGAAAGCATTACAGAGGTCTGTGGAGCAGGGATGCATAATGGCAAGTACTTGGAATACCAGGTTTTCACTGCGTGTCCGCATAAAGCCTTTGGTTTTTGATAGAAACACATAATGACAAACATTCTTATTTCAGCAGACATTTTTTGTGTTCTAAGGTTCTTCTGAGGCGCCTTTAAAAACGAAAGCATTCTCTCTCCCCAGGAGATCCTGAAGCAGCAGAGCCTGCGGATGTTCGAGCTGGTGCAGAAGCACCCGCCGCACTGGCCGCCCTTCGTCCCTCCAGCCAAGCCCGAAGTGACGACCACGGGAGCAGGTGCGGTGCGGGTGGAACCGCGGGTGTGCGGCAGCACCTCCCTGGGGGCACTGATCACAGCGGCAATCACTGCGCTTCCCTCAGGGCCCAGCACTCAGCAGGGGTTAAACGCCTGATTCTGATGGAGCATCAGACAGTTCTCCAAACAGGCCACGTAACAATTGCTGGCACAGATGTGTTATGTTGTTGGTGGTTTGTTTGTTTTTTACATCTTACAAAATACTTTGAAGGACACATCCCAGGAAAGTGGGGGTTTTGGTTTGTGGTTTTAAGTAAACAAAATGAGGCATGTCTCTAGATTCCTTTTTTTCTTTTTTTCCCCAGAACTCATTGAATCTACAGACAAGCTATTTGAATTGGAAGAAGAATTTGAAATCCTGAGTGTATGAAGGAAACTGTGGTGACCCTTCTGAGTATTGAACATATTACAACTATTATTGCATTGACTTAAATAACAGCCATGTTAGCCCCGAAGTGCCTGAAATTACAGAAAACAGAGCACAAAAACCCAGTAGCATCCAGAAGTCCAGCAGTGACAGTTCTGTTGTCAGAGAGCTTCCCCAGATGGAAAGGCAGTAAGATCTAATCCCATGACCCTTAAAGGGAACTTGTTTTCAATGTATGTCTTACCTGGAGACAAATGGACCTTTGAGATTAAGGCAAAACTAAGTCTATCACTGGGCTGTATCTTTGGAGAAAGGGATAACCCCCCATGGATATTTCTTGCTCTCATATAATGCAATAGTTCAGTTCTTAAAGCAAAACAGTCTTCAGTTACGGAGGATGTTTACTTCTGTTCCCTCCTGTGGGCTGCATTGTAGAAAACAGATGTTGTCTTGTTTAAAAGATCGACTGGATCAGAAGAAAAATGTTTCCTTGTTAAATATTTTAACATGTATTTGAGCAACCACACTTGATTACAAAAATGTTTCTGTAAAAGGAACTATGTCTAATGTATACATTTTGCAATAGCCTTCCTGTTTCTGGGAAACCTGAAGAGGAACAGGAGACTCAAATAGTTGATATAGATCACAACCACTGTAATTGTTATGATGTATTTCACCTTGACCTTAAAATTCTGATCAATAAAACTTAGGCTGACTTGTCTTTTGGAGCTAAAATGAGTCAAAGGTGGTTTAACTGTACCTTATTTATTTTAAAAAAAGATTTACACAGGTTTCTCTGTTACAGCACTTTATTTGTGCATCTAATAAATTTCTTAAGCTTCTCATAGGTTGTATGCTGCTATATTTTGTTAATTTGTTTGCGTGAACTAAATATAAACCAGGTTATCTTAAAACTTAATATATAGGCATATGCAAATTATGTAACTGTTCTTTTTTGACCTGTTGCCTTTTGAAATCTGTTTTGGTAAAAGTGCCTTAATTCTACAGGTTTATCAGAACAGCCTGTGCAGTTTTATTTCTACAGCAGAGCGTCTCTCTAGCAGCCAGAAGAAAAACAGCTCAGAATCATTAAAGGCAAAGATCTTTGGATCCATTATAAAGTTCCTCTGTACTGTCAGACAGTCCCTGTTATGGTCATTTTGTCATGATAGTGTAACGGACACGAATCGCAGAGTTTTGTCTTCACCAATAAATGACAACATAGAAAAACACCGAATCTTGTCTCCTGTCACTTGCAGTTCTGGATCAGGGCCAGTGTGATTTCCAAGAAAACAGTTGACCAGATCATATTCCATCTTGTTTGCCTTCAGTGTTTATTAACCAGTTTGGAAACTATACAGATATAAAAAATATTATTTTCTTCCCCTCTCCATGGATTACCTGCATGTTTGTTTTAAAACAAAGCATGACTTAATTAATACAGTAACGTATTGTTCGTGTAACAGCAATTGTAGCACTCTCCTCCCCACAGATGAAAATGAAGCCCTTGCTTTGAAATGCTCAGTCTTGAGCAGTAACTGCTAAAAGAATAAAAGGAAGCACCTACATTAAAAAAAAAATCCCTTGGTGGAGCACAGTGTATTTACTCCAAACACAGATTTGTTCTGTAGACACTGCTCAGAGGGCAGGTCTGCACTCCACAGACCTCTTGATTTTTGGAGACAAACAGGTTTATGAAAATGTGGCCGATGAGGAATGGCTGGTGGTTGGAATCCCCACCCCACGTACCTGGCAGCAAACGGGTTCTGTGTGAACAGCGTGGGGAAAGTCTGGGCCGCTTGACCCTGATGAGGTTTGGACAAAGCAAACAACCAGGTTATTGCAAGAGCAGCAGTTCCCTGAAGACAGTGGTGGTTAAAATGTGTAAGGCACTGATCCTGGGGGGGAAAAAATGTATTTGCATGTGTCTGTGTTCAAAAATAAACCCAAGTCCCTGTAGACACACTACCCAATGGACACCCCTTTGCACAGCACCATGGGAGCCCCATGGCTGACAAACCCCAGGGAGCCCCATGGCTGACAAACCCCAGGGAGCCCCATGGCTGACAAACCCCAGGGAGCCCCATGCCAGTTCTTTGCGCCAACTTTCCAAAAGCAGTGGGCTTCACTGTGCACACACTGTTTTCAAGTTGTATTTGCATAACCCAAGATGCAAATACAGTATGATGTGTCTGTGCTAGGAGAGCTAAGCAGTACATTGGATATTCTGCATAAAAGGATTGTCACTCGGGTGTGTTAAAATGCCTTAAAGGTATTTGGAAAACACAGCCAAAGCAGTTGTTGATCTTTCACAATTAGAAATAAGTTAAATGAAAGACTAAAATGTTCTTCATAAATTCTCTGCTTGTCTCCAGTGTGGTTCAACTCTAGAACATGCAGAGCCCTCTGACCTCAATCTAGGAAGATAATATTATGCATGTAAATAATCATTAAGAGTAAAAATGTTATCTGCTTAAAAGTAAGCATGTTCTTAAGTACTTTGCTGGATAGAGCTAGAGCCCTAGAACCTAGCAAAGAAATATTCTTTTAAAATAATGTATCAGTCTTGCATTAGTAATTTCTTAACAATTTTTCTCAAAGATTTTTAGGCCAAGGTGACAGTGCATTTGCAAGGCACTTCTTCAAATGTCCTGGGATGTCAATATATAAGGAGGTCGTATGCTTCATGCTAGAGGGGATGGTTATAACTTTAGCCCAACTAAATGAATTCATTATATATATTAGCATACCTTTTCATGGCTTCCCCTCAAAATATACACGGATAATACAATTAGTGGCACTTCTTTTTAATTATGCCCTGAAGGAAAGTGTGACTAGTTAACAGTGCATACACTAGAAATACAGTTTTTTAAACTAACAGAAAAAAAGCCCAGAGGAAGAAGTATACAACATACCGTAACTGCAGCAGTAAACATTGACATCCCTCAACTGCTCACCTCTGTGTCTGCAGAAGCTTGTTGCTGTCTACTAAAGCCTCTACTTTTCAAACACACACAGCCTGAAGAATTGCAAACCAAGTGTGCCCAGGCTACCTCAGCAAGGAAATGCACATTGATAGTAATGAAACGTTCCTGGTGGCTGCATGTCCTTTGCCTGCGAGGAGATAAGCACAGACCTTGGAGGAGACATTTTACCTGCAACATATTTCAACAGAAAGCTATGAAAAATGGTAGAGGTGGTTTGGATTCATCCCCACACCAAAAATGGCGTTTTCCACTGGGGTAGCTCTTTAAAGCCACCCGTGGATGAGAGGATGGATTTAGAACTGATTACTTGTCACTAGAAGAAAGAACATCCCATTTGTTTAATACGCAAAGCAAAACAAATTCATCTTTGAGTTTTCCTAGGAAAGTCAGTTATCAACCATTAACGCTTAGTGTTTCTAAGTCACCTGCAACACACTGATAAATTTTAGCTAGCTCTGTATTTCATAAGAGAAGGAGTCTTCGTTCCCTTTCACTAAATCAAATACTGTTTGCAAAGACACTAATAAAGCATAACTTTTCAAAAGTCTGTTGATGCTGATTGGCATGTTCCTCGGACAGAGGAGTGGTGTGATGTGAGACCTCAGTTACTCTTTGGTCTGAATATGGAACTCACAGAGACTTTCTGAGGTAGCCATAAATGAGGGGGAAAAAACCCCATGGAAGTAAAAGTGTAGCACCATGTTCCATAAAACAAATGAGGTTTCAGAGCACTGGTCTTTCCCTCCTCTGTGTGCTGTCAAACTCCTGGACTTGACTTGACTCTCAATTTTAGTAGAATTCTGGCTGTCCTGATGCACCCATCAACCACACACCAAACAGGTTCATGAATTTATCCTTTTTCACATCAGCGATGTCTACTCTCAGGTAACAAAGACTTAACGTTGCATTTTTGTTGCTACAAGTTCTTCATGCACACTTGGCAACGGCTGACCCTCGTGCGAAGCTGTCCCGCTTTCAGGGTTTCCGAGGGAGGAGCGCTGACAAACTGCTGCGACTGCTCCACCGTTGTCAGCCAGAAGCTGTATTTGTTTGCAAAGTAATGGCACGTTCCCCGGGCGCCGTTGCATTCGATGAACGGAGTGGCACGGAAATCCTCCAGGCAAGAGCCGGGTGAGACAAGGGACTGGCCTCCGCCTTCCGCACCAGCTGCTGTGTGCTGAAATAAGGATGTCGGTTTAGATGGGTTCAGAGGAACGGAGTGGGAGGTAAATAGGGGTGTCCTCCAGCTCCGGTGTTAAAAGGAGTACAACAGGCGACCACAATGGTACCTCGGCAGTGCCTGTCCTGTGAGTCAGGGCTACGGGTGAACGAGCAAAGGAATGCACTTAGGCTGAATAGACAGGTCTGGGATAACGGAAAACCAGCTTTTCACCTGCAAGCTGGGAAAATTTGGAAACTAATGCTGACTTCATACTTTTCTAACAATCTTACACTAAGGAGCTTCTAGAAGGGTGTGATGGAAAATATTCTACTTTTTCCACTGAAAGAGGGGATTAAGACAATGCTATAGCTCAGTTAGTGTTTCCACATTTAAAGGTTTGAAGAACAAAGAATATCTGTGCAATATGGAGCTGCTGCATCAACATTACTACTGAACTTGAGCAGTACAGGTAAGAAGAGCAGCTGAATGGGAACAAACTCAGCCGGCAGCAGGCCAGCTGCTAAGGAATAAACGCACCAGGGCAAGAAGCTACAGAGCCCTGGCTTCCTGTAAGCAACTTCCAGAACACAGTCTCAGTCACCTAATCAAAAAGGTGATATGGAAATGTTTAAAGCTGCCTTTGCGTTAGTGGTAGCATCCTCACCATAAGGAAGGAGTATCCTATCCAGAGGCTGCGCCAGCCGAGGGGACACTGCGGGATGGTGATGTCCTGGCTGTGCACGGCCACAGCCTGGGAAGGAGCTTCGCAGACCGAGCAGCGGCTGATGTACTGCGGGATCTGCTCGCTGTCCACCGGCATCATGGGGATGGGCGCAGTGGTGGAGAGCCAGTAGGACTTGTCGTTTCGGCTGGCGTAGTAGCACACTTCATTGATGTTGCAGTAAATGAAAGGCATGGTGCTGAAGCGAGGCAAACACGAGCCAGCAAAACCTGGAAAAAAAAATCAGAGAAGTGGTTCTGTCAAGTATGTGCCAAAGGCTCCAGCTCACACACAGCACACGAGTGGTGGAGGACGGGACAAGTGACACTGCTCCCGGTACAGATTCTGGCCAAGCAGACTACCACCACTTCTACTACAACCACCTGCAGTACCAGTGCAGATTGCTCATTTGAAACGGGATTTTGGCTACATTGGTTATGCCTGAGAGAATTTTGTCAGCTCACCAAGATCCTGGTTGTGGGACTTTTCCTGCCCCTCCACGTACAATAAGCTGTAGCCTTCCCAGAGCTTATTCATTCCTATGGGACACGGTGGGATTTGGTCTGACTGACTGTGCTTCACCAATGTGTATCCAACACCCACGCTCCGACCCGGCATTCCCGGCAAACCAAGCAAGCCTGGCTTTCCAGCAACACCTAGAAAACAGAAAAGGAGTCACTGTTACTAATAGGCAGCATGGACATCAGCTGGCTCTATACCTGATTTTGGCATCATTGTGCTTATGTCAGTCTTGTACAATGAGGAGTTTTGATGGTTGTTACATGAATAATTAGACTTATCAGTTCCAAAACCAGCCATTTCACAGCAGCATCCACCCATTTCCTACCACATTTAATATTCTTTCCTTGCCCAACAGCTCTGGTGCTAACGTATTAGCACATATCTCACAGTGCAATAATTCTGAGGGTCTCAAAGCACCAACCAAAGCTATAGTACTCTCCACGATGATATTCTTTTGACACAGGCCAAAAGTTGTACAACAAATCTCTGGCAGAATCGAAACCTTCTCTCTCTCGCTCTTGCTTTCCTCTGCTATCCAGCCCTCACAGCTGTGTTCACTGTGGATGCCACTTTGCTCTTTTAGATGTTCAAGATGTCTCCCACATCCACAAAACATCAAAACCAAAAGATGTTCAGAACTCTACCAAGGGAAACACCAGCAGCAACAGACGACGACACGTGACATAATCCTCCTCACCGAAGATTCTATTTACTTCACTGCAGATGCAAGACACAAGATAAGGCACATTGCCCGGTTTCCCAAGGTAAGCGGGTGATGGGAAGAGTATTTGCAGAACCTGCAGGCAAACAGAGTTCTACTGGTCGCTTCTTTCTGATCTGTGCTCCCCAAAGCACAAAATTACCTTCAAATCCTTGTGGCCCTGGCGCACCCGGAGGTCCTGGATCTCCAACTATGCCCGGTGTTCCAGGCAAACCATCACGTCCTTTCAAGCCAGACCTTCCTGGCAGACCTTTTGAACCTGAAATTAAATACAATTATTTATATCATTATTTCGTCATACTAATGCCTTCACTCCTGTAATCATCTTCCAGAAGAGAAATACGTTGTCAGCAGCCACGCTGAGAGGTCACTCTTCAACAGCTGTGGTTACAAACAACTCACTCCACAGGGGGATTCTACATGATCTGATTGTCTGTTGAAGGATCAAGAGGTGCAGCTGAACATTAAGCAAGGCTGAAAATGCAGCACTGAGATCTGGGATGAGCTACTGATCTCAGTCTGAAGCCACATCAGACCTAAGATTCAGGTTTCCATTTGGTGACTGTGAAAGCATTTCAGTGATCCAAGTGTACGTTTTACCTGGTTTTCCAGCTGGGCCCTGGAATCCATGATCTCCATCAAAGCCAGGGACACCATCTATTCCTGGCAGGCCAGGTAAGCCTGCAGGGGCTGTGATTTCTTCTGGCTGGGGGGTTATACCTGGAGCCCCTTGTCGGCCAGGGAGACCTGCACACAGTGCAAATGAGAGTGTAAGCACCTCATAAAAATTTCACAGTTCTGAAGACAATACTGACAAAAGAATTAAATCTGCCTTAGTACATCAGCACTGGCTATCTTTGTAAAAAGTGGTATGTAAGCTCTTTCTAATTTATTTCAATCTCTAAGAAACTAAGAGTTCCCCAAATAAGCCCATTCAAGGGAGCTCTGAAACGTTTCCCAGCCACAGCATGTGCAATGAAGTACAGGTTTTCAAATCCCCCAGCACTCACCTCGATGGCCCATTTCACCTTTCAGCCCAGGGTGACCAGGGTCCCCTGCAGGCCCATCTTTACCTGGCATCCCCATAAGGCCAGGGTCCCCTCTTATACCTGCAAAGACACACAGCTAAAGATCTCAGGGGCTAAGCACAGGGTCCTGATTCTTCTCCACAGCTGGGGCACTGAGAAACACACTGATGGCAGCAGTGGCAACAGCATTTCAGCTCTGAGAAGGAGGCGACCACAACCCTTAAGGAACTCAGACCATTCTGATATCCAGAATGGCTGCAGAGCCTCAACACAAGAATTTTCATGGCTACATAATTACACTTTATTGAAAGCATTCTTCTCTTCCTTGGGTAACCCAGGGAAAGTGGAGAGTACACAACTTTTCTGTTTGAATCCATCTCTATGCACAGGTCAGAGGGGTGGGCAGCTGCTGGCCTACAAAGACAGCGTACAGTTCTTCACGTGGCAATGGTTCTCTGTCCTTTCCTGGCCTTTGAGCTCTGCAGTCTCTTTGAAACCTTGCTAGCAGAGCTCTTGTTTGCAGCTGCCCTCTGGTCTCCTTTGGCAGAGATCAAAGAGAGAGCAACCTGCTCACTGCCTTAGCCTGGAACAAGATCTCTTAACTCCTACAATCCTCTTAGCTTCTTGTGGAGACCTAAATCCACCACACTGTGCCCCTCAATATACATAACAGGTGGGGTGGAACAGCATCTCCAGCCTTTGCCTAGACAGTATATGCAACTGAGTAACTGTAGTCAACAAGCACACCGCCAGTGCATGTGGACATCATGGGAAGGGGAAGGGACACACTGCAGGGCACCTGGAACTGGCCTCACTTCGCTGCTTTTGGAGTCAGTAGGTAAAACCTGCATGGGTCAAAAGGGCAGACTCGGCGGCAAACTCAGCTGTGCTCACACCTGCATTAGGACTCGTTCCAAAGCAGTCACACTAACCACACAACAGCCATTCCTACTGTCAAGGTGACAGCTGCCAAGCCCCACCCAGACCCTTTCAAGGCAAGATTACCTTTCAATCCAGATGCTCCAGGGAGTCCAATTGGACCAGTGGGTCCCACATCACCCTTAATGCCTCGCAAGCCAAGAACACCAGGGAAACCTGGATTGCCTGTGTCACCTTGGTCAGAAGCTGGGCCAGGGGGCCCTCGTGGTCCTGGAGGACCTGGAAGACCTAGAGACAACAGGAGTAATTAGCACAATCTGCTCCTCGGGCAAAGGAAAAGCTGAGTTTACCCTCGGTGTGTCTTTCTAGAGGACAGTCACGGTTCAGGTGTCTGTATTTTCAGGGGTGTCCTCTTCCTGAAGGAAAAGAACCAGACCCCGCCTGCTTAGGTCTCATAAACTTTAAAATCCTTGTAACCACAGTCATTTAGCTTTGAATGCCAGGCCTGAGCATAGCCCTGGTGCCACCTGGTAGCTAGCCTGGTGACTCAGCTGTTCCCTAGGAGAACATGAGCAGTGGCCTCAAATCTTTGGCTAGGGAAAGGTCTAGAGTATCAGCCTCTCCGACAAGGCTGTGAGGTACTGAATGGGTATCAACACCACCATCACAAATCTTTCCAACTATATTTGCTGTCGACCCTACAGCAAATGCTTCTTATGTACCTCTGAGTAGCAATGAAGCTTTGTTGCCTCCCAGCTCACACACTCTCCTTAAAAGGCCTCTCTTCATACCTGAGCTCCCATCAGTTCCTGGATGGCCAGCATCCCCGGGTCTGCCACGTATGTCAGAAGGAAGAGAAGCTCCGGGTGTTCCTGGCAAGCCAGGCAGTCCCACAGGACCAGGAGGACCTACAATAAGAAATACAAAGTGAGAAAGTGTACCCAAAGCTCTTCAGTGATCTTCCCAGACATGGACAGAAGTAGTGGTTGAGTAGTGTTTATATTGAGGAGAACAAGGAGACATCTCAGTACATGCAGGAAAAAATTACCATATTCTGCTGTTCAGGAGAGGTATAGACACTGTGAGAACTATGTAACCAACAGTTTCTCAAACATATAGCCACATCGCAAATTTAACGTGTAGCTGTCAAACTACTATTCACCTCTGTGGCTTTAGGAGTTCTCTTTGGTAATTCTGCTATGATTGATGATGCAACCCATTAACCTGAGCTACAATACATCCTGCTGGGTTTCCAGAATGTCAGTATTTACCCATGTCTCCTGATGAGCCTTTTGGTCCAGGGAATCCTGGAGCTCCTCTACCCAAGCCTGGAGAACCTTCTTCACCCTTTGGACCTGGGAGACCTGCAGGGCCTTTCAGTCCAGCTTCACTCAGACCTAATTAAACATGGTTAACAAAGGCAAGAGAGCCTATTTAAATTGCCTAATAGCAGTTAAATTATTACACAAATTGAGTTGTAATTAAAAAAAATTAGCTATTTACTATTCTCTCTGCTGAAAGATTTGGTGCCTCATGTGCTATTCTGGTTGTGCAGAGTGAATTTAAACAATCTGCAAGATGCTGAGAGAGAAGTGTATGACTGTTCTGGTCTTCCCACAAGCTCTTGCACAAGGCTCTGAACAGGATTTCCCTGCCAGCCTGTATGCTGTGTCTCTCAAAAGGATGCAACATAGACTCAGGCTTCTGGTCTTTAAATAATCTAGTGGGCTACATGCTCCAACACGGACAGACCAGTTTCCACATCCCACTGCAGAAGACACACTGAGGCACAAGCGGTGCAGGGCAGGGGCTCCCCAGAAGAGCTGCAGGGACATGTTCCTCATGTCACTCTGGTAAGAGGAAACACTACGCAGCTCTCTCAGATATGAAAATTGTGGAGGATCTATATGCTGCAAATCATTACCTTCCATAGAAAACACAAGTATCATTTGAGTTGTACACATCAAGATTGTTTGTCCATTTTCATGCATAAAATGTCTGCCACAAATTTTAAGTGCTGCTTTATGAGATGACTTTAACTAAACATGTCTCTTTGGAAAGGTCTTTCTCCACCTCTTTACATTTAGTAAAACACTGTTTGCAAAACAGAAGCATGTTCTATTTCATATAGTTAAGAATACAAAACCAACAAACAAACAAAAGAAACAGCAGAAGCTTCCCAAAAGCAGAATCCAGTAACTGATCAAAGATTCTGATTTTACTGATGTCTTTTTCTTGAGCTCCACATAATTGAGGGCTACGGAGAGCAGTAAGGAAACATGCCATCACTAAGCCCAACTCACAGCAAGCATTTGATGCTGCCCTGCTAAAATCAAACACCCATTAGAATGGAAGAGTTTTGTGATTTCATTCCATCAGCTTTCCAGCAGTGACATAGTCCTTCAGAAATACAAGGACAACAATCACCAGAAAAGCCTTTTCACTCCACAGGCTGCATCCTGTTCTTACTGGCATCAAAGAAGAATTTGCTCATGCACATTCAGTATCCTGAGGTTTTTCCTCACGTTATAATTAAATCCAGACCCAGGTGAAACAGGGGAATTTTGGGGGGAACACTGCTCTCATGATGGACCAGTGTGTGTATTTCCCCAGCTATGACATTTCTACTACTCCATTACCTGGTGTTCCAGGAGACCCCTTTGTGCCTGGCAAGCCATTCAGACCATTTAAACCCGGAAATCCATGAAACCCTGAAGAGACATTGGGAACACATAAGTGAACAAATAAGCAAATAATCTAGCTAGGTGGAAATGCATACGATGTTTCATGGAGACTGCAACATGTATGAGAAATCTGACACATGGGGCAACACCATATGTAAAGTTTTCATTCACGCAGGACCCCCTCCATGGAAACTTTTCCCACTGCTCTCATGGGTTTTAGCCTCAGTGAACCGCCAGTGACCCAAATCAAGCGAGAGACTCTCCCTTTCCAACCACTCCTCTGCTCATTTCTAGCAGCTGGTGCCTGCACCAGCATTGCCAAGAAACGAGCTGATTTCCCACGCACAGCTGGCCCACACAAAGGAGAGCTGCCTGCCTACACTGACACACTTGGCTGAAACACCAGTTTTCTGACCCTATTGCTCCCCTCCATGTGCATACTCCAGATGTACCTTTAGGTCCAGCTGCTCCATGAGCTCCAGGGAATCCGACAGATCCTGGCTGCCCTGGAGGTCCTGGTGGCCCAGGGGTTCCTCTCAGCCCAGCATTTCCAGGGATTCCTGAAAACAAGCAGAAAAATGTTTCTGTACCACAGATCCAGGCTGGAACAGCTCACAGCTTCCATCTTGCGGCTCCTTAACTCCTAAGATGGGTGAATAAACTACTATGTAGATAAAGCAAAATGAGATCCAAATCTCTCCTCACTACCACTACTGGCATAGCACTTAGCAAACTATTTACTTGACGTACAGCTTTATTTATAAGTCATAGCAATGACATTCTTCATCATCCACCAAGTGACACACTGGAACAGTTCACATACTGCATAACTAATTAAATTGGTTTTCAAACAAAATATTCTAATAACAACTGTCACTGCCATCTTTAATCTTGAGAACAATTTGAGAATATACCTGCTAGTTACACCACTACCCAAAGACACTTATAGCCATCCTTCTGGGTAGGTTTGGCTCTGGAGAGGGAACAGACAGAAGTGTTGCGATGGAAGATTTCAGAGCAGCCTTGCCCATAAGCAGCTGCAAAGAAGTTGCTACTGCTTCTACCTGAGGTCTTCTCTATTTGTTAAAGGAATTCCTTTAGGTTTCAATGTGTGGGATTCACATGGTTGACCCACAGGATCAGTCATGATGAGACAAGGTGACACCTTACACTAGTGTCAACAAAATTCCCGTCTTCTTCTTTAAGCCTCAGCTAAGACAAGCCAGCCAGGGCTAAGGAAACAGCCAGGTGAGGTGGTTCCACAGTCCCACCATGAACTTCAGAACTTAGATGCCTAATCCAGTACCTGCTGGTCCTTCTCGGCCAAGATCTCCTGGGCTGCCTTTGAGCCCACTGACCCCAGTGTTTCCTGGGTAGCCTGGTTCTCCCTTGGGTCCTTCTCTCCCTCTCTCTCCTGAAAGGATAAAAACAGATGACATGCCAGAGCACAAGTCAAACTGCAGGAAGGAGTGAGGAGAATAAGAAACATGTTATGTTGAGGCTGCAGCACTTGTGTCTGCTTAGCCAAGGTCTGGGCTCTGGACTGGACTCCCTTGATGGCAAACACCAGTGCAAGTTCACAAGCTCCTTCTCAAGACATGAAGTGGGACCCAGCGTTAGAGTTGGGCTGCTCTCTAACATGTTCATTATCATCCAGACTGGTGCCCCACCTGGATTCCAGACTCCTCAAATCTCACTGCCAGGAGAGGGCTAAGGTATTTAAATTTATAGATCACAAAAATACCCAAATTGGGCAATGCCATCCAGCTTCATCTCTAGAATTTTACATTATTGAAGTGAGCAATCAAGGGCTAACTTTACCTGGGAAGCCCGGGTCCCCTCGCTCTCCTTTTGCTCCAGCAATACCAGGAATGCCAACAGACTCTCCCTGGTCACCTGGAAAAGACAGACAAGGTGGGAAGGCAATTCCCTAATGGACTGTGGGGAGCAGTTTTCAGGGCTACTCAACAGCCTTGTTTATGAAAATAAACCTCGCTTACGCTTCAAATCCAAGGAGCAAACAAAGACAATAGTAAGTGACGTACTTGAGTTTGAAAATGCTTCAACAGCAACAGATGCGAATTCACCCATGCAAGTGCATGATAAGACAAATATTTATGGGTAATTGCACCACATCCTGCCCTTTATACTTTTGACACAAGGAGATGAGAGAGAAGGGTGCCTCTCGTACTGTCCAACATGCTCTGCACAGTGCCGTGGCCAAACTTCCAAAAGACCATAAAGTATTCAGACATTTGGCTTGGGACTGGTCTCATCCGAAAGAAGCCCCTTATGAGGAGACATGTCATTTGAAGCCAGTCACTGGAGAGCAACAGACACTTCTAGAACACTCCTCATTCATTTCAGTCATGCATGTTAGGACTGTGTGTACTGAAAGACCACAGACACTATGGAAGATTTCTTACCCTTTGGACCAGGGAGGCCAATAGGTCCTGGGAATCCAAGTGCTCCAGTGATACCATCTGGACCCTGAAAACAAACAAACAAACAAATAGATCACACCAAACAAAACCACAAATTAGCCTTTGCTTTTTATTCTTGCTGTTCCAAGTTTGAGTCATGAGGGATAACAGACCACAAAGATGTAGGAAGGAGTAGTATTTGAAGTGTCATTCAACAATACGAGCCAAATGAAAATAACCTGGAAGTTTTGTAAGGAAAAATCCTGCTCATTTCTGCTGCTTTGCCACAGAAGCACCAATTACAACACAGGATTTTCCTGAGAGGACTTAGAGAAGATGAAGATACTTAAGAAGGTATTTACCCTCTCTCCTGGCATTCCTGGAAATCCCACGATACCATGTGCACCCTTCTGTCCCGGCAGCCCAGGCTGTCCAGGTGGACCGGGGAAGCCTGGGTCACCATGAAGACCTTTCTCTTTGCTTGCTGACCCCACTGGACCAGGGAGACCAGGCTGTCCACGGCTGCCTGGGATTCCTTTATCACCTGGGTTTACAAAAGAGTGTAATTTCATTTAATAATACAGACGTACAGCTCATTTGGGCCAACTGACCTGTTCCCCAGAGCTCCCCTTTAAGAGAAGGAAGAGATGATGTTAGTGCTGCAGAACAGAGCTTCAAAGGAAATTTGTTTTTTCAAAATTCAGAATTGCCGTATGCAAATCATGCTAGACCGTGAATGACAGAACAGAAAACAGTAATCCTGCAGGGGCCGTCAAAAGGACAGACCATGCTCAACTGAAAATAAGCTCAGTTGCTGAACAACTGACACTGGCAACTAACTACAATGTTGTGAAATACCTCTAGGTCCAGGGAATCCTCCAAGTCCAGCTAACCCAGGATCTCCTTTGTCTCCTTTGAACTGCACTGCCTGTTCTGGAAGCCCAAGAGCAGGAAGACCAGGTGGACCTACATCACCTCTGTCACCTGAAGAAATAAGAAGTCAGTAAATCTTCTTGCAAAATAATCTGAGAAAGGGTATAACACTCGAAGTTGGCAGACAAAACCAGAACTTTTCCATGTCTCCTGATGCAAATTCATCAGTAAGTGCTCAGCATCTTTGGCAACCAGGCCAAAGTATTTCACAAGGAAGAACAGAACACAGCATTTAGAAGAAAACATTAAGTACACAGATATCTTAGAAGAGCTTCCTATGTCCCTCTGCTGCACAGCCAGCAAAAGCCTTTCAGCTGTTTCTCACCTTTTTGACCGTGGAGTCCCACAGCTCCAGGGCTCCCTTTTCCTCCAGCTGTGCCAGGAGCTCCTTTAAACCCATTCACCCCGGGGACACCCGGCAGGCCTGGCATGCCAGGGAAACCAAGCAGGCCAGAAGAGCCTTTCTCGCCTGTATAGAAAAGGTGAGAAACAGAAAGGGAAAATCAGTCTCTTCTGGTATGCTGCATATCCACCTAGCTGGTGGGTAAAGGCAGCATGAGTCCCCCACATCTGAGCAGTAAAACTTCATGGCACGAGCACAGCGAGGCTGCTCCCCTCGTGGGTCTCCACTCAGGGTATTTTCAACCAGCACTTTTCACTTCACCTTTGATAGCTTGGTCCTGCCCCCACTGGACAGCAAAACCCAGTCAATTTCCAAGAGAGCAACATGCAGTTGCATATTAATAGCTCTGCCACTCTCCACCTAAAATAACGCAGAATTCTCCAAGTAGCCAGCTATTGTATTGATGCTTAATGACCATACAGATTGCAAAATTTTATTTCCCCTTCGGTTTGTGCTTTATTCTCTCCCTTCTATAAATTACACTGCTCCTCATTTCTTCAATTTTCTTGCCTTTCTATCTTGATTTACGTGATCCTTTGTCCATAAGGGTCCACGTCCTTTAAGATGGACTTCCTTTTGACCATGATTTGATAATTAAATCCATCATTTGTAATTCACAACTCAGCAGCAAAAGAAATGCATTCCAACACTAGTTGAGAAGTTGTGCTCTTCTGACAAGCTGGGCCTAAAATCAGTATTAATTAGGTTATTTTTTTGTGGACACAGTAATGTCAGGCTATTCCCCTAGTGGAACACATACCTTTTGGCCCAGGGAAACCGGGATGTCCATCTTGACCAAAAGGTCCAGGCGGCCCTAAGAATCCTCTTTCCCCAGGGGATCCTGGTGTACCATCAAGACCTGGGAAGCCTTTCATACCAGCAGGGCCTTGCGGACCTACATCCCCAGCCAAGCCTTTGGCTCCAGGAAGTCCTGAATCAATACAAGAAATAACTCCATAGATTATGTCACACAACACTAGGACAATTTGTGGACAGCTTCCCAAACTCCTTAAACACAGCATTGTTTCTAACATGACGAATGGACCTTACGGCACATGCAGCCTACTAATAGGCATAAAGCTTAGAACTGCAAAAGCATTAGTTATCTAATAAAAAAATACATATGAAGAGGGTTACTGCCTACATCACTACACAACTGGCAAGAGTGAAACCCCTTATGATGTATCGGTTTTTGTCTCCTTTACCAGACACTCAACTGTAGCACACCAGTCTTACCTTTATCATCACCAAGGCAGCCAAACCAGAATGGGCAGCACCATTAATGTCAGCTTCTGCGGCCTGCCCCGGCCTCCGGGTGAACCAGAGATCATTGGAGAGGCTTGTTTTGGCAAGTTTCTTTTCCACATTGGTAGCTCAAGCGTTACTTCCAAGAGCAAATAGCTCAACTAGGGGAATAAGCTTCTGCTTGTCCTGTCACAAAGCCAAGACCATATGCACTGTTTTGCTTCTAAATGTTTCAGGATGCTTCCAGCTGAAGCTTTGTAATGGTTTACACAATTTTAAGTAAAGGCTCAAACCATTGAAAACAGAATGCTCAGATCCGAAGGGAGGAAGAGAAGGAAAAAGTAGGTGGCTTCTGAAAAACGGCATTTGCAGCAGTAGCACCCAATATACGAGCTTCGTTATGCTCAGGGCTTAAACTTTTTGAAGGTACAACCCACTATTTTTAAAAGCAGAACACAAAATGGCTGCTTTATTTAAGAAGGCAAAGAAAACACACACTAAAGGTCTGTATATATTAAGGATTTCCTTATAGGCTTCAGGCTTTGTTACTGTCTGAGCATTCCCACTACAATGGTTCTTTGCCTTCTGGTTTGACTAGCAATAATAAGGGGTATCACCTACAGTCAATGCAATTCTTGTAGCATTAAAAGCTAGGTTGTTAGTCCATGAGCTTTTATGCTACACTGCATTTTCTCACCTTGACAGCCTATGTGAAGAACCCATAACCAAACAGTGTGACATCAGAAATGGAGAGTTGATGATAAATGGAATAGAAACATGGTGAAGGAGAAAACAGACAATATGTAAACAGAAAGAACAAGGGTACCAAAGAAATTAATGATTCAGAGAGACAACAGCAGCAAAAAACTTAATCATTTGGTGCTTGTCATCATAGCAATGGAAGGTTTTTAAAAACAGTTGAAGAAAAGTCATATATGGCAAACAGTCCAAAAATGTAAAACAGTAAGGAGGCAAAAGCAATGTTAATGTTAAAATAAAAAAAAAAAAAGCTTCAAAACTCTGTGATTTTCATCTCAAATGGCGTTACTGCTTTCATTCATTGATTGTCACTGTCCTCCAGCACTGATGCTCTCCATGTCAGAAAGATGAATTATATCACAGACCATTATCTACTAATTCCCAGGTCCCTCTTTGCTTGGTTGTCAAGTCTTGCATATACAGTTATCATTAAACACTTTAGTCTGTGCAGCTTGAGAGATACTGTGGTACTCAAGTGGTGGGTTTTTTTCCCCTTAAAGGGAAGGGCCATAAAATTCTCTTCTGCCCCAGCAACAAGAAAGAGAAGACCAAAGTGCTTGTTCTGAGAAAGCCAACCATTTTTGAATCTATTAGTCACATTCCAAGCAACCCCATATATTAGAAAGTATTTGTCATGAAAATGGCAAATGAAGATTAGTCAATGATACAGCCAGCATGTAAGAGCAGAGATGTTTGAAATACTGAGACATTTAAGATGCTTTCTCCTGTCTTCCTGCTGTACTTCTTACAGCCTAGGCAGGAGGCAAAGGCTCAAATCCTGCACTCTCTTACCCCTAACCAGAGGCAGGAGCTCACCCCTAGCAAATGCCAAATCTCTCCCCCACTTAGAATCATAGAATCGCTTCCTCAGCAGTGCAGCATTCAGCTTAGCTCCTTGTCTTCCCCCGAAGGCATTACACACCTGGTGCTCCTGCAAGGCCAACCGACCCCACGGGGCCCGGTTTCCCCTTGATGCCAAAAGGACCTCCAGGACCGGGAGGTCCCCGCAATCCAGGGACACCCGAATATCCTGGATTACCCTGTTCGCCTTTAATACCTAGGAGGCCTGGTCTTCCATCTAACCCTGGGAACAGAGAGATGGAAGGTTACACAACAAATAAAACAAAATTCACACTTTTAATTAAAAAGCAGATTTTAATAAAAGCCTTTGAGTTGCATTAGATTCTAAGAGAAAACCTGCAAATCGTCGCAGCTAAGAGGAATGCTAACACAATATTCTAAGGAAACTGGAAAGAGGAAAGATTTTTGAAAGAAAAACAGTCTGATATTCCCAGATACAAGCAGTATCAGTGCTTACCTTTTGGTCCTGGAAATCCATGATCACCTGTAAGCCCTTTATCACCTGGGAGCCCAGGTCGGCCACGCTCTCCCAGGGCTCCACTCTCAGCACCAAATACATCTCCAGGAGCTCCTTTTGGTCCAGCTAAGCCTGAGGCGCCCATTTTCCCAGGCAGACCATCTGTTCCATCCAGTCCTGGAAGTCCTTGTAATCCTTGCTCTCCCCGAGGCCCAGGGAAGCCTTAGAGAAAACCAGTAAATGTCATAGAGCAGAAGTACAGAATATCTGCTTCCAATAGCATCTCTAACAAAATCAACATTTTAAAAGTTTCCGTGCAAGAAAAAGTTGTTTGGCAAGTTGTAGAAGGTTTCAGTACTGAATTAGAAACAATAATTGGTGACAGAAAGTGATGAAACTGTGTAAAACAGCTAAAATATCCTTTTTTTTTTTACACAAAATCATACTTTAGGAGTATCTGGGAGCTGCAGACAGTTGCAGCTTTACAAGCGTGGTTTCACTAGATGTCAGATTAGGCAAAAAGGACAAAAAAAAGGAGGAAGATGGTAATTTCAGGCTACAGGCAGTATCTCACTACCATAATCAACCACAAAAGCTGCGAAGATTTCACATTCACCACTCCTTTCTTACTCAGCCCTCTATGCCAGACAACTTGTGGCACTGTGGGACAGAAGACACTGCTGTGTGGATGTGTCACACTGCTCGGGGGTTATGTTATGAAATCAGTGACCCCATAAAGATGACATTCCCCCCTTAATTGCAGTGAAAGGATAGAGATTTCTTCAGCCATATCCAGAGAAACCTGACGGATACATAGCAACCTAGCTTTAGGAATATTCCTTCTCCACCTCTGCTGCTTGCTCTTGTATTTACATAACCATCAGAAATCCCCACAGCTAAACTGAGTCCAAACACTGTGTACAGCACGCCTGTACCACAGTACCACATGTGTTTTTTTTTTACACTAAACTTGTAGTTAACCTAAACCGTAACAAAGCACATTATGATGGTCTCTAAAGAAACAAATTGTGTTGGTTGTCCTCTTTTCTTCCAGCAGTGATGTCGTATTACGGGAAGGTAACAAGTATCCTGAACATTTCTTTTGTTTTCTTCCAAGCTGCAACCATGCAGAAATGGCATTTGGAAGGAGCACAATCGAGCTCTCAGTGGAGTGTTATGATGTACCAGGCAGAAAAGTGGCCAAGAAGGCTGGACAACTCATTTGATAAAATATTGTACACATTAATTAGACAATAAAAAGAACTCCAGTAACTTCCCTCTTACCAGGTTCCCCTTGCAAGCCTATTATTCCTGGAGACCCTGGATGTCCTTTTGACCCATGTAATCCAGGTTGGCCTGGAATGCCTGGAAAGCCTTTGCTGCCTTTGGCACCTAAGGGTAAAAATGTATTAATAAATAATATTAATGAATGAATAGTGGAAGACAAAAACACCGCACAAGAAAATAGGATCAGATTCTTTCTGCAAAGCTAGTGTTGAAAACACTCCCTGGATACACAAATTAAGCTAAATTAAGTCTCAAAGCTATGGTTGTTTCATCAGCTACAGAAACACAGAAGGAGAGGGTTTGTGTTCAGAGGCTACTTGAAAGGGAAGAAATGGTGCAGTCATCATGGTCCCCCATGGGATTTAAGCCAGATCTCTTTGGAGAAAAAAAAATAAATAAAAGGAACATTGTTCTGCCAATTAACTCTCTGGAATATCTATCACTTGGAGATTAATTAGTAGGTATTATCTCCCTTGTGGAACAAGTGCTTCTTGGCAGCCAGCCAGTGCATTGCAACCAGCTTGTCTCCCTACCTGGCAATCCTGGAAAGCCGGGAGTCCCTGGGGGCCCATACGCTCCAGGAACGACGCAGGGCAAGGTGATACCTAAAACAAAGAAACACTGGGGTTGCACACAGCCCCTTTCAGAGAGGCGGTCAGAAGAGGAACATGTAGTATCCAGAGGTTTTACAGGACATATCGTAAGTGGTTGTGAGTGAACTTACACACAAACACTGCTGACTTCTCAAATGTGTAATGTCAAGGAAAAGAACGGAGGGTGGAATAGCAAGGGGTTTTTATTTCAGCCTTACTCTCCAACTGCTTCTTCTACAGTCTGTCGGACTAAGAAATAACCACATGGCTTAAAAGGTTAACAGCAGCAAACACAACTTAGCAACTGTGAAGCTCTTTGACTGACTTCTACCTCTCTCTCAAAAAAAAGGCTCTGTACTAGCAATCCCTTTTCAGCAGAATGAAATTCATGTGGCATTATCAGAGTTGCTAGCACATCAGATTTACCTGAAAGATCTCCAACACCTCCAACATTCCTCCTTGTAGGTCACTGGCAATTTGAAGTCACATTCATGCAGTCAGAGAAATTATTATCACAAAAAATAATTCGAGACATTTCAATTCCAGAAATGCTTCCAGTTATTTTAAGAGGAATCTGTGCTAGAACTATAGAATTAGCTCCTAGGCTGTAACAGCTGGCATAGCCTTAAACAGTCATAGATACACTTCCTAAAAATGAAGATCTAAAGGACTTTAAAACTATTTATTCAGAGAGGTTACATTAAGAAGATGACTATTGTACTAAAGGAAATTTGGGGAAAAGAGATGGGGGTTTTTTTCATTACTGAGAACACTCCTATGCACAGAGAAATGGCTGCCTAACTGCACTGGTGCTTAATATTTGCTAATTCAAATCTGGCATGAACCACAAGGCTAATTAAGAATGAGACAATCAGGTACAACAGACACATTGTTTCTCATTTTCTTACGACTCTCTTTGCAGGATCCTTCTATTTAAGCTCCATTCCCAGACTGACAAGCCAAATTTATTCATCAGCCATTCAAGAGCACTCCAAACTGTGACTGCTTTCAGTTCTAAGGAGCTAATCTGCTCTCAACCAGGCAATGCTGGAGGTACTTCCAGCACAGCAACATGAATTAAACACTTCTTTTCAGAAAAGATTAACATGTTCAGATGACTAAAAAACTTTATTAATAAAAGACCCTGAGTCAAACTATTTCCTGGATAAATCCAATCAAATCAGCAAACTTCTGTATGGATAATAAATATGCTTCTTTGCTTCCAACACTGACAGTGGGAATAGGGGCAAAATTACATAAGCCAGGACAAAAACTCATAAAATAACTCAATATGTTTTTTCTGGCGCAAAGTCTGTAAAGATCCCTATGATTTTTTTTGGCCAAAACAGTGCTAAGAATTGGTTCAATTACATTCTTCTTGGATTCCAACGCAGTTCACAAAAGGCTGTGTAAAAATATTGTGACTTGGATGCCTGCATCCAAACAGAGATGGAAAAGTTAAGCTTTCAGTTCAGGGTCCAGCCCCAAACCCAGCCGGGATAGGCAGAGCTGAGCATCCCTCTCTCATGGCGACAAACGAGAGCGATTCTGGTTCGACCTCCCGTTTCTACCCTCTTTCATTCCATGCTCAACCCCGATTCTTGTTATTTCATTATTCAGACCTCTGAGAAGAAAGAAAAATCTTAATCTCAAATTCTATCCAGCTGGGGGCTGCTAACAGGTATCAGCTCTGGTATAAAGCAACACGCAAGGCTCATGTGGAAAGTGAGACGTAGCAGGGAATAAGAGGGAATGCAACCCCCAGGGTGTCTCATCTACTCACACGTTGAGATGCTATGCGAATTCTGAAGGAAGCACGAGAACATTTTCTACTTTGATGAGATAGAACCAAAGGTCAGTTCTCAATACATCACTTTTACCTTGATGTAAGGCATTCACTGAGAGCAAAATTAATTTCAAAGTGACTATACTCATGATAACATATCTACACAGAGTTGCAATAATACTTCCATCCTTACACAAAGCCAAGGAATGCTCTGTTTCCATCTGTTACAGCAATTCATCTTTGTAGCCAGCACAAGCTTTAAGAACAGAGCTTCAAAACTAAAATACCCATACCAAGCTTATGCTTTCAATGGATATGGGCACCTGGTACCATGACTGCAAATTGTAACACACACATTGGTGCCTGCACTTGGCTACACATTGACAGGGCATTCTTTTGTTAAGGTAAATGCTAGGGACACTAAATAAAAATTCCAGTTCTGGTCTTCTGCAATCCTGTGTGAGCCTGACGCTGAATCTTTATAAACCAAAAAGTTGAGGTTCATCTCTGAGACATTTCCTCCTCAGACACAGTGCAATAAAGAATGACATTTTTCAAAAAGCAAGCATTCAGGGCAGCCACTGGCAAGGAAAGGGAAGTCTAATTAATATTTGCATTCACGTCACACGGCTTTAAGGACTGTCTTATGTGACCTTTCCAAAAACAACTCTGTACAACAGTGTATTCTGTATTTGACATTACTAGCCAGCAGCAGGATACCTGAACAATGGATATTTCATGTGAGGATAACTGAAAAACAAATAGGACTGTTTCCTTGTGTGTTTTGCAGAATGATGCAAGCAAGGCTTAGTGTAAAATTTATAAAAGCAAAACTTAGTGTTCTCTTCGATACTTAATACCCTACATTATCACAGTTTACACAATAATATCCCAGTATCAATGAAATTAAACAATTAAACCATCATGTCAAGCATAAAAGCAAAATATAGGCAGTCCCAACACTTTTGAGTAATCTCATAATATCAGGTAAAATCAGCCTAGCTTTTTATAAAATACTGAGTTACTTTCCCAAAGCAAGACTGCTTCACCCTGTATTACTGCACGTGGCAGGAACTCCAGCACAATTCCTCAGTGGTAACTTCAGTAGTTACAATCTCTTTTTAATGCCTTTCCTCCTTTTGACGATAAGGTCTTTCAGCCTTGGCAGTACAAGGAATTATTATTTCTTCCACCCACACACATTTCTTTAATATTAGATGAAACTTACTACATCAAAGGGCCTTTTAATATATGCAAATTATCTCTAGTATGGAGAGAATGATGCATTCGCAAGTTTTCTTATACATCTCTATGGAGGTGCAAACTGAACTGGCTAATGACTTATTCACACTTTCCCACATATTTTGTCTCTAGATACTCGTCTACAAAGGACCACTCATTGTCAGCAAAGCTTTGATGTCACATTCATAATGAGCTGGCTTCTGATGTGCTCCACAGAGTATCTAGAGTTCACATCACGCACAGAGCATTTTACTTTTACTTATCTTACAATGCAATTTTAATTTAGTGGATTTTGTAAGAGACAATTTACCAAACAAAGATGCAAGCATTCATAGCTATGTATTAGTAAAGCTTTTAGCATTTAGCATGTGACTTGAATCGGAAAAAGAGCTTATGCAGACTGTTCCAGGGGGACGTGAATGCTAGCTGTCTCCTCACCCCGTAACAACACCCAGCATGACACTGATGTGAGGTAACATGCCACCCGGCATGTCTGTGCAACCTCCCGGTGCTGTTCTGGGCTGGCTCTCACCTCCCTCTGGGTCTGAGATTTCCCCGCCAACTCCTTGCACTGCCGTGGTCTTGCTGCCAAAGTTTTTGAACTCAGAGCATCAGTTTATCAGTCCATAAACCTGTGCAACAATATTATGCTTGCAAACATATTATTGATTCTGCATTATTGGTACTGACTGAATTATAAACCTACAAGCCTAAATATACACAGAATGGGAAATATACCAAAAATCAGCAGCAGCATAGAAAAAAATACTGTTTATCTTAAACTACACCTAAATGGCTGACATGGAATCAAGACATTGGGACTAGCTCTGTGCAGTCATTTTGTTATGAAAACATCTTCCATAAATGTTTAGACATATGACTTCCCATCTAACTCAGTTTGAACGCTGAGAATGAACACAGAACATCACACATGAAAAATTATCAAATCTACATTTACTGGCTTTATCACTTGTCATTATGGTATGCTTTAGGTACACATAATGACAAACCAACTGATCCAAACTGTACAACCTCAGGGAAGCACATCAGCCCAGAGCTGATTGCATTGTCATGACTGAACTCCACAGCCATCACGGCAATGTCTTATTCACCGTATTCTCACAGGTACCATGTACTACAGTTTCTTCTTTAAAAAAAAATTTAAAATCTGTAGCCCTTCTTATTTGAATAACAGTAGTAGTTCTGAAAACTGAGTCAGAAGTCTCAGCTGCCGGTGAGTTACTGCGTTTACCTGCACAAGGAAGTAGGTTGTGCTCTTTAAAAACCTAATTTTATCAATTTTCCTAACTGCCTTTGGTGTAAAATGGTTCTCCAGCAACAGTGAGTAGCTCCATTCAACATTCTTAGTATTTGAGTACTGTTTGAGTATTTGTTGCTTATTATCTGTGTCCTCCTGAGCATGACAACTTGAGAAAGCTGTGACTGCTGTGTGAGCTCTGGTGGGCCCACAAACCAGTTTCCGTTATTTTAAAGAGCAATCTTTAATCTAATGCAATCTTCTGGCCTGGCTACAACCAGAGCAGTAAGTTGAGTGCCATTTGGCTTGCAGCAGCTTTGCCACCTTTTCAGACTAGGGCAGACTCAGCAACACCTACCTGGAGGGCCTGGAAGACCTGCTTGTCCTGGAAACCCGTCCATTCCCGGGTCACCTGCTGGCCCACGAACTCCACTAGGACCTGGATATCCAACGCCAGGAGAACCAGTTTCTCCACGATGGCCCTTGGAGCCAGGCAATCCTGGCAGCCCTTTTTCACCTGGGAAACCTAGCGCGCCATCACCCTATGCACAGAAAAGACAGTCACAGCTGGAAACCAAAGAAATGTAGAAAGAATACACACCACTATCATTTTAACAAACGCGTAAGAGTTTGGCTGGTTCTGTGCAAGGTGCAGATGGGCCTGGGAAGGTACATGGAAACTACTGTAAATGATCCATCACTATTTCAAAAGGAAGAAAAACTCAGTGACTATTAAAAATAATATTTTACATTGTATTTGCCAAAATACTTATTTGAAAGACATATACTTTCTTTTTAATTAAAAAGATTCTCATGTGACTTTTCTAAGATTTGACCCACAGTTATGCCTACAGTACCTTTTATCTTCTAGGACACAACATAAAACAGCATTACAGACTACCCCACTACTGGAATTTTATCTTTTGACTGGGTAGCCAGAGGTTTAATGAGCACCAATTATTAATCCCCACCAAGACAAATTTGTGCTCAGGGACTGTGAGTTTTTTATGTATTTGGAGACTTACCACAAGGCTAATCAGGACTAGTAAGCCAAGCCTTTCTATTGCCTCTGCTCCTTACTTCAATTCTGAAGCACTGCTGCTAAATTAACCGGAACTTACTGGAGGGCCTGGTGGGCCTGGCAAGCCTGGGAGTCCATCCCTGCCAGGGGTTCCTGGGATGCCCGAAGGTCCTCTGGGTGCCGTTGCACCAGGGTCCCCACGAGCACCTTTGCCTGTTGCGTAGGACGAATCCCCTTTTTCTCCCTTAAGGCCTGGAAGACCTGGCTGACCAGCCGAAGCCTACGCACCAAAACACAGAAAAATAAGAATATGAATGTGCATAGCAAAGGCATTGCTGCTTAAAAACGTCATGAGGATAGGACATAATGACTGGAGCTAGAAACAACTGCCAAAGGGTTTCCTACTGTATACATTACATTAAAAAAAAAAAAAAAGGTTTAATTATTTCCAAATGTTTAAATATTTCAGTCACTATTGCCAAACCCTAGCGTGTAGCACCACAGTGACAGCAATGCTGTCACTCATGATATAACAGGGCCCAAGTATTGAACGTTCTTCCCTGTTACTTGGTGTGCTGTATTTACTGACATGGATAAAGATACTCTGAGGACAAAAGACTGGTATCTTCATGGACTATGATTTTCAAAAGTGAATACTGCCAATGAGCAACGCTCAGCACTTTGGAAAATCCTGTTTGTTATGGTTGCTGTTTCACATAAAACACAGCCCAACTCTCGCTAATGCATTTAGCATACAGCAGCTGAGAAGGAGACGGCATCTATGGCACACAGTTTTTATAGCTACGAGCAATGATGTGGAAAGACCTCACCGTTCCATTTTCAGGTCTTCTCTCCATGCAGATGTGTATCTGCTTCCCCAGCCAGCCCTCACTTAGGAAGAGCCCTGGGTCTAATCCATGCACACGTACAGCCAAGAAGCCCTGGGATGAGTAATTGTTACTGTTTTCCTCTTGACTGCTAAACATGCAATACTCAGAACTTAATAACCATTTCTCTCCTGTTTTTTATAGGTGATAATTTCTCTACTTTCAGCTTCTTTTCACATATCAGTTTCAGGGTTGCTTTTTTTTTTTTTAATCCAAACAAGTAGAAGAATTTATGCAAAAAATGTGTTGCTTTCACTGCAGTCAACGGCAGCCATTGCATACGGACACTGTTTCTCCTTTAATTTGTGACAACCAATATAAACTCTTCCTGCCTTACCGCAGGGCCTCGCAGTCCTGGTGCACCCACAGTGCCTGGGTCTCCACCAATGCCCTTACTCCCCGGCACACCAGGGCCTCCCGACGGACCTGCTGGACCTGAGATGCCTTTTAGACCAACTCTTGTAACTCCTCCATCACAGGCACAATCACCTGCCTCTCCTGGAAAATACAGTCAACACTCCAAACTCAGTTTCATTTGGATAAAGACGCTTTTCAGTTGCAAAAGCTCCAGAAGCAGTATTTGATTCCATTAGGGCAAAGCCATTCTCCCAGGATTTGATTTTGTGCCTGCTCCGTTCAGGTGATGTCAGTGTCAAGCAAGTGGAGCTTGGGTTTTGTCCAGGTTAATTTCTATGTAATACCCGCAACCAAATTACCATGTGCAGCATGAACCTCAGCACTTCTTCCGAAAGGTTTAGACTCTCCTAAATAGATGGTTTTAGGACAGATTTCTTGTGGGGTTTTTTTTGAGAGAGATAGTTATATGTCACAGAAAACAAGTTCATACTCCTACTCACAGTAGGTTACAATGACCTGCAGCTGCATATCTTCATATTTCCCTGAATCATAACTGGCCATGGATCCAAACAATCACAAAGCACAGTGATGTCTGCATCACTGTGGCTTTTGCTACTGGTTCTATCATACATCAAGACCAAATTCTCATAATTTTTAGCACAGAACAGAATAAAATTGAGTTTCTCTGTCATTTCCAGCCCGTATTGCAAAAAGCAGTAAACAAGATTTTATTTCCAAATCTCATTTCGCCTTATGGTTTTAAGGTATAACTTAGCTAATTTTCTGGGTATGAGATATTTATCTGCTCATTCGCCTGAGCAGGGTAGGAAGTAGGAAACAGGATTTTGCTGGCAGGGCCGGGCACAAGTCCCTCTAAATTGTAAAGGCTGTTTGCTCCTTCAATCCGCCTCAACCTCCTGTGATTTGTCATAAAGACACTTCCACCTCATCCCTTAGGATATTAACCACACGTAAGTAACTTTCTGATGCCCAATGACTGCTGAAAGGCTGTTCCAAAACAAGAGTCAATTACCTTTGTACCCCTTGGGACCCAAAGCTCCTGGCAACCCTCTTTGTCCGGGCTCCCCCGGGACCCCAGGCCTTCCATCCAGGATGGTGGCTGGCAGGGATGAAGGGCCTACAAGCAGAAAGCAAGCAAGCAAAAGCCATGAGAAGGCTAGATCTCCAGCTCACTAATTACTTACAATGTCCGTTATACAACTGAGAGAAATGGCACCCGAGCAAACCTGCAACTGTGGAAGTTACACAAGAAGATGGAACTTGGTTGATAGCACAGGCTGCAGCGCTCGGCCAGCTGTTGGCTTCCAGCTTCTCATACAGCAAAGCAAAAGATCTCACAATGTGGATGCAACAGTTTCATTCCTCTACTGCTCTACCATTGCACTTTTTCAAAGACTTAACGGCTAGTTGAAGAACTAACCGAACTGTGAACAGGTTGTATAAAGAAGGGCAAACGACTTAGTTCATGGCAGGTGTGCTTTTACAGCTCTGGGAGAAGCAGAGTTTCATATGGATAGAAGCTGAAGGGACAAATCAATGCATTGGTGATGGCGATGATTGGCTATTTCCCTTTCTGTTGGCACAGAAGCTATCACGTAAGAGCAGTGTCACGGCTGCTGCTGGCATGGTAGAATCAGCCCCAGGGCTACCTCCCTTCTGCAGAGCTCCTCAACTTCTCACTAAGTTGCTGCAGCTCAAAAAAAGAGACCAAACGGCAAAAAAGTTAAGTGGACTTTCCCTGTCCCTCGCTTTATGACTGCAGGATTATTTTCTATATCTCTTTATATGCTGAATAGAACGAAACATGAGCTGACAGTAACAGCAGTGGAAAGTGATCTACCATAAACTACTGTGTCTGAAAACCCTTCCCCTCAGCGCCAGCAGTAAGATGGAGTGCTGACCAGCACCCACTGGTGTTCCATGCAAACAAACTGCAACCCTCAGCTAAAAACAGCTACAGGAGCTTTACAGACTCTGCAGAAAAATGAGCTGGATTTGATTAGCAAACAGTTATTGACAACGGGACACTGATTTCTTCTCCACAGAAAATCATTTCATCAGACCATGTTCATTGGCTCCATTGCTGGAGTGTGCCCTGTTTTGAAAGGCTGGCTCTCAAAAATAGAACAGGCTGTTTGAACTCAGTTTATGGCAGAATGGTAAAATGCAAGGTTTGTGTAAAATCAACCCTTTTCCTGTAACACTTGATCTCTGAGGAAAACAGAACAATGCATGATTAATTCATTCAGGGTATGCACACAAACGACCATGTACAAATAAAATCAGATTTCCTTAGGTCTGAAAATTATCTCTTCAGTCATCCTATCTGACCTATCTGGTACCCAAAATACATACTCACAAGACTAGACGTTTACCCCAGGTGTTCACAAGGTCATGGTCTGTTCTTTATCTAAGCCAGTAGAAGATAAGCCTAGAACTTCAAAGTCCTCTGTATCATAAATTGTGTCTAGATAACCTTGTGCTTCAGCCTCTCAGGCTACCACTCTAACAAGTACTAGCTGTATTCTCTTACTTCAGAGGGGTGGCTGCTTATATATATAGTTAAGGTTGTGAGTTACAATCACAGTGAGGTGTCAACTGAACATCTAAGGTTTACAGACAAATAGTCCTCACTTGCAAATAAATAAATATATAAATTGTTATTTGTCTCGTTTCACTCTGAATCCAATACGAAAATAGATGTTAAAAATATACATACGTGGTGAACCAGGCAATCCTGGTGCTCCTGGCAGACCCGGTAAACCAACTCTGCCAGGACTGCCTGGTAATCCAATCGTTGCTCTTCCTGGTTCTCCCACTTCGCCCTTCACACCAGGAACACCTGGAGACCCGCCAGGGCCCATTCCATCTAGACAACAATGACACAGTGAGCAGCTCTCCAGCAGCAAACACATTCTAGTATTTTTAATGTTATGAAAATTACTGTTGTGGTTTGAACCACATCCATGTCAGCACAGAACAATTTATAATTGCACACAAAGGAAAATGTACTAATTTGAGGCATCAACTGTCTTCCATTTACACACTCCTTTAATCACCCAAAAAACGTCACAGGGCTGCATTCAAGTCCCACTGATCAGTTAGACAATTAACTACATAAGACTGTGTTTTATTTATTTTCTGATTTCCTCTGAGTGAGATAATTTCTTGAGTAGCTCCTAGTTTCTGGATCATTGCAGGCCAGGACTTCACAGATGACATTCAAGTGAAACAGATCTCACTTGAAAGTTTCTTCGGTGGGACAAGGGGGTTCTACCTACAGTGGGTTTCTCTATTTCAAATATGAATAGTCATAAAAAAGTATTTCTCAAAAACATTTGCTATTATTTAAAATGTAGGAAATGTTCTGCCAATCAACTAATTCAAAATAGAAATCAAGCAACCAACCTCCTGTGTACACTGCTGCACTGAATATTCACTCCCGAAGACTTACACAGGCTGTAATTATTGTAGGACTAATTCTGCTGCCATCCAAGTCAATGTACATGTTTTCCCTGTGTGTCAACCCTGCCTCCTATGTCTCACACAGCATTCTGCAAAACAGTCAGCCCAAGGACCAGAGAGAAGCTTTGCTTCTGTACCTTCACCATCTCCAGGCCACTACCCACAGAGCCTTCTCAGCGCCAAACACAGAACACAGCCTGTGAAGGGCACTGTTAGCAGCTGCTTTACCTCTCTCCAGACCTGGAAACCCTGGAGCTCCTGGAAGGCCTGGTAAACCACCGATCCCTTCATCTCCTGGAGGACCAGGTATTCCTGGATTTCCAGGGTCACCTGGGCCACCTAATTAGACAGATACAGAAAAAGAAGGAGGAAAATCTCATGAGAATTTCTGCTGAATGACTCTGTTCAATCAACTATCCCAGTGGCCACTGATCTCTTGACAGCAACGGATGCAAAGTCATCAGCAGTAACCTGTTAGTCAAAGTTAACAATGACAGGAAAAATTCCTCCTGACCTGTTAGAGGTCGTTTCAAACTTGACTGCATGCGAAGAAGGAAGAATAGGAGAGACCATGCAATTTGCCCCCTCACCTTTATAGCTTCAGAAACTCTTCATATCCAGGTCTCATTCAGCTGTGGTGTTAATTAAGCTAATTTTCTCAATGCTTTTCTTACCACATTGAATGACAAATAATAGCAGAATAACATTCAGAGTACCCATTTTTCCTTGGTACACCGAAGACAGACACAGAGGTGGACACACAGCACTCTGCTGTGCTCACACACAGCTGCCCAGGCTCTGCATTTCACCCTGCTTTGAAAGGTATCGCTCTGCAATGTGGGGGTGAAAGGTTTGTTGTGAACTCTGAAGTGATAAACATGGGGCCAAATGTATCTGTATGTCAACAATATAGATGTTAAAGGAAAAGTAACAAGGGATGGGTCAGAATCAATACACAATGTTGAAAAGCAGTAAAATATAGTAAGAAGGAAAGTTGGACCAGAAGAAGTGCTTTGGATGAGTTCCAAAACAAAATGCAAACATGTACCTGAAATGACTACACCTTCCCTGTCAATAACGATAGGAGGGCCTGGGGGACCGATGTCACCTAATTCACCCTGTAGAAGAAAACAGATTTCACACCACATTCAGATGGGTGACGGAGGGGAAGACTGCTTGTCAGGAAACAGGCTGCCTAGTGGTAGCAATACCCGCGGTCGGTCACTGACTGACCATCACTCTTTGTCTTGGTGAAGAATTCACTTTTTTCTTCTGCTATTCAAAGTCATCTGTTGTCCTGACTTACCTCCCTCCTGTCTGATGAAGCTGATGGATGCTTCAGCTAAAGTGTTTGCTTCTATCTATCTATCTATCTATCTATCTATCTATCTATCTATCTATCTATCTATCTACCTACCTACCTACCTACCTATCTACCTATCCTCTGAAGGCATCCCGTTACCTCAATAGGAAGCACAGACATGCATGTACCATGTGTACTGGAGATCAGTTATCATATCAGCATATTGACCAATAACAGGCAGATGACATTTATTTGTTCACCTTGTGGTAAAAGCAAGAGAGCTGCTATGAACAAATCCATTTTTAAAAGTGGTGATCACTGCAGCTACCTCTTGCCTTGGAATCCTGAATGTCAATAACAGGAGCTTCCAGGTAAATGGATTCCTCTATAAAACCACCCAGGTAGAACAAGCAGGTTGTGACAAACCACGGTATCAACCTGCACTACTACTTCTTCCACGTGCTCTCCACAAAAAAGTCCATCAGTGCTTGCATTTCACATGTTTGCCAACCATATACCAATCTTGGTGGTAGATAAAGAGTTTTTCACAGCAAACTACTATCCCACCGTTTTCCACTCTGTTTCCAGATGTCTGCCTGAATTGTGAGATACCCAGACAATGTCTGCTATACATTGCCTATCTTCAGTATAAGAAATTGAACATGTTTTTTTCAGGCTTGTCAATACCTGTACATCTGTGACCTAAGACTTCAGATAACCTTGGCAACTATCTTAACATCCAACATCCTCAATTGTCCAGTAAATACGGCATTGCTGTAAGGATAAAGGAGACCAGAGAGACTACATCTACAATTCTAAGCCATGAAGTTACATGAATGAACATTGAAAAGGTATTAAAATATCCGAGTGTCCATAGTTCAGCAACCATTCATTTTTATCCCTAACTATAAAGTAAATGAGGAACTGAAACATACTGAAAATTACAGTGATACACAGATAAAGAAGATATTTGATTGGGGCAATGATACTTATTCATTCATGCAAATATCTTTAAAAAAGCAATGCCGTAGTATTTTAATGTGAGAAGTTACCTTCATGCCTTCGACTCCATCCAGTCCTGGATAGCCTGGAATACCTGGATGACCCTGCAGAGTCACACCCGGGAACATTGTTACACAGTGAGACAATAAGGCAGTGGCATTATTTGTTAGCTGAGACATTTGCAGTGCCTGGACATGAATCACAAACCAAATTCATTGTCCTACCAAACATTTGCAGAAAAAATAAAGAGAAAGCTGATAGCATCAATTCCTCAGCACTCACAAAATACCAGAGCTCCTCTAGGCCTCCTTGTGCTGTAGAGAACACGAAACTTGCAAGCAGGCAGGAGTGTGTCCAAATCAGGACACGCTGGAGTTCTCAGAGAACTGTAGAAATGATTGTGCAGTGAGGAGTCCAGAACA
This sequence comes from Streptopelia decaocto, assembly GCF_964273445.1. Classification (NCBI taxonomy): domain Eukaryota; kingdom Metazoa; phylum Chordata; class Aves; order Columbiformes; family Columbidae; genus Streptopelia; species Streptopelia decaocto. The sequence continues at coordinate 5,974,628 of NC_138665.1, forward strand.
TTATTCTCCTTGTCCCCTACACTTTCCCCTCCACACCGTTCCTCCTCCAACAAATTATTGACACCAAAACCTTTGAAGTGACACTGGGAAATCCAGCTCTCCAGTTATCCATTTCCTGGTAACATTCTCAGGGACACCAAAATTCCCCTTCTGGATGTGTGGCTGGCAATCTACAGAGCAGTGACTACTGTTCTTTCCTGGGTCACATATTCAGCCTGGCCCAGCATGGACTGCAAATCCCACTGCCACTGCAAACAAAAGGGGATATTCTAAGAGCTGTGGAGCAGGGAACCTTACATTTAAACTTGCCTGTGATTCTGAAGTCTTGGACAGCTGTAGGCCCCAAGATAGCCCATGCACAGTAGTGTTGAGAAACGTGTCAAAAAGGACTTGCTTTTAATCATATTTTTTAACACAGAGATATAAATTAGATTACATTGTAGATACCATCATCTTCGGTATAACTTGAAAAGGACATGCATAAAAAAAAATATGAAGTGACAGAATTCCAGGCTGCAAAAGGAAAATCGTATTTCTAAAAGTTGCTTTCTTGAGCAATTTCCACTGCTGCATCTCAACCACTTGATCACCCAGCCATTTCCACTCCCCAAAGGGGAAAAGTGGGAGAGCTGATTGTTCCAGGAGGGAATGTACAATTTCCAATCTGTGGAGGTGGTCTTCTGAATATGTAGTGATAATTAGAGAGACAGTTAAAGGGATCTAGAGTTCTACATGGACTTTCTAGTTAGCTCTCACTAGTTTAATAAAGGCTGGTACATTCATCCATCAGAGGACTTGGAGCCACTAAAGAAGGAAGTCAGTGGATCTGAAGCAGACGATTTCTGTAATTGTAAGCACAGTAAAAAACAAAAAAAGAAACTTCACCTTTCTTCCAGGAATCCCATCAGATCCGTCCAGTCCCAAAAGACCCTGAAACAGGAAAAAACATTACGTTTCCGAGGCTCCATCTCAGCCTGGGTTTATTATATCAGGCTCCAAATATCTCGGCACCAAAGAATGAAAAGTTATAACTTTCAAAAGGAGATGTTACCACTGATTTTCCATATCTCCCAAATACTAATGATCATAATTGAAAGAATTCAGTAGAATAGCTAGATAAAAGAAGTCTTAACTTCTTTAGCCACTGTCTTTCTAATCAGCAGTTCAAGTCAAATAAGTCACAGAGTCTCAGCTTACTAGGAAGTAAGGCAGGTAGTTTGTAGTTACAAAGCCATGAAAATCAATACAATCAGAACTTTCTACCTGGACAATTTATTCTGCACATGCAGAACAGAATGCCTGTTGTGTACAAGCACATCTCTGCAGGGTCATGGTGGTTTGAAGAATCTATGGCTGGCATGCGATGGAGCATGCTGTTAGCTCCCACATTCATTGACTAGTTTGACCAATACTGACTGCCAGCTTTCCCAATTCTTCCCCAAATATCCATCCATCCATCCATCCATCCATCCATCCATCCATCCATCCATCCATCCATCCATCCATCCATCCATCCATCCCTGTTCTCCCATGGCTGGTTCTGGCACTGGTTAAGAGCTCCTTAAAGCCCCTGCAAGGCCTCTTTATTTGGACCTCCTGCAAGCTTCCTTTTCTGTGAAGCTTTCAAAAAAAAAAAAAAACCTCGAAAAACACAGGTCCTGAAGTATCAAGACATCCACTAAATACTTTCGTATTATTTTTTTGGACTGCATTGTCTGTGTACAGATTTCATCCCACCTTTAATCTGAGGCTTCACTGAGATAAGAACTATCTATTGGTTCTGTTGTATGGCGCTGGCTCCTGTGGCACCCAGTCCTCTGTCTGCTACATGTCTCCTACATGCTTTGGGAATGCTGCTGTTGATGGAAGTCCCACTTCATGTGCTCAAAACCAGGCATTTAAGGACTTTGTAAAGTTACCTACCCTGCCACCCGGTAAGCCAGGCACACCTTTTTCTCCTTTCTCTCCAACACCTCCAAAGCCCTGAAGAAAAATGTTAACGTTAAATCTGTGGTCTGTTTGGAACTGAATATTTCAGCTGTAAAACACACTGAGCACAAATCCGTCTATTAATAGAATAGGGTGCTGCTGTCTATTGTAGTCTACATTTAGAAATTATTTCAAATCTAATTTCTTAACAGCAGCTCAAGGGAGTGCTCAGAACATGCTTTTTCATTTCTAAAGCCTAAGAATGACACAAAACAAGCATCTTCACGCTCAACATTTGGAAATGTTTGGTGCTTTTCCCAGTCAGCAAGAAGACTCAATCCAGAGATAGAACACCAGGATTTAATTTCAGTGAGCATTACAGTAGTTAAGCAATTTTCAGGCTTCGATCTTGAAATATCTTATGGTTGTGGTTAAGTTCACACATATGTTCAACTCTGCCACCCTCAATGGGCCTCTTGTGATGCATAAAGCTAAACATGCACATAATGGAACATGTCCAGAAAGGCTAATAACAAACTGTGCTTCGTGTACAGGTTTTTCTTGCACGTCTTTCTACTAAGAACATCTGTATGTTGAAGAAACTGGCAAACAATTTATCTGATTAGTCAGAACTTCCACAAAATATTTATACCCTAAACTTATCAAAATAACCTGTGTTTACAAAAGGTTATAAGCTGGGAGATAGTTGTCTGGAATCCAGGGATAAATTGTTGCTCTTGATTCATACAGAGAAGATGCTACACATTCCCAAGCTTATGAGCACTAATGTTAAACAGCCCATTTGAAAACTAGATATATATAGACAAGCAGAAAGACCTGCATGTGCTTTACCACTTTAAAATAAAAGAATAAAAAATATGTTTAGACTTCATTGAAGGAAAAAAATACTATGTAAAAAAATATACATGTGGGACATCAAGAAACACTGCCATCAAGTGGCCACGGAAAGGGTATGTCTGCTTGCAGGTCTCTGCAAACTGCAGGTTACATGTACTGAAATGACGGCTGCTTTGTAACGTCTATAGTAGGACAGTATTATCTTCTTTGTATCTCCAGGACAAAAAAAATATCAGATTACAGTTACACTCTTCAAAAAGTCTTGCGGACATGTTAATCAGATTTTCAAAGTACTCTGTTGCCTAGAAACTCCTGTAGAGACCTTGTGAGCTATTCAGAGGATGTTGAACCATCTAACCCACACCAGGCACATATTAATATTAAAAGCTCTTCTCTGTCCTTACCGGCAGGCCAGGCAATCCTTTTTCTCCAGGGAATCCTTGAGGACCTGGCTCACCCTGACAAGGGGAAGAAGTAAACACAATAAATCACTGTGTCCATGAAAGCACGACCTTCCCCATCCACTCACTCATCATGCTCCTGACTCCTAAAGTAAGGCCTTGCAATTCGTTTGTCAGCAAGTATACTTGATCTGCCTCATCATGTGCCAGATATGCAGAGTGTTTCAAAAAGGTGGACCCAATTTCCAAGCAATATATTTCACGATGGCAACATGTTACAGTTACACAAAAATTTACAAATGGTTTAATGTGTTATCAAGTTTTAGTAACATTTTAATGCTTTTTATACCATTTAAATGCTCTGTGTCCCCTTCGCCTGCTGTACAGACAACATTGAGACAATAGCTGAATTTGTCCCAAACACCTCTCAAAGTTTCTTCTTCCGCTGAGGTCACCAGTGCTGTGACTCTGGTTCTGGGGCGAAAAACTCTATGCCTCCCATTTCAAATGCTAAGAGTTTCATTCATGGGCAGTTTATGGTTGCAGAGATATAGCGATTTCAAAATGGGTCCATCTTTTTGATCCACCCTGTAGCGTAGTCTCAGCACAAAGCATGCAACAGATTGTCTGTCACCACTTCCTATGGCTTCAGCGGCCACTACTCGGGAACTATTGTTCTGCTGCCCTCCACTAATTGCTGATTTTGGGTATCAAATCCAGAAGCATTTCCTTTCGTCATCTAGGGGACTGGAACATGCACAGCCCTTCATCAAAAGCACTGAAATCATATATGATGAGATAGCATAATATCTTCACAAGCCTGCTTACAAATTCAAGAGCGAGGCAAAAGGAATGGTGTTTGTTTGAATTCCACCTCCCACTAATATGACTCCACCAAGTAAGACAATCTCCCCCATGACTTATGCAGGGGCTTAGGCAAGCTCAGACTGGGCTCCTGAACCAGTCTGTATAGGTCCTAAGTTAATTCAGTATGCCTAAATTTCATGCATATAGAGAATCTTTAACTCAAGATCCATACAGCTTTTATAAAAGCACCGATGAGCTAAATATGTATCTCAGTAAATGTCAGGATAACAGAGTAAATGAGAGATATCTGATTATTTCAGAGTAGTGTGCACCATAGCCAAAGCAAAAGTGATGGAGCTTTTATTTATTTTTCTAAATGGATTTGGCTTTTTTTGCTTCACTTTACACAATTTCACAGGTCCAACAGAAACAAACTACAGTTCATTTATTTTTAGGATTAATGAGGAAAATCTTTAATTAGCTTTCAGATTTCTCCTTCTGAGAGGTATGCATTCTCCAGTGGTCCACAATGCTCTCAGCTAAGAATATATTTATTCAATAGCCATCTGGCAGATTAAACTAGTACAGAAAAAGATTTTGATTTGGAAATATAAGAGCCCTCGCTGTCCAGTAATTTCATTCAGCCTTGAATGAAGGAGCATTGGAAGGGGGAGGGTTTGTAAAGTGAATTTACAGACCTTTTCTCCTTGCTTGCCTTTTGGAAATCCCATGAATTCCAGTATTCCAGTGGATGGTGGGGGACCTGGAGGGCCAGGCAGCCCTACATCACCCTGTTAGCAAAAGAGAAAGCTATTAACATAGGCAGAACATGTTTGAATTCACATGAATGTGGCTTCTGGATCAGAAAAAAGCCTCTCTAATTATAGCCCACACACATAGTATCAGTGCACCTGAATGCTGGCACAGGAGTTCGGTCATGGAACTCCACAGAACAGACCGAAAATTAATATGAACAAAATGCATTAATTGTGTTTCAGAAGAGTTGTAGCTATAAAACATGGCAAGGAAAAAAAAAGGCTCAGCTTTTGAATCAACATGAAAATATTCCAGAAAAACTTTGGGGTGATATACGAAAGAAGACAAGAAACAATTAGAAATGTCGGATAATGAGAACCAATTTTAACAGCAGAGTCAAGTCCCAAATTGAGAACTTTGAGAAGGCCCATTATGTCAGTGTAAATTCTCACACATACTACAGGACACCCATTTAGGATAGTGAGACTATAAATAACACATCGGTTGACCCAAAGAATACTATGAAAGTCACAAAGAATAAAGTCAGTAGAACGATTCAATACGAGAGTCCAAAGAAACTGAGAAAGAGATTAAAAAGATGTCTAAGAAGCTCATTTCCCAATAACCATGAAAATATTGCACCAAACTGACATTTTTCGCCTTCCCCCTCTTCATCCAGAAAAAGCTGCTATCCTTTTTTTGTGTACCAACAGATAAAGAACCAGCAAGACTCTTTAGTATTTGGATCATCAATCGGTCCAAGAGACTAAAAGGAAAGGAAGAAAACACCAGAATCTAGCCACTTCCTAGAGTATTGAGATACGATGGAACACTAGAGTATTATTATTTCATGCTCTTTCCATAACAGAACAAGTTTCACCCACCTTTTCTCCTTTCTCTCCTTGAAAGCCTAATCCCATGTTACCCTAGTAGAGAAAAGAATGATGATGAATGAATAATAAAACAACAGCACCACTATCATCTAGACCCACAGCACTGTTACAAAAAGCCAAAAAACAGGTGTAGAAAGAAGACAGGAAAGGCAGGTACTTACTTTTGGACCTGGTGGCCCAGGGGGACCCATTGGACCCTAAACGTGAACAAGATCAAGATTTTAATTCTTTTGACTACGTTAGGATGCACACAATTGGAACAATGCTGGGATGTGCAGTGGAACCTGAACTTTCACCTCTCGCCCCCAAAGAAAAAGTAACTAATACAGATGACGTCCAGGCCTTCACATCCATCACGGACAGCATGGCCCTTTGGTACTGTGGATAACTAACAGGAAACTTCAGCTTAAAAGCAACAAACGCATAGTTCATTTTTACCTCTGGCCAATGGAAACTCTCTGGTAACATCTTGAAAAAGGAAATCTTTGCATATTTCATGATGAGAAAGGCTCCCAACACACAGAGATCAGCATCATTCCTCTAGCCCCAAGACGAGGAGGTGCTCACAATAGCATAACGTGGTGTTTGTACACAGCACCCCAGGGCTTTGCTGGAGTCCTTATTCACAATTGCTGCTCTGAACACCACTCCAGAGAGGAGCCTTCCCTCTCGTGAGGAGATCAAACTATCCACGTTCAGGTACTCTGTGCTTGAAGTCAGCTGTGCTCAGTCCTTCTAGATGCGCACACACTTTCGCTCGTTGTCATGACACAAACACAGACAAGCAGGGAAAACTACCAACATTTTGAACTGTTCTACCAACAAGTGCAACAGCTGAGGTCTCTTACCTGCAAACCTGGTAATCCTATAGGGCCTGCAGCACCTATGGGACCTGGGAAACCTTTTGGGCCCTATAAGAACAACATAGGAAAATAGATAGTGTGTAGCACTTACCCCATCAAATCCCAGCCAAAGGCAAAGTGAGTCTCAGGAAACATTAAGTAATATTCCCTCATTAACCATGCCAATTTAAATACTGTAACAATCCATTTCATATTATTAGAAGTGTTTTAAAATCAAAGTTACAGAGTTCAATGGCAGAAGAAAGTTTGATTTCAAAAAAGAAAAACTAGAATAGATAATAGCAAAAATGGAACTTCCTCTACCATAATATGGATCCACTCAAACCATGACAAAGCTGGAATTGCTCATGCTACTGGTATCACACAGGTAAATACATGGCCCACTAATTTGAAAAGTATCCTTAAGAACCTACTTAATACTCTTTAAAATCATTATTCCCCAAATTAAATAACTTACAGAAATTCCATCCAATCCAGGAAGACCATTTTCTCCCTAAAAATTATAAATGCATGAGTAAAAATTACACTATGTTATTGCAACAAGCCATAAGGAACAATAAGTTTTGTACAAATAGAAATATTTTCTGTTAGTTACTATTAGATCAAGTGTCAATGGGAAATTATTTTGACATCTGTGCTTCCATATTTATGGAGAGATTCCAAAACCCTGGAGAAACAACAACCATTTTAGAGAAACTAAAGTCATATAAAAACCCCTGTATTAATTGTAAAACCACTGGAAAATACACTATAAAAACTCTCATTACAAAACTACTATAAAATATGTAAAAGCGTATCATTATTATATGTAATTATCTGTATTTCCCTTAAGCACTGAAGTAAATAAATAAAGATCTAGAACTTTTACCAACTTATCAGTGTATCTAATGTAGGTAGAATTTTAGAAAAGTTCTTAATTTGGACCAACAAAGTTAGTGTAAGGGGCCTTAAGTGACAGAATAATTTTCTTAATATTTTCAATATTTAATGAAGCACGAGGCTGCTTAATATTACTGAATTCAGCACCACAAGAGGTACCACGAGAGGTACTGAATCCTTCGTAGATTTATTCCAAACCTAGTATTTCTGGAAAAAAATAATCAAACCCATGGTAAGCTGGTGAGTATTTGTTTCAAGGCAACAAAGAACCAAATCTTTTTTATGCTACCTCATATAAGTCAGGATAAGCTGACAAGAAATTCCTCACATCCACGGTTTGGCAGCACAACCGAATGGTGGGAGCTCTCCAGAGACAGGCCCAGCACCTACACTGACCTGGAACAGGACAAGCAATGTCCCAGCATGGGATGAGCAACATCTCTGCCACGAGCAAGCAACTCCAAGTTCTGAGAGCATTCTGTGCTGTCAGTAATTAAGTTATTATGAGGCCTTTTTCACGGCTCTGCATTGGACATGCCCAGGATACCCACATCATGAGCAACCTAACACGCAGCATAAGCCCTGCAAGCTGTAGGACATCAAAGTGTTTCTTGTACTGTATATTCTCCTATGAGATGACAAGTCTTACCTTCATTCCCTTAAGACTGCCTTGTGCAAAAACAGGTTCCCCTTTAAGGCCTTTTGGGCCAGGACGACCCTGATTTAAAAAAAAAACAAACAAAAAAGTCAAAAATAAATTTCTGGGAAAGATACTGATTTTGTGTTGAAAGGATTTATATTCAGCATAATGAACAATGAAAACTCCCAGCTCCAGTCAACTGCAAAAGATAGATTTACCCAATTTATTTTAACCTTGATCATCCCATCCAGTTTGTTGAGGGTGATTGCATTCAATTGCCAAATTAATTTGAGATGGGTTGCCTGATCCAAGCAGCTTTTTTAGCCAAAAATGCAATCATATTAACCATTATAAAATAGAAATTTGAGCAGTAGGTGTGAGTAAATCAGTTAATTTAGGAAGCAGAATTTCAGTTGGTCTTATCGCTTCAGTATTTTTCAACATCATATGAACGTCAGTTCTGGGGGACACATAAAAATGTCTTAGCAGAGTTTAGAAAAACTGAAACAAATGGCATTATTTACATCCCCTAGACGCATTTTCTTCCTAAATGCATACGTGCAAAGCAGTTCCACTACACGTATAGTTACTCACATGACCTGTGTTTGTAAGATCAGACTTCAAATGTGAACAAATATTAAAATATTTGTCAAATATTTTAATATCGAGTCAAATATTTTTTGCTTACACTTCAAAAATAACAATGTAGTTTTTATAAAGCACTACAGATCCCAAAAGGATCTAAGAGTGGAGCTCTTATAACCAATCTTACCCACTTAAAACAGAGAGTGGAGCATGACCTAGCTACCTTCCCTTTCTCTACAGTCAATGCAGATAAATGTGTATCTCCAAAGACAACTCATCCTGAAAGGCAGGGGGGAAGTGCTCTCTCAGGTACCGCTCTCTGAGAGAGGGAAGTCCAGATGAACAGACTAGACATCTCACTTCAGGCATCCAGTGCAGACTAGATAGAACTCCAACCTGGTAGAAAAGTGTTTTCAAAAGTAGAACACATACCCTGGAAAGTAAATCCTGTTGACACTCTGAGACTGAAGCTTTTGGCTATCTTAAGACATGAAGGAAGGCATCCAGTATTTGATGCATAGACTTGAACATATGATAACATCCTCCCCTGAATTGGCATCAACTAACTTGAAACATGCCAGGTGGAAGATGGTGGACACTTCATGGTTCTTAAACACTTTATCATAGTTTCTTCTGAGTTACCTTGAATACTGCCAGTGACAAAGGTGTGGGAGCATAATGAATTCATGGGATCTTCATTTTATCACCAGAGTGTAATTTCAATATGAAAATTATACTGAGCTCTAACAATGCTAATAAACTTAGGGTTATTAGGGTTCTTCCAAAGCACTTGGGAGTTACTTTTCCAACAATGGCATGAAAAGCAAATCCTGGCTTAGTGAGTACAGAAGACCATATTTGAGTTGGGACGTACAGGCAACCCAGGCAGGCCAGGAAACCCATCTGATCCAGAAACGCCAGGACTCCCAGTGGTACCATTGCAGCCATCGAGGCCAGGCCGACCTCTAGGTCCAGATTGTCCAGGGTGACCCTGTGTAAAGGGGAAAAAGAGAGAATGGCTGACAGGATTAATTATTGCATTAGTAATACTGTCCCCAGAAAAGTGATATCTTCCAAATGGCAGCACAAAACAAAAGAAATACACAACTCCCACTCAAGTTCGGTGTATTACAGACTGCAACAGAACGAGCTTCTTTGGCCAGTGTTGTTTAACCTCCCCAAAGCTTAAAGCCTAGAACATTGGCTGCATTCATTTAATCATCTTTTTCTCTGAGGGATAATTTTCTGAAGTACATAACTTGTGCATGACTAGGTCCCAAAAAGGCAATACTCATCCCACAGCAGCCTGAAATACACAGCATACAACACAGTGTAGAACAGCACTAAGGGTGCACCTGACACTGGGAATGGAAGTTACTCATGTAAAAACAAGGGCAGAGGCAGACTCAACAATACTGAGCATTTATGATTCCAATCTACTTAAAGTTTCAGTGACTTCTCTTCCTCTCCATCGTGGGTTCTTCCCTTTCCTAGTTCAACAGATGTTACAGCTCCAGCATAAGGACACTTAAGCAAAACCACTTTTCTTGTTATATTAAACATTAGGCAACGCAACTGGGAGAAAGATCTAATTAAACTAACAGCATTTAAAAGAAAGTATTTGTAATGGTCAATTATTAATCAAGCAGAGTAGAATACACTTGTACCTAATGCGGATTTCACACCTCTTTTGCCCTGATATAGCTCTGTTAAATCGGCTAGAATTTACTCAGCATGGTACTGGTATAAAGGACATCAAAGTTTGAGACTTCAGTTACTTTCTCTTCAATGTTGTAAGGGTACAGGTAGGCAAAACACAGAAAGGCAGAACTGTCAGTCACACTACCCAGGTATGGAGCAGCTCCTTCTATCCTCCTTTTCACAGAGATCAGTTCTGTGGCTCTCAAACACAGTGTTTTGTGGCAGGAAGAAAAATGAAACTTATGGAGACAGTAACTGACAGTTCTCACCCTCCCCTCTGTACACCCTGATCTTGACTCATCCCAAAAGTACTTTTGTTTGATCCCAAAGATTCATCCTTAAGATATGGCATTAAACACGTTATGACTCACACTAGGAAAGTAAAAGTAAACAGGGATAAATGGAGATAAAGCAGAACATTAATAACACTTCATGCCTGACACTTAAAACAAAACACACTTGTGTTGCTAAAGGCCTTCCCAGTCCAAGCCAAAAACATATGCTCTGACCAAACCCAATGAGAACTTTGCAGTAATGTAAAGCCTTTTATCTATGGATCTTAAAATGCCTTGCAAAAATGCGGGAATGCTGTAATCTTCATTTTACGGATCACGAGCTGGGGGCACACAGTAGCAGAGTGACTTTCCCAAGGATGCAGAACAACTTAGGCTGTAATTACAGGAATGCTTGAGCTGATCACTGCGCTCAGCTGTTGTCGCGAGGGCCATCACACACTCATGCTTACCCACACCTACCTCTTCCCTGTGTAGGCATAAGCTCAGGCAGAACAGGCGAGTTGGAGCAGGAAACCAACACAGCAGAGAAATAACTGTTCTGTTTCTTAATAGGGCTAATTTCCAAACAGATGAGTTCCTTGGTCCAGCTCATTTGGCATTTTGCTCTTTGTGCCAACAAAATGGAGAGGAGTGGAGAGAGCCCAGATCTGCTCTCTGTCAGTCAGCAAGATGCAACCTAAATGAATGCCAAGTGTGTCTCCACTATAGGATCAAGGCAGCTCACCCAGACAAGTAAAAATTTGAGATTAAACAAGGCCTCAGGACATGGAATGAAGTCATCCCAAAGCATTAGCATCAGGCACCACTGCATACTGCATATCAGTTGCCCTGATGAATAAAGTCTGTTTGTGAAAACACCCACATGTGGTGTGCAAGCAGGGACTTGCCAGGCCACAGAAGGCTGAAGCACCAATTTATTGCCACTTGTGCTTGTCTCTTAGAAATTATTTCATTTGGTTCCCAAAGCTGGACCAAACCAGTGGCAACCCACCTTCCTCCATCCATGTGGGATGTCACAGCCAAGAGCAGCGAGTCTCTGAGGGGACAGGCTGTGACTGCAGGAGGACGCCAGAGTGGGCATCATCTATCAGGTCTTTGTTTACAGCATCAACATAAACAGAAGCTGTGTGGGACAAGTGCACATATATCTGGTTACAGCATAAGGTGACCAGCTGCAGGACTTAGTGAAGCTGAACAGCCAAAATCTGCCCCTCAGAGCCAGACAACAGGAGCCAAGCTACTGAGCCCTCAGTGCTGGCCAAGAGCCAGCCCAGAGCACAGAGCTCACCGGTGGCCTCATGTCTTGGGAACCGCTTTGGGTGAGACCTAACTCTTGGCTCAACACAGTCTGTAAGTGGCCCAAAACGATTTCAGTATCCTCTCAATATGTGAGGAGGGCTCACAAAGAGAGGATATAAAGTGTGCTGTCCACAGCGATTGCTTATGTGTATGCAATAAATCTGTGGCCCTGTTACTTAATCCCACGGCATCCATATCTGTGGTTCTAAGCCAAAGCATGACACAGACTGACACACGTACACATACCATGCCCTCTGCTTTAGGAAAATAATCCACAGCATTTCCTACTTTTGAGCTAATCTGCTATCAGAGTTCACAATGTTTTGTTTTAAGAACCTTACCTGAGGAGATATTGAGCACCCACACTGACTTCCTTGAGAATTGTAAAGTTCTGGCTTAAATGAGCTGTTTCTTTAAAATATCGATTTAAAGACCCTGTTTGACCTGAAAAACGATGGTTAATAGTTTCACCGCTCTCACCTCCTCTAATTCTTGTTTTTTGGCAGATGTGCCAGTTCACTACAGGCGCCTCAATTGACTAAGGTGGAAAACTTTTACAGGCTTTACTTATACGTGGCAGGGTGACTAGTTCACAGACCTGAGCTAAAACACAGGCTGGAGAGATGACTTGTGCTCTCTGTTCTCACAGAAGGGGACATTCTCTGTGAGACAGATAAGGAAATTTGAACGGTTCATCTAGCCCCTTGCTTTACCTGACTCTTGCTCATACACTACCACCGTGATCCCAAGGGGCCTCCTTTCTAAATCAAGCAGCACAAAGGCGATCCCAACAGGAGAGCTCAACAAATATTTAAAAACAAGGAAACAAATGCAATTAAGGCTGAACACAAAACTAATTGAATAAGCACTTTCACGGATTGCTACGGCAAAGTGGCCTTTTTACAGTTGCTGCCAAGTGCTTGTATTTCCTCTAGGAGGGTCACAGAAAGAGAACTTTGCATCTCCATGTAGCTATCATGGTACTTCTCATAGAAATACTTCCTTCTAAAACTCCTTGGACAGTTAATGAAAAGCTATATACAGCTCCTGGCTCCAGTTGCAGCCTTTGCCAGACGTGTCCTTGAATCTGGCCCCATGGGAAAAAATAAACTTCTTGAGTAGGGTTAAGGAGTTGAGGGTTTCTTCTCCAGCGTGACACAGAAAGACTAGTGATAAACACATGTAGCTGCTGTATTTACTAAGTTAAAGGGATTAGTCAGGCCAGCTGCAACAACATGATCTACTTGCCACCAGCGTTCCCCAAGGGAACGCTGTGGAACACCACTGCCCTTAATGTCAATAGTGGGATTCCCCTCTGAACCACAGCTTTGCAAGTCTTTTGGCCATAACTAAAATATACCTGCCCTTGCTAACACAACTGCATACTATAAAGAATCTCTCTTCACATTTTGATGTTAATTCTTGTGCAGAGATAGCAATGTATTTTTAATTCTCTCTTACATGTATCAGCACACACATGCTCTCTCTCCTTTTCTGGCATTTCACACATCCATATAATGCACATATGTTCATATACATTTCACAACAAACCTAAGCTACTCCCTACCCTGAAATGCGACTGGCAAAAGCATAAATATTTTTGGAAGTATTTATCTCAATGTAAACAATATTAATTCGTTTCCTTTCCCATTTTTCTGTCCTGCAGTTGAGACACAGAGGAGCCACAGTGGTGAGCACTTTGCTGCTCATGAGCAGTAAAATCTGTCTCTCCCATTCGCCCACCTGCAGAATAGTGTAAAGCAGACAAAGTACATCTGCGAATGCTGGAGGCTTTGAATCCTCTCATCTGCCTCCCCTACTCTCTCCTTGGAATGCCTGCTGCTGCCAACTACCTGGCAATGGCTGCTGCTCTATCTCTGCCTTCACTCATTGTTGGGAATCCCCTTTCTCTAGAGCCTCATCTGAAAAAATACCCTGAGAACAGCACGTTCCCACAGTGTGTTCAATTAAATTAAGTATTATGGGAACAGCTTGTTCTCTTCAGAGCAGGAGGTTTGGCTGGTGGGAAAAGAAAAAAATAGCAGCAAGGGAGTAGAGCAGGAGAGAAAACAGGCAAGGATGAGCGGAGGGGGAGAGAAGGACAAGGGCCAAGAAGGAACGGGAATCAAGCAAGCTCCTTTACAGGGCCAACTGTGCATTTCCAGCCAATCTACCAAAACAATTCAGTTTTTGATAGGAAGTAAGAAAACAGAGCTCAACTGTTGGAGCTCTTGGTGAACTGAGGAAGTAGAGAAGATGAGAAAGAGCATGAGTATAGTCTGAAGGCACAAGAATACAAAGGACGGAAAACAGCATCAAGAAAAGAAAGAGAATTCTAATACCAGAAGGAAAAAGCAGCATGAGCTAAATAGAGAGAGAAAGGAAGTTTGGGGCAATTTCTAAAGCTGGTCCAGCTAAAACTCCCCTGTAAGACATCTTTGCAAAAAACACTGGGGAAAACCAAAGCAAAAGAAAGCTGGTCAAAATACTCTAGACACATAACTTTTGTACGGTAAAGGAAATAACCATCACTAGAATGTTAAAGCTCTAAAGAATGAAAGAAACAAACAAAAAAAATTCCTGATGGTTAGAGAAAGTGGTTACCATCCTCTGCCATCTGGAAAATGCAGCAATTATCTCTTTCCTGTCTTAGGTTTCTGCAAGGCTCAGATCTAAACCAGAGCTAGCACCCAGTGAAGAAGGAATGATTCTCCGGAGGGCCTCAGCTCTAATCACTGCTTTCACTCACATCATAGAAAAAGAAGACTGAGGGTGACCTGAGAAGTTATCACATACAAGAAGGTTAATACAAAGTAAATGGGTACAATCTGCTCTCTGTGTCCATGATGAGTAAGATGAGAACTAAGAGGTGTAAACTGCAGAAAGAAAGACTGAAATTAGGCATTAGCAAAGAAGTTAGAGTCCCCATCATTATAAGGTTTTAAGAACTGGTTAGGAAACACATACTAAAAATGGCCTGTAGCACAGCTGATCATGCCTGTTGGGCTGAGGTTCCTTTCAATTCCATAAGTCTATGATTTTATGATATGGTATTTTCTAGACATGGTGCTGAAAGAAAAGCTTATCAATGATGCAGTGTAGCCCCACGTTGCTCAGGCTCTCTTCCTGATACATATCAACTTCCTATCATCCCATAATAGGATCCAAACCTCTTACAAACCACCGTGGGACCACCAGGTAGACTAGCAAACACTGCCATTTCCCTCTAGAGAGCAGCGAGCACTTGCAAGATACCCAATGCATGTGCTAGGACAGTCTCACTGTGCTTATGTCCTTTTGGTTGTAACATTCTGGTGATTTATTTGTACAGATGCAAACTTACTGGGATGCCATTGATGCCTTGAAATCCTGGAACTCCCATTGGGCCCTGAAGGAAAAAAGTACACATTATATTTCACCTCATCAATCTGTATATGTCAGTTACCTGTGAGATACTTTTCACTCCAACATTTTCGGTCTTGGACTTTAGCTTTCAAAACCAAAAGGAGGAAATTATCTCATGCAGATTCTCTCTGACCACAGGGGTCAGTGAAGACAGGAACTGAGCATCTGAGCTTGACTGGGTGCCAACTGAGTGTTGCAGGAATGTTTTAATCAGGCAATTTAAAGTAAAAATATAATCTCCTACTGCACATCTGGGGAAAACAAGATGCCAGGAAAATAAACAATCCAGAATAAACTTAATTCTCAGTGTTAAACTTGACCTTCCAAGAGTTTCAACAGAATTTATGGGGTTTTCTGTCTATACTTGGATAGCACCACCCAGAGATATGCAGACCACTGAATTAACTTCAGACTACTCCTGTCTGAGTTGCAAGTAATTACCAGTTTGTTGGTTTTACTGCTCTGCTCTGGATAGTAGCAAAACAGATCATGTAAGCAGATTACTTAGCCTAAACTGCTCTTGCTTCAGAGAAGTAAAGTATATTGCTTCTGCCTACTCTTGCACACTGCATTCACTGATACCCACACTTCACGGGTTATTCCATTTGATATGACCTAGTTTACAACATTATTCCTGTTAAAAATAACTACACCTGCAAAACTGAATTGTCCGTTTCATTTAGTGCCCATTCTTTTTGCTTTTCTAGACACCAACTCAGGATCTTCTACACAGGAACCAGCTCCAGATCTCTCTGAACACCCTTTCTCCCCGGGCACTTGAAGTGAAAGACTGTTTGCAATGACGATACGCATTTGGTTATGATCCATCTACCAGGATGGCTACAATGTTCAGTAACTTTAAGAACTGTGTTTCCTTTCCCAAATAAGAGGATTCTCTGAAGATACTAATGAAATGCTCTTTTGTCCTTACCCCATGGCAGATAGACCAAGATTATCTTTATTCATTCAAAAATATATACAAGGCCATAGATCTATTGCAGAGGGGGAAAAAAAGGAAAAGTCACTGTTGAGCCTACCTTGTCTCCCTTCTGTCCAGCTGGTCCAGGGGGGCCCACTGCTCCCCTCTCACCTTTTGCTCCTGGCAAACCTTCTGGGCCAGTAAGTCCAGGTGCACCTATTGGTCCTTGAAGCCCAATTGGTCCTGGGCGACCCTAATATACAACAAAAAAAATAAGTCAATGCACCATGTTCACAAACGTCTTTGCAATTATTCTATCCAACTCAATCTTTAATACAATTTGATACCTCTCGGGGTAGTCAGTACGTCCTGAGGTTTTCTGTGTACATTCTTAGATAAAGAGTGTTTAGAGGTTGTTTTGGATAAGTCATGAGTAATAGTAAGAAATCTCCATTTTCCTGGCAGATTTATTACTACCCATATTGCTGTAGGAAGGAACAGGTGAAGACAACAGTGTTTTGAGATTAAACTGGCTGCTGCTTCTTGAATTTGCACCTCTATTTCCAAACTGCAGAGTACAAAAACATTTGGCTTATGCTTTAGATCAAGCACAACAAAAAGATAACACAAGATGCAAGAAGTCCACGGATCACATGCAGTTGGAAAGCACGCGTTAGAGAATCTGAACTAGTACAATGGTCGGCTCAAGACCGGCATGGATTCCACTCTGCTCTCCACATTCATTACCCTATAGTCAGGGTGTGGATTTTGACTTCTCAAGCACGAAAAGAAGGATGCGATGACTGAGCATCGCCCGAAGATGGCAGCCTTTTCTACAACTCATTGTTCTACTCGTTGCTGAAACAAGCCAACGTTTAAAAAATTTTGCTGTAGGTGCTCTGATTTCTGATAAGCCTCAGAAGCTGCCTCTTGGCAGGTGAACCCTTAACACAGAGTTTTGTGTTAACATTTTTGTACTTTTTACTTGGTTCATTTTGAGAGATCAAGAGAGCCTAAGGTCCCAAAGAATCAGCAGAAAATGGCAGTTTAGGGCTATGCTTTCTACTGGCAAGACAGTGGGTGGATTACATGAAGTTATCCATGCAAAGAATCAAGCCTTACATTAAAAGATACAGATCAGAGGAAGAAGTTAACAAAAACCCCTCTTCTTTCAGTTCTCCTCTAGGCTCATGTCCATGGTAGTGTGTTTGCCTTCTATTTCCCTAACTCCTTAAAACAGCAGAAGGAATGCAGCTCCCTGCTGCAAGTGTTTTAGTCATCTCAGCTGGAGACACAAAGTCCTGACTCCATGCCTTGGCAGGTAAACGACTTTACAGTTAATTTTAAAATGCATTTTTACATGTTAATAATGAAGCAAAGTGAAACGAAATGTAACTGATTTTAAAAATTCTTCTTCTGGGATCATTTTTAGTACCTGTTTAGGCTAAAACATTTCAGCCCATATTCCATGTTTCTTCACTACTGGAGCAGTTTCTTTCAAAGCGCAGTGGTTTCCCTGTGTCACTTTTTCTGCTGTGATTGTTTCATCCTGGCCTTTTAACTGAGGTCAAGTGCATGTTTTGTATTTCATACCTTTTCTGTCTAGACACTATCCATAGTGTGCACTTCCAGAGGCACATGCTCACATCCGAAAAGGCTTTTCTGTTGATTATTTTTAGCTTTCTTCACTCTGGGCTAATTATCAATGGAATCCTTTATATTGGGAACCATATGATCATAACATTAATCCCCCAATCTTCAGTGGTCCTTGGCAACCGTACACAACAAGGAACACGTTACGGAAATCACATGCTTTGCTCTCACTTTCAGTCTCAGCTTTAAGTTTTTAATGTCCCGTGGTCACAAGTTGTTCAGAGTCCTTCAGGCAACACCTGAGCAGCCACCCACCAGAGCAACAGCACCCAGGAATCCACCAAGGCTTCTGGACAAAAAACACTGGGAATTCCTCACTTGTTTGAATTGCTAACACTTCTGTATGCAATTAGTTTGATCGCCTGGTTAATGACAGTGCTTCACAATGACCGGGAGTGATAGGAATTAAAATTTCAGGCGGCTTTTGTCTTGCTGTGCGGCAGGGCCCTGGGAGAAACACATCTAGATGAGGCGGTCAGGAGCAGTAACTGCACGTTCTGCAGCTCTGACACGACAGCTAAACACATTCTCTGTGATTTCATTGGTAAAACGCTCTCTTTTGCCTTAGTGCCCTACAAGAAAGGTTTTAACAGCACTTGAAGATTTTATCTAGTGCCTTAGAGTGTCACGAAACCATAAAGACACAGTAAAGTGCTTCTAATCTCTCTGATAATGTGATTATGCCACGATAATCAGGCTCTCAAGAATTCCTACTGTGTCTTTTGAAGTCTATGTGGATGGAAATCACGTTTTCTATGCTGAAACAAAGGACTTGCCTCCGCTGCTAAAAAAGCGGCGGTTTTTGCCCCTCTAGCACTGCCGTGAACGGTCCCAAGATAAAAGCATTATAAAGAGCAGGCACCATGGTGTGCAGGAGCAATTCCAGGGCAAAAGCACAAGGAGAGCCCAGGTTTTACCACAAGGTAAACTTACAGGGTTCAACCCCAGGCGGAACTACTGTTTGACCTCACTAAGTTTATCTTGTGGTAAAAAGTGGTAAAAGTTAAATCTTTGCTGTGCTTTGGCATCACGAATGCTCTTACTTATCCAAAGGATAAAAGGAATAAAACATCTTTTAGCAGTGAGGACAATCTTAAACATAAAATGTGGATTACATAAAACAGAAACTACAGTGAATCAACAGAACTCCCTATTTTTCGACTTTTTTTGTTCAAAATATGTAGTCCAGTAGCCTGTAGAAAAGCCATTAGTAATGAAATCAAATGGTATCATTTTGGTTTCCTGGCTGCATGACAAACTTTTTTAAAATAAGGAAAATTATAAAATTATATTAACACTGAGCAAGGGCAAAGCCTATGAAATGACTGTGACTTCTGAATGTTTTCTCAAATGCCCATTAGAATTTCATATATTTGAAAACCATGACCTGCATTCTCAAACACATTTGTGCACCAGGCTTTTATCACGCAAGCAGCACTAAATGATGCCTGTCTCTCTGGAATGAATACACTGCTGGTAAAAAATGGCATTATTTCTTGATATACCACGGTATTTCCATAGATAATTACAGGATTTTGACCAGTTTGTGCCACAAGTTCGATATGAGCCATATGCATCTCTGTTATGCACTTAGCCATTGCAAACCATTAAAGATACAGAGATGTCTCAGACACCCAGGTTTCAATTCCCAGTGTGTGGTAACCAAGAGGAAAGAATGGCTGGGGTAGGAACCTCCCATTGCTCCCGAATCACCACACTGCAGAAAGCAGTAAAACAAAATGGCCTGAAAATCTAATTTGATGGCAGTGTCTTTCAAGATGGAAAACGTTCTGCAACATGTGCCTTCTTCCGCTCACCCTTTAAATTCATCCGCATCCCAGGGTGTGGTGGGGAAAGGCCAGTATAGTGGCTAATGATGGGGCCTCTAAGGAATTCACTGCTACACAATCAAATACATCACAGTTTCTCTATTGTCCCTACCCCTTTTGCCAACTCTAATACCCCACAGAAAATTTCGCCCACTGAAGCAGAGCTGCTACACATAGCATTGCAAATTCCAAACATTCTTTTTTCCCCCCCTCGTTGTCTCTGTGAGCTTGGGAAATAAAGTGTAAATCTATTTGATTTGTCGCTGTGCAAAGGAACATGTGACAGTGATATAGAACCAGTGGACATGCCCCTTATTTCAGGGACAAAAAGAATGTAATAATACAAATGCCTACTTACTTGGGGGACAGTTCTACGAGCCTCACTCACTATCAAATACTATCTCAGTGTTTCATCACCAAAAAGGACATCAGAACTCACAAAGTGAGAGAAGTTTAGCAGGACACCACTGATCAGGTAGGGCAGAACTGACCCCTATTTCAGTTAGTAAATTTGTAGACTACCGAATTTTAAGCAGCAAAGCATTATTACTTTTTTTTTTTTCTAAGCAAAATTAAGATCCAGTGTATGATAACACAACCTGAATTTAAATATGTTCAGGTTTTCTAAAACTAACATATAGTTCATTCTCTATGAGAATTCAGTGACCACACTTTAATGAAGGGTCTTGTTCACTCTATTTCTTAGTCCACTATTTCCCCCATAAACAAAGTTTTATCAACACAAAAAAATTACTAGTGACAAAGATTTACTTCACAAGCAAATGCTTTGTAGTCTGAAGCACCTTACACTCAGCCAATCCCATTAAGGCAAACCAAAGAGCCAGCCATTAAATCATTACAGCCCTAAAAATGGATGTTCTCATATACTGCACACACCAAGCAGAATCCAGCTTGGAACTTCCAAGGAAGACCTATGTACCCGATTCCCGTGTTGCCCAGGACAACCTGTACAAGGGACAGACCCTTCGAGATGCTCTTTCACGCAGACCAACGGCATTACCCGCTTCCATCCTGGCCCTTCTCTCTGATCGGGGGGACGTGTTACAAAATGCGACTTGCACAGAACTCAGATGGAGTGTCCGTAGGTGACTCATGGGTGCAAGGCCACCCTATGGCCATTAGTGACCAGCATGACCTGGGGTCAAGCGCTTCTCCTCTCTGCCCCATCCCCTCTCCTGCTGGGCAGGATTCCTGCGGCAGGGTTATCTCCAGCACCAGAGTCCTGCGCTCCGCTGGGGCCCCACGCTTCTACTGTAATAATAATAATTACTGATAAAACCCCCTTCACTGTTTTCCTAAATTACAGGTCAGGTACCCAGTGACTTGCTCACATTCCAGAGTAATTATTTTCCCTACTGAAAAATGCTTTGTACTTTTTAAAGAAAATTATTCTTCAGTTTTTCTTCTAAAAACTCAGCAAAATTCTGGTTCAAAATGACTTATTTATTTCTGTCATATAATTTACTGTTCCCCTGTGTAGCTTTTTACCCGCACAGCATGAGATGAATACACAAAACTGTACATAAATGCAGCAGTAACAGACCAGAAAAAACATCCCGTGCAACAACGCTGCTTCATCCAGCACCTTCCCAAAAATATCATCGTTTTTTTCCTTTGTTGGTCTCTGCTTCTTAAGGAAGGATATCGGGGTAAATTTTTTTTAAATGTATTTTTTTAAGAGAAGAGACAAATTATTCCTGCACCATGTGAACTTCTTTAATATCATAATTCCTTTTAGAATCTCTGTGTTTGGGCGAAGCAGAGCTCGGCACGCTCACGCTGCGCTGCCAAGGCTGCTCTGGGCATCTCGGGAGCAATTGCTGAATGTAGTAACGAGCAACTGCAGGCTGGTGCTCATAATAATCTCCAATTGTAGCTCATGTGATAGACTCCATCTTAAAAAAATACTTTTGTTATTTCCACTAAGTCTGACTAGACATGATCACAAGTAGAAAATCCAGGTGATAAAAAAATGTGTGCATATATATATATATATATGTTGTTTTACACCCTATTTTTAAACTGCTTAAAAATAATGAAATTTGATTCCGTAAACCATTTTGCTTCTTGAATCCTGTACTTCAGCCACATAAAGTTGCAATGGAAGGTTTACCACATTATAAATATAGAACTGCATATAAACCCTGCACATTAAACAACAACAACAATAACTATTTATTTTTAAATTGGATATTTAAATCTCTGAAAACTTTGTTCTTCAGAATGCTCAATTTCCAGTTAACAACTTTCATGGAACATTCTGATCCAATCAATTCCACATATTGCTATTTCTATTCATAGAACTCAAAGAGACCACACACTGTCATCTTTTCCACACCAGGGACAATGCTGGGAGTGACTCAGTGTTAACTCTAAGTAATTATTCTGTTTTATACTTCATAACCTTTAAATAAATTACTTATACTATAAAAAAAAATGTAAGAGAGTCAAAAAGGATGACTCAGATTGGTTTTTTGCTTTGATGTACTGAAATGTCCAAGTTAGATAAGACAGCAAGAGCCTGTGGGAAGGCTCTGGGCCACAGAGAACACAGATAATGTGTGGGTTGTGACACCCGTGTGAGATGTGCGGGCGAGGTGCCAGCGCTGCACGCCACGGAGAAGGGGATCCGCGCGTAACCCCCAGCATCAGACAGAATGAATATAAAGATATTATTTGTGGGGATTTTTTCAAATAAAGAACAAGCAGCAGGATTTACAAAGGATGGTGGTGACTTACATTGTATTTCAACTAAGCGAATAACAGTTGTATGAAAATGATGAGTTTAAGCTTATTTTTAAGGAGATGCGCTATATATCTGAATGACATTTACTGGCCCTTTTCATGATCATCACTCAGAATTACGGCTATTTCAGCAGAAACGGCACAAAACAGCTGTCATGGTTTGCAGAGAGCAGGTACTGCTGAACGTGACCCACAGTGTCAGCACAGCACAGGTGATCACCCCACAATCCCCAGCTTACCCACTGCTCATTTAAGCTAATTGGTCACAAGGCTCAGGTAATACAGAGTCATCTGAGATTAACTTTACGCTGCTTGCCACAGCAAAAGATTTTTTTGCTAGCTTGACTGATATCTTTAGGGCCTTTAACTGGAGGGGCAATACTAGGTTCATACATAAACAGAGAGCAATTCACATAGCCGGCATACAGGACTGACAGCTGGCAGGACTCCTCTGAAATCACACGTGTTTAAGCCTGACTTAAATGCAAGGAGGAGGTACCAGTGGCCAGGAACCAATCCCACACCTCATGGAGCTCTGGCCTTACGTTACACTCATCAACATTGCAAAAAATGGGCCTTATGTTGAAAGGATGGATTACACAATTATGAAATCTTAGCAAAAATGTTGCAGCAAGTGAGGTCTGACTGACTTCAATCTGCTTAGAAACTGAGCATTTTTTTAATTTATTTAACAAAAGAGCATAGTACAGCCAAAGGTTTGAATGGTTTATGAGATTTTATGGTCTTTTGCAACCCCAGTTCATCTTCTCCCCCTCAAGTCTCTGGTGCCTAATCTCTAAAAAATGTTTTAAGAAAGCCCTTACAGTTCCCTGACCTGTTCACATAGGACAGCAGCTGTCATAACATTTTCCTGCCCTTAACTGAAGGAAGGGCCCTTCTGAATATTGTGTACATCTCTTGACAGCAGCAGAAGTGCTAAGCTGAATTTTAATACAAAAGAGTTAGTTATTTCAGAAGAAAACACAGGGTTTCCCTAGGACTTCCTTCCATTTTCCTGATGGCAGTATGGGAAAGCAGACAAGGTAGCATATGCAAAGCACTTTTTTTTCCCCAGAATGCACTAAGTCATCACTGGTGAGAACGGTAGAAAATGACCAAATGGGAGCTCCTCAGCAGTCAGTCCCCGAAACAGGCCTTGCAGTATGTACTATGTGTCTATATACATATGTATATACAGTATACATGTGTATATATATTGGCTCTCCAACAAATTTGCTAAGATCAAGCATACTATTCTTCACAAACCATTTAAAGGATTTTCACCTAACTCATTACCGAGGAAGATACCACACTAATTATAGATATTAGACACCCTACAACACACAGCTTTTTCAGGGATCTGCTCTGGGCTCATGTGGAAAGAAGGACACGCAGCAATGTGTTATTTTCCCTTTCACTTATCCCTATCGCCCTACAGAACCAACCAAAAAGCCTGATGTCTTTCTGAAGCACTGGGTTAGTGAACAGCCACGATGAACTTTTTGCTACCTCCCCCTCTGGCTGGCATTTCCAAACTGCCTTCTTCATGGACTCAAGTGACAGAAGATTCATTGTTGTAAAAAAATGTTGTCAGTAGAAAATTAGCTGTATTAAGCAGTGTGCTGAACAAGTGAAATCTTGCCAGTGTCAGGCCTGCTAAGACTATTAAAGGGACATTGTATCTAGAAAGGCAGGGAGGTTCGGCCACATGCTGCAGCCGGACAGACTCCAAACCTCCCCAGGCGCTGCTGTGCCCAGATCTGTTAATTTGCTTCGGGCTCCTCTCCAGTTCTTTCTTTTACAACAAACCCAATTTTAAAATTTCTAATTCCCCTTGCAAGCAGAGGCTGTGAAAAGTCAGCGTTTCCTCAGAGACAGAGCAGGGCTGTGCGCAAGGAGCTGATCTCGCAGGAAGAGGCTGCCCAAACCATTCCCAGTACAACCATTCCGCAGCAGACTGGGAGGTTTGTCTGTCCCTGTCACACCGAGGGGCACAGCCGCTGGCTTCCGTGCGTCCCACACAGGCTGCAAGAGCCCAGGCCGTGCATGGAGAAAGCTGCGGTTCAGCTCTCCGAGAAGCAAACGAGGGGGAGAAACTGAACATCTGAGTCAACAAGTCGCTCTTTCGCAGCCAGAATTCTCTGTCCATCAGCCTCTATAGCACCCACCAAGGGCTGAGGGATTTAGAAAACTGAAGACTGAGGAAGGAAGGAAATGGGGAACCAGTAATAAAAAGGTCAAAAATACCTCTCCACTGGCTCACAGTTTCTAATACATTTCAACTACATTTGACTACTTTTCTCTTTCTGCCTAGGAAGTGGAAATCAAGCACAGCCAAGACATGTCCTGCTCCCCCAATAACATAGACATGAGATAACGCAGAGATAAGGAATATACCCAGAAGCATGAGACAAAGAGACGGAAAAGGAGCCGCGGAAGCCCCTTCTGCTCTGTGGATGATACAGAGAGCTTTGCATTTCCCCCATGCTGTGGGAACAGAGAGTGTCCCTTTGTACCAAAACCTCCCCAAACGTGACGTTCAGCCAGTAACAAAAGGAACGATGATGAAGAAACCAGTAACCAAAAATACGAGAAAAGCCTTGAGGTTTCCATGTATGCAAACAGCTACAAAGCTGTGATAACTCACCTTACATGATGCCTTCTTGGCCTTTCTAAAGGGTCTCATGCTAGAGATAAAAATATAGTTCCTGAACGTCTTACAGAAACTGCACTCACTGCAGCTCTTTATTGCAGTTTCAGCTGCAGATGAGCTATTCCCAGCTTCAGTTTCTATCGGCAGCTAAACTAAGTTCTGAGTCCATATGAACCCAGGCAATTATCCTCAGGAGCTCATGTCCACCAGATGCATCTAAGACCAGCAGTTCAGGAGTATTTTTACAGGAACAGCCACGCAGAGGAGAAGAACACAAACATATACAAGAATAGCTGCAAAAATGCCAGTTAAAGAGTTCTAGCAAAGGTTTAATGCCTTCTAGAGAGAAACCACCCACTAATCAGCAAGAGCCAGGACCAAGTTAAAGGGTACCAGTCTTTAGGACAATTATCCCAGGCTTACCAGCTGGGTTCCCTGCTAAGCACTGGAGTGGATAGGCCTAGTTTTTTCTGGGCTAGCAATAGCAATGTTCCCGTCTCTTCCGGCAATTTTAGACCCGGATCTGGAGTGTGCAGCCTGGGCTAGGCTCACGCATTCCCAGATTTCTGCAACGCCAAATCAAACTCGTTTTTAAATCATATTAAAGGGCTGGAGGCATTTGGTCATTCAAATAAAATAAGTATCTGTTTACATACATGCAAAAACCCCCAAAATGTTTTCTGCCAGGCAAAGAGTTTCAATCAGAAACACTCAGTTCATCAGAGCTACAGAAAACAGTCTTGTCTTTGATGCCAAAGACATTGTGAGTTTCCACTTGATTTGCTACTTCTACTTTGAAGGTGATTATCAATAAAATGTATCAGTGAAGTAATAACTGGAAATGCCATTGGACAGCAGTTTATCTGAACAGATTAGAGTAAAAAAATGGCTAGATGTGATATGAGGAAAAAGTGATAATGTAGTGTATGACACATCTCAAGGGAGACTGATCATTTATTTTCCATGGCAATTACTCTAGAGCAACAAATTCTCTTAAAGGACCATAGCGGAGGACCATTTTAATGGAGATATCATAGTATCACATGAATTTGTTAATTAGCAGCTGTAGCTCTGCTGGAACTACTACTCCCCTAGTTTTCACACTTCTTATGGAAGTTTCCTGTGTTGCTGTCGACCTTTTCACTGTATTCCGGAAAAACTTAGCTTGGCTTAAATGCTGCCAAATTATCAGCTGAGAGAACAACCTTCATATTTAACAGCTTGCCTTTGAATCTTCATCGAAGTTGCTCAATCTTTTCTTATTTCTCTTTGTCTATCAGCAGATATCCCAGCTACTGATGTGGCTGTTTGTATCAGAGTGATATTAGTTTGTCTTACTGCATTTTGTTATAATCTATACATTGAGGTGACTTGGTTGCAGAAACTACTTAATAGTAAGTAAAATAGCACAGATTTATTTTAATACTTGGAATAAAACATAGCTGTGTTTTTTCAGGTGCTAACTAACACAATAATTAAATAAAAGATGACAATGTTTGTGATTGTGTTCTCTGTTTCTGCAAAATGTGAAGTGAATCATTGGAATACGAACAAATGTGAACAACAAAGATTTGGATCACAAGCATAACACTGGTACTCTACAAGTCGATTTAAATGCCTGTATCCAATCTTGCCCTCAGGAGTTTATCTCAATTTGTCTCAAGCTCTTTAGAGAACAAGCTTGTAAACTGCTGAGATAGCTGAATTTAAATTCCGAAACCTTCCTCTAACTTAGCTTGCAATTCAAGTCATAGCGTAACCTATTCTGGACCAGGAATCTAACACTGCTTTTTTGGCTCACTTTTATCATACTGGAACATCTAACTGTTCTATTAAATTACGCTGTTACACAGAAAGTGTGTATCTATAAATTGCCACAAGTAAAAAAACGTTCCAGATAAACAATCTTGTCTTTTATCCTTTGTTCTTAATGATGCATTACTTATGTCCTTTCCCTATCCAATATCCAGTTTTCATGCTATTACAACCAAATTTTAGTACTTAGTACAATGGGACTCTGAAAGTGGCATCCGATCCATGCAGCATGCAGCTACCTCTGAGCCTTACTACCATGTCATGTATTAAAGTTATTCATCTGGCGAATTCCTTTTTTTTTTGGAAAAGAAAGAAAAAGACAAAAACCCACACACATTTAAACAAACAAACACACACGTTTTTAGCCACCAGACCATGTGCCACATGCTAAACATTCTGTTTACAAGAGAGAAACACAGCAAAAGTTCTCATTATCCACTAAGGTCACTCAGCCCCAAAGGATGCCTCTAGTCGGAAGGCAGGCGGTGAAAGTAGGACATTCAGAGATCTGTCCGGTGAGGGGTCAGCGCAGAACAATGGATTCTCTGCAAGCAGTTTCCCCTACATTTTGCCTCCCATAGCCTTCCCAGCATGTTACTGGCACTTGAGAGAGGTCTGAACGGCTCTCCTTGCACAGGGCTCTGCTGAAAACAAAATTATCTGTTGGAACAGATAATATTAGTCAAGATTTAAAACTCAGATGGGAACCGTTTGCTTATTCAAGATAGCGGATTTAGAACAAAAATGCTTCCCAGGGACCTGTTACACAGGAGAGCCGAGGGGAGTTTTGCAAACATGCAAACAATTCACTTTAAAGGGAAAAAATGAAGTCTGTGAACTCTCATCTACACATTGCTTGGAAACATCCAGACCAAAGCAGGAGGAGTGGAGGGTGGCAGAGGCCTGCAAATCTACAAACATAACATTCGGAGAGATTCCAGTTATCTCTGGAGGCTTAAGCAGAGCAGGTCCAGGCAAAATTTTACTGCGGTGCCTGATAACAAGAAGCGCCAGTCAGTCAGTGGCTGGTTTACTAAGCAGTGTCAGAGAGTAAACTGCAATTAGTAAAAATAACTTCAAACCAAAGTCAGGGAGAGAAAAAAATAGAGGATTTTTCATTTCTCCTAGTAAGTGTTGCATATTGATCAAGATAAGGACGGAAATGAACTCTTCACCTACTTGAATTCCCACTGGCTAAGGTATATAGAATAAATGATTAATTCCAATTTTGCTTGTCATCACATAAATTGTATGTTTAAGTCCTTGGACATCTACTGCGTGGCTGTATTAACACTCCAAAAAGCTTCATTCATTTGTTGGTATAAACTACACTTCCAGTCTGCTTAATCTTTGACAGACAGGTCTCATTGTCCCCAAAATCCCTCGCTACACAATACAACAAAGACTTAACTGAGTCCGTAGGGCTGCCCTGCTACCCACACTGCCTCGCGCTTCCTGCCCATATATCCCCGGAATTCATGACCACGCAGATTACTAAATTACACACTAGGCCAGGGATTAAGCCTGGCTCTTTGTACGGGAGCATCTGAGGTCTGGAAGAAGATTTTACCTGTCACGGTCTGTGCTCACTGGGCCTTGACGAGGGGCAGAAGGAAGCGGTGCTGCAGAAGATCACAAACGCTGCTGTGCGATACTCAGCGATCTGTGTGTGATGACGGGATAACCTGACCGGTGCTGCCCTGCACACGGGTCTAGGGAGCTTTACACAGACAATAACCAGCCCACTATTTCCAAAGCAGCTCAGCAGCTTCTTCCCGCTTAAAATAAAAGGGGAAAACGTTCCCTGTTCTGACAGACCGCATGGCCTTCACTGTACCCAAGCAGAACTGAAATGTCTCAGGGTTAGGAATGTATCCTGCAGTTAAGCAAACATACCAGTAAACCAAAGGGAGGGCTATGGGAGCTCATCAGTTGTTTTAAATTAGCTGCTAATCAAAGCTGGAATTGCTTCCGATTGCTTTCAGAATGCTTAAGAGCTACACATCCAAAAGAAAAAATAAAACCAAGAAAAACAGGCTTGAAATAACAGCATAAATTTAAACACCTCAAGGATATCAAATACCTTTTATCCATATGTACATACAGAAGTAACACTGCTTACTCCAAGCTTTGGCTAAATCTGTTGAGAAATTCAGTAGTTAAAAATTACAGTAGTCAGGACAGTTTAATGATGAAAGTCAGGACAAGTCTAAAGAGAGAGACAGCACATTTTACAAATTGTTTGCCCCCCCTCCCTCATTTTTTTTCTTAAAACTAGTAGGTGTTACCATCTTGTTTGCTTTCCTTCTCTTTGTATGCATAGTCTTCATTTCAAACAGTAAATACTGACATGTTCCAGGTTTTATTAGTTATACTGATGTAGCCATACTGGTATGAAAGATGATATTAACATTTCTCATTGAATTTTGCACTCTCCTGAAGCTCAGTGAATAACAGGAATTATCAAAAGCCTGACAAATAGAGAGTTCACAGCATAGGCTTTTTTTTTTTTTTTTTAGACAGCAAACTCTGCTAACAAAATATAACAAAATGGAGAACAGTATACCGCAATGCAGGGATGATTTCGTTCAACATCATCCAGTTACATCAAAGAGTAGTGTTACTACATGCCAACATGATGACACGTCATTTTAGAGGAACCAAAACTGCCTCAGATCTGCAAATAGCCTCCTAGAAGCTCATAAAAAATTGCAGCCCCCCAGAAGCCCTGGGAGGACAAGCACTGGAAGCGGATCTGGTCTGCACAGACTCAGCAGGACTCTTTGGAAGTTGCTGCCAGTGCTCCTTTTGCAGCCAGAACAGCCACTGTTGAGCTACACAAACTACTCTAAGCCCTTTCCCTAGAGCCATCAGCTAGAAACAATCATTAGGCTGCTGTTTGAGAAAAATAAGCAAAGCATACTTTACATGAATAGAGAAAAAAGAATCCTCTATTGATCACTGCTACAAACTGGCTTTGAATTTCCCTTGTTCATCAAGTGACTCCAATTTAAATTAAACCACAGCCATCCACAGCAGTGTTTTTCCATAGGATATTTTTTAAAGCCTCACACCACGCTGTATTTGCCTAGTGTGCAATAAACTGTGCCCTCAGCCACACACATACATACCGGCCTCCTTCAGACACTAGATTAAGTTGTTCATAATCCCTGTAGGTATTTGAAATGGCCTATTTTTTAGCCAGCAAGACCAGAAAAACAGTGAATATGAGTTAACGCATTCTCTGTATCTGAATCTCCAAAAAGACATTCACTTCCACGGAGTTTCAGATCATAGGAAAACCCAGTGTTTTCTCACTGACACCAATACAGACAAATAATAACTTCAGTGAAGTACAACCCTGATGTCAGAGCCAGAAGAATCAGGCCCGGTATCCATCACCCCTCCACTGCCACCGCTCTTGCCAGCACAGCTGGTCTTCGCTGGCCTGAATCAGCATCAGCAGCAACGTCCTACAGCTGCCACTGACTGCAAACGCCAGCTTTGCATCTGCTGACCGAAGCCAAAGAGCAATCATGCCACCAAGGAGGGCTACAGCGTCAAGGCTTAAAAGCAGAAGAAAAAAAAAGGAATCTGAGAAATAAAATAAAGGAGATAATGGTAAGAAATACAGAGCAGGCACAGCTACACCATCCACCTTCGGTCTGCAGCACAGACCAAACAGCACACACGAGGGAAGCCCACAAAAGTCAACCAGTCCTACACGTAGGGTAAGATGAAGCGTCTCAACTTGTGGTAAGGCAATGGGCTGTGTCCTTGGTCCCACTGTGAAACTAAGCACTGTGGATGCGCGTGGGGAACTCTTCCTGGTTGGTTTTTATGTGAATCTGGTGGCCACGTCCCTGCTTTTGCCATTGCTCCAGATGATAAAGCCAAGAGCCACGAACGCTGAGCGGCAGCTTTGCGGGCAGTCCTGGGGTTCGTTTCCCCAGCTCTCACCGAGGATGTGCCCAAGCCCAGGACTTGCATATCGAACACTGGGATTTTACTTGAGTCTCAAAAGCTGCATCATCATCTTGTTCCAGAAACATTTTCTTTTATTTCAACACGAGTAACATTGCAGTGTCAAAGATTTTATCTGTCAACTGGAATAACAGCTTTTTTATCTTTGGGAAGTGAAATTTAACTATCCAGAAACGTTGTCTTTACTGAACAAATAAAAGAGAAATTAATTTTCCTTGTCTTCATGTTACTGGATACAACAACAAATGGGGAACAAATCTGGGACTTCTGCTATTCCTCAGATTGTGATTTACGCGTATTGAATCAGTGTTACTTAGTTTGAGATGAATTGTTGTGGGGTTTTTTTCCTATCACTACACCACTCTAGTGTTAACAGCTCGTACTGTAATTGTTAAAGAAACAACTAACCATGAACACCTATTTTCTTTTCCTGTCCACTGAAGCAACATGTGAAGCGCACACCCTTTTCAAAATAGCAGCAGCTTCCAAGGCTTTTTTTTGGTATCTCCAAGTCCAGCAGCCTTCCGTGAAAGCAGGAGAGGTTGGATCCCCACCTGTATTTAGCACTTAGCAGGCCAGCACTCAGAGAGACAACACTATATTGAAGATATCTCACACCACTGATTGTAAATCTACCTAAATTTTGTGATCTACATATATTCAGCCATACAATAAGGGTTAAATGAGTGATCTATCTCTCTTTAAATTAACCAAAAGAATGCTAAAATTTGATCCATGCTCTTATGATCTGAAATAGGACATTCCACAGCTTCTTGGGGCATTTTTATGGCTCCTTAACTCCACTGAGAGCCCATGTGCTCTGAGAGCACATGCACTTGGTCACGTATAGGCCCTGTACGCTGCCCCGGCCCAGAGCCAGCTCCGGGTGCAGCCCGCTTCAGCTTCAGTGCTTGACTGGACCAACAAACCCTGAGACTCCTTCTCTGGCTCATGTTCCTTGAGAGTCTTATCCTTCAACATTGCTTGTGTGTACGCTGGGGCTCATTTTACTTAAATTATAGCGTGGACCCATTAAACGTGTCTTTAAACATCCTTATTATGTCTGCAGTGAACACTAAGTCCAAATGCTCCACAGTTAACGCAGATGGATATCCAGACCTGCCCTTGTGTCCAGCTACAGTTTGGGACAGTTCCATGGTTTTGTCCCAGCTGTTGTGCTTTTCTCTGAAAGTAAGTAAATTTAATGCTCAGAAAAGTGCTTTGGTGCAGGGTTTTTCCTGTTGTTTGTAAGAAGTACAACTCATCCTGATGTGTAACTGAGGCCCCAGGCCCTGTTGTACTATAAATATTGAAAACAATCATCAGACCAAGGAAACTAGAGTCTTTGCACAAATGCTGCTTTTCAAATACGAACCATTTGGATGGTACCTTCCAGTGCTGCTGGAAATAGTGGTTTTTTCCTATAGCTGTTACAGAACAGATATATTTCTAATTTACTGGCATAACTAGATTCTTCTACAGAGATGGTGTATGAAATATCAGTAGTTCTTGTAGTAGTTTGCGAGTTCAATGAAAGGAAAAAGTAATCAAGTGATAAGTAAAAAGTAATTGATTTCAACAGAAACCTCTTCCACAATTGAATTTTCTGGTTAGGTTTCAACACAAAAGTACCAGAAAATTCTGATATTTTTACACTGACATATTGAGAGAACAGCATCTCAAATGGTGTGTTGCGTGGCAAGAACCATAGAAAATTACACTAAGCAGACAATTTGTAAATATACTTTTTGTTTAGACTGCAATACAAATTTTATACAGCACATACAACTCTTTAATCCTATCCAAACAAAATTTGGGACAAAGTAGATTTTAAGAGTACGTACCTAGAACTGTAGGTTTTGTTTACTTCCAAAACTTGTGCAAAATATTTGGAAATTAATTTAAACATAGGAAGTATTAGCTCAGAAAGATTCCTTAGGAAAAAAGCAAAGTACATTGTTAGTCATAACTACATTTTATTAGTTCTTAATCCTGCAAGAATAAGGCTCCTTCACTCTTGGAATACAGTGGTTAAAACATTAATTCCATAAAGCTAAAATCAGATCAAACACTATAGGTTTAGCGAAAAAGAGTAAACCCTACTAGTTCTGACAAGCAAGTGGTGCTTGCTATGTTTTGGAAACTATCCAAAGTTTGTAACCTGAATAGCTAGTTGTGCTTAGAAAGAATTAGGGTAGGGAGTTTCTGATATGCAGTAGCATTAGGGAGCAAGCAAAGGGCACTGGATCTTAGAAATGTGTATAACTTTGTTCAGAGGCCATTTCTATCCAAAGCTACCTGAGACCCTGGGCCACTACACTCAGGAGAAACAGTTCATGTTCCTTTATGTTCACATCTCATGGGAAAGTGAGCAGATATTTGCTGGAGGTGAGATAAGGTCTTGCTAGATTTGCAAAACGACTGGCCAGCAGCAGCACTTCCAGCGTTGTACAGACTGCATGAGATTAGAGAGCACACCCCAAACCCCGGCAATGGCTTCACACTAGCGCTCTCTAAAACAATGTACAACCTAGCAAGGTTACACATGAACAACCAGCTTTCACTTTGAATAAAAATAGCTTTTGTTCTCCAGACCAGTGAAGCTTTTCACTCACACTTTGGTAGTTTAAAGAACATTAAGGTTTTTGCGTGTTTCTTCAAGTGATACAGTTGTTAAACACTCAGGCAATCAGTGGTTCAACACCCAGCAGCTGCATTACCCTCTGCAAAGTCAGTTCAGGTTTCTTTCTGCCTTGTCAGTGAAACTGTTCTCCCACTAGTCTCTACTTCTGCATATCAGATTACATATGTAAAGTTACTCCTAAAGATGGAAAGAAAGGCTAGATCTATAGCCAACACACCTGTAACAGTGTGGTCCAGGACCCCATTCATTTATTTTTCCTACCTAAACCTACAGCAGCATCACTGAAGTCAGCCAAGTGGCTTCTTCATGCTAGCAACTGGTTTTCACTGAAGAACAGACCTCCAGCAAAGCTAAACCAGGGAAACGCTGGTGCTTCTCCAATATTTCTGATACTTCTCTATCTGAGAAGTGTAGGAATGCAGCAGAATTAGAGTGAAATCAAGATTTGGTACTGAATGACATTTTGCTAATCACAATTTTAGAAATGTACTTCTAGAACTGATACTTCTCCATTTAAAACTCTCCTGACATACTCAGTAATTCAGTGAGCTCTTAATGTTTAATTTGGAAAGTTGAAACAAACTTTCCTTAAGACCTCACTAAACCCCAGGTGTTCTGCATCTTCCCAATACAACTATACTATGAGGTAACAAAGTAAACAGTCTAGTCCATGTATAAATATTTAAGAAGATGCTTGCATCTGGAGCAAAATGGACCTAACTTAGTGTTCCCTATTTATAACGTAAACAGATTAGTTGCATGACACAGTGTTTGTACAAACTTTCCTTGACTATAAACATTTGCTGATGTATTTCACCAATAACGTAATGTATAGGAACAGAGGAAGGATTTTCTCTGAAGAGCGCATGTGGATAAGGTCCAATTTTGCAACCTCCTCTCACCTGACAGTGCCTTTTCCTGAAGGCTCTTGAGACGAGTTTCCTGTGCCACATACTCCTTTCTACTGGCAAAGAGGAAAATGACCCCAGTTAAAAATCACCAGCAGACACCAAGAGAAGATGCTGTTGTGCCGCCTGCATCCCCGCACAAAGCAGATGCCACCGCACTCGCAGCACTCTGCTTGCTCAAGGACTGGCTCACCAGCCGCTTCAAACAAGGGCCTGCAAGTCAGAGTTCTTAAAACTAAACAACTTCAAACACGTTCACTTACTGCCTGAAGGAAAGTTTGTTCTGAAGACCTAATCCTGCAATGTCTTGATTGCCCTCAGCTTCTGCCCATGTTTCTGTGTCTTCAGCGAGGCTGTCAATGGTGTTACGGGATCTGGGTCTGACAATGTCAACTATTGCTGACGATGACACAAGCAACAGCAGGACAAGCCGGCCATTTGAGCTTCCTTCTCCCACAGTCTCTCTCTCTTTGTATTTATGTTGCAAGCTTCCATGTCTCCCCAGAGCCCTTCTGACTGTTTCTCATGCTGAGAACTCACATACCCAGAGACTCTAATTTCAGTGCTGCACTCAGTAGTTAACTCAGTACCAGAAAGGCTGGAAAGCTTGCCCTGTGCAACCTGCTTGTACTCAGCTCTCGCTGCGGACCTGATGCTATCCAGCTGAACCAAGGGTGACCACAGAGCATACTGTCCTCAGTGGAAATAAAAAGGCTCCATGATAACAGGGGGAGCGACAGCAAAGGGACACACTGAATTGCAGGGACATTCAGCTGGGAGATCCCATCAGAATGCAAGTCCTTCCTGCTCCCTGTAGATGACTGGCACAACAGACAGTCCTTGGTCACTGTTCTGTCAGGAGAAATGAAAAGGTTACACCTCTCACAACAGGTCAGCTGAAGACCAATGACATTAACAGATCCAAATCTCACTACTATTTGGAACAAGGAACTCAATTCTATTCAACTTCAGCTCTGAAAAATCTCAGTCTAAACTCACAACTACTTGCTAAAGACAATTCAGATGGGACCAAGAGCAGCCACAATTTCTGAGGTATTAAAAATGTACCTTTTCCTCCCAGAAAGAACTCCTCATTCCCATGTTACTGTCCTTCAGGAAGAAGCCAATACATTTCCTCTCCCATCTCTTGTATTAATTCTGTTCATCTTCCATAAAATCAGATCATTTTTGCATGGCCTTGTGATTTGAGACAGGGTGAAAATACCATAATTCTGTCAGAGCTTTTTCACAGGCAAATTTTCATATGCACAGTAAAACCACATTGGCCACAATGCTCCTTAACTAATCAAACACTGAAGAGCAGCAGCTTCTTTACAGGGGATATTTCTATCGCTGACCTGTTGAGGGGATGGAAAAGCAGCTACAAATCCCATGGAAGCATGAAAAGTCTTATAACTCTCCTGTTAACAGTTTACTTTACATCTATTCTGATACCAACATTTCCACACACAAAATAAGTATGTGAGAAATTATTTGATTCACTTTGACAAAGAGCTTAATTTACCTTTAATATCTCAGAGGATTATTTTAAGAAATAACAAGTAGGACAGGCAGAAAGTAAATCATTTTACGCTGCCACGTATCTTGAACACGGCTACTCAGCCTTCTGGAGGTGGTCATTTGCCCAGAATGGTCACAAAAACACAAAATGGCTTCTCCGAGGTCCTCTAAGAATTTAATGGCCATAGTCCGCAGCACTGAAAGTGATCCCTGGTAACATAGTTGGCTACCAAGATAATAACAGAAGCCAGTTGCATCATATGCTTTCCAATATGCAATAACAACAACAAAAAGATTAAAAAAAATCCTACAAACAGGGCTTTAGGCTTCAAGTCAAATATTTTTATCTAGTAGGCTTTACTCATGAGTAACCCCAAAGTACAAAGAGGAAATGTGAACCAAATGCTGCGCTTGTTAGTAAAGCATAAGTGAAAAAAAATTCATTATATGTATGCCAGACGGTTGTTATCAGAGGTAAGTCAGTATTTCTCAAGGATCTTTATTTTTGTTTGTCAAAGTTATTTGTTTCTATGTCCAGTTAAAACAGACAAAATTTAATTAAATGCAGGATTATTTAAAGAGGATTTTTTTTTTTTTAAACAAAACATACTCCTACTTCAATTTCTCTTGTGCCAAGAGCTGCATTTGGTGAAAAAGTCTATGATAGAAAAAAAAAAGAAAATTAAAGACTATGTAAACTGCATTTTCTTCTGCAGGCCTTTAAACATTGAAATATCGTTGAAACAGACACAACGAGCACCACAGATGCTCAGAAGTCATTATGACATTTTACAAAATAACAATAAAAATCCCAAACCCATTTTGCAAGAGCAAGGAAACCACTTTTAAATGCTTCTCCTGATGTGGCACTGCAAGTCACAGCCTGGGAACGTGGTGGAATTGTGCTCCTCAAAGAGGAGGTCTGGAAAACATCACATATCTGGAGCTTTCAAAGAAGCCTGTTGCACAAGATGGAACGGCCATTCAAGCTTCACCACCCTTGAGGGACACATAGCTTGCTTTTTTCTTGAGGGTAAACTACACTGTGATACAGTAAGACATTAAAAAAAACCCACTCTTCCTTCCTTCTCCCCACCCATTCCTGTTTGCCCATCTGCTAGAAGAGAAAATCTTCACCTCTTTGAAGTAACTGAACTGATCGAAAGCTCAACATCAGGAACTTGTGTTTGTAGTGAGCAGCACACAGAGCCGTCCCTGAAACCTCCTCCAAGGAAACACCCTGCACTGAAGCCTGTGAAATGTGATGGACGCTGTCCTGAAATGCCACATTTACACAGCATGGTCATGTTATCCCGGAGGCGCCACCACCATCACTGATGGGCTTGACCTTGCCCACCAGTGGGTCCCTCTTGGAGCCAACTGGGCTCTATCAGACATGGGGGAAGCTTCTGGTATCTTCTCACACAGGCCACCCCGCTACCAAACTTTGCCACGCAAACCCAATACAACATGTAAACACGGTACACCTGACATATGCAGAATATGACACCTACATTAACACTGTGAAGGAAACCCTGCCTGCTTTCTGTCACACCACCATAAGCAGAACTGTTATTCACTCAAATGTTCTCAGGAGTTAATGCACATTCTGGCTGATAAAAATGGTTAGAATAGATTAGTTCAGGTTTTAGTCCTGATGTTAGAAAAACAAGTGAAGTTTAATTATTTCACTGCTCTGGAAAAAGTCTGGAGATAACAATTATGTCATTTATTGTTTCAAGAGAAAACATTAAATCTCAGGAAAATTTCCTTTAATGCCCCAGGAACACTGATCCAAGCCGACAAGGAACCACCGGGTGTCCCGTTGCTAGTTTTGTAATGGTTTTGGATTTACAGCTCAAGTGCAGCTGGAGTTATACAGGGAATGACCACCTGCTGCCTTGATTTTGCATGCAGACTTTATTTATTTATTTTGAATTTGCTGTGAGACAGGCTGGCCTATATTTCCACTGCTAAGGGTATTCCAAATGTTGAGATCCTCCAAAAACATTTTGTACCGTTAGGAAGGCATGTCCTAATTAAAATGAAACAAGAACAACCTCTTCTGTTATCTTCTCTTTCACATGTCTCTAAGGTTGGAAAGCAAATACATTCCAGAAGAATTAACTATTTTCAGAGGTCCCTTATTAAGGAGTACAGAGTGCTAACTTTTAAAAGTTTTATTTTAAAAGACTTTTCTATTAAGTCACCTACTTTCCTGAAAATACAGTTAAGTAACAGACTTAACTAAAACTTGAGAAAACATATAACTAAATTCTTATGGAGTGAAAGCGCTTTGGAGCACCAGCTCTCTCCTACTCTACATCTGTAACTGCCCCACACTGCAGAACTTCCCCCATCTCAGCTGGGATCCTCAAGCATTAGTCAGCAGCATAAAAGAAACGCCACAACAGCATCATGTAGGTATTCAGAATGGCCACCACAGTCAGTAGGTATCAAGCAAAATGAAGCTTCACAAAGAAGAAACAAAAGCTGTTTAAAAATTGGCTAGAAAACAGCCATTACCTCTATTTCTCCTACAAGAATATCCTGAATTTCATTCCAGCTGTTCCAAGTGTGATTCGTGATGACAGGGTGAGCAGTCCTCGGTACATTTGTAGAACTACATTAAACAGTGTTCCCAATGAAAAGATCACTGCGATTCGCAGGAAGGGCAGAGCGAGGGCAAACATTCCTGCGCAGCTCCAAATAATCGGGAGCTCGCGTGCTGCCCACCTCCCAGGAAACCTGACACACAATACAAGCGGTAACTTCTGCACTTCTGAGAGTTATATCACTGTTCATCAATCCAAACCAGCAATCACTGCAGTTCAGGGTTCAACTTACAAATCATAAATTCATTATAAACAAAAAAATAACCGTACTGAACAGGACTATTTATGAACCTTGCAACCACGGTGGGACAGGATGTCCAGCTCCAAGACACCTCTTTGGTTCTACGACCACCATTCATTGTCTCTGGCGCAAAGGTACAATCTGAAAATATGCTTTATAGAATGACTCTGCCTCGCACAGCATGGGCTCTGCATGCACACTCTGAGAGCTTCAGTTCTTTTACACAACCAGAGATTGCTTTCTAATAATCCTTCAAAGTTGTGCATCACTTGTACTGTGTTTATTATGGATTAAAATGAGACATTTCAAAATTACTTTGACTTTTTATTAGTTTTGGCAGCACACTGCTGTGTTTTATTTTGTTTTTTAAAAAAAGGACAAAAAAAAAATCTTGCAAAAAATCACCCATTATTAAGAACATTCATACCCAGGCTACTTTTCAGACTACTGAATCGCTCCTTTTTCCAAAACAAGTAACTGGATGAGATACCTGGTACAGCTCAAGTATCCCTTTCTTGTTGCAGTTCGCACCTTCCCTCCAAGTTTTCCACGCTGGCAATTCCACAGAAGGTCGAAGAGTATGAAACACGTCACCCATAAAGTCAGCTTAACATTAGAGAGTTGTGAAAACACACTTGTTCTGTTTAATGGATTTATGACGTATTGGAGAAAAACAGCTGAAAGGTCTCTAATCAACAGCTTAAAAGACAGAGACTAGCTAACACCTGAGTTTTTCCTCCTATATTTGCAGAACGAGGTTGAGGGAAAAGTTGTTACTCTTCTTTACCTTGTTTTAGCAGGATCTCTCTTTTCCCACACTTACACTGGGGAGTCTTTCAGCCAGGATCTCTCAGAACCTGCCCTTTGCCCTCAGCCGTGCGGTGCTCTCATTCCAACACACAAGCTCAGGATGCACCATCCCCACCTACGACTTCCTCCTCTTCTCTTAGGACTATATGGTCCATCCATTTATAGCTATTTTTATACAATTTATGCTTATAGCCATATTCTTAGCCAGAGCATTCTAGATCCTGCATGCTATTCATTCACCTCTTATTCCCACGATGTTCTGTTATTTGGATGCTCCTTTATTTGTCCAAAATAAAGCCATCATTCCTTTTTCTTATTAGTCACATCTCCTGCATGAGATGCCTATTGCGATAACAATCACTGGTTTCCCTTTCTTTCATTTTCTTTGCCATCAAGTGCTTTGGAAGTCAGCCCTGACGTCTTCCTGGACACCAGCAAGCGTTCGCAATCCTCATTCATAAGGATACAACTTCTCCCCGTTCTCCTTGCCTATCATTCATGAACAAGCTATAGCATATTTACAGCAATCTTACATTTATTCTAATAATCCTTTGTAATGTTGATGAAGTTTTGTCATAGATTAATAGATTAATATTTTTCAGACCAAATAGCCCATTGAGGAAGTCATCTTTTGTTTTCAACTTATCAGACAGACTCTGTCACACAGAAGATCAGGTGACACACTTTAGAATCCTCCAGATCATTTTAAGCAATGAAAACTAATTCTGAAATAAACTTTTTTGCACGAATAATGCATACATGGCATTGTGATTCAGACTCCCTTTTCTTGGTTTTTCCCTTCTTGTACTACCTTTTCCAAACTCAGAGAGTGCCTGGTTACTTCCATTAAAGGCACAAGAGGTGTCATATACTGAAGTGAAAAAGCAGCATTAACCTACAGTTACTTCAGAGGTCCTACCCTTTCTTGTATAGATATACATGTCTTTTTCTCTTCTGAAGCAGGGAAACCATCTCTAAACAGCTCTTCAACCTCGCTCACCATGATAAGTGGAGAAACGTCAGGATGTTCTCTTCCGAAATCTATATTTTCCTATCAGAAAAAGCCGCAATTCACACCAAAAATACTGCACAGTTTTCCCCAAAACCAGGGATTGACAGCTGGCTTGGGGGACCCATGCATTTGGCTTTACTTCCCCGTAATTGGCACTGGAACCTCCTTTACCACTACAAACACAGTCTTGCCTGGTTACCCATCTTCGCTCTCTCTGGCTGCGGGCTCCATGGCTTCCTGCTTGGCTGTTGCCTAATTAAGTTTGCTTTGTGGTAATCCCTGCTCTCGGCTGTTTTCCTGGCTCATGAATCGGCTCCTAACCTGACTGTCGGCCAAATCTCTTAGAACTGGGCCTTACCCATAGACTGGTTCTGTGGTCCTTCTGGTTCCAAGAGA
The DNA here is from genome assembly GCF_964273445.1 of Streptopelia decaocto. Classification (NCBI taxonomy): domain Eukaryota; kingdom Metazoa; phylum Chordata; class Aves; order Columbiformes; family Columbidae; genus Streptopelia; species Streptopelia decaocto. The sequence goes on from NC_138665.1 coordinate 6,015,706, forward strand.
CTGACTTACTTGAGAGATCACAATGAAAATCTATGTCACACTTTTTGTTTACTGCCAACGGAAACTCTTCAAGAAAGACTCGTTTCTGCAAAGGGCACCTCTTCTCATTTTAAGCAGCTTAAAAAATAATTAGTACCAGGAACATTCTGAAACAATTACTCTTAACTAGAAGATGGGCAAGTCTTGAGATCTGGTGAGAAAAGAGAGGTAGGAAGAAAATGAGTTATTAAAGAGAACTTAACCTGGAGAAAAAGGCTAGTAAGACACAGTTCAAGTAGCAAATCCCATACAGAAATGATACAGAATATGATGGATGGAAATGCCAATTGAGTAATTTCAAGGCAGGATATAAGTTACCCCTTCTTGTTTGTTAACTGCTTGGAGAGGAAAGGCAAAGCCTTGTGCCACTTCTCAGATGTTAGAGGGCATTAATCGTCTCTTTTCAACTGAGACATCATTGCAGGAATCATCAGACAAAAATCCTATAGCTTTTGTTAAGCAAAAGCCCAACTAGACATTCATATGTTCCAAAGACTCGTGTTAACATTTGCTTTTCCTGTCCTGGGCAGGACACCAGAGAGTTTCTCTTTGTACAGGAACTCTGAGTTGTCTTCCTGACTGCAAGGTGAAGGACAGGAAAAAAATGAAGAACATTTGCAACTCTTCACCTACTGTGAATAAATGAACCAGCAACAAAAACTGAAGGGTCAATATTAGTCCTGTTCTAAGGAGTTATATGGCAAGTAAATCACCACAGATTCATCAAACACTCCATTCTATAGCCAAGAAAGAACAAATTTTATAAAGAAAAAATTTGGATATGGGGATGTTTTTACTCTCCAATATTTAGAAAGCAAGGGGGGTTACCAGGAAACTGTTGTTGAAGTCTCTGGTTTGTCCATATGGATCAAATCTGTAGCACAACTTGTCATTTTTGGTCTTTTAAGAAAGTGCCACCCATCCAAAGCTAGAACAGAAGGCCAGTTGTGGCATGGCTCCAAGGAGGGAGGGAGAAGACTAGTCTGGTTCTGTCTTCCCATCTGTCAACATATATAACATGAAATCAGTGGGAGTGATGCCACTGGCTTCAAGGGGAGCAGTACTTTACCCACCGGCTTACCAACAGCAGCTGTGGCAGCTTGTATAAGCAAGAAATCCTGAAGTATCTATTCCCAGGGCAACGTGCATACACCCTCAGCTCACAGTGCCAGCAAAAGAACAGAGAGAACCACGGATTACTGTGTCCTCAGATGAGGAGGACGGATCACAGCACGGGCAGAGCAATCCGGCTCTGCCACTACCTGACTTCCAGTAGTCACCTCCAGCTTAAAGCCATCCCAGTAACACCTCACTTGGGCAGCTCAATTTGACAAAAACAGAGCCTTTTTCAGGCTGGTATCTGAAACTATATAACTGCTTCTCAGGCTGAGATAACTCACAGCATTGTAGCATGCGGCAAGGTGCTTTTTAAATGCTCCATTTGCTCCAAAAACACTGGAAAGACTTTAAAATCCTGGGTTTCAATTCACATGAAGCATGATCACTTGAACAGTGACAGATACTTCTTTGCTGGGCTTTTCCAAGCCATCTGGAAGTGCTCTATGGAGCACAGTTTGAGGACCCATGTTCTGGTTGATTTAAAAGTAAACACGGGCCCCCACTGCAATTACAAAATCTGCTGCCCTTGCAGGCAGATTTAGAAACAGATTCAGGTCACAGAGTCACCTCAGCCACGCTGGTGATACTGCAATGCTATGGTTTCTGGTTGGTTTCCAAAGCTCTGGAAATCTTCTTAATGGGATATGTTTCCTAGAGTATATTTAGCCTCATCCACTGCACATGTCCTTACAGGCAAACTGCAAAACAAATTATGGAAACATGATTTGCTACCAGAGGCTCCTTGGTTATCCTGCTGAAATGCAGTTGTTCACCATTACTGAGTTCTGTGACGTCTGTAGGCAAGATAAGACGGGTGCCTGTCCCCTCCAGAAGTCTTCACAAATGTACTCGAGATTATAAGAGATGATGTAAGACTGTACACAGGAACAGGTTTCGTCTTGACACCCATTGCATAAGGGATACTTTCAAATGCAATGGGATCTGGGTTTTTTTATGCTTTTTTAGTCAGTGTATGGTGTGGTTCTCATTAGGAGGTAAACTCAATGTGTTTAGGTTGGGTCAGGAGGACATGTACAATAATTGCTTAATGCTGCATTTGGAAAAGTTAGTTTTATTACTTTAAAAAAAAAAATCTTGGCAGTTGTTAAAAAAGCAGCTGGCACATAAGTTGTTTGACTTAACTATTACCTCATTTTCTCTCAAAATATTGCCAAAACTTCTTAATGACAGTGAACAGATGGTCAACGTTTTTCAACATTATAGATAATCCTCTTCCCAAATCAAACAATGCCCTTTCATTTATTTAACCAGAATGGGATTTGAACAACAATTAGACATAATTTACATATATTCCACTATTTCACTAGGGGTGAAAGTACTGCAATATTGTCAAAACTGCAACACATCGAGATAATTTTAAACAAAGTATAGTTCTCACTTTCACACTTGGAGGAGAAGGGTCTGGTTGCTCAGAGCCCGGCGGACAGCAGAGCAGCCTGGCTGCCTGAGCTGCTCTGCACAGCTGGGTGTGCTGCCCTCTGCCCACCTTAGAGCTCACCCTCAGGGATCACACAATCAGCTGGTGTAGAAAGAGGCTAAGGAAAGGAGAGAAATCAGACAGGCTGATGAAGTCTCTTACTTAGACATACATGAAAGTCCAAGATCTTTCATCTTCAGGTATGACTAAAAGACACAAAGAGATGAAACACAGGAATGCAGGTCGGGACAAGGGTTTGTAAGCAATATTTCCAGGCACCAGCCAGAAAGGAAACTACAGCTGCTTCTGCTGTACCCAGAAGAAAGTGACCTGAATTGTTCATGTGTAGACAGGAAAGGAATAGAATTGGATGTATTGTAGAGAATTACAGAAATTGGTTATAACCTGGCAGGGAGAGTCAAGTCAAGGATGGCATCTAACACAGCTGATTAAGTGAAACAATGCTGGTGTTGACAACAGCAAAGAGCAGGAGGAAAAGGAAGACTCGGTTCAAAACAGGACATTGGCTTCTGGAACTGTTGCATCTAAAGTGACAGGGAGACATTTGTAAGGACATGTGTGCAGGTCTGGTGAGACATACAGCTGATGGCAGAGGGAGAGAAAAGGAAAACAACTCACTACATTGAGACAGTGAATGAATGAATGAATGAATGAATAAATAGAAGAACAGAATAGTGGAACTGTGAAAGCCAAAGGAGGGAAAAGTACTGAGGCCTAGTTTGTGAACCAGATGTGAGCCCCCAAGGTTTGGATACAAGACTTTGTTAAAGTCTTTTCAAAGAACACAGTGCAGCAGTTGGACTGGAGGTTGCCTACAATGCAAGTGGAAAGGAAGAACCTCCAACAACAACAGTTGCCAAAGCCTGGAGGTACAATCAGAGATTGTGGCAAAACATACAAATAGTCCAGTCCAAACTTTTGGGTTCTTGCACAACAGGGAAAAAATAGTTGGCTGTACTTATCTTCTAACAGGAAGGATGCTGGAGAGAAATCTTTGGATGCAGGTAACAAGGAGAGAAAGCCAGGAACCATGGCTTCACAGATGTTTTAACTGGATGGTGAAGAATGACTCTAGTATCAAGCAACATTCCATTCCCACCTGAATTTCTAACCTCCTTGTCTGAGCTCACACTAACTAGAGAACTGACTCCATCCTGTATATGAATTCAGCGGTATTTGCTACTGTGTACTGTCTTGCTTGACCAAGCTTAAACACATTACAAGAGCCAGTGATGACAACCACTGTTAAATGGCCAGAATTTCTCAAGATACTACAATGCAATCATCCCTCCTTCTCCTGGATGTGAAAAGATCTTTACAAAAACTATATAATGATCCTGGTACTCCCTCTACCACGCTGATTATCTAGGGTTAGTACACTAAGGTTGTATCTTGGCACTGTCAGTTGGAAGGAAACATCAACATCTCAGAGTCTGGTTCGATTTAAATGGTACAGCGGCCTCCCTGCAGGCCACCAATATTGAAATGGCATCACTGTCCCACAGTGCTTGTCGAGCCAGGCAGTAAGAAGCCACATAGAAACAGGGAGAAGTTTGAACCAGTGGCTTAACAGAATGTTGTCCCCAGCGAATATGTTTGGGTAAAACACTTCTGCAAGAAAAGATTTCATTTTGTTGAGTTAACACTTCCAAAGAAATTGTGTTTCATCAGCAAATCCCTAAACTGTTCCAATTAGAGTGTTTAACCAGCCACAGCAGAATTCAGCAAACATTGTTAAAAAAACACAAGTTGTAATTATTACAATTTCATAGCAAAGAAATGTCAACTGATCTTCAACAAATTATCACAAGAGAGGCACTCTGTATACCCAGTATTAAGCAGAGGGGATTAATTCCAGACAAAAGTCAATCTAGGATCTCTTGCCAATGCAACACTAGTTCATGCTAGATAACAATTAGATTAAATCATCCAAAGTTCTGACCTCAGGTTATGCTGTTCACTGCATGGATATTGCTTAAGAATATATACATTATTTGACATGATCGCATATCACAGGAAAAAATGAAATATAATTGGTAACATCAAGCTCTCCCGATTTACAGCAATTCTATGCTGTAAAGCTGCCTCTCTGTTGAATAATTTGTGGAGCCTTGGAAATTATTTCTAATTTGTTTTCCCTTCAGATCCTTTCTTTTGATGAGGGGGGTGAGAACAGGACTCAGAATTAAAAAATGAGAGATCAATATCAGCTGAAGAGCTCCAGCACATATCGAGCAAAGTTTAAAACAAATCCTAATATTATAAATTCTAAGAGAAGTGAACAGGCATCAGGAGGAGGTAATACATGCAACAAGGACTGTGCCTGCTAGTTTGTCTTTGTGAGTGTTTGAAAGTTGATGACAGTATATAAAAACAAAGCCAACACTATCATAAACACATGCAAAATGAGCTGAAGAGATGAAATGGTGCAGGCCTTCTACTATTTAGCACTTCTTGAAACTCTGCAAATAGGGAAAATGCCCTCCTGGTTACTGCTAACTTATCCACAGTGCATTTCTTACGAAGACAGCATGAAATTTTCAAAGGGCATTATCCCTGCCCATAAACTGTGGATCAAACAGTGAGAAAGGGGAGCGAAAAACAATTTTAAACACATTAATTTTCTTCTGCCAAATCTTCTTCCCCAAAATGTTCTTGCTGCAGATCACTCACCTGCACTGGAACCATACATATTAGAAATCCAGCCTTTCACTAGACAGAGACCAGCATTGGAATTTACATTCACTTCCTCACACTATAATTTAATTTGGTTGCTTTTTCCACCTTCCCTCTTGTGCTTCATAGTTTAATATAAAGCGCTGTTGTGAAAGAGGTCTGTGTGCAGAAGTGGGTTCAATAAGTGTAAGTTTGTGTTCAGACTGCCTCCCTTTGCAAGAAGATTGCATGTACCAGGGTCCATTTGGGTAATTCCACTATTTCTGCAGACTTCCTTTCAAAACAGCCTTGTTGTACCAGTTTGAACACTGAGATCTCAGCCGGCCAGAAGAACGGGAGTAAGGCCACAGATTTAGAAATCCCATACATTCACCTAGAGACTCCAGCTGTAGGTAGGGCCTCTCATAATCTGTGTCAAACTACCTGGCATTTTCTTTACACAGCATTACGTCAGATTAAAGTCAGTAACAGTTCTAACAACGCAGTTTAGAGGAAATGAACAACATATCCAAAATTCCTGGATTTATAATTGGCCAAAATCAGTTTGGTGGGCTGCCCCTGCTATTACATTTACTCTTAAACTGTTGTGTGACCTGTAAGCTCAACCAGATATCTTCTTGTGCACTTAAGTACTAAGAGCCACATACTCAGTTTAACCTTTTGATTTCACCTCTGAGAAAACCTCCAGAAGGGTCCTAGCTGGGACCTTTCAGTAAAGGTAACACCTCCCCGCTAAGAACTGGACTTCTGCACAAGTCACTGGACTGTTACCCATGAATCTTTACAAGAATGAACTGATAAAGAGGGGCAAATGGCTACAATGTAGCCCAGGAGTTTTGCCCTTCAATTACACAGAGCCAAGTTTTTCCTTAACTTATTACATACAAGCACCAATTCTGAATCACTGGCTACGGTAAAAGCTGCTTCCATAACAGATTTCTTCTTGTGCAATCTTCACAGTAAATTGGATCACAACTTTACTGAACAGCCTAAAATGGGTACCAGCCAGTATTACGGCTTTTCAAAGCTAATGCTAGTCATTGGGATAATTAACAGAAATGAAATTCTGCTCTTGTAGGAGACGTGCCTCACCTCTCTGGTAGAGGAACTCCTTAAGTGGCTGCTAGACAACAGTGTACCACCCTTCCTTCTAAAAAGTATTACAATCTGTTCCATAAAGAGCTGGCTCACCTTATAGAGATTAAACTTCTACCAAGCTCCATCTTAAAGATAAGGACTTTATACTTGTTTTCTTCTTTATTTCTTTCTTGCACATGCATTAGAAATCTATAGTAAAAGCAAGAACCATGGGGGTTCTACATGCCTACATCCCATTTCTAGAAATATCTTTCACTAATGAGGCAGTGGGTCTTAGGCATTTTTGACATTTGTATTGCCAAAAAAATTTTCTTAAAGTATCTGGTCAGAAACAAGTTCATGACGACTTGGTTTGATCAGAAGTGCACTCAGGGAGGAGGACATTTAAGGACACTGCCTATATTATTTTCATTGAACTGTCAGCTTACTGTCATTTTCCCTGAGCTTTTAAGCTATTTTTTTCTTTTAAAATGAAAGCTTAGCTTTATTCTGACCTGGTTAATTGTGCAAAATTGACAGCTGAATCTTTTCTTTAAACAAAACATGGACTCAGGGCATTGGCAAAGTCCCATCTCCCATTTGCCTGTTCTGAACTTAAAGGTTTTGCAGCAATGGAGGAGAAGGTCAGCAGGAAGCCAAGGAATTAGCCTCAGGCTGTACAGTCTCCTCCAAGAAACAAGCTGTGCTGTAGGATACATAATCATAGCATCCCCTTTCCCAGTTCAGCCAGTCACCTCCTTATCCTCTGGCATGGCAGGACTCCAGTAGCTGCCTGCAGATGTCCAAGAAGGTGTCAGTAGGGCTCAGGATGGCTTGATGGAAGTAATGTTGTAAAAAGGAAAGATTACCACTTCCAGCAGTCAGTTCACTCCACAGACAGGTCTCAGTAGGTTGGAACGCGTGTTTAAAGGACTGAAACTGCCTACCGATACAGGTCACATAAGAAACAAGCTAAAGGCCAAATGAGTTCTCAGGTCAGCAATGAAAACAGCCTAAAATCTTTGTGACATCTTAACAAAAGAGATGCCAAGAGCTCAAACTGCAAGGTCAACAGTGTTCTGGCCAGTTCAAACAATCAAGTTGAACCCCGGGAATGTAAAGAGACAGAAGAATGATGCTCATTGCTATCTAAAGGCCAGAGCATTTACAGGATATTGTGTTCCAGAACCAAACTAGGTCTGTTCCTTACTGTATCGAATCATAAAAGGTGTTGAGCAGTTGGCTTTAGCTCATATTCTAGGTTATGTTGAGAACTTCCTTGCAAAGTTCTTCCACTTACTGTTTAGACATGCTTTCACCTTGTCACATGATGATTTGGAAGAATTTTTATATTTCCAGAGCAAACACATCATCAGTTATCATTTAAGATTTCATGCTTAAGTCTGTCTGCAATTAGGGAAACATTTAAGCCCATGCTGGTGATCATTTCTAAATAGCAACATTTTCCTAAATTCAGTCCTAGAAAGTGATGCCTTTAATTTGCCCATACTGTGCCACTGAAATACAAGGAAAGAAATAATCAGGATTTCTAGTATTTACATAAGACTTAAATTCTTTTGTTTTCCCCCAGAGTATGACTTTTCAATAGGATTTCAACAAGAATAACTGCTTTATTAAACAAGACAACTAGCATTATTTCCCTTCTCCTTAAGCCCTTCCAAGTTAATTCTTCCAAGTACCTACAACACAGCTCTTCCCTCCTTTCATTTCCATACGCAAAATTTATAAGATTCGTTTTGATACATGTTAAGATAATATTTTCTTTTAAGATCTCTAAAGTAAGTACATCGTGCCTGGACAAAAATTAACATCGTAATTGAAGGCAGAGTGAAGTCAGCTGCTCTGCATTACTCTAAGATAGGAAATAACCAGTCACATGAAGATAAAAGTTATAACCCTTACATACAATCAAAAGATACAGAAGATTTTTACAGAAAACTTGCTTAAACATTTGGCTGCTTCAAATGCAGACTTCAGAGAGAGGCTATAGCTAAACAAAGGACTTTCTGAAAGGGAAATGCTTTGATTCATTTAGAGTTTTGTTCCTTCATTAAAAAACACCAAAGTCAAAAACACTTCCACAAACAAATAGAAGCAATTACAGTAAGGACTGGGCAAAGTCTGTACTGGAAGCCCACACTGCTTTGATTTTCCTTTTTAATTGTTGTAATCTACTTAAAAACCATCTGACTTTTTTGAACTAGAGCTTAGATCACAAATAAATGAGATTCCATTGAAGATTCATTGCAAAGCTAATAATTTGTAAACCTTTAGAACAGCTTTTGAAATCTTGGCCAGGGACATTTGAAATGCAGATGGTCTTCATCATCTCTCTTATTTTATGAGGTCATTAGATTGAGAATTACACATATTAGTTTGGGTTCTATTTATTTATTTAGTTATAAAAAGATTGATAAGAGACACAAGGAGTAGTTGTATTAGTGAAAACAAGCTTACCCGTGCACCCTTCTCTGGAAAACACTTGCATCCAGCGCTGCAATCGCGGCCCCCACATGGTCCACTGTAAGACTTCTTTCCACCCTATTTGGGAATAAAAAAAAAACAAAACAACAAACAACTTTGAATATGATAACTACTTGTCAGCTGACGATCTTCTTTAATTACAATGCTTTGTTCCAGCACTTTTCACCTACGTTATACTTGTGTGAATTTACCAGGAAGTGGCAAAATACAGTTACATTCTAACTTCTCCATGACTGGGCCATTTTCAGAATCATCAAACAGACAGAAAAAGTAGGTTTAGAAATCCTCTGAGGATAAGTGAACTTGCACAAGTTGGTGCTGTTCTGCAAGGTGACGAGTGCTTTCTAGGGCCACCTAACCCCATAAAACTAGATGACGTTTTGAGATAGTACAGTATTAGATTAGGACCACAATTAGTAATTAGAACTTGTGCCTTAGCCATCCTGTGTACACAGGTATCTCTATGGCAACAAGAACCACCAAGACAAATTTAACTTTGCACATTCTAAGAGCAAGGAGCTGTGACCCGAGTCACAAGAACAGAGAAACTCCCAGATGAGAGATGTTAAACTCAGAATAGATGTGCAATAAGACAGTAGGCAACCAGCGTGCATCTGGATTTCATCTGAAAATATATTCTGAATTTGCTGTGCTAGCATTACTTATTAAGGATAATTTAAAAGTTTATGCAAATCTGAAGTCTCTGTATCACAAAGTTAATTCCCAGCTAGCACAGATGGTGACAGTACAGGAAAGTCAACTACATGAGTTCAGTTTAGGTAGTTTGACCCTTTTCCTCATCAGGCTTGAACCACTGAGCTGCCAAAAGCCCTGCGGCACTACTGACAACACTGTAACCATCCCGGAAAACAGCTCAGGTTAGTGCTGGAATTTAGCCACTCACTAAGAACACCCATCGCTAAGGAAACTTCATTCAAGTGTGCTCAGGTGCAGTCCCTCGGGTTTACAACTCAGAATGGAATGAACTTTAAGGCTTCCCCATACCCAAGGTGACCAAACTAAGTGCTGCGAAACAAGTTCAGACTGGAACTGAACATTTCCTTACAAAAGCATCCACAGAAAATATTTCTAAAGCTTTTAAAATTTCCTCTACAACTGTTGGTGAGGAATACGACAAATGAAAGACAATTGATGCAAGCTTATTGTGTGCTTCTGAACTTCTCTGCATCAGCTTTCTCAAAGAAAGTAACTAGTCTGACATCACTTGATAAGTTTTCTGCTAAAGGTAAAAAAAAAACCAAACACCCAAAACCTCTATATACCCTGATGTTTGCACCATCTTGCTGAATTAAACACCTCTGTTTTTAAGGCAGTGTAGAATGAACAGATACTAACAAAAAGCCTTAAATCCAACCTCCCATACCTCCCTAGCTTGGAGGGAACATCATCTCTTGCTGCAAAACAGTCATAACAACCTTCAAGCAATTCTAAGAGGCATCAAGTGCAAAAAAACCCAAGCAAACAGTACTTTTGCAAAATTTTTGGGCAGCTTTGTTCAGATAAGACCCCATTAGATATGAGGCTTTTGAACTACCCGTTAACATACTGTGGTAGGATGTAACACAAGACTTGAGCAGAACAGAAAGAAGCAACCCAACAGGATACACAATGCAGACAATTCTGACCCTAGGCAGTGGGACATAAAAGTAAGCTTAATTCAGTAAAAGGAAAAACCAAACAAAAAGGCAAAAAAACCCCGTATCTACAGGTTATGTAATGGACTCTAAGAGCATCTCCAAACTGTCTGCTCAGACAAGCAATGATTGGCATGAACTTGAGTCTGCCACGTACATCAGCAAGGGCTCAGCAAAACCAGGAAATCTGGTCCCTGTCTTAAGAGACACACTGCTGAGAGGTCATTGCTGGTCACAAGTGGTAACGAGGCTTTAGGATCTGGTTCTAAGAAAACTTGAAGAGTGAAGTGCACCGAGACACACCTTTTGCCATGATTACATGCATATTTTGCAGTGGAAATTTGCACTTATTGCCAGCCAATGCATACCTCATTCCTGACACTTAACCTTACATTTACACTCTCAGCAGATAGCTTTATGCCTCCAGGGAATCAGATTATGCCTTTGCAGACATTTATTCAACCTTAAATTCTTCAAAGTTTTCAACTCCCAAATAATTTTTTTCTCCAGATTATTCTTTGTTCCAAGAGTCATGTGCATGAGCCTCTGGGTGCTCTGGCTCTGTTAATTCTGCTTGCCTTCTAGGAGTGAAACTTGATTTCTCCGCAGGTCTGGATTCCCCCGCGGTCACTGCCTTGCAACAGCTGCTGGCTCAGGGCGCTGCCGCTCACCTTGGCAGAACCCCCCTGGCTCGGAGGGCAATCAGCTCCTTCCCAGAGACAGAGGGACAGACAAAAAGCAAATATTCTTTCCATGCCCACTGCTTGTGCCGCTCCCCACGGTGCTGTGGTTAGCAAATACGGTTCCAGTCAAAATCCCACTGAAGTCAGAAGAAATCTTTCCATTGAATTTATTGGGAGCTGGATCAAACTCTCATTGAGGTTTATTAAAAAATGAAAATACGTCCCTATTCTGTGTAAAATTATGTTCACAATGTATTTCTAGGTTCCTTTGCACAGCGTGTGGAGTCGTTTTGCTCAGTTATGAATGAAAGCATTTGGAGAGGAAGCAAACCAAAGCCAGTTGGCTCCAAACCAGGTGTTACATATCCTAGAGTATTTCATTTAGGGGAAGTAGCTGACATCAGACACTCCAATGCTACTTAAATAGCAAACAGCCATGTGCATAATATTTATGAATACAAGCCACATGTATATGACAAATCATATGAATAAATGTTGCATATAAGATTGTAGAGCATAATGTTCTCTTCTGAAGAGGTTTCTTACATTTTTCCATTCAAATGTATGAATGCATAAGTCATTCAAACATTTATAGATTGTTGTCTGAATGTTTAAGCATGGGCCCTTCATATGTTTTCTGTGTATGTATTCACAGAAGAGGTTTTCCCAACTACTCTGAAATATTTCAGATTGATGAATATGGCTCCTCAGAAACAATAAGAATTAAAGAAATAAAGGTACTAGTTATAATGGTGTGACCATTATAACTGAAATTAAACTATTTTATTTTCATTGGCTAGAAGGAGACCAAGGTTTTAAAAACAAAACAGAAACACAAAATAGTAGCACTGTTAAAAATACATTCTCTGTGATTTAAATAGATGTAATATAAACTGATTAACATACATACTGATTTTAATTAAGTTATTTCACGTTTACATAAGAATCAGTAGCATTTCAACAAAGGAAAAAACATTTTAAGAAGTATTGATATGAGTGAGAATCCATTTTTGAAAGACATTCAAAACACGAGTCAGTGTGAGACCAGTTTTCCTCTCCTGCTTCTAGTGTCCCTCCAGCAAGCAGCCCTGGGCAGCTGATCCACTCGGATGGAACGCCATGTGAATCTTTCCATTGACTTCAGCTTGCTCTGGAGTGGGGCCAAAGAGTAACGAAACCCAACAGCTGTGGTGCCATTAGAGGTGTCCCAGACTCACCGTCATTCCAGCTTCTCTAGAGCAACACACGGGAGCACACAATAGCTGCAAATGATCCCAAAGGCCTCGCTTGCAAGTCCAAAGACAACTGTACATGCAGCACAGGCCGGAGTAAACCTACCATGGGACGGCAGCGGGAGATCTCCAGGGAGCACAGCTCAGGTGCATGAGCTGGGGCCCAATTTTGCCCCAAAACTTCTGCTCTGGATCAGACTCAACTGCAGAAGGCTGGAAATGGATTGGCTGAAGACAATTATCTCCATCCGCCAGGAAGGTGAACCCACTAGACAACAGAAGAATGCAATGAAGGAACGTTTTGGGAAAGGACAGCAGCAAGGTTAACAACATCTTTAACATAAGGAGGTTAAAGTAGCGGTGTTGGCAATGGGAAAAACTGGAAACTTCTAGAAAATAATGGATTGTAAGGAAAATTGGAGGATGTAAAGCACACTGAAAAAAACAGCATGCCTGCGGTAAAAGAGGAAAAAAAGATAATGACAAAAAAAACAAAGTAGAAGAATCTCACACTTGCACAAGATATAGCAGGGATGAATATTTTTTTCCCCAATACTTATTTCCAGCCACTTCCCAACTCCAGTTAAGGACTGATCCAAGTCCAGAGCAAAATCCTAACAAGAAACTTAATCATCAAAAGCTGGCAGTGCAACATAATGAAAACTTCTGAAAAACTTCAAATAAACACCTTTCACATAGTTCAGGATCCTACTATGTGCTGATGACTAATAAGGAAATTATATTTACAGTATCACACATTCAGACACCCTCATAAAATGTCACAGTGAAAAAACTAGTGAAACATAATATCTCTGTTTACTTCATGAGGTACGTAATGCTGCTGTGTTAACCTTGCTCTTTTTAGCCTTCATGGCTTTTAGGAAATAAATTCATTATAACATTTTTCTTTGCCTATTATTCTTTTAGTTGTTGTAATACAGAACTTAAAGCACAATTCTGAAAACACTTATCCACATGTACAACTCCTCCCTCTGAAATCAGCAGATTCTACTTTGCTATGCACATGTTAATATTGTACATAATTGCCTTACTGACATGAAAGAACTTCTTCAAGGCTAAAAATCTCTGGACAAAAAAAAAGTGATAAACCAAGAACCTCAGCAATCTCTGCACTCAGAAATGGCAGCATGACCCATCAAAGACAGCAGAACATGATGCAGCAAATGGGTTCAGTAATTCTTCCTAACGCACGAGGTGTCACTGACAGCTTTGCCAGTTAGAATGTACAAAAACAGTTGCTGAGATTTGTTTGGCAGTGAAATTGTGAACAGGTGAGAATAAAATTAATCATGTCAGCAAAACATCAGATAAAATTTAAATGCAAATGTATTTTTCCCATGAAGAATATCAAGTGTCTGAACTCATTTCAACTTTTTTCTTAGTGAGGTTCCCCCAAACCTTCATTTGATCTGTCTGCTCAGTTTTTTTAAATCATATTAAGAAATAGGCCAAACCCAGGAACTATTAGGATTTTTTTCCCCGAACTGAGTGGGGTGCGTAATCAACAGGAAGCAGCAGATGAAGTCCCGAGTAACTACCAAAGAGAAGGATGATATGCAAACTGCCTCACCTGCCGTGTCTAAGAGCTCATCTGTTTCAGACCACGTTATCGAAGCCGTACACCCAAGAGAAAAAGTGACTACAGAGATATTAATGACATGGTACAAGCATGAGTGAAATTTTAGCTGGAATACAGTGCACAGTTTTTGCTACTTTCAAGAAAGATGAACTCTGCACAGGCAGAGAGCTTGAACATCCCTCCGATGAGCAATGTGTGACATAAGAGCCTTCCTCCTGCAGAGTGGGATTTATTTGGGCCAGCAAAATGAAGACGTGGAGGTGATGTAGCGACCATCTATACCTTCAGCAGAAAGGTAAATGCCAGAGGAGCAAACAAACTTTATTTAAACAATGTTCTGGACACCACCCTGCTGCTTAGGAGCATTTTACACCTCTAAGTATCAGTAGCTGAGCAGTGTCACCAGGAAGATCTCTTTGTGGTTAGAATATATAAACCAGCACTATGAGTGCCTGCCAGGGACAGACCACTGGCTTGTCTTATACTAAGTAGTTAGAGGAAAGGACAACAGCAGCACAAGAGCAGGTATGTAAAAGCTTCCATAAATATATGCAGGAGAAATAAAGTTTTTAAGCAGGGGGTAACATCCTTCCAGTAATAAAGGCAGGAGACTTAACTTTGATGAACTGGTAATCCCTTTCAATGGAGATTGACAGGACACAGTGGCCAGTCCCAGTATGAGACAGGACTCCGTGACTGCCCCTTCTCCTCTGTTGCTATGGCATTTCATGCCAAAGCATCACCTTCCCACCCAGTCCAGCTCCAGCCATCAGCACCAAAAGTATCTAAGGCGGCAAAGCAGTGGGGAAAAAAAATTGGTGGAAACTGTCCTTTCCACACCTACAAACTTCTCCTGTGATTTGCCACATTAAAATCTGGTGTAAAATTGTGACATGCCTGGAAAAGCATTTTTCACTGACAAGATTACAGGTAGAAAAATACACATGCCAAAAAATCTCTATAGAGTTTAAATATCAACTCATAAACTACAGATAAAGCCAGACCTAAGCCCTTCCCTCATACCGAATACCACCTTATTCTTCTTACAGTCCCACAGGAACGATTGCCCTCCAAACAAGACAGCAATAGGAATGTCATATACAGGTTATTCAATGTTAACAGATTTGACTCTGGCTCGGAACAGCTCTATCTTCTGATATTTTTTGGTTTTGTTGATAGGATTACACATAGCTTTAGATACTCTTTTTTTTTCTGAATATTCTATCCGTCAATGGGCATGTAGTTTAGACCAGACAGTTTATTTACAGCTTACATGAGCAAGCACACAACACAAAGCCACAAGCTTATCTTTTACTGCACAAAAGGTCTTTCAAATGGAGCGATTAAACATGAATTTGTAGCTAAGATACTAATTCATTTTAGGGTTCACTGATTTCTTCAGTTAACTGATGTCCTCAAATTTTTTCATTCATTTCACAGAGCTGGCAAGCATCTTTACTGGCAGCTGAGGCTAAATGATAGTTACTAATAGAAACCAACCCTCCTCCAATGAGGTTACAAAACTTGGAGGAAATCCTGGCCTAGGGAAACTATAGTGGCAAATTCTGACTGAAGCAAATTCCATCCCATACCCACTGCTGCCAGTGCTGCTGCATTGAAAATTAGATTTAAAACAAAATAAATGTTAAAGGTCAATTCTTCCACTTCATACACACAGCAAAAATGAACTGATGTCTTGCAAACTATAGATGGGGTTGCTTGATTCACATTTTTTGAAAAACATTTATTTTTTATTCATTGGGTAGAATTTAGAGATAAGGTTTGCAGACTTTCTAATCACTTTAGTAATTTTCATTCATACTAATAATGTCATCAATTTCTGTGAAGGAAAACATTCACCCAGCAAAGGATAACAGCTGCCAAGTACACTATTTATCATATTTGGGGCATACAAATGGCCACAGACCTCACTACACCTGATAGTAGGTTGGAAAATTGAAAAGCAGAGAATGGCTGATTACTTGGTCTGAAAACATAAGTAATAAAATTCCAAATAGCACCACGTGGTTTAGAAAATCAAAAGCTTTATCTCTGCGGCTACACTGAAGGAACGTTCCGTCACTTCGGCCAAGGTCTGTTACTGGCTGGGAAGTCACCAGCATCAGCCTCATCCGAGCTTCAGCCAGGAGTTCAGCATCCCCCAGTTATTCCAGCAAACACTCGAGAGGCCAGTGCACCGGACCAGCCGCTTTATATCTGAGTGATAAGCACCAATCAATTTTAAAATACTCAGTATTAAGCCAACTATTAAAAAATACTCTATGCTACCCTAATTTCTATGAAGACGTTGTCCACGCTGAGAAAATTTCCTCATCTTTAGAATCCTGTCAGAGATCTTTGTTCTTCTAAAGCATCATCTCCATAACCAGATCCTATTAGACCATCTACAGCCTTTAGTACATAACAATACAAATTAGTTTTTTCTATTTTTTAACAGATACACATTTAGCCAGTCAGAAAGGCTGTGTATGTGGCTGTGGGCACTACCCACATGCAGCCAAGGATCCAAACTCCTGCTGGGCAGGTGCTGGGACAGGTTCTCATTCCCCACACCCTCTCAGTGGGAGGGAGTTCTCTGCATTAACTTCTCAACACACCAGTGCTCAGGCAGCACAGGGAGGTCCCTGAGATCCATTATCATGCAAATGTGGAACCGCTAACAAGGAAAAGTAGAATTATTGCCCCCAGTTGTAGGAAAAAGTGCTTGTGAAGAAGGGACAGTGTCACCTTGGGGGGAAAAAAAAACCCTGCATGGTCTGTTTGTTGTTTTAATTTTAATTAGTATGGAAAGAGACAACCTGAAACTTACATAGAAGTGCTTTTTAAGAGCAGGTTCACATATTGTTGCAGCACATTACACTGAATAAGACTAACGATATTAGCAGACTCTTCTTTCTTTGCACTGCTTTCTATCAAAGCTGGCTATATGTCAAAGGAAGAAGAAAAAGCATTGCCATGGTTCTGCAGCCACACAGAGCTATAAGCCATACAACCTAAAGTAGCGACTCCAAAATCAGAGAAAACTGTGTTATTCATACCATTTAGCACAACTATTTACCAAGTCTGTACCTGCCCAACAGCTTTATAAGACTCACACAACGGTCTACCACACTCCCCTGGCTAAATCCAACACACGTTACCAACTAGTACAGATATTTATCGTACTAAAGTTGCTGAGCACATTAATATTTAGGATACTAAAACCCGGGGTACCACATAGGTGAATATTATAAAAAGCATTGAAGATGTTGCTGTAGGAGGTGGGCCTTATGATACATGTTGTGCAGTGTATGTATACGATATATAACACCATGAATCAACCCAAGCCTTTATAAACACAAGCAAATCAACTAAAAGTCAATCTTAAAAAAAACCACCCACACAACACCAAACAACAGCAATCAAACAAACATAACTCACAAGAGACAAAGTGCAGCCTTTCATCAGACAGCCTGCTTCTAGACAGCTTCTCACTTTATCCTTAAATGTCCCTGCGATACATATAAGATTTCACACAATCTCAGAAGTATGCATATAGCTTGCAAGCAAGTTTTCACCAACAGCTGCATTAAATCATTCATGGACTCACAGGACAACGCAATTCAAGCCACCCTTCTGCTCCTGACAGTACCTTGCAAAAAGCTGTGTAATAGATGAAACACTTTTTTTCTCCAAAGCTTCCAGTGTTGTAGCCAGTTTTCAAGTCCAATTATAGATATAACCCTTTCATATTAACATGGATCTTTTAGAGCCATCTTCAAAACCAGCTCATCTTTTCTAACCCGTTGCCAAAATGGGAGCACAAACTTTAACAACTGTAAAACATTTGCAAGCAATATAAAGTTTCACTTTCAAAAAGAAATCCCATATAATTATAATCCTGTAGAAGACCCTGCTGTAAATTTACTATGACACTAACCATGCCCCCCCTCTTTCTTTAAAGGGGGGAAAAAAATCTTGCGTTCAGTATATTCTGTAAGTGCATCGCTTTCCCACAACTGAATTTTCAAGCCTGCATTTCTATACTCAACATCTACAGAGTCCTGTTGCATGAGAAGTCACTCACTAAAGACATTTTTTGAAATGGTATAGAGTAAGGTTTTGGTTTTGAATACAAAAGCTTTTCATTCAACTGCAACAGAAATTACTAAAATAATAACTTGAATAACTTCATCCATTTCAGCTAAAATGCTTGTCCAGGGGCTTATATATCCAAGGTGAATACAACTCCTTATGTATAATTTTACTATCTCTCTGCAGTTTTACATCCGTACCAGATCCAGCTGGGTCAGTGGACAAGTATCAGCCCTGAAAGTGACTCAGCTCCTTTATCTTGTAAACAGTTCTAACAACTATAAATACTAGAAAAGGAAAATCTTCCCCAAAAGTCAAGGCAATGCTTATAGTACTTATCAGCAAAACACGTCCCAGAAGGTAAGCTGGAATGTGTCCATGTGATTCATCCTTCACTTTTATAGACAACACAGACCACCAACTTGGAAAATATGGCAGCAATTTATTATTTGCATCTTATTTTCAAATGCATACTCCCCAAAGCCATCTGGTAAAAAATACTATTTGAAATGAAAGCTCCAGAGCTGACAATTAAACAGCATAACCCAAGCGAAACACTGGTAGAAACTGGCAGCACTTTTAGTGATGCTCTTGGCAAAATGCTGATGGATTAAGAAGTGAGGGAGAGAGCTGCATCTGGCCTTCCACTCCAAAGCTAACAACTAATCTCTCTCTGTATCTTTTGGATTTGAGTCAGAGAAAGAAAAAAAAATAATCTCTGATATAAGTGCTTACACTAGGGGTCAATATAACCTTATGTGTGGGAGACAGCTGGTATAAAGACACTTCATCTGTCTCCTGGGGAGCCAGCAAGGAGCTGGATGAGCACAAGGAAATGCACAGCTATGAACAGGAGGGGAGCTGCTTAACCCAAGGGGCTTTCAAGCCATTTCTGTGCTCAGCCAGTTTGGTGTGCAGGCTCAGCTGCCTCAGCCAGCACCAAAATACTGTCCGAAACAGAGCTGGAAGTTGTAAAATGGGAGCTAGAGCCAGTTAACCAGGACTGCACTTCAATAAACAACACTTACACTGATTCTAGCCAGGTTCCTTTTTCTTTACTATTCTGTCTGCATCCTTGAAGGTATTGTCAAAAAAGTACAGCTTAACACCAATCCCATGCAAATGAATGCTGTTGATTTCAATTATTTTCATGCCAGTTTCTTACATTAAATTATCTTTCTTTACTCAACAAAGTAAATCAACTAGTGGCAAAAGAAATCATCAAAATTCCCATAGTTCTGTTTTCTTTCAACTCTGTGTACATACAGTGCACATACCAGCAGTATTCTCAATCTCTTTATTGACTATTACTTTCTTTTGCTAATGAAAACATGTCTTTCCCAAGGCAAGGCTCCACATTACTATACACTGTTAAACATACCTTTAGTGAACAAGCACTGAAAGACTCAATTCCCCAAGGCACTAAGATCCACGCCTAATTCTGATGACCTCAGTGAGGCCAAAGAGCACAGCTGAACACCTTCCTGAACAGAAACACTCAGCCATACCCTGGCTTTCCTCAGTGAAGGCCTCAGAAACAGCCCTCAGGATACCTACCTGAGCACAGAGCAAACCTGAAAGACAACAGGAAAAAAAGTATGCATTACCTCTCTTCTGGCACAAAAGAGGCTCCCAGGAAGGCTGAGCAAAGCACTACACCTGCCTGCCCTGCCCTGCCCTGCCAGGGGTGCTTCTGAACACAACATGGAAAGAGAAACCAAACCGCATCATTTCTTCTTCAGGAATAACCAACATGAGCAAGATGAAAATACTTTGCTAGCATAAAAAGCAGTGTTACTCCCAAACAAGGAAGGGAATTGTGTGAAACTCAGTCTTTCATCTAACACCTTTAATTTTAAATAAATATGCCAAGTTGCTTTTAGCTGGAGTGAGGCACACGTTTCTTGTGATTAGCCCAAAAGACAAAATAAGCTGTTTGGAATATTCCAGATTCCTCCCTTGTCAGGATTAGGAAAAGGTTGCCCTCAGCACTGAATACTCAAGTATGTGCATTTCCATAGACACTGAAAATACCTAAACAGCTACTGCTCTCCACAGCAAAGTGCCCCAATAATCCTGATTTAGCCATAGCCATTTTTATGCCACTAATATTTCCAGAACATATACAAAGAAGTCCTACTGTGTCCTTCCCCATGACATGGTACACGGTAAAAACGCCTAGGACTACTTCAATGACCACATTATTTTGACAAATAATGCGTATTATACAAAAATCCTTATTTTGAGGAGGGAATGCAAGCCCTCCTGTTAATAATTGCAGTAGCGATTCCAGATCTGCACTGAATAGGCTCACAAAATGCCTTGCGCTCAATTTCTTTGTCACATTACCAAGACACTGATTAAGAAACCTGATGTTCCATCCTTCGTTACCAGAGGACTGCAGCTTTGAAAATGAGCAATTGAGAACTGGCTTTACTTTAAAAAAAAAGTTCCCATAGCAAGATAACATTGCTGCTGGGAGTCTGTCATAGATAACAGATTGGTTGGGCATTTCCATTTTATATATAAACAATTAGCTTCGCCTGTATCCCAAATTAACAGTTATGGCTGTGGCATTTGTCTGCTCAGGTTACTAATATACCTACCCCAGATTAAATTTCTAATAGGACAGCACATGTCAGCTGCAGACAGGGTGGAACCAACTGAGAACCACTCCCATGTGCAGAAATGGTTTAGTTAGCAAAATAGTATAGCCCACAGGCATAAACTTTACCCAGCTTTTCCAGCTCACTTACAATATCTAAATCAAGGTCACTCACGCTCCTTTTTGGGATGGGACAGATAAACAACTCAGGCAACTCGTTTTCTCTCACTTAAACTTTCATCCTATTTTTTAAATAGAATATCTACATCATATGTTACAGAAGGACTAAAATGCCCAAACAGCTGAAAGTCTATATAGTTACAGTCTTCCTAAATAAAAACATATGCAGTCATCTCCTGGAACTGTCAGAAGATTACCTCTTCTACTACCAACATGATTAACTCTTTAACCTCTATCTCTATAGCTTCACCAGTTTGCTTGCTCTCCGCATACAGTCATTTAAAGTCTATTTACTTTGTGCTCTCTGATCCTACAAACATGAGCTGGCTTGTACCCGGATGCCTCCTCACCAGCATCCCTGGAGGTTTTGTCGTTGACAGAAGCAAGAACAGACTAAACCCATCGCAAATAGCATAGTGAGGCTTCCCACTGTGTCCTGTTCATCAAGGCTTCTAGTACAGACTTACTACATCAGCTCCGGAAAGTACCAAGCACATTGTGTGTTCTTGGTTAATAAAATATCAAAAGAAATTAGGGAAGCATTTTGAGTTCCACCTACAAAACACTTCAAAGAGTAGCATCATTGAGAAATTACTCTCCTTTGGGGGAAAAAGGTGTCTGCTCATGTTTGTTTTGGACACTGCACAATGGGTACTTGATGTTGAGTAACCTTTGGGCACCATAGTAGTGAGCATAATTACGATTTTTTTTTTTCCAGTAAACACCTTTGGAGCTGCTCCTCTATCCTCTATCATATTTCTGGTATACTATTTCTATTTTCGGGGAGTAGACTTACCAAGTAAGAATTTGTTTTTCTTCTCCCAGGAACGTACAACTGTCAACTCTTGGCTGCTAATTACTACACAATCTTGATCGGTCAATTTACCCATTTTATCAGTAATGTAAAATGCTACCAGGTCAGTCGTACCATCTCAAACCTATTGCACAAACACCAATGTCAGTGAAAAACAATTCCTTTATATTAAAATGAAAAATAATAAATTATGCCTAGAGTACATCCTTTAAATTGCATACAGTCCTGCGTACACCTTAAACCAAGCACACAAATTAAAAAATAATAAAAGTAAAAGCAGACCTGCTGTTCTTCTGTAGCCCTACAACTCCGCAAAAGGAAAGTTCCATAAAAGGCCCATCCAAGCAGCAAATGCAGCCTAAATGCCCTTTGAAGTCCAGAGGCTTCCCACTTAGTCCCTAACAGGGATCAACTGAGTGGCAACTAAGAATTTCCCAAAACTACAAAAATACCAGAAATATAAAGAGTAAGCAACAGGTGGAAAATCAGAAATAAAGAAGTTACGTTAAAAAAATCAAGAACATGCAATCAAGATTGATTATATCACCATGCAAGCAGGTTTACATAACTAAACTTGGATTTATTATAGTAGTTCTCTTTTCTAGCCACATTTGTAGACAGTAAAATGACTTTGATGAGTCCTTCTATCACAGTGATGATAATAACCATATGTTTCTAAACACAGCTTATCTACAAGCACATTTATCTCAAAGTCCTCTACAAACACAGTGGTGCTCCTGCAAGGCATTTTTCAAACAAGCCGTCTCTGGGAGGAGACAGGGAGGGCAAAAATTTTATCTGCTGGAAAAACTACA
This sequence comes from Streptopelia decaocto, assembly GCF_964273445.1. Classification (NCBI taxonomy): domain Eukaryota; kingdom Metazoa; phylum Chordata; class Aves; order Columbiformes; family Columbidae; genus Streptopelia; species Streptopelia decaocto. The sequence continues at coordinate 6,038,260 of NC_138665.1, forward strand.
TTTCAGACATGTTTTTCATTCCATATGGAACAAGGTTAGGAAAAAAAAAATCCTGAAAAATTAGTTTTTTCAGTATAAAATAAAATGGATGTTTTTAACATTGGAAGAAGAATTCTGGGCACACCTTTTGCACTCTGCAGCAAGCCCCAGGAGCTCAGCTTTGAGCAGCGTGTGACACCAAGGGCCTGGAGGCTGAAGCTGCTGAGCGCCCGGGAAGACGGAAAAGTAGCCAAGACACCAGACAGGTTTTCTATACAGAAAGCTTCCTTCCCAGATTCCATCTACATCAACAGGTTCCTTGTGGCCTTTCAAGTTTTACCTGAGCAGCTCTCCCAGTGAAAAAGGGCTTTTTGAAACCCTGGGAGGCAAATAAGACAACTGTCCACCAGTTGGAAGTGAGCAAAAGTATGTAACATCCCAAAATGGCAAGGTTGAAGGGGTGCAAGACAGACAGAACAGCCCCAGAACAGCCAGTGAAGAACAACAAGGTGTTGGAGGACACAAGGCTGGGAATTCAAGTCTTTTAAATAACAGAAACAAAACTCTTTCCAAATTCTACCCGCCCAGTGCAAACGGAGCTATGGCCAAGTCTGCTTCCTTCCTATCCCCAGCAGAACACTTCTGGCTTGCTTTGAGAGCATCAGCTCCTGCCTTCTTCTCCATCCCCCTAATCCAGCTTTGCTTTCATGTAACAGCTCTGTGGGGACCTGATCTTGGGCACTGGAAATTCAAAGAAGTGGGCAAACCAAATTTGCAGAGGAAACTCTAAGCAAAAGCATGTTTTCTCTGCACTTCTTTCTGCTCTGTAGAGCAACAATGGCACAGCCCCCAGAAAAGGTTCCTGGACTTTATCTCTGAGCCTGGTTGGACACGTGTGCAGAACGATCACAGCATCACAGTCCACAATTTAACATAACCACTCAAGACTTTGAGGATTATGATGTATGTAATGAATCCAAGATGTTAAACCAACCAGCAGTTTTCTTACTACAGAACAACTCCACTTTCATCATACTTACACATACCACATAACATGCACAAGAGGATGCTGTATTTAGTATCAAAGCTGTCAGTTCAGACTGATTTTCTGGGTTGCCCTTCTCATTTCACTGAGGCTTTGGCTTGCAAGAGAAGGCAAGAAAAATGTCCTTTCATGGTAAAACAACTCTTAGTACTAATTCAGCCAGTCAACCCTTCCCTGCAGGGCAGAACCGATTTGCTTAAGGATTCCTCTCTTGTCTACCCAGGGAGTACATTACTACATGGTTAAGCCAGATGTAAATGAGACAGTAACTTGAGAAACCAAAAAAGGATGTGTTCCACATGTTGAAGAAGACAACTGCTATCATGCTAATTCCTCTTCCTAGCGACACTGATAAAGGAGAAGTGAGGAAGGGAGAAAATATAAACAGAGGTAAACATCTATAAGATGACAAAGGAAATTTAAGTAGTTCCGTTGTGTAAATTTAATTTACTCTTTGGCCTATTCAATTTCAAGTAACACTTCTGAGCAGAGCTGATGTCATTCTCATCAACTGTGGATGTTGCAAAGTTCTGCCAAGACAAAATGTACAGCCTCCATTACGGATAATCTTACCTGTCTGGAACAGGAAAAGACAAACTGCGTTTATAACATTTATCTAGATTAAACAGATCATAGGAGGTATAGCTTGATGCCGTATTTTGACAGGAAGAAGGAATGTTTGCTGAGGAATAGGTACTGATTAAATCTGGGACAATGTGTGCCACAAACTTCTACTAAGGAAACCAAAAAAGGACAAAACATAGAACTGGCAGAATAGATGGATCATTTTATTTACAAATATCCTATCTTTTAGTGTGTATCTAAGTTACTAAGCAGACTATTAGCTTTAGAATGATATATTACAAAACACAAAACCAAATGTCCCAGTTAGTGCTGGATAAGGGAAGGAAAAAGTGAGACAAAAGAAAACTATATTTAGCAATGGCTAAGTAAAATATGAAAGGATACTTTTTTGAGCGACCATTATCAAAACTCCACTAATTAAAAACAACACAAAGGATTAATTTAATCTTTTAATTTTCTTTTTTTATATTTACACATGTAACGTGTATTTTTTAGAATTCTTGTTTCCTGTATTATTTTTTATGCATGGGGGAATTGAAAACACGGCTTTTAGCTTCAGATTGTCTTACAGACAGAAAAAGGCATTTAGTAAGGATATGGAACATCAACTTTCGGACGTCTAGTTTGTCACAGAACCTGACACTAAACCATACTAAACCATGCAAAGGAAAATCTGTCATCAGAAAGACTAAAACTATCTACAAAATTAGATTGGAGTCTGATGCAATTTAGAAGCGAAATGCCTACTTAAAATAATCTCCAGAACTCATTTTTGCCAAAGGCATAGATCTTTATCAATAGGTGTGTGCCCTTGCAAGCAACTGTTTGGAATGGTGACTTGTTAAAATGCTTAACCCTCTAATTCCCGTATACCTATATACTGGATATATACATAATCCCCATCTACTGGATACAGTAATGTCTAACTGAACATATACTGGGTGAAAGACAAAAAGTGGCTCAGGAAGTAAAAGCAGCTAAAACGAAGTTGCAACTAATTAATGTAAAGAAAGGGGCAAGGCTAAACAATTCTTTGATTCTGGAAGTCCTAGCAAGTATGTTTACAAAAGTTAATCTGTAAAATAACAAATTTCTTCTGTAAGAACACATTCATCCTGTTCAAGGCATTACCTTGCCCTGTCTTCCCTGAAACTCTCTAGAGCTAATAACAGACAGATGTCAACTAAACAGGAAAACCAACATGGTGCTGATAAAAATCACAATTTTTCACTTAAGCTTTCAAAATGTCCTAAATTGTTCTTAATTTGAATTCATTTATTTGTTCTTAGCTCTAAGGCATAGCATGATAACAGATGATCTACACAACACACACAGCACCCACCAACGAGGCTGAGAGGCGTCTACTAGAATATTATTGGTAATTTAATATCAACCTTTAACATTATCACTCAGAACAGCAAACCCAACAACTCATGAACAAGTGTAGAAGGAATGAAGATTATTGCTATGAGCAAAAAATTTCCTGTCTAGTTGTGCAAGATGCCAGCTCAGCACAGATGTCTCTTCTGAGAAATTAACACCCACACTATCCCAAACAACTTTTTTCAAGGACTCTGCCAACTAAAAAAGCTTTTTTTTGCCTTTTTTTTGTTTTTGCTACAAGCATTGTAATAACAGGACAAATGTAAGTAGAATGTCTAATGGAAGAAATATCAGTTCTCTCTCTATTGGTTACTAATTTCTCCTATGTGTTTTTGTACCACCTGCCTCACTGTCTCATGTTCTTTTAGAGTGAAACTTTTGGACATAAAAATGGAATAGATTACAGAATTTAAACTGGAAAGTGAGATAATAATAAAACAGGTGGCCATAGACATAAAAGAATCAAACTTCCATTTGCACACTAGTTCAAGTTGTACTATCTTAAGAAAAGACCACTCCATTTTTTTTCTCAATTTGTAAACTGAATTGTAACTTTTACACTGTCTCCAGTTGAAAAATACCATGGTTTGTGACTTGAAACAACAGATGTTCTTAAATAACACTCAGATATTTCCAAGTGCTGTTGCTCACAGAGAAACACCAGGAGAGAAAGGAACTGTTCCTACCGACACTGGCCCCCAGGGAGGAGAACTACAAAGCGCTGAGAAACCTGGAGAGATTCAGTGAGATGAGAGCCCAGTCAGCAACCCAAGGACTATCTCAGAACCAACAGAAAATGTGTCTAACACAATACTATGGAATGGGGCACAAAGGGTTTTAAGTCAGTCTGGGCCCAAGAAAAGTTCATTTGAGCCCTGGCTTAAAGCTGGCGGTACCAGACCAAGCTGGCCCCAGCCAGGACAAACCCCCCAGCTCAACAGTCAGATACACATTCTCAAATGCTACAAAATCACAAAGACTTCTGCAATCATCTGGTACTGTCTCCCAATTTAATTTCTATTTGAACTACAATGTATCTTTTAGGAAATAATCCAATGTGCATTTGAATATCTAAACATGAAAGTTCTATGACAGGATTAGATGCAAAGTGTTTTGATTTAATCGTTTATAACTTCCTGTAAAAAGGGTCAACAAATATTGGTCCATTGGCTCAAATTCCTTGAGTTCACCAAATCAGCATTTTTTGGCAAAAAAATCTTCCATTTTTAAACACAGTTGTATTAGACAGTATGTTAATATGTATTGAGAAAAATATGTACATGCATGCATAGGTTTCATTAAACAAGTTAGCATCATCTTGTTTTCAACAGTGTGGGCCATGAATTACCATCAAGTACCACTTCCTTTTTCATCTAGGTAACTCCACAGTACTGCTGGAGTTTTAAATTCTAAGGTTTAAATGAGCTCTACTTGTGTTTAAGCCTACCAGCATGTAAATCCAACACCAGCCTTTCTGTGTTACACCGAATACAAACTGGGAGTTAACAGCATTTGTGATTATCTGCCCTCCCTCTTTCAACCAAGGCTTATCCCAAGACTTTATTTTTCACTCCTTATATTTCTTCATCTGGTTAATCAAATAGGTCCTTCACTGGCCTTTAGTCCCACCAAAGCCACTCACAAATCACCTGTGTTAATTTGCTGAAAAAAGCTTCTGAGATTACAAGCAAGTATCATTCAGGAAGAAAAACACGCTGGTTCCATGGCAACATGAAAGTCAATGAGCCCACCTTGAAACCGGGACACAATGGTCCCTTTCAGAGCCCGCAGCAGAGGGGAGGGACCACGGCTGATGGAGATGTTTGGTTCTTTCCAATTATTTGCCGGTGAGCTTTTTTAAGGAGAAAAGGCACACTGTAAATTTGCCTTGCACAAGCTCATTTGATTTTGGAGTGTATTACCAAGACACTGTTGAATTCCCTCCCCACAAAGCAGCAGCACACAGCACAATGGAAGTCACCCTCCTGCAGCCCTGTCACTTGATTCAGGGTATTCACGCTCACAACTTGACACTTAACAATTCTACAACCACTATGAAGAATGGATGGCCTTCAGGATAATATTCTATCCTAAAGAAGAAAATCTTGAGAAATTTTGTGGGGAAAAAAAAAAAAAAAAAAGACAACAGGAAATTTAGCATGAAAAAAGAAACCCCTGTCCATCAGAACTGATCTAAAACTGCAGCTGAGCTGCTGGATGACAGCCAGAGCACCACGCTGCAAAAAGATGGCTCATTTCTTTGTGTTGCACAGTCCTTAGCATAGATAAGAGTTTTGTTTTGGTGTTGTTCTGTGTTCCGTTTGTGCAGTGGCAGGCAGGGGGAGCCGTGCAGGTGAAGGGCTGCCTCGCTCCTGCTGCACAGCCTTCTGAAAGGGTTAAACTAGAGACTTTAGATCTGGACTAGAGATACAGTGAATTTTAAGTTTCTTATTCTCTGGAACTTCTGAAAATGAAGGATTTGAAAGAATTTGTACTGTCCAGTAAGAACAATTCTCCTTGCCACAGTTATTTAAGTAACTTCTGATTAAATACATTTGCTTTTTACAAAATTATTTTCTCACCAGCTCTCAACAGCTGTGACTCGTAGAGCAGCAAGATTACAGCAGTCATGTACCTGCAAATGGACCTGGCCATTACCTTGCAGGTTATAATTACAGACCACAGCTACCTCGCCCACAGTTTGAACAGACCAGGTGTGTTCTGCTAGGGAACACATTGGAGTCAGACTCAGCTGTGGATGGATGGGGAGACAGTAAATGCACCCAAGGCAGGGACATCACCTTGGGTTCACAGTACACAAACATCCAAGAAACCTATAAAAGCTCTAGGAAATATTTGCCACTATAATGGTAATAGTTAAAATCCCCAAAACAACCAGCCACAAATTCTGGTTCAGATTCTTGAAGATGTATGTCAAAGCCATTTGAAATCAATTTCAGAAAACAAGATATGTTTTAAAAACCCGGGTTTTCACTCTATACTATTATTGTTCTCTGCATGGAGGAAAAAACAGCAGGAAAGGCTGAAAATCTTTAATCTAGGGAGAAGCAGCATTAGCATTACAGACCTACAAGCAAAATAAACGCCGTTCTAGTGGAGAAAGTCAGTAGACAGGAGTAAGAATGCTTCCTACTGCATGAATCATTCCTGCACTTCAGCATTATTAATGTACGCAGAAACTGAGAGTATAGATCACAGACATTCAGCCTGCCCATTTCAGCAGGACAGCCTACTAAAACACGCACATGATATTTCTAGGTAAAAATCAGGAAGATTCAACTCTATCCAAGCTAACATTAGTGACTTGGAAGATGTAAAAAGAAGAGCAGATCATTTTATTTGAAAGGACTGCTCATCTGAGCCTGCAATACAATGAAGCAGAGAAAAATTTTCAGCAAAACTATTTTAGGAATTATTAAAATATATCTCCACAATTTCCTTTTGCTTAAAAGCCCTTCACAAGAAAAAATTCAAAAGCCCTTCACAACAGATTACACGCACTATCACATCTCCTTAGTTACCTGCGCACACAAATACATTTCTGTGTCAGCATGCTTGCCACCCGCAGCGGCAGAGGATCGCAACTCTCTGGCCCAGCAACCTTGTTATTCCCTAGAGTCAATGGCATGGAAGTGGGCTGTGAGTACAACAGCTATTTATAGATGCCTTGTCCTTTTAAAAGATCCCAAGAAAGTTTATTTGTGGTGGATGCCTCTGAACTTTATAAAACGGACATAAATCTGGAGCAGAGCACAGTAATTATGAAGAATTTCTTCAAGTTGTTACTATGGAGAAAAAAAATTGAAAACACCCCCAGCTGAAATAATTTCAAATAGCAGCAAAACGTGACTTGGAAAACTATGTTTTTTTTCCAGCATACACAATCAAGCATCCTTGCCTAAGCGAGTAGTCACATCTTTCACTGGCATGGACCAATGACATGAGGAAGGACCTTCACAGCAGCCACGCTTCTTCAGGTACCCTGTACCTCATGCCCATACGCATCTCAACAGCCAGGCTGAGCTCCAGGCCCCAGCTCTGAGGACACCTGCAACACAACACAGGCACCGCATACTGCTCCAGAGGAGGCATACCAAGCAACAGTGAGAAACAGCTGCACAGTCCTTCAGTCCCTGGAAGCATCCTGCCAGCAGCAACCTCCACCACACACCTTGTATAGCTGCCACAGTACGATCTATGAGACAGAGACACGCAGCACTATCTGGCTGCGGCGCCACTAGATAGAGGAAGAACGTTTGAGATGCCCTCTTTATTTGTACAGTACTCTGAGGTTAAAGTTTCTGTATCTTACTCATTTGCTTTAGGAAAATTACTAACACAGTCTGCATTGAAATCATCATGTATTCGTCCTGACATGAAGTGATTGGAAAGTTGGTATCATTCAAAAAAAAAAACAAAAAAAAGGCAAGCATGAATGTACCTTGCACTGTTCTTTTCACCTTTCCCACCCAAACTACCATGTGTATTGTGATGATTCTTCCTTCCCCTACCTGAAATTTAAGTAACAAGGTCAATGAAAAGATTTTGAAAGGATGGAATGTTTTTCCGTAGATTACTTAAAGCAGTGTTTAAACAGCTATGAAACTTTCCTTGAAGAAAATAGCACATACACTTAGGCTTGTCTCAGCCTGACACAACTGGAAACTGGTGCTATGTTAGTGCTTAAATGTAAGGGACAGAACACATCTGCTGCAACATTAAGAGTATCTTCACTGCCACAGTTCTAGCAGATTTGGTCCTTTCACTCTGCTCAGTCAGTTTTTGGTACCTAAATAGGCCAGATGGAGGGTTTGATTTGATAACTTTCACTCGAATTATCTTCAGTTTCATGTTCATTCCACAGGACTGCAGGCTGCTGCCCCAAGTCTCATTTCCACTCTCACATATTCCTCTCCCCATCTTTGTGTCTCCCCATTCCCACCCATTCAGAGCTGGCAATCACATCAGCCTGCTGGTAACCGTGGGTCAGACCATCAGCAGGGACGAGTCCTCTGTCAGAACAATAAGATGATCCAACTCGCCCTGTAATCAACTGGGAGGCAGGGAAACATGACCAGGACATAGGGTGGCCCACACTTAGATTGGATTAAGTGCAGTATAAGACTGCACTTCATAGAAGACAGTGGATAAAAGGTTTGAATTTAAGTATTAATTGTATTTAGTTCCCTCACTTTGATGGGCTCAGCTCTTAACAGGATTAGTCTTTTTCTTTGCTGGGTGCACTGACAGGAGGGGCAAAGAGTCTGACCTCACTCAAGATTTCCAAGTAGTTGTGAATCCTGCATTCAGTGAAGTCAATGGAAACTTCCTGCTGACTCCAACAGAGGCAAGACTGGGCTTGTTATCAAAATGTCCTCTCAGGCAAGTCCAAATGTCATTTTATCTGGTGATTGAGTACAGGCTGTGTCTTAGGGGATTATTTTATACTTTGTGCCCAACCCTAAGTTGATATTTAGACAAAGTACCTTGTGCATGCATCAGAAATCATATCTGTGTATATATGTATACACACACATATCTAGAAAACTACAAAAAAAACAGCCCACATTTTAAAGTTATGTATAGGGAACAGCCATGAATAATATTTAAGTGTATTTTTGTGAGTATCTTCATGTTTACCAGCAACAAGAGAGGACCTCTGGATTTTAAAGTCATATCTCAATAAACATACTCCAGTGTAGGAAAAAAGTCATTTAAATACTCAGCTCCTCATTTCCATCTCTGGTACTTGTTACACGGCTGCTCTCTGGCACCTGAGATCTCCTCCCAGTCAGCTCTTGCCCAATACGCGAAAGGTCCACAGCTATTCAGCTCTCAAGATCAGGTATTTTTAACCCTATTCAGGGCTACTTACTTCCCATACTATGAAAGATTTTACATTTCATTTCAATCCATAACAAAAGCTATATAGAGAAGGGATCTGCAGGTGGATCTGACAAAAGACAACTGGACAAACATGCCAAGGAAAGAGCTGATGTACTAACTGCGTAGCACATCAGCATGGGCCCAATAACATGTTATGCAGGGCAGCAGTCATTGCATATATGTACTGCGATCTAGTGGTCTTACAAGACCGACCTGTGGTGTGAAGGAACTCCTGATGCTGTTCCAGGACTGGAACCACTAGACTGCTAGTGCTACTCTTTCCTACACACAGTTTTAATATGTAGACTACATATGGTAGAGGCGCATTTTCCCAGCAATGCGTTAGCTACTAGACCATCAAAAGCACCATCATAAGACAGTAAATAATTACACGGAGACTGATAAACTTCCTTGCCTCAGCTGTTGGAAGTTAAGCCAAGACTAAACACTTTTGTACAGCACTAGTAAACTTTCACCATTTGAATAGCTTTCCTGTTATTGTCAAACCTATAAGCAAACAATCCTTCTGACTGAGCATACAGCAGGATGACAGCAGCTCATAGAAGCAGCAGTATGGGGGAGGAATTTAACGTGTCAGTACAGTTTTGTACTCTCAAATGAAAGAACAGCCAGTCCTTGTAACAAAAGTTCCAAAAATGTCATTTTAAGAACAAAGTGCCCTGACCTATAGTCCTGCTTAACACCCTCTCTTTATAAGCAGATGTTTTAAAGGTCACATTATGTACTTTTATAAACTAAATCACAATAGCAATGTTCATTAATTTCACAATCACATTTACAAAGCCAACATTTTAGTCCCTTACTGAATCTTAACCTGCGTGTGGATCCAGTATCTTCTAGATAGTGGTTGCAGCCTGTAAAACTTATCCTTCCTGGACAGGGAATATTTAAACAAATCAGACATACACAAGTTCATAGGACCTGACAAACGCACCCATGAGGGCTGTGGGAGCTGGCTCACGTTGCACGGTACTCTTGATTATCTCTAAAAAATTCACGGTGACCAGGAGAGGTTCCTACAGTCTGGAAGAAAGCAAGAAAAGCAAGAAGGAAAATCTGGGGAACTAGACGCCAGTCAGCCTTATCTCAGTCCCTGAGAAGCCAGCAGAGCAAATCCTCTGGAAACCAATTACAAACACATAAAGGACAAGAAAATAATCAGAAGCAGTCAGCACAGTTTTGTGAAGGGGAAATCATGCTTAATCATTCTGATATCCTTCTACAATGAGATGGCAGGCTCAATGGATGAGAGGAAAGGAGTAGAGGTTGTTTACCTTGACTTCAGCAAGGCATTCAACACTGTCTGCTTTAACATCTTCATAGAGAAGTGATGAAGCACAAGGTAGACGAGCAGACAGCAAGATGTATTGAAAACTGGATCAATTGCCAGGTTCAAATAGCACTATAAAAATAAACTGAATGAAATTTTACTGCTTATGTACATGAGAACATGTGCATGAAGTCATCATGATTAAAGAAGCTCAATATCATCCAGGACAGAGCCCTTTGTTTCAATGGTTACAATATTAACCTGGTCCAATCCAGCTCCAGCTGGGATGAAGGTACCCAGCACATGTGACAGTCAGGTCTCAGGTGTCACTCCTTATGAGCCAGCCTAGATATTTCTGTTCCTTGTCATCTGCAGGCTAGTAAATAACTTGTTTCACTAAACAGAGAAGCAATGGACAAGCAAAAGCCTGCAAAGGTGACTGACTGAAAAGTGGGCAGTGAGGTGAAAGAAACACAGTTCCTAATTCTGATTTCATATCACTTCAAAAGTGACAAACTACAACTAATGTCAGAAAGTAAAAGTAGTTCAGCAGACAATCTACCATTCCACGTGTCTTGGGTGCTTCCACTAATTTAAGTCAAAGCATAATTTATCACAATCTGTGTTAAGTAATCTCAAATACATGATACTTCAATGGATCTGACATAAACATCATCTTAATCCCACTCCTGTGAAAGCTCCTGATCAAAAGCTAGTACAGTCTTCTAAGATATTGCTGGCACATCACCAGAAATATATCTCTCTCTCCGTCATTTTTCAATTATGCTGTGCTGCTTTATGTAGTAGAACATAACCTTTAGCACTGTCCAAATCCTTGGGCTGCTTTAAAAACTCTTCTCCAACCACTGCACAAAAATATTTTAGGTAATTCACCTTATTAGAATCCTTCCTCTCCTCTGCAAATGCCTTTTCTAATAGTTGATTTTAGGATTCCAACAGAAATAGTATTGCAGAAATCAGAGACTGACACTGTAAAATCGACATGCAGATACACGTGAGACTTGAGAACAACTTATACGTCAGTATCAGCACAGTTAAATGTTCTAAACTTGTTTTCCTGGCAAAATGTTTCTCTGTACGTGGCATCTGAACATATTTAGTGCTTAAAGCATGCTGGAAATACTATATACTTCATCAATCCTAGCCAACAGCTTTTCATTATCTGTACCACTTTTGCCATTGACAGCTGCAGAGTGAAAGGCAGAGGGCACTTAGAAAAATAACTCACGGTCACACAGCGCTTCCACAATCAACACTGACTTTTTGATTCCAGCTTGGCACTTTCACTGTGACTCAAGGCTGTTTCTCTTACAGTAGACCATCTTCAAAAACTCCTTTTATGTCAGCAATGAGAAGCAAACAAGTGTTTTCAGAAAACAGGAACTGGTCAGATGCAAACAACCATTAGCAGACATCTGGAGGGCTACCATCTAAAGACACCAGAACACAGTAATTATTCACAGAGAATAAGGTTCTTCACTTTCCACCACATTTTGATTAGGCCAATTCTACCTTCATTTGCACATATAGCTTTTCTGTCTTTAGACAAATATATGGTGTTGCTGCTAAAGCAAAGTAAACAGAATTCTGTCAGGGGTGTCTGTTAGGATTGCTTTTTGCTTCTCCAGTGAGGAATTTGAACAGTATGTTTAAAGAAAACAGTTCAAGGACAGTTTTACAAACACTGACATTTTAAACAGTAAAGACACTCCAGGGCCTCTTAAATCATAAAATGTCCCCATTCAGCTCAATGTCTGGACTATGAGAAGAACTGGATGTTCTATGACTTCTACCTGGCTTAAATGTAGTTGAAGCATAAGAATGCAGGCAAAGGCTCAGGCTTCTTGATCTTCAAGGTATTCTTGACCACAGATTGAATGACTGCATACCAGCAGATGAAATGTGATGATTTTAGATATTAACACACACACACAAAAACTCAAACAAAAACCACACCACACCACCACCCAAACCAAACCCAATCCTTAGGATCTTTTAGATACTATTCCTTTGATTTGAATATAGCATCTCTCCTAAGAATAATCAAACTCAAACATTTCTGCAGCCTAGGTAACATGCACAGGGTGCCACTGCCCTGCCACTCTTGAAGAACTCGTGCTCCTCCCTTTCACATTCTTTCTTGTATCAACGTATTTTGAGCTACTCAGCACGTAAGCATTTAACTCTGATTTCACTAGGACAGCTGAAGACTCTTACTGGCCAATAACTTCCACATGATCTTGTTTGAATATTATATGTTCTCCCAACATTCAGGTCATTCTTAGACATTACATTTTCAAAAGCTTCGGAGAATGCGAGGAAGGCCTGGCTTCCTTATTTTGTCTCAGAAAAGATATATATTTGCATGAAATATTGGATTCAAATTCATAACTGATGCAAGCAGACTTTGAAGTCAACCAAGAATACATTTGGCTAATTTTTGCTACTTTAGCCTCATGTTTGTTTTGACTTGCTTGACACTGAGACTGACATGCCCAGAATAGAATTCATAAAATTAATTGCAGTATCCTTACACATCTTGGCACTGTAAGTTGCAATATAGTACTGACACAAACATAGCCCACGCTGTCTAAGGCATTTTCATGTCAGATTAGAGATATAAGAGCCAATATAGTACTGACACAAACATAGCCCACGCTGTCTAAGGCATTTTCATGTCAGATTAGAGATATAAGAGCTGTGTCAATAATTATATTTTGACAGCAGCAGTGCTGTCTTCTTGATGGAACTATTGCAAATGAAAGTGTTCAAGTCACTCTCTGCTTTTAGTACCTTTGTTCCAAAAATGAGAGCAGAAATACCCACCTGTACTTGGATTTTAAGAAAAAAAAAAATTGCACAAAACTGAAAAGAGCTCAATATTTGCAATAATATTTTGATGCTAATTTTTCAACAACATCCAAGTGTCAAGGTTTTAACGTAGGCTGAACTGGCCTGAATGTGCAATCCTGATTTTCTCATTGGATTTTGCCCTTGTTCAGGAAGAACTTTTGCTGCTGGGAGGAGATGGACAGGACCTCTGGCCCTGCCCCAGCCCGCTCCTCTAGCACTTGCTTGGAGGGAGGGCAAGGGTCACACAGAAGGAAAAAAGGTTTGAAGCTTTTAGTGGAAGGGCAGACGTAGGCTGAAATTTAGCTGGAGGGAGGGAAAGGAGAGGCAGAAGAAAAATTCAGTGTGTTCACAGCTCTTTCACAAATGCTGAGGTATATCAAAAGCATTTGCAAGACTTTAAGGATTAAAGGAGTTCTTGCTAAAGTACAGTTCTGACACTTGCAGCAAAAATAAAGAAAATAACTTTTCTGTTCCTATCAGCAGATATTGCAGCTCTCCATACATCCACTGTAAAGTCAGCCTCATTCTCATGTGTTCATCTGCTATAAATTCAACCTTATTCTCAACTGCCACACAAGTGCTGTGCCGTTTTCATTTTATTCCTCAAGACACAGACTTTTCTCGTGTACTTTAGACATACACAGTCAAGTTCACCTTTTTTCATTCTTCCTCCAGGATAAGTAGACGCATTTCCCTAAGCAATCTGACTCTCCCTGCTCCCCATTTTCCCCTATAAGCAGAACCACTGGAAACCTTGATGCTCTCATTTGCAGCTACTGCTGAACTCTGGTAGTTTTTTAAGAGAAGAACACAAGATGACAAGTAGTCATACGTGCAGGATCAGAAAACTTTCCCTAGGGTTTATCTGAAAGAGAAGGACCATGACTGAAAGGTTCCTCTTTCTACTTCTGGTCTGAGTTTATGTGGACCATTCACTGCAGTTCCATTCCACAGGAGCTGGAGCGGACGGCTACTCACAGACTCATCGCTGTCCCACGACACCAGTGGCCTTTTCTGCACTTCTAGTCCCGCTCACCACTAAAGAGGAGCCAGGTAACAGACTATGCTTTTGGCATGACTCTCCAAGCCCCAGCAACAAAGATGCAGGGCACAGCATACGGAACTTAAGGCGGTACTTCAAAAGAGTGGTCAAAGAGAAAGTTCCTACATATTCATCTGGAAGATGTGGTCTGTTCCTGTATTTATAGATAAGTGTGATGGCTGAAAACAAGAACCAGCTGCTTGAGGAACTACGGTTGCTGATCATCCTCTTCCTGAACGTCAGCTAGTGTCCAAAATTTCAGGGGCTGCAAGACTCGCATTTCTGGCTGCACAACATACAAGAAGGAAAGTTCAGAAGAAAAGATTTGTTTTCTTTATAGTCAGTGGTAGTTGGTCATAGCCCACACAACACTTCTTAACAAATCTAACACAATAAAGTTCTTTAATGTGTCTGAAACATATATGCTTATGTATTTTACACATATCTAAATAGCCAAAGAAATATAGAAAGCAAAACCAATGCACTATGATTTTCTTTCTGACAAATGACTGTATTAAAGAAATATTATATGTTTTCTGATTCACAAACAAGATTGTATTTATCCTCTTGCTCGCATGTACTTTAATATAATCACTATTGAACCCATGAGGTGAGGGAAATTAACATATTTACTAATATTAAAGCACTAAAGTATCCTCACTGAGTAGAAGTCTGGAAAAGTATTTTGCAGCCTATTGTTCCTCAAGTTCCTGAGTGAAGATATCACACAATAGTATGACAGAATCACTTGGACCTAAGAAGGAACATTATTGTTCATTTATTTTCTTTACAAGGCCAACAAACATACAGAGATTTGCAAAATATCTCAGAAAGAAGCCTTCTGAAGAATACTTCATGAAACACCTATTTTCTTGCACATGACCAAGTATCTGATTGCTTTGTTAATAATGTTAAAAAAAAAGGAAAAAAGAGGCAATAGAGAAGGCTCCGAGAAGGAAGACCACTAGTAGTGAAAGGTCACCCACTAAATTCCCCCTTGAAATTACAAGCAGCAAGCTGATTTCTAAGTGATTCTGGCTCCAAAACTACTTCTGAATTCATCACTGAACACAAATCCCAATTTTAAAGACTGACCATTATGTTATTCCCAAAGGAGAGATTGAATATTTTAAAAATATTTTAGACAAATGCTTTTGGATGTATTTTGTCATTGGTATGATGATAACCACCATAACCCTTGCCTTGACACGAAGGAACGTGTATATCTCACAGGAAAGCTGCAACCTTTTGCACCTAACCCTGTCAAAAATTCCCAATCTCAGCACAACTGTGTTGTCATAAGAAGCTTCACCAGCAATGTGAGTGATAGAACAGGCAGGGCTGGGAATTAGCAGGAAGCATTTGTATCTCAGTCCATCCTGAGCTATCAGGGGTTCTGATGACTTAGCCTTTCTTCCAGATGAGATAAAAACCAGAGGTCCTGGCATCTGGTGGCCATTAGGAGACCAAAGAGTTATTAGACATTGCATCCTGGTCATAGTCCAGAACAAACAATTATATTCAGCCTTCTTAAAATTCATACTGTTTCACAAGAAGTCGTATATTCTCCTACCCATTCAAAGGTGCTGTTTGATGTTTAGTGGTATGCTGCAAACCAAAACACTAACACTGTAGAAATCTAATACACTGTGCTCAGCAGTGACCTGATGCTTCATCTCTTATTTATTATCCGAAAATGGCTATATTATGTTTTGCTACCTGCGTAACTATCCTGAACCCTCATTCCCCAGAGCGATGAAATGTGGACAGGCTGCAGACCCCACAATGGGAGCTACAGAAATAGCTCACATGGGTGAAATCCTTTAGGCTTGCCTGAGTACCATTGCAAGGAAAGCAGAAGTGAACAGCTGTACTCTGTACCATCCTTGCTCCCTTTTCTGTTGATCTCTCCTGTACTGCCCCCATCCACAGGCCAGTTTACAAGAGTTTTTCATTGCACGGGGGATCTTCGTGTCAGAGGTAAGCATTTACACCCCTGTGTCAGTCACTCATTTGACCTTGGTGCTCTGAATTATCCCTCTTGCCACCTTCCTTTGGCCATAAAAGGACTGAGATTGTTAATGGTCCTTCTCCAAGTTACACCTCAGTTACATGGATAAATTAGCTCACGGCTAGATTGGCAAATATCCTCTCCTTCTTTAACTTTCTTCCAGAGATGAAAAAAGTCAGTGAGAGACACTGAATAACTAATTCTGGATACGATGCCAAATTTACCCTGAAAACTCTCTCCACCTGCTATTACTGCCCTTTGAGATTTCCAAGAGGTCAAAACTAAGCAATAGCTGTATATAAACATACACCCACACACATTGTTCCTTGAATCAAGTATAACAGCTTTGGACACTCTAATGTTAATCTTACCCAAGGATTACAACCTTGATTAATTTCTCCATTTGTAAGAGGCATGTGTATTGTCCCCAGAGTGAACACTGAGATGTATTTTCTGGCTTGACCAGGTTTCCTGTGTTTTTTTGGCTGTACAAGGGAAGATTTATCCTGAGTATAAGGAGTAATTTGATGTTTTCTGGAAGAGTAATGCTTCTGTTGTTGCAAGGAAGAGAATGATCCCTTTGGATCGCTGATCATTGGCTCAAAAGATTTATGATCTGAGCTATCACATCAACAATCAGCTTAACAATAAAATACTGTTGCAGAAAGGTTCCTTTTTTATGGCCTCTATTTCCACGCCAGCAACATAAAGCACAGCTGTGCTCTGAGCTCGCCATCCTGCCGCTGCTTTGCAATACTGAGGAGAAAGAACAGTTTTTAAAAATGACAATTGTTTCCAAGACTTTCCTCAGCTAGCTAATTACCAACACCTTCCTACTGCAATAAGTGATTTTAAACTAAAATCAGGCTTGAACCTCCACACCTTGACCCAGGAAAAACATTTAGCTCAGGCATTCTCTCTGTTTTAGAGGCAGAGGAGCTGCCATCATTAAACAGAATGAATGTCAGAGAAAGCTGTGTGTACACAGTTTCTTAAACAGCAGCAGTGCAATTCCACTGTTGGCGTGATGAGACTGCCCGTTGCTGAGCAATATTTTCCCATGATTTCTTCGGGTTTTGCATGTACCCAACAGGTTACAAGTCTTTTGGAAGAGGGATTGTATTTCTGTTCTGACTTTTCACACTCAAGAGTACAGTAGGGTCAGATCTGGTGACCTGAGTTCACAGGTGTGAGCATTACAGTAATAGTAAAAATGTGAGAAAGCTCACAACTTCACAAAGTGACATTTCAGAAAAAAATATTCCTTTATGTGTGCATGAAGATACTTAAAGCTCACAGATTTTTAACAAAGTTAATCTAAATACTATCTGAAGAATATTTTTGAAGTGAAAAATAAAAATACAATTGTGTGCTCTGGACTAAGCGCTACATTTCCTTCCTTTAACTCAAAGAAAAAGTTCATAGCTATCTATACACCCACATTCATCACTCAGACTAACTCCTGCGATGGGTACAAGACCCGCAGTTGCAGTGGGAGAAATACAACCAGACCTAAAAGTTCAGCCTATGAACTGATCCAAACATTAATTCCTAAAACCCCCTCCAGAGGCAAACAGCAACTTCTAACTGAAGAGCAGGGGTTGCACATTGTACACCCTGACGCCCTGCAGATTCCTTTGTGGTACAGAATACATTAATAAGGGCAAAAGGTTATTTTCCAGCAAAGTTTGTAAATTAAATTCAATAGAAAACCAAACAAAAGGTTACATGAGTATTCACTCCTCTATGAGCAGTGAACTCGAAAGAAAAGATTTCATTTTGGATTTGGCAAAGATGCCCTAACAATGGAAGCTTATACACCACAGGTACTCAGCAAACAAGGCTAAATTAATTACTATCAAATTTCAGTCAAATGTACTGACCTGAGAAAGGTTTCAAAGGTTTTGGGTTTTTTTTGCCAAATGAGTTTAAGCTTTAAGACCTTTGCTAACAAATAGTATAGAAAGAGTAACTAAGAACACATTTTCTTTAAGTTGATTACTTTTAAACCGAGATTTTATTTTAAATAAGAGTGACTGTTCTCATCTTCACATAATTCCAACATCTACTTTTTTTTAAAAAAAAGTTCTTTGCAGTACAAATTAACACTGGATATTCTGCAGGACTGCTAAAGATTGGCATATACCACTGTTAAAACAATAGCATTCTAAGGCTAGTACAATTAAGACTCATTAAATCCTTAGCGTTCTTAATACCAACCCTCTTGAAATCCTCTAAGAAAATAATGGCATCACCTGTATCCCTAAGCAATATACTGTATTACTTATGGCTTTATTTACACTATGCCTTTATAACTTGAATAAAACAAAGTAACACCATAAAATATAATTCTGTTGCTTTACACAGATGCTATTTGTCTGGTAGAGTCTAGACTTCTATGTAATCCTAATTTCTAATAAGCCTCCTGGGACCTCAGTGTAATATATGTAAAGAAAAGTACAAGATTCAGGTAAATTCTTTAGGTTTGTGAAATTAAAATTCAAAATCAAAGTTGCATCCAAATCAATTTTTACAAAAATACTTGAAAGAAAAATTAAAAATATTTTTCCTTTCCTTGAAAATGTACATACAAACCACCAGGATCAGTGTATGCACAATTATTTTACAGATAGCTATTATACACACATGACATGGAGCATTTAAGAAAGTTACATGTAGTCATTCATAAGCGATGTTGAGAACAGAATGTAGGTTTCCCTATTACTTGTGTGACAAGCAAATCCCCATGTTTTATCTGCAAAATACAAGCTTCCTGCTCTAACCATCAAATATCTGATACAAGTCAATACCCTGCTGCAGTTTCTTGATATAATCACACAGGAATTAGTGATTTGGGGCTTATCAGGAGCAGAGGTTGTGGTGGATATAAACTGAGCAAGTACAGTAAATTTCACAACTCTGCCAAATAACTGAATGAACTGTAGTGGTTTCATCTTACAGAGAGAATCTGGTTTCAAGCAGAATTTTAACTACTTTCCCATAGTAGTTTTACAATGAACTTATTTAATGGAAGCGTTTTAGTTCTCTTCTGCAACTTTTTCAAGATACAAGTTGATACTAGTGTTACTTTGACACAGTGTGAGGTAACATGTAAGTAATAAGGCATAGGACGCCACTGACATTCAACACATCAGGAAAATAAGGATTACTCATGCCAGACACTAAATAAAACTCCGAAAGAAACTGAGTATAATCAGTTCAATGAGACCAAAATGACACACTACGCAAGGTACAGGCTGAATGCTCACTGACCTCAGTTAAATACAGTATCATAGACTACACCTGACAGCACGGTGTTTTTAAATTTTTTCTACCTTCCTTCTATCACATCCTCAACTTTAAAGGGTCTCCCCAATACACTTTAACCGCCTATCTATAAAAGCAGAACGAAAAAAGAAAGAATACCCATTATTTGAAAATTAAACTCGCAGTATTCTCCGTGAATATTAATCCCGCTGTTTCTTCATTTATTTTTTAAAAACAAAACCGTGCAGAGAAAGAAGCGTTGTAAATTAATCTGTAAACTGCAGAAGGGCCCCTTCAAAGCAGTACGGCGTGGAGCCAGCCTGTCCCTGTGCCTTGCTGCACATTCCTTGGGAAAAGGAATTCAGGCCCGAAACCTGGTGCCCCTCTGCCCTCCTGTGAGTGAGCTCATGACGCCGGAATGAAGAGGAGGGAAACAACTTTCTCACTGGAATTTCTTTAATGGAAATTATAAGCTTGATGAAATGGTTGCTGGAAGTATTTTGCCTGGTTATTCTTACACACACAGAACACTTATTACATATAGAAAACATATAACTACCTCAGCAAAATTAATTTCTGGTCAATTCAATGGTATCATATAATCCAAACAAAATCTGTAACCAGTATCACTGCATGGAAATGGCTGGACTGACCGTCTTCTGTGCAGGGAAAACTGTAAAACGATCATTCTAGATCTGGGCAGTGATTAATAAAAAATTGAAGAAACTAACAAAAAAAAAACCAACCCACCCAGGGTTTCCTTCTCCTTTATTTCACAAGCTGAGGGGTAAGGAGGAAAGGGAAGATGGATTTGGAGAGCTATGGCCAGCTGCAGAACATTTCTGCCCATAGCAACTCAAAATGAAAGTTATGAAATTCCTGTTACTGTTTGCTGAAGTTTGCTCAACATCTACTGTTTTATAAATCAGATTTATGTCTCAGAAAACAGACAAATACACACAACAAACCACAAATCATTTAAAGTCACAGATTTTTTTTTTAATATCATACTAGTTTACTTCTATCCAAAATACTTAGTAAATATTTTGGTTTGCAGTTCATGAAGTACTGCTGAATGGAACTGAAAAGTCTCAGTAGCACTGGAGATCTGATATAAACATGAATTAATTGTACTCTACCCCTGTCAGACTGCAGTTGAGAGCAACTAGCTAGTTTTTAATCTTTGCCACTCCTCTCTGAAACATGTGCAGAACTTGGCTGGGTAGTGTGAAGCTGAAAGATAAAAACCAACCAGTGTCTTTGGTAACTTCACAGTAACATGCTAGAACATAAAAGAGAATTCAACTGAATGGAGATTCTTTAAATAGCCATAATCAACTTTTTACAGGTTTGTGCTTTAGTGGTTAGAGGTTCAAGCCTTGCAGATCTCCAAAAGCAGATTGTACAAGTCTTCTCATTTATAGAAGAGCTTTAGGGCATACAAAGCAGTACCAGCTATGGTACAACACTTCAAAGAAGAAAAGCTACATAATAGACTTATGATCATTATACAAAGTGATATTTTGCATTTCCTGGCTGTAAAGTCTGTTTTAATCCAGTGGCTAGAGCAGAGAACGAGGAGGTGCAATCCAGCCCTGCTCTTGGCTTGCTCTATGACTTGAGGCAAAGCTTTTTTCACACATGCAAGACAGTAATACTATTATCAGCTCAATCACTGATATTGAATCACCATCCCTGGAGGGGTTTAAAAGATGCAGAGACGAGATTCTTAGGGACATAGTTTAGTGGCAGTGCTGCATTAATGGTTGGACTCTACAATCTTGAGGGTCTCTTCCAACCAAAATGATTATTTATGATTATTTAGCCTGCCACAAAATATCATGTGCAGGCATGGTTGCAGGACAGCTGCAAATCACTCACATGCAGGGGTGAAAGGCAATATAATAATGCAATCAGTGATTACGTATTTCAAAGTGAAAATTGCAACACATTATTTTGTCTTTTTGTAAGAGCATCAGTGTGAAATGCACGTCCATGTTAAATAAACTCTAGAAAATAGACAAAACAGACTGAATACTATTGCTGTAACTTTAACAGGAATGTTCATTTCACTATCCAACCCATCCTGCAACTCTCAGCACTCTGGAGGGTCTGCAAACGCATTTTACCTTCAACAGAAAACGTGCTCTGGAACATTAAAAGATATTCTGACCCAGACCCCAGTTTGCAGTCTCATAGGGCAGTCTTTGCAAAACCTCTGAGCTGATTTTCTGCAGATTACTTGAGGTGCTGGAAGACCTCAGCTCCCAGAGAGTCTGCTGAGGGCTCTCAACACTCCAACCCATACACTTGGAAATCACACCCCTAAGAGATCTTAAGTCAAACCACAGTTTGGAGCTCACTACAGTTATCTAGTCAGCTTTTGTTTTAATCCTAACGAGATTATAGATTCACAGAGATTAAGGTTGTTAAAAAGTACCACAGAGCAAACCATATAATCACTGCCTTGAAGAGGCCATCTGAAGTATTCTGCTTATGGCCACCAACTCATTTAACTTTAAAACCTCTGTGGAGTTTAAAGAGTATTTCCTGCATCTATTTGTGGTAAAAATATGCTAAGGATTGACCATTTACTTTGGTGACTAGAACACTTCACCTTCATTACAGGAGTGGTTTGAAAGCCTCTTCCCTTCAACACCCTATTAACATCTGTTCTCTACATTTTTCTTAAGCTTACTCCCTATATATTTTCAGGTCACAGCAGAAAGCCAAGTACCATCTGTAGGAGATACCCCAAGCGGTTTTCAGTTTAAGCCAAAGCCACTTTATTAGGTTAAAAATGCACTACTTCTCCTTCATAAAAATGATCATATAAAGCTTACAAGAAGAGAGCCACTAAAAACTGTGTTTCAGATGAAAACAGGTACAAAACCTTTGCTAAACAGCAATCAATGCATTTGTGTTACACCTGCTCCCCCAGTGAAAGTAAAAAGCATAAGCATTTCGAAATATACTGGAAATAAAGCACCTTACTTTTGGCACCCAGGACTTATTGTAGACCACCTCAGTTATGCCCACAAGTCTGAGACCCACCACACTTCAATCCTTCCCGATAATAAAGAGTTGGCATGCTCTGTGCAGAATGCTGTACTGTGCAATGCAATACAGGACCTGCCAACCTCACCTTCCAGCTGAATCCACACTTCACATGTGCTGCAGTTCATGCAGAAGGTATCTACAAAGGTACATTAATGCTCCAACTTTTCAACCCCTTCACACACACTTTCACACATTCTAAAATCTCCCAAGGAGGGCTGAGGCTGAAAGCCCTACAGGCTCCTTTTATGGAAAACTCTGAAGACTTCTATAAATTCTTAATTTTCCAAGCTTGCTTTCTGCCAAATGTTTTTGCTCCTGCAGGCTATGTTCTTCCAGTTCAGTTACACCCTGCTTTGCAGATAGGTTTAATCATCAAATACAATGATTCACGTTCCTATTGTTTTGATGTGTTTTCACTATAGCAGTAGTAATAATTTCAAACTGATTTCGAAATACATACATATATATTCTACGGAGCAAGTGATTTCTGCACAGTCCTTCACAGCTAAAGTCTGACTGGTATAAGGAGAATCATTCCAACTTCAGAACAGTCCTGCTTCTCTTTGAGAAAGTCAAGCAATTATTCATTGCGGCAATGAATCTGTTTCACTTTGTTACAGTAATGAGACATGTTTATATATGAATTCCTGGAAAACTGACTTGCCAGCTTATGAATTCTAAGTAGACTTTAAATTAAATCATTAAGAGTAATAGATTCATCATTCCTTTTATCACTACATCATTTTCTAAGAAAACACTTTGTGGTTTAAGATTCCTTTTTTTTTTTTTTTTTTGAGCTAGATATTATTTCATGTCCATAGCAAGGCAGCCTTACTACTTGCGTGGGCATGACCTTTATTGATAGAAAATAATATCTTCAGTGATCCAAACAAAAGGATAAGGAACATACGGAGTTCATTTGAAAACTCTTCGATGCAACGTGAACAGGTAAAACACATGCGGTAATAGAAGAAGTTGGGAAAAGACAAAGCACTGATTTGTCGCTATTTAGAGCTTTACAATGATGCTACTAGCCAACAAAAGTATGATTATTTTAATTTTCACTGACAATTAATTTGTGGAGATTTTAGAGGCACAAGAGCATTTATAAGCCCAGTCCTTGTTTCACTGCACTGTCACTTCCCACCTCTGCTTTTTACATCAAAATCAACCCCTCCTAACAGTGCTATAAATTTATGAAGTTGGCTTTCAGCTTACCCTGTACAAACATTTTATCCCCATCTCTAGAAAGTGGCAGGTCTTGATCCTTCTGCCAGCCAAAACAGAATGTTAAAGAAACAGCTAATGTTGCTGTTGTTACCTTGTTTGCAACCTCTTTCACCTCCAACTGAAATGGAAAAATGACAAAGATGCAAAACCAAAGGAAAAGGAAATATTGCCCTCATTTCTTATAGAAACCTTGATGTATTGCCTCTTCTAGCTAGTTCCCAATTAGTCTGGATACAACACCTAGATGTTTAGATTTTACCTGTGTTATACATCACACTGAGATCTTGCCAATTCCTTGTGTCAGTCTTTGTTTGTTCCTATTAGCAATGGGAAAACCAACAAACATTCTGCGCAACCCTCTTAAAAAACAGATTTGTGCAACAGAGATTCCTATGTAACAGGCACTGACACGTCCTCACTGCTGCTAAGTGAGGCACCAGAAAAAGCCCAATAGGGTGAACTGCTGGGAGTCACACCGGCAGCCTCCCAAGACTGCCAAGGCTCAAAGGTGAGCTAGAAAGGCAGAGGAGCTTGGAGCACGTTGAGGCAAGAGCTGGAGGCTGCACAAAGTGCAGCAGGTTCCAGCTAAATAGGAGAAAATAGATCCAGGAGTGAATAAGGCAAACTCAGAATACAGTAGGTATTGACAGCACAGTGGACTGAAGCAAACAGCCCGGTTTCGTTCACAGCGTTGACTCTCTCAAGATGAAGGTAACCAAGAGAGCAAGGACTATGCAAACATGATAGTGCTAACTGATAATCCCATAAAAGGCACTGACAAAAGGTTAAAACTGGCTAGCATCTCTGAAATCCGTTTCTGTTTCCTCAGCACTGTTTAAAACAGAATCATTAGCTTTGCAGCTTTTTGTAGCTCTCCCTTCCAGGTTAATCTTAAAAGATGCTCAAAAACCAGGTAGCTCATATTCTTGGATACTGTCTGACAAGAGACTAGCTGGGTGTCTAATCATGATGCTCCAGTCAGCACTCAGCAGCAAAAGTACTTGCAGAAACAATGCAGAATAACTTTACAAATATTAGATAGCTTTTGGATCAATTACGCCCCTTTCCAAAAACACTACAGCTTCCTGTGGATCAAAAAAAACCTCTGATTAAACTCCAAGAGCTGGCAATACTTGGACAACCTTGCCTGAATGGATGCTGTGTCTCTGGGGATATGAAGAATAAATAGTTCTTTTCTCCCCCTATAAATCAGGGAGTTACCAGCAGCTGGCAGTATGGTTGGCTTCTCCAGAAGGGGAAACAAAACACTTCTGCAGGTCACACGAAGCCTTTCACACCTGTGCAAAAGGCAGCCGCAGCCTTACATGGGTGAAGATATAAAAAAGCTCTTCAGAACACAATCACATGTATTACTTAATTTCATAGCTGCTGTTACCTGAAACAATATCTGAGTGCCAAATAAAATGCCACATTTTATTCTCAATTATCTTCAGTGCACAGAAAATGTTCAGCAAATAAACAATTTGTTCAGATGAGAGAAAAAGGCATATTCAGCTTTTAATGAAAACTTTCATAAAATTCAATGCCTTGGAAAGGCCTAGATAATTAGCACCATTATGAACTGCCTTTTTTTTTTTTTTTTTTAAGTAATTCTCTTTATTTTGCTAGTGAACCAGCCAATAATTCTAATTATTTTGCTACAGATTTATAACTCTTCAAATTTGACCTTTGCAGCATGATTACTCTTATTCTCTACACGAATCTTCACCAAACAAATGTCTCTATACCCATGCATCCTTACAGATTAGAAGTGCCTTTTTCAGTAAACAAACCCTGAAATTTATGAGATTAAGCTTGCATCTTACAGTATTTCTTGAATTCTGTAGGCTACTTCCTCACACAGGTAGCCTTACTACAGATATTACTTCTTTCCTGGTACAGCTCACTCCTATGTAAGATATAGCTGTAAAAGTCAAGTTACAGAAGGATTGCATACTTACAAATACTGATTAAAACGGTAAAGAAACAGAAAAATACATTTTAAATAGGACATAATGGATAAGATCATATTTGCAGAAACTGAACTGGAAAGTGGAATGATGAGAGCTGCAACTGTGATTTTAAATATCCACAATTGAACAGCTATTTTTCCCCCTCTGTCAGAGCTCCGGGACAACATTTATTTTTGGCATAAGGCCACTGAAAACACTAAGCTTGGTTCAATTAAGCTGGTCCAATAGAAATTAAATATAAAGCCATCACCAAATATTTGTATCATAGATATATTAAAAAAAAAAAAAATCACACAGAAAACCTGGGATATATTAAGAGAAGACAGAAATAAAATCACTTGGACTAGCTTGTCATACACTAGCAGAGCTTCAGTTACTCAAAATAGAACAGACTGCCCAGAACTGGTTTTGGCACATAGCTTTTATTTGTCTTACTTGGATACTGTAGATGTTCCGCTGAACAAGATACCAAGTGCTAGAAAAAGAGGGTATGTCTAGTTAATCAGCACATGAAGTCCAGACTCATAAAAGCAAACCGAACCCCATTTGAAAGCTCAGCTGTGCCAAGAGAACATGTCTGACAGCAAGTCCTTAGAGTAGCTCCTAACAGTAATTCCTTAGGATAGCACATCAGAGCACTGGAACAGGCTGCCCAGGGGGCTTGTGGAGTCTCCTTCGCTGGAGACATTCAAGACCCGCCTGGACATGTTCCTGTGAGACCTCACCTAGGCGTTCCTGCTCCAGCAGGGGGATTGGACTAGATGATCTTTTGAGGTCCCTTCCAGTCCCAAACATACTGTGATACATACAGACTATCACATATTCCAGGTGTGCTCAACTAGCTGAAGAGAAGAAAGGAAATAAATGAGGAGTTCTCATCTCAGCTGTATGTCAGGTATGCTCTCAAGCAGGCACAGAAGGACTGCTAGGGCTATGATGCAGCTCAGCTGAGAGCTTTGTGAACAGATGAGAATCCCAAATTTAATTAGAAGAGATTGTCTCTAGACTTTGTGACCACCTTCATCTCATGCTGCACCTCATGTTTACTGAGAGGACATCCCAGAAACATCATCAAAACTCTGATTATCCTTTTAAAAGTCCCTCTACTTATAACTTTATTTTGCCCTGAGAAATGGAAAAGCCTTAGGAGCGGGCAGTGATTACTCAAGGCAAACATCTGCCCCTCCAGACTGTTCCAACTTTTTTCTTATTCCCCAAAGCTCTGGACCAATTTTTGTCATTTTTCTTACAGTGCAATCAATGTCTTGAAGAAAGTACTACATTGTTGCCTTATGTTTTCACAGCATCTTGTACTGACACTCCTGGGTCATTATTAATGCAAATGACTGATAATAAACGATTAAAAATGTGAACGAAACATAGCTTCTGGAGTTACTTCAGCTGAAAACTATGAGAGGAAACTCTTAGGTCACTCCCTGCAATTGGTCTACAAACAAGGTAACAATCCCTGCAAGGTAACCCCAAGTGTAACAGCAAGTCATCCACATTTTCAACATTTAGCTCAAGAAAACATAGATTGCTAATTTTGTACTGCCATTCAAAACATATCAGAATCTATATCTAGGAAAAGTACAAGCTAAGAAATTAGTTCTGATACACTTTAAAATCCTATTCTTAGGGGGAGAGGAATTGTAGAGAATTGGAGAGGAATGTACTTGCGACCTCTGAGTCAAAGCCATTTTCGATACTTCATTCAGTATGCTGGCCTGACATACTTGCTACAATATCTTAGGATTTTTTTTTTTTTACAACAGATAGGTTATTGAAATGAGATTAATTGAAAGAAAGAGAAGATGAACAAAGTTTTAAATCACACCATCTTCAGCAACAAGTGCTTTTAATAGTTGACTGTCTCTGTGAATAGTCTTCTGGAAGTTTTAGCATTTATTATTAACCTAAAGTTTTAACCTCATTTTATTAAAATTGTACTTCACTATGCTCAGTCACTTTAAATTATATAGCAGAGAACTATTATGAAACATTTCAGATCCTGCTTTTCCTAAGAAAGCTCTGATTACCACAAAAACAATTTCCACCATTCGTATTTTCTCTTAACAGCTCACTTCATGCTGGAAGGTGTTAGCGTGTGTTTTTAATTCAGCAATACCAGAAAGTCATTCACCTACTACTGTATCTGAAAAGCTGACAAAAACCATAGTTGTCTATCATTCCTGTTGAGCACGTTTGACTGCATTTTTAATAAGAATACTTAAATGCATTAATCGCTTAAGCATATAAAGCACTAAAACTAAGTATTTTAAGGACCCTTGCCTGTTTCTTTTCCATACTTTTAGACTGATAATAAAACAAGAAAGATTTTGCTTGTTTTCTAACCCTCAAAAAAACAGACAAGAAGACTTAGAAATAGCATGTAAATATTAATCTTATTCATTGCAATAGACGTAAGTTGACAAAGATCCTTTATGGGCAATGAAACATGTCAAGGAATTAACAAGAAACTGACTGCTTAACAGATGTGCTTTCCAACAGGTATGAACCAAATGGGAGTAAACAATTAAATACCTGCTCTCAGTTCCATCTGCATCAATCAGGAATAATTTCCCTGACATAATGCATGAACTTATAAAAATTACTGCAAAATGCAGCAAATTTATTTCAAAAACTCTTGAAAATAGTTGCTTTATAAAAGTCATTTCCACATAGATTCCACTGCAGCAAGAACACTTGGAAGAACAGTTCTTGGTTTTGTTGAAAAAAAAAAAAAACAAACAATGAAGAAACAAAACTCTCACAGCTTCCCACATTGTCTAATCTTTTAATCTTTGAGAAGATTAGAGCTTGTAACTACCACCTGATCAGGATGATGAAATTCTACTAGTGCAATTGATTATAAAAAGTGCAAAGCAGAATCAAGCCTTTCACATTTATGAAAAGTATAAGCCTGTCTGCTATTAAAGCCTTTTCAGATGATTTCTTCTCAGTTGCACAGAAATATATATTCTAAATTCTTAAAAATTTAATCAAGAGTAGGAAAAGCAGTAGAAAAATATTGCCTGACAAATCAAGAACCCATGTTTTAATTGTTTTTGTTAGAAGTCTGCTAGAAGTTGAAATAAGGTAAGCACACTTAAGGGACATTATACTTCCATTACTCATCGTTGCATATGTGCTACAAAATCCAGACCACAAAGATTAGAGTATTGTACAATAATAATCTGCATCACAATATAACAAAGGGTTTTTTAACTGCTGACTGTACATCAGTTTAGGCTACAGATTTTCCAAAGGACTCTTATTCACTACAGTTGAGTAGGCTATTTCAGCATCCCAGTTGCAGAAAATCTATTACAACATACACAAAAAAAAGAATATTTAAAAGCCTGCAATCACTTACTAATCTGTTCAAACATTAATTAGTAACGGCAAGAGGAAAACTGTGTTCATGTCCTAAAATTGTCAGACTGACATATCATAAAGTCATTGCCAACATTGAATTTATCGCACATCAACTAATTCATAGTCATGAACCCTGACACAACACTGAGCAGCTTAATCTTTCAGCTTCTCCCATAACCTTTATGAGGTATTCTAGGATGGATCCCTCGTGAGCGAGGATCTAAAGGGTCAGCTTTTAACAGAAAGGTTTGAGAAGAGGCTGAGAAAGAATGAAACGAAGCCGCTTGCCAAGGGAGATACTGATCATCCTTTCAGGCACACAAAGCTGTTACACTGAATGCAGATGCTCTTCCACCTCAGCGTACTTTGCAAAAACGAATCAAAGTCGAGGAG
Source organism: Streptopelia decaocto (assembly GCF_964273445.1). Lineage (NCBI taxonomy): Eukaryota > Metazoa > Chordata > Aves > Columbiformes > Columbidae > Streptopelia > Streptopelia decaocto. Next base: position 6,067,678 of record NC_138665.1, read on the forward strand.
ACGAAAGAAAAGCACAAAGGAACTTCGGAGCGGAGGTGTTCGGCAATTAAAAACAAACCACAAAACTTTCGGAGAGAGGCGGGAGGGTGTCTGCTTGTTGGCCCAAGGATGCCCAAACCCCGACAGGTTTAACCAGGCACGTCCGGGACCTGCACACTTACCCCACTCGCCAGCTCCGCGCCCAGGCAGAGGAGCAGCAGCACCAGCGCCCTGCGGGGAGACGAACGGACAGAGTCACCCGTGGGGTTGGGGGGCACCCGGGGAGGGGGGGAGGGCGCCCCAGCACTCACCCTGCGCGCCCCGGGGCAGAGGCGCAGCCGCGGCCCATCCTCAGGCGGCCGGCGGGGGTTGCGGCGGGGGCGCAGCCCCGTTACGCGCTGCTGCTCCGCGGGGGCGCCGGCTCCGCGCCGCCAGAGGAAGAGGAGGGCCCGCCGGCGGCACTCGGGGCGGGCACGCTGGGGGCTGCCGCCGCTCACCTCCGCGGTGCGGTTGCTTCGCAGGCTCGCTCCCCCATTACGACGCAGGACCGAGGGTGCCTCGCTCAGCGCTTGCTTCCCGCCGCTGCCCTGCGGAGCCCCAGTCCCCTCAGGGCCCCCGGCGCCTTCCACTCCCTGCGCTGGTGTGCACCGTGCCACAGCGTGCCCGGGCAGAAAGTTTGCGCGGTCTTCTCCGAGACGTCGCACCTGAGTGGAGCCGGGCGAACGGGACTGAACCGGCCAGGCTGGGCTGGGCTGGGCTGTGCCGTGCCGAGCGCCCCGCACAGCCCCACACCCGCCGCCCAGCCCCTCCTGAGGTGCGACCCGGCACTGCCAACAGCTCCCCCTGCCTACACACACCGAGCTGCCTCCGCCGGAGAAAATAGTCCGGGGTCCAGCGGCTGCCCGCCCGGTGGAGGTACGGGGCGGGGAGAGGCAGGCACCCGCCCTTCGAGCCGACAAAACCCCGGTGCGCAGGGTGGAGGCGGGCAGTGGGGAATCATAACCCCATTAGTGTGGGGCGGCTATCTACCCTTCCCCTCATACCACATGCGCGCGCCCCCACTGCGGCCACTCGCCCGCCCACGGTGCGGATGAATACTGTGGGGCAAGTAGTCCCGGGAGGACTTGAGCCGGGAGAAGCGGGCGAGTGCGGCAGAGGGGCGGGCGTTGGAGTCGGGGCGGCCGGCGGGACCTGCTGGGAGGGAGCTGCGTTGCTCTGCCGGGCTATGCCCGCGCCGCAGGGCCAGCTCCGCAGCTCCTGAGCGGGCAGGATGGAGCCGCGGTGGTGGAGGCGTAGCCTGGCGGCCGGCTACTTGGTGCTGCTGCTGGGGTGCTGGGGGCCGGAGGAGGCGGTGGCGGCGGTGAGTGCGGGGCACCCTCCTTGTTCTCCTCAGGCGCTGCCTGGCGGTGCAGAACCGCGGGGGTGGTCTTCGAGCCCCTTCAACAGTGGGGTGGCCGCGCTGGGGCTGAGGAGCCGCCCGGGCCGCGGCCCCTGACAGGAGGCGGGCGGGGGTCGGCGGCGCGAGGCCGGGCCGCGCGGGAGGGTCTGTGCCGAGCTGCCCGCAGGTGCCGGGTCCCGCTCGGCCCGCTCCGGGCAGCGCCCGCCGCGGACACGGGCTCCCCGGGCCGGCTGTGCGCGGTACCTGCGCGCCGCGGGCACGGCTGGGCTCGCCGGCGGCTGCGGGGAGGCAGGAGGGAGAGGGAGTGCGAGGCGGGGAAGCCCGGGCGAGCTTTGTGCGTGCGCTGAACCCGCTGTTCCTCCAGGACAATGGAGGGTAAAGAACCCCCCGCCTGCTTTCCCCCCCGCCCCCTCCAAAGGACCCTCTTGAAGAGGTGTCTGGGCTCTTTCCTGTGAGCCTTCACCTGCATCTCTAAGTCACACCTGGATGTGGCAGGAGGCTGGAGGCTTGCGGGCATGGTTTGTCAGAGGACTGCGCCTCAGGCTAGGACTCGATTTTCCTGAGGGTTGCATTTCTGCTTTCGTAAACCCAAGTAGAGATGCCAGTGGAGACGGTAGATGTGTGCAGGGTTCCAGAGAGTGCATAGAAGGTGGCCTGGGGAAGAATTTCGTTTCTTCTCTTTGGGAGAGGGATGCTGTCCCAGCTTCCCTGGAGTGGCCAGGCCTTGAAACTGGGAGACTGGAAAGGTGATCATTAACTTCATATTTTGAAGGTGCTTGACTAACACCTTCAGGTGTTAACAAGTGGTGAAATTAACTAAAAGGCTCATACTTTAACATGAGTCAGTTTCAGATTTTTACAATCTCTTCCTCTGGCTGTTAACTTTTTAAAAGTTTACATGAAAGGGAAAATGAATTCATATTTTTGTTGTTTAGGGATTACTCTCTAATTGAAAAATCATACTATATTTTATGGTAATAGATATAGGATACCTTTTTGCTACTCCCCCTTCCTTTAATTTTGTAGTCAGAGCTGACAAAATCTTATTTGTCTTGAACTCTCCTTTGAAGTGCATTCCTTTACAGTGAAACTCTGTAGACCTTTCATCTGCTGTTCCAAAAAGTGAAGACTAGCTATAATATGCTCCTTCCCTACCCCTCCTCCTTAACATACCCAGGTGTGTACCCAAGTGTAAGTGATACTAGTGTGCCACCAGTGCTTTCTGATTTGGAGAACTGATTGTCTCTGTATTGTCTGTAATACTAGTTCTGCTGCTCTGTTAAATACTGCCTCACCCCAGACTCCCTCCTGTAACTTTCATCACTCAAGAAGGGTCTGGTCAGTCCCACCTACAGGACTTAACTGTTTTAGCAGGGGGAGGTTGAAGATAAACAGGTTTATGTGTATAAATGTGGCTTATTTCTTCAGGAAGGTGCCTGAATAATTTTGTGTGTGCGATTGGTGGTCATCTATGAGGTCCAGGAAGGGGATAGTGCTGGGCTGAGCCTGTAGGCAGTCCTCTGCCTCAGGGATGTGAAGAAAGGAAAAAAGACAACGGTGGAGTTGCTGTTTCTCAACACCACCTTGTGCTGCAGCCTCTCCTTTAGGATGAGTCCCCCTGGGGATTTACTGCCGCATACTGAGCTGAGACTAACTGAAGACCCAAGGGACGGTGGGGATGAGGAAGAGAGAGACACCTCTGTTCACACCTGTGCAAGTCCCACTGACATTTGTCAGAGAGGTCTAATGGTTTTCTCAATACTTCGGTGTTCTGATGTCCTTGAACCTCCTGCGATGATAATAGTAAATTATGCTGATCCTTAGTAATGAGGATCAGCACTTTTTTTTTTTCATTGTCGCAAAGGGATGAATTAATGCTGTAGCGGTATGCTTGATACACGCTGTCTCTTCTGTGAATTTTGTTTTGGCGCCTTCTGTCAGAATCCTCCTCCTTCCCTCAAAAGGATAAATCTGGTGGGATGAGTGCAAGTCATTCTGGTGTCCTCATTGAAACTATATCTGAAATTGTTATTCAGCCTCATCATGTACATTTCAAATGCAGAAGTCATATTTTCCTTGCTTCAGATTGTTCAAATAGTGTGTATGGTTGTATGATCCATTAGAGGATGACAAAATATAGCTGAGAGTTATCTGCCAATGTGGACATCATAGGGAAATCCCAATGCTTTACAGCAACAACAAAAAAACCTCAACAACCCAGATCCTCATGCTTAAGGATGATTTTTATTGTTCTGATTTTATTGCTGGTTTTTGTGGCCCATTGTCTAAACTTGGTGAGTAGTATTTGGATCATGTCATGCACTTGTGCAGAGTTGCTGTGGATGCAGAATGAAGTGTGTAACTACTCATGAACAGTGTAAAAGCAGCTGGGAGTCTGAGAATGGTCTTCAGAGTGGGAGAATGAATGAGGTAGGAGATAATGTCATCAGTGTATGGAGTGATTTCAAGTTACAGTATAAAAAAGGTGTTTATTTGTTGTATGCTTTCATTAGAGGATGTGAGTACTTATAGAGTATGTTATGGGATGATATTGCTTAAGTGCTTTGGTATTTCTAATATAAATCTACATACATGTATATAAGGTGATTAGCTCTTCCTATAAGTAATATTTTTTTTCTTCTCCTAGTGGGTTTACACTTGCACTGTGTTATAGAAAAGTGATTGCAAGTTCTAAATGGGAAATTTATTTAAAGAACTTTGGTTCCTGAGTTGTGCTAATCTATAAAACTCAATTGAAGTTAGTGCCTGTCAGATGGTTTATATTGAGAAAAGTTTACCTCGTAGTTAAGGCCTAGATTTTTTAGAGTGTAAATAGACTTTGTCAGCCCAGAAGTTATTAAAAATGAAGTAACTTCTGCAATGTCTTTTTTGTTCCTTTCTATTTTTGCCTTTTGTTGTAACTCCAATTTGCCTGAAAGTGTAGGGATGAAAGCAGTTGTTCAAATATGGTAGGCAGGCTGCCAAGATGGGTGTCATCTGTGTTTAAGAAAGTGATGTGTTATTCGCTAAAGTTCTATAAGTTATTTGGGGTTTTTTTCCTTTCAGAGGTTACCATGTATATAAATACATGATACCATGTCATTAATTGCAGTGTACTTGATTAATATGGTTAATTTGTAAATGATGGTCATTGGTGTTTCTCTAGTTTACCCTAACTATTTTATCATGGTAGCTGTGGTTGTTATTTCCCGTTTCATAACTGGCTGTGGCTCTTTCTAGTTATGAAAGCTAGGTCTGTAAAAGCAGAAAGAAATGGATGCTGGCTTTTAGGATTCAAAAAGTATTTCATTCTGAAATTCCGTGGATGTGTCTTGATTAGTCATGCACAAGACTCTGTTTCATAACATCAAGGCTCAAGCCCCCCCGCTTGCAATGTGTCATTTGTCATGTTTTTTGCTTTTGACCTCTCGTGGCTCTTAGATAAAGATGTGTAGTAAAAGCTGTATCTCAAGGTGTGTTCTGGTACATACTAACATGCAAACAAATCAAAGAAATCCTGAATGAAACATAATACATAAGAGCCATTTGAACCATAATAGGATCTTTTTGGCTATGCATAAAAAATCATGTATCTTACTCAGTTTACCATGTGATGGAAATAGACTGGTAGTTCAGTGGAGACTCCCTGGTCTTTAATTTTCCTGGTCATTAATGAATTAATCTACTAGCTGAAAGCAATTATCTAAGTCACTTGCCCTCTTTTAAAGTAGAAAGGATTCCTAGGATTAAGTGTTATTTAATTTGTTTAACAGCAAAGGTAATCTACATATTGATCTTCTTCTACTGTCAATATAAGCAATAACATTTATGGTAATGCAATTAGTTGATGTTGTTTTTACTAGAACATGTGGAAACTTTTCTGTATTACAAACCAACTGAAGTCAGTAAGAATGTCCCAACAAATCTAATATGCATGTTTTCTCTCTGGGGCAAAGTGCAGGAAGGTGTCTGTTCTGCACATAGAGTGAAGATGTATTGTGCATTTTTACCTTTCATTCACTTAGATTAAAATGCTTCCTTCTCTAATTGCATTGACTGTGTAAACTCTCCACTGATATCACCACATAACAAGATGCCTAGATAACACTCACTTGTACGTTCTAGGAATAGTATTACGCAAGTGTACTGAATGGAAAGCAGCCTCTGCCAGTAATGATAATACCAGACAAATTGCTTTGAATGAAGATGCTTTTTGCTTCTCTGTTTTGTAAGGCTGCATGGACTCAGTGATGTTTAAAACCACTGGGGTGCTTTTAAGTTCTTGCTATATGCAGTGTTTGGCTGTTTGATGCAGACTGCAGACTTTTCTGTCCTGTAAACATCTCTTCTCAAGAGTTCCTAAAATAAAACTTATTCAAGAGATATAGTGCTGGTACACTTTTAAGGTTCCTTAAGCAGCATTCTTTATCCTGCTATGAAAGGTTAGCAATGCAATTAAACTTCATTAAGTATCATTGGTATAGCACAGCTTCTGAAAAAGGGAAATGTGCTGAGCATCCTGATTATGTAATTGCCAAGTGTGTGGTATGTGGAGGAAAAGCTTCAATGTAATGTGAAATTATCAATAGAATAAACATAGCTGAGCTGAAGAAGAAAGGGTCCTGTTATAAAAAAGAATTCTAATGCTTGTTAAGAAAAATTGCAGTGCAGTTGTCTCAAGTCATTCTTGCAGAGCTTAAGTCTTTCTTGGAGAACTTGTGAGGAGATGCAGGAGAGATGGAGAGATGGGCAATTAAGTAAATGGAAAACTATATCATGAATTGAACTTTTTAGCTTAAACTTGTTAATGCTTTAGTCTCCCTCTGAAAGGCATGATACTTAAACTGTAATATATTAATAGACGTGTCTTTAGTCTACTTGGAAAAGACTTTACTACTGTGTGATTCTCATTTATAAAACTCTGCATCTCTGTTGCCATTATTTGAGTGGGAGGCTGGACTAAATAACCTCCTGAGGCCCCTTCCAGCCTGAATTATCTTGTAAGTCTAAAACTATGTGAGAGTACAGTCACGTGCCAAGGTGTGCTTTCTGTGCAGAATTTTTTTCTGTAGTCAAATTAATCATAATTGCGTAGTTAAATTGGGAGTTGGAACATTCATATTTACTTAAATGCCTCTTTTAATTGTTGCAACTAGTCAAGAAGCCAACTGTTAAGCTGTCAGCACAGCAGCATTCACGGTTTTAATTTTGTATTATTTTGTGGAAGGTGTCTTATGCAATGTGTGTTTGTATATGTATTATTCTACCATAATGTAACAAAAGACAAATAAATTGTAGTGCAAATATTGACAGTGAGTTTTTTTCACTAAAAGTCTGTGTTTTAGGACTTGGAGAGGAACTTTAAAGCTATGGATTTTGTCTGAGTTGAAGGTGATAGCCTTCAAGGCTCTTAGTTATTGCAGCTCTGTGGTTGAATTTCTTTGTCTCCCACTCCAATTTGGAGGGGAAGGAAAATAGTTTAGTCTCATTTGTATTTTGTTTCTTTTGCCTAATCTCTACAGAGAATTAAAATGTCAGAGTTGAATTTCAATCTCTTTTTCTCTCCTGGCGCTGCAAAAGGTGTCTGTGTGCAAAGCACTTAAACTAGAACCAAAAGTAAAATTGGTTTTATCTACAAAATGATTCTTTTTGTTGAGGCATATAGCTAGACCTGCAAAACTATTCCACTGTAGTCTAATATGACCTTGCTGTGTGCTAGATAAGCTTTGCCACTGCAGCTCTGCTGAAACCCCTTCTTTCCCTTCTCTTAACTTTCCCTGAGATAAGCAAAGCTCTGTTTGCGTCCCTGGATGACAGCAGACTGGTAAGTGTTATTACCCGGTTACTTTGCCTGCTTGAGAGCCCCTGAAACCCTAGTGAGAAGGGTGCTGGGATTTTTGCTTGCCTATCATGCTATAGGCTGGCAATATTTTTATTTTTTCCCCGTTATCAACACCTCCATGCTGTTCTTACAGTTGGAGTTTTGTACTTTTTTCCCTAATCTAGAAAGATGTTGTTTATGCTTCTTAATTTGTATACTAGTATAAACAGTATGATGCAGAAATGGTGAGTTGGAATCGAGGACTACTTAAGAGTGCCCAGTGCCTTTTTTCATTCAACTGTGGACTTACGGGTCCTACTATTTTAATAACTACCTGTTGCTAAACAAATTAACTTTATATTAAACACTTTCTGGTAGTATTTCTCATCTCCATGTGTTGAAACAAGTTCTGAGTTCATATACTTCATCTCTGTCCTAAACACCCTTTTCATTGCTGTTTTCCTGGTAGGCATATTCTTGTCCTTTCCCTATTTTTTTTTTTAATGCAAATGAGAGAAATTAAGAGTGATGATTTTGATGACATATGTGACTTATTGGTATTTCTCTAGGACTCTAAAAATGTCAGAAGTTTACAGTATATTCAGAAAAATTAATTTCATTACTGTCCGTTCTGGTTCCCAGCCTCTTTAAGTCCTGCATCCTTGGTGGAAAATATAACAAGCATTAGTTATTAATTACATAAAGCTGTCAAGCTTAAGCAACTGTTAATTCAGCACTTGCATTTGACTTTTTTTTTTTGGCTTCACCTTGTTAGTGATGAGGGCTAATCTTCCTAAATTAAGGAAAAAAATATATTGACAACTCATGAAGAGACTATCTAGCATTAGTCTGTGTCTATTAAATACAGCATTGATTCTTCAGAAGCAAACTTGTGTCTTTATGCACTTAAATCCTGGAAATGTCCAATAGAGAAGAAGAAAATTACCACTCTGGGCAATGAATAGTGGTCATTGAATTAAGGTAGCAATTATTAAAAACCACAATTAAATAGCTTTACTTAAAGCAATGAATCCTAACATGACCTGCAGGTAAGGCTAGACAAGCCTTCAGCTCCTAGAAAATTAGATTAACTGACAAGAAATGCCACTGCAAACAAACAAACAAATTGGGTGAAGGAGCTTATGAACTCCATTTAAAAGCCTTTTAAAAATAATCTTCTTTTATTGGGCAATGACTTTTCTTGCATCAACTGACTTTAAACAAACCTGTTATACAGAATGACAGCAGAAGACATTGTTTCTGAAAGGTAATTTCTAGCTATCATTCAGACAATATGAATTGACTTAATCAGAAAATACTTATTCTGAATTAGTTTAAGAACACTTCTCTTGTATGTTGAACCTTAAAGGGTGAAGATACTCAGAAGGAAAAGGCAGCTTCTTCACTGGGCTGAAAAATAAGAGTTTATATTAGACTTCTTGTATCTCTTTATCCAGTGAGTGTGTAGTCAGACACGAAGACAAAACCTTGACGTTTCTCCAAAACCATTATTTTAAAAAAAATTCTTAAGTCATTAAATATTTAAAATGATAATGAGAAAATCCAGAGAGCCCAAGAAAAGTAGCAAGGCTCAAGTGATTTTTTGTTATGATAGTCAGCTTAACTTCCAGTATTCATTCAGCCCTTTCTTAATTGGGAAAGTATAGTGCCATGAAAATCCAGGAGCCTGTGCCCAGGCAGACAGTGAAAACTTAGGTACAAAAGTTGCTGTTTGGGTGGGTGGGTTGTTTTTGGTTGTTTGTTTGTTTTTGTATTTTTGACTGAAAGGAAAGTCTATATGTAGTGTCATTTACTTTCTGATCCAGAATGCTCTGGAAACTTCTTGGCAGTAGAACTGGTGACACTCCTCCATGCATGTGTGCGCACACACACAGATCTTGAAAGTATCTTTTCTGTTCTAAAAGCTTTCAAACCCTTAAAGCAATAGTAGTAACAAAGTGTTAAAACATCTGTCTAAAGTATTAATTTTTTGTGTCCAAAGTGAGCCTAGAAAATTCCTTAACTTTAGAGTTGAAGGAGAGAATGCTTGTTGACAGGTCTAGTCATGCTCGGAAAAATGTGCATTTTAGAACACCAGCATACTGTAACTAAGAGTGAGAATAATCAAATAGATCTTTTTAAAGAACCTTATATTGCTAATATACTACAGAAGTAATTGTGGAGGAACAGGACAGCCAGTCATGGCAGTGATGGAAATAGTATTGCTTTATTTTTTCTTCTTTTTAAACAGCCTGACTAAGCAAATGTGTCTAACCACCAATAAGACAATGGATCACTGTGAATGTATCATCCTAAACTTCATTGTAAGCTTTTCAATGAAATTACATTTTAAGCTTTTAGGTGGCTTTGTCTTGATGGCAGAAAAGAGTATGTTGATAATTTTGGTAAAAAATCATTTAAAATAGCAAGGAAACCCTTAAGTTTTTTTGGTGTTCAAGAGTATGCCGGAGACAAACTTTTAAGTTACTGAATACTGATCCTGCAATGAAATAAATACTGTGTTAGTGCCAGTTTCTAAAAGGATTCAGAGGACAAATACAGAAGGTGCATGTTTAAAGTGTAAAGATTAATTTCTGAATGCTAATCATTACAAACTGGTAATGAAGTCTGGAAGAATATTCTCCAGTCATACAAGATTTTGCTGCACTTGAACAACAGTTTTCATTGAGTATCAGAAATGTGCTGCCTAAGAAGCTTCAGTTCATCACCTCAGAACACTGTCATGCTGTCTCCTGGGAGAAGAAAACTCCTGTCCAAACGAGTGTATATATTTGAAATGCTGTGATCTTTTGATAAATTCTCTAGCTTTTTGGTTCTCTGCTTCAGACCGAGCATTTTATTTCATGTCTCATACTGTGGTAACAGATACTGATCAAGTGTTTGGCATTCTTGACATCTGAAATGTGAGCTACAGTTGTATCTTGGTAATTCTTTTCAGTACTGATTCCGTATTCCATTAATCTTCGCAGAGTGAAGACTTTTAGTAACTTCACTATCTTCTCCTATGCTTGACTGTAGAGACTAAGCAATGAAAACTATATTGGTTTGCATGGTCAGGTTTTGGTGGCAGAGAGGGCTACAGGGGTGGCTTCTGTGAGAAGATATCTAAAGCTGTTACCATGTCAGTAAAGCTAATGCCAGCCAGCTCCAAGATGGACCTGCCACTAGCCAAAGCTGAGTCTGTCAGCGACGGTGGTAGCACCTCTGGGATAACGTATTTAAGAAAGGGGTAAGAAGCTGCAGGAACAGCAGCCAGGAGAGGAGTGAATGTGTGAGAGGAGCAACTCTGCAGACACCAAGGTCAGTGCAGAAGGAGGGCAGGAGCTGCTCCAGGCATCAGAGCAGAGGTTCCCCTCAGCCTGCGGTGCAGCCCATGGTGAGACTGGCTGTCCCCTGCAGCCATGGAGGTCACTGGTGGAGCAGAGATCCACCTGCAGCCCAGGGAGGACCCCATGCTGGAGCTGGGAAAGAAAGTAAGGAGGAAGGAGCAGCAGAGACAACGTGTGAAGAGCTGATCACAACTCCTATTCCCCATTCCCCTGTGCTGCTTGCGGTGGAGAGGGTGGTAGAGAAAATCAGGAGTGAAGTTGAGAGGGGGAGAAAGGGAGGGGTTGGGGAAAGGTGTGTTTAAGATCTGGTTTTATTTCTTGATATCTTACTCTGACTTTTGGCAATAAGTTTAATTAATTTAATTTAAAGTTAATTAATTTTCCCAAACCAAGTCTATTTTGTCCATGCCAGTAACTGCTGAGTGATGTCTCCCTGTCCTTATCTCAACCCGTGAGCCTTTGGTATATTCTGTCCCCTCTCCAGCTGAGGAGGGGAGTGACAGAGCAGCTTATGCAGGCACTTGGCATCCAGCCAAAGTTATCCCACCACAAAACCATTGTTGGATTTAGTTCTCTGAATACTTTTACTTAAATATAGAGAAGAATTTAAAAGTGCTAAAATTCATGCTTATCATTTGTTGTAGAATCATAGAAAAATTCAAGTATAATCCTCTTGCTCTGGAGGCTAGATTCTGTCACCTCTTGCTCAAAGCACAGCTGTCTTTGAAGCATTTGTTCTTGTGATAGTTGCAAACTAAAAGGATATTCCAACAGTATCTTTTATTTCAAACCTTACTTGCTGTAGGAGCACAGTTAACACTGTGGAAATGCTCCATATTGAGACTTACAGAGACTTACAGCTGGTTATTTTCTTGGCATATGTTCAGCTCCAAATAGCACTCGTGGGAGTTGGTATCCTCCCTAAAACAGGGTGCCTGGGGAAACACTTTCCCTCAGAGAAATTGACTTTCTGGTTTGGAATGTGTATGAATGCCAGGGGCTGTTTTTTACTTCTGCCAAGCTTCAGACTGAACTGAATCTTGAGTTTTAATAGTACTTGAGGGCTCTTTCCTATGAACGGATGCCCTTGCTTTAGTTATTGTAATAGGGTGTTGACACCATGTGTCCTTATTCTTGCCTACTCCCATCCTTTTTAAAAGGACAGAATTTTAGTCTGACTTTGCAAGGAGGACAGCTTACTGGCATACTGTCAGAGAATCACCTTAGCGAGAGATTCTAGGTTAGGTATGGTTAGCTTGCTACTGAGTAACCCCCAGAGAATGACTGTGAATAAAATAAATTGTAGGAGAAAGCAATAACTGAAGCAAGGAGAATCTTACTACTACTGCCGAAGACTTTCTCTCTTCCCAAAACAAATATTATAGTACTCAACTATTTACACAGCATGCATTGAAAGTGATACTTTGCTTGCAAGTTTCAAGAGGATGGTATCCCTTTAACTATTTTGAAAGAGAAGTATTTGGGTTACACATTTTAATTTATGTCTTTACTAAGGCACTATCAGGTACATTTTTCATGTACTCATATTCTACAGAAATGTCTTTATTACTGAACCTCTCAGGAGGATTGCTCCATTGTGACTGTTTCTTTAAAAAAAAAATCTTTTTATGGTCTGGGGGTTCAATAGAGACAAAATACGGAAGAAATTATAAAGGCTTAGACATTAGCTTCTGTTTGAAACAAAATCATAAACTGCATTTCCTTTCCCTCCATATCCCCTTCCTGTAGCACTGATCAGATTTATTTTGCCTTTCCCACTACTGATACAATGTTAATACTTTGAAAAACTTGTTGGATTTTACAATGCTTTCTGTAAAGATCTTATCTGTGGTCCTTTTAGCTAGTTCTTTGGCAGAGGTTCAACATTTTGTTTAATATAGCAAGCCTCTGAAAAGTGCAACTCAATTTCCAGGGTGTGCTTTCTGTTTAGTGATGATCAGTGCAAACCAGGTGTGATCCTTCTCAAGGTAATGTGATGTGTAGCATGTGGATGTGATTTCTCTAGTGTAAGGGAATTCAATCTATTTATTCCAATCAAGTTTAAGTATTTAATTCCATGATTTGTGTGCTAGATAGAATGTTCTATTTGCACTAGCCTGCAGCTGTCTCTTCCAGCATTTTAGAGGCAATAAAATATACTCAGGCCTCCTTTTGCTTTGCCTCTGTGAAGTAGTCTGTGGGAAATTACTATTGTGATCTTCCATATCACTATAAGGTCAGTTTTTCATAGCAAGGTGCACCTTGGTATGGAGAACCTCATCTGAAGTGCCAGGTGCTCTAAGGAGACCCCCAGCTATTGCTAGCACGTAGCCAGTGAATGAACTCGAGACCCTGAGACCGAGGGCTACTCTTTATCTGAAGTTAGGCATGTGAGCTCCTCAACAGGCATCTGAGAGCTCCTGCTAAATATCCAGCTTTTATCAGTTTTGAAGATTTCTGAACCCATGTCTACAAAAGAAAAGGGCTTCCCTAGCTCATCAGGTCCTGATGATCTTTTCTTTTGTAAGTACCTCTGACTTATGGGGATAGGACAAGTGCTTTGTCTTCATTGCTACCTTGTTTAACTTGGCCCTCTTCAATGCCACTTACTTTTTCGACTTTGATTACCTGAGACTAGAGAGTAGCTTTTTTATTAGTATTAAGTAATACAGAGAAAGTGTTCCCTATAATGCTATTTTCAGATATTAAAATGCACACACAGTATGCTGATGCTATGGGCTTAGATGGATTATAAACCAGCTTTACTAGAAGAACCTTGGAGCTATGATACTTGGTCCAAGAACTGAAGGAGAATGGAGCTGATAATCTCCACCACAAAAAAAATCCCCCAGATGCCCACCAAGCCTTGAGTTAGGTCTTGTTCTGACAGTTAAGAGGGTGTGTACTTCTTTAGATAACATCTCAACATGATAGCAGTGTGCACAGCCTCTATTCTTCTAGCATGTATATTTGCTTAATCTTCAGTATTAAAGGAATACTTTCAGTAGTTTTAAAATAGACCATGATGGGGTTGGATTAATCTAAAATGCTGCTCTATTTTGTCTCAGAGGAAGGAGTGGATTTCTGTTCTTGTGTGGTCTGCTTCATGCACTTGACACATGAAGGTGCAGTTTTCAGTGACAAATGACTGGCATCTACTAACAGGACTCTGGAATTGAAGCTTCCTCTGTTGCATATTATAAGGATGGAGGTGAGGAACAGGACATTTTCTGGGGAATTAGTCTGGAGCCTGTATCTTTATTCTATTTGCGTAACCAGGAAAGGATTAAAACCGGACTGCCAGAATGAGCGGTGTTACGACTGTGTAATACTAGGCTTACAAGCCTAGCAGACAGTTAGGTCTAGGTTTGTGTTACATTTGGACATGGTTATAGAAAGTGGTAACATCTAACACCTGTCACTTGGGAAAGGTCCTAAATGACTAGTAAATCTTAACCTGTAATGAGTACCACATGGCATTTCTTATTTGCAGCTGGAAAAAATCAGGAAGCCTCAAGAGGCTAGTGATTAGAGACTTGTGCGTAAAATTCAAGTAAAACTGAGACTTCCTGAAAAGCAAAGTGGCTTGCTGTATGCTGCCACTGCCTGAATGTCAGGTGCTTAATGCTTGTCTCAATGCAAGTGTTAGCTGCAGAAATGTGTAACTGGACAAGCAAAGATGGAGGCATGCTTAAACAAACCATTCTGAATTTGCTGTGTACTTTAAGGAGTTTGGTTATGCTCTCTGTAAAAACCTAGAGGATGGCTTGCATTCAGAGTTCAGCATTTAGAGCTGAAACGAGCAGTTGTGAAGTGCAGACTTCCTACAGAGGTGGTATACAACTTGTCCATCCCCAAAACCTCCCATTCCAAAACTGAAAAGCCAACCAGAGTTATTGTTTAGGCCCTAAACTTAGGGTGTCTCTCTATTAATGCTGTTTGTTTAGAGGTACATGTGGGTGCTGCACTGCCTGCTGAAGAGGGAAGTGTGATATTTGGCTTCTGTCAGTTCATGAACTTAGAGCAGCGGGCTAGAAGACCACGTGGTAGTTTACATTCTGTCTTTAGTGTTCTTTGCTTGCATTATTTATCAGAAGGTGTACTTGTCAAATCCAGACATAGGTGCTGTTAGGATGCTGCCTCTGGCAGCATAAAGATAGTGCTTAACTGCGCTCCTATTAAAGGAAATTTTTGCAAATTAATACAGCATGATATGGAGCTGTTTGGAAATTTGTCTTCATTAAGAGAGGAGTAAAAGTACTTGGCTTCTCAGGTGTCTTCAATTTTAGCTTTGAAATGCTTGTGAGAAGGTTAGTAGAGTTTAATATGATGATTTTGCTTTCTGTGTGTTCAACCTTGTAAAATATACTACACTGGAGCCCATTCTTTGTCTTATAAGACTATCAGACCACAGAAATGTAGGAGTCTTCAAAAGAGAGAACCGTCTGTCTGCTTTTCCTTGCCTACAGTTGAGTGCAAGACTGGCAGCACTTATTGAAGCAGAGTGGCAGCAATCATTTTTGAAGATGGAAGGCTGTGTAGAAAATTAGAATGAGCTACTGTGAGCTGCAAGGGCTAACTCCATTCCTTGTACTGCCTGCTTAAAGTTTCTTTGTGTCCTGAAGCATTCTCAGTCTTCCCTCTCTTAAAGCCAAGTTTGGAGATAGGGAGCAACATCTGGGATTGCAGGGAAGTTGACTGAATGCCCAGCAGGGCTCTTGCACTTTGTCCTCTTCTCTGGTTCAGGAATCGGATACAGAAGGATTCTGCCAGGCTGCAGTACCTCCTGTTCCAGGGGAATAACTTATATGCGTATTTGCTTGTTGCTTTCATCTTAGTTGTTAAAAAAAGGAGGTGGAAACCGCTGACTTCTGGGAGGTTAAAAACTGTTTCTGCAGAAGCTTCTTCCTGCTGACTTGCTGCCCCTCTGGAGCTTGCTGGGGATGAGTCCTTCCCACTTTTTTGGTGTTTCTAGAAATCCTGATCAGCAGTTCAGCCATTTGAATAGCCAGCCCTTCTACTCCCCTTGTTTGCCAATTGAGTCTTTTGTGCAGCAATAGCAGCTGCTACACGGCAGGTCACTTGACCTGCCAAAATCTAGAGGTGAGTGCTTCTATAGATCTTGTCTTAGAACCTTACTTAGGACCTTCCAGAAAAGGAGAGAGAAATTGTTCCTGGTGTTGCTGTCGCATTTATAGGGAGAAATCTTTATGGGCAAATAGTTGCAGTTTGCAGAATATCAAAGAAGCTTTTGGGCATTAATTCAGTTAGAAACAGAGTCTGAAAGATGTCTGTGGTCAGACTATGTCAGCTGGTCTAGGGACAGATCTATTTGTGGCAAATATTGCCTTTATTTTAACTAGAAACTGCTGTGAAAGAACCTGTACAGAGAACTGTGTGTTAAAAAGCTTTAATTAGTTCAGTTCAAAGCAGCAAAATTCCAAACAATTTTGCTACAAAGTATGGACAGAAAATTCAATGCTCTATAGAAAAGAGCTCACATCTACGTCTTGTGGCAAAATATTTTTAACATACTTTTTTAAACTTTTGCAGATTCTGAAGGTAGCTATACCAAGGTTCTCTTTTTTGTTTCAAGTGTTCTTTTAATTCCAACCAAATAATAGTAATTATATGCTAAGAGAAAAATGTATTGATCCATAAACTTTTTGTGTAATCAGAACGTACGTTTGTGGTATGGTAACTAGATTTAGCAGGTGTCTTACAGCTATATTTCATGTTATTACTATAATATAAGCTATTCAGGTGTCTAAATAGCAAACAGCTTAGTGCTGGGCTTGAAGAGGAAAAAGAAGGGTCGTTTATCCATCAGATGTCTTGGTTTTTAATCTGCTTGTGTTCGGTACTCATTCTGGGTGGCCAGGATTGTGGCTACTACAGCTAAGAGCTTCCTCGACAAGTCTGAACGGATCTTGTATTGTGCAGACTTCAAAGATAGTGCCTCCATGTGTAACAGGTTAAATTACATGTCAGAAGTTACTTTAAAAAAAAGTTGGTCAAGAACTTCTGCAAACATATTTTGACTCTTACACTTTAGGCCCTGAAACTTTTTGTAGTATCTTTCTCCTAGTATGTCTAGCTAGGTAAATTGAAGGAAACTATTACTTAAAAGTGTATGTAATGATATTTTAATTCAGATTCTGCTTTAGAAGTGTTACTGCTCACAAATGTAATACTTCATTGAGAAAAGAATTGCTATTTGGGTTACGGAGCTGTGATGGGTTTACTGCCATAGTTGACTTCACACAGATATTTGAATAATAAACTTCTAGCTGCAGACTAGTATTCTTGTTAAGCCTAAAGAGCATGTATGTGAAATCATAATTAGAACTCACAACAGCAGCTTTAACCCTGCTTGTCAATCCCCACAAAACCTTTTGTTTTGTGGTTATATTCATGTCCAGGCAAGTGAAAGGAAGCTCAGCTTGCTGAAGATAAATGGTGAAATCTTTGACCTGGATGAGTAGTAAATCCTTCGCTAGATAACTGTGCAGGTGTTTTGTTACACAGATCTTGGCA
Organism: Streptopelia decaocto; assembly: GCF_964273445.1. Lineage (NCBI taxonomy): Eukaryota > Metazoa > Chordata > Aves > Columbiformes > Columbidae > Streptopelia > Streptopelia decaocto. The sequence goes on from NC_138665.1 coordinate 6,084,764, forward strand.
AGCTAATAAATGTATGTTCTTCAGGACCACCACCAAAATAAAGCTTAATCTTTGCTTGGCACTTAAAGACTGAATTTCTTTTCTGCTATAGAGATATGAATAATTGAATCTGAGACTTTTGCAGAGTTACAGCAGAAAGAGTACTGTAGTCTTCCTACTAGGGCAAAGGCATTTGTAATTGATGCTTTTTTTGGTTGTTGAATTCTGACTTTAATTAGAGTGAATTTCTACCAGCAGAGTCAGTCCTCATGTTGATGGAATTATCTGATATTTGTTTCCTTTTTTTCTTCCAATGTGAAAACATTCTTCTGTTCCTGACTGGTAAGCTGTCATATTTGAATGCAGAGGGTGATGTTAGTATTATAGTGTTTAGGCAACTCCTGTAAGCAGCTAGAATAACTACATGTGGTACAGAATTTGTCCACTGTGTATAAGCATTATTCTACAAATAGGTCATCTGCAGTTGTTCAACAAGTAGTTGCACTATCTGCTGTGAAAATTCTCTTCTACCCACCTTAAATCATTAAATCGTGAACAAGAGTGAGAACATTGTGATTCAGCTTGGGAACCTACTGTTTGATAACTGGATTGAGAATTCATTTGTAAGCGATTTGGGTCATGTCAGAACTCTTGATAATTTCCAAAGGCACCTTATTGATTAACCTACTGTGCTTTTGTAAGAAGTTGAATCTTTTGATTTTTAATTTCTAATATGTGAATTTCAAGCTCTGTAAATGACTGGCTTCCCTCTTCACCCCTGTAATTTTCACATGTAAATAGTATTAAAATATTAACTCCTATATGTTCAAGTACTTATATATTATGCAAGTACTAATACATGCTTTAGTTTGGGGCTTTAGATATTCCTTACACCACTCCCTATGTGCACACAATTAACTGTTTAGTTTCCCTGCAGCTGCATTTGTGTAATGGTAAATCACTCCTGAAGCATAACTAAATTTCCAATTGTGTTGTGTTACTTTAATTCTGACAGACTGAGATATAAAGTCAGGCTAACCTACCTGAAGCCATTAACTTTCATTAACTTGCTCTGAGTAATCAGTAAGAAATTATCTTTTCCCCTTTGTGGTTTTAGGAACTCCCAAGTTGCTGTTCTCTCTAGGAATACCTAAACCTGGTCCTTTTAGAGGTATTTTGTCCAATGCTGTTGTGAATGGCAGGTGGGGAGAGAGTGGAATATGCTGAGGTTGCCTTGTAATTGACAGCTCAAGACCTGATGAGAAAGGGGAGGAATGTGCCCAAGACAGAAGGCAGTCTTCTAGCCAAAACAAATTCTGAGCATAAGTTGGACTTTTTCACTGAGCTGACTGTAACAAACCTGTGGCCAAGAGTAAGAAGTGACTTTGATTTCAAATATGTACTCTTTTCTTCAAACTGTATAACAAACAAAACCATTCTGTTGGTGTCATAAAATAGTTTTCCTCGGTCCATGTCAGGCACAAAAGACTGAGCTTGTTCTGCAAGAATTATCCTTTGACCAGTAAACCAATATCATCCCTCCTTTTATATACTAATGAAAAGAACTTGCTTTCCCCACATGGATTCAATGGAGTAGAAGCTGTCAGGAAAATCCTATGAAAGGATTAGATGGGTTCTAATTAATCTATTAGAGCTTTTGATTGTGTCTTGCTATGCAGAAATCAAAGCAAGGGCAATGGCAATGTGTCCTGGCTCATCTTCACAGGTATACAGGAATACAGTGGGTAAGATGAAAATCTGAGCAGTTTCAGTCTTGTTCTTAAAAGCTGCCTCTATTCCTTATCCATCTTCATGTACTTGAAAACTAGAAGTTTTTAATAGGCATGGAGATTGTGACCAGCTCCTGACGATCAAGTCACAACTCACTATTACATGCAGGATTTTTATTATCTTCCTTGTCAACATAACACAATATGTCCTGCTGGCTACAACTAGGAGTTGAACTACTGCTGAAGGCTTCTAGCTGCCAAATATTAATACAAGGCAGGTGACTTGTTCAGTTCCTGACCTGTAACAAATGCACTAAGTGTAACTCAGAGTTCCACTGAGGTTTGGAGTCATTTAGTTTTCCATGTCTTAAAACCCAGTAAGTCACCCAATTTTTAGAACTAGTGATGTTTAAGCTATTACAAAGGGCAAACTACTGGTCGCAGCTCTTTAAATCTTGATCTTAATGTAGATTTTTCTATGCTTGAAGTGCAGTCATTGTGTCTGCTTGCTTTGGTTGTTTTTCTTTGCATTAATATGGGAGACAGAATTAAATCTGTGACATCAGAAATCTCTAGCCTGTAGCTGCTGAGTGGCTTTCATACTTGTACTAGCTTGTTAGGCAGCATGCATTCTCCTGTAGCACAATTTTTGTGCCTGTTTTCCCAAGTAAAAAAGGCCTTGAGATTATTGAAAAGTCTAAACAAGAAGAAAGTTTTCACTTAGAATAGGTCATTAACTTTTTTTTTATTTACGGTGCCAACATGTTTTAGTTCATTTTTTTTATGCCATACTGCAATATGACTTGTAAGTGGCCTGAATTCATCTTGATACAGTACAAATTCTCAGTTTTTTTTTCTTAAACTGTTTAGTTAAAAAAAAAAAGGTTAGTTTGATGGGGATACAAGTTGATGCAAATAAGAAACGCAATCTGCCAAATACAGCTTTTGTACAGGAAGATAAGTGCTGAGGGCATACTTCTTGATAAGCTCTTGTGGGTGAATAGATTTTCCCAGAATTTAAGCCAAAAATTACTACCATTTGATTACAGTAGGTGTTTGAAGGGTTTTCTGATTTCAGGGGTTTTTTTAGCTTCCCTTCACCACTGTCTGTGAAAAAGTGTGTTGCCTTCCTGCGAGTGACGCATCGGAACTGGATATTCAAAACCATCTGTCAAAAAGTGTTCAGTGAGTGCACAGAACTCTTCAGGACAGGCTGATTGTGTGCGTTAAGAGTCTGCTCAAAGTGTAAGGAATCCAGTCAGAATATATAAATTACTTCAGAAGACAGTTACAGGTTTAAAAACAACCCATGAACATTTTGATTAAAACAAAGCACTTTTTTCCTTTAAACTACAAATAGAATAAGGAAGAGAAGCACTTTCTTTAAAAACATATACAGGAACATTTAGACTCATCTCAAGAGCTATTTTTTTTATTGCCAGAGTATTGGTAAGGACACGCTTTATCTTTTGACATCATATCCACCATTATTTATTGCCAGCATATGCAGGAAAGGTGCTCCTTTGTTAACTCTTTAAAAATCAGCAAGTCAGTCCCTGATTCTAAACTAGCTGACCTAAAGATCACCACCCTCTTTGCTTTATTTTGTGACACCCAGAGTCGAGAGGTTGGGTGTATGGGGAAGTGCTGGGACTTGAGAGAAAAAGGCTTCAGGGGAGGGGGTGAATCTCATGACAGTCCTCTTGCTACTTAGGATGTAGCAAAGGTGTAAGGGTAAGAGGCAACGGATACAAGTTGCAATGTAGGGAATGCTGGTGAGGTTGTGGGAGCGGGGAGGGAACTTACCATGAAGGCAGTCAGACACCAGATCAAGGCCCTGGAGGGGCTGGGGGATCTCCTTGACTGTAGTTATTCAACATGCAGCTGGACAAGGGCATGTGTGACCTGCCCTAAGTTGTCCTGCTTTGAGTGATTCCTTTCATACCAAATTATTCCATGATTGATTTCTTTATGAATTGAATGTTTTTCGGAGTTTTCATGCTGACGGGATCACTTTTGAAGATGCGTTAGCACTACCCATGCAGTTTTCTGCAGTTTTACTGTAGCGATACAGTAGCAAAGGGTAGAGACAGTTTCACTGTCTAAAAACTCACCTTCATAAATGTGTATATCTAACCTGTTTTGCAAAAGGGCTATGTAACCTCAAACCATTTTTTTTTTTCCCTCCAGCTTCCTTTTCTCACTGTTCTGCCAACAGTTCCCATGTACCTGAAAATGCAGGAAATTTCTATTAGAAACATTCTCTGAAAGTTGTGAGGAACACTGAATTAGTTTCTTCTGTTCTGTAACCTAAATAAATTCTCCTTATGCTGTGTAGGATCTTGATCATGCTTTCCATGTGTGTTATTTTAGCCTATATGTGTTTTACCACTGCAGAGCTTTTGGTAGTTTTAATAAGTACTGATGTATCTCAGTTTTCCTCCCCCTGCCTCTTGGAGGCAGCAGAGACTTTCAGGTGACTCTCACTGTGCTGTCCTTGTAGTGAGGACCCAGCACTGCTGCACCCCGAGGTAGGGAACTCACCATTCTTTGTGTTTGGCTTGTACTGTGAGGCAAGGGAGTATTGCATATAACTAAGGTTAATCCCTTTTAAATGAAGCTTTGTTAACAAGGTTAATCCTAAAACTGATTCACAAGGAACTTGCTTTTTAAAAATTCACTTTTTAAGAGTTAAAAGGATCTGATACCAAATTCAGAGGATGACTTGGATTGAAGGAGAACATAAGAAGGGCATCTAGCCAAATGCACTGCTCCAAACAAGGTCAGCTATGAGGTCAGGCCAGGTTACTCAGGGCTTTGTCCAGTTGCATCTTTGAAAACCTAAACTGGCTCATAAGGTTCAATTTCACTTTAGGAAATAGCTCAATAGACCCCTGTTAACTAAGAATTGAGTTTTCATAGTCATCAAATCAAGAAACTGATTCCAAATCTTTCACTGGGCTTTGGTAGAGATGCCTTGGCCATGTTGTGTAGCCCTAGTGCTGTACTTAAAACTCAAAGCTCTGCCTTTTGCTACAAGATGCTTTAGTTGATCCTGGGTTTGTGTAGCTCCAGGTGAATTAAGCTGATTCTGTGTTTTCAGCCTGATGCTTGGTAGTGTGTTTAGGCAAAGAGCCAGGACATTCCTAATGCCAGGTAGGTGATGGGTCATGTCTCTAAATGCCTCCGATAATGAGATCACATCTGACACACCAACGGGTCTCCTGCTTGACTGAAAATTTGTACATAGTGTTCTCTGTAGATTACTGGGCAGGGGAGGACCCCAAATGCTCAGCTTTTCAAACTTTTAAATTATGTGCTGTATTTTTTTAATATAATGCTACACCTGTTCTGATAACAAGTTGGGCCCTAAAGTATCGCAGGTAGTGTGTCTTCTAATGCAGGTTATGGTTTTGACTATAAAGAGGCTAAAAAATGTTGAGCACATGTATTGTATATAGATATTAAAAAAAAGATTCATTTATTCTAGAAATCTCATGCCTAAACACATCTGCTCATCTCTGAAATCAACACAGAGCTCTGAGTATCCCATGTTGGGGTGGGGGAGAAAGCAAATGTGGTATGGAAAGGTTAGCTGACTTGAATCTTCTTTGTGTATTGAGCTTCCATATTTCCCTCCTCTGACCCCTTAATATCTGTTTGTCACTCCCTTTGTGCTATGGACTGTTGTAGCTGACTTGTTATGCTTTGTAACGGAGTATGAATGCAGTTTTTAAAAAACCTTTTCTCAGTAATTGAGCTGTGGAGGGAAGAATTGTGTAGTAAGTATTTTTTCCCCAAAACTATCACAAATATGCTCATAAGCTTCAGGCTTGGTTAAACTCTCGTGCAAAACCTGACATCTACTGGTGGCAACCATAATTGGACTCAGTGTGGAGGCATGTGCTGAAGAGCCTGTTTTGTTGAAGTTCTGGCCACTTTGGTCATAGGTGTTGGGTTGTACCTTGCCCTAGAGTAAATGGTGTTTAAGGATAAGTTTCAAAGTCTAAAATTTTTGGGAAAACTGTAACTATACTTATGTAGAAGCATAGGTATTAATAAAGGTGATTGGACTTTAACTGTATCTGCTTTGAACACCTGTGTAATGGCTAAATGATAAAATGTGTAGGCTTACATTTTAGACTAACTTTTGTAAACAGTCTTATGCTGATTAAAAACTTCTATTCTTTTTTCTTTAAAGGCTTGCCATGGATGTACATCTTTATCCAAATGTGATTGCAGTGGAGTAAAAGGTGAAAAGGTAAATATCATTTGTGTTTGGTTGTGGTTTTTTTGTTGTTGTTGTGTTTTATATACTGGCAGACCAACACAAACCACTTGAGCCATATACCACCTTCAGATAACTGCCACCCAAGGAAGCAGCTAGTTATTGGCCAAACATGTGTTCTTGTATCAAGCAGAGTAAAAACCATCCCAAACAACTGGCCCTATGTGGTTCTTTCAGTGCAGCAGGCTGCTATGGGCTGCCCAGACAGTGTACTATGGCCAAGAGATGTGTGTTGACACCTCAGAGCTTTCCTGCTTCCATGCAGCTTTGACTTCAGTCTCACTGCCTGAGCTCTATGTATCTGTGCAGTAATTAATGTTTCTATCACCATTATTTCTTATTGTTTGACAGTTCTGTGGGGTGTGTGGTGGTGGTTTTTGTTACCCCTTTGAGGAAACAGGTGCCCAGGATTTCTTTTAGTTATAGTGGCATGTAGATGCACAGCTTGCTACTTGTGTGAGTTGAGCCTTTTCTCAAGTGTAGGAGGCTGGTTGTAAGTAAATTGTTGTTAAATAGTTCACATGTAACTGCTGTTGTCATGAGGAATGAATATGATATGATCACTGCAAGGGGGACAGACTGCCTGAAACATTTCCCCTCTTAGTCTTGTAAACAGCTTGCTTAAGATAAAATGGAGTCGTCTTAAAGATGTTAACTGATAATGAAGAGTTTGATAAGCCTGTCTTATCAAACCACTTACCATATCTCAGCAAAGTTCTAGAAGAGCTTCAGTGCTCCAGATTAGCTTGACACATTTCAAAGGTGATTTTTGACATTGCATAAACAGGTGTAACCTCAAATGAACAAAAGCAATGCAAAATAATCAGTCACTGCATTGGCACCATAATGTGCTGATGCAGAATTTTGCTATTGGCTGAGGTTAAACAAGGCAGATGTCCAAAATCCAGAGTAATTCTTGGTGCCATACCTGCCATCCAGGTAGCTCCAGACAGATAAGTTGATTCCTTAGCACTTACTTGCTTTCAGTTCAGGAAGTTTATTCCCAATTTATACACCTAGTGAAGAACAGTATCCCCTTGATAGCAAGCTTTCTGAGTTGGATTTGGTTAGCCAGACATGAACCTTGTTGATGGATTCCTACAGGATCTTCAGATGCAGGTAGCCACACCAGAGGTATCCTGACAGTAGTCACAGGACTATTTCAGGTTTAGTTTGGAGGCACTTAAGCATTAGGCTTGCATTCGCAATACAATCGTAACAGGTGCAACTTTGCAGAACCTTTCTGTAATTCTAAGTTGGCCTTTTTCTGACTAGGCACAGCTGTTTTGTGAACTCAGTGAGCACATGGATATCATCTGGCTAGTGTGGATAAGGAAAACCTAGAAGTAAATGTTCTGGCTGAGTCAAATCAAGCAATTTTTTCCTGGTGATCCAGCTTTGTCTTTATTATTGTTACACACGCAGGGACAGTGACTCACTTTGATACATTTGAGTCCTTCAGCATCATTAATGAAATGGAAATAATCACCTTTGTTCGGTAAAGAACATCTTGGGACTGTTTAGAGTCAGAAGAAGCTTTTTGTCCAAATATAGTCAACAGCTGAAGCATATGAGCCTTGTCCAAGGTGAAGGTCTCAAGTGTCATGTATTGTGGGTTTGTTTTCTGCTCCTTCACCCTGTTCTAGGCAGTTTTTAAGGAGAGCTGCACGGAGGAAACTTTTCCACTTTTAGTTTCCAACTTCTGGCCTTTTCTGCTGTGAATTATAGCAAGACCTGAGCATACGAGTGGGAAGCTTGCTAACCTTTTGTGCAAAGGAATTGGGGAAGGAAAAAAAGCCTTCAATAAAACAAGCATAGCATCAGACCAAATATTTGTATAATGGTTCTGCATCTTCCTGGAAAATCCTCAGGAGGCTGCACATTGATCTAAGTTTAATCTTTAAATAAAATAAAAACCAAAAAATACACAAAGAAAAAAGAGCTTCTCCTATGCTAAGACTATTTTGTTTGTTGGGGTGGGGGGGCGTGTAATGTTTTTTGGTGTGTGGTTTTTTAAGTAGCCCTTTAGAAGCTCGTGGATGATCATGTACATTTTATGTAAAGGAACAATGAAAAGAAAAGCCCATATTAAATGTGATATTTTACTAGTGGGACTGGTTTGATCATATCTGCACACACCCCATTATGTTATTTGCCCCATAATAACAAAACTCTCAGTATTTGATGCATTGATGGATTCAGTAGTTCAGCTCTGAGGAACCACAGGAGTTCTTTGTCACATAATGCCTTCTCTTAGAAGTTCTTTGGGGGGGGACGGGGGCTATGAGGTTTGGGGGCTTTTTTTGCTGTTGTGGTTGAGTTTTTTTGTTGTTAGGTTTGTTTGTTTGTGGTGTGTGTTTAGTTTTTAGGGTAGGGGTTTTTTTGTTGGGTTTTTTGTGTAGTTTTTTTTCACAAGACTCCCGAGAAAGTTTGTCTGGAGCTACTACAAGACATCAAGGACTATCTTAAGATGATTAGGTTGATCCATCACATTTTACCACTTATACATGTTTGATGTAAGTTTCCAAACCTGATACTGTCTTCATCTCAGCTTTCTTGCAGATATTATCTTTATTCCAGTTGAGTGTAAACTGCTACTACAAGAAGTTTCAGGCTTTTACTTTGTATTTGACACTTGACATTTGGTGTTTATGCTTCCTTTTCCAGTGACCTCCGAACCAGGAGTCAAGCTCTATAGCTCCTTGCATAATTGGTGTATGGAGAGTATTAGACAAGGAGCTGTTTAAACAATCACTGCTCTTTGACTCTCCTATTGAGAATGTGACAATGGGCTTGTAGAACTACTGGAAGCCGGGCTTACAGAACCTGGTTCTGTACTGGGAAGGCAGGAAAAGCTTTGTCAAGTGCATGCAGCTGAGCTCCATGCTTCTGTTCCACTGTTTCACTTCTGGCCAGCAACCAGCTTCCTCAGCTTCCTCAGCCAAGTCGCTGTCCACTTGCATTAAGTCAACTGAGAAGTGCTGCTTTGTTCAGCTTAGCAGAGCCTTGTGCGTTCCTTTTGGGACTCAAAAGTAGCCTTCTTCCTAAGCACCCTGGCATTCCCCGCAGGATATCCAAATTTGAACAGATCAGGTAAAGGTAATACTAATTGAATTGTAACAAATAGAACTATATTGTCTTACCTTGGGGAGCCACAGCTCCTATTTAACTGCTTATGTGCTGCCAGTGATTCTTGTTTAACTCTGCCTCTGTCATGAGCCCTTATAGCATCAGTAGCAAGAATCAAAGCGCAGTCAGCTATTTTTTTCGGAAGCCCATAGTACAATTGCTGACAAAAATTTGTACGCAAAAGTTTTCTAACTCTGCTCAGGCCCACCTTAATAAACTTAAATATAAAATGGACAGGGTAAAAATCAATTATATTGAAAATAGTATAATGAAGAAATAAGAGTAATTTAGCAGAGAACTCAGTAAAATTGATTGGAGCTGGGAGCCAGTGTGCTGTTACAGTAAGAGTATTAAAACTGACGTAAATTATTAAGCTGCTAATATGGGTGCTTATAGGAATTGCTCTCACTTTAACTGGAAGAGAAATGTATAATTGCTTCTCACTTAAGGAACTGGATGATGATTGGGTTTTAAATATTGCTTGACACTTTTGAGATTAACCTACTTTAATGTTTAAAAGCTAGTTCATGAGTGAAGCTAGCTAAAGAAATAAACACAACAGATACTGCACAAGTCATACTGTTTTTTATTAGAAACTGCTTCGTGTAGATTATTGGGCTGGTTTTACCTCAGCTGAAAACAAGATCCAAAGATACTGGTAAGATTGGCTTGACAGAGACTGGGGAGGATGAGGGGGAGGGTGCTGAATCTCAGCTGCTCCAGCTGTTGGAGATTGAGAGCCAAGGGCTACAGCAAGCACGCTGCATGCATCTCAGTCACCAAGAGGGCACGTACCCCAAGACTGTGGGTTTTGCTTTTAAATGGCAGTACCTGCTGCTGCTGAAACAGGCTTTCATACCTTCCCTTAGCTAGATTTTCTGGTTTCTCCTCTGGGACCTGTGTGGCCAAGTTTAGAGCTGTCAGTGAACTGATCCTGCTGAAAACAAGTTTCTTTGTAAAACAGGTTACTTTTGAGCCTGATCAGTTTCTTCATGCAAGTTATGTTGTAGCACAGCTGTTTGTGTTGCTGTGATAGAAACAATGTGGCTTAAGGTGGGACTGACCCTGTTTTTCACAGCACCTTGAACACTGTTCCCCTCAAAATAACTGCAGATATATTTTACTATTTTCAGTGAGCAGAAATATTGGGTTCTACCCATTCAAATTAAGTTAAATTGATTAAGAAGGTGTTAGTTTTTAAATATGGCTAGTCCATGGCCTTTTAAAGGAGAACTTCACAAGGTGCTGAGTCTGTGTTTGTTAATCACAATATAAAGAACACAACTCCAAAGACTCAACTGAGCTGCACATTTCTAATATGGGATCTCGTACAAGCTTGGTGCCTGTGCTTATGGCAAGAACAGCTTGTAGTATCTGAGCTCTGAAGGCATTTAAGATATTTTGCCTTTGTAGGCAGATAAAAAAACCCATACTCCTCACAAAGGAAAAATATCTTCTTCTTGGACTCTTTGGATGTATATTCTTGAAACTCTGAGTCTCAGAAGATAATTCCCTCAGAATGCCCTTGATCCCTGTTTCCTTCTGCCTTTATCATGGTGAAACTTAGCACAGATGTCACCCAAGCTCAGCTTTTCTTTACAATGTTGGATGCAAATTGCAAAGTAGTTAAATATTTTCAGATTTTAATCACTTTGTCAAGAATAATTACATTATTGGTGTCTGTGCTTCATAAATGTTGACCTGAACTGCACTAGTATGGGCCTGTGTTCTGAAAAGTTTACAACTCTGATGACCATTAAACTTCAACTGTTTCATCTTACAAAAGAAAGTACATTGTGCACTACCCAGGGACTTCAATCCCACTGTATCCATAATCATATAATGTCCACTTTTGGCACTGACTTTTTGGGAAGACTTTTTAAAAGTGTCTTTTCAGTTTTGCCATGTTCTTGCAAGGCAGCAGGCAGTTTTTCCTGGCAAATTTGTAGCATGCGAATCTTCATGAAAACAGTGTATCTAAGGTGTGCAATAGGAAAAGTCCGGAGACAGGAGCAGTGTCTGAAAACTGTTCTTGCTTGTGAAATCCCTCTATACACCATTGAACTAGAAGACACTGTTCCAGAGAGCTGGATCAGCTTAGTTTCTCTGCCTACCCAACTTGCCCACATTTCTTTCTCCATCCAATTTTTTTGATCAAAAATAGTGATGATAGTGCAGCTTTTTCCTCTGTAATTAGTTTGATACGGTTCCCCTGGGAAGTGTCTGCTGTAATCTCTCAGCTGTTCCCAAGCAAGTCCTTCAAATCATCTGTTCACCCTTGGGGGTAATTTGCTAGTAAACTCCACAGGAGTTGCTCTGGCAACAGTTTGCTCATGCCAAGGCTCTCATTGTTGCTGCTCACTTTCAAAGTGGGCTTGGAAAGTGCTCATTTCAGTTTCAACACTGCAGTTTACTAGCAGCATCTGTTACTGCTTCCATTTTTCTTGCTGAACTGTTTGGCCTCTTATGTTTCTTTTTCAGTTTAAATGCTTTGGCTTCCCAGTTCTGTGGCTACTTAAAAGTGGAGACCTCAGAGTAGTTGCATTTTAAAGAACAGTTCTTCAGCCTTAGATGACACATAAGGCCAACCCTCTGCTAAAAGTCTGTTCTAGTAACCAGTTGCAGATGTTACTTTCTCTAACAAAAATGTGAAGTGCGACCACACTGACATTAGCAGACATTGTGTAGCCTAGCTAGCACCTGACACATCTGACATGCCTCTTGTATGCAGGTGTGTTTCCTTAGTGTGCAAACACAGTTCTTGCCAGAGCTTGCTCCAAATTCTGGCTCTGTGTAATGTTTTCAGACACTCCCAAATTCCTTATTCTCCGTCCTTCAGGGACACTCTAACCCTTTCATATCCTGGATGGAGATAGAGACACTCCTCCAGTCCTGATTTTTCGGATGTGGTAGCATGCCAGCTGTATAGCTCCATGTGAAAGTACAGCCTGGCACTTTGTGTGTAAAAGCAGTCTGCACTCTGACTGTCAAACTTAAGCCAGCCTCAATTTAGGATGTAATTCAGCATTTCCACAGGGGAGAATAAAGAATGTCTGTCCTGTATGAGAGTGCAGTATGTGACCTACAGTATAAGAGGAGTATGTTTATATTTTAATTAAGAAGAAACCAACTTTAGCAGACCAGCTAATGAGCTGCCCATTCCTATCCAAGGAATCCTTCTCAATCTCACTGTGTAGGTAGGATGAAGTATGGTTGTTTTCTCTGTAGAGTTGCAGCTCTTGCTTGCATTCTGCCTTTAATCTCTCATCTGAAAGATTTTCCTCATGTTTCCAATAAATAGTACAGCATGTAGTGGAACAGAAGGCAAGAAGAGAAGCCCTGTTACTTTCTCTGAATTTTTTTCTGACATCTCAGTGTCTTGTAAATGTTTTAAACACAACTCACAGTTCCTGCTCCCAACAGTGGAATACAGAGCACCTACCTGAGCAGTACAGTGAGAAAATCAGGATTTAAGAATGAGATGTAACACTGCTGTCGTGCTCAGTATACAGATGCTTAGAGCAAATAAAGGGGAAATGAGTAAAGCCTTAATGTTGCCTTTTGCATATTGTGCTTGAGGCTGCGCTTAGATACTTCTGTCTGTTTGCAATCCACAGCCTTCAGATCTCTGCTACTGTTGTCTTGAAGATGTGAGATTGCTGGTTTGGTTCTGTCACCTAAGAAGAGCGAGGCAGGACCTCCCAAGTTCCTAGAGTGCCAGAGCTGATAGACTGCCAGATAATAGGTGTGGGAGCTACTACTGCCATTGTTGCTGAAGCAGTGCAAGAAAGTAAAAATTCAGGATTGAGTGGCTTAAAGAGAATGTGCAAAAGCTTGCACAACTCTAACCTAGTGATTAAAGTGTTTGTTATAGTCATAGGATTGTTTAGGTTGGAAAAGACCTTTAGGATCCTGGAGTCCAACCACTAACCTAACACTGCCAAGTCCACCACTAAACCATGTCCCTAAGCACATCATCTACATGTCTTAAACACCTTCAGGGATGGTGGCTCCACCACTTCCCTGAGCAGCCTGTTCCAGTGCCTTTGTGAACCCTTTCCATGAAGAAGTTTTTCTTAATATCTGACCTAAACTGCCCTTGGTGCAACATGAGACCATTTCCTCTTGTCCTATCACTTGCTATTTGGGAGAAGAGACTGACAGCAATCTTGCTACAATCTCCTTTCAGATAGTTGTGGAGAATGATAATTGTCTCCTCAGTCTCCTTTTTTTCCATGCTAAACAACCCCAGTTTTTATGAGGGGCAGTTGAGGGACTTGTGCTCCAGGCACTTCACCAGCTTTATTGCCCTTTTCTGAACTCTCTCTGACCCCTCAATGTCTTTATTGTAGTGAGGGGCCCAAAACTGAACACAGGATTCAAGGTCTAGCCTCACCAGTGCCCAGTACAGGGAGATGATCACTGCCCTGGTCCTGCTGGCCACACTATTCCTGATACAAGCCGGGATGCTGTTTGCCTTTTGACCACATGGGCACACTGCTGGCTCATGTTCAGCTGCTGTCAATCAACACCCCCAGATCTTCCTCTGCCAGGCACTTTCCAGCCACTCTGCCCTGAGCCTGTAGCACTGCGTGGGGTTGTTGTGACCCAAGTGCAGGATCCACTGCTTGGCCTTGTTAAATCTCATACAATTGGCCTCAGCTCAATGATCCAGCCAGTCTGGATCCCTCTGTATGGTCTTCCTATCCTCCAGCAGATTAACACTCCCAGCCAATTTGGTGTCATCTGCAAACTCACTGAGGGTGCACTTGATCCCCTCGTCCAGATCATTGACAAAGATATTAAAGAGAACTGGCCCCAATACTGAGCCCTGGGGAACATGAATTGTGACTGGTTGCCAACTGGATTTAACTCCTTTCTGCACAGCCGTTTGGGCTTGGCCATGCAGCCAGTTTTTTATCCTTCGAAGAGTACACCTGTCCAAGCTGTGAGGTGCCAGTTTCTTCAGCAGAATGCTGTGGGAAACAGCATCAAAGGCTTTACTAAAGTCTAGGTAGACAGCATCCACAGCCTTTCCCTCATCCACTAAACAGGTCACCTTGTCATAGAAGGAGATCAGGTTAGTCAAGTGTGACCTGCCTTTCATAAACACATACTGACTGGGCCTGATTGCTTAGTTGTCTTGTATGTGCTGTGCGATGCCACTCAGGATGATCTGCTCCATGATCTTCCCCAGTGCTGAGGTCAGACTGACAGGCCTGATTTTTACCCATAAACACTTGAGCCTATAATCACCATCACTCCCTGACACACATGGCTGTCCCACTTCCTCTCCTTTGTTGCCTGTCCCTTCTGAAGAATTGATAGTCATCCATTGCTGCACTCCAGTGTGTGAGTCATCCCACCATGTTTCCATGATGGCAACTATATCATAATTTTCCTGCTGCACAGTGGCTTCCAGCTCCTCCTGTTTGTTGCCCACGCTGTGTGTGTTGGTGTAGATGCACTGCAGCTGGGCTATTGATCCCACCACCTTTTTTTGGGGGGAAGCCCTAATTCCTATGTGACCATTCTTAGATGCTTCTGTTTTCTAACACATCCATAACCCTTGTGACTTTGGTGCTGCATGGATCTCCATCCCATTCCTCCACCAAGAAGGCAGACTGATGGACCCCAAACATTGGCTGCTGTCCCGGTCTTATTTTTAGTGAGCCTAGTTTTATCCCTTTCCACCTACAAACGTTAGGATGGAACATTCCTTTGGCGGTTCCTGTAGTTTTTGTGAAAAAAATAATTGGGGTAAATAAACACAGGTATTTTTTGTAGATAGGAACCAAACCCACCAATCAAACCTATCAGTAGAGCAATAAGGAATAATGCTTAATAACTGCCTGTTTTGTAAGCAGTTATATATCCTGGTTGGTGTAACAGAGTTTTAGGAAATACCTGTTTATGTACTTAGAAAATGTACCATTATATATATATATATATATATATATACATATATATATAAACACACACATCAAAATGTTTATTAATTCTGATATTTTCTGAATTTTCTGTACCAATTGAAAATTTAATATTTACTGATTTTTGTGAATCCATGATATATAAGGAATAAAAGTAAATGTTTTATGAATTTGCAGCTGTGCATATTCTGAAACCATAGGTGACATTGTTAGCTTACATTGACAAAGGGCAATATGTGATGGTGTATGGTATTTGTTACACTATCGTGGTTAATCATTGCATAAACATTTAGTAAAATGTAGTTGCTGCTGGAGAGCTCATGATTTTGGGAGGACTTGACAGGTAAAAAGAGAAAGAAATACATTTTTGCTGTCTTGTATCTGTCTCACTTGATTTAGATTGTAAGCACTTTGGGCTGGAACCTTGTTTATGTTGTGGTTTTGTACAGTGTTTGGCCTACAGTGCACGACTGGGCTCTTAGTTGCTTTTATATTGCAAATGACAATCTCGCAACTGTGAAATAATAAACAACAGTCATAGTATAGCAGCAATTTACACCCCTTGGAGAGTTTTTATAGGTATTGCAGCAGAGGTGAGGTTTTGGGAGAGACTTAGTAACTAATAAAGCTGTGGTTTTATAGGAAGGGGTGGGAGTTCTATGTATTTAAGCAGCACAGGAGAAACAGATGGTTGAATTATTTTGGTAAATAGGTGGCTTAAATACTGGATAAACATCGTATGAAACCTGTTTAAGTGGTGCAATTAAATGCAATCTGTGTGTATGATCAGGAATTTCTGTAGATAAGCAGGTGAGATGTTTAATCATAATGTTAGTTTGTCTCTATGATTACTTCCTACCGAAAACCAGAAAGATAATGCATTTTCTGAATTTTTCTATTATAACTTGTGCATTTGTCATGTTACACTTCCACCACCGCCTCTTCTTTTTGTAGGGTGAAAGGGGATTCCCAGGCTTGGAAGGACAGCCAGGTTTGCCTGGATTTCCAGGACCGGAAGGACCACCTGGTCCGAGAGGCTCGAAGGTAGGAACCAATCCACTGGAACAGCATGAGAATGCTGCGTAGGGTGAGCTTGCCTGTAGGCCTGATCCTAAATCACTCTAGAACTCCTGACTACCATTGGTTTAACAGTTAGAATCTTCAGATGTTGGGATATGACACAGGTTTTTTGGTTGGTTGATCTGAACAGTCAACTAAAAAAAAAAGATTCATCTAAGTTTCCTATTCTTCACTACACATGTGCCCACAAATGCCACATGGGCACTTGTATCCTCTTACTAGGTATTGCACAGGCAACTGAGGAATGTTCCTTGCTTTCCCTGGAGAGTTTTAGTTTATTTTTATTTGCTACCAATTTACATAATTATGGTTAGATGGTGCACTATAGTATTGAAAAGTTGAAAGGCTTCCTCTGAATGCATCAATGTTTAATATACACAAGGTTATCCAGAATCTGCTGCTTCTTTTGCAAATGCTCACTGTGTAAACTAAGAGAAGCACATCAAAAAGAAATAAAGAAAAAAAACAAGTAGTGGATGAGAAAAAAATGAGTCTACACTAAAAGATTAATTGGATATAGCAAGAATGAAACAACAGAGAGGTCTTGGGCATGAAATTTTAATTACATTTTTATTCCATAAATGCCTTTTCTTCTCAAGATTTTGATATGAAGTTCTTAATTATCGTAATACAAAATAATAATAGTGCAGTATCGTTCACATTTAATCTTGTATCTCTTGTTTTGCCCACGAGAGGTCACTGTAGGATGGTTGGTGAAAACACGTGACAGGTATCTGCTTATATGCAATCTTAAATATCTTTGATCCTTTTTAAAAACATTTCCTCTAAGTCATGGTGTAACAAATACTTTTCAATTAGAAGTCCAACTCCCAGATTAAAATAAGTTTGCACCCTTTTACTCACGAAATGACAACTAATACAACTTTTAGTCCACTTACTATAAACACGTTAAAGAAATATTTTTCATGTTTACAGTTTAATTTGATAGAATGGCAGATTGCAAACTTGAGTGTGGGTTTTATTGTTCATTGGTTGTTGTTTTTTGTTGTTTTTTTTTTTTTTTTAGGGTGATGATGGACTTCCAGGGCCTATTGGACCCAAAGGAATCAGAGTGAGTATTGATGCAGTTTCAGGGTGACATATGAGGATTATGGATAAAGACTGTCAGGCATTGAGTGGGTCCTCACAGAAATGGTGATTTATGGTGTAAAAACCTTAAATACGAAGAGTAATTTACCTTCTAGCTAGAAGAGATTGTATTACTTGTTACTGGTAACGTTAAGATTTCATAAGTAGCACAATCTTACGTATTGCTGGTATTACTTTCATAAATTCATTCAAGAGAATAGCTCAAATAATTATTTGGTCTGTTTTACTCTATGGGACCTAAACAAGTGCCAGTAACTTTGCTTCAGTTTATTCTGAAGTAGATACAGGTTTTGTGCTTTTGCTTTTTCTTTTTGTCAGATCCCTCAGCTAGTGACAATTGATGCATCTCTGACTTAATTGGGACATATCCATTCTCCACACCATGAGTGTTCATTTATTTTCTCTGTGTATCTACATATGATTACTTTAATTGTTCTGCATTGTTTTCTCTGTGTTTTTGTTGATATTTCCCTGAAAGAAGGGTAAGAACCTTGATGGCTGTCCTGCATGCCATTCTTTTTTTTTTTTTTTTTACAGGTGATTCAGATATCTCATAAAATCATAGAACTATTTCAGCTGGGGGAGACCCTCAGGATCCTAGAGTCCAATTATAACCTAACCTAACTCTAGTACTAAACCATGTCTCTAAGAACCTCTTCTCCAGGGATGGTGACTCCACCATTTCCCTGGGCAGCCTGTTCCAATGCCCAACAGCCCTTTCTGGGAAGAATGTCTGTTTTTCTTTACTTATATATGCACAAATAGGTTACATTTAGCAACATCTTGGTAAATCTGTTTGCCTATCCGTTCATATCACACTGTTTAAAACATATGTGGTTAATTTCCTTCTAGGGACCACCAGGGCTTCCAGGATTTCCAGGAACACCAGGACTTCCTGTGAGTAGGAATGGGCTGTATAGATAGAAATCTGTTCCCTTTTGTCTTTCAGGCCTAGAAGAGAATCCTACAAGCTAACTCTTCTTCCTTCTTTTCCTCTTTAAAGGGATTACCAGGACAAGATGGGCCACCAGGACCTCAGGGTATCCCAGGATGCAATGGAACAAAGGTGGAATCCCTTTAAAATTCTTGATAACGCAACAATAATATGATAAAGAGCTCTTATTCTCCTGGCTGTAGCCAATAGGTTTAGTTTATTATGTGCATCAGTACTTGCTGTTACTGAGTTGTGCAGGTAATTCCAGGATAATTCAGACTACACACGCGTCTGAGAGAAGGGATCATGGTCTGGTACTTAAAACGAAAGTTTTGCCAGAAATTGCCAGCACTAGGACACAACATATGTGCTATGTAGCCAGTATTGTTAAATTCCCTGTTCTAATCCTTGATTTTTTTAGTTAACAACTGAGTGGAGCATCCAGTAATTAGATCATAGTATCTACTAATAAAAACTCATTACATAACAGTGGGACATTTTTGATTATTAATTTTTAATAATATTGTATTGAAAATACTGATTCAGTATCCCTGTTAGAAGGAGTCATTTTCATTCAGACATTTTGCCTAGCTTCACATTATGGTCTTTCCATAAGAGAAGTTGATCTTGGGTAGCACTATGTGTGTTTTCCATCTCTGTAGTATAGTACTTTGCCTGGAAGTGTGTGGAAATACCTAAATGTGGAAAGTTTTCTTTCAGTCAGTTGTGAGATTTAACAAACTATCCTATAGCTTGTTGCTATACAATTTGCTACTCTGGAGTCATAAGCTAACCAAGAAATTGGACTTTTGGGTCAAAATTGATCTGTTTTTGTTATGTTGTGTTTTGGCTAATAATTTTCTTCATCCCCAAGGGAGAGCGTGGATTCCCAGGCAGTCCAGGTTTTCCTGGTTTACAAGGGCCTCCTGTAAGTAAACAATTTCCAGATCCAGACCTGTAATCTATGGAAAGACATCTACTTAAACCTGTGAAAGATAAACATCAGCCTCTTTTTGCAGTTGTTCTTTTAATAAATAAGAATATATTAATTTTTTTTATCGCTCAGATGTCCAATAAGAGTTTTTCTGCTGCGTGCCGTGCACGTGCTAATAAAATCCCTTTGAATTATCGTGCTGAGACGCTTTGCCACCTGCGGAGAAATACAAATACTTGCATATGTGTCTGAGAAGTATGATCTTGATACTGTCATCAGGTACATCTAAAGAGTCTTACTGGTGATTAACAGGGCAGAAAAAAGGGACAGTGTAGAGTGTTTTCATTATAAAATACGAGGTATAGCAAAGTGACTGTCAGAACCGAAGTACAAGCAGAAAGAAGGGTTGTAGACAGGATGGATAATAGGAGGCAATAAAGACATAAATTGCTAGGAAATGGAAATAGTCCCTTTAATGCTCAACATTCACTGTGAAAGTATTTCTCAAATTCTTCTGTTTGATTCTAAAGATCATAAAGCATTTTGTCCTGTTTCATATCTTTTTTTTAGATTTCTATCTTTAATGCTTACCTGATGATGTAGGTCTGATTAGTGGTTTGCAAATAACATACCAATAATTAATTTCTATTGATCTTTCTTTTATTTTTTGTTTCTTTTAAACAAAGGGACCCCCTGGTCTGCCAGGTATGAAGGTGAGTGTTCTGTACTAACCAGGCAGGGGTGTGCAGTGTGATCTGGCATGAGAAACCTGCTTGCTTTTATGCAAGACCATGTGCATCGACTGGAATCTGGAGTGACATTCTGCAGAAAGCTTAGTGTTTCTAGGCCACTCCAGTGCAACTAACTGGAAAATCTGCAGTAGCTTTACTCAATTTTTGTTGGTAGTTCCAGAAGTAGCAGACTGTTTTCTGAAGCTGGTTTCCTTGGGGGTGTGAGGGACGGTGTCTGTGTTGTGAGGTACCAAGTTAGCAAAATGCCTGTGAAAACCCAAATGCATCGGTGATCTACCTGTGCATGCTCGGGAACACTACTAGAGGCTAAGCAATAATAACTTAAAATAGCCAATGAAGAGATTAGTGCAACATCTTATGTTCTTTATGGAAATGTGCTTTCTACTGTATAGATTGCCACGTAGATGGCTTTTTCTCCTAATGTAAATAGTCTCAAAATCTGATTTTGGACCTTAAGGACTCCTTTTATTTTTAAGGAGGTGTTTGTTGTATCTTTGACCTATTTCAGCATGGGCCAAAACATCAATTTTGGATCAAATCTATTTGAAAGAAACTTGACCCACAGAATTATTCAAATAAACATCTGAAAGGACCGCATAACACTGGTACTGGGAAATTGTGACTATTAAGCTGAATTGCTTTTCTCAGGTCCTTTTCTTCCCAATTGTTTTAAAGATATTAAAAGGCAAGCTGATCAGAATATATGCTTTAAAAATAAAGATCTTCCCTGAAATCAGTAGCAAACTGTGCTTCAGTATAGAACATGAAGCATGACTATTATAACAGCATACTCAGCATTAATCTCACGAGGCGGGATGTTGGAAAAAGCTGAATGAGCCTTTTTTCTCTTGTGTCCTCTCCACTGTTTTCACATGGAACTAGAATGTCTGTTTCTTTTGTGAAGCATTTGTATTTCAGTCCCCTAATCTTTTGGAATTTATGCTGATATATTCATACATATAAAAAGAGAGCTTTTAATAGTTGGTAGTGTTTAGCCATTTAAAGAGTCCTGATCTCTCCTAAAAAGAGTTATTCTTGGAGAATCTAGTATTTATATTAAAAAGTACTGCTAGGGTATAGGTTAACACTGAGTTTCTCAAAGGCTTAGGAGCCACTGTGTGTACTTTAGAGTCAGAATGGTGATAAAGAATTGTAAAATATGCAATTAGTTAAAGTCAGCTCTTTTTCTTCTAGGGTGAAGCAGGTGAAATAATTACATCATTGCTGCCAGGACAGAAGGGCGACCCAGGATTTCCAGGTCTTCCAGGGATACCTGTAAGTTGTATAAAGTACTATTAGGCTGTGTTCTGCCAAAGAGAGAGCATGAAAAGAATATACAAAGCACAGTTGGAACATTTGGTGCTAGGGGATCCGTATACTTACGTGAAGAAGCAGGGCTCATGTTTCATGTACCTTTAGTTTAGTGGCTGGAGGGAAAGTCCTTCCATATTGTTCACAATAAGGTGACCTACAGAGGCCAGAGATCCCCTGGTCAGGAAATTGGTATCCAGCAGGCAGCAGTACTCAAAGTTACTGACTTACTTCTTTTTTCCCCTTGCCTGTTCCCCCTCCCTAGACATTCTCTGTATCAGTTCTGGAGTTCCCTTCCCTCCTGCACCCGAGAGTAAAGCAAGTAACATCTGCCTTTCTGGGCTGTAGCCACTGGTTTAGATGGTGGGAAGAGAGAGTGATGTCTCAGCTGTTCTCCTCATGTTGCACCTCCTGAACAGTGTTTCTGTTCTCCCAGCAGTCTTCTGTGAAAACAGCTAGTGACTCCAGGCCCTGTGCTTCCCACTGAGCCATTCATTGCTTTAGTGGAAGAACAAGGGGAGCAGAAAATGAGTCTATCGGCTTGGACTGGACAGAAGCCAGAGACTCCCATTTCCTGGTACAGAGAGCAAGCCCCAGGCTATTCTGACCAGACTGAGCCTGTTAGCATTTCTGTTCCTCTGATCTGTGCTTCCCTATTGTCTGTTTCTGGCTGAGAGGAATCACAAATACAAAGTGTTTTGTTGTTCTCTCTCAGTGCATGAAAAAAAAGCACAAAAGTAGTTCAAAACAAACAAAAAAGCATTCCCTTATCCAAGCCAAAGAGATGTATTGATGTTGAGAGCAGAACACTTCTAACACGATGTATGCTCCTTTAGGCCTTTCCACAAGGACAGATTGGTAGGTTAGCGATCAGCTACTTAGATTTGACGTGTGCAGGGTGCCAGCTGCTGGGCTTTTTTGACCTTGAGGGTCTCACAGTTTCATACAAAGGTGCCTCTTTCATAGCCTTCTCCACTTTCTCAACAGGGCCCACCCGGCTCCATGGGAGTTCCAGGTCCAATTGGCCCCCCAGGGCCCCCAGGTTTGACAGTAAGTTTCTTTAACTTGTTACCCATAAAGTGTTAAATGGGGAGTTACTTCTTTGTTTCATGTTCTCAGAGGTAGGTCAGTAAAGTGCAGAGATCTTTGTAATCAAGACTTGATATGAAGACAACAGAGCAACCATACATTCAGTTCACCCTGAGCTGCTACTGTGCACATTTAAACGTGATATGTTTGAAACACTCAACCTGATTCCAGACCTCTTTTGCTTTAAATCAGACTGAATCTTTGTGTGGTCTCCTTATTTGTGTGAAACCTGAGAGACAAGATTTAGCTTATTTGGGCCAGGATGATTCTTTCATTGATGTTTAATACCTGACTATTTCATGTCATTTGACTCTCTCACTTAAAGGAAGAACTAGTTTCTTACATATTTGTGAAGTTGAATGGCATGAGGAAGAGCTGTCAGGTGCCCTGTCAACATGGGTATAATGCACAGGTGTCAAAGTAGCAACATTGTTGGTTTCAGGGTTTTGGTTTTGTTCTGGGCTTTGGAGTTTGTTTGGTTTTCTGCAAGGTGGCGGGCATGTAGAATGCTTGGAAATTACCTGTTTGTTTCTTTTTTTAATAGGGACCTCCTGGTCCACCAGGACTGCCAGGACCTAAGGTATTTTCTTTCCCTCACTTATGGTGGTGATGGACTCTTTTGTTTTTCTTTCTGTTCATTTGTGACTTCTAAGGGCTGATGAGTTATACTTTTTGCAGGGTAATATGGGGTTGAATTTTCAAGGACCCAAAGGTGAAAAAGTGAGTAGGTGATCATGATGATGTTTTTACTTATTACTTTAAAATACTTATGCATGCCTTTTTGGCTGGTATTGACTGTAACAAACTGTGGTTTTCTTGCACATTAGGGTGAACAAGGTCTTCAGGGACCTCCAGGGCCACCAGGACAAATCGGAGAACAGAAGAGACCAAATGACATTGAGTTTCAGAAAGGAGATCAGGTGAGTGGGAAACTACATCCACCTGCAGCCTCCATTGGTTTGGCTCATCTATACTCACATCCTGCTTGCTGCAGAGGTTCTATTATTTTTTTCTCGAAGTACTATGTCAGGCCTGAGTACTTTTCCTTTAGTAGATGGCAAGCCAGTCACGTTAGCTCAGTTACTTCCCTTAGTAGAATAACTATTCTTAATAAAGTCTCTTAAAGGAAGTTCATAGTAACAGTAAAAGCAGTTAAAATATTCTCATGCCTTGAAACACCCAGACTGGGACTTTCAAAGCTGTTTGGAGATTCCCATTAATTAACCAACTATGTCATCTATTGTGAAGAAGTCTTTAAAAATTTTAACTCCATTTCTTTTTTTTTTTTTTTTTCTCCTTTTTTATTTTTGTCATTAGTGATGCCCCAAGATTGATCTTCCTTGTGGTCTGAATAAAGTGCTTTCCCTGTTTCTGGCCTCTCAAAAGTAAATACCAAGTCATATTATGACAGTAAGCTCAAACTGTTGATTTGATTTGATTTATACATATCCTTCCCCACCCATAAATGCCAAAAAGTCATTGAGAGAGTAGCCATTTCTAAAGTTATTACATTTTTTCCTTCCTTCTTCACTGGGGAGCACAGTCTGAGTGTGTTGCCTTTGACCAATATTAACAATGATTTCAAAGTTTAAAAATTTGTTTTTATTTCAACAAAGGTTATGCTTGGTAGTACACAATCCGTAAAAGGTGTCAACATTACACTTACTTTTTGTGAAATACGCAGAGGGTTCTGGTGTGTACCTCCGCCTATGAGCTCTGACTGAAAAATCAAGTGTATAGATGGGCTTGTAAAAATCTGGGAGGTCTCCAAGAAAATAACAGAAACTCTGCACAGAAACCTTTTATGGATTCGGCAGCCTATAGCTTTTCTTTAGGTTAATGGTGAAGAGATATAAGAACTTGTGCAAAAGTGTAACAAGACAATATAGAAACCCTAAATTTAACACAGTGATCCTGTGACACCTTTCTGACAAACACACTATTGATCCTGATGGCCTCACCACTTCAGCAATTACCAGTAATCTTATTGACTGTTGTTCCTGTAATTTCAGCAGGATCTGGCATTTGTCTTTCCCCGTTCCTTTCCTTCTTTCCTTTCTTCTTATTGTTGTATAGCAGCTGCAGGTCACCAAACCAGCTGCTGCAGTGCACACAAGAGGCAGTTGTGTCTTAGTGGAGTGAATCACCTAAATAAACAGGATGAGCAGTTAATAAAATTTATAGATACACTTGAAGTTCCACACAAAGGAAGAATAAATGTGATTCATAGTACTTGGAAATCTAACTGACAGAAAAAAATGATTCTATTAAAAAAAAAAAAATCAACTGAGCTACTAGGGGAGAGATGGAGGCTTTAATCTGTTTTTTCTTTGCCCATGCTTGACAGGGTATTCCGGGTGATCCAGGCCCACCAGGACTTCCTGGGCCACAAGGCCCTCCTGTGAGTAGTCCTCTTTTAGTTCTTTTTGTGTTGTGTCTGTATCAGAACTGTAAATTCATTCTACTCTGGCTTATGGGCTCAGTTTAAGATGACGTTTGTGTGTCCAGGGTCTTCCCGGTGGCGTAAAAGGTGAAAAAGGTGAGCAAGGAGAACCAGGCAAAAGAGTAAGTAGTTTGTTTAACCAAACATTTATCTTTCCAATCAGTATTATCTTTGAGAATTAAGCAAATGTTGAATTCAGGTGGGGCCATCACTCTGTGGGTAAGAGACTTCTTTTTTTCTTTCCATAACCTGGCAAACTAGTAGGTGACACATCTGGTTCATGAAAGTGCTTCTAGCTATGGATCTCTCAGTGCTTTCTGCTGTCGACATGTAGATCTTGGATTTGGGGGCAGGAGAAACTAATTTGAATTATGTTATCTGGTTACATGTGGAAACCTTCTTCAAAGTAGTTGTCTGCTTGACCAAAGCAGCAGTTTTCTGTTTCCTTTTATGGAGGGTCTTCATTCAGTTTGCTATGTACTGGGTTGCCAAGCAGCATGAAATTGGTACATATTTCAGCTGGTCTATGTAAACTCATTCTCAGTGGGTTTACTTGTGAGGTGAGTCACAAAACCAAGTCTCTGAACACTGCATTAAGACCAGAAGTCCATTTGTCACTTCCCAAGAGACTCCTTCAGTTTGTGCTATCTGGGGAGGGGACAAGTCAGGACAGCTGCATCTGGAGATAGCATGAGTCACTTTGCTCCTGTCTGGATTCAAATCCATCCTGGAATTTAAATATACTTGGATATCACAGCTCAGAAAAACTCAGGAAGATTACAGAAGTGCTAAGAAATAGGCTGGACCAGCAAGGAAAAGACAAGCTGCTACCAGCTCAAAACATGCTGTATTTTCACTTTCAGAGCTACTGAACCCATAGTTTCATCAACATAATGAGCCCCTTCAAAAACCAAGCCACAAGTCTTGCTCAGATTAATTGGACAATACATAAGCTGGCAACAGGTTTGCCAGTTTCCATAGGAAAAAAATACAACAGAAACAAATGTTTGGTATTCTAGATAAAATCCTTCTTAGTTGCTTAGATTTACGGGAGGGCTTTGATTTGCCTTCGTTAAGGAACATAACAAATGAGGCAGATTTACAAAGCCAAAATTCTCATTGTATTTTGACTGCTTTTTGAATTGTATTTTCCAAGTTGCTTTTCTCTGTGAAAGTAAATGGGAACCACATAAATTGGCAAAAAATTGCCAAAAGCTTGTTTACCAACATTTTAATTTGGTTTTATTACTCTGAATTCAGGTATGGTGCATACTTAAAGTGCAGTTTTGCTATTAATTTCCTCTAAAGCTGCTTTTTAAGGCTCTATGTGATTCAGTGTGTCTCAAACCCATTTCAGATACACTCATAAAAATGTCAGTATATGTAATCAAACAGGTAGTTCTGAAAATTCACAGGAAATTCATGAATCACATTTTACTCTAATACACTGTATCTATCAGGTGAAACTTAATCACCTGTTGTAGTTATGTTCCAGCAGGCATTCCCGTCCATGCTGCTTCTGCAGTGTTGGCAGTAGAGTTCTGTTTGTCTTGCCCAGCGAATGGTCTGGAGTAAAGCGGAGCTTGAACTACTTCTATTGTAGCAATGACAAATCTGTTCAGCAAGAACATTTGGGTTTCAGAAGTCAGTTCTTTGGGCAGAATTGCACTTTGCGGTTTTGCTGATACTTTTCAGAAAATCCAATTTGGTTTAAAGGAGAGTTAAAATTCAAACAGAAAAATGTTTGTATTTAATTTTACTGGTCACGTTATACTAATTTCCTAATGAAATAT
Organism: Streptopelia decaocto; assembly: GCF_964273445.1. Taxonomy (NCBI): domain Eukaryota; kingdom Metazoa; phylum Chordata; class Aves; order Columbiformes; family Columbidae; genus Streptopelia; species Streptopelia decaocto. The sequence continues at coordinate 6,111,266 of NC_138665.1, forward strand.
GATGTTCTAATGTTTAGAGAGTTAGGATCTGTTTACCAAATTAAGGATTTCTCTCATGTTAAAATAAAGGGAGTTATTAAATACAACGAATAAGCAATTGTTAACTGGAGATCATTTTGTGCTGTATTAGCACAGTATTTTTTTTGAGATGTCTCATGTTTTTGCACTCTGGTTTTCAAAATGAAAACCTCAGTTTAGATAACTCCATTGATTATTTTTGGTTGGTCTCTTCAACATATTTGTCACGAGGACTGCCTTCTAGAGCAAATTCAGTTTATTGAAAAATGGGAAATAAGTAACACTGTTTCCGTAAGAATTCTTCACCACTGAAGCATTTTATTTCAATGCATGTTTATGTCTTTGAAGGGAAAGCCTGGCAAAGATGGAGAACCTGGTCAGCCTGGTAGGGATGTGAGTAACTCGCACATTTCTAATCTAAGCAGAATCCTTATACACTTTTCTTCTGATATGGAGAATATCTGAGTGCGATTATCTTTTCCTTCTTTTTTCTTGAAGGGTTTACCTGGTGGGCCTGGAATAAATGGTGCTCCAGGAAGAGACGGTGAAAAGGTATGCCAGGTTTTTTGTCATTATTGCTATAGTAGCTTGAAAATCTGCTGTCACTGAGTTCAGTTCTGGCTGAGTGTTAATTATGTTGCCTATGCTGTCACAGTGTTGAGGAATATTTGCAATAACTTTCTTGTGTACTAATGCATAGTATAAAAAATGTTCTTAATTTCATTGATAGGGTGAAAAAGGTGACATTGGTCCCCCTGGTCCTCCTGGAATTGTAAGTTGCTGATGTTTTCTTTCTGCATTTGGTTAACAGTGTTGTCTCATCATAGTTCTTGGGTGACTGTGAGTCACATCTCCAGGTATATCAATAACAGAATCAGTAATAATTTCATATATCCATAATAGAAACAATAGTTTCCTTCTTTTAAGATGGATTCTGTGCTCTAGGATTTGCTAAGTTGCAAACACAAGACTAGACTATAAGCTCAGACCAGCAGAAATTGAGTCAGCTTCACTGAAGCCGGTTCTAATCATGTTGGCTTGGCAGTAAAAGTGCTTCCTACTAGAGAGGGCTCTTTACTGGAATTCTACCTGGTAATTCAGTGGAGCAGGAAAAGCATCCTGTCTTTGGTATAAGGTTCAAAGTATGCTGACCCTCATGTATCTTTACCGTTCCAATGACTCTTCTTGACAAGTTGTTTCATATGAACATGAAACATTTACAGGTCATTTCAAGACCGGGCATTGATGCCACAGTGGGACCAAAAGGTAGCAAAGGATTGCCAGGACTTCCAGGAGCCAAAGGGGAGCGTGGATTCTCCGGTAGGCCGGGCCCACCTGGCTTGCCAGGTTCTCCAGGTAGGAGTGCAAGGATTAAAATAAGTTGTATGCTCAAATGTCTGAGTTGATATTTAGCTACACAGTCTTTTCACACTCATTTTGACAAATGGACTGAGCAGAAGAAGAAGGCAGAAATATTTAAAGCTACCCTTGAACTTAAAGGGTGGTCCTTAGCTTATGGGGATAATATGAGGAATTCTGCATATTCATTGCCCCTGCTGTGGTGACAGAGGATCCTAATCATCAAGGCTGTCAAACAGATACTAGTTTGATCTTAGGGGTAGTTTATCTCCTATCACTTACCTATAACATACATTATCCATTATACAGATAAAGTATTGTGTACAAGAAGTTGGGTACCTGGCCATCAAACCTAGTCTCTGCTGTACATTGGCCAGTACTAAAGGAGATGATCTGAGTCTGTAATGGGAGTGAGCAGTGACACCTGTGTTTGCCTTGTACATGCACAGAGAAGAACATTATGGTTCTAATGTTACACCTCATAAATGTTCTTTTTTTTCTGTCAGTATTTCCTTTCATTAGTCCTTTTTTATTTTTTTTCCTTCATAAACTTAGTTGCTGGGTCTCAGGTCAATTTTTTGAACAAAAATCTCTGGAAATGGAGAATGTGTATATGTCAAATGTCAGCATGTAGTTTGATTCCATAAAATAAATGTTATGGACAACGTACCTGGAAATACAGTCTTATCTGTAGCGTGTCACTGTCATCCTTGAAAAAAGGTGATTTAAGTTCTTCCCATCTTAGGGATCACTACTATTGGACCTCCTGGCCCACCTGGCTTACCTGGTGAGAGAGGACAGAAGGGAGATCCAGGTTTACCCGGTGTTTCTATTCCTGGGCAACCAGGGCTCGATGGACCACGAGGACCTCCAGGACCACCAGGTCCCCCAGGGCCACCTGCACCATCAGTTCCTTCTGGTAAGTGATGGCCACACAGACAGCAAGTAGAGGACGCTAAACAGCTTTGACATGCACTTTTTTTTACCATCATATTTTCTTTTTTCTCTCTTTTTTTTTTTTCTAATTCTACCTCCAAAGATGTAGTTTATCAGCAGCTGAAGTCCGTGAGATTCCAAGCTATTCATATACGTTGTCCAAGTTGCTCCCATTGCAAATTGCAACATTTATGGGAGAGCTCTAACCCTCAGGACAATTACAGAATTTGGAAATTCAATGGTGTGAGTTGCAGTCTGGATTTATTATGCCTGTTTCTGCATCAAGTGAGCCCTGCTGTGACTTATCAGTGAGATTCAGTTAGACTGGAGTAGAAGTCATGTGGTCATACTTGCGGGATCTTTTTGCGAACTCACACAGTAGTGACAGTCCTCCTGGGCCAAGAAGATTTGGCCCAGATGTACAAGATTAAGTATTTCTCCAATTTATGTTCCATCCTATTTAATCCAGCTAATGAAAGTTAACATTAAAATTTGCGTATAAAGCAGGAGGTACCCACTTCAACTCTGTCTTGAGTAAATTTAGCTTTCGTGATATGATCTGATACATGCTTGGAGGGGCTATTATCTACTAAGAGTTGTGATAGCGGGAGAGTCAAAGGAATAATTTTTCAAAGAATTCCAGTTTCACAAAAATAGCTTGGGAATGGACACTTTGGGTAAAGGCTCTTAGCTGCTTTTTGGTCTTAAGGGAAGTAGGGAATGGGAGATGGAATATGAGAACTGGAAAGCTGTAGTGGAGAGGGACTAACACAGTTCAGGGAGGAATTTCATATCTAGATGACATTGGCATCTTTAGTCCCTTCTGATATTTCAAACACATGCTTTTCTGGTATGAGGCTGAACAGCAGAATGCAATGTAAAGACAGAACTGTGCCAGCTGTGGGAAGTAGTGGGAGATAGTTGAGGCTGTGAAGGAGAACTGATGATTGTTGCATAATATCACTGGTTGTGTTCCTTTTGAGTTTGGGTTGCATTGGTGGGTTTTCATTAGCAGTTCTCTGACTGAATTGCCGAAATGCTTGGTCTGTGATTATGTGGGTATGTTAGAATATCCACACAAATACCAGGAAGTACATTTTTGTACTATTTGAATATTTGGTGCTGCTGTGAATCTAACAGAAACTGATCATTAAACCTCTCCCAATTCTCTTTAGGTGAAGGGTTATGTGAGCGGGGGCCGCCAGGTCCTCCAGGAATTCCAGGACAACAAGGCTTTGCGGGGGAGCGAGGCCAAAAAGGTACAGTGCCATGGCTATCTTGTTTTTTCTCTTTTTCTTAAAGCTTGTTAAACAATGTAAAGTCTGCATTAAATAAGGATAAAGTGTCGCTTCCCAGTCAGGTTGAGTGCAAATATTTTCTGTTTCTGAGTAAGAACACTGTTTTATTTGGACATGGGATAGTAGCTCATCTAGTGTTAAAGCACAGAAATCTCAAAGTGACTGAGAATACAACCAGTGCTCAGGCCTAGCATGGGTCAGGATTAAAGGAAAATGGAACTCCAGGTTTATGAGTACCTGCCAGGTAGAGAGAAACTAAGTGCTTTGTAACAGCAGTTCCCAACTCTATTTGAAAAAGTTTTTTACTTAATTCATGAACAAATTAGACATTTTTTAATGGAAAACAGCATTGAAATTGTAAATGCAAGATTCCTAATTTGAGTTGGTCAATCTACAATGAGTTTGTTTGTTTGGTAAGAAAAAGAAAGACATCTTTAATGTGTATCCTTGTTTCCAAAAAGACAATCTTGCAATGGGGATGCTGATACGGGTAAGTGAGAATCTTTTCCTAGCTCAACAATGGACATCTTAGATGATTTCGGGCATCTCACTGTATTTTGTATGCCTCCAACAGGAGGGTTTTTTTCTCATGGAGATTGTAAGGATTAATTAGTTAACCTGAATGAAGTGCTTAAATACTGCATTAGTGAATGTCAGAAAAGTCTGTATGTGTAGGAAAATCCTAGGCTTCTTGAACCTTCTTTTTTTTTTTTTAATGAAATAATTTTAGCCTGTTGTCAAATCAGTGAAACATTTCCAGCATTTGTTTTGCACTCTTGGGCCTTGATTAAAGTTTAGAATTTTTATATACATATTTTAGAGTTGTAGTTTGAAGTGTCAAGTACCTACTTTAAAAGAGGACTCTTTTGCTGAGAAAAAAATTCCAGTTTTATTTTTTTATTATTGAAGGCTTCTTTTTGTTTTTGTTTTACTTTATTGTGCACTATCCTAAATAAATTCTAATCGTATCTGATATCTGACTCCTAGCAACCAAAAAGCCTCAGTTCAGCTTTCATGAGGGAAGCCCTCTAATATTTAAGCAATCATATGATTACATAAAATAGTCATTTTGGACTTGGTATTATAGATCAGTAGCAAGAAAACAATTGCTGTTGTGCTGAATTCTTTTAATGTTTTCTAAGATCTGATGTTCAAGTATGCTTTTTCAATGCAAATCTTTTTAGGTGATCCAGGAGATACATGCTTCAATTGCATAGGAACTGGACTAACTGGGCCTCCTGGGGAGAGAGGACCACCAGGACCTCCAGGTAGTCCAGGTAAGGCTGTAGCCTTAACTGTTTTGCTTAATATGCTTCTTAAGGTCACTTTTGTATCTGAAGATCTATGTATAATGCTAATGAGATACGTGTGTGTTGTGTACAAATTCAGGTGCATGGTTGTCAGCTCCAGTATATAGTTCATGCATGTCCTGTTTTGCACAGTTGGGGCGTGTTAGGAAGAAACAGGCTTAATAGGTATAAAAGAATCACTCTTTTTTTTTGTTTTTAAATATAGTCTTTCAAAACAATGCCCTGATCAAAGGTAGACTTGCAAACGTTCTGCATATTGAAGGTTTATGGTCTGCTATAGATTTAACTGAAAGAGAGAAATTAACTTATACAACTTGCTATTCCTGAACTCAGAGAGGAGCTGGAGCTTTTTAAGTGTGACATATTTTGACACTACTGTTTTAACTTAGAGTTGCAAATTTGTTCACTTCAAATAAAATGAAGCTCTCCCAGAACTAAAATTTGCCTGGTTTTCAAACAACTTAGGTACTATGCAAACAGCATGCATGATATTTACGGCTTCTACAGTTTTATGATTTTCTTTTATGTTTTTCTGCACTACTTAGGTTCTCCTGGTTTTCCTGGACCAAAAGGTGAAAAGGGACTTCCTGGATTAACTGGCCTTGTAGGGCCACCAGTAAGTGGTGGTGCTATGTTCTGGTGGGAAAATAGTATCTCATTTGTCTTGCATGTTTGGTAGATCTGTACACTGTAGATACGAATTCTTGTCTAATGCTTCTTTGTATCTCCATAACTAGCTTGAATGCGTAATTCTTATATCGTGGCAAACTCAGAGAGGGATTAAAAGAAAAACTAACATGGCTTTTTTTTTATTTTTTTCCCTTCTTCTTCACCCTCAGGGATTGCCGGGCCCCCCAGGTGCTCCTGGGAGACCTGGTCCTAAAGGAGATCCAGGGGATGTCCTGCCTTTTCCAAGAATGAAAGGTGACAAAGGAGACCCCGGCTTCCCAGGACCTCCAGGTCTCCCTGGCATAGATGGCACTCCTGGACGAGATGGACTGCCAGGTCTACCTGGCCCTAAGGGGGAACCTGTGAGTTCCAGTTTTTGCTGTTCTTGATTAGACAGATGTTTTGGGAAGTCCTGAATGTATTTAACATTGTGCAGATAAGTGGACTGGCAAAAGGACTTTTTTCTGAATGTGACTAACGCAGTAGTTCTCTTCAGTAGATGCCCATCTAGTGATGATATACAGAGATACTCCCTGAATCTGCCTATGCCTCTCAAAATAAGCTGAGACTTGTCTAGAGTGTTGTCAGATGGTCCCTTCTGCCACTGTCTGCATTTCACCTGTGTAGTGTGAAGAATGAAGTAGCCAGGTTTAGACCTTGTCTCTGCCATGTTAGTAAGATATAGGCAGCTAATGGCCTTGAGCCCCGGAAGGGTGGAAACTGCCAAAGTGTTTCAAAACAGAAGCAATGAAACACTTTACTGCTTTGCTAGTAAATGTATGTTCCTCTTTCCCATCCTGCTCTTCCTTTTTTCAGGGTAGTGTTGCATTCAAAGGAGAAATGGGTATTCCAGGTGATCCAGGAATACCAGGTCTTCCTGGAGAGAAAGGACTTCCTGGACCTCCTGGTTTTGGTCCACAAGGTTTACCTGGTGAAAAGGGCATCCAAGGTGTATCTGGCCGCCCAGGGCCTCCTGGAGTTCCGGGTGAGTTGGTCTCTGTGTGCTATTGAACAAAAACTGTAAAATCAAATTTTGTCCTTTTGCTCCAGATAGCTCTCAGAAGATAATGCTGCTTTCAAGCTTTTCCCAAAGGCATTGTAAGACCTGGTATTTGTAAGCTCCCTTTCTGAAGGTCATTGTACAATTGCAAAGTGAGCAGAATTTGTGCTATTTTACTGTAGTCACATGAGTCACCCTTCTGCTCTGACCGCTAGAGAAGCCTTTCCTTCTCAACTGACTATAGTGGAAATGCATTGTAACTACCATCTTATGCTTCATAGTACTGCAACTACAACAGTTTTTGAAAACAAGGGTTTTCCTTGAACAAGTTTGCTTTTGTTACTTTCTTGTCAACTACACAGATCCTGATCAAGTTGTGCTGGGGTTAGCTACAGAAAATACTGTTCATATGATGGTACCTAGGAGGAAGCCAGAAAAAACAACATTTCAAGAAAACTATCTTAACATTAAACAATGCTTGTAAGGCTATAAGTGCTGTATGGGGCTCACAGGCAGATAGCCTCTTAGGTCAAGTCTTGCTGGTGTTTAAGTTCCTTGTCAGCTAGGGATGTGGCTAGCATCTTTTTCTGCTCAGAGGAAAGCAGAAAAGAATCTCCTACTGAATGATACATATTTCTTCTTTTTGGTTCTAGGTCCAAAAGGTGACCCTGGTCAGACTATTACAGAACCAGGAGTCCCTGGGCCCCCTGGTCCTCCAGGAAGAAATGGTGACCCAGGTCTTCCAGGTAAAGAAGCAGCTATATATCCAGGGAATTCCAAGAATTTTTTATTCTGACTAATTCCTGATAACTATGTTGATTTACTCCTTTTTACAGGAGATCCTGGTCAGCCAGGTCAGCGTGGCTTACCAGGCATCCCAGGTGCAAAGGGAGAGCCAGGTATTCCTGGCATTGGACTTCCAGGTCCACCAGGTCCCAAAGGTATGTTTAGAGCCATGTTACTGTATTGTACTGGATGGCAGAGTGGATGTAGAGGGTTGTGTCTCTTCCTTTTTTCCTAGTGAGTTGATTTCTGTTTCCAGTATCCTTTAAAAAAATGTTTGTCTTGAATTTATACATCTCTATAATAGTATCAGGGAAAAAAGCTGTTGAGCCCTTATTCCTCTGTTCACTGTACTGCTCCTTCACAGTAGCTTAAATTTTTCAGTAACCCAAGAACACAAAAGTAGATGGGAAATGATGAATGTTTGTGTTTGAATCAATAAATGATCTCCAAATGCTGCCTCAAGATGTTAATGTTTCTGACATGAACTGTTTGTAATTTTCGTTAAAGCACATGAAAAGTTCCAGAGATCCTCTGTGGCAAAGACTGTGCAGTCAAAAATTATCTCAAACTGGTACCCCTCAAGTATGCTTGAGCTGGCACAGCACCTCTTTTCAGAGATTACCTTTTGTGGGGCCTAAGTGTTTCTGGAAGAGTTGTTCTAATGTTCTCCGGTGTCCTCTGCTGCCCTAACCTCCATGTCATGTGTAGGTTTCCCAGGGACTCCAGGCCCCCCTGGAGCTCCAGGTACTCCAGGTCGCCCTGGTCTAGATGGACCTCCTGGCCCACCAGGTTTCCCAGGACAGAAGGTCTGTATTTGCTTACTTAATATAAAACTTTGCTTTCTTAGAGGTTCTTCTGCATCAGTGGGAAGTTGGTGGGCAGGATTTCACCTCTTCTTGTCAGCTTTTGATGGTGGGGAAGTCACATTCTCTACTTGAGATTTGAGTGAGTGAGGGTAGTAAAAAAGAAATTAAATTTAAAGATGGTGGGCATTTTTTGCTTTTCTACTTTAACATTTCTAGGAGAGGCTGAGCTTGGAAAACCCCCTTTTTAAAAAATTGTGGATTTGTTACAGGGGGATCGTGGATTTGGAGTTCCAGGTCCACCTGGACCCCCAGGACCACCAGGCACTAAAGGAATTCAAGGACCTAAGGGTGATCCTGGCTTCCCAGGAAGCCCTGGTCTCCCAGGACAGGCAGGCTTTGATGGAACTCCAGGGCCCAAAGGTAAGGAAAACTCTCCCCTTTTCTGTTCCTTGTTGAACTTTAACAAATGTAGACATGCTGGGAGTCATACAGCAGCTAAATACAAGCAGTGCTGACTTTAGAGCAGTTACTTCAGGGTCTGTTTTTCCAAATCAGACACGTCTGTGTAAATGGAATCTTGTATTCTCTAAAGCCAAGCAAGCAATGGAGTAAATACCAACCTGTGGGTCAGTATCTGGAAGTCTGTATTCTAAAGACAAATCATGTTAACATGGGGGTAAAACTTTTTCAATAGAATAGTTGTCATTTGGATACACTGTTAATCATTGTGTTGAACTGCAGAGCATGCCTGGTTTGCTGGAGAGCATCTGTTGAGTTTGATGTGGACGATGACACAAGGACATGTCTCTGTGTAGCCTAGAAATGTAAACTGCATGCATTCCACACAGACTGAGGACAAATCTCTGACGTTCAGAAATAGCCTCTGAAGTGTGTTTTTTCCTTCGTCAAATCCATATTTGTTTGCATGCAAGGACTAGATTTCAAGTACAATCTGCTGGCGCTCTGCTTCTGAAAGCAAGTAGCTCTGAACTGAGTTCACTATTTAACTAAACAAGAGTGTTCTTTTAGGTGACCCTGGACCAAGTGGACCACCAGGACTCCCAGGCCCACCAGGCATCCCTGGCATTGGTGGTCAAGGTCCACCTGGATCTCCAGGACCTCCAGGTCCTGTTGGCCCCCCAGGTAAAATTCATGTGACTTGTACCCTTAGGTTATTTCTGGCATGCACCAAGCAGGGACACAGGACACTGAAGGTCCCACTGAACATACAGGCAAGGACAGAGACTTCATGTCTATTAGATTGGCTGTTTTGCCAGTTAAGCAGGCAAAACTCGATACATCATGTTTTTTTACTGAAATCAGAAGTGTAATTTCATTCAACCCTGCCATTTGCACACCTTAGAGAGGTCTCAAGGGTGTAAAAGTCCACTTTGGAGAAGACTTGGAGCCTCAGCAGAAATTCTAGAAAATGTGCAGAGACAATGACAAAATCTCTGTGAAAGGGGTTTATTGTTCGACAGAAGGGAGCACAATGTCAGTGCAGAGGTTTTGTCTGAAATGACTGGTGACTGATGAAGATATGAACTTGTTCCATCTCTGTGCAGAAAGGGTCCATGTGGATGCATGCACATGATTCTGTTCACAAAGTTTGTTTAGGGAAATTCCTTTTCCCCTTCATTCTGTGAATGGGCTTGCTGTTCACCAGCTCCTGATGTTGAAAATGTGTGGCGGTCACCACAGCAAGAACATTCTCTGTGTACATGAGCATGCCAACCGCTGAAACACCTCAAAACCCATCTGGTTCTTGCCATGCTTCTGTGACTTGTTCACATTGCATGTTTGTGAGCTACACTTTTTGAATGCGTTTGTGTGCCAGCACTGGGATTGGCATTGTTCACAATGCATGCTGAAAAGTTCCTGGCCAACTGTAAGACCATGGGATGCAGATTGGTTGATCATATTCAGATCTTTATGAATGGTGAGCTGAGATTCAAAGTGCTTAACTTGGAGGTAGGCAAGCACTTGAGTAAGTAGGCCCATGAAAGTTGACTTCTACTCACATACATAAAGTGTGGGTCGTGTTTGTTTTTTTCACAAGTTTTTGAGTAGAGAGAGAGATGTGTGGTCGCTGCACCAACAAGCCTTGAATATGTCAGGTATTAAGAGCGAGGGGCAGGAGTGGTCTGGTCAATGGGGACAGAAGTTCTGTGAGCCGGCAGCTGGGTGCTCTGCCTGGCTGTGCTCACTGTGCTGTCCTGACCCTCTGCTTGCGCTTGGTGCTAAACTGAAACAGCAGGCAGCACAGGTGTGTGTTTGGAGGGTGGGATGTATTACTATGGGTTTGAATGTTTCATCCAATGCATGTTCTTTTGTATTCCTGTAATATTTCTTCTGGTCTTAGCCAGAATTTGATTTCATGTGGTAACTGATTTATTCTGCAAAATATCAATTTTGACAAATGCATAATTATTACTAGAGTTGGTGGATTTGAAATGCTTATGGTTTTGCTCTTTATGTCTGTATTGACTAATCATTGTGGCTACTAACAGCATGGTGGTTCTGAAATCCAGTGCATGGATGAAGGTCCCACTTAAGAAGTCCTTATTACTTGCCTTGCCACTGCTGTTTCTCTGTTTTGTGCAAATGCCTTACATTCCCATCTTCCATCCCTTGTTTGTTTAACTAAGCTGTTTTGATTCTGTTCCTTTATGCAACGTTAGGATAAAGTTTCTGAGGCTCTGTTTTTCAGGTAATTTGGAAAATTCTTAAAAGGATTTCCCTGTTCAGAATTTCCTTTCTCTGCACCACCGTTTCTTCAAATAGTTTGCAGTAAATCAACATTCTTTTTTTGAATATGTAACTTTAGAATTTATTGTTTTGCCTGTATTGTTCTAATTATGATACAGCCATGTTTTTGAGAACCAAAAATTCAATTAGAATGAATTTCTATTTGAAAAAGTATCTTTACCATTCTAGATGCGGAGTTTGTCCTATTACTGGGTTATATATTACTTTCTCTTTTTTTCCTATTTTTTTTCATGCTCACTGATAGAGACCCCTTAAACACAGAGCATGTGCACCCCTGGTGCTGTTTTGTCTCTGTAAAGCAAGCAGTTCCAGGCACATGACACTATAGGTGAATGCAGTGATAACCTGTTGCCAAAGAGGAGCATGCTTATCATTAACTAAAGGAAGTCTATGCAGTCAAGAAAACTTGATCTGCCTTTTTACTGTGCAAAGAACACATGTGAATTTGCATAATAGAACTAAAAGAATTGGGGGGGAGGGGGCGGAATTAGAGTTTTTTGTGTTATAAAGAAGCAGCATCTTTTGAAAAATCCCTGTTTGACGGGATTTACCAGAACATGATGCAGATCAGCAAGAAGCTGGTTGGAAGGATGTACTCTGGTGTTCAGAAGGTGTCCAAGCAGTATTTAGTAATGACAGGTTTGTGTAAGAAACAGTTGAGAAAAAGCTTGTGCCCCAGTTGTGAAGAGAATACTAGACAAGGAGGGAAAAATATTTTTATTTCTAAAATGTATATCAATATTTGAAAATACCTTACTGAGTTTCCCGTTTCTGCGTACAGTGGTGGCTGCACTTTGAAAGAGATCTCCAAGTTTCCTTGCAGTCTGGTTTCTCTTAACTGCGTTACTGTTGTATTCTTTGTACTTAGATCTGTTTTCAGTAACTTTAGGGTAGATTTTTTCTTTGTTCTAATCTGTGTGTGCTTTATTTTGTTTCCTAACTTAACGACTATTACAACTCCTTACTGCTACCTGTCTCAACTTCCTGATGAGCTCTAACTCGTTGGCTTTTGAACCTCAGGTTCCCCAGGTACTGTGGTTTCTTTACCAAAGCTTTTTCTTAACTTCAGATTTAAGAATAATCCTTTTTTTGTCAGCTACATTTCCAGAGTGAGTATCTTCACTGACACAGTGCACTGGAGGGAAACAAGCTGTCTGCTTGCTTCACCAGTGCCTTGAGCTCAGTATCATTAGCGTTTAACAATCTTAACCATATTTTGACAATTGATATTTTTCATTCAGGAAAATGTAATGCAGTGCAGGATTTTGCTATCCTTCAAAAATATTCAGCTGATGCTATCTTAGAACGTAGTAAAATGGAATCATTAATGGAAATATACTTGTAAGAATCTCAAAACAACGATAAAACACAAAGCAGTCAATCAGTATTGGCCTTTTGTTTTATTAATCAGACTTAAAGGGTTGTTGACGAGAGTTGTTGTTTTCCTTTTGATATTTTTTTGAGTTGCATTTGCTATAAGTTGGTAAAATTTTAGTAATGCTTCTCTTGAGAAGAATATGGCCTTTTAACACCTGGAAGCCATTAAAAAACAAATGGCTTTAGAAGAATTGGTGGATTCTCATCAGTGCTAGGAATGGATCACAAATAAATCTTAGATCTTCCTACAGTACTACACCCAGAGACACACAGATCTCAGCCTTGCCTGATATTTTGCTAAAAGATTTTGTCTTAACAACATTGTCTAGGTTTGCAGGGCATTCCAGGGGAGAAGGGGGATCCAGGTCCTCCAGGCTTCGACGTTCCTGGTCCTCCGGGTGACCGAGGAGCCCCAGGATATCCAGGACCCCCTGGTCTCCCAGGGCCTCAGGGCTCACCTGGACCACCTGGCCGGGATGGAATCCCTGGATTTCCAGGTAAGTTCATATTTCTTACCTGTGGACAAAGACCAAACTGTAGTTACAGCTGGATGCTCTTTATGCTTGGGAGTGCCAGCTTAATGAGCCTCAATATCCATCCTATCCATTTAAATTTGGACACATGTAACCATTACATCTCATAATTTTAAAAAAAGATTATAACAAAATTTGTTGCAATAAAATGCTTGTCAACTCTCCATTTTTCCCTGTAACTTGATTAAAATATATTCCACGTTATTCTGTTTCATAATTTCAAGCGTGACTTTGATTATCAACGTTATGACACTTTTCTAATTTATTTTGTGATTTTTTTTTTTCTAGTCACTCTTACAATTTAGAAATAGAATTTGCTTAAAGGAAGTATTAACAAAAGTTAGCCATTGGATCCAGAACATAGTTTTTCATATTAATTTCCTTATTCTATTAGAATAAGACTATTCAGTTAAGATGGTCTATGTCACCCTCTCAAATAGAAATCTCAAAAGTGAATTTTGAGAATCTCTGTCTTTAGATAGAATCTTTTGTATTGCCGCTTCTAAAAGCAGCGTATTCCTAATTGTCTTTTTGGCTTTCAATAAATAAATGCTTGTTTGAAAGGAAACTTTAATGTTTTAAACCAGGGAACTAAACTTATTGGAGGTATAAATATATTTTCTACCAAAAAGAAGAGTGCACTGCAATTTTTCTTCCCAAGACTTAACTGTGGAAAAATCGCCACAATTTTCAGGTGTCATTTTATGTGATTTAGGTGTATACAGGAACTGAGAGTTTGTAATTCCCTTAAAACAGGATTTTATATGCATATGCTGTTAAATAAATACCATATAGATTCAGGGAAGTAAAACTCAGGTTTTTTGTTCAGAATAACAACAGTGATTCAATGCATTTAGGTGCCAAAGGCGAGATGGGCGTCATGGGAGCTCCTGGTCCTCCAGGGCCTCCAGGAGCTCCTGGAAGAAATGGCCTGCCTGGCTTGAAAGGTAATGTTTGCTTTATCCTCCCCAAAGAGAAAGCAGAATGCTGTTTTCTGTGTCCTGTGTGGAAAGATGCTTTGTAATATTAGCATCTAGACCTTCATTACTGGGATCTGCTTAGGTTATCTTTTGGCAGTGCTGGTGTTCGGAATTGCTTTGCAATTTTAAGCCATAGCATTCAGTCACTCTTTTTTTAATTGATATCATGAGATGTTCACTATTTTTAAGACATTAGCTCTGGATTGATGGCATTGAAGTAGGATAATATTTCTGAAATATGTTGAGGAGTCTGCTTTAAGCAGCAAAAGGAGGAAAATCAGTAACTTTGCATTATGGAGGCATCCAGTATCAGCTCTACAGGTATCACAGAGAAACTATCTACGTTTTCCCAACTGCCTTCTTGGAGACAAATTTTGAGAGTTTGGTAGAAGAAAAACCCACTCATGTCCCTAGAACAAGGAGGCTGTGAATCCAAAGCTGCCGTAGCTGTTGCCCGTGTCACAGCGTGGTGGGGCTGTGGGAGTGCCCTGTTGCGGGTCACCCAGACAGCGGGTTCCCCGGAGCTGGCAGGCTGCAGCACCCAGACATCCCCGTGCACCCGCTCGCTCCGCTGTGTTCCATGGCTTAACGTGCTGTGCAGAACCTTGCACAAAATGACTGATCGTTTAGTGAATTCCAACGTCATGAATAAATCATGTGTCCCTACGTAGGAAAAAGCACTACAAATATATTAGCCTACCTTAAGGATTGTATTTTCCCTTTTGTTGTCTGTACCTACTGTAGGTAATACCGGATTACCTGGTCTGCCAGGATCTCCTGGGCCAGTAGGACAGAAAGGCATCAAAGGTGAGGCAGGCCTGCCAGGTCCACCTGGAAAAGTTGATCCAAAACAGCTAGGAGCAAAAGGAGAAAAAGGAGAGCCAGGTGTTCCAGGTACTGGACTTTGCATGTGGGTCTGGGGAGGTGGTTTGTCCTCTACAGGTAACAGTGCCCTGTTACTGAATCCATTACAGCTCCTTCTTTCTTACAGAAAACAAACTCAGAATACGGAGGTGGCTTAAGGTTCTCTTATTTTAGGCTTTTTTTAAGTGGTTCTATGACCAAGTTACTCTGTATGGTTAGTTTGCAATGTTCTTGCTCATTAACTGTTACTATTATTTGGCATACGGTGATATTGTAATAGCACTAAGATGCTTTCAGCAGGATTACGATTCAGTCTTCCAGGTGTTATTCCTAAGGATGATGAGAGATAGTTGTCATGGCTGCTGTGCTGGCTGCGTTCCTGCTGCCTCGCAGGCACTTGGGCCTTTGCCTTGTAGGATGGAATTGCACAGGTCATCTTCATCACCTCCAGATTCTCCCTTTGGGTGTCTTTGTAAGCTTACCCTCCCCTCCTCTGAGCTAAGTGTCATCTCTGTGTGTGTTTCTACTTGGGAAGTTGGCAGCCTGGAAGGTTTTCTCAGTTCATTCAAGTCTGTTTTCTCTTTCGCTTGCTTCCCCGTCCTCCCTTCACAAGGGTTCTGATGTCTCCTTTGAACTCTAATTTAGTCTTGAGACGAATAAAAATAATCTGCCCTAGAGAGAACCAGAATGCCTTTCTCTAATGTTGGCCCAGCGATTATTGTGCTAGTTTATATATTCTATTAATTTCTGTGAAGCCTAAGTAGGATCCTAAGACACCTCTTTTTTCCTCCCCTCTCTCTGTTATGTAAGAGCTGTAGAGGGCAGATTTAACTATGCCTGCAGGGCAGCACAATGTTATTATAATAACCAGGTAGATTTGTAAAATCCACTAAAATACCTGCATTACTTTTTATAATATATCAATCTGAAAGTGTTTCTGGTGTAGCAATATAATTAAACATGTATATAAATAATCTAGATGAATATAGAGAGGTTAGCATGGAGCCTGCTCATCCGAAAAGACAGTCCTTTCTGAATGAAGTATATTGGCATTAGTCATAAAGTTACTTTTTCCTCTGCTTACTTATATTGTTGCTGTTCTGTAGTAATTTAAAACTTTCCAGAAGCAGTATTTTGTGTTTTGTGATACTTTTATTTGCTGAACTATGGGGAATTATATTTACTGGAGAAAAATCTCTGTATGGATTTTCATTCACCTATAGCTACATCTGATCTTCTAAGGTAAAAGAAATCATACAATAGTAGTAATAATAAATGTGTCTTTTTCCTTTGAGGTATTCCTGGTTTGTCAGGACAGAAGGGTTATCAAGGTCTCCCAGGTGACCCAGGCCCACCGGGGCTCAGTGGCCCACCAGGTGTGCCAGGACTGCCAGGTAGGTAAACAAGGCCTCAGATGGACAGTTTTGATGTATAAAAATTTGCACACATTTTTATCACATGGGATTGGGATGTTAATCCAGGTATATCTAAGCAAAGCCTAGGGATTTACACTTAAAGCTGCAGCACAGTTTTGGGATATTTAAAATCATTAAACAATGATAATGAGCATGCTTTGAACTCTTGCCTTCTAACAGACCCAAAAGCAGTTTTAAGCTGATCCCATTGAAGGTTAGGATGGCATTTCGGATGGCTGGAAAAGTGCGTGCTGCTTAAGCAAACAACCTGACTGCGGGATCTGCCAACAGGACTTGCCTGTTTCATGTGCTTATTATTTATATTATTAGTCATTATACTCATACTTTGCAAACAGCCAAACAAATGTATTACAAAGGTTGTCTGGATGTCACATATTTGCTTTCAAGAATTGCAGGTATCAAGAAAACAAATTCTGGCTTGCACTATTTCTTCCTGCAGCCATAACAATTTATCTGAAATCTTGAATCTTTGCCTACTGTGTCTAACGTAGGTCTTGCCTGAAATATCTTTTTGGCTTGGGGAATTTTTTTCACCATCCAGGACCCATACTAGTTTGAGCATTGTAGGTTGCATTTAATTCTGTAATAGAAGCTACTGAATACCTATTGCAGATGAGAAAGAGATAATGTGTTCATTTTGCAGAACGACTCATGAGAGATCAAGTGACACCACTACTAAATTGTTTCAGATGGTTATTAAATTGTGGACTGAGATTTGACACATTTAGTTAGACTAATCTTCAAAACAATTAAGTTGTTCCCCTGTTCAGATCTTGGCTCGGAACAAATTTGAAGACCTTTAACATTTTGCTACAAAGGGGTGTGAAAAAGCATGTACGAGCAGTTTAAGGCATAAAGCGACTCTAAATCCATTGTCTTTGTAATTAGATTACAATCATATTCATATGAGAATGCATGAATATCAGTAACTTTTAATTGTTGCCATTAATTAACTAAAACAACAACTTTCTTAGGCATCAAGGGAGACACAGGGCTTCCTGGGCAGCCAGGACCAACAGGACCTCCAGGGTTAAAAGGTGCCATGGGAGAGATGGGCCTTCCAGGTTAGTTTCTGTGCTTGTATTTTACTTCGTTTTAGCCAGTGTTTTCCTTTTATATAGTAAAAAGCTAGATAAGCTTTTGTGCCATATATAATAATATTTAAATGGCAGTGCAGATGAGGAATAAATGGAACCCTACACACATATTTGTTGAAATAGTACATAAGGAATTGGAAATACCCATTAAAACAGAAAATGTAAATAGCAAATATATTGTAAATACATACTGTTTTAAAGTGTTTACAGATGTAGAAGCAGAATTATCTACGTTTTGTATCTTTCATACTTTTCTGGTTTCTTAGACTTGACTTTATTGAAAGTTTAGAAAAAACTATGATTCTGCAAACCCACCTAGAATCATAGAATCATTTTGGTTGGAAGAGACCCTCAGGATCATCGAGTACAACCATAACCTTTAGACCCCTCCAGGGATGGTGACTCCACCACTTCCCTGGGCAGCCTGTTCCAGGTCTTCACAACCCTCCCTGTGAAGAATTTTTTCCTAATATCCAATCTGAACCTTCCCTGGCACAACCTGAGGCTGTCAGAAGACAGACATCAGACACAAACAAAAGGGGACAGAAAAAATTAATTCCATTATTTAGAAAGATTGCTGAAACAGAGATTCCATTTTTCTGAGGATTCTAATATTAAATTGTGCCTAGATACTACAAAGAGATATTTGGATTTGTGTAAATTAAGAATAAAAAAAGAAAGCTTAGAAATGTCTTGCAAAAAGCTATGACAGCTTTTAGGTAATTGTTTAAGTTTGCTTTTAAAAATAAAAACACATTAGGTATTCAAAGCCAGCCAGTCAGTTTGTTATCACTTTCTAGTTCAGTTGCTGTGATTTGAGTGATTTCTCTAAACCACTGCAGAAGTTTTATTTATATTTACAAAACTCATGTTTTATCTTTTGGGCAGGTCCCCCAGGGATTAAAGGCAGCCAAGGAATAGCAGGACGTCCAGGGCAGGCTGGGCCTGCAGGATTTCCTGGACTGAAAGGAGAGAAAGGTGACCCTGGTCTTCCAAGCATTGGTATTCCTGGTCTCCCTGGACCAAAGGTACTTTTACAAAATTCTTCAATAGAAAATTCCACGAGGATATTAGATTCTGTATTTTTTTTTTACCCATAACTTAATATGTATTATGTATAACTGTAAATATTTCTATAAATATATTAATAACAAGGAGGGCTGAATGTGGTTTTTTTCTTTTCAGGTAAAAACAAATATTTCTAATTTTAAAGGTGAAAATATTTATAGATAATCTAGTTAAATGAGAAGATTGTTTACCAGAACTTTCAAGTCAGGTTCAGTTAGTGGCCTAATCCACTGTGACACCTGCTGACATTTGGGTAGTTGGGAGGGATTTATACAATTAATATTGTTGTTCCCATGCCTAATTATGCAGTTAATTTTTAAAAAATTAAGACAATATGCCTTTACAAATAAATCACTAGGGAGCTGATATATCATGATTACTGCTGCTTAAAATTTTTAAGTTTATATAAAATATTTGCACTAACATTTATCTATATCATCCTTTCTGTCACCCACAAAAAAGTGACAAAAATACCTACAGAATATCAGGCAGCCTTTGCTGATGTCTTACAATTATGTTGAGCAGCCTATAATGTAACAAAACATTACATGATTAAAGCTCCACAGATTTCTTATTTTCTTCTGCATTATGATGGGATAAAATCTCTGTCTCTTCTGAAAAAAAAGAGAACACTTTATTTTTTAATGGAGGCCAGTTCTGAGGAAGGCCTATCATACTTGATGCAAAATTGTAGGGGAAAACTGTTAAAGTCTTTACAAGTGCTATTTCCAGTTAATTTTCTGTGTGAGATGGTCAACATTAACTGGATAGAAAGAGAAGTGTGCACAATATAATGGCGATCGTTTTGTGATGGTAAGACTGGGAACATGCAAGAAGGGCTTACCCATCATACAAAGGCTGGGTTCTTATTTCTGTTTATTCTTTTCTAGGGTGACCTTGGTTTGCCTGGATACCCAGGTAGTCCAGGCAGTAAAGGTATAGCTGGAAATCCTGGTTTGCCTGGATTTCCAGGCAGTCCAGGTGCAAAAGGAGAACCAGGCCTTCCTGGATTCCCAGGTAATTCTGAGCAGGATTTTAAAATTTTCCTTCTTCCTCTCTGATACTGATATAAATATCTAAACCCAGTGGGTAACTGGTAGAGGGGTGCAGCTTCTTTCAAAGTTTCCAACAATTGCTGCTTGTAAGCTTTGTGCTGTTGGAATTCTCACTGCAAGTGTGTGTGAATGCATCACTGAAGAGTGCCTTCTGAAATGACTCACCTGCTCTGAGGGATGGAGCAGTTGTGTTAGCTAATGCTGTCCACCCCCAGCAGCACTCAGACTCTCACCTTCTCTGACTAACAAAATACGTTTGGCTCCATATTTTTCAATAAAAAAGTATCATCAGGAAAACTGGGCTTTGCTTAGTAGCATTTATTGTCTAATAATATCTTCTAAAGATAAATCTCTTTCTGAAACATAATGAAATTAGGTTTTCTGCTCTTCTCTAAAAAAATCCTAATATTATTCATGGGTATTTGTCAGTTCGTTCATCCTCAATCGGTTTTTACCTATTCTGCATTTGCAGCAAGAAAGGCTGTTCTACAAGCATGCTTGAGCTGCTTTAACGTAGGAAATAAGGGAATTTATAACAGTGTAGTCATGGCAGCAGGAAGCTTAGGAGAGAACAAAACCTGGCCATGAAACTGATAGTTTTTTAACCTCTGCTTCATGTCATACCTGAAACACTGTGAAGAGTCAAAACGGTGTATTGATACAATGCCTTGATCAGGCTCAGATGCTGTTCAGAACAGACGTTGTTTTTCCTGCCTCCCACTCGCTTCATGCCATAGGAGTGAAAATCCAGTGTGAATTCTAATTAAGACCATTTTTATTAGGAGCTGTTTTCAGGAAAGGAAAAGAGAATTGGGAAAGGACTGGCCAGCCACAGTTTCGTAACACTTTCACTTTGTTGTCAAGCAGAAATACCTGTCTCTAAAATGGTGATTTCCTAGCAGACTGCCAGACTTGCTGTGCCCTTGTCCACGGGCACTCAACAATTCAGAAGACTGAGTCTTGAGAGTAGCAGTAAGGACAGTTGTGCTTGTATGTTTTTTTTCTCTGTACTTTCTTTGCTTTATAATTCGTCTCCTTGATCAGCTGTAAATCTGCAAAATGAACATAAATATGGTATCTTCATCCAAATTAGCTCATTTGTAACTCAGGGCATCTCACATTACAGCATTTTAAGATCTGGTGAAAAGCCAGTTTTGTCCTTAATTTGACTGAAACGCCTGTACTTTACAGGAACTCCGGGAATTCCAGGACCAAAAGGTATTGAGGGGCCTCCAGGTAATCCTGGCCTGCCTGGACCACCTGGGCCAGTAGGTGAGCATGGGCAGTGCAGCACAGGTCAGCTGCTGCTGTGAAAAACACAACGTGCAAAGCCACTTCCTCTCTGCTTATCTGTATAACATCATGAAAATGCATCTATATATATATGGATGCCCAAACACCATTACACACACTTAGTTCACTGAAATTAAACAGAAACGAAATAAGTTTTAACTTTCTCTTGACAACTTGTGTCTGCTGTCATAGTCATATCATTAGCTATTGAAACAAGAAATGTTTCAGTATTTACCATTTTAATTTATGTTTAGTACTCCAGTGGTCTAACCTGTTCTTATAGGAGCAAAATTCTAATTTATCCTAAAAAGAAGCATTATATTATTTTTAGCAAATACTAACTGCTTAAAAGGTCACAGGCCTTGAAGCCTTTTCTAAATTGTCAGGAGAGAAGATAGAAAAAATTTTTAATTTTAAGATTACACTGTTGTGAATTTGTTGTTACCTTGTCACACCTTCAGATTCAGATGGTTGGGAGGTGGGGGAGTTTGCTTTTTTTTTATTGCGGGTTAGGCATTACTGTGCTAATGTGTTCTATCCCCTGTTTTAGGTGACACTGGTCATCCTGGCCCTCCTGGTCCTTCAGGGGAAAAGGGACAGCCTGGTCGAGATGGTATCCCTGGCCCAGCTGGTCAGAAGGGTGAACCAGGTGAGGTGTCCTTCCCATTTGTTTTCTCCTCTTCACTCTGCATTGTGATGTCCTGCTTTCTCTATTCTATTTTTCCTATACACCCTCAAAGCTGCTTCTGGTTTCGCAGCTGCTGAATGGTTCACAAAGCCTGGTGGTGCTGTCAAGCTGCCAGTGAAGCACAGGACAAGAATTCAATCAGCTCTTAGATTTTTATTAACTGACTTCAATATCAGCCCCAGTTCCTGTATTCCGTGGTAGTTGTATTGTTCCAATTCAGTTACAGAATGGATAAATGATTTAATGTCTGCCTTAAAGATAGATCCTCAAACAGAAATGCAAATGTATCGACTCCTAAAATCTGAAATAGTATCTTGTGAACGGATGGAAATACTTAGGAATGTTACTGATGCATTTTGTAAAAAAACCTCTAGCTTTGGTGTAGACTGGTGAGTCTACTCAAGGATACTCAAGGAATCAGTGGTTTAGACAAACTGCACTTTCATCATTCTCAGCCTCATATTTGTATTCCTGGAAACTTGAAAGTTAAATGTTCATTATTAACTGAATCTGTTTCTTTTCAGGTCTACCAGGTTTTGGGCGCCCAGGACCTCCAGGACTCCCAGGATTGTCAGGTAAAGTTTCTCCGTTGTTCTTTGTTGAAAAAGTTAAATGTAACATATATCTGTACACCAAAACCATAAGAGCATGCTGTACGTTCTGCAATAAATGAATACCATGGCAACAACTAAAATAACATATTTTTTTTCTCAGCAGAATGTTTTCAATTAACCAAGGTAATAAAGACACTCATTACTGACTACTGAATTTTGTAAATTAGCAATTATGCAGACAGAATAAATCCAGACAGCATAATAGTAGATAATACTTGACTGCATTGCGTGGCTCTTTACTGATTTGTCTCAGTAAATAAAGCATTCATACAACAGATGAAACATGACGCTGCTTTGAAAATATAGGTGTTTTTTATATTATCAAAAGCAACTTCACAACCTCACATATTATTTTCCAGTAGCATTAAAGCTCCTAAATTCCTCAGGTTCATTTGAAAATTTTGCAAGTATGTCTTAACTTTCAGCAGTGTCTCAAAAAATGATGAAGTCCTTAATATTAACAGATTTCTTCACAGGTGTATATAAAAGCTCAGGAAAGCATTGCTTGTTGGCTTACAAACTCAGAGGATGTTTATGAATTACAGCATCACTGAGCAGTAAAGAGAGGCTTAGTAAGAGCTTTTAACATGTCAGAAAACAGAACACTTTCTCCTGCAAGAATTATCATCCCTAACTCTTTTCTGAATGTTAGACCAATTTTATACTGTCTCACTGTGCAAATGAGGTGAGTTGTGGCCAGACTCGCACCTTCTGCAAGAGAGAGGAATGGCTCCACAAGTTGACATTCAGAGTCTTTGCACGTCAGTTTGGAACAGTATTCATAAACATGGCTGTTTGGTTTTACAGGGCAAAAAGGAGAAATGGGGTTACCTGGCCCACCAGGGCCCCCTGGACTTCCAGGTCTGAAGGGAGAACCAGGTTTCCAGGGATTCCCTGGACTACAGGGTCCACCAGGTCCACCAGGATTACCAGGGCCGCCTCTGGAAGGTCCCAAAGGTAGCCCCGGCCCACCAGGTGCTCCAGGAAGGCCAGGTAAGGGCGTGACCCATACCTATCAGCATCTACTGGTACTTTCATATTTTGCTGGTAGGTTATCAGCCTTTAAACTTCCTCGATTTATTTGGATGGATAAGTTTGAGCCTCATGGCATAGGTCTTCATGTTTGTGGGCAACCAGAGGATTTTGTTGCCAAAAGTAACCACATCTAAAAATAAACCAGCCTCAGTTTCTATTAATTTCTGATACCTGGCAGCAAAAATCCAATGCGCTTAATAAACGGGAGACTCTCTGCATGCTGTCACAGTAATCATCTAGCGAGCACGATATCGACTTTTGAACATCTGATACCTTTGCAGTATTGTCACGTGATCAGCAAATACCACCGCGCACACAAAAAAAAGTAACAAACCCCATCATTTTAAATCATGAAAATCAAATTCACGCTAGCATCACAGCATGATCAAATTGGATGGCTGCCTCCTCACCTCCGTGTCATGTAACATAAGTCATTGCTCCATTGTTCACGTGGCTCCCATGGACCCAGTGCACCGTCATGCCGTGTTCACCTTTCCATTCCATGTTTGCGTTTTGTTCCTGCACCAACTAATTCTGGGAATGAAAAAAAACACTCTATTGAGTTAACATTGCTGAGCAACAACCTGGCATGTATTAGAATTTGGTTTACATTTTGTGTCTTAGGCCATTTATTTGCATTTAGATACTGCTGTTAAAAATCTAATTTCAATGAACCTGTCACAGCTCTGGCTCAAGCTTCGTGCTCTATCTTGAGTCCAGAAGCACTTTCCCACCAGTAAAACTCATCTCACCACACCTGATGTTCTCCTTAAAGGAGACTACTTTCAAACCAAGCTATTGCTTGATTACAGGTTTTTTCTTTATTTGCATATTAAGGGAGAACTCATTTTATTTATTGCCCTCTCTGACCTCAGATTTTTCTGTTATTCAAAGATTTGTTTGAAGATAGTTAGTTTTGAGTTAGTGTATTTGTAAAATAGCTGCTACACATGTATTCGTCATTTTTGGGTATCAAGGAAGAATTTAGTTTTGCAGTCCATGCTTGGAAAGATTTTAAGATTCGCTTTTTCCTCCTCCTTGCTTCTGATACAGAAGGAGGCTGTCCCACTGCAAAAGGTTTTTAGAGTGGAATTTTACCCAAATATCTTCACTAGAACTAGGATTGAGTAATATTTGATTATTCTCAATGGCAGTTTGGGCTTTTCTCTTGCGCAGAGTATGCTATGAGCAAATTTATCCTAATTGTGCATTTAAAAAATGAGTCATTATAAACAACATTTTAATTTATAACACCTTAACAAAAATTGCAGTGCTGTTTGTCAGTATAATGAGGTTTTCTTTTAGTCCTAGTAAAAATACTTGTATTGTGTTGTATCCTAAACCTGTTTTTTGTGTGACTGGTGTGGAACAGCCCAGTGGGTTAATACAGCCGTGAAAATTTTGGTGCAGGAAGCTGATTGGTCCATAAGAGTATAGGCTTTCTTTATTAAAAGATTCTTATACAGAGGGTATCTCCAAGCTCTAACAAAAACAAACAAACAAATGATAAACCAGCTAAGCAGCTCCTGATGTGTGATAAATTACCAGCTGAGAGTCTGTGCTCTGCTGTAGCACTGATGTTTTTATGAAGCTTCTCATCCTGTTTACACTTCTCTGTATAAATCCAGTGCTTACTGACTAATCAGCCGGTGAGGCAGAGGAACGGTGGGACTCATTTTGTGCAGTTTGATGAGCACTGGCAGGGGGGAGACAACCAGTGAGGTTCTGCTCAGCCATGTTCTCTCTCTCTTTCTCTCTCTCTTATTTCCATTTTTGTTGCATGCAATGTATAAAGCGAAGCATTTGTTTTGCTCAGTTATGCGTGAACTAATGTGGATAAACCAAACTATTATTGCAGTTCTGGTACAATCAGCACTCCAGCCTTTTGTTTCAAATGATAACACAGTCTATTGTTGGGATGCTGATTTTGTAACATTTCAACATAAGGCAGTTAGTCATAAAAGCAGCTGTGTGGCTGTCAAATTACCCTCCTTCCAGGGACATAAATTGAACCAGAAGCTGTATGTGTTTGTTGTTGACTTCTGGGTGTATTCTAAGATGAGTAAAAGTGATAAAGTCAAACACGGTGTAGCTCTCTGAACTTCAGTTGAGTTACCCCTAAACCAAACGTTGATAGATGGTGTTGGGGCGGATTTATAAATCAATTATAAAATTAAGCCAATTTCCAGGGCAACACAACATGGTTGTTACTCCACATCTATTTTCATTGCTATGAAGAATAATAGTTTGGTGTTTTGCATAGTATATGTAAATGAATATTGAGCTAAATCTAAACAGAAAGGTTTAGTTGAATATGTTAGCTTGTTGATATTTCTAACAATTTTGATGTTTTTCCCCTTGTTCTAATGATGACCTTGGTGAACTCTGACCCCCCTACTCCCAGGTCCCTCAGGTTAGCCCCTTAACTCCAAAATAATAACTTAGCATGAAAATGAATGTATATACTTCTCGTACTGTTCAAATGTAGATATACTGAGTCATTTTTCAGACATACCTTTTCATTTGTGGTAGAAAAGTTCAGAGCTGGCTTTCAGACTTTTCTTCCACGGTGCTGTGGGACTGGCACTGGAAGGACATGGTGCTGCTCTCGCCATGGAGGAAGATCATGTGGCTCCAGATTTGCAAGGCTTTTGTAAAGTTCCCCCAGCTGTGAAACTTGTTTTAGCATATTTTCCTCAGTGCAGTTGAAAAAAAATATATTCTGTTTTTCATCTTTTTTAAAAAATCATATTGCCTTGTCCTCCTATGTTTTTGCTGTATAATTGTGTTTTGCAGCTTGGGCAAATGACAGTATTCATTTTTGTAACACCTGCTGCTGTTGATTTTGGACACTCTCAAGCGGCTTAAATTAGATGCTTCTTTTCGACCAACAGTCTGTAGGAAAATTTATACAGAGCAACAGTGATGCTTTACATCCCCAACTTAGAGCACTGTAACTTTCCAGTGCATACAAATCCTTATTTCCATTGTTTTACTTCACCAGCATGGCAAGAGGAAATAAGGAAAGCTTTCCCATTAATATGTATTTAATGAAAATGAAGCATACAGCCCTCCCCTCTATAACACGAGGGCAGTAGAACACAATTGGTAAAAACATGCTCATTTTCACAAGCTTATCCTAATTTTAGCGTATCAGCATGTAGCACAAGCCACCTCTTGGGAAGATTTTTAGCACCTATGTCTACATTGAAAATGACTTGCTATATCTATTTAATAATAATAATATCTTTAGGTTTTGCTATGATGACTTTTGGGAAGCAAAAAACTGTTTTTATTGTGCTGTCCTAAGCACTGTGAGGTAGCAAATGTGGTAGCCTGTGATGTTTGAATCCCAGCGTTACGCAGTCACGGAAAAAAATGCATGTGTCTTTAGCTTTTAATGAAACTGCGGTCACAGGAGCAGTAAGCGCACTGCCAAAGAGCGGCTGCCGTCCTGGCTATGCCGAGCAACTTCATTGCTTCATGTTTTGTTCCACTCTGGGACTGTGCCCAGCCAGAATTCAATAATCAACAAGTATAGGACAGATTTATAAATCATAGCAAAACATATCTAACAGTGGCATATAGTTTATAAGTACTTAACAGTAACAATGAAATGTTTGTGTCATTATTTTTAACAACTGTATTACAGTTACTATTTAAAATAATTTACCAAACACGTAAGAAATAGTGCATTGAGGTAAACACGATGTGTATTTATTGTAGTTTTTAGCTGCAGATTGCATGGTGATATGTTGATGTATTTAAATCATTTCACTGACATAAAAGATGCAAATGGCACAGGAACTAAAATATGTATCAGGAGCATGGTAGGCACGAGCAGTTTACTGTTTGAAAGAGGACATTTAAATTGGTTTTCTAGGGATGTTATCACATGCCATTCTCCATCATAACAGGTAAATTAGCATCTTGGGGTATTTTTATAAAGAAAACATAATGCCGACAGTAAAGACAACAAATTCTAAATTTGTACATTTTGCTGTATTTTTGCTCACAGCATTTGCAGCCCTTTTGATCCATGTCAATGGTGCTTATCACTTGGAAGAGAGGGTATAAGCCTACTTTTCAGTCCTAGAACTGAATTCACAGATAGTTGAAGCCCATACACGATTAGTGGTGATGAGTTCTGCTGTTAATTGCACTTCCCGTTTGCCCAGAGCAGAGTTTTGCTCAAAAGTTGTCATTCACCATTTACCTGCATATTTGCCACGGTCCAGGCCCTGTGGCTTTGAATATTGTCAGTGAAATGGTTACAGAGTCTAAACCCTGTTGTGAGTAGGACTAACCAGCCACAGGCCTCAGCTGTAATGTTAAAGCAATAACACATTCGTTAGTAAAGCTTTAAGTTTGCTGTTACATGAAGTGTCAAATTAGTCTTAGTAGAGCCTAGTCACCAGAATAACTTGTATCTGAAAATACATATCGTTGTGTATTCATGTATGGTTTTATGCATGCATGTGGATTGTGTCGTAAATACAAAATATGCTGGTGAAATGGGTTGTTGTGTAGTGTATATGCTGTCATCTGTACTATTTCTAACTAGTAATCTTGTTTTGTACTGTGTGATGTCTGACCCTTCTAACATCGATCATGGGGCTTTGGTGAACTCTGATCCTTCCAGGTCTTCCAGGTTAGACGCTTAACTCGGTCAATTTATTTTACTGCATTGCACGTGATGTAAGAGAAACGGATGTTTTCCTGTAATTCTGTGATTATCTTTTTAAGGACTGTGGTTACCCTGCAGATCCTATGTGTTTGATTAGCATGCTTCAGATGGTAACCTGTCGTTATTTTGCATGCGTACAGTACTAGACCAGTATAAAAGAGCAAAATGAATACAAAATATCCTTGCATGATGGGATGTTTCTGTAGCTGAAGCTGCTACAGGATATGTGTGAAATCTGGAACCAAATTGCTGTTGGTTTAGAAAGGAAAATTTTTAAGGGAATTCTGTGCTCAGATTTGTATGCAGAAATACAGCTAATCAAATTTTTCCACTGAATATAGACTATGAGGATATCAAAGGAGATGTTAAATTATTTGAGACTGCAGAAGAATTGAAAATCCAGCACGCTGATAAATGTCATTAGATTTGTTGTACTACAGAGCAGAATGTCATAGCACTGTCCTGCATAGAGATCCTTTTCTTAATCCAGTCATGAAATCTAAGTTGTAAAATGTTATTAACTGTTGCTGCACTTGCTTACAGTTTGTTTTGCCACAAATTAATATCAGTAACCTTCTATTTATATGGTGTCATAAAGGCGGGGGTCTCATGTTTCAGTTCTCTAAATACCTAAGCTTCACATAATCCACTGCTTTGCTTTGGATTAATGTGGCTGTAGTAGCAAAGGGAAAATATTTAAAAACCAGCCCAGTTCCTCTACTGGATTTACACAGCATAATTCTACTAAGGACAGACAAACCAGCTGGAGGGAGGGTCATTCAACATAAGGAAATTTCTGCAACTCAGGTGAGTGTTAGACAAGGCAGAACGTGGGCTGCCTGCTGCCCAGCTCTCAGGAGACGGTGTATACTGGGCTCCTCAATACGTATGTCGAATTCTAACGGCAAAAAAGCAGCAATATTTTACATTGTTGAGACTGGCTTTCTAAAGAAATTCAGCATGTCAAGATAGCACCTAAGAGACGGTGACGGTAGTGCAGGTCAGCAGAGGGAGCAGAGGGGATCTTTGTACCATCTAATTCTGGGTTTCTTGGCTCCTGCTGAAGGAGCGGGTCTGGTCGCTGCTAAGCTGCTGCTGAAGTGAGTTGCACTGCCTTCTGGAAAGACCTGCTTCCCTTCATCAGCTGGAGAAGGAGCCTTGGTTCCTGATTTGGGTAGTGCAAATAATCCCTCTAGTTGTTTTCCTTCTATTTTATCCTGAATTCAGCATTAAAATAGAGCTGGGAAATCAAGCCTTTTTTTTTTTTATTAACACTGAAGGCACAAACTTTGGCAGAGTGGTTGATATGTACTGATATATGCATATTTGTTCTGCAATGTTAAGGTCCACCAGGCCCAGAAGGTCCACGAGGGCCACCAGGCAATGGAGGACTTAAAGGGGAAAAAGGGAACCCAGGTCAACCTGGCCCACCTGGCCTGCCTGGTCAAAAGGGGGATCAAGGACCACCTGGACGCCAGGTAGGACAAGAAATTGAGTCTTCTCCTACCTTATTTTTAAATGCAATAAAAGTGGAATATATTTAGGTGGACTATGCAGTTTATCATAGTAAAAATAAAAGCCAAAGTGTGCTAGCTAACATCTGGTGGTGTAGCAAGTAGGAGGGTCTTTTCCTTAATTATCCTCCAGTATCCAGGCAGGGTGTCTCCATCATATTCCCATGGGAGCTGGAGCCGTCAATGCACACGTCACGTTACGGCGTCCTCTGATGGCTCTTGGTTCAGTGAGCAGAATGTGTGGCCTCAGCCCTTCAAAGCACTAGTTCCCAGACCCAAAGTGTGCTTGTCTGTCCCCCAGCCACCTTTTCTAAATGTTTTTTCTGAAACTGCTGAGAGAGATGAGTGAATAACGTGAAGCTGTTCTGTTCAGGGCGAGCCTGGTCGTCCAGGTCTGAATGGAATGAAGGGTGACCCCGGGGTTCCAGGCGTTCCAGGATTCCCAGGTATTTAACTAGCATTTCAAGTGAAAACCTCCAGACACAGTAACAGCCCCTCAGGGGAAAAGAAGCCTCATTTTGGCCATTCCTGCAGCACATTTTGTAAGACAGCGTGTTCTTTCACTGTATAACTGTGTGAATTTGTTGTTTCAGGTATGAAGGGTCCCACTGGACCTGCAGGACCCTCTGGCCTCACAGGCAGTCCAGGATTGCCAGGCCCACCAGGTAGGAGTGCTGGTAGTTTTATTGTCACTTTTGCTCCCTGCCAGTAAAATTTGGTACACAGATGTTGGGACTGAGCCAGTCTCAGCCAGCAATGAAACTAGTTAGGGGAACAACAGCTTAAACGCAATTCTAGGCTATGCTTTTTAGCCTTACCAGTAATCCTACCGTATTTTATACTCTGTATCCACTCTACATGGATTAACTGCTGCAAGAGCTGTCTGTTGAAGGAGATCACCAAAAGCACTTTTTTGCCTTATAAAATATATACACTTATTCTTTGCATCAATAGAGCTCTTGGCTTCTGACTTTGCAATAGAGAATAACAGAAGCTGTTTCTAATGTTCTTTTCCACCTTGGTTTATCTAATACTAAGCTTTCTCTCAGGTCCGCCAGGTTTACCGGGTACCATTGGACGAAGCATTGTTGTCAAAGGTGACCCTGGTCCCCCAGGTTCTCCAGGACAGCCTGGGTCAAAAGGGCCACCTGGATTGCCGGGGCCACAGGGATTGCCAGGTACGATCCCAGGCTGTGGGTTGCAACACGAGTCCCTCAGCATAGGCTGCAGAGAAGATACTGAGTTCTGCTAGAGATAAATGCAGACTCCTACCATATCCATCTGGTTTAATGATCTGTACCAGGAAGAAACAATAGATGAGTCCCAAACAATTTAAAGATTTCTGTAGTGAGATTTCAAGATCTTTCATTTCACTTATGCATTCATCTGTTCCAGGTCCAATTGGTCTTCCTGGTGACCCAGGGCGAGATGGACTACCTGGCTTTGATGGTCCAGCAGGACGTAAAGGAGAGAGAGGTCTTCCAGGCCAACCAGGTACAGTGTTTATCCTATGGAGGACCCTTTTGTGAGTGCAGGCTAATATTGGGAAGTGAGATTTTTGCCTCATGGGAATAATAATGAAATCATAATTGTATGATTTGCTTAATGCAAAAGTATTACATGCAGCTGGACGTACTTTGGTTTGTAATATTCTTGGAACCAACACATTGCCGGTCATTGCTGAATAATATTGTAGAGTGCTTTACCTCAAGCTTAATGGCATCCCCTTTGCAGCACATGTGGTGCATAGGAGATAATGAAGATAGTAAGAAACGACAGAGAGAGATTAGTAAAATAATTTTAATTTTGCATGGAAATCATGAATGGGGATGAACAGACTTCATAAAGGGGAGAATTTCACCAAAGTCAGAGATCAGGCTACCATACAGCTATTGCTTGGAATTACTGAATTATGATTTGAGGCTAGGCACTGGGACGGTTTTCTGAAGATGATACATATTAAGTAGTTATATATTGCAACTTGTGAGAAGTATTAGAATGTAAACAGTTAAAACAGTACAAAATCCATAACTTTTTTCCTTTTCCTCCAAGTAGCTCTGTGAAATCTGCTAGTGTTATTTTAGTGAAAAATGTAAATAATAACTGTGGAATAACATAGTCTAAATATTTGTAGTTATATCTCCTGATATTTTTGCTATTCAAGAACACATGCCTTTTCTGATACCTTTCTCAGTCATATCAGTCATTCTTGCTCTTGTTCAAGGTTGTTGTAGCCAGTTTGCACTTTCTGTAACCTCTCCCAAAGCAGACTGCAGCTCTTCTGTCCGTTTTGGTGTTACAATAGCATGGCCTAGAGAGAGACACGCTTCTCTTTCTGGCTCTGCCATTTATTTTGTGATCTTGAGCAAGATCATTCAACATTATCTTATTAAGCCACATAAACAGACTAATATGTTTTGGAACTGAGAGGCTGATTGGGACTCATTTCAGTGCCTGTCATGACCATTGCAGTTGCTATCTTGGTGCCTCACAGTCTGAACATATTTAACTTTGCTACAACATAGGGAAGCTGCACTGTTATTTTATAACTAGCTATGACAGCCTCAGTGATTTAACCAAGTTCACATGAAAAAATAATTTGAGGAAGATGGTGTTAGCAGATACCAGCTCCCCCAACTCAAAAACACCTTAATCACAAGACCATAGTACCTTTCAGAGCTACATTAGTCCGAAAAGAGCAAGAAATGGTGTTAATAAATACTGTGTGTTGTGTTTCTCTTGTGTGAACAGGTTCACGAGGAATACAGGGACCTCCTGGTCCTGATGGCTTACAAGGCCCCCCCGGCCCTCCTGGAACAGCTTCTGTCGCTCATGGATTCCTTATAACTCGGCACAGCCAGACCAGGGATACACCACTATGTCCACAGGGAACAGCAAGAATATATGATGGATTCTCTCTTCTATATGTGCAAGGAAATGAGAGAGCACATGGCCAGGATTTGGGTGAGATTTTGTATGCTCTGTCTTTAAGGGGAATGAGGTTGTAGCTGCTTTTTCAAATGCGCTGGTTCTCTGAAGATCTGAGAGTCTTAGAGATTCCTTCAATGAGGGTTGCATACTGAGATCTGCTGCCTCCAAAGGCTGCATGTTCTCATTCAGGATGAAAGAATGTAAACCAAAGCTGAAAAGTTAAGTTTTTCCCACATGTGACAATTTGATAGCACATGCTGTGCTCTCACAGGTGGAGAGGAAGAATACACAATTATTGTTCTCAGAGCATTGCTGTAAAAAGCAATGAAGTGAAAATGCTGCTGTCACATTTTATGCATCTCACTCTGTAGGTACCGCTGGGAGCTGTCTCAGACGTTTCAGCACCATGCCCTTCATGTTCTGCAATATCAACAATGTTTGTAATTTTGCATCAAGGAATGACTATTCCTACTGGCTGTCAACTCCAGAGCCAATGCCCATGAGCATGGAGCCACTGACTGGGCAAAGCATCCAGCCCTTCATTAGCCGGTGAGACAAAGCATGCTATCAGGTCTCTTTTTTTAATATCTGGATAAATAACACATCTTAGCCATGTCATGTTTTGCTCTAGAAAATACTAGGAAAATAGCTTGTTTTAAAGTATTCATTGCCTTAGAAGGCTTGTCTGTGTTTAGGGACGGCCAGGCTGTAAGAGCTCTGCTCTGCTGAGGCAGCGATGTTGTCAGCGGTGCGAGATCGCCAGGACAGGAAAGAGAATGTGAGAGCCGTTAGCTCTGGGGTTAAGGCCTTTACTTGGAGCTTCCAGTTTGTGTTTCAGGGACCGCTTCAGTATTTTACCCAATGGCTGTCAGTGGAAGTACAGGCAGACTTTGCACTTATGGCAGTTACAAAATAGGCGAGAAGCAGAAGTCTAGATTAATAACTAGTTTTCTCCCTTTCTCTGTGTAAGAATACTTAATAAAACATACTCCTATTATATTTTAATATCACGTGTTTCTCTGATCCTTCCCCTGTGCGCAGCTGCGTTGTGTGCGAAGCCCCTGCTATGGTGATAGCTGTCCACAGCCAGACCATTCAGATCCCTTCGTGTCCTCCAGGCTGGGACTCCCTTTGGATTGGTTACTCTTTCATGATGGTAAGAAGGGCTTCCTGCTCCAGAAGGGGCTGGTACTCACTTTGTCCTCACCCACCTGCTTTAGGGCTTTGTTAAAACTACGGGGCTTGTAATTCAAAAGCCTTTACCCTCAATTACTAACCATGGTGGCCAAGACTAACAGTGATTTTCCAGTACACAGAGCCCAGTGTAACTGATACTCATGGAAGTGTCTGACCCCATATTATCTCAACCAAGACTGAACAGTGGCTCTCAATCTGTAGTTGAATGCTGTGCTACTTAATTTTTAGCACCTACTGTAAGATTCTTGTTTCTGTGTTTCTTTCTTCCCCGCCACCAGCACACTAGTGCAGGAGCAGAGGGCTCTGGCCAGGCCTTGGCATCGCCTGGATCCTGTTTAGAAGAATTCCGCTCCGCTCCATTTATTGAGTGCCATGGTCGTGGCACTTGTAATTACTATGCCAATTCATATAGTTTCTGGCTGGCAACTGTAGAGGTGTCAGAAATGTTCAGGTAAGAAAATCTGTTTCTTATGCGTTGCTTTATTCCAGAAAGCAAGCTTTGGAAACTGAATTTATTCCAAAGATCAAGAGAGATTAATCTACAGGGGTATAGGGAAATACTTTGTTTGTTTTTCCCTCACAACCAGTTTTTCAAGTGTTTCCTTGGTAAGCTTTTGATATTAATATAAAAAACTTGCTAGGGCACATTCTGTTTTGCAAGGAGTGGGATTTTTTTAATGTCAATTCTTATTCACATCTCATAGTACTTTCTCTGAAAGTAGTCCTACTGCAGTTACTGTATTTGCAGTCTAAAAGATCATTTTATTGTCTTTTTTTTCTTGCCAGCCCTTTAATTAGAGTCAAATATCTGAAAAGGTAGTTGACAAACACACAAGGGACAGGTATGAAGGGCAAGATCAACTCTGCTAAAAACCTTTTAAGGCAGCTGTTCATATAATCTGTTTTTAAAAGTCTTGTGTGAAGGAGATTTCATACCCTCCATGGCAAACATTTTTTCCAGTGCTATGCAGAAGAATGAGGATGACATTTTGGCAGCAAGGAAGCCGATGGACGTTCTGTCCTCAGCTTCTCAGCAGTCAGCATTCCAGACGGGGTCTCTCAGCTCCTCAAACTTTTTCCCCTTCAACCGGAGTAGCAAAATCATTTTTTTCTTCGAAAAATCATCTCATTTTATAGAGTAAATTACTACTGCCCTGTTTGTGTACTGGTAAAAACCTCATAAATATTCCCAGTGCCACCAAATTGAAAAATGTGGCTTTGTGGTATATGGCTGGCAATGTACGCTGTCTTATATAGCAGCAGTAGCCCCTCATTTGGTTTTATGTAACACGTACAACTGTGATACTTAATGTGCATTAAACAGTCATCGCTCTAAGTTTTCAGGCTAGTTGATCAGTGGTAATTCACTAGTGGAAACTGCCTGCTAACAACTACTGTGCACTTTTGAGTTTCTTGTCTCTACAGTTTCCTGTCTCCCATAAACACAACTTCCTTTTTTAAAGAATCTTTTAAGAATTGAACTTACTCTGTGTACACACATATTACACAAATACATTATATTAATCTCCCACCTTTCTACCCTTTCAGAATATAAGTAAATAATTTGGTAAAGTCATCACTTAAATACAAATGTCATTGTAGCAGTATTCTTTAGGAGTTGTTAAACTACCCTTCAGCTGAGAAACCCAAAGGCTACAAACAGAGACCTCAGAAATACTGTCTCAAATGTCTAAAATTCACCTTAGGCTCGGTTCAGTAGTTGTGCCACATCATACGCTAAACTGATATGGGTGATTGGTATCTCACATGTGCTGAGACACTGGGCAACACTGAGCATCTGTCACCTGGTGGTGAAGACGTACAGAAAGATCCCTCTTAAGGACCACTCTCCAATACAGGACTGGTCCCCCACTTACACACTGAAGTGTTATCTTAAACTGCTCTGTAAACCAAGGAAAAGCTGACCTAACCTTACCTTTGTGTCTGTCACCAGTAAACCTCAGTCAGAGACACTGAAAGCTGGAGACTTGAGGACGCGTATTAGTCGTTGTCAAGTTTGCATGAAGAAGACGTAACGTCTCGTAGGACGTTTTACAAAACAGTTGAAAATTCCTAAGGTGCACTGTCTTCCAGCTGCAACAATGGTGCTACTGTGCAGAAAGAAAAGAGAAAAAACTAATCCAAACTGTTTTAACCATGCAAATTCCAGTGTACCTCACTCGTGCCAAACTGAGGGTTGTTTGGTACGTATTTGACAACAGGACTAAGATGAAAGAATCGACCTCTTGGAAACAGAAAAGAACACTTGAGGTTCACGATGGATCCGAAGATGAATTTTTTCATTTCTCTCCCTGTACCAAAACGGCACCTTTTAGATCAACCAAGAGAATAAAGAAAAACACGATGCACTGAGTATGTTTAAAATAACAAGACTGCAGTTTTGAAAAACATTTTTCATGGTGCTACTAACCCTACTGTATCCCAGGTTTTTAATATGAAATTTTAAGCTTATTCCTCTTTGTAAGTAATGAAATGTGTATATTGTGTAAACACCTTTTTAGTTGAAATTTTCAGTCATTTAGAAACAAACCAGACTCTGATATAAAAATGATATAAATGATATAAAAATGCTTATGTCTAAAGTTAAAACATACAGCAGTATTTTATTATGAAACTTGTGGTACAGAGAGAATTTACCCCTCTTACACCAACTTATTAATTTGTCATTTCCTTCCTCAGTTGCCCATCTGATATAGTTGGGGAATGCACAATTATTCTGAAGTCATTTTGATCAGGGTTTTAAATGTTGTACACCATGCTATCAGTGGTTTTATTTGTGCTTAGAAATCCCAATTCACTTGAAAAGATATTTTTTTTTAATCTTGTGAAAATATATGACATTATTAGCCATATTCTATATCCTTCTTAGCTGAATAAAAGTCACACTCACATTGTAGTAACCAGTTTGGTTTAACAAAACCCGTTTCTTGGGAACATCCAGTTACCAAAGCATTTCTGATTATGCTGACATGAAGCCTCTTCTCTGAAGTGGTATCATGCATTTTATCCAAAATAGCGTATACACTAGGAAACCTTCTGAATGAAATAAAGCATAAGCTGGTGGAAACTTTCCTATTTACAAATTAATCTTATGTGAATTTATACACATCCACAGTGTGTATACAGCAAATCTTGCGTATGTATAGTTCACATAAGGCCTTGAAAGATGGTGCATGCAGCCTTTCTGATATCATTTGTACCGATCCTCCTGTGTATGTCTTAGAGCGTCACTACTTGTGCAATAGCTGAAAAGTGATCACTTTTGTATGCATGACTGCTCAGCTTGTCTGGTCAGTGCTGGTTCATTTACCCTTCTGTATAAACAGAGCTCCCTGACAAAGCAAGACTCTTCTTCAAGTGACAATACTTTAATATTTTTGTTGTATATTGCCACCTCCGCTATCAATACAACTTAACTTGTGAATTAACACACTGCTTTATACAGGTGAAGTGTATTTGTTTATTGCCTACTGTTAAGTAATTTATCAGCTAATGGTTATTCATTCTTACCTTTCAGTTATTATTGTAAACGTGGAGTCTCAAATCTCCCTGTTTTATGCACATTTGAAAAAAACCATAGGACTGGTGACTGACCAGGTGGCAGTGATTTATACAATGAGATTGGTGCTGATTTTAAAGCTTTCAACTAAGTATGAAACTGAAGTTCTTTAGTTTAAAATGCAAAATATTAATAGCTTTCTCTTTTTTCAGTTAGCTGCAGTTATGTATATTGGTAGAGAGTGGGCAGTTCAGCAATGCGCATCCTTCAACTCATTTGCTTTTGGTTTGCTGATGCATATAGAAATAAACTGAACCTGCTGCTACCTCCAAGTCAAGAACTTGTTACCAAAGCTGAAATA
The DNA here is from genome assembly GCF_964273445.1 of Streptopelia decaocto. Lineage (NCBI taxonomy): Eukaryota > Metazoa > Chordata > Aves > Columbiformes > Columbidae > Streptopelia > Streptopelia decaocto. The sequence continues at coordinate 6,148,467 of NC_138665.1, forward strand.
GTAAGTCTCTTGTAAACACAAGCCCTTACCTTACTGCTGGCTCCTCGGGAGCCTCAAATGAACACAGCAGCCTCTCCCCAGCCCCACAAAGGCAGAAGAAGATGCCAAGGTCGGGGAGCTCCTTCCCTGCCACCCTGCCTGGTGCTCACCAACCAGTGGCCATCTCTGGGGACCCGGGAAAGAGCAGAACACGTTGGTTTCGGTAGTGCAGAAACAGCGCATCTCTGCGACTGGGGCTTCTCCTGCAGCACGTAAAACAAAGCCCACTGAACTGAAAAGACACAAGATACCATTCCAATCGAAGGTAGAGAGCACCACAAACAGCCGGTATTGCGGCAGCTTTAGGTTCCAAACCTGTGAGATGACCATAGAAAATGAAAATAGGTGAAGTAGCTACACTTCTGACACACATTTTCTGTTCCTGCAGCTCTCACCCTGACCTGGAGAACAGCCCTGAACCTTTATCAGCTTCAGGCTGAGATTCCTGAACAGGCTCATTTTTATTAAGAGAAAAATGGTGTAGAGAGGAAGGAGCATCTTTTAGCTGAAACATGCAGCAGAGATTCAAGAGATGCCAGTTTACTTCCCACCACACATTCTGTGCCTTAGAGCAGGTAAATCACTTGACCTGGTCTATAAAAGCAAGCATGGGTGTTATTTTCTCCTACTTCTGGACTGCTTAGACTGTAAGCTCTTTGGGGCAGAAACATGGAGGGGGCTCAAATGTTGGCTGGGGCCTCTAGGTGCTATCCATCAGTATATAAATATTAAACTACAGGTAAAAGCTTGTGTTTCCAGATTTATTATTAATACTAAAAAAGTAAACTGTTTTGAAGATGAGAGCTTTAAAATACTCTTCAACCACAGCCTAAACATGACCTTTCTCAGAACACCACTTCATCTACAGTGAAGGCTCTTACCTGCAGCTGGATTGTTTTTCCCTGAGCTAATAATGTAAAGTCAACCTATCTTAGTTACTCTTGAGAAGGAACCTGGAAGATAACAATAACTCCTTTAGTTGTATGGGGACAAGTTGCACCCTGCAGCCACTCGAGGGCACCACGTCGCTCCCAAAGCAATGAGAACACAAACTCGGAGCTCCTGGGACTGTAAGCAAAGCTTACTAGCAGGAGCAGTGCCTTACCTTGCTTTGTGTAGTTTGTGTTTATTCTAGTGTTAAAGAACAAAGTTCTGCTTAAGACAGGCTTTTCAGTATCCTCCCTCACTCTACTAAGTCATATTATAATCCTTGACTAAAAGGAAAAAGCTTCCTACAACCTCCAATCCATTTATAAAGCAGGATTTAAACTTCTGAAACGATTCTGCAGTCAAAGTACAGCCTGTAAAGCAAGGTGGGCACACAGAGCAGCACAGCAATGGTTTCTGTACAACAAAATAGAGTACTGCATGCAAACCTGGTGCTTTAGCAGCTCTTCAGCATCCTCTGCTGTAAAGGTCAGTCCCCTGCATAGGGTGGATTTCCCACATCAAAGGCTGGAGGAAGCAGCTGTTTTAGAAAGCTTTAGAAGGTGAAAAAGTGATATATTGATTTTGCAAGCAACAAATGCTCAAGTTCTAAAATTTCATCTTCTGCAATTATTTTCTACATACTTCAATACATAGCTTAAATATTTTGTAGTCAGTACGCTGCCTGACCTGTACAGAAACGCCAGCCTAGGGCCGCCGCCGAGGAACCGTGTTGTGCTGGACGCAGACCTGTGCCACTGCCAGCAGCGCGTTCCTAACAGCCCCTCCCAGAAAGGCTGCGCTTCGGCCGCTCCGGCACTGCTGCTGCACACAACGGTGCTGCTGCTACAGAGACGTGCACGAGGAGCACAAGCTGAAAAGCATGCCGAGCAAAGAAGCAGGACAGCACCGCTGCTGCTGAGGGCAGCCATGGGCTCAGGGGAGCGTAACCGCGTTCTACTTTGAAAATGTAGGGTATCTAGAACTATTAGCCTTGGAAAGGAAGATTATTAACTATTAACCCGTTTGACTACTGCCCAAGAACAGCCTCAGCTGGCAGCGAGGAGAAGAGAGCTGGTTAGTAAAGGCACTCGCTGTAGCCCAGGGTGGAGCAGAGAACGGTGGCTGAGGCTGCAGTGCCCAACAAGCCGCTTCAGTGACCAATGGGTGACAATTCCTGATAGTCTCCTATAACCGTAACGCTGCTTTAAAAAAGTTTTACATTAATAACTCAGAAGGAAACCCAAGAAACTGAGCTCGGCGTGTTTCTTTACCAAAAGGAGATGCAGGAAGAAGTTCTTACCTCTGAGCTGCTGCTCTTCCCCGACACACGGTGCTTCACAACCCCTCGGGACAAGTGAGGGGAGAAACTTCTTTAGATTTGCTAAAGCCAAAAGGGGATGCTGGGATGAAAAAAAACAAATGCAATACAAATCGTGTTGTTCCCCGGTAACTCTGAAAAGGGGCTCCTTCCCTGCTGGGAACCTCTCTCCTTCCCAGTTATTTGATTATTTGCAGTGAGATGCCAGGTCCATTAGAACCAATCAGTGTAATTCAAAACAAAGACTTTTAATATGTATTCTAGTGCCTGTCTTCAAATCCAAATAGGAAATCCCTTGCCTGGTGTTTCTGGCAGATGGCTTTCACCATGACTTCTGTCAATGATTCACCCACAGGGGCTTGAAAAATCAGTGCAAAACTATGTCCTGCACACAACCCTCCAAAAAAACCCACCCTTGAGCAGTTCACCCATTTCAGATCCAACCAGACATTCAAAGGTCCCTTCGAGCAGCTACTGTGAGACTGTTGCAACAGTCCTGACAGTGTTTGGGTAACTTCCCCTGTGTGTTTACTGCTGGTAGGGCTGTTCCTGCTTGTGTGAGCAGCACTGATCCCTTCCCAATACAGGGGACACGCTCTGAAATGAGGCCCCGAGGAAAACCCTGTTCTTGCGGCAAACTCGGCTTTCACAGGGCCTTGTTTTAACACGCTATTCTGAGTAACAGGGTAAGAATTAGATCAGGTTTTTTTAAAAAGTCTAATCCAAGACATTTCACAGTAATCACGCACATTGACGGAGATCATGTACCCTGACATCTGTGGATAAAAACTGTACAGAACTGACACATCCTCTATGTCATTAAGGAATTCAAGAAGACGCTACATTTTGTTGATATTTTCCAATGTAAATTCAGTTGTTTTTACAAGTGAGTGCATTACCTGAAATTATGAGATATCTATATGGGTTTTGGTTTTACATACTGAGACCTTATTTAACACATACCAAACCGAAGTAATATTAATACTACAAAACTTAGAACAGCAAGTCATACACGTTCCCTTCCCCCTGCAGTCTGAAGGCAGGACCCTGTTGGACACCACACCGCTAACGAGTCCTGCCAGGACTTGGAGGCTTGATTGTGGAACTTCCATACTCAGTGATGGACAAAGTCAAGAACCAAAAACGGCCACGCTCTCTTGCATTTAAAGCAGAGAAAGAAAGTAGCGGGCACGGATATTCTTTTCATTCAGAACCTCAGTTGTTACCAGCCCCACGATTCTGTGACAAACTGGGTGTTTTTCTGTGCGTTACCTTTTGCGTTCAGTGGCAGAGAGAATTGTACAGACCGGGAATCCCTCCTCTGAGATACACTGAAAGCTGCTCCAAATCGTCAGGGGGACACAGGGGGACGAAACCACTGCGAGGGGAAAGCAGGAGGAAACGCGCTTCTGACCCACCAAACCAACCACAACCGATTGAAAAATGAAACGCAGACACGGAGCTACATGAACACGTATTTACTGCAAGTAGCTCTATGGAAAGCCAAGTCAGATAAATATAAACACTATACAGAGCTTCAAGCCAGTCTCCCAAAACCGCAAACGCGATGTGTTTTACAAAGAAAACAACATAATATTTACAATGGAAGACAAAGCCAGATCAATCAGCTCAACTTTAAAACAGATCTGTGAAGCAGAAATAGCAAATATAATGAACAGTTTTAACCATATATGTTTTAGTTTGTACAGACAATAACTGTCCAATATCAAATTAAATTTACAGGACAAACATTGTTCTATCATTGGTATTTTTGTACTATACAGCAGCATAAACGGGTAGCTGGAAGGTAGTATATATAGTGATATGTTTTACATCATCTGAAAATGTTCTTCCAGCACAATACTGAATAAATTAGTTGCTGTAAACTAAGAGATTCAAAAAGATTGCATATTTATTATGCCGTACCTATTAGTATTTGTACCACTATACTTGAGGTTACCCATTTACTTATTTATTCAGCATTTATTAAACCAGTGCTGTATATTGTACAACGGCAGCCTCAGGGGTCTAATATGAAATAACTACGTAACAAATTTCTTCAAAACAACCTTTTCCTTTCACATTAAATGTTTAGATCTATCTTCATCCAAATTTTGATTTCTTAGAAAAAGATGTAAAGCTTTATAAAAAGCTGTCTACATATTGCATTATTAATTTATGAGACCAAACAAAAGCTATATGGCAAGACAGTATCCTGGTCTGTAAGAGTGGTCTTATTTTTAATTAGTGTATTTTTAGCAGCAACAAGTAACTGTACCAACTTCTCTTCCAGAATCAAAACCAGATCTGTGCTTTTAAACCCGGTAGCAACAGTTTTCCTGCCGCTACACACGGTGTAAACTGATCAGTACCATGTTTCCAAAAACCAAAAAGTCTTCGTATTTTAGTGACGTGTACGTTTTAACACTCCTCCAAACCAGATTTGGGTACAGGTCACTGAACAATCCCGGCTGACAGTGCCCGTGTGCGGCACCGGCCGGTTGTAGCGCACGCCGGCCGGGACGCGGGTGCCGCCCGAGGTTCGTGTCCCAGCGCAGCCCCGGCCACCGGCCCACGCAACCAACAGCAGAGCCGTGCGACACCTGCATCATTCCAGCCAAAAAAAATACTCAGTACAGAGCGAAGCATGTAATGGTAGAAAAATCAGGGCTTGTTTGAAACATCTCCAACTCTCACTGTTGGCATTTCTGTAAGTGGAACCAAGACAACTGAGGAGCCTACATTCTACTTTTTCGCCATGATGCCAGGAAGAAAGAACAAAAATAGTCCCAAATTGAAAATGGGGCTTTGGTTGACAGTAAGATCAATTAGGGTGGTTTCCTTTTAAAAAGCCACAGCTGACAAATATAATGCAGAAGTCACAAACGCTGGATACGACTCTGCAGTTCTCCATTTGAATGCATGAACAAAAACCTCATTTTGCACAATTCGTATTTATAAACAAATATCTCGAGGGTAAGAACAAAATCTACAAGACAACCAGCCCATTAATCCTACTTTGTACATAGCAAAATTCTGAGCAAAAAAATAAATTCCGATTAAGCTCTGACAGACATTTGATTTAAAATACTCTAGCCTATGATCAAGAAATACCTCTTGTACCATAAAAGCAAAACCTTAACCAAAAATACAACCAAAAAAAAAGCAGAAGAGGTCTCCATTCCTCAGAGCAGTTCAGTCCCACGGGGTCAGCCCAGCCACCTGAAGAAATCCTGAACTGCCAATATATTTCTACACGATACATGTTTTAAGCTAACCACTTGTTAATGTACCAGAGAAGCAAACCCATGTTAAACAGACAATCAGAAACCAGCTTTGACTTCTCAGAATATAAGTTAAAAAATCAACGGGAGAGGCAGGAGGAAGAAAGGGGCACGTGGGGGTCTCCTATTAGCACTCACACTGCCTCCCAAATAGATATGACGTGAAAGACCAAACTCCATCACCAAAGCACAGCTATGAAAAAACCTCAATTCAAATTAATTCAACTGTAGAGAGCTGATGTCTATGAGAAAAAATAATTAAAAGGATGGGTGTCTATGTCCGTGCTGGTGGAAATGAAAGTAGCCGGCTGGAGCTGAGCTTTGCTTCCAAAAGCACCACACAGTTCCCGGAGTTACCAGCAGAAAAGTCTTCTCTCGCAACAATGGTTTCCATGGCCATGCAGTCAGTCTAGAGAGGAGAGGGGGAAAAAGAAAAAGTCAGTGATATTTTAAAAGCAAGTTTCATAGTGAAAATGAATGTTTCCTCGTGAGAGAATACGGGGAGCTTGTCCATTGCAGAAGTGACAGCAGCGGGATGCAGAACACAGGTCCCTCAGAGAGGGAGGTGGCACTGCCAGATGGCACCGGCTTGGAGATCCCGAGCCACCGGCAGAGCTACGAGGCCCAAAGCAAGGACCGAAGAGCCGCTGCAACCCCAGCACCGACGCTGCCCTAGCGGTGTGTCACTCCGCGAGAGCTCGATCCTGCCAGGGTGGCGGGTGCTGTGCAGGGGCTGTTGTGAGCGGGCAGCAGGATGAGCACAGAGCGGCTCTGCTCACCCAGACCCAACGGAGCTCGTGGCAAACGCTCCCGTTCACAGCGGCACTGAGCTGCGGAACAAACCTTCCCTGCAGCCCCAGCTCCAAACAGCCACCACAGCTGCGCGCCCCGTCCTCAGCTTTTCAGGAATAAGCTTCATCTAGTTGTGATAAGCAGCACCTCAGAGTACAGTTCTCCCTTTTTCAAGAAAGCCGCACTAAAAAGCGACACAGGGTACAAAAGCACAGAGCTATGGCAGACAGCACTGCCAACAGCAAAAACCAGTGCCTTCCAACTGGCTGCAAAAGGCAGAATACTAAATGCTTGGTAAAACGAGGGCAAAAAAAATCTATAACCTGGTGTTAGAGGAAGGTACAGTGGGGTGACATGCAGGAATGGACACTGGAGCGAGGACGACCTCCAAGCTGAACGCACCGGCTCGGAAATGAACCCTGCACGTGCCAAGGGCAGAGCCGCTCCAAAAGTTCCTGACACGGAGAACTCTGATGCGGGGGATGCAAAGACTTTCTGCAGCGGCGGGAACGCAAACTGAGGAACGTATGGAAAGTCATTTCCAGCTCACTACAAACCCCTTCCACTCCCGCCAGAGCCAGCGTGAACACCCATTTCCAGTCTGGAGGAGCACGATCGGCCACATCGCTGTGTCACACTGTCTGCAGGCCAAGACTGTCCCCTCCCAACAGGCCTGTCCCCTTGGCCAAGGGCACCGTCCTCTGCTGACAGGTGGCTTTGGTCACCCTGTCATGGTTTGAGGTACAGGGACGTGTTTCCTGACACTCCATGGAAGAAGGACACAGCAGGTGCTGGCTGTTGGTTCTCAATGAGAGCAAGAAGAGATTTAGTCTTCAGAAAACTTCCAGTACAGAAAGGTAGTCTGCTTTTCCCCCCAAAGCCACACAGCACAAGCTCTGTCACTGCTCCGGGACAGCTCGCTGCCGCTGAGAGCTGCTGCAGCACGGGGAACGCTTGGTACGGAAGCGCAGCGATGGCAGCACAGCACGCTGCAACCAAACAACGGGCTTCAGAGCTTGGTCCTGCCTGCGCGCTTCTGCGGGGACACGAGGAAATCGCCTAAACCTCCTTGGAAAGACACCGTTGTGCTTCACTGCCTGCACCACAGGAACATGCTGAAGAAAACGTGACCATCTAAAGAACAAGCGTTATATATATTAACGCAAACCTGTATGTTTACTTACATAACCAATCAAAGTATGCACAGACCAGCCCCACCCTAAGTTAAAGAAGTTCTGATTTCTGACCAGCTAAAAATAGTATCCCTTCAAAAGAAAAAGAAAGAACAAAAGAACAAAGCTGAGCTGCCCGGAGCAGCCCGGCCCCACCAGCGCCCCGGGACAGGGGTCCTGAGAAAACTCCCTTTCCTCCTGCACAACCCACACGCACGGCTGGGCTGCCGAGTTCCATTTTTCAAATACGGAGTGATTTAAAAAATAAAGTAACTTGGTTTTCCACAATTCAAGGAAGAGACATCCAAAATACACCCACAACTCAAGAATCTCCATTTGTATTATTTCACAGACGTAAGATCGCTACAAAAAGCTATTGCTCATTACACACAGAGCGTGATGTGGTTAGCGATGCCTTTGTTTTCACAAAAGCCAAACGAAGCTATTATTTTTTCCTCTTCAGAAAATCATTGTTTCACTGTAGGACCAAAAGAATGAAAATACGCACCACAGCTGGCAATGAATTGCACCTCAACGGTGCGTGCAAGTCAAATGTTGGAACAATTAAGACTTCTATATTCAACTTATCCACAGTAAAAATTAACATCCCCCACCCTTTCCTTGCTGTGGACCTATGAGGTTACATAAAAGGAACTTCAAAAACTGTCTCTGCTTTTGTCAGGACATTTTTCCTCCACGCCTAACACACAAGGCACACCTGAAAGCTGCTGGACGAGTTATTCTAATCTCTCCAAGCATATCCCCAAAACATTTAAAAGAGCAAAGGCCCAGTCGTTTGCATCGGACAATCCCCATGTGGCAGAACTCGGTATTTATAACTAAAACTTTTTGAGAACTTTCATAGACTTACACCAAATTACATTTAAGATACTTGGAGGGCAAGGGGGAGAGCTTAAGAGAAAAAAACCTGCTCAACTCTTTGATTCTTTGAACAAGCCTGGCACAACCGGGGAGGCAGCGCGAGAACCAACTCCAAAGCAAGCTCACCTTAACTCCGGCCAGAGCCCAGACTAACACACATTAAAGTGCAGGAAACCAGAAGAAAGTATCCTCAGCTCATCCTCACTACAGCTTATAAACCCCCTGGAAGTCCGGGCTAAAACACAGTTTGAAACCAGCGCAAAGGCAAGCTCAGGACCGCCCCGTGGTGTCCCCGTTCCCCAGCCTCTGTGCTTCTCACACCACGTCCCACCAATCTGTCCCCCCTTCTCTCCATGATTATAAACCTTCATCATTTTTAAGTTAAAACATAATTGTGGGAACTGTAAATAAACAACAGGGAGTTTCATGTCAACATTACCTACAAGCTGATAACAGCCTCATAAAGCCTTGAGTCTTTCAGACATGGAGTTAGTGGTTGTCACCACTTCTCTAATCCCCTTGTTAAAGCTGAAAACGTGAACACTACAGCTGGAGCAGTACAGGGGGCTCACGCCCTCAGTCACCAGCTCTTTTTTGGGATAAAAGCATCTAGCATTTACGCATATATACGTATATATAGATACAGATATATTTGCGAGATACACATGTGCTCACACCTTAAGCTCCTTGTTGGCTCTTCTCTCCACACCTGATCTTCCATCTTTTGACTAGTCAGCAGGTAAAGGTAAATTAATGGAGGACATGAGGTGCTCCAAGAACACGACACAGCTTCTGGGAAGCTGGATGATCTTATTTCAAGTTTGCATAACACAAGATTCATCAGCCAACAATTTTCTATGTTAGCAGCACAAAAATGAGAACTGCCAATCAACATTAAAAACCAGATTAGCATTGTGCTATGGATACCATACAAACGTATCTGACTCAACACTGAACACTAAAGGAAGCTGTCAGAGAAATGGATGGAACCACTTCTGAAAGGCAAACAGCCGGTGAGGTGTGAAGCGGCTGGGCAGAGCAGAACGACGCTCGCAGGGTGGCACGTCGGCCCTCGCGCTTCTCAGAACATGAACGACACCACATACAGCTCGGTGGCCAGATCGGACACCACAAGGTATCTGAGACATCTTCCACTCGCCGTGTAAACACGCTGCTGTTCCTGCACTGTCACAGGCTCTTCCAAGAAAATCTGCTCAGCCTTCCGAAGAAAAATATCAGATAACCGATCATCACAACAAAACAAGCAGCAAAAACCTGAACTCAAAAAAAAGTGCCCAGAAATACACGATTCCAGTAGTTTTCACAGCAGCCTTCTGTTCATTCAAGCTTTGCCTCTGCTAACAGCTCCTAAACAAAAGCTTCAGCCTTGATTCAAAATTAAACTGTACTGCTTCAGAATGTTGACAACAATACAAATTCAACTTCCTATGAACATTTAATATGGAAAACGAGTCCAGAAAGCATCCAAACATTTTCACAGATCACCTCTTAAAATATATATGCAAAGTTTAGGAAATTAAAACAATGTTCTCTCCATTACACAATTCTATTTAAATTCATCAGTTTAAGACAGGATCAGATTGCAAAACTACACAGAGCTGGTTGAGTCTTTCTGAGGAACAATCAGAGAGAGGAAAAGGATCGCAAGGGCAGGAGAGAAACCAAGAGGGCAAATATTTCTGATAGAATAGCAGTGTGCCACTGCTAACAAATGTTTTGTTTGAAATTGAGGAACACACTGAGAAAGTGCTCTGCAAGGTTTCTATGCAAACAGAATCTATAGCTTTATAAAAATTAGGGGCAGAGAATTAGATTAGTTTTAATTCATTAGATTGCAAATCCAGTGTGTTCCATTTGAAAAAGTATCAGATGAGAATATATCCAATTTACACTTCATTTCCTGCATCTGAATTATTCAGGTCATACAAGTCAGGCCACTTCGAAACAAACCAAGAGGTTTTAAGAACATAGCAGACATGTCCTCTCAAAGAAATCCACTCTAAATAATATCTGTTTTTACAGGAAAGGCTTCTACTGACATAATTCTGTAACCGATTCCTAAAAGGATAAAAGCTTTGCTTGCAGAAGATATTAATTTAAGATAATTAAATGATTAAAATCTCCATGTCAAAGACTAAGCTTAAAGCTTTCTGGAGAACACCCCTGAAGTTCTCCATTTCCTGAACTTCAGGTTAGGGGGAAATGGGAGTTAATCCCACTTGTGCAGATCAAAAGCAGCACAGCCCTAGATTTTCTCGTGCCCATGGTCATACCCAATATTCCTGTAGTTCAGGAAAGCACCGAACCCCAGCACAACCTCAGGACACAACGAGCATGTTCAAGAGCATTACATTTCAAGCCTCCTACCTGGCACACAGGTCAATGCCCAAATACATTCTTCACAAATCAAGATATAATCTTTTTTTTGCCCCACACCTTTCCAAATACATCGTTACGACCCTATGTCATTGTCCTATTTCTTCAAGTTCTTATTTTAATGGTGTAGCTTTAGACCTTGCTAGAGTCGAGTGGTGTTATTTGAGAAAAGCAGAATTCCTTCTTAATTTGCACACACAGACACCACGTCTGCGAATACAAATCACAAAAACATTTGCTGTGGCCACTGCACCTGGGACAGCCAAACGAGGCCCCGGCACAGAACAACATCCTTGTTTGGGAAATGGGTTAAACTACACGCTTACCATTAAATACAGATTTCACGGACTTTCTTCTCTCAACAACAAACTAATGATGCTCAAATGGAACTAAGGAATATTGTGGGTATAAAATATATTCATGACTTTCCACAAGCAAAAAAGCAGCAAAATTTGTTTTAAAAACCCCACCTTTTAGGGCCCAGTTTTCATTGGATAAACTAAACACAGCAACTAGTAACAACACGTCCCAGTAAAATTTAGAAGACCAAGTTACCCTCACAAATAATCTTCATCCACAATCATTTGTTTAAAACGTGGTTCCACTATTCTTAGTGCTTCGCAATTTCACGAGCTAAAAAAAAAAAAACAAACAAACCCTCCCAGGCTTTAAGATAATTTTAATTCCCTTTGCAGAAATGCCTTATCTTTTGCAACAGTGGCTTTTCTCTTGTAATAAAGCGTAGCGTTGTTTCCAGGAAGGCCTTACGCTCCCTCATCTCATCTCTTCTACTGATACTATTCCTAGAACTATTCCTATGGCCACAACGCCAACTCACATTGCACCGGACTGCTTGACAAGAAGTTGCCAGGAGTTTTTTGGGTTTGTTTTTTTGGTTGTTTGTTGTTTTTAAACTAAACTCCTATTACAATTTTTAGTGTTCTCTCACTATATTAACTTCTTTCCCCTTAAAAAACGCATAGAAGTTCAAAAATTTCAGATTTTCATGTTGCAGAAGAATGAAAAAAAAGTTGTTCTTTTTCAAAAGCACTCATGGCAAGTGTGTAAGATACCACCGCTGACCTCCTAAACTGCAGGAGCATCGGTAAACTTTAGCCAAAATAAATATATACATATATATATACATATCTTGTTTGTGTGGCTTCTAGCAATAGCACCTGCTACAGTTCACCCGCTCTCGTGACATGAAGTGCCAATAGTGCGGAATATCTTTCCTGCCTGCGCTCCGGCCATAAACTAGATGGTAAAAACTGTCAGGAAATAAAGAGGAAAGAAAAGAGCTGCAGGAAATACAGTGCAGAACAGCACACATGGCTCTGTGCCCTCCTTCAAAGGGGGCTTGGAATAACTGGAAGAGATTGAATAGTGCAGAAAAACTCTGGAAAGGTGTGAAACAGCTTCCCGGCAAGGGACAGCCAGGTAACATGGAGCTTTCCGCCTGCGTGTATTAGGACGCCATCAGGAAATTTAAAAGAATATATTATACCACAGGTCCTTGCTGCGTGCAGTACAGGGAGCCACTGACAGGACACCAGCCAAGTGCATGGCAGAGGAGGATACAGCATCTACACAACCCTGAGGGCATGGAGAGAAATGATAGGGGTCCTTATCTCTCCCAATACACAAACCAGGGGCTGCCAAAACAAGTCAGGATGGAGCAGGGTCCAAAACATGGAGAGACTCTGCATGCAGCGTGTGCCACGGGCTGCTGTGGATACAAGGAGTTCACACCCCATCAAAAAGAGATTGGAGAAGTACTTGGGTTAGAGATCCGTGGAGGATTATAAAACACACAAACTGCATCACGCTCAGGAAACCCCCCAAGCTGAAAAAATAAATAATAATAAAAAAAAAAGACGCTGGGTGTATGTTTGTGTGGCATCATTACTTACGCCTGCCCTGCTCTTCCTCTGCTGGGTGGTGTCTGCTTGCAGGCACAGGTCTTGGGTTTGGATGAGCAACACTATTCTTATAAACACAACTCAGAGAAAGGACAGTGTCACTCATGACTAATGAAACAGCTCCCCACCCTTCAAATCACCTTTCCTGGTATTTCCTTTCTACAGAAGTTTTCACATGTTCTAATTCATCCCTTTGCTCTTCCCAACCCCTTTAGCCATTGAGGTCCGAAAGCATGCAGCACTACCTTTTTCTTTCACCTCCATCACCATAAATGACTGTCAAAAGACAAAAAGTTACCACATGGCCACATACCCAGAGTTACGCCCTCGTCTCCCATCCCTTTTGCCCACGCATGCCCGCACAAAAAAAGTACTTTGCCATCAGCCACTACCTGCTGCCACTCACAGCAGTGGCACACAGCAATTTTTTACATTTCCTGATTAGCACACTAATTCTGCTTTAGTATTAGGATACCCAAACCCCTGGCTTATGCAGGGGAGGAATAGGGTTCAGATTCCATTGCACAGGTGAAGCGAGGTCTTTTCAAATCCCAGCAGATGCACAAGAGCCAAGGATGGCGCCTCCAGCTGCCAGGAGCAGCCCAGGAGCTCACAATGGGCAGAGTTAGTTAAACCGTGGCTACACACAAGTTTTAATCAACAGTGTGCAACTCTTGTTTCGTGTTTACCTTGCGGAACATGCCAACATTAATATTTCAATCCCTCGTAACCTCAACGGTGAATCAAGACTCCCTGCTGCCACCACTTCCAGACTCCCCCGCAACCACTACAGTGTCTGTTCAACCTGATCTACCGACGCACAAATAAATGAACTTTCTCCTGTCCAAGCTATGGTTTGGCACTCCAGCTTCTGCAGAGCGCCGCAGCGGTGACCATCAGGTGCCAGCCAGACCTCCCCGTTCAGAGCTGGACTGCAAACACTCCTGACCATGCCGGCTACAAACCCTAAAGGTGACACACTGCTGCCTCCTCCCCAATGCTAGAAGATGGCCCGAGTCCCAGAGATGCCACCTAAAAAGGCTCTCCAAAACCAAGAAGGAACCAGTTGTCAAGGCAGCTCCATCATGCAAGCTGCTTCTGGAGCAAAGCCCCACAAAGAACAGAGGATGCAGGTCCATGTGACGGTAACTGCCGAGGGATGCTGCGCGGGGCGATGCTGGGCTCTGGTACGCACTCCCGCGCCCCTGCTGCCACCAAACACATCAGTCACACAGCCGCAGGAAAACTGACTTACAGAAAGGGAAAAGGAAAAACTACATATCATCACATTCCACATCTAAAAGGGAGAAGTAAACATTGGGACATGCTCCTAACTCGGAGATACATGTTGGCCCACATTCCTCTTACTAAGATTAATATCCTGGCCAGTGTTCTGACATTTACCTCATCCTTTTCAAGTCATTTAAACCATTGCAACCACTGTATTTATAGCTCGCTACCTTCCATCGCTCCCTGCCGTGTGCATACCCTCCCAAGCGCCTCTACCAGCTTCCCCTCCCGCAGCCTTTTATCTCTGCCAGGCCAGCTCTTATCTTCACTCTGCCCCTGGCAGCAGCCTTGATCCTTATCTTACTCTCCACCCCAGCACATTAAGTTTCATCCATCTCTTCAGTTTCATCTTTTAAATTGTAAGCTCCTCAGGGCAGGGACCAACATGTTTACATGTGTGGCATGGTAGAGGAGACCTTCATCCTGCCTACCTGGTCAGGTTCTACACAACGAGCAGAGATCACATCTGGAGCTACAAGCTTTCATTAACAGACTCAGTGTTGTAATAGTGTCTGAACTACCTCAGGATCAAGTCTGTTCATTTTTTCAACTCATTTCTAACTGATTTCCTGTTCAACACAATCTGCAATTTAAAAGCAATGTGTTCTAAAAACAAACAACCCATCCCCCCAGAAAAAACACCCCAGAGTTAAATATAGAGGGCAACCACCTCCCAAAGCGTCTCCCATCAGAAAAAGCAAATATTCTGGAAGTTTGAAGTCAACAGTAGATGTTACTACTGAAAACCCAAACAGCTTTCAATTGTTTCTAACAAGACTAAATTTAAAAAAAAAAAAACAAAAACAAAAACAAACAAACAAAACAAACATACAGCAAACAGTATCTTTTTGCCCCCCTAACCCATATTGGTTTAGGCTTACAAAACTTTATTGGTTTAAACTAACAGAACTTAAAGCACGTTCCTTCATCTGTGTTGATGGACGTTTTTCCCTGCATCCAGCTGGTGCTGAAGAATGTCCTTGGCCAGCCCCCCGCAAACAGGCTCCGTTCCCTTGGACCAGCAAAGCAAAGGCGCCCGGCCCTGAGGAGAAGCCTTTCCGTACCATTTCCTGGTTTCTCTTGGCCATTTCAGCTCAATAGTCGATAAGGTGCCACAAAAGTAGCAGCAACACCTGTCAATAGCTTAAAGAGGGTTTTCATACCAACAGGGTACCACGTGGCTCACATTAATAGTTTTTCTTGATCTGGTATGCAATAGCTTCTCATTTATCTAACGCTGCGTCTGCTTCACTGTCAGAAGAACTCTCTAAACTTCTGGTAGCCTAAGAGATCTGTGTGAAAAGAAGCACCAGCTCCCAAAAAATAATTCAAGCTCAGCCTATCCAGCATCGAAAAAAGTTACACTGCAAATTCAGCTGTTCAGCCCTAAACGCTAAAGCAAGCTGGCTTGCCATGCGCAGGGACAGAACCGCACTGCTCCCTGGGGAAGGAACATATTCTTTAGTGACCTATCAAAATTAGAAGCAATTTTACCAGGTTTCTTGCACACCTTTTGGTGCAATTTCTCATGATTTTCAGAAAAAGAAAAAAACCATTTTGATACTCTCAGTCATTCCACTAAAAGGGAAACCTCTCTACAAGTAGGCAGCATCTTTATGAGCCTTTCATGCCCTAGCAAACAGGAAACACTATTCTTACCTATCTTATGCCCTAAATAATAATTCAGTTTGATATTTACATAAGTTCATTATATACACAAGCTATACAGTGAACACATGCACTATTCACCTTTTAGTAGTAATCTGAAAGTTTTCCATTTTCTTGAGTCACATTAAGTTGTATCATCACCTTGGAATTAAAGCCAAATCTTAACTATCTCAATCTCAGTATAAGCCATCTCTTCCAAAACCCCTTCTTCTCGGGAGATTAGAAAAAAGTTTAGACCTTACGCTTCGCTCTCAAATCCCTGGCATGCAGCACACATGGACACGCACACACAAGCAGCCTCAATTGTTAGCACCCAACCACACAGCTAAATTAACAGCAAAAGATACTGGTTTGAAACAAGCAACTTTTGCCCTTTAGGATACAGCTTGTAACTTAACCAGAGCAGAAAATTCTTGCTATGACACTGCTGCTTTTGGGGTAACACTACATCTGAAGCAAAATCTCCACAAATCCAAACACTTTTATGTTCAAGATCATTTAGATTAGCAAGATCATTAGACTCAGCAACCCCTCTGAAATGCTTTTGATGAGTCAGGCTAATTTACCTTTGTCTTCCCACTGTCCTCAGGTATGTCACAAATCCCTATTGATCAAGGCTCTCAACCACATGCACACCATCCCTAAGCTGAGTGACCTTTACAGAGATGCAGGGCTTGATTAAAACGAGAACATCCTTTTTCCTTGTCCCCATGCCATTGCTGTAACCTGCTGGACAACGGGGCAACTTGGTCACTGGATTATTGTTAATCTGCAAAAGCTAAACGTGGAAAAAAAAAAAGTCAAACAACAATTTTGCAGGGTGGGCCATAGGACGGCTCTCCAGCCAAGTCATTACGTACTGTTGAAGGATGAGTCATAAGATAATGTCACATTTTTACGACAAAACAGCAGTAATAATACATCCTCAGGCTCCAGAAAACTTGCCTCTCTCTCTCACCTGCCTTTCAGATTTATCACTCCTTTGGGTTTAGCACTTCCTTTGGGTTGAAGAATGCCACATTTCATCACAACAGTACTTAAAATAAAATTGTACAGTTTGTTTCCTGCTTTGAATCAGCAAAACAAACTTGTTAGCGCAATCAACATACTGGACACCATTCAGCGTGCTTTCGGGAGCACCACAGACACACAAACAGAGCGCACAAACACACACCGAGGTACAACATGGTACTATAAGCTCTTTTTAGTGCCATCCAAAACCTCAAGGTATAAACCCTCCCCCCAGCAATTGAGATGAAATAAACTTATTAAAGATCCTTTCACAAAAAAAAAAAAAAAGAGCATATACAGAGAAAAATAAACAAACCCCAACTCTACCTACTGCCACCACGCTGCTGGACATACAAATAAAGCCTAAGAAGTAGGTAGTGACAAACCACCCCAGTAATCCTGGGCTGGAACCCGGCGCTGGAAGGAGGGAGGGACCGCACACCTCCTGCTGCCCCCACCCGCCGGGGAACAAGGGGCCCTCAGACAGCCGGGGAGGAGGGAAAATGTGAATTTACAGAGAGAAAACTCAACGGGTTATCCTGCATTCAGGATTGCAGCCAAGAGTTAAAAAAGGAAAAAAAAAGGGCACTTTAAATGAGGACTGATTTCTCCCACAGCTCCCTGTGTCCTGCAGCGCTGCCTTAACCTACAAGACGGCTACAAGCAGAAAGTTTTAGATTCCAAAAGACATATGCAACCATAAGCTTCAGCTATAGAGTCTGGAAAGCTGATTTCCAAAGTATTTCAACACTGACTACAAGTGCGTGCTCCCTCTCCGTGTCAGGGAAACTTGCTCGTCTCACTTTCTCACCCAAGGACAAGCAAAACCCAGCTGGTTCTTGGTCACGTATGTCACCCTGAGCTCACTCCCCACCGCACGGCAAAACCCCGCTCTGCTTTCAGCAGCTCTAATACCGCCCGGGAGCTTTCCCTCGGTATTCTTAAGCAGAGCTCTAAGTCACTCAAGACTGTTCAAGCGGCATCTGCTACAGCAAGAGTAAAATGTGGGGGTTTGGGTTTTTTTTTTCTTATAATTATTATCCCGGCATTACTTCAAAGATGTAGGACACATAGCAGCTTTCCCATGTGCTTCAATCGGGTTCTTCAAGATATTTTTAAATGGTCCCATGCCTTAAGTATTCTGCCAATACAAAAGATCATCAGGTTGAAGCAAACTTTTAAACACCACTAGTCTGAAACCCAAAACGGGCATTTGTTTGCCTAGTATCCCGTAAACTGTAATTTACTACATTAGCAATAGCTAAAACTTCCAGCTTCCAAATTTCTCAAAGTGTATATTGTTCGTTGTATTCTTCAAGATTTTGCATTTGAAATACACAAGTTACCATAAAGGCTGTGGACAATCCAGAACACAAGTTATGCTTTACAGCTGCAGTGGTTGCTCCTCTCAGCTCCCCAGGGCGCACACAGCACCCCTGCCCCGTCTAGCACAGGACAAGATTAAAAAGGTGAGGAACATTTAAATTATAATCCTGCACTTTAGAGAACTTATGAAATAATATCTTAACATAATGTTAGAGTATCAGGTAGAGATAAGATTAAAGACTGGGTGTAAAATAGGTGGGTCGATATTAAGCTGAACATTACATTTACTCTGAAGAGGCTGTTTTGGTTTTGGAGTCCAGTGTATCTTTGCAGGTTTAATATTTCTAATTAAGTCTGAAGAAACCTGTATTATACAGAACCTATTATGCAGTTTATTACCGCCCCATTCTCATTATCCTCCTCAGTTTCTGCAAGGTCCAATAACAGGGTATACATTAGCTAAGCCCTGTTTGAAGTAGCTTTAGTGTTCTGTACTCCTAGCACAAAATTTCATGACTCAGATTCATGTAATCAAAACTGCAAACCGCTTGCTTCAATATTGTGTAACAATTTTGTGATGAAACTGTTTTCCTAATGACCTCCTTACACTTCAAGCATTAAAAATCAGAACTTTATATTCTTTTTAGCATCATTATCAACATGCGTTCAACCTGAGCTCAATTTTGCCCAAACCTAAAAATAAAAGTTTAATAACAAGTCAGGCCTGTTTAAAACAAAAAAGCAAAGAATCCCACGTTGAGAAGCGTGTTTTCCATTCAGTAAAACTGCAGTTCATGGAGAAGAGGTGAAGTTCTCTACCTGATAGAATGTATTAAATATGGGATAGCTCCTTTCTAGGAAGTAAAGGGTAAACATCTGCAAAATATTTTCCTTAAGAATGGGTCAAATCACGGAGTGTTTTTCAGGCAAAAAGACCAAAAGATTGGGATGGAGAGGGGAAAGAAAAGACAGCACTTGGTTCTGCTAAAACTCTCTGAAAGCATTAAAAATATTAATTACACACAGGCACACTGCACCTCTTCAGGATACAAGAGGTTTAAACGTGAAGCTTTGTTTCCACTGTTCCAAATGGAATGTGAAAGTGGTTTTCTGGATTACAGAAAAACTTTTAAAATATCACAGGAGAAGCTTTACTGCTGTAGAAACTGATAAGCTGTTTCAAGAATACAGACTTCTCAAATCACGCATGCTATAGCTCAGAGACCTGATTTACTACGTGAATGAAAACTGCTACCTTCGGAATCCAGAATTTTAAGTCATTACTAAGGAAACGATATACAGCACCGATTTACAACACTGTATGCAAGTTTGGCGAGCTACTTTTAGCCTGGACTGTTTCAAAATCTGTTCACCCCTCCATGAGCCACCTACGAGTAGACAAAGTCCACACCCCACTTGCCCTCCTATTATATACCAGAAATATTTTATCCTGTCTTTATAGAAAACTCCTAGGCCTTGTTTTGGAGCAGCGCTTTATAATTTTGTTTTTCTTTTTAGGGCTAGAAAGAAACCACCAAGCTAAGCTCTTACTATTCTTATGGTTAACTTCCTGCCAATGTCCATGGTTTTATGCACAGAGTTTTTTCACTTCATTTTAATGCACGCTTCACTTCCAGAAAACTTCACAGCAAAAACCAGCAGCTCTAGGTCTCTTGCCCCTCCGCAACTTGGGACAGAGCAGGGAAAACCCCAAGCACAGGGCTCTAGGTACTTTGCAGCAATAGTAGTAAGCAAAATGTTTAAATAAATACAATTTCTAAACACATTATCTCTTGAAAAACATTTTAAATGTAATATTTACAGTACAGCCAAAAGCAAATAAGTAATAAGTTTTATTTTATAACAGATCATAGTCATATGAGGGGACTAAGATCAAGTAGGAATTCTGCTGGTTTGGGAGGTGGTTTAACAAACAAACAAACAAACCAACCCCCACAACTACAACTGGCCACGGCAACCAGTGTGACTCTGATTTAGCAGACACATCTCTGAAGTGCCAAAAGACAAACTTCGGAAAAAAAGCACTTCTTGGACTGGCAACTTTCGACGTCTTCTAAATTTGATTCCAACCAACAAAACAAAGCAGAGGAAAAAAACCACTGAGGCAAACCACAGGTTTCTGAGCAGCCCCGAGCAGTGCTGCCAGACTTCGAATGGCATGCGAGCTGAGTCAGGCTTAGACCTTCCACACAATTTTAAGCTCCTGCAGTACCTTCTGCCTTTAGACACTTAGTTTTAAAGTGAAACTAGAAAAAATACCCTATCATTTCAGTGTTTAAGATGGTAATTAAAAATATAAAAGCCAGTAGTAGCCTGCCTCTTTACTGCTTTCTCTGTTGACAGAGAAGTAGACAAATATCAATGTCCAACAGCGATTAAATATTTCCTCTTAGTACTCATCAATTATTGACTACACACACATTTGCAAAGAGAGGAAAACATCATTTCCAACACACGCGGTTTTCTATCTGGGCGGGTGAATTCCTGTAAGGAGTTCAGTGGGTCACTAACACCAAAACAAGGATTAGAATTCCAAAGTCACAGGGCAATGCAGTGCCTGCACAAACACTGCTGTTCAGCCAGTGCACAGCCAAATACCGACAGCTAATTCCTACTTTTTTGCTCCCACCATGAGAGCAAAAACCTTAACACATGAGTAGGAGCGTCCCTCCTCTTTCCCATACTCTTCCTCCTCACCTCCAATGCTTTTATTTTTTATGCACACCTCAAAGAGCGTGACCTCAGGTTTGGTTGGGCCGCCGCTCACATGAAAGCTCACAGCCTCCCCTCCAAAGTTTCAGACCTGGAAGACACCACTCAGAGCCTCCTCCTCCTCTACTACAGGTGTTCCTCACCTGCTACGCAGAAGACAGATCCCTCTGTACAGCAAGGAAGGGTTAAGCTAAGCCCTGGGCCACCAGCGAGGGGTAAAGGTGGGGGCATGGGCCGCAGGAGCCCCCGGCTGCTCCAGAGGACACAGCATCCTTTGGAGAGCAGAGCTCAACCAGAACACACCAAACCTCCAGGGGAGAAACAATGAGTTCTGTTCACCTAAGATTCAACTAAATAAATGTGGGCAGATTTGGACATGAAAAACCCCAAAACACGCATTTCACCTACAGTCATTGAAACAAACAGATCTAAGCCCCAAATTTTAATGTTTAAACCCAATTTAGCAATTTTCAGCTTTCCCTATCTATGACACAAATTACAAAATACCAAGCTAATTAAAAAAACGGCGAAGAGTCGTCTAGTTGTAAGAAGGGAAGAAGGGGAAAACAAAAGCAAAGGGAAGAAAAGAGTTACCATAACCTCAGGACAAGAATTCATGATATAAGATTAATGTTTATACTAGCAAGATTATTTTATAAAAAAACAATGCAGATGACAGTTTGATAATAACTCTAACTGCCTACAAGAGTCACATAAATCCTTTAGGCCAAGGACCAGGTTCCTTTTCATCTTTGTTCAGCTGTTAAGATATTGCATTAAGAGACTGCTTGTACTAGAGTACCACAGATCATAAAAATATCTACCCCACTCTGAAGACCACATTTTAGTATTGAGAACTTAATTCCTACAGTTAAGCAAGCATGAAAGTGCTTTTCAAGTTACAAACCTTTTCTCGCAGCGTTACACTTCAGCCCATCGGATCTGCTGAAATCTATGCTCACGTAAGCTCCACCGTCCAAACCTGAAGTACCATTTTGGAGATGGCAAGTTGGCGCTGTAGTACTTGCCTCACAGCTTATGGGGTCATCGCGTAAATTCAAAGCGATGTAGTTTAAGCCATTCTGAAATCCAGTTGAGGTATCCCTGGACATTTTGCTTTCCTGACCATCAGAAATGTTTTCATCTGGTTTTAACCAAACATTGTCAAATGAGGCAGAGCTGTGTCTTTTGCTACTGTCAGTAAAGAAAGAGGAGGAGGTTGTCACAGTCCCAGCAGAAGAGAACGTTTCGGAGCTGTGTCTCCTCCTGCCTTGAGGATCGGCTCGAATCACTTTCGGTCCCGTAGGAGGTTCAGTGCCAGGAACAGAGAAGCTACTGCTACCGGCGTATCGATCAACAATGCACAGTCGATTCACTATGGAAGAAGGGCTCTCTATCTTTATACCATCGTTGGATTCGGCAGAAAATGGCTGCGGTGGCGTTGCTGCCATGTTGAATGTCATCTCCGTGTAGTCATCAGTCCTGTTACTTGCGGTGCTGACACACGCCGTACCAAACGAAAGCCTCGCGTAGTCAGGATTGGGTGGGTTTCTAGGAATACTGGAACTTGTGTAAATGGAAATATCTGTTAGAGAGTTGGACAGTTCCTTCGCTGCTTTCGGTGACTGTACATCCAGGTCAACGCTCATGTAATCAGAAAGTGGGGACTGTCTGTGGTCGCTGCTTGAGCCTAGAGATGATGGCGATCCTTCTGCAGATAAGGAATATGGTGTATTACTTGCCTTTTCGTTAAAATCAATATTTATGTATTCCCCAGGACTCGCTGGCTCAGGTGGAACTGTACGATCATACATTCTTGGGATAGTATTACTCCCTCTCGTACCAAGGGGGAGTCTTGTGGGCCTGGTAGCCCTGTTCTGAACAAGTCCTTCCTCTGAACCTTTCACCACCGGCGATTTAGAGATGCCATTAGCCAGAACTTCACTGCTGACCCCTTTTACATTTTCTGGTCCACCATACAAGAATTTTCCAGGTGAAGACATTGGAACATACTCACTGTGGTCACCGTTTTGTCCTGATAATGCCTTAAAGCTTCGGGGCAAAGAAAAATATGAACTGAAACCTTTGGAAACAGAAGTAGTGTGAATGTAATTCGAATCACTGGGGTGCTTTGGAGCTGAATTACCAGGTGACATATCCATATACTCGTTGTTTGTGATCTTCTCATTACTTCCTTTAGAAATAAATCCAGTTAACGGACTTCGTACAGGTGAAGAGCTGGCCTTTGGAAACATCATCATATATCCTCTGGAGTCAACCTGAGACGGTGACCATGAATTGTTAATCTGCTTCGGAACAGACATACTTTTGGGAGTCATTGGCAAATAATCGCTGTTGCTGGATAGCGAAGATGCAACTCCTGGCATCATTGGCATGTACCCATCATCCCTGGCTTTACTCCTACTTTGGTTGCACACAGAATCAAGGTTGGTGTCACTGTACTCCAATTCACAGTTATCTTTCAATTTTGGTGTTTCAGAGTAAAGTAATCGCCCATGGCTTCCTGCAGAATCTTCATCTAACGAAGCTGTAGTTTGTGTTGTCTTCTGCTGCACCGCAACAGAAGTTGGCTTCGTTAGAGAGTAAGTTCTTTTCCTGAAGCACTTTTCAGCCTCCATATAATCGTCTCTTGAGCTATCGTCTGCCTGCTGCTTGCTCATGGACATATACTCGCTCAGGCAGTTCTCCTCTCTGATGGGCGGCGTGTTTCCCAGGGAATCCGGTGTATTACTCCTGACCCGAAAGTACCTGAAATCACCAGGGCTGGAGCCATATTCATCAGAAGAGATAAATCCCCCATCACTTGGGGAACCACAAACGGATGAGCTAGAAGGCCTGGTCAACATGTCCGAAGCAGAGCCATGGCCACTACTGGAAGAAACGCTGATGGGACTTGTAGTGGAGGGAAAATGAGAAACGGGCAGTGAAGCAGACCTGGTGTGGTAAGATGAGCTGAAAGCAGCTCTCACGTACCTTCCGCTCCCTTCTTGCCGGCCCAAATTCATCCTTGCAGTATTCAGGTGGATTAGACTCCCAGTCACTGACCTAAAAGGTCTAGTCATGGTTCCCTCTCCTTCACTGGATGTTCTGAAGCGATAGGAGTTGTTGCTTTTGGTGGTAGGAGGAGTCCCTCCAGCAATGCTCTCAGTTCTAGATCGTCTCTGCAGGCCCGTCTGGCTGGGGGGCAGGTTGCCCAAGTGCCTCCTGGTGGTGATGAAGGAGATGGGATTGGTACCGCTACCACCACCAGAAGACTGGCTCTTGCTTCGGGGCCTGAACTCTGCAAAGGCCTTTAGAGCTTTCATGGTGTCCAGAAAAGTCTCATGCATATTCTGGGCAACCACTGAATCATCCACTTGCATCCAGAGCTCTCCAGGTCCAATGGAAGCAGACCTGCCCACTTCAATGAAGAAGAAGTTCTCCGAGTGCCCGCAGCGGCGAATATTCATCAGCTGCAAGTGGACGGAGGGCACCTCCGAGTTCAGCTTGACAAGGTGGATGGCTTTGCTGGAGAGGCACAACCTGTACACCCCAGTGAGGTTTTTCGTTTGCCCCAACCCTTTGGGCTTAACGTTGACCTGCCACACCTCCTTGAAGACAGTGCCGGGCCTCAGGGCAGCCCCGTAGTGCTCATCATCCTCATCCACCTGCTGATCAGCCTGGTCCTCCTGCTCCAGGAAGCCCCTCTTGCTCTGGCTCATGAGCTCGCTGATCGCCTGGTACCAGGCCTCCTGCTCGGCCTCGTTCTCTGCCACCATGGCGAAGTACTCGTCCTTGGTGTACAAGGCGATGATGTGCTTGTGCTTGGCGTCCGCCCGCCGGCTGACGGTGAAGCACTGGTACAGGGGGATGACCCGCTTGGGCGGGGGGCAGCAGAGGGAGGCGGCCCCGCCGGCCCCCGCCGCCCGCTGGCTGCTCTTGAACTTCTTCTCGCTGTCGTAGTACTCCAGCCGGGCAGGGGCCAGGTGGCTCTCGGCCCGCAGCACGAAGTAGCGCTTGTGCCCGTGCTTCTGCTTGCGCAGGTACCCGCACTTCCTCACGTCCTCCCCGGCGGCCGCCTGGACGCCGCGGCCCGCCGGGAGGGGCTGCCCGCCGCGGCCCACGGCGGGGGCGACCCGGGCCGCCGCGGGAGCGGCCTCCGGCGCCGGGCAGAGCGAGGCGCTGGGCGAGCGCCGCAGCAGCAGCAGCAGGTGGTGGGGCTGGGGGGACGGGCAGCGCCCGCCCTCGCCCGCCGCCGTCTCCCCCTCGCCCGCCGCCGCGCCGGGCCCGCCGGGCTCCTGCTGAGGCGCGGCTCCGCCTCCCGGGTGGCGGGGGCCCGGCTCCTCCTCGCCGCCCCCGGCCGCCGCGCCGCCGCCGCCGCCCGGGCCATTCATCCCACTCGCCATCTTAGGGGCCAGGCAGGGTCCGGAGCGCCGGGGAAGGGGTCCGGAGCGGGCAGCGGGAATCCGCCCTCACCGGGGAAGCGGCCCGTGCATGGGGAGCAGGCAGTGCCCGTGCGCCCACCCGCCGCCCCCGTCCGCGCCCTCCCGGCGGCCGCGGCGCGCCCGGCTACTCGCACTCACGCAGGCGGCCTCGGCGGCACCGCGGCGAAAACATCACGTGACCCCGCGGAGGGCGGGGGCGCGCGCCGGGAGGGAGGCGGGGGCGGGGCCCCGGCCGGCGGCAGGAGGAGCCCCCGGCGCCCAGGCGTGCGGGGCGAGGGGGGCAGCGCGGAGCCGGCCGGGCGGGGAGCCGGAGTGGCGGGAGGGCGAGCGAATAGAGAACCGCGGCCCTTCCCCAGCGACCCAATCAGCGGGCGGAGGTGGTGGGGAGGCGGGCTTTGCGGCGCGGAGTCTAGGGGAGGCGGGACTCCGGCAGATCGGCAGCGCAGCGGACCAATGGAGGCCGGCGGCAGCACCGGGCTGGCCGCGATTTAGCGGGGTGTTTCCTGTGCTGGAGACGGGTGAGTGGGGAAAGAGGCGAGGCCGACGCTGACTGGCGGGGAGGGGTGAGCGGCGGGGGGTTAGCCAATCCGCGCCTCACACACACAGATAGGGGAAGCGGGGGCGGGGAGCGGTGCGTATTTGGCGGCGCAAGTAAAGGGGAAGGCGGGTGCTCGGAGAGATGGGCAGCTCCCTTGGCCAATCAGCGGCAAAGCCCCGGCCGATGAGAGCTACCGGCTGACGTTGCCATCGCCCAGCTCCTTTTCGGAGGAGCCTGCCCTGCCGCGCGCGGCCGGGGGCGGCCCCGATTGGCGGGCGGGCGGGGCGCTCGGCGGGGGGAGGCCGGGCGCGCGGGGCGGTGGCGGAGCGCGGGGCGGGCGCGGGGAGCGGGCGCGCGCCGCGGAGGAGGTAAACAACCCGTCAGCGCGCGAGCGACCGTTGGAGCCGAGTGCAAAGGCGGCCGTGCCGCGCGCCCGCCCCCGCAGCGCGCTTGTTTGTTACTGTTATTTTTGATACGCTACTGTGCCATTTGACAGTTGTCATGGGTTCGGGATCGCCCGGTGCGAGTCGGGCGCGGTTTTGGCACGATTACCAACCTGCGTTACCGCGGTGGCTGCTTGATCCAGCATGTGCTCCTGGGGCTGTGGGATCCGAGCAGGCCACGGACATAACCCCTCGATTTTAGATCAAAATATGATGAGTGAGGAGCAAAATCCTTCTGTTTTGCAGTCAAATAGTGAATGGGCACTTGTGTGCTGTGAAATGCTCTCTCTCCCCCACCTAGAGTAATTGCGGTATTGTTAACACAGGGCTGGGCGCTAGCAGGGCGCCACCACGTAAGGGGGAGCACTGGGCAGTGTGGGCCGTTTCTAGCTCTACCTGCCTCCGTGAGGCTTTCGTCCTCAATTATTTCCTTTGCCAGCTCGTCGAGTGACCCAGCGGAGCATTTAGTTGGCACAGAGGCCACGGGCAGAAGCTGCTCACCTGCCGAACGGGGCTGTCACAGGCAGTGGGAGCTTCCCCAGCAGCGCCGGCCCTCACACCTCCTCACCTTCCA
Source organism: Streptopelia decaocto (assembly GCF_964273445.1). Lineage (NCBI taxonomy): Eukaryota > Metazoa > Chordata > Aves > Columbiformes > Columbidae > Streptopelia > Streptopelia decaocto. The sequence continues at coordinate 6,175,231 of NC_138665.1, forward strand.
TCAAAGCGCCCCTGCCAAAGGGGTATTTAATTTAGGAGTCTCTGTATATCAGTCATGTAAGTGTGAAAATCATATTTTTGCCGTAATACAAAGATCATTTCCCTAGCCAGTAATTCTGACGATGCGTCTCTTCGCTTGCTCTCCCTTCTGTCACTCAAACATCATGTACTTGATTTGCTTTCAAGGTCGTTCTTTGTCCACCTCACCTATCATTCATTATGTAGATCACAAGTCTCACCAATCCCTGACACCAACTTCCAGCCCCTACTTGTTAATTTTTTTGCGAACTAGCTCTATGTTTTCTTTCATTTTGCCTCTCAGCTGTGAGAAAAGATACTTTTTGGAGTCTCCAGTAACTCAATGTGGAAGCTGGCAGGCCAAATATTGAACTTGCCATATTGATTGTTAATGCCTTCTTACTTTTTTCTGTACTTCTCCATTCTCTGATCTGTTCACTGCCTGCTCGTCGTGTGTTTAAAGTGCAATCTTTATTTGGTTTGTGTTTTTACAGCATCTAACACAACATGTTCTTGTCCGTGATTATAGCTCCTAAGCGTTATGGCAATACCATAAATAAGTTGTAACTACAGAAATGTAATTATTCCCAAAACAAGTATTATAAACACTAGGAAACTGAGATTAAATTTAGTTTTTAAAGAACTACAAACATGTTAGTATGAAAATACACAACTAAACACCCCAGTAACATTGATTCTGTCATGCGATGTTATCATGCAATAACTATACAATTATATTGTTGATAGTCCCTGGTAGAGTTAAGCTTGTTTTTGAAGATTTATTCCTTTTCTTTTTCATTCTTTTCTACCTGGTCCATCAGTTGGGTAGAGCTGAGATTGCTTGCACATTTCTATGTATTGTTTGGATTTCTTTCTATACTTTTACAGGAAAATGTGAAGTGATTAAAATTTTAAATCTGTTAAAGCCTTACAACTAGAGAGCAAGGTGAACTGTATTCATTGCCAGCTCATTCTGGCTGGTTGCAGAAGGATACATGTGGGAGGAAGAAAGGAAACAATTTGAAAGAAAGGGCTTGGGTTTTCTGTTTTGTTTATGGTTTTTTTTAGTCATCAACCTCTGGGCATGCTTGACAGTAACTATGAATAAGCTGTCTCGTATGTAAGAAGAAATGCATGAGTGTTTTCTGGTCTCTTTTAAAGTCTTTTGCTCTTACATTGCACTTGCAATGCTTTTGCTGGGGAGCTGAGAAAGCAACATATGCATAACTCAGTGCTGTAGAATTTTGGGGTGGTGAACACGCATGATCACACCTGTGGGTAGCTGTGAAGAGCAGAGCTAATAGAAATGGATTTTTCTGGTGGGCCCTCTCTGGCCTAAAAAGTGTGCTTAGCCTTCCTAAAAACATAAATTGTTCCTCGTCTTCTATGTGACTATTAGGAATTACGTCCCCAAACTGCGAACTAATCTTTAATTTGCATACGCTTTCTCAACTTTCATTAGTCGGAAGAATAACTAATGTATCTCTGTTCAAATAAATGTTGTTTAGAGTATTTGATGCAGTTATTGAGTCAAAGTTATTGATTTTCTGTAGTGATTTTTTTTGGTAGGTCATGTAAAATATTTAAGAATACCTGTTAGCATATGATATCCTTTCATTACTGAAATAATTGTCTAGATATGGGATAGGATCTAATTTTACTATCTTTCATGTCACAAATTATTGTAACTTTCACAGCTTTGGTAGGTTTGTGTCTCAGTGTTTCTCTGACTACTGGTCTAGCACATAGCCATAGTTTACTCTGTAAAGCCAGTGCCCCACTGTTAGATAGAGTCAGTTTTATATTCTTCAGCTTTACTTCTAGAAACCAACATCGCCTGAGTATGAAATTGTTCCTTAACTGTGTTTGCGTTGTCTTCCAGCAAATCAAGAATCCCCTCTTTGTGTCTCTTGATCTTCACCAGACTTGAAGAACCTGTAGTTCTTAGAGCTGGAGGTATGTTTGCTTTGTGTTTTATTTATTTGCTCTTTCTATCCTACCAAGTGTCTGCATGAGGCAGGCACTGTAAAAGACCAGAAATTTGAAACCTTTCCTTTCATAGTATTTTCCACAAGTGGCTATAATGTCTATAATATGAAGTCATTAAGCGATCGGTAGTTGTATGGTTGATATGTCATCTGTTGCAGAAGTGTTGAGGGACAAGTAATGGGTTCCTGGAGGCATCTGTGAAATTCCACAAAGTTAAACAGTTTTGGACACGATGTTTCATGATTTATTGCTCATTTCTTCTAGTTTTACCAGTCCACATTATGTCCATCCTCAGCTGCATCTGCAGGGGTAATTACCCAACAGAAGGCAGAAAATAAATAAGTTTTGCTGAGTAGTAAAAGACAGTCATGTGTCAGTATTACACATGACATGTTCATAAAAAGGAAAGGAACTCCAGGTTACCTCTCTGTGGAAAATTAGAATAAAAATATCCCAGAAGCATTATGTTTACAAACCAAAGGATGTTGAGTGAAAGGTAGGCTTCATAGTTTTTAATTTTATGTGTTACACCGTTTCACTGATTATAGATTTGTATACATTTCTAACATTTTTATTAACTATTTTAACTTAGTCAACAAAATAAATTAATGTAATTCTTCATAATATATAGTTATGACCCAAATTCTTCCTTTGGAAGTCTCATTTTATCCTTACACCTCCAAAGTAGCCTGCTCTCATTAAGTTCTTAGCAGTTCTGTTCTCGGTATGGACATACTGTGATTTTTACAAGAGGCAAAGTCAGCTCACAAAATCAGATAGAACGGTGGTTTTAAATTACTCAGTGATAGTGAGGTTATTCTGCAAACGGGAAAGCTTCCCCATTCATTGTATGTCAGTGGAAAGAGAAAATGAAATGACTGTGACATTTCTTAACCATCAAGATCTAGAGGACAAAAACGCCCTCTGTTTAAGGCACAGATCAGAAATTCTAAGCTGTTGCTTTAGTTTGTGGCAGGTTTGCCCTATGTCCTTGGGCAAATCTCTCATTCTGTCTTGTTCGTCCATTCCTTTGTTGTTAAATGGAAATAATAATTCCTCCTTTTATCAAAAGATTGGTTTTGGAGATTAAAATCTGTTAATGGCTGAGAATTATGCTATCAAGGGTTATACAAAAAACATAAAAGCCAACCTGAGGGCTTCCTTTATCCTACAAATGCACAGAATCCACTGTGTCAAGAGCCCCCTAAATGTGCATTTGCCAGGGATGAGCTACATGAGCTCGCTCTTCTCTCATCCAGGCCTTCCTTGCTGTGTTGAAATAAGATACCAGAACCTTCACATCATTTGTTATGATGCTCATTTATGTAAATGTATAGATTTGAATTTAAGATTTTTAGGCGCAAAGATTAAAGGCAGACATATTAAAGAGTTGCCTAATTTAATTTAGAAGGAGCTGCGGGTGCTCAGCGCCTCTCTGGTAATGCAGATCTGGTTGTTTACTTGTTCCACTATACGCCTTTCACCATCTATCTAACCCTATCACATAATTGTCTACAGAAAATACTCCGACGCTTGGTTTCTTTACTGTTTTGTATAACTGGGGATAGTGTCACCATGCAGTGAAAAGAACCACAGAATGCTGTTTTTTAAAGGCATATGCTCAAATTTGCAGAATGTTTTCTCACTGGATCAGGAACGAATAGTAAGATTAGTCTGCCTGTTTGTTTTCCTCTTTATGGGTAGTTGCTATTTGGGTTACATAGTGATGCTAGCTTTGGGATTATGTGAAATATTATGCAAGTACTTTAGTGAAGAAACATAAACGTGCCCTTTTATGATAAGACAGTTTTTGGCTGTATGTCCAGGTCCGTAAGATATGGAAACTATTAGAGCAACCAGAATTTTATTCGCTAATTTCACAGATTGTCTTTGGAGAATAGCAGGGTGAACAGAAATTAAAGATACCCATTTATAAAACTGGAAATAAAAAGCAGTATAATTAGTGTCAGTTTTCAAGTATTAATGATAATGAGTAGAGAGGACTGTTTTCATAAAGGAAAAGCTTTTTTTCCCCAAAATGAGTGCAAATGAACCTTTCTTATTACGTTCTTTGCTAGTACCACGTATCTATCGAAAAAGTGTTATATATTGGTTAGCCAGCACGTCTTTAATTCTCTGATTTAAAAAAAAAAATATATAGTGGAAGTTAAAGGAAATGCCCTCTGGACAGTATATAAATGAGACATTTCAACTTATGCTGGATGATATAGCTTCTGCAATTATCATCTCCATCCTCACCTGTAAAAATGCCTTAAGTTAAAAAAAAATCATAATTTTCACTTGGGAAGTTGCAAATAATTTGTGTTTTCCTTTCCTGATGGAGGTTTCTTTAGCAGTTAAGGTAGCACCATATTTGTGTGTTTGTTGCACTTTCTTTTTCTGATAAAAGCTCCAGTCCTAGAGTGTCAATACTTGAATACCAGCGGGGGTCAGATTGTTTTTAACCTGAATCTCTCCAGCAGTATCTTTCTCGGGGAATGGGAGGGCATGTGCTTGTCTTGGCCACAGCCACGCTGAATTGACTGTTACTTGGGCAGTTTTATGTGGTGTAATTTTCCTTTAGCTTCTATATATTTTTTTTATTGTCCAATTGACAGAAATTGTCCTTCCTTTTTTTTGGTATGAGAGAGAAAGAACTCTGTGTCATCTGTCAGCAAGATACATTTAATTTCTAATCTAGTCATGGCCAACAAAATAATTTTCTGAAAATAATTCCTATGGAATCTCCTAATTGTGTCTCAATAATTATTCTTTGTTGTGTAATGGCATTTATTTTAAATGTTTGTGAACAACTGATTTAGCAAAAAAAAAAAAAACTGGAATGCACAGTTGTTCATTCACTAGCTATTTATTTAGATTTCTTGTACTTTGTGATAGACAACCACGAAGAGTTGGGTTTTGTTAGAATTGTGATGTTGTATAATGGAGCAACAGATGATCACCCAAGCTTAAGCAAAGTATCTGAAAAGAAAAAATCACCTAACTTAAGAGAAAATATTTTAAAGAAGGAATCCTGGCATGTAGAATCCTTTCTAACACAGAAGCTGGTAGTCCCCCATGTTGTTTTTATCAGCTGAGTCTGAGCTTTCTGTTGGAAAAGTTGGGTTGGTATCTATGACCAAGAGCTCAGAATGCCTCTACTTGTCATATAGAGACAGCATAATTGATTTGTGAGGATACCAGACCTTCTGTCAGTAAGAAAAAGTATTGTAACTTCACTATTACTTTTTTTTTAAACAAATATTGCCAATTTGCATTGCAGAGGAAGTGCCTGCTTAGGGTAATGTTTCAGTTTTCTTCAAACAATAAATATCTGTGGTAATTGTAGTAGTCAGTCCATGGAAAAGGCAGGGTGAAAGTGCCTTTGCTTCTCGCTCTATGGAGCCATTTTTACACAAGCAGGAAAGGACACTAGTGGCTTAGCACATGTTTCTCTTACTTACACGCTATTATCTAAATACAGGTAGCCCATGCGAGATAGGAAAGGGGTGTTTTATGTCTCTTCACTCTATTGAACTTGGAATGCTACAGGTTATAGTAAATGACACTATTCCAAAAAACTTCCCATTCTAAAGCACAAATGCCTACAAAGAAGTAAACTAATTGTGTAGAGCTCTGCAAGAAAGCACAGGGTGAAAGGGAGAACAGAGCTTCTCTCTGCCTGGGTTGCAAAGGCAGTGTCTGCATCAGCATTTTAGGTTTGAGTTCACTTTTGAAGAGGTCAGTGTTGGAGTATGCAAACTGAATTCCTTTTTGATGAATCTAAACCAAAAGCTGCATTCCAGGAACACAATCATAATGTGTCTACATTTGTGTTTTAGTTTGTATTAGAAGTTAACTTTTGAAATTAGTTTTTCATTTGTCCCTACTCACCGGCTTTCGTTTGCAATGTGTAGCAGTTTTGGAGTGCCCTAACTGAGTTGCTTTTGGATTAAATCAGACCAAGAGCTGTGATACGGCAGGATAATGATGGATTATCTGTTCACTGAACCAGCCTAGAACTACTGTCAGGTAAATTGCAAAATGCATGTAGAGTGGACATCAAGTTTTCAACATGGACTCTTTACACTCCACATCTGCTCTGCTGTTCTGTGTTGGCTGCTGATGCAGACATAGCTGTAATGCACTCCAGCTCCTAATGAACAGTCAATCTACAGGACCAAATTAAAGTTAGTGTAAAGTAAAACCCTGGAAATCCATGTAGTATGGACCCCTCAATCCTGGAACCCCGGGGATTTAGTTATGTGAGGAAATCAAATGCCCAGGATAAGGGAAGATGCGGGTTGATTTACATAATTTTTTAATATTTGTTCAGGATATAATATATCTTGGGCTGATGCTAACCTGTTATTTAGAGTTGTTCTGTCCAGACAGAAAGATAATTGAAAGGAATGTGTAATTAACCCTACAGGCAGGGGGGAAATTGGACTGCTTGGCTTCAGGTTGATTCTAATTGGGATTGTAATAATCACACAGATAGACATAATTGCTAAACAGTGATTAGAAATTTGATAAATGTCATTAGACTTTGTGAGAAGATAAGAGTAAATTGAACAAAAGTACAGAAATACAGACGTAGGCCAGAGGAACAGCCCAGCCACTATGGGCGAAGATCGCAACAGGCTTTGACGTACAGGAGAATGACTCTCCAGAATTTTAATACTGAATTGGCAAGAAGTGAGTTTGTGGACCGAGAAAATTTGCAAAATATTATGTTACCTGGAGGTATTGGATTGGTACAGTATGTAGATGATCAGTTATTTGCCATCAAGACATACAGAGATTGGTTTAAAGATACTATTAGTCTATGTACTGCTTTAGCAGAAAAAAAAAATCACTACATCTCTCTCTAAGCTTCAGCTGTGTCAGCAGAAAGTAAAATATTTAGAATTTAAGATTAATAGGCCCAGAACAGGTCCAGGCTATTGTAGAAATACCTCGAACAGTAACAAAGAAACAAGTGTGAGGATTTTCAAGCACAGTAAGATACTGCAGACCCTGGATACTGGAGTGCAAGAGGAGGAAAGTAAGCCATGGACAGAAGCTACCAAGGCAGAGGAAGTGGAGACTATACACTGAGGTCCAGAGAGAGAAGCAGCTTTCCAAGCTGTAAAAGGAGCTTTAACTTGTGCTCCAGTACTGGGATTGCTGGATTACTCCAAGTCCTTTGAGCTATTTGTGCATGAGAACAAAAGCGTAACTGGCAGAGTCCTTACTCAAAAGCTAGATCCACATCACTGCCCTGTGGCTTATTACTCAACTCAGCTGGATCCTGCAGCAGCAGGGAATAATTCTTGTGTTCGAGCAATAGTAACAACAGCATAAAGGAACCATAAAAAGGAACAGACCATTAGTCCTGGGTCACCCAACAGCCATGTATGTTCTGCATGAAGTAGAACTGATTCTTAGACATACTACACAGACAGTGTCCCCATAAAGAGCACATCGTTATGAATGAATTATTTTAAATGCAGATAACATTACTTTTAAAAGATGTAATGTTTTGAATCCAGTAACTTTACTGCCTGTTGCCTCTGATGGTGAGCTGCATCATGATTGTGCTAAGGTTGTGTTCCACTCCAGCCGCCTATGGGAAAATCTGCAGGATCAGCCTCTAGAGAACTCAGACATAACCCTTTTCACCAATAGATCATCATACTCCGTGAATGGAAAACAACACATGGACTATGCAGTGGTGAGAAACTTAGAGCTACTTAAAGCAGAACCTGTACGACCCTTGATAGTGCCCAAGGGGCTGAATTAAGTGCATTAACAGAAGCAGCCTGGTGGAGGCATAATCAGTGGGTAGGTATTTATATTGATTCTAAATACGCTTTTGGAATGTGTCGTGGAATGGCTATGCTATGGAAAGAACAACAGTTCCTTACCTCGGTGGAAAAGAATATTTCTAATAGAACTGAAATCCAAATGCTATGGGAAGCTATTAAGCTTTCAAGGGAAATCACTGTGATACAGTGTCCAGCTTATAACAAAAGCTCCAACAAAATTAAGAGAACTAATAAAATTATTTGAACTTTCAGTCAGGTAGGTTTGAAATATCCTGAAGTTTTAGGAAAAGTATTATAGGATACTGGAAATACCCCTCACCAACCTCTAAGGTTGTCATCAACAGGAATAGTGTTTGGCAGATGTTTAGCGATAGCCAGGACCTTTGTCCCTACTAGGACTAGTCTCTTAGATGGAGATGAATGAGTTACCCAGTTTGTATAAGGGATACAAAAACATCTACAAAAATGTTTTAAACTTAAAAGAGTTAATGCTCAGTGGTACCAGCCCATCCCTCCAGAGATATAGGTACATGATTTGCAGCCTGAGGATAGAGTTTTATTAGAAGTATTTTCCTGCAAATCTAAACTGTAACCCAGGTGGGCAGGACTGTGTACTGTCTCACAAAGTGTGAAGGTGACAGGGAAGGAAGCTTTGATCCACCACTCACATGTAAAACGCCTACCTCAGGATCATTTGGTAGATGAGCAATGACCGATGACGAAAAAATTACCACAATTGCTACTTCGGAGACACAAACCATTCAAATTTCCAAAGGACAAAGGTGTTACGAATTTGTGTTACTTCTTTTTCCAGAGCTACTTGTACGTGGGACTTCCCAGCCACCTGGTTAAGCAGGCCTTCTGAGACTGTCAATAAGGGGTCTTACCACTCTTTGTATAAATATCACCCTTATAGGATAAATTATGGAAATTTTACGTGTGAAGTTACTAACATTCACTGTGCTTACTACACGAGTAAAGGAATATCTAAATTTGTAAAGCCCCATTATGACTGGAGAGAAATCCTCTGAACTTGTCACAAACCACGGTCCATATTACCAAACAGACTAACTGTTGGATATGTATTCACCTCCCAAGTCACTTAGCTGCAAGCCTTCCTGTTAGGGATTTCCATTGAGACCACATTGACTCATGACAATGGGAGGTGACAATCCCAGCAGCAAAGAGCCTCATACCTGTGGTACAGAGGCACCTGGGCAGGTGAGTTGGGCAAGGAGGGTGTTCACTTGCTGCCCTGAGTGTGGACTTGCCTCCATTCCCTCCTTTCCTTTAAGCTCCTGCCTTCAGTCTGCCAGTGGGAGGATACAGGGTCCCCTTGGTCTTGGCTTTTTCCTGGTGGCTGTTTCTGCCTCAGGAAGGGCAGCGCATGGTCCCACCAGCCTCTTTATCTCCTTAACTTTCTCTTCCTCTCACAGATCTGCCACCAGGCTGAGCAGATTGCCCACCTGGTCACCCCTCACACAGCTCTCTCACCCCTGGCCCCCAGGGACAACAAAAGATGCTGAAGGGAGTGCAGCATCTCCCGTGTGAGGAAAGGCTGAGGGAGATGGGGCTCTTTAGTTTGGAGGAGACTGAGGGGTGACCTTATTAGTTTTTACAAATACATAAAGCGTGAGTGTCAGGAGGATGGAGCCAGGCTCTTCTTGGTGACGACCAATGGTAGGACAAGGGGTAATGGGTTCAAACTGGAACACAAGAGGTTCCACTTAAATTTGAGCAGAGAGGGTAACAGACACTGGCCCAGGCTGCCCAGGGAGGTTGTGGAGTCTCCTCAGTGCAGACATTCCAACCCGCCTGGACACCTTCCTGTGTAACCTCATCTGGGTGTTCCTGCTCCATGGGGGGATTGCACTGGATGAGCTTTCCAGGGCCCTTCCAACCCCTGACATTCTGTGATTCTGTGACCAGGGGCAGGCTCAGGCACAGCCGGCAGCCCAGCCCTGCACGGCGGCAGGTTGTTGTGGGAGCTGTGTCTGGGTTGCAGGGACGTGGCTTTCTGCCGGGTGGACGCCGCAGCCGAGCTGCCGGCCGGGCGGGGGCCGCCGGCTGGGCTCCCCTGGGCAGCGGGTGACAGGCGCTTCCCGCGCGAACCGCCGCGCTGTTCGCAGCGCCGCTCGGGCGGGCGCGGGGCCTCGGCAGCGTCTCGCGAGATCTGCCGGGCCGCGCGAGTCCTGCCCGGGAGCCCCCGCGGGCCGGAGCTGCTGCTCGCTGCGGGATCTCTGTAAACTTTAGGTGATTAACGTCTCAGCTTCCCATGTGTACGACGGATGTGTCATATATATGTGAGATATGACCTTAAATGTGTAGCAGGACGATACATTTGAGAAAACACAGATACTAAATATGTTGTTTTCCTATTTAAAATCATGAGCAGTAGGTGGTTGCTTTTGTGTGAAAATGAAATATATTAGTGTTGTTTATTCATTCCAAAGCGAAGTAATGCTCAGTAGGACATAATGTGCGTTGGTGCCCCTCACAGAGTCAGTGCTTTTGAACTCCTTGACGTGTTTCCAGGTGTAGGGTAAGATGGAATCTCTGCTGGTCGTTCCAAGCGTGGGACAAATGCAGCCTTACCGGTTCCCAGGTGACTCAGAACAGGCCTCTGAATCATCCAGGCGGGGAGTTTGCCACCAGCCCTTTGCCAGATGGACCACGTTCCCTCCCATGGCCCGGCAGCTCTTTGCTGACACGGAACGGAGCAAAACAACCATCGTGTTTACATCCAACCCAATTTCCTCTGACTTCTCCACTTGCTCGCGTAAGGAAATCACAGCTCGTTGAGATTTGCTCATTAATATAGTGCCTTTAATATAGTTTTCAGGAAGGATGGTGTGATGACTCGGTACAAGGCCTTACAACTTCCATACAGAACTTTGTGACCATCAGATGCCTGGTGTATTAAGTATGTTTTACTGCTTATTTGCAGACCTGACAGTGTACTCACTTGTCAGGTCTGAAACTAATGCTTGTTCCTCGAGCATTCACTTTTCATCCTATAGGAAACAAATCTGTCGCAGTGAGAGCACGTATCAGCAACACCTACATGGCTTTGAGTTTGGTTCCAGGCAGATTTGGCGAGGCTAATAATTACCAAGTAATGTATGATGAAACAAATCTGAGGTTTTGGTAATTATTTAAAAAATCCTGTGTGTTAAATTTAGTAATTTAGGAATAGCAAAACCAAATAATCTGCTGATCAGCTAAGTAAGCTCTGCAATGACTTAACAGATTCAGTCAGCAGATTTTACAGATGGACAGTGATTTACCTGTGAATAATTGAGATTAAAGGATTCATTTGTTGGTATTAGATCAGCTAGCAATGCAAAGGTCCATTGTTCTTAATGGTTAAAGAGGTTAATGATTCTGGTAACCTGCTGGGAATCAAGTATTTAGAATTCCTCATTTCATTGCAACAGTAATTGTGTGTGAAGGCTGACAGTGAATAGTATTTATTTTCTTTCCTGGTTTATGAAGGAGGAAAATCTAAAGTAGCGTTGTTGTAGTGGGTCATTTCAATGTTAGGCATCTATACTTCCATAGTGAAATTTTAAGAGAATTTTACCTGAACTTTGTACTCAAGGGACAAGTTATGCACCTATAAATACAGGAGGAAATACGTGAAGAAATATGAGTTTGGCCCTTGGACTGCTTGGGTAAGAAGCTGCTCACCAACACAAATATAGATTGTGCAATCTTATTTTAAGTATATAACTTGGAATTCCATTCTATGTGATCCTTCCACCTACGTTTGTTCTTCAGAAAGAGCTTTCACAGATCCAGAAGTAATTTTAACAGCAACTGAAAATTTTTATGAAAGAAAATAGTCTATAATACAGCCAGGAAAAAAATTATGTTGCAGTAAATTGAAACAACAGGAGATTTTCACTGAGTATTTGCTCTGTCTGCTGATACTCAGTTGTCGGGGCTGTTCTGTTATTCTTGTAGATCTTTTATGCTTGCCAAACTTTATTTTCTATCACTTTACCAAAAAAAAAAAAGAATAGACTGAGTAATAAATGATCATAATTATAAAAATTATTATGTGACTGTGTTTTTTAGGAACCTAACAGTCATTCTGAAAGATACACGCCTCTGGTGTAGAAGGTAAAACTGATGAAGCTGCTGTGGGCTGTGACTGGCACACTGTGTGCAGTGCACGAGGGCTTGTCTGCTGCCCTGGAATTGTTCACTGTTCTAGGGAGCTCGCGTTATCTATAGTGCCTTTTTTAAGTAATTGTGACATCATTTATATGATTTGGTTTATATTGTACTTATTTTTAATACATCAGTACATTCAGCACTTCTTGGTACTGATGCTTCTTGCAGAATAAGGTCGTTTTACCCAATACCCACAGCTTGATGTGAGTGATAGTATGGGAAAGGAAAGAGTGTGTGTAAATGCGTTGTATCAGTGCCAAATCAATCCCTTAATGCCTTTCAGGGCTTCCCTTACTACTGTGCTTTCCCTAATAGAATATTCTGTTACTTAGTTCAATGTTGTTTCTGTGTATTTGTACAATATGTAGCATAATGACCATTACCACAATATAAAGAATAAATAATAATACAGGGGCAGCATGTCCCTAAATTGTATTTCATACTAGATTAGAACAGGCTTACTTCTCTTTTTCATAAAGGTATTTGATATATTTCAAAATAAAGTACTTAATTTTTTTTAAATTAAACCTTCTCCAAAATTTCTATCCTAAAACTCCTGAAGATAAAATGTAGAAGGTATGCATTTGTTGCAGTGTATTTCTCATCTCCAGGCAGTTTGTAAAGAAATAATGTTCATATAGGCAGACATATATATAGGGCAGACAATCAATGAGAAACAGGTCTGTACAACTGAGTCACTTGTTTAGAATCATGGTACACTTAGAATCACTGTGTCCAGTCAAGTAAAGCAGCTGGCCTAATTGTGTAAAGCTGGTTCTCCGTTTTGCTGCAATTAAAAAGCAGAAGACAAAAAGAAAGTAAAGCTTTTGCTATATTTTTAATCCTTGAGATAGTTAATGAATTAAGAGCACAGCTCAACTGATTGTTTAATATACTCAGAGCTTATTAAACTCAGGCTGCTAACCCTAAAGTGTTGGAAAATAGAATGTGGGAAAGCAAGATGTGCAGTTCCAGCCACCTGGATGATAAAGGAAGATCAATACTAACATGACCGTCCAGATGGACGGTCATAGCCCAGACTCATGAGAATGGTATCTCGGGCCGGATAACCACCCCCATATGTATAATGTGTGAATGTCCTTGGGCCTGGTCTGTGAATGAGTGGGAACGTAACTGAAACAAACATAACATGAGTGTGGTGTGGTTTTAATAACAATTATTGGCAAAACATCTTATGTAACATCTTAGTCCAGGCCCGTATCTGTAAATCCTATAAATTGTCACTGGCTAATGAAGAGAGGGTCTCAGCCTGGCTCAGCTCTCTGCTCAGCCCGGCTCTGCGCTCCTTCCTGAACAAGATCTCTGACTGTACATGCATCTCTGTCTGCGTCCCGGTATGCGTCATTTCTAATCGCCGCACTGAAGTTTCTCCTTGGCTGAGGGAAAAAATGTAATTCACCAGTCACACTGTTATAATTTATTTCATTCTAAAACCCAGTTCTTATTTGGGGATATTAGAGAAGGAAGGGCTAGTAAGTTATTTGCTCAGATATACAGAGGGTACTTTTCTTTCAGAAAGTTGCACTGAAGTTACATGCACCGTTTGAAGATGTAGCCAGGTACTCTGTGTGCAACAGTCGGAAGCTGACTCAGAGCAGCTCAGTGCAAAAAACCAAAGTGACTGATCTCTGTAGAACGGAGGCTTTGCAATTTTGCTCTGAGTCATCATGACAGCTCAAAGGGCCTAGACTTAGTACAGAAGTAAACAGATTTAAACAGAGCACTTGCTTTCAAAACAAACATTACTTCTGGTTCTCCTGTGAGAATGACCTTGGTCACACTATTTAACATCAAAGTGTTGCTGATATGCAAGGTAGTTTAAAATCTCTGTAAGACTCTCAAAGTGGAATCTGAGAAGTTAAAGGAAAATGAAGAAAGAAAGAATGAAAGAAGGAAGGCAAAAATATTTACCTACCCATTAAGAGTGCCACATGTAAAGAGAGTGGGAGCAAACATTTGTGTACTAGCAAGACTGGAACTGAAAGAAAAAAATGGAATTGGTGGCATTAGGATGCGTAAGGGAGATCTTTAATAATTTGCCTGTTCTTGACATATTCTTGCCACCCTGAATTAGTCCCTCATGTTCTAGGATCATATAAATAACCGAACTAGTCAGTAACGTTAATGCTGCTTTATTCAGCAAATCTCTTTTTGTGCTAAAAAATTATGGTCCTGTATCTCTGCTGCTGTCTTAAGGGTAAATATTAGCACAAGTTGAGCCACCATCTCTTCTGCAATGGATGAGCGGTTGCTTCAGGCCCCTCCGGGTTGTGGGAGCAGATCTTTCACTCAGTGGCACTAGTGCGAATTTGGAGAAGCAGACCTGATGTTAATGATCTGCAAATTAAATATGGAAATAACAAGTTACTCCTGACTTGCTCTTGTGTAAGTAAGGGTAGTATTTGGCCCTATATATTTATTTCGAGATGATAAAATATATTGTAACCATTTTGAAATCTTTACTAGAATGGGTCTGGGCATGTATGTGTAGGCAGACCCAAGTTTTTATGCCTGTCCAGGATAGCCAGCCACGATCTGGCTCTGACTCAGAAGCATTAATTCCATGCTGTCACAGAGCTCAGAAACCCTCTGTGGCATCCAAAAACCAGACAGGTATGTCAGTGCGATTCTGTGCCCAGACTAAGAAGTCCGACCATTCTACAAGGTTGTTTAGCATGGGCACTTTTTAAATCCAAAGTTGGTTTACCTCAGCATAATGTACAAGCAGTGTGAGTTCAGGTCTGCCAGCGTGTCTGTTTACTAATGCCCAATATCCATGTGCAGAGCATCTTCACTAGGGAAGGAGTACTCCAGAACAGAAAAGAAACAATATAGAACTTGTAAACATAAATTATGGGTATCTAAATGAATAAATTTAGTCATTAGATAATCAGCGGTAGCATTGGGTATATTACAGGGCTCGAGGTAATAATTTGGTTTGTTACACATATACTACTACATCTCTAATTAATTTATATATATTTAGGTATTGAAAAATAGTTTAATAGAAATGATATCTCATTTAGTGTCTCATTTTTTATCAGTTGCAATTGCTGCAATAGTGAAAAAAGTAAATAAATCTAACAAAACACCAGAAATGAGCAATGCCGAATGTCCTGTTCTTTGAGTCACAAAATTAGCAAGAGGTAACATGTTAATCACTTTAAGAAAGCTAATAAGCATGTTAGTTTAAATGCTTTTGTGTAATATCTCAGAAACTAGGCAGAGTTGGGCCTCGTCTGTACTTGAACGGGATATGTGTAAGAAAAATTCATCGCATTACGAGAAAGGATGTCAGTGGTTTAATAGGTTTCATCAGGATAGCTGAGTCAGCACTGAGGTCCCGGCTGCTGCAGTGCTGAGGGAACGTTCTGCTGTTGGAACTGGATCCCAGATTCATTCGGTGGTATGGTGAAAATTCGGATCCGCGGTCTGTGGCATTACATTTAGGAGAACTTTTGGTCTTGAATTTACATCAGTATCCTTATGACAACAATTAAAAACATGCAGATTTTGACAATCAATACAGTATTGAAGTAATATCAATATACTTTAGTTATTATTAATTGCTTGATACTTTTTCTTTTGTCTTCAGCATAGTAGGAGGATACGGTCATCATTACAGTTTATCTGTTGCTCACAAATTTTTTACTTTTAAAACAATTAAGAGGAAAATTGATAAAAGGAAAACGAAAAAAAAAAAGTAAATGTTCCTTGTATCAGAGCCACATTGTAGTCCATAAATTACTATTGTTTTTATTAGATTAAATTTTATTTTTCCTGTTTTTCCAAAGTTGCTCTGAAATCCAAAGGATTTAATTTCTGTTGCTGGTTAGCTCTGTCACTGATGTAGCGATCAACCCAGTTATTCAAACAAAAAAAGGCAGAGGCAAATTTGAGGCATCCAAGTATCTTCAAGTAACATTGAGATTGCTGAAGACAAAAGAGAAAGTAAATTTCTGAAGCTGGAAAATAAAAATTGCATGGAAATTTTCAATATAAAGTATTTTTCTCTATTCCCGTTTATTTTGCTCCTATTGATTAAATCAAAACCCTTTATCTTCATCCTGAAAACTCCTGTTCCTAAGGGATGGAGAAACATCCTCCACTGTTTCATCACATTTCTCTATCTTGACCTATCATTCCCTTCATAAGAAATGAAGGCAGATTCCTGAAAGAAGAGGTCATTAATATTTCTTTAAAGATAATAGTGTTTACATCCTCTGTGCAGTGTTTGCTCTATTATCTGCTGTATTTCCTGTTGACGTGAGTAACTGAAAAGACTATGCATGTAATACAGTGTATAATTAACCACTTCTGGAGTCGTTACAGTTTCACTCCTTTGTAGTTGTTACTGGGATAATGAAAACACTTTTTCAATTGTTGCCGGAGCAAATGCCTTATTATTGGGTCCAAGAGACATTCTGACATCCCAGTGTTTGGAGGTCTAAAAAGCACTCACCTCAGAGGGCGAGTGAGAATTTCATCTTTTACGACTCAGAATGTCCGTGATCTGGCAGAGCCGCTATCTCTGGAAATTAACCACATGTTTGCGAACCAGTGTTATGCTTCTTAATAGGAGAGCCAAAATAAACTATAACGTGTAGTTACAAGGTTTGCAAACTAGTTTGTTTGTATGTGGCAATAAGATTTAAATATAATTAATGAAGTCAATTAACATTGATCATAAATCTGAGGATTCGAAAAACAGCAGTGTGTTTCATAATATCTTTTGGGAATAGTATGACAGATGTATCTGCAATCAGGTATCACCTCCTGACTCCTCAGGTGCTTTCTGGAAATATAGTGTGATATGATGTTATAATGACTTGTTGGATTTTATTAACACTTCAATCATTTAAACTGTGTCTGCCTCTCTTATGTGGAAAATTAAAAGTGGTATTTTTAGAGAGGTTTTGATCTGTTTCCCAATTTTTGGAGTGAAGGAAGTTGCTATATAGTAGAAGAAATGTTACTTTTGGTGGGATTTATTAATATAAAACCTTATTTCTTTTATTTCACGAGAGAGCTGACAGAGATTAGTTTTCAAATGAATACCAGATAATATTCTGCAACAATATCACACCATTGTGATATTTTCAAAATAATTATATGTTGGAGTAATGAATAAGTACAGATAACAAAGATAGCTGAAAGCTGCTCAGATTTGCATGGGCAAAGCTAAAATACATGTTGAATTGTATTCATTCCCAGAAGTCTTGTAAGTAAATATTACATTTCTGAGCTAAACATGCTTGATTTTTTTATGCAATTGTAAATTAAAAATCATATTTTTACTACTATTCACACAGTTAATAAAATAGTTTCTTTCTTGTGTCTACGGTCCGTTATAAAGATACGTGCACTGAAGGTGCTTGTGCGTGTTAGTGAACCTTCCTTCTGCATGCCATGCAAAGAGAATTATATGTTACAGTTTTAAGAGCAAAAAGGCAGGCAAAGTTGTGCTTTCATTGCAAAACAAATTACTTATAGTATGTCAGAGAATGAGTGTATTTCATTCCCGTTTCTCTGAGACTAAATCTGTTCTTAGCTGCATAATAAATCTAGACCAGCTTCATAGAAAGTAAGACCACTTAACAAAGATACAAAAGGTTTTACAATTTGTGTTTATACTCAATCACATTTTTTGTATCTTGGAATTTGGTGTTTTTGTCAGTTTGTCACCTGCCTTATCTCTGAACTTTGGTGCCTTCAAGCAAATACAATACCGTATGCTTTTTCTAGGGTCATATTTGTGAAATGATTTCTAAGGTTGCTTTGCTAGAACTCAGATATAAATTTGCTCAAACCTGAAGAAGAGGTAAGAGAGAATGTAACTTTTTGATTCCAAATACAGTAGGGAGAGCCTACCCTCTTGAACTCTGATAGGAACTATATTTTTCAGAAGCAACTTCTAAAACATTTTTTACACATGTGGATGTTTATATGCAGTCCGAATTTTCTTGTCTAAATTCTCATGCAGAAACTGGTGCACTTTATTTCCAGAGCTGTTGATCAGTTTTGAGGCTTGCTGTTAAATCGATAAAATGCTAAAATAATTGGTAATGATCTGGCTGTACAAATGAAAATATGCATACATAATGATCAACGCATGAAAAATGTTAAGATTAAATTAGTGAAAGTAACATTTTTAAGAGGACTTGGATATTTATAAAAAGGAAAGATAGATTTTTTGGTAAGTGGCCTTTATTTTTCTCTCTTCCCATCTGTTTTGGATTTCATCTGTAGGGGATAAAGGGTGCTCGAGCCTGCCTGTCCAAGCAGAAACAAGTAAGAGTGCTGAAGATTTAAGACGTTTCTCTAAATTTTAAAGCATCTAATAGAGCTACTCTTTGCCAGAAAGGGCAAGAATTTGGCCCTTTGGCAGTGTCTTTAACGGGAGAGACTCCTCTTGTGTACATTACCTGACCGAAAGGTGCTAGAGTGCACTGTTGAGTCAACACAACTGTTCTGGCTTGTTTTTTAAATATTTGCAGGGAGTTCACAGATGATTAGCTGACAACCAACAACAAGACTCTATAAATGTATTGTTTAAGAGAATCCTAAGCTTTTGACTCACACACAAGAGCAAGGTTTTAGAAGAATAACAGAGGGGCACTGGGTTCATGGAGCAACGTATTGGGGTGGAATGCAGGCAGCTGTAGTCACGTAGCAACAGGAGTGCGCTCCAGAAGGTGGCTGCTTTCTGTAACTTCGTAAAATATTTCAGAAGTCGCCAGAGCAATTGAATATAGAAGCACAATTTCTTAAAAAAAAAAAAAAGTGTCTCTTTTTTATTATCTAAAAGTTGGACGTTTATACCAAGGCAGCTCTTGTGTAATAGTGTATGTGGCCCATCACCACTGGCTGTATAGAACAGAGATAAAGCATAGGAAAGATGCTCCAGAGAAGGGAAATAACAACAGCTATTAGAGTTTCTATTGCTTCCCAGCTGGATGGAGGTGAGCAAGTAGGCAGCTCGCTCCCGGGGCAGTCTGCAAGTCCCTTAGCAGAGTTACTTGGAATACCCACATTTTTATTGCTAGTTCAGTGGTGCAGGTTTGGTGCAGAGCCACATTCAAGCTGTTCACGAGTCGTGTACGAATCAAGAGCTATGTATATGTTGGTAATAATGTTGTACAAACACAGACCTACAATGCTTATGACCGTAGGGCATTAGAGCAAAAGGCAAATGGATTTTTTTGTTGTTGTTAATCTTAGTCATTTTAGGGGCAAATTCTGCCCAGTCATTTGCTAGTTAGAGGTCCATATTACATAGTCTAATGTTAGAGATGCATATACTCCTACACATAAATAATTTTCAAAAGATTGGAAAAAGTTCTGAATTGTGAAAATATATGTTAATATCAGGCAAAACTGCAACTGAATGATTTTCTAATTTTCTGTAGACAATAAATATGAATAGTTAAAAGAGCAACTAAAATCAGTGTAAACTAAACTGTAAACTAAACTAAGATCAATAGAAGTGATTAAACTAAACAGGTAAAGAATCTTGATTTCTAATTTCCTTTTAGATACTATGCAAATATGGACAAGGCTCATTTTAAGAGGGCATCTGTGTGTGCTGTTCGGGAGATCCATTCTTGTCTACTGTGAAAGTATAGGCTTGAGAGAATGAAGAAAAAAAAAACCACAACAAAAACCAAGACCATCTTCCAAGTGCTGCGATGTAAGGAACAGAAGCAATAAGTACCTTTTGTGCGTCTGTTAGTGTCCTACCACAGCTAAAGGAACAGTCACATTGCTCCATGTCTCATTGCTGGTTGCTACAAGGCAAAAATGCTGTCCCCTCCAAGGGGGCACTGGGTCTGTGATTCCTTTCACCTTTAAGCTAGAAATATGGTTTATGGGTAGAACATGCCTTGTGTTCAGTTCTGTATCTAGATTTGAGCACTGCTAGGTCCATAATCTCAGTTCATAGTGTACTTTTTTTTTTTAATGTTCATGTTGCAGGCTTTTGGCAAGATAAAATGCTCCTTTCAGTTATCTTTCCCATCTTGAGAGTAACTTTTGCTTTGAGCTGTTACTTATTATTGTGCTCAGTAAACAAATACTTTTTCTACAAATGATAAACTGTTGTTAACAAAAAAAAAAAGAAGCACAAGATCACTCTAAAAATGAAGAAGCAAAGTTTATTTAAAAATCCAGTTTTGCTGAATATGCACTTTGCCTCATGTTTGTATTCTCAACTTTTCCCTGTGCAATTCTCTACATATATTAGTGGGGTGGTATTAACTTCAGAGATATATCAGTGTTATGGGAAAGAAATCAGGAACAGATGAATGAGAGCACATAATTAGAAGCAGCATTTTTTCACAGAAGAAGCCACTGTGATATTTGCTCAAAAGATAAATAAAGGTATTTGTCACGTAAGGCTGGCCTTGGGTTTCCCAGACTTGATGGCCAGCAGAGATTGAGCAAGACCTTCTGCTTTCTAAGTGCCAGAGTTGTTAAACACACACAAGCAGTTTGATTTCTATAGCAGGAATTAGGAGGTAGGATGTCAGCGTTTTTAGGCTATTCCATGACACAGAAGAGATTGGGAACATGGAGGCAGGAGCTGATGGGCAGGGACACTCACATTTTTTGGCACAAGTGCACAGTAAACAGGTTGGGCGGTGACATTGGGCTGCCCCTCAGTACACATCAGAGCTTGGCTTTTCTGAGAAAAGCAGTTGGGTCTCAGTGAAGAAGCCTAATAATGGGTGCGTTTAAAGCCTTGATCTGCATTCTTGCCTACTGAAGTATTTCCTCTGAAGGACCTTAGGGAGTATGAGAAAGGTGACCTGAGAAGCTAACAGGGTTGTTACGTTCGCCCTGCCTCATCTGTGAGTAAACAGAAGGTCTCAAGGATATTGACGTGGTGCTGTGCAGTGCAGAGCTAGCTCAGGTTCTGAGAGCAGTACAACTGTATTAACAGAGTGCTCTGTTCAGGCTTATTGGGTCAGCAGCCTTTGCAAAATAGCTGTGCAGCTACTTGTCCATACGTTGCACTGTGTAAACTTTCCCTATAACCTCCAGTTCCAGTATAGCATAGGTAGTGGCAGGTATTTCTGCAGTGCTCCACATCATGCTGTGGGCGAATCCTTGGTTTCAGAAAATCAATTAAGTATTAATGTAAACAGTCTTTGAGATCAAAAGAAAGCCGTAAGATTTTAAGGACCAACATTCCATTAAAAATAGCTGATGCAGGACTCTGTTTCCAAAACAAAAATGATAGTGATTACATATTGATTGCTTTGGAATCCCACTTCCACAACAGGAGAAATTTTTGCTAACTAAATTCCTAAACTTACTGCAAGGATCCAAAAAAAGACTCTAGTTTTGTTTTAATATTCAGTTGCCTTAGAGCTTCAGAAAATGTGTCAAAATAAAAGAGATAATCCATGGAGACAGGGAAACTGGTAAGCAGCCAGCTCCAGGACTAACAGAAGGGGGTACAAATAAATGAACTGTCAGCGGCAAGCAGCTTGTGCTGGTGCCGTACAACTGGGCCACCAACGCATGACACACATGACATTTTTTAAGAAATCCAAAAAACTGGCTGGCTAACTAGTGTTTATTCTCTCTCCTGTGTTTTCCAACATCTTTTCACAGTTCATCATTAAAGTAAAAATAATGGGATGTCTAGGATGTCGCATGATTAAAATATTATTGGCATTCATATCATGAATAGTCAGTCACAATGAATGGCCTACTGAGGCTTTTGGTGTTTCAAAAGTCTGTTTAGGAAGCAAAGCCATCCTGATTTAAATTTTCAGCCTTTCCTGCATGGTGTGGGTTATGCCTGCAATTGTGTGAGCTGATCTAGTTCTCCTGATGTTTTTTAAGAACTTAGTCTCCCTGGCATGAACGCAGCACACTTTTGGGGGAGAAATCTAGATAGCTGTAAGCCTGCTAGAGCTAAATGAATAGTCTGTGTGTGTTTTGACGTAGCCTCTTCTGAAGCGTAATATATAACATACCAGTAGTAACACTGAAGGATTACTTTCCAAAGCGTTTTAACAATTTTTGTCTTCCATTTTACAGTTTTGTGATCACATTTTCTAACATGAAAAACTAGGTAATTTTTGCAGGTCATCAGTTTATTTGTATGCCATTCTACTCATTAATACTTAACAAGTATTGGTTTTGCTTGTGTGATCTGAAAGCAACATGGAAATTAATCTGATCTGAAAAGACAAAAGGCGTTTCTCCAACATTTGTTTAAATGTCTTCAAGTGCATTACTAAGCCAAATGGTTAAGATTAAGGCATTTCCTACTGCATAAGAACATAAAAGGCATGCACTGCTAATTTACAGCCAAAATACTACTTTACATTTATTGAATATTTTACATAAAGAAGAAATGCTTCAAATGTACAAAACGTTACAAAAGGTGTTTTCACTAACAAGCAGGGTGAGAGAAACGCCTGCACTGCGTGCCGCTGGATATTTGTGCGTTCCCTGCAGTACCACAGGTAGGGCTGGGTTATCCCTGCAGCCGAGCAATATAGCACTTGGTATTTAACCATTGCCATCCTAAAGCCAGCTGCATGCTCATTAAAAATTATTCCGATCCATTAGTGCGCGGCTGTTCTTTGAGGCCGGGCAGCATGTCCGTGTGTGGGAGAGGTGAAGTTGGGCAGGGGCAGAGGGAGTTCCCTGATTTCCCTTTAACTTTGGCATTGTAAACACAGCTCGGTTCTGCAGACTGATTTCAGCAGGCAGCCAATGTCAATGCTGACATTTTCAATCTCTTTCTTTCATGTCATATTAGTGGAAAGTGACCTGTTGTGTTTGTGGAAGCAATGGAATCCCGCGGGAGAAGGCTCGCTCGGCACCGTGGCCGGCGGCCAAGTACAGCTTGTTCCGAGACGCGGTGGTGCTGAGAGGCTGCGTTATCCGCCGAACCGCGGTGCTGGTGTAGCAGGAGGTAGGTTAGACTGTTGATTAGCCAAGTTGTTACAACCAGCTTACCGCCCAGGGTACATTGCACCACTTTTGCCTGGCTCGTCCCCTTTTCTTCACCTTTCTACTTACGTGTTCTCTCACACTCTTCTTGGGGGTGGCCACTACAGACTTCAAAATTACGCCCCATTTCCAGCACTGCACCATATTCAGCATCTATTTGTGTACACCGGGAATGGAGGGCCTTCATTTAGGAGGAATAGTTTCTTAAACTGCTGACCTGTTCAGAAGTCATATGTTTTGGTTCCGGTGATAACAAATGCTAAAAGTGTAAGGTACTAATTTAAGTTTTATTTACAGTATCCTATTTCTTTGACCTGTTTATGAAGGCAGCAGTCCTAATATCATCTCATGCTAATAAGAATATGATAATAAATCCACCTAATCAAGCGAGAATAATGAAATAGTTTAGCCCATAGGAAAGGGAAGTAGCTCAAGTAAGTGTCTTGCAGATGGAAAAGACATGATGTGTGCTAAAAATACAAACGTGTTTGTATTGTTCCAAGAATTCCTGATTAACGAGAGCTAACAGAGCAGACTAGGATTTGCATCAGGACTTGAGTACTAGTAGGAAAGAAGGTACTTCAACCCACCAAAAAAAAGTGTGTACTGCAGAAAGATGATACAAAACAAATTGTCATGCAGATCGGAGTCATCTGATCTTTGTCCAAAGCTCCTAACATCCAAAGGTCTCATGGGCTCACTTTTATCTCCAGTCCTCAAAGCCGTGACTATACTTTGTACTGCTGGGAAGGGTTTGGGACTTACAAAACCCGCTGAAGGGCCCTCATCATCCTCTGCAGTCTCTGGTGCTGCAAGACCAGGGCTCCAGTATATGTTGATATGGTGTCTGTGTGTAAAATAAATGAGGAAATACACTAGAATAAACTGGGTAAGGTAAGCAGATGGCTGAAAAATCCGCAGTTTAACAAATCTATGTTGAAAGTCAATATAAAAGTACTGAACATGTAGAGTAGACTTTCAGAGGAAGTAGAATGAGTATTGTGTAACATGCAAATAAATGTGGTTTATACACATTTATGCATAATATAAACTTCACGATGCAGACAGAAGGCCTAATCTGAAAAGAATGAGGCAGGCTGGTATGCCATTTTAAGGAAGAACTGATGGTCTCAGAATTGTTTTTACAATTTTACAGTATTTTTACAGGTTTTGGTTGGATGTCTGACTTAAAGCTTAGGGAAATTCACATGAGCTTTTCCAGTGGCCGACCTAAGCATCATATCCATCTTTGTTCACATTAGAGGGAAATATTAGATCATGAGCTACAGGTTTCAGTTTAAAAAAAACACCTTTCCAATCACGAGTCCGTTGTGTTTGAAAGAAGTGTGACTCTGGTGAACTTTAGTGAAGAAGGCAATGTACAGACAACCTTGAACTCTTTATTTTGTTTCATTTGGCAGTGTCATGGATTTATTCATTAATTGTAGTCTTCTTAAATCATTGGGATGAATTTCTCTCAGTCTTGTGTAAAGTGTAATACAACCCGCTTTGGGATGTGGAGGGAACGTCTGTAAGGCTCCCACACACGTACCCAGGATCGTGCGCACAGAATCGGACCAGCCGAGGGGTTTCTGGAAAGCGAAGGTTAAGCAGAAAGAGTGTTTCTTCAGGCCTGATGCTGCAGCCACGCTTGGCATGGCACTTGCCTTGAAGTCACGCACATTTTAATGAGATTTCTTGCCGTGCTTTTGCAGACAGAAACCTAGAGAAACATCCAAACTTGCATGTGTTTGGATGAACTAAAGTGTTTAATTTCTTAAGCACTCGAACTAGAGGGACAGGTTATTTCTGAATTATGGGAAGCTTAGATCTAAATTCTAATGCTTATAATATTGGGTTACCTCATGTTTGCATTAAAAAATGGCTGGGATAATGTGCTTGAAGACAAAATTCCTCATGATCTAAATAGTTTAATATTATAAAATACAGCAAATGAATGTTTCACAGCCGAAGAGAGCTCTGTTTTCTGCAGGAAAATGGAGACAAAGCACAAAAAACAGACTGATAGAAAATGAAAGGTTAATTACTATTCCAAATCACCATTTCAAACTATGAATTAGAAACCTAATTAGGAGTACTTCAATTACCACAATAACAATAAAAGGTGATTATAATAAACTGCTCCCAATTAGCATTCTATTTCTACTGCATAACAGGCAATTTTTATTATGAAAATACTACTTGGGCATCATCAATACATAACTTTAACATTGCTATTATTAAATAAATAATAGGCATTAATTATGCCCAACTAGTGATATAATATTTTGAAAATTGAAATTAACTTTCGGTAATAAGATGTAGTTTGCTTTCTTTTTATTTTAACTCTACCTAGAAGTATTTAATACCTGTGATTATTCCCCCCCCCAAAAAAAGGCTATGTTTAGACAGTCGTGAGTCAGTGTTAGTTTAATCTGTTAATTTATCATAGATTAAAGTTCAATCTTTTACCTGAAACATTTGCATCTACCAAGGGACCAATTCAGGAATGGGGCATGCTCTGTTAACTGCAATCTTTAATCAGGTTTTCTGCGCTGGCAGCAAAATCGCCTTTTCTTCCGGTTTGATGTGGAATATCTGTAGCGTCCTTGAACTCCCAAGTGTTTCTCCCCACTCCCCCGACCCCACGCGTGCGATTACCTGAGCACAAGCGGAACCAACCGCACTGCGCTGCCCGGTCACCGGCAACGGCCGCGGCGGAACCTCCCGGCGGCCCGTTCGAGCCTACGGGTGCGCTATTTGCATAGCCACGCCCCACGGGTGTATTAGAGGAACGCCGCGCATACGCGAGCTCTGTAGAGGGCGTATGCGTTTGCAACCCCTGGAGCCCCTACGCTCCGCCCCCTCGATTCCTTCTCGGCAATCTCATTGGCCGGCTACGCAGCTCGATTTCGCGCCTTTCTGCCTATTACCTCGCTCCGTTTCCCCTGCGCTCCGCCCCTCAACTGTCTCGCGCGTCCTGATTGGCCCGCTCTGCATGTCCATTCGCGTTCTCTCCGCCCACTCACCTCCCAGCCGGAACCTCGAGCCGATTTGCATATTCGGCGCGGCTTTTGGTTCCGTTCTCTTTCTAATCACCCCATTTCTTTCTATTTAATTTCCATTTCTATTTCTTTCTCTTTTTCTATTTATTTTTCCCCGCAGCCAGTTTCAGCCCTCGGGTGGTGCATTTGCATATATAAGCGCATATATAAAAAATATATAATATATATATTTTTAAAATATACTATAAAATGTATCTATATAAATATATATCATATAAAAATATATCTAAATATAAATATATATATAAATCTGTATAATATATAGATATAGAAATAGACATATATATTCCCGGGGAAAACAACTGCAGTGGGGCTGGAGCGCAGAGGAGCGGAGGACAGAGTGCTGGGGGGGAGACAATTGGCGGTTAGGGGGTGCGGGTGCCCCAGGGCTCCAAGGGCGGAGGGGCCATGGGGGGCAGCGCAGAATGGGGGGCGCTGGAGGGGAGAGAGGAGGGAGTGGGGACACGAGAGCAGAGGGCAGAGGCTACGGGGGGGCGTCTCACAGGGGAGAGAACTCGCATGGGGCACGTTTGGAGAGAAGCCGTTTGGGGAGGGGCAGACACGCGGGAGGTTGTGCATCTGGCTGAAAGGCAACATGTCCAGTTCCTTTGGAGCTCTCTGGGTCTTGTGAAGCTTCCAGCTCCAAGCAGGAGGAAGATGATGATGTCAGTATAGAAAGCTAAGTTTTGGAACAGAACTAAATTATCAAGAAGTTTTAGCAAATAGAGGCAAATGATACAAGGGCATCTAGGAGTCTATTTACAATTTTAGATATTGAGACAAAGCATATAATAAGTTACATTAAAAACATAACGGGAGGAATGAGAATGTATTTTGAGGATGGAAAACTTCAGGTTCAGAGAATCTAATTAACTTGGTTTTGAGCTGATTTTCTTCAGTTTCATAACTTTTATCACAGATCTGATCCTGTTCCCATGCAGTACAATGTTAAAATGCTGGCTAACTTCATAAAAGCAGAGGCAATCTAACAGTTTCGATGTAATGGTTGATTAAATGATTACGGCAGAATATATACATTAAGGAGTAGTATAAAGTTAACTTTCTAAATCTGTATTTTTGGAAGTATAAATTTCCATTTATCCAGCTGGGATGTGCATTATCCTTCTGCCACTGAATATACAGAGGTATGAGTCCTGTGAAAATGGTAGATGATAGATGAGGAGATACTGTGCGGAGCTGGAGGGAGCAGAGAATGCTACATCATCTTCCTCAGAAGTGCTCACTGTTGGGACTGTGTCAAAATAACATCCTGTGAAGTGACAACTTCATAACATAGAGGAGAAAACAAAAAATTGTCTGTTTCAAACACACAGTGACATTCCTCCATCTTCTGTATTTATTTACTGTGTGTTATATATAAGTTGCCAAGTATAAAAGCAAGGGCAAAGAACTTCCTAGGTAAAATTTTACTGTAAAGTCTAAACAACAAAAAATACACAGCTGCAGGCATGGAAATTCGATTCTTTCTTTAAAGGATGTCTTTCCAGTTCTAATAAAATATTACGAGCTATCTATAAATATGAAATCAGAATACTTACCATAATAATCAGTATAGACTTAAATTTATATTTCTTTTACAAGCGTCTAAATTGTTTTTAAAAGACTCTGATTCTCTAGAAAATTATATAGTTTTTTAGACAAGCAACATTCCTGTAGAACATTTTTCTCTTATTGTAGAACCTGTGTTTTTTCAATCTATGCTACATTTTTTTAGGTCTTTTCCACAAATGTCCAACTTTTGCTGCTACCACAAGAGAGGCAAATACTTTATTCCATAGTCTTTTGGTGTTATTCCTTAATGGACCAATTTGGGGAAATCTTTCTGTCCCATTTGAAAGTTACGGGTCTCTTCCTTCGTAGTAAAAAAATAATTAGATTATTATCCTTGCTTCTTACTGAACTTTCCCCACCCTGAAAAGCTGAGGCAGAGAGCTCAGCAGAGCTTTCCTAAGGCCATTGATGGATCCAGGCAGGACTGGAAATATGAAATTCCTGGGTTTTGCTACTGTACCCAGACAACTAGACCACATATTTTTATGTCACAGAAAATTAAACCCAATTACTTTGCAAGATTTCTCAATGTGTTGCTTCTCTTACCCTGTTCACATTGTTCTTTGCTGTGGCAAAGGTACAAGATTCAGATTTTAGAGTTAAAACTCAGCTTTTAGTGAATCTGGAACCCGAAATCTTTTGACGAATAGTACTTTTAAACCCCCAGTATTCAGATTACTGCCAGATCAATCAGCATTTCAGCATGGAATGATACTGTTTTCTTTTAGCAGTAAGTAGCCCACATTATGACTTCACCTCTTAAATTTCCTCAAGAGGTTTGTTTTCACTAGAAAGGCAGTTTTTCCAAGCCATATTCAACTTAACCGTATCATAATTTAGGAATTTAATTTGTTCCATATTCTTGCATCTGCCGCTGTCAGCAGTTGAATGGACGGCACTATTTTTTCAAAGCTTCTGAGCATAGGATTTGTTTGCTTAGGCTTTTATAGAGTTTAAGAAATTAAAAAAAAAATAATCCATTTCTATGTAAGTACTTGGGTATACGTGTGTGTATATATGTGTATATACATATGTATTTTTTCTATTCAAAAATAACCTGAATAATTTTTTATATTGTATTCGTATTATCAAGCAGATAATGCCCCTAAGAAAAACCCATTGCATTAAAAGAATTTGTTATGTATATGACATAGGCATAGGCAGCCCGTTCCACCCTTCTCACAACAGTTTCCTGGGCAGGAAACACATCACAGGTTTTCTGGGACTTTCAAAGAAATGCCCCGAGCTCCGCAGTATCTCAGTATTATTTATATTAGTTGATGTGGGTCTTTTTTATTTAAAGCAATATGTAGCAGTTCAGGACTGATCTTAGGTCCAGAAGGATGTTATATTGTTTGTCTTGTAAAAACAGCTGCTGTCTTTGTGCTTGTGTTCAGGAAACAGATAACTTTAATGATTCGTGCCTCTTAACATTTATATACACAAGCTGTGTTATCAAGTTCCCCGTAGCTGCCGCACTCACTCACACGTTGGGCTGAAGTCCAATATGGGATGCAAGAGCATGTATGATAAATACTGAAGATTCTATTAAGTCCAAAATGATTCTTCCTGCTGTGGGGATGCAGTAGGAAGGGAAAGAGCTTTCCCATTGTGACGCAGAAATACAGAATCACTTCTGGCTGCAGCCCTAGAAATTCTCCTTCACGGGAGAGGTACAGTGCAGGATGGAATGAGGTCGTGCTTTCATCCCCCCCACACCCACCTCATTCTGGTGTGCAAAGAGCTGCAAGTAAGGCTCTGCATCCAAAGCGTGTCATGGGGAAGAGCAGGGAAGAGTGGAAAAATAAGAGAGAGGTAGGAGGAGAGTTTAGGACTCTTAAAACCTCCCTTAGGAAGGGAGGTCACAGCCAGGCAGTCTTCTGAGAAGAGATTTGCTCCATGGTACTCTTACAATTGTCCTTAGAGCAGTAGGAAGTGCAATGACTGAGGATTGGAGCACCTCAAATGCGAACCTGTCTCTTAGCTTGATTTTTCTGTTGCTTAAATTAATCTTCCAGCTACATTTTATGAATGAAACCAGTCACCTCCCACTTGTTGCTTCTGCACAGGACAGGAAAGTAAATGTATTATTTTTCAAGATGGGATGGCACAAGTCCAAACATATCCAACAGAGGAAGGAAGCAATCTTATCAGCCTTTCTGGCCCGCTGATAAAACCATAGAAGGAAATCATTCAGTTTTAAATGAGGAAAAGGAAGTCTTAGATAAAATTTAGAAGTTGCATTGGGAGTTTTCATATCACATCAATGAAAGAGCCACATGCAATTAACCAGGCATTCAGGTCTGTGTTAAGAGCTGCATTTGGGATATCAAAGCAGAATTATCTACAGTTTTTGACAAGCTTCTTTACAGTGGATCAGTTGACATTTTTCTGGCCTGTCTCCTTGGTCATATACCTGTTATCTAAGCTCTTCTTTGTGGACAAAATACTGCAGCAGGCATCCTGAAACACTTTTTTTCATCCATTCATTTAATAGATTGTAGTCTTTAGTCACCACTACATGCAGTATTTCAGCATCCTGCTCTTATTTTTAAGTAACAAATCTAATTCTGTTCAAAGCAAATAATAAACACTGTTACTGGTTTTAATGTACCTAAGCTGTTATCTCTCCTGGCGGTGTGTCATGCCATATAAAAATATTAGTTCAAGGTAGCACTAGCTCACGAGTCTCTGCAGTGTACCTTATTTGACAAAACAGACATATCCAGTGGCTCATGTTTTTTTCTAGCAAAGTAATCAATCACACTCTGATAAGGGAGAACAGTCATCGTCCAAATTTAATTAGTTGGGTGTAGCACTATTGGGATTGTTAAGGTAATTCAGAGTAGTTGGGGAAAAAGATCCTGGTTAATGCCGAATACCTGTATCTTCCTGCTACATTAATCACAGTTAAGGGTGTCCATTTAGGCTTATTTCACAATAGTGGTATAATAATAAAATTGACCAAAAATAAAACAGAATGCTCCACAAAGACAGGACTTTCAATATATGGGTTATATTTTTTTAATGAAATTCTTACATTTGAACTTGGATAAGAAACTTGAAAGTTGGAGCAAGCCCTTGTGGATGCAGAATGTTCCTTTCTGACTGCTGAGACAAACAAGCAAATTGAGTACACAGATAAAGCTGGATTATATAAATCAAGCATCAGTCTATGCATGCTTAAAATACACAGAAGGCAAGAATCAACAACACTGTACTCAACTGAGTGTATCTTGGGGGTAAAATTGGCTCTCTGTGAAATCAGAAGCATATTCTTGCCCAACTCTCTCACTTGCAAACTTGGTCATCCATCAGACATTGCTTTGTTATTCCAGAGGATCTGGTATATTACATTTTATTTTGATGTCTTTGATCTCATCATTCTTTTTCCAGTTTTATAATCGGTGACAACTGCAGTTACCATTATGGGCAGGAAGTTTGAAGCATAATTTCTTTTTAGAAATCGAAATATTTTTCTCTGAAGAAACGAGCAGGTTGCCTGCATGTATGTAGTAGTAAGTATATGGGATAGAGAACTGTATGAGATTCTATCCCTCTTGGAATTAATACTGTGATTGGCACCTGAAAAATGCCCCAGACAGCAGCAAATGTGCTGCTTTCATACTTACTGCTTTTCTGTTCTAATCGGGCTGGAATAGAATTCTGGCTGTTCTACCTACTTTATTGTTTACTTATTTTAAAGCTTCTTGTTTTGTTATCATGGACCCGCTATGCGGTTGTCAAGCCTGATTTATCAGAGCCCTGTTCAGTGTGACCTTTAAAGTACAACATGTTACTGGTGCAAAGTCAGTTTTCCAGCAACAGAGAAATGAATCGGTTGACATAGCCATGGCCTTTTACAGTTGCAGAATTTATGGGGTCACAGGCTCTCTTTGTGCAGTTGGGCTGTAGGTCAGTAATACATGAGCCAAGTCCAATCGCAAAATGTCTGTTTCTGTCCTGCTGCTGCCTGTTACAACATGAAGGGTGCTTTACATACTGCAGAGGTAGAAGTATATCCACCAAAACAAAAAGAAAACCATAAGCTCTTACAGCATCAGCAGAACAGTTGTTTTCCATCTGTCAAAATGTGATAGTCCTGTTTGGTGGTCATTTTTCAGACAAAAGAGATAGAACCCAACATCTTCAGTCATCCCATGCAGTCTCCAGCACAGTCAAAACAAGCTTTACCAGAATGACAAATGCCACAGACCTTGGTCCAGTCAAGTGATTTCTTCTGCTCTAACAAGCTGCTATAAAGTATTTATAACTTTTTTTGCCTCCCACTTCTGGTTGTCTGGAATTTAGAGCAGGACTCTAAAATAGAAAGGGGACACATCTGGGCAGTCTCCAAAACAAGCTCATATACAGAATAGATGTAGTTACAGAGATCTTTGAATTGCTTATAGGTGTAACATTTTGTCATATACACACATATGTATACATACATCCTGATTATTCAGCTTGAATGCTGAACAAGCTATGTCTTTAAAAATAAATCATTCAAAATACTTTTTTTTTAAACCAAAACACAACACAAATTACACACTGACTTTCCGATGATATGATTTACCCTGGACTGAAAACCGGGATGAACTATATAACACAGAATTCCTGGTCACACCAGTTCAGCTCACAGGAGCATCCAGTTGCATTCCAAATGTGTTTCCATGTGTTCATAGTAGAGGGTGATAAACAAGTGGTAGAGAGCAAGACCTTTATGTTAGTGCAGTTGCCTGAAACACTTAGAAATCAGTGGATTGGAAGCTGTTAAAATACAGCTGCTCTCTGTGTTTTCTTTAAGTTCTGGGTCATTCCTTAAAATTAGATTGCTTGTTTCACTTGTGACTAATACCAGTGTATATCTGGAGTAATTTCATTGACAGGTACCCAGGGAGAAGTTAGGAGAGACCCATTTATGTGTACTGAAACCAACAGAACATCCTTTATCTCCTGGAAATACTTAACCTCCAAAATGCTTATCCAAAGAATAGCAACCCCCTATTTGAGTTTGTTTAATTTCTCTGTGTGCAGTGTATTCCAGCTGTGATGTTTTGTCAGGCTCGATACAAAAAGGTAATTTGGACAGGTGTAGCACAGGTTTCAGTCTTCAATGAGGTCAAATTACAATTAAATCTGACAGTAAGAAAAAGGTTAATTGCCTTAGACCAAATTTAACAAGACTCAGCCCTTGTATAAAAACGCTTACCGCTTACAGAACAAAATATAATTTTTTTAATCCAGGTGAAGGAGGAGGAAAACTTTGCTTTATTTTTAATATCACAATAAGAAAACTTTTAATTTTGATCGTTTTAAAGAGACATTCAAATATTCAAGTGTTAAATAGTCAATGTAAACCCTAGGTCCAATCTGACAAGGTATCATCTTTTACAGCTAACACAAGACTTCTTTCTGAGCTATTCTTAAGAGCAGCCCAGGTAACCTATGGAAGAGACAACAGTCTTTCACCCTCTTTTCTCAGTTGTTTAGAAAGACTGCTTGACTTGTTGGTTTTATTTGAGAGGAACATATGCAGTCTTTATATGTTGCTAACTGAAATGAAAGGAATAGAAAAATGCAAGCATTTTAATGTATCTTCTTGTGGACCTGCACCTAAGAAGTTCTCTGATAGGTGTTTCCCAGTTATTGCTTCCTGACAGTCGTTACTGGAATAGCTCTGCCAAAGCATTGATGGGACATATGTGACAAAGTATTTGCAGTTTCAGGAGCTAAAGGGAGGGTCATGTTATATATCCATTATACAGGAGGATGTGGTTTCTCTGAGAAAGCTAAAGCTTTGTTTCCCATCCAAGACTCAATCTAGGTACAAGAAAATGTTTGTAACAACACATGAGATTAAGACCATATAAAAAAGGAAGAAGAGTGAGAAAATGTTGATGCAGGGAAGAAAAGGGTAGTTTGGTTCCTCTGGCATGGAACTGCATGTCTGGACTTTCTCTCGCAAGCAGGTTTGACATTTATACTGTGTTTATCTCAGTGTGGCATCGGAGATCTGGATTTCTGTCTGTGTGACTATAGGCAAGTCACTTTGCGCCTTTGTGCCTCCATTTCCACCATAACCTCCTATTTGTCTTCATTTAGAATTTAAGTTCTGTGAGGTTCAAAACTGTGTTCATTTGTGCAGCCCCTAAGGCATAAATCTCAGATGCAGCCTCTGCACATTGCTGAAATACAAACACTACTATTTCTGTTGTGACTCATTTGATCTTTTTGCCGTTATTTCCTCAACTTTAAACTAGGACAGTAACTCGCAAATGGGTTCTGAGAATTAACTGATTCATGCTAATGAAGTATTTTTAGTTCCTCAGAAAGCTTTTAGGGACAGCAAAATATTGGTGAGGAAACGACAAATGCATTCCATTTGTTTTCCATTAATTCACATGCGCTCTATGATTGCCTTTTGATCGATCACATGGAATAGTCCATCTCATGGCAGAAGTTTAAGTGTTGTAGCTGGTGTTTTACAGCAAGGCAAGGGCAGCGGAAAGAGGACAGAACTGCGCACAAGTTTGCTTCAAGAATACCAGGAATTTTAACGATTTCCTGTGTCAGGTCTGAGCGTCCTCCTCTACCATTCGGGAGCAACGCTGTGTAAACAACAGCCGAGTAACCTCGGGAGGCTGTTGAGCTCCCTAAGATTGAAAAACAAACTAATATGTA
This sequence comes from Streptopelia decaocto, assembly GCF_964273445.1. Classification (NCBI taxonomy): domain Eukaryota; kingdom Metazoa; phylum Chordata; class Aves; order Columbiformes; family Columbidae; genus Streptopelia; species Streptopelia decaocto. Next base: position 6,209,542 of record NC_138665.1, read on the forward strand.
GCTTTTCTCAAAGCCCACTGGAGAAGCATACCAGAAACCGGTTCAAATTTCAATTAAGAACGTAAAACAGCGGTTCGTATCAAAATCTGACTAATTTTAGCACTGCAAGGTATTGAGAGCTGGGCTAGCGGTCTAGTGGTAATACCACCACAGATTCACAAGGAACCGTTCCGTCTTTTGTTCTCCCAAGTAACCGAGAATTAGGGAACCTTGCTACATAGAGTGTAAGAAATTATAGAGAGGCCAACATGAACAGGTCAGAAAAGCCATTTTTCCCAGGAATCCATTAAATAAAAAGTGAGAGAATAAATAAAAGGAGAACCTGCAAGCTTTTAACACAGACAGAGGATAAAAATCCTTTCTTCCGAAACGTTTTTCCTAGGGAATGGTGATAAGCTCTAACTGTGGATAGAAAGCTTCCTCAGAGATGTTGGTGAATGGCTGGGTGATTTAGTTGATAGTGGGAGTGTGTAAGTAAGAAACTGGCTAGATAGTTTTTAATTTTAAAAATGTTAATTTTCATATTTTTACAAGATTTAAGGTCTGGCTAGAATTTTTTTGTTTAACTGAAATTACTTAGCAACTCATATGGGGCTGTTGTCGTCAGATACGTATATACTAGAACCAATAGCTTTTCAGTGATAGAATGCTCCATAAAGGCTTTTAAAGTCAGAAGTATTCCATATTTGTTTCCAGTTTGCATGGCAACAGGTAACTATCATGATATATTGATATTTGCTTGTGTCCGCATATATGTGCATATAGGGAATTTAGCAATACAACAGCCCTGGAGGGATGCTGAATGTGTTCAGACTGAAGAAGAGAGACAAGCTGCCTGATAACTGGAGAAACAGCTCGTTTTATTCCGCACAGGCAGGCAGGAAAGGGAGTGCGGCATAAGCGAGACATTTCATTTGTGGTTGAATCCACAGATGAGCTATTGTAGAAAGTATTCCTCAAAACATGCTTACATGAGGGATGGGGCACGTGGTACTCATTAGGTTCAGTACCAGCAGGGCAGTTTTAGTGCGCAGAAACGTTAGGAGTTCGAAAGCTGCAGACGTGTTTCAGTGTCAGACGGCTGGGAATTCACCGAGCTCTGCACCTTCTCAGAATGCGCTCAGCACCGATTCGCTTTGACCGGTGTTGTAGTTAGAGGGACTCAAAGCTGGAGACGATGTTTTCTTTAAATAGTCAAACATGCTGGAAAACAAAGGAGAGAGCATGCCTCGCATTCCTCTGGAGTCAGTGGTTTGTGTCTCTGAGCAGTTCCCATCGCTCCCAGCCCCTTCGCCGGGCAGGAACAGCCCGTGTGGGGCTCCGGCTCTCGTTCCCCCAGCAGACAGGGCACGATGCCCCTCGTGTCCCCGCGCTGCTCCCGCCGTGCCCGGCCGCTGGCTGCCTTCTTGCCTATTAGGTGACAGATTAACAATAAGAACAAAAAAGAGAATATTTTTTAAAAATTACTTTTTTTTTTTATTTGGTCTTTTCGCCAATTTGATTTACACTCTTTTTATCTAGATGATACCTAGAAGGTTAGTCAGTGGAACGTTTAGTCGTATTTACTCAGATACATTAGATCTATAAAAACGCGAGACAGAAAAAATTTAAGTGTCCGTTTGTCTGAAAATGTCAGTGATTAAATACAAGCTTGGGAAACACAGGGCCCGGTGTTTGTACAGTATTGTTATTCTCAGAGCATCTTTTGAGCCTTAGTGTATCAAGCATTCTGAAAAATGTTGAGCGCTGTTCTTTGCCATTATTCTGCTGCAACAAACAGCTTTACACAGCGAATCAAAATGATTTTAGAATCAGTTTAACCAAATTAAGAAGGTTAAGAAAATATATTAGTATATGGTGGATTTAACACAATATTTCAGCCTTTATTTGTCTGCTTTCTGCTTTTTACCTTTTCTCTTTTTTTTTTTTTACTATAAATCAATGGAAAGCTACATTTCCAGGTCTAGACTTCGTTTCAATGACTATCTTTCCAACACAGGGAGAATAGGAACAATAATAAAAATGCAGTAATAAAAAACAGAGAAAACTCTCCAGTAACCATATAATTATGCCTCCAGTGTCAGTGATTCCTGATTGGATTCATAGTGACGAATGGAAGAATCTCTGACTAACTTAACTTTTTTTATAAAATTCCTCTTTCAGATTTCCCTCTATCCTTAAACTATTGCTCAGCAGAGCATTCTGCAAGACAGTACCAAATCAGCATTTGATATATAACCTTTTGCTTTCTAATTGTTTTATTTTACATATGGATTTAATTTGTTCATCTAACAAAAGTCAGGGTAGCATGAACACAAATGCTCTAGCAAATATGTGAGATTGTATTATAAAAAAACCACAACTACTGTGCTTGTTAATAGGAAGTGCCAGGGGCCCTCCCAACATGAATTGTTAATTACTTTCCTCTTCTGCTACCATAGAGAACTCATTAAATGCCAAATTACTTCCCTAAACAATGAGTAGCACTGGTTCCTCTTTGGCCTATGTGCTTATTTATTAAGAATTACAACTTCCTTAATTCATACATAGGTTCAAAGGAAGAGGAAATCCAACAGTGAAGCTATTTTTGAGTCAGTTGTGGTCAAGGAAAATGTCAAAAATATTCTTTAATGATGAAAACATTAGGTGACGAGGTGATTTTTGCAGACGGCTCCTCTTTCCCCTTGTCCTTTTCCACCTTTTCTGGGTGTCCACGATCTCCTCAGCAAGCGAGAGTGGGTCAGAGCCCATTGCTGTGCTTGTAGTGATTTGCATCCATCAGAGTTTAGATTCGTTTGTCATTAAATTAAATGGTCCTTAAATTGCAGGCCTGATATAGTCAGATCATTTCATATTTGAGCACCTTTCTCCGGTATCCTCAGGAGATCAGTTTTCAGAATCTCCCTTTTAAAATCTTTTTTGGCCTCAATTTCTTAGGGCTTGTGCTCCAGCCCACTAGAATGTTTGCTTTCTCTCTCACCGCCATTTGGAGGCAACTCTAATTTTTTGAAGGTCCCTCAAAGCTTTTCTTGATAGGACTAATTTAATTTAGTCTCCGATGAGTTGTTTTTCAACATCTGCAGCTCCCTGCCCTTTTGGCTGTTCTCTTTATTTCTTCTACAGCAATAAAAGATTGGGGAGCCCCCCGCGGGCGCTGGGTGTGCGGGGAAGCTGCACATGGTGCCCAGCAAGGCACAACTCGGTCATCGCTCTTTATTTTCTCGAGGTGTTTCATTCTTATCACTGGATTATAATGAGATAAGCGTGGAAGGCACCTCCGCAGACTCTAGAACTGAAAGAAAAGCATCTCCTGTTTATTCTCCATTTAGTCTACACGATCCCGCTGTTTTCCTGTTGAGGATCCTCTTTTCTCCATGTGTTTTCACATGCCTCTCTGGACACCTTTCTGTTGTTTCTGTGGCACTCTAGTAGATCTCAGCCTCTTAATTTGTTATTTCTTTGCTCCTTTCTCCTGTTTGGGTGACTCAGTTTGCTCCAGGGAACATCTTTCAGACCTGGACCTTTCTTCCAAACCCTCTTCCCATCCCGACTTTGTCGCTGCTATCACTGCCCTTGCCTTTGTGCTTTTTGCCTTTGCTACGACTCTTCCTGAGATGCTTCTAGAAAGACCGAGGAACATTTCCTTGGGAGATACAGCACAGCCGTGAAAGGGGCACTGAGCAATCCCATTGGGAGCGATGCCGACCTCTCGGCACAGGTTTTTATTCACTGCTGGCTGAATGCAGCTGCGTCAGGTTGGAGGAAACATCAGAGAAATAACCAGCGAAAGAAATTAAGGAGAATTGAGCTCATGAGATGCCTCAATACTCTTTTAATAGTCTTGTCTTCCCTTTTTTTATGAGCATGTGGAAAACCAACCCATGTTGCAGCACTCCCTCCCTGTCAGGAGAAGAAAACAACGGGACAAAAACTCTTGCTGCAACTTTCCTTCAGCAGCATTTTCATCCCGTCCCTCCGGAGGGCAAAAGGCGTGAGCTGCGATGTCTGGGGACAACCCATCCTGTTGCATCAGTGCTGTCCCAGGGGGACACAGGCGTCCCCAGGCTGGGGCCTTTGCTTTGTTCCCTGCAGCCCCACCCGCCTCCCCAGCTGAAAATCAGATTTTTTAGCTGACTGTCTGAATCTCCTGCTCATGGTTTAATATTCATTTCGCCAATTTGCCCCCAGACTTATCCAGGGATCAGCGCGGTGGCCCCGAGGTCCAGCCCCATCTGAGGCGACTGAGTTTGTTTCCTTTGACAATATGGATTTAATGAACAGCGCTGGGAACTGGTTCCCTCAAATAGCTGCGGCATAAATGATGGGACGTTTTCCAGTGCAATGCTGCCACCTCGCAGAATAGCACCGTAAAACTGCGCACAGCGGAGTGCCTGCATTAAGCAAGGCTTAGGAGGATTGTGCAACTAAAGCTTTGCTTTAATCTCTGCTGGATTTAGCCAGATGCAGCAATCTCTGGAAGGGTTACGTGGGTCTCAGGTCTTCTGCATGCACGTAGCCGCGATTCTCATCTGGAAATGGTTTACTCAAAATTAAAAATAAAACCTTTCAAACTGCTTTGCTGGAGCTGCTTTGACTGTGCAGCGGGACAAGTGCCCAGGCTCTCAGTCAGCTGTGTCGCCAGGCACCCATGGGATAGGTTTTAGGCTAATATGTGGCACACCAGGCCTGCTTTAATTAAAATAATTATAGCAAAAAAAAAAGGCATTTCCATTTTAAATATTTGCTATCTTAATGACATCATTTCTTTAAATATTTAATATATCAATATATAAAATTAAATATTAATTTCCAATGCATTTATAGAACCCATTTCACCCAAATGACCACAGAACTATTTCCTTAGCAGGGAATCCCTTTTCTTTGCATAATTCCCAATTTAAAATCTTTCTTTTAGTACACCTCTCAAAATAAATTCATTAGGCTTGAGGTAAAGAACTGAAACATCTTTGTAGCATCTTGTAGGATTTACAGAGATTTTAAACTCTTTGGGGCGTATTTTTTTTAACTTCCTGAACTCGTGACCTATCAGACGCTCATGCACATTAAAAATAATGCGATTTTTCTTGGTGATGAAATGAAACTGAACACAACCGGATCTCCAGCCCTACAAGAAATGATGCCACCGATGTTATAAACCGGGTTGGTTTAAAACCGCCGATGCCTTTAGCTTTATATTAAGGGGAGAGCAGGGTCCCGAGGTCGTCGCTGCACAATTACCAGGAACAGCGTGGTGTTCTGGGCTGAAATCAAAGCAGAACAAGAGCAAACGCCCTGGTGACCTGTGCCGGCCTTTGTACCCTCCTGTGCCTCCCGTGCTGGGACAGAACATCTCCTCGCTCGCTGATGTGGATGATTTTCAATTAGATGCAATGAAGGAAATATCTATTTTTTTTAAATAGATGCACACAAGTGTGTATCTGAGCATCTTTTTTGTTTTTAAATGAAATTTCCTTGCATACAGGGAAGGATAATATTAATATCTCCTTCAATCTCAGGATGGTGGTCACGGATCTTTCTTTTTGCTCGTTCCCTCACCCGAGGTTTTAAGGGTGACGGTCGTTTCCCACGTGCAGAAGGTGTTTGGCTTCAAAGAGCAACAGGGAGACAAAACAAACTCGTGTTCTTCAATTAATTTCTCTGGTTAGGAAGAAAGCCAAAATCAAATGACATTTCCACATTAAATATGAGCAACGGGTGGAAATTCAGCTCCAGGTTTAATTACTCTCTCCTCCGGAGCTAATTAGGAGCGTGGTCCGTCCAGAGGCCGCGGACGGCGCCGTCCCTCCCGCTCGGTGCCATCTGCCTTTGCTTTTCACGCCTGGCTGGGCACGATGGATGCGCAGGGTAATGGGGCTGTTCCCACCCCCGCCCTCTCTTTGGAAAGGAAATTTAAAAAGAAATAAAGAATGGTTCAAACTGCTGCATGCTGCCCTTTTCCTTGCCACTTTTTCAGCCTTTCAGCGTACAGTTTTCCAGCAATTGGGGGGAAAATTGCCCTGAAAGAAGGAAAGAAACAAAAAAAATCCATCTTACTTTTTAAACAAAAACCTCTGTGCCACACAAGCAGCTGCAGAGAATTTCTCTTCCGAACGGGCGGTGTAATGGGCTTTGTCAGCCAATGCTGTCGTGAATAAAAACCTCGACCCTCAGAATCATCCAAGGTTTGGATGAAACTCGGGAGGTTCCTGGTGCGAGCGAGCGCCAAAACGCGCTCGAGACGACGGGTTTGTCAGGTAGAACTTGACTGGAGGTGGTGAGTCCAGGGCTCGACCTGGGGCAATAACCAAAACCGCGGAGTTCTGCACCCACCAGCCTCACCGAGGGAGAGAACAGGGCCGGGGGGACCTGGGGACACAGGCCCCGGGGACAGCTGGTGCCGCACATCAAATGGGGCTTTCGGCATCCACTAGGGAGTCGCTCTTGTTTTAAAAAGTGTGACCTACAACCACATTATATATTTTTAAAAGTCTATTTTGATATATATTTAAATATTTAGATAAATCTTTATGATATATAAAAATATACTATACTACAACATAATACTATACTATACTATACTATACTATACTATACTATACTATACTATACTATACTATACTATACTATACTATACCATACCATTACATCACATCACATTACATCACATTACATCACATTACATTACATTACATTATATTTATATTATATTATATTATATTATATTATATTATATTATATTATATTATGTTATGTTATGTTATGTTATGTTATGTTATGTTATGTTATGTTATGTTATGTTATATTATATTATATTATATTATATTATATTATATTATATTATATTATATTATATTATATTATATTATATTATATTATATTATATTATATATGTTGTAGTATATAATACATATTGAAAATATATATCACTATAAATAAAAAGCCACATTGCTGGGCACGTTGCTGCTCTTCTGAGCACGCCCCGGGATGCTGCTGAGGTCGGGTCCCATCCGGGCAGGGGACGGGTGCTGGTGACACGAGCGAGGGCAGCGCCCAGCAGGTGACAGCGGGTTGTGTGGGATGGGGCTGGGCAGGAGAACTGGGGCTGGGAGCCTGTGGGGCTGGGGGGGTTTTGCTGTTCCTGCTGTTCTGATGCTCCTGGTGGGATGAGCTGAGGCCAAGCAGGGAACACAGAACAAATTGAAAAGGCTTTTTTCTTTTTTCTTGCCCCAACAGAAGAACCTGCCTAAACAAATGGAAAATCATCAGCAAGTGCCAAAGGCAGATGCTCCCCTGCAGACCCCGGAGACCCCGGGAACAGGCACATCCCCCCCTGGCCCAGGGGCTCCCGACTTGGGCAGCATGTGAGTTGAAACTGGGGGTGATAGTGCTGAATCATGTTTATAAAGTAATTTTAAGTTACAAACGGAGGTTTCTATGCACATGCACGAATTGGGAGCGTTTCCTGCACATATTCCTCATCTATGTCCCGCGATGGTTCCAAGCCGAATCGCACTGAGGGATGTCCAGACATGCATTTGAATTGTTTGTAAGATGTGTGTAACCCACCCCATGGCTTATAAAAGATAAATGGTGCAATTATTATCTGCTCCCTAAAATATATTTGACTTTTAGAGAATGTGCCGGTGAGATGCCTTTGTAGACCCATTTTAATTAATTGATGGGTGCCGTGGCCGTCACTGACATCCCCGTCACTGGGGCGGCAGGACAGCATGGCCGTCCCACCGGTACCCGCTGCCCAGAGCCCTCGGGTGCTGCTGCGTCCTGACGGAACGCAGCCCTGATGGTGGGGACCAGAGGATGGGGACACGCAGACCCCAAGTTTCCATGGCAAGGAGGCTGCAGGGCAGGCGGGGAGGAGCAGCTGTCACCCCGGTACCTGCTCCTGCCATCCATCGCCCCACCAGCTGATTAACCTCAAACCCATGATCCGGTTCTCTTTGCCGTGCAGCTACAGGCGAATATTCAGACATGACCACCACCTAGAGGCTAACACGCTAAGTGAAGCCATTTTAGGAAGGTTTATAGCCAAAATGGGCCAAAAACGGGGTTGGAAATATTTCAAGAGCCTGAATTGAGCAGCAGTGGGAGCTGGGGACCTGGACCACCCTCCACTGACCCACTGGTGGCCATCACCTCAACCTCAGCCCACGCAACAGCAGCACCAGGCCAACGTGTCACGCTGTGGGGACACTTAAGGAGACAAGTTTTGCAAAGGGCAGAAGAATGAGGTGTCCCTTCCCTCCCGCGCATCCTCCCCTCTATGACGATTTTTGAGATCTGTGTGGGCAACGAGTTCCGCAGCTTTAATTCCACATCGCGTGAAAAATGTTCGTCTTGCATCTGCCACTCGGTAATTTCATTTGGTGCCTCTTTGTTCGCTTTGTTTTCCAACACAAGAGCCATCGACCCCCGTTCGCCCTCCCCATGCCACCGCACGAGTCTGTACATCTCCCTCCTCCTTTTTTCACCCCTGTCTGTCAGTTCTTTGCAAGACAAAAAGGGCAATTTATCTAATCGTTGCTGATATAATGTGCTAAAACTCCCCTTTACCCTCCAACAGTTAATTACACTTGTTAATGATTTTAATTGCTCCCAATGTAATGGGCCAGGTATAGAGGAGGATCCCAGCGGGCTACACAGGCACAAACACAAAGCAGGAAAGTCAGTGTTTGCTCTAAAGAGCTGCATTGATATAACCAGTCTGTAACAGTGAAGCTGGAACAGGGAAAGCTTGGCTTAAATTTGCAAAATTCTGTTTGTAGCATGGACAGATTTACAGGAGGCGGCCTTAGGGGAAAGCCGATCTGGAAGAATTTCCCTTGGACTGGCCTGTTGGGGCCACTTCCACGCAAAATGCAACTGTGACTTGGCCGTGGAGTTACAGCCGGCACCTCTGTGATGGTTAAATATGGTTATATGAAGGAAGAAATCAAATCAAGCAAACTTTGAGCCCGGGTGGAAAGCTGAGGCCCAGTCCTAGGCTTAGCGACAGCCTCCCGCTAAGGACAAGACTTGTGCTGTGGGGAACGGCGGCCCCATATCGGTAAAACAAAAAAGATGATTTGTGGCCTGGCGGAGCAGCGTCTGCCAGCGCCCTCATAGCCAGGACGAAACCCGAGAGTCGCCGCAATCTAAACCTTCTCTGCTGCTCCTTTTATCTTACGGGGCGGGGGGAGAATAACAAACAGAAGAGAACCAGAAAGCTTTGTGGCTAAGATGTCTCACATCTGGTTTGAGCTCCAAGAAATGTACTTCCCCCCTAACACTCCTCCCCGAATTGTTAATGTTAAACAAACAAAAGCCCAGCGATTTTTCTGGATTTCAGCTCTCGTGTGACTTCCAAGCAGCTTTGACTGTGAATTCCAGGCTGGTCCTCCGTCCCCGAGGAAGGCGACGCACCTCGCTTGGCTGGGGGGCAGGCAAAGCCAAAGATCCACGTCCTGGGATGGCATGTGAGTACCGGCTGGGGACACCGACGCCAGGGGGCACAAGTGGTTTTGACCACTCTATTTTTAGATTTCAACACAGCATTTTTTGCCTGTGTTATTTATTCTTCCCTCCTCCCCGCCCCTTTTTTTTAAGAACATCTGGAAATGTTTAAGATGTGTCCAATTGTATTAACATGCCTTTGAGAGCTCTGGTGTCAATTGGATTTCCACTCTTGGAGCTTTCTAATTTGTGAGTTTATTCCTTTTATATTACGTAAGCACCAACTTAATTTCGCTGCTCTCAGGTGTTACGTCAGCCTGAAGTTCACGCTGATGCATCTGGCCATCACTTAAGTGTTTCCCTTCGACACCTTTGGCGCGATTCCCTCGCTGGCACCATGGGAAGAAGGCGGTTTGGTTTCTCCAACACCTTATCCCGCCAGCCCATCGCTGTCATCTTCCAGCAGTGTGGGCAGATGAAGCTAAATCGGGGCAGATGTAACCATTAAATAAAAGAACTCGGGGCGGTGTGCGGGACCACCACACTGCTCCCCTCCTTGAGTCTAATCCTCATCACGCTGCTTCAAAAGCCGGGGATGGTGGCTAAATGAGACACTGATAAGTTCTGTCACGCACCTCGATGCTCGCTGGTGACCGGCCCTCCTCTCCTTGGGGCACGGGGACGGTCTCTGGCCAGAAGCCACGGTGACATTGTTCTCTCCGAACACGAGCGGCTCCTCGAGAGCTGCAGAGCGCCGGGGCCCGAGGGTGTTCCCAGCTCTCGGGAACCCATCCAGGACATCACTTTGCAGAGCAGGAGCCCCCACGCCAGCTGCGCGGGGAAGGAACATCACCACTGGGACAATTAGAAAGGAGAACCATCCGTTTCTGTTCAGAAGATTCAATTTTCTTCCCGCTTCATCAGATTAACACCAATGTAACTTCATTAACTACCAGGGAAGTTGCTCTTGATCTGAAAATCAGACCTGTCGGGTTTTCTGGCTTTTGCATGCAGTCGCTCCATTCTGAGGAGCAAAGGTGGATGCTGATGTGCCTACAAAAGCCTTTGTCGTATGTGGGTTGGGGGGTGAGGTTTTTTCCTTTCCCCCATTTTAAATGCATAATTTACTCTTTTTTTTGTTTTACACCTTGCTCTGATACTCTTTGCTTGCTGATGGCTCCACGCTTTTCCTCTGCCGTTCCTCCCCCGTGCTGCTCCAGCACATCGCTGCTGCTGGCCACCAGAAGCCTCCAGACACTTCCTTCCACTTCAAACCTCCCTCGCCAGGCCGCTGAGCAAGGTTTTGCTAAGCCTTTAATTATTCTAACAAAGCAATAAGCAAATGCTTTCCCAAGTTGTGTTGAAGATCCAGTAAGAACACACATTATTGAGAGCAATGAGAAGCCTCAGTATTTTCTTTAAAAGTTTGCAGGCATCCTGAAGTCACCTCAGCCCCGTGCTGCGCTAGAGCCCGCGCCAGAAGTCCTGGCACAAGTTGTATTGATGCACCAAGAGAACGATAAAAATCCTAGCGAAGAGCCTTGCTTTGTCCAATGACTCCCACTGAACAAAATCATTATGATGAGCCCCTTAGCAATAAACATTAATGTGATCCCTCCAGTGTTGCACTGCAACAGGGTCATCGCTCACTGCTGTCTCACTGTATTAACCTTGTCTCTGTATCCGTACACTCCCAGGTGAGGCTTGTCAAACTACCTCGAACGACGAGGAATATGCACAACGCTATGACCAGCAATATCGTCTCCTTTCACCAGGTGTCACTGCAAAATCCAAGGCAATGGCTTAACGTAGATAACTGAGCTACAAGGGCATCTCCCCACTGCAAGCTGTCGCCGAACTCGCTTTAAATCTCTTCCTCCAGCTAAAAATATCATCATGACACCTCAGAACCCTCGGTATCTTTAGACTCGTGAATCCATTCACCACATCTTGGAAGGTCTGTAATTGTTATTATTCGTTATGATAATCGAGCTCCTGCAGCTCATTTTGTTTGCCTGGCAATCCTATCGATTTGTCATAATTGGCACTAGAATAGGCAAGAATCTGCCACTTGCACTCTCCGGGAAGGAAGGTTCTCCACATATTCCACCTGAAAGCAGATACACCCAGCTGACTGCTCTCCGAAAAGGTTTTCTCCCTTCCAAACCTCAGCTTTTTGGTCAACCGTAACTGAAGCAAAGCTTGTGAGCTGCCGTGGAGCTTTGATTTAGTGCCTGGACATGAGGATTTGGCAGAAGACAGGCGATATATTCAGTTGTGCAACTCGCTCAGTGCCCCATTGCTCAGAAAAGTTGGGAATTGGAGCGAGGAGGTTTGCTTGCAAAGCTCTTAAGCAATTTTCCGTACTTATTTGAAACAGGAATCTGATTAGAACAATAGTTATAGAATTAAGAACAACTCTTGCCCTGGCACTAGACGAGGAAGAACTAAACAAAACCAAACACTCAATTGTATGCTTTTGTTTAACAACCTCAGTATTAAAATGGAGAAACATGGCCTGACATATAGAACAACCTCAATTAGCATCTGACAGGCTGATTATACCTTGGCAAATGGATGAGCCCTTTGCTAAGAAGAAAATATCAACCATAGTCATAGCGGCTGCTGTTACTTAAATAATCACGCTTGAAACGCACCGTGATGAGAGGATAAAGCCAAAGAGAAATGGTCCCAGGCTACCGAGATTTGGAGGAGCTCACCTCAGTCAGACCCTAAAAATGATTGTCCTATGTCCTAAGCACACTGCTGGGCTCGCTAGTGATCTTTTCTTATGCAAAAGCAGCCAAAATTCAGTAATTTTTAGGTATAAAAGTATCAGGATGACATTTGAACTATTGTTGGGTCCTCTTCAAACTGGGACATTCAGAATTGCCCTGATTTTACTAAATTAGCTTTAGTTTTTCCAACACTGACCTGTGCACCTGATAGGAAACAACCCCAGGAGGAAAAAAGCAAAGAAAAAGGCCCCTAAAAACTCTCTCCCCTCCACTGCTGAGGAATCACAGAATCACAGAAAGACCATAGGAAGATGTAGCACAGTTAACCCTGGTGCTTTATAGAGCAGTTCTACAGAATAAAAAGTGGTGCAGGAGGAATAAAAATCCCTGGTGCTTTAGGCCTTGAAAATTAAATCCACATTAGAACATCATCCGGTAGCCAGTGCCCTGGGGCACTGATCTCCAAACACACACTTAACACAAGACACTGCGCTGAGACGCCAAGTTAGGTTTTGGATACGAGATGAAATACGTGAGCTCTTGGAATTCCACGTATCTGGGCTGCGAAACAATTTAATGTACAAGATAAGGTTTCTGCATTGCAGGCGTTTTTCTTCTTATTAAATATATAATGTATTTGGTTATAAGTGTGAAGAGACTTTATATAAAGGAGGTTTTAGGAGGAAAAATTGAGGAAATTTCCTTGAGGAAATTGCATAGAATAGCTGTAGCAAACCGCAGGCTAGGTAAAACCAGTATCAGACCCCCATTTGACTACTGTCTTGTCTAGCTGTCATTTCCCAGAAAAATGAAGCTCATGGTAAAGGAAAGCACTTCTGTACACATAGGTGTTATTGTGCTAGGAGAAGCCAAGCGAGCCCAAGAAAACATTCTGTAACATGTGTTTAAAGAAGAAAACCATAACAGTTGTTCAAGTCTGCACTTTAACCAGGACTGTGATCATCCTGACATCCATGATTTCAGCCATGAAGGGTTTAACGTAAACGTGGGAGTCTTAAAGCCTCTGCAACATTTCCAAGAGGGAAGAACCCCCCTCTAAATCATAATCAACAGGCACATAAGTCAGACAATACCCTTCAGAATTTATAACAGCTCTAATGCTCAAGGTGTATTGACGAACCGGCACGTGTCCTCTGAAATCATCTATTCCCACGCTGGCTGCTCAGAGGCTGCCCCAAAAGTTGGGGTTTTTTCCCCAGCAGAAGCCGGGGCTCAGGCTCTCACACCGCGGCCCAGCGCTCCTCGGGAACGCGGCAGCTTCCAGCAGCACGTTTGCAGCACAAGCAACAAACCACAATCAGCTTTTGAGGAGTCTTTTTTATTAAGATAAATCCAGCAAAATTCCTAACAGTGGGTACATACAACCAACCTGCCCTTTTAAAAGAAATGTTTGTATTTCATTTAAAAACATGATTACACTTTTATTTATTTTATTTTTTTTTTCAAAACTGACAAAATAAAATTACATTTGGGAAACAACAGATTTCCAGCTCTTAGGTTTTTCATGAAAATAGCTCACCTTCTTTATAAAAGCAACCCACAGAACCACTGGAATGTTTAACACAGTTATTTGTTTTGAGACCTCCCCACTTTAAGAAACCATACAACACATACAAGGGAAAAAATTAAAATCTGAAGTCTGTAAGCATGACTTACACAAAAAGGGACACACTGACAGAAGTCAAAAGCTACCACCACTTATTCTTTCCATGTACCATACAAACTATTACAATCACAAAATTTAAAAACAATGATTTTTTTTGTTGTTGTTTTGTTTGTTAGGGATTTAATTCCCAAGTAACCGAGATGAAGATGTTCCATAATTAAATTCATGCTAAAAAAACCTGCATTTATAAAATAGTTGATAAAAATATTCCTCTCTGTTAACAATACAGCATGGAGGTACGGATACCAAATGATGGAGATACAGGGCAGGGTGAACATTACTCGGACTTGGCTTCCTTATCATCAGATGCTTCAGCAGCTGGTGCCTAGAAAAATGGTTGGGAAGAATAGAAATATTATTGGTAATGCTAATCAGACTCCATTCTAGCGAGCAGCAAAGAGAGACTAGTTTGTTAGCGCACAGACAACGTTTTGTGTGGACAGACAAAAATGCACAGCTACTACCAAAAATACCAACACAACAACATGTCAGCTGGCAATTCTAAAAATTAAAACACAGGTATTATTTAATTATGGAGTTAATTTTGGAAAGTTAAGTGCCTCCAAAGAGGCAGAAGTTGAGAACATATTTTAGATTAATCATATGCTAGGGAAAGTTCAAGTCCTCATCTATGTAAGTCACAGGGAATTGTAAGAATTACACATAGATGTGTGATACTTGTCTATTGTCCAAACTTTGGGGAAATCAGTTCTCACCTGTTTTCTATATAAACGTCTGCTATTACTTTTTAAGTCAACATACCAAAATCGCAAAGCTCCTACCACAGATCCTTTCAAGTACATTAGCCTCATATTAATTTTTAGCAAAGAAGCTCCTAAATTAGTTTTAAAAATGAAAGGACAACCTACTAAGTGGATAATGAAACTCAACACATGAAGAGAGATCACTGTAAATCAAAAGCATCACAGGCTAGTCTGAGCCTACAGGGGCAAAGGGAGCCCATAGAAAATGTCGTGCTTCTACTATCAACAAGAAATCTGCTCGAGAAGGTCACCAGGAGGCGACTGAAGCCTGTAGCTACTCCTGGCAAACAGCAGCTCTTGAGTAAGGAGCTGATAGAGTAATAACCTATAAGAAACAGGCTCGTAGATCAAAAGACAAGACTGACTTGATTTCGCAGATCTCTCGTTGAATTGTTCTGAGGCGAAGAATTGTTTTAAAGAATTGTGTAAAAACTTAAAACCAGATTTCTGGCCCAGTCCCAGCCCGTGCTGAGCAGTCCCGCAGCCCAGAGAGGACACGCGAAGCCAGCTCGGGGTTGGAGAGCAATCTTACTGAGCTCTATTGTTCCCCAAATATTCTGCATCGCACTTGTGCCAACCCCAGGAGGGACACCAGGACAGCCCAGACCACCTGTGGAAGGGCTCCGGCATGCAGCAGGAATGATTCCGAAGGAGAATGCTATTCTTTCGCGCTGTCCCTGGGAGCTGCCCTGCGCAGACACTGCAGCTCATCTCTCTTTACGGGATGGCAGTAAAAAACACCCCCCTCTGACAAGGAGGCCCAATCCTTATTTCCTGCAGATGTATTATCAATACATCCGTGTTTATTCTTGTGTTTACTGTAGCTAAAGTACCTCATTAGTTTTGGTATCTCCATTTTCAGAGTGGTTTTCTTCTTTAGCATCCTCTTGTTTAGTTTCATCTTTGCCTTTGGCTCCTTTCTTCCCTTTTGTTGCTGCCTTTTTGTCCTCCTTTTTATCATTTGCTGCTTTTTCTTTCTGTTAAGAAAACAGACCGTGATAAGGTGAACACTAATTTCCACCTCATACATCTGCATACACACATTCTCAACTCCAAAACCATCTACACGATCTGCTTCTCCACTGAGCTTCTTATTGACAAAGATGAGATGAAAGTTTCTAAGGAGAAGTGTTCTCCTTCTGTTCTGTCCTGAATGTGCTACCGGGAAGTGCATAATATAAAAAGCAGCCATGGCTGGGGTTAAAAGAATTCCAGTTTTTAATAGGCATTCAATTAAATTAGTTAAAAAATATTGGAATTGAACTGGCCTGTATTTCTGCTGTGCTGCTGAAAGACATACCACAGAACAAAAAGAACATGTACAACCAGTGGAAATGCCACAATACTTCAGATGCGCTATTAATGCCTATTTAGCAAACTGCAACCAAGCTGTAGTCAAAGGACTTTCTCCCTTCCCTGCCACAAATGTTCCTTCCTATAATAAACCATTTGTGTGACAGACAAGCTGGGGGCCCAGGAGCATCACTTCAATAACAACAACAGGTTCCCATTTATTACTCAAGCGCAGTTTCTTATAGGTGGATCAGGATAAATCAAAACAAAACTTGATGCTACAACTTCTGTAGGAGTAGTTTTCTTTACAGCCAGGGCAGAGCCCGACCCAGTACAGTAACAACCACGACTCTCCTCAGTTTCACTCCCGAGGATCTGCCTCTTGCTGCACTAAGCACACGAGCTCAGTTCCTTGCTTGATTAACCTAATTCCAACACAGCAACCAGAAATATCTGCAAAGTTACTACTCACAGGTAAGTGAAGATAAACAGATAATTACTGAACATGTGTATATATTTCTACTCAGAAGATGAAGCTGTCTCAGTGACCAGAAGTTACAAAAAGTGTAACTTCTTATTTTGACGCCTTATTAGTGTACAAAATTAATTCACCTTAAAAATGAGCTGCTTGCTAAGGGTAAACTCAGACACAGAGTGTGAGGAGCAAAGTCACCTGTTTCTTCAACGATACTGATGATTAAAAATTCACCCAAATTAACACCAAATTCTATAATAAGGCAGAAAACTTAAGACAGGAGGTGAGTAGCACCAGAATGGGTGAGGGTCTCTTTCCTCTCCCCAGACTGACCTTGCTGAGGGATTTCAGCCCACCTGGGAACTTTGCTAGGCAGTGTTTGGAGTCCCGGTCTCCTGTGCTGTGCCCACTCTGGACAAGCCTCTCACGAGGCCTCACTTATCACAGACCTGGAGTTCTCTGCAGGCCCACTCTTTGCTGATAAAGCCCCTGTTTTTGAGGAGAATTCACAGAAACTGGCATCCACGGCCAGACTGAGCAGAGGGAGCATGTCTGGCCGCACGCAGCTGTGAGGGAGGGTCCCGGGGTCTCTGCTCTGTCCTGCGATGTCCCTGGCTTCTGGGGACGAGCTAACAACTATTCTGTAAACCCTCTTCCACAACCCAGTGAGTCCAGGGCAAAAAATAGCCAAGGAGATAAAACACTCAACCTGACGGCTGCAAAGTTAAGCATCGGGGGAAACAAGAATTAAAGATGCCTGCACTATTCTTATTACATCCCCTTTTGCACAGATGTTGATCCAGTCTTCGGAGCTCTGGAGAGTCAGAAATGCAGCTCAGGTATCCCATCTTCAAACCAGCACTCCAGCACAAACCAGCACATTTTCCCAGTCTGCCTGGGGCAAGTTTTCATCTTCTGGAGTTCTGCTGTGCCGTATGCACCTGCAGCGCCTTTTAGACGTACAGCAAAGAGCTCCAGCTTCCCAGCCCATCATCCCCTTCTATACCTAAAGCATCTCACCCGCACTTTCCCCATGTAACCATCCAAAACCACAACGGAAAGTGTATGATGGGAACAGGCTTTTTAAAAACACTAAAGTTTTGTCATTTTCCACCTGCAAAATCCTAATACAATCTGATCATTTACAGATCTAAAAAGAACCAAAAGCACTGCAAACTGTGACTGCTGGGGAAGTTTGTGAGAGGAAGGGACTATAAAGAACTAACTCGTGGATTATAGAATTGTCCCCTTTTAAATTCCGAACTGTTGCTCTGTTGCTCCAAAGCACAAAGCAGCTTGAAATAGTTTCTTCTTTAGCTACACTGTCATATATGCCAATATTTTTGACATTTCCAAAAATATCCAGCTTAAGAACTTAACGGGCATGTAGAATTTTATCTCCAGTGATTAAAATCCAATGAACAGATAACTTACTGAAGAGATTGCTTTTGAATGAAAACATAGTAAGAAACTGTAATTAAAAGCATGATTTTCAATGCCTTCTCTAACTGAGTCTCTGATCTCTATTCAAAGCATCTTTTTCCCAACAATGCATTATATGAAACTTCAGAACAGCCTTGCAAGGCAGGCAGTAAAGCCTCACCACAACTGATGAAAAATCTGTTCAGTTCACCATATTCCTTCACTAGCAATTGGAAAAAATTATCTTTATATCTTTCGCATTATTTCATCTCACATAATTCAATCTTAAATCTTTAAAGAAAATTACAAAAAACCAAAATGGTTTGTTGTGGATGTTTCTTATTCCCCTATAAACAGCTTGAGAAAGAAAATTATAACTTCAGTTCAAGAGATCTCCAGGACTTACCTTAGGTGCTGCCTTTTTGGGCTTTGGCTCCGGTTTAGGTGGAGCAGGCTTCTGTACAAAACATACATAAGAAACAGAATCAGATGAATGTTATGAATGTTTTTGCAGTATGTTGGCAACTTTTGAGAACTATTCAAACATAGAACAGTTCAGAGCTGTCTGCTTAATTCTGTAGCGTAAAGGAGTAAATGTCAGAGACGGATCAGAATGTTTTGTTATCCAAACCCATGTTATGGTACAGATGCTGACAGTAGTATTAAGTAGATCGTTACTGCGTCTGGGTGTCACCATCTGCTGTGAAGGCAAGTGTGTGTCAAAAATGAACGGCATTAACATTTGGACATAACTCTACATAGGAATACACATCCTAGCTTTCACTAAAATTAAGTACTTTCGTTTTTAAATAGCAACCATTACCCACTTGGCATTTCCAAGCTGGTTTAAAAAAGGGCTGGGTTCACCAAGCGTCTGTAGAAGAGGATGCCGAGAGCCTGTTTAGGGCTGTGACTTCAGGCTGAACCCTACCGCGTGACACAGATTTACACCCTCTAGGTCTCAGTTTACCCAACAGTCAGGCCTGCAAAATCAATGGGCAAACTACAAGTCTAAGGAGAGAGCAGGTAATTTATAGAGCTACGAGCAGGTATTTGTATGGAGAAGACCTACAGAGAACAAATGCATCTTAAAATCAATATTCCTTGACTCTGGATACTCACGTGTCCAGACTGAATTTTAACTAAGGCCTAGGTTGTATCTCATGTAAGATGTCTAGAAGGGAGCCTGTCATGTGCTGATACTCAAGGACTGGAAACACAGAATAGGAGTTTTGCCTTTAAATATTGCAATACCCTAACCATACCTGTCATAATAGTGGTGGGAAAAAAACCCAACAACCACCCAAATGGTTTCTAACTATCCCCCAGAACTTAGCATCCCATGTGATGTAGTATTAAATGAGTAAATAAAGATACTTACAGCAGATAGTCTAGCTGACCTTCTCTTTGGCTGCGTAAAGAAAGACATGTCACTAACGTTCAGAGAGCATACAAAGCACTGCTTTCTCAGAACTAAAACCCAGAATTGCGCAGCACATACATTACACCACGAAGCGCCACACAGATTCTAGGAATTACGAAATTACGGGCATTATGGCGATGACGTCCCAAAAGCGCAGCTTTGTTCAGTAGCTCCCGCTCTGTGCTGCGATGTTTTTACCCTACTGAGGTGGTGATAAAGTTTATTTCCAGGAACTGTGCCATTAAGGCTCTGTCAGGCTGAAGGGGACACATTCCCCTTGGACACCCGGCGTCCACCTCAGGTGAAAGACCCAGGGATGGGCCTGGGGACCTCAAAACCAAACCCCTGAGGGTATGCAAGGGGCTCATCATTTCTGTGGAGAACCACAGCAGGATGGGGGAATGGTGGGGAAGAAGCAGCTCCTACCTCCTCCTTTGCCTCTCCTTCAGCTGGAGCCTGCAAGGAAAGCGAGACACTGAGGTAAGAAGCCGCCATTGAGGGGAATTCGCTCCTCAAAACGCTAAAAAGGGTGAGGGGAGATCCATGGCGGGTCACCCCCCCACACACCTCACAGACTACAACTCCCACAATGCCCCGCGGCCGCAGAGCCGACGCCATCGCGCTGAGGCGTCCCCGCCGTTTAAAAAGTTCCCGCCAAATTACCTGACACAACAAGGTCGTCGTCGGCCCCGCGCAAGGACAATGACGGCGACACGGAATCGGGCGCGGAGCCGCTCGCCGCCCGCGGGGGCTTCGGCCCGGTCCCGCCGGTCCCCCCGCCCCGCCGTTCGGCGGGGCGGGGGGACCGGCGGGACCGGGCCGAAGCCCCCGCGGGCGGGCGGGGGTCGCGGCGGGTGGGGGACTCGGAAAAACGGGGACACGCACACACAAAGTTACTAATTATGGTGGTGAATCCCTTCCCCGTCGTGTTGCCTTTTTTTTTTTTTTTTTTTTTTTTTTGTGCCTTCAAGGACAGTTTCAAATTCTGCGCCGCCTAATGGCTCCAAATTACCATTGCACAACCATCTGGTATGACAAGAAGTGGGAGAGGAGGGAGGGAAAAAAAAAAAAAGAGAACAAAGGCAAACGCAGGAGAAAGAAGCGAATTTAGCCACAAATCCTCCCGAGGGGTGACACGATCCGCCTTAAAATGTTGCGGGGGGCGGGAAAGGGGGTTTGGGGGCGTTCGGAGAGCGGGTTTTTGGGCGGCGGGAGCGCGGCGGCCCCGCCGTGCTGAGCCTGTGTTCTCCACAGGGGCAGCAGCAGCACTATGGCTGTTTGTAATCCAGCATGGAGACACCGCTCAGCCTTCTCCTCTGCAAACAAAACAGCCCGAAGTGAACTCGCGGCTTCGCTCCCCCCCGCAACAACCCAACCCCGCTACCCGCACCAACAACACGCCCTAAACCCTCTCCCCTCCAGTCCCAGCTCTACTTTAAAAGACACGAAAAATTCGAAAAAAAAAAATGCAAAAAAAAAAAAACCCACTCCACATACACACGCGCGCGCGCAAAAATTTTAACAGATAATTTCGCAAAGGCCGCTTTAATCTCTCCCCTTCGTTCCCTATCTCTTCCCCCTCTTTTTTTTTTAATTTTTGTACTTACCTTTCTTTTGGGCATAGTTGCACCTTAATAGTTGATTGCAAAATATACAGATAGAGATATATATCAAAAATAAATGCAACCACCAAAAAACTGTTTCAACCGTTCTGCAAAATTGCAAAAAAAAAAAAAAAAAAAGAAGATGTATAAGGGACCAAGAGTTAATTGCAGCAGAAACTGAACAAAAAAAAATCCCCCCCTCTTTATTGCAAACAGTAAAATACACCAACACGCAACCAAACTGCATGAATGGGGAGCGCGAGATGGGCCCAGCCGCCGAGTGACGGGCGCGGCGGCCAATAGGAGCGCGAGCAGCGGCGGCGGGAGGCGGGGCGTGGGGCGGAGGGGGCGGGGCGGCGGCCGTAGCGCGAGAGCCGCTGGCGGGCGGAGGGACGGTGGCTTTACGCTGTCTGCGCAGCGCGGCCGCCGAGCGCGCGCTGGATGCGGCGCCGCGGCGAGGGCCCGGCCGGCTGCCCCCGCTCGGCCCGCGGCAACCGGGCACGCCACGCGTGGAGCGGGGGCGGCCGCTTCCCCCCGGCGCTTCTCCGAGCGGCCTCCGCGCCACGGCGCGTCCTGCCCCGCTCGGCCGCAGATCCCCATCCCTCCCCCGCCCGCCTCGTTCCCCCCAGAGGCCGGGAAAGAAACTTCCCCGAAAGTTACCACAGGCCGCAGGACGACAACATGGCCGCCTCGGCGGCGGCGCCGGCCCGCCCGCTGCGGGGCTGCGGCCTGGCGGCCGGGGGCGGGCGGCGGCAGAGGCCCGGGAGAAGCTGGGCCCGCCGCTTCCCGCCCCTGCGGTACCTGTTGGAACGGGCCGGCGGAGCCCGCGGTCCCTCAGGCGGCTGCGGGGCTGCGGCCTTTGTCCAGCCCGGCCGCGCGGGGTGAGCGCGGGGCGGCACTGCCCCCGGCGCCGGGCAGCGGAGCCTTCGGGAGCAGCTTTGTCCCCGAAGTTGCGTTTTGGTGCGTTCTGTCGCAGCTTTGGGGCGTGAGATCTTCTGGAGATGGGCCTGGGAGTTTGGGTTAGGCCGTGAGGTGAAGGCTCAGACTTGTGTACGGATTAGGGAAAACGTGGTCGTTTCCAGCATAGCTAACTGCAATCTCTTGCCAGGGTCTCCACCATCTGTCCTGTGTATTTCTTTGGGAAAAGCACAAACTGTGTATTAAAACCACTTTTAGCACTGAAGGGCTTTGCAAGCGAGACCTAATGCAGGAACTACTGCTCTGGGGTGTGACTGTTCCTGCCAAAAGCCACTGTGATCTCTTTCTAAAAACCTACAATAAAGGAGATTGTGGAGTCTTCCTAGATACACTGTTTCAGCACTCAACTGCGCTTAAACCCACAAAGTTTTCCCTGTATCTGAACTGTGCTTTGGTTGTGGATGTAAGTTTCTTTGCCAAGCGTTTGGCGGATACAGAGAACAATTAACCAGCATAAATTTACGTTAACGTTTTAGATACTTTTTCACCTCACACTATCATAAACCTCATTTTTCTAGACTGAACAAATTCTCACAGGTTTAATGAACTCATAGGGCTTTCAAAACTTTTTATCATTCTTAGGCTGCTCCAGGCTCTTTCCAACTTTGCGTTCTTCCTCACATCTATATCCAATAATCAGGTCAATTAGGTAACCTGTCTCAGTGTGGAATTTGCTGACTGTGCAACAGCATCACCATGTTGGTTCAGATTCTTTTTCTGATCCCCTGTAATCCCCGGATCCCTTTCAATGCTGTTATCTGAACAGCTGTCACCCCTCTTTTTGATAAATTCATGGTGACTTTTTGATTTGTCACTTTTCACGTTCTCAAAATTCTTATATGTTAATAGTTGATTGTCTTCCTGGTCCTTGGAGTTACGCTGAGCAGTTGTCCATCCATGGGTCCACCTTTCCCCCTGTTCCTCCAGTCAATGTAGAACCATCAAAAGCCTATTTTTTTTTTGTTGATACACACTAATTATTCAAAAATGTATATGAGCGGCCTCCTAAATACTGGGGAGTGTATTTTCTGGGCACTGCCGATGTTAGTGTAACCACAGAACCAATTTCATATGAGTTTTGAGCACGAGGAGTTTCCACCGTGGGATCCTGGTTGTCTTGCAGCTCTCATGGTCATGTTGTTCAGACCCGAGACATTTTATTCCCTGATTCATTTGTCTCTAGTGTGCAAAGAGTCCAAAGGCAAGGGAAATTAGGATTCCGTCATAATGCACATGGCAAGTAATACTAATACAGGCATTTTTTGTGGCAAAATATCACAAAACACGTTTTCATGTTATGTACCTGGCTTTTAAAGTGTCCGTCGGCCTTGTTTTATATAACTTTTGGGATGAGGGGATTATTGATCTAGAGAAGGTGTTTGTGCTTGGTGAATTTTATAGTTTGTCCTAAGTAATTTTATGGTTTGTCCTGGGTAAAAATTGATTTATGTGTCACACTCAATATTGACTGCAATGAAACATTCAGTGCTTGTTAATTTGGGAGCACAAGGGTGTAACTTGGTTGATTCAGGATTCTCATTGAGTCCGTTTGTTCATCTTCAGTAAAACCTTTGGCTCAGCTACAGCTTCCTGCCTGGTCCCTGATAGTAAAGGGGATGACTCCAAGCACCAAAGTAAACGCAGACTTTCATTAAACACAAAGTACAGCTAAGAAGAAATTTCAATCCATTGCAGTCTTCCCGTTTTGGTTCTTCGAAATAAGATGTTATTTGGAGAAGCAGTCAAAACTGAGACCACTACTAAAATGAAGCCAGAAAAAGCACAAAAGAAAAAATTATTAGTTGGCAGCACTGTGTTTTATTTGCCTTTCCCTGCACAATGCTCGCAAGGTGTGCACTGCTGTGCGGGTCTCAAATGCGTGGTGACTGCCGTTACGGAAACAATTCTCTCTCTTCAAAAACAGGAGGTTATGGTAGCGCACGTGAGAAGAGAGAAGTCTGAGGAGCAGCAAGAGTCGTGTGCGTGGGCAACGTGTTGCCAGTTCTTGGCCTCTGGTGGAGTTCTGTCCCCAAAATGGGGAGACACCTTCACCGCAAGGTCACACGGTGGCAAAAAAATGCAAATGTCATACAGGGATGTGTAAATAATATAATCTGCAAACCAGGAGTGACTTCCAGGCAGATTCATCTGTCCAGAAGCAGCTGCTCACATGTGAGTTAGTTGGACTCCTGCCGTCGGCAGACAAGAGCGGGCACCTTCAGGGCTCCACTCTAGGACAGATGTGCAATCTGGCATTGAAAACAAGAAGATACATTCCCTCACCTAACAGGAGGAGATTAGTGACAGATTTGGAGACTTCTCAACACAGAAATAAGTGGAAATGTCTGTTATAACACAGGAAGATGAGGGAGGCGGCAAGGCCAGAATACACAGTTGTGACGGGACATGTCCAGTGTCTCTGTGTAGCCCACACAGATGTTACATCTGAGCGTAAATGATTACACACTATTAATTACTTTTTATGGAGCAGCTGGTCAGGGAAGCCACAAAAGGAGAATCATCTCTTGATTTGGTTGAGGGCAGTGAGCAGGACCTAACTAATCATTCTTTGAATCGGTGACCGTTACATACTTGAGTGTCACCACTCTGATCAGAGCAAGAAAAGCCAAAGAAATCCCCTCTTGGTCTTAATTTTGGAAAGGGGAACTTTGTAACAGTGAGGTGGCTTCTTGAAAACAGCTGAACGCGGTAGCTAAAAGAACAAAAGGGTTTAATGCAGCCTGGAGACATCACATTGGAAGCTCTGACCAAATGCGTATCACCTGTCGAAAACACAGAGGAGCATCAAGCATGGCTATAAAAATGACTGAAAAATCACACGTGGCTAAAAGGTGGGAGGCCATCAGAAACAAAAGGCATCCTTCCAAAAGGTGGATTTGCATTTTAATGAGGAAAACAGAAAATTTTATAAACAGCTGAAATGCAAAAATGGTTGTGTGAAAACCAGAATCGGGGGCACAACCAGCAAAATGACTTAAAAAGCACAGTAAGTCATTTTTCAGTCTCGTCAGGAGCAGGAAGCCTGAAAGACATTTTCTAGAATGAATTGACTATTGAGATATAAAAGGAACATGTAAAAAAGACAATACTGGAGCAGAAAACCCAAATTAGGTTTTTTTGCATCTGTGTTTATTGTGGAGGAGGCTGGGGAAGTTCCCAGACAGGAACTTGCAAGCTCGCCTGAGGATCTGTCTCGCGCTGAAGCATCGGTACGGGCTCGAATAAATCGACAAAGCGAATAATGACATGCTAACCATTGCCAGATGGTCCTCGCCGCACCCGCAGAAGCGTGCGAGCCCTCCTCTAAAACCGGCTCCGCACAAAACCCGAGGAGATGGCCCGTGTTACTTTTCGCATCCTTTCCTGAGGAGGCTCTGCGCCTGAGAGGGCTGTGACCAAGTAAACACCGTGAAGGTTTGCAAAGCCTTTAGCACTTTGGTTTTTTTTAACAAGTCTTTCCAACAGCCATTTGAAGATGCCCAGAACATGAGTGGCAAGCAGGAGAGCAACCCTGTGAGCAGACCCTTTAACCGAAGCTGACTTGGTCCTAGGAAACCCCAAGACCTCTGCAGCTGTGAATTCACGGGCTGTCTCCAAGTATGTCAAAACTTCTCTTCGAACAACAGCACAGCAGGCATCACGGGCCATTTGCAGCTGTGCTTCCCCTTCTTTTAGCTGGCTCTGAGCTCACAGCATGCAGGAACTGCAGGTTTCTCACTGGATGGGCTCAGGGAAGGCAGGATTTAGTGTTCAGAACACAAAAATGTGTTCTGTCCAGCCCAGGTCCTAAGTCAGCGGGAGCCAGGGAGCAGGCCAGGCTGTTGGCAGACTTGTGGATTGCATCTTGTCAGAGGGCAGCAGCTCGCTGAGAATGCCCAGTTGAACAAACGACCCTAAAACAGCATTAAAGGAGTGACTATTCCTGTTATTCTGGCTGAAATCCTGGTACCTGTAGTGTTCCGTGTCCTTCCCTCGGGTACTTCAGGGTAACTAAGTGCACGTCAGGAACACGTGCAGGGCTTGGCAGAGCCAGGGCTGGCCAGGGGCTTGGGGCTGCCAGGATGGTTGGCCAGTCCGAAGCACAAGGAAAGTGAGAAATGAAACGTTAAGGGGGGTGTTGTGCATGGGCAGAAGTCAGCAGAGGGACGGGAAGGTGTCCGGGGCAGGGAACGGTGACCATCCCCATGCCAGCTGCTGTAGCCGAGTCCTGTGACACTGCTGTCGCTAATCGTGTCAGCCTGGCCGTGGTGCAGGCAGCAGCAGGGAGCCGGAGCAGGGTCTGGGGTCCGGCTGCCGGTACCCAGCGCTGGCCGAGCAGGTGGCCCTAGCAAGAATGTGACCTCTGCTGAGGTCTCAGTGCTGGTGCAAACATAGTGCTGGAGCACAAACGCAGAAGCTCCAGCTCTTGGACTAGTTGGCATCTCTGGCTTCAATTTTAGTGGGTTTCGTCTTTTTTTTTTTTTTTTTTTAATGCACAAGGTGTACTTTGCCAAAAACATTTGAAAGGCTTGCCCGGCCTTTGTCTTGGGTAAAGATTGCACACCTGCCCAGAGCACTCCTGGCAGGCAGTTGGCTTTAATGCGAACAAACCTGTAAAGCGGAACAGCCGGTGCAGAGGACCCACACGATGTACGCTGTGCAGCGCTGTGCGCTGTGTGCGCACCTGGAGTCACCCTCCAGCCTGGTTTCGTCCAGATGCCATCGCACGCGCCCGCTGCGCGGCTGCTCCCCACCGCCAGCTCATCACAGCGCGGGACCTGCTGCTGCGAGATGCACTCTGAGTGTGCGCTGCAGATCCCAGCTCAAATCCTCGGGTCAGCTTTGGGCCCGTCATGCCAAGAAAGCCCTTGAGGTGCTGGAGCGAGCTGGGAGAAGGGAACGGAGCTGGTGAGGGGCTGGAGCACAAGTGTGATGGGAGCGGCTGAGGGACCTGGGGGGTTCAGCCGGAGAACAGGAGCTGAGGGGAGACCTTCTGATCTCTGAACTGCCTGAAAGGAGCTTGGAGCCGGGGGAAGTCGGGCTCTGCTCCCCAGGAACAAGCGCCAGGAGCAGAGGAAATGGCCTCAGGTTGCACCAGGGAAAGCTGAGTTTGGATGTGGGGAACAATTTCTTTCCCAAAGGGCTGTCGGGCGTTGGAACAGGCTGCCCAGGGCAGTGCTGGAGTCACCATCCCTGGAGAGGTTTAAAAGATGTCTAGATGATGCTCTTTGGCACATGGGTTAGGGGCAGTGTTGGGTTATGGTTGGACTCGATGGACTTGAGGGTCTCTCCAACCGCAATGTTCGGTGATTCTGTGATTCCACATCACATCACAGCATCTCTGCTCACAGGTCTCTGCTCTGCTGTGAGCCCCACTCCTTCGCCCCAAGGGAAATCCCTCCCTGACGAAGGGACCGGCAAACGCAGGGGGAGCTGTTCGGTGCCCCTGTAACGTGCTTCCAGGTTGCCCTCCTCCCCCTCTTCCTTCTCTTTTCTTCCTCCTCCCCCTCCCCCTCTCTTCCTCCTCCTCTTCCCGCCCGAGGCGCGGCCGCTGCCGCCTCTGTCCAGCAGGGGGCGCGGCGGGGCCGGCAGCGCCGGGGCCGCGCGGGCGATGGCGGCGCTTGTGGGGCCCGGGGTGGAACCGGTTGCGGGGCCCGGGGTGGAACCGGCGCCGAACCGGCGGTTCCGCCCCCGCGCTGCCGCCGCAGCCGCACTGAGCTGCTCTCACGGCAGGGACTGTTTCCAGCCTCGCTTTGAGCCGCCTCTTGTCGTTTAATATCCGTAGGGATGCGTGTGGGCCGGTGAACGCCCTGCGCCCGAGCGCCGCTGCAAACGTTAAACCAGGAGTAGGTGCTTTGTGTTGTGTTTTATTTAACAATTAACACTGAGCACCAGGTTCTGTGCGACGTGTTTTACTCCCTCGTGCACATGCTGCCATGTCGTGCAGAATTTACAGAGTCACGGAATGGGAGGGACAGGGATCATCACATCCAGCGCCTGTCCCTAAATTCACACCGTGTGTCAAAGGAAGCAATGTGAAAACCAGAATAGATGCTTCATAAAAAAGGGTATCTTGCCTACTCTGAAAAAAATATGTTTTCAACAGAATAGCATCTACAAGGAGAACTTTCTGAAAAACATTTGCCAGCTTCTCAGACGCTTATTTTGCCTCTACCAGAAAAACAAAACAAAAACCAGCAAAACCAAACCCAAACAATAAACCAACAAAAAAACAGCTCTCCTATCCCGCAGCTCTGTATATTATAATATATTCTATATGAAAACATGGAAACTTTGGCCTTGCTCTGTTTCCAAATGAGGAGGAAGAGGAGAAGCGGATCTCCTGGGCTTCCACACACAAGTTGTGGCCGGACATGGGTGAAGTCAGGGGACACTCGGAGTCACCGTTTGCCGCCTGGCCCCGGTTATCAGCCAGTTCGGTAGGCTGGGTTTGGAAATGAGAAATGGATTTCTGATTTAGTGCTGAGCTGCCATTTCTCACCGATCCCATGTTCCTCCATGTTGGGAGTTCTGACAGATCTGGATCGTCTTCTCTCACCATAGTACAAGTGCAATCGGAGAACGGAACCTGGCACGTTCTCACGTTACTGGCCAAATATTTGCGACTGGATTCTGAATGCATTTCTCTCCGTGGTTACAAAGGAGCTGTTGAGCCTCTGGAGGACATGTGCTTTCTGACCCTTTGTACAAGAGCGATTTTTCAGTTGATTAGTGTAATATCTTTCATTGCGAGATTCTACTACATGTTTTAAAAATAGCTTAATTTTTGGGTGCTCAGAAGCCCCCATCCTTGTCTGTGCTCTAAGAAAAATGCAAGGTTGTTGTTTTTTTTTTTTTTTGCCATTACTGGCAATATTTTTATCTGAAACCCCCAGATGACTCCAGGGCGGCCAATCCATTGGGCTCCGCATCAGAGAGCAGTTACACTCATGCTGCCGCTTCCTCAGTGTTGCAGCTTCATAATATATAAAATAATCCAAACCAAAATGCAACTGTTTAATTTTCCTTCTGGTGAAAGAGATGGCAATAAAAGATGCCACCTGACGAGATGGCCTTGTACAAACACGGGCTACAGCAAGTGCAGAAAGGAATCGAGGAAACACCAACTATCACTAAATATTATATACATATTATTTTGTTGGCTGCACAAGAACAATAGATTTTCCTCTTAGAGGCATAATATCAATTTGTTCAGTTTATTTGAGGTTTTGGCCTACCTTGAGAAGGATAATTAAACACTTCACAACTGTTAAATAGAACAAAAATAATACCATGGATTTTATATGAGTAGCCTGGGAATAGAAAACATTGTGCTTTTCTGCCAATAGAGTAGAAAATTTACTATTATGGGTCAGGAAAACCTCGTTGTTTCAATAAGACCCAATTCGTGTATTGCTCTTAACTCAATAAATCTTCTTTCATGAAGATAAAATGCTTTCTAAAGTGCACTTTTGAGAGTAATGATTACAGCAGGTTTTTAGTAGGCAGAAAGACAAGGTGCAGCTCATTCGGAATTGCAGCTCGGAGGAGCCGAAGGGCGTTGCGAGGAGGAGAGGAGGGCAGGCGTCCTGCCAGCGGAGCGACCGGTGAGCCCAAAGTTCAAATAAATCATCTTTCCCCTTCTCCACCTGCATTTTTTCGTTCGTTCTGATAAGCCGTGGTATCTACCTCTCGTATTCCTTGCCATAAATCTGATTACAGACCGGCACGGAGCGTGGGGCGTTGGGGGAAATGGGAATTATCAGTGCGTTTCTCAAGCAGCTGTGAAAGGGGCTGTACAAGCAGATCTGAAGAAACATTCCTTGAAGAATTTTAATCTCCTGGACTTAACTCAGTTTGTTTTAAAGAGATTAAAAAGTACGCCGTTTGTTTTATTAAATTTTGAAATTCCCGGAACCAGGGAATTTTGTGTACCATCATCCTAAATAGATTTTGGTTTATTGCCTTTTCAAAACCTACATAAATCTCACGACAGTCTCAAAGATTCAGGTAAGTATCATAAGTAATATAAAAATCAGGCATGTCATCCTCCAGATAGTCTTCCTTCCTCTTACTGTTGGCAAATTAATAAAATGAATATAAGTGACTTAATTCAGTAGACCTTTTAATTCAACAGGCTTTTAAAAAAATCATAGAATGATAGAATGGTTTGGGTTGGAAGGGACCTTCAAAGGTCATCTGGTCCATGTGTGTGGTTAGAAAATCATAATTTGAAACAGGAAGGCTTACTTTGGGAAAATAATTTCAGAAATACCCTTCTCCTTTTTACCAAGAACAGAACAAACATCTTTCTATCATCTTAGCTTGTACATGGTAAAATTTCAGCTTGCTACATTTATTACCATAAGCATTTTTCTTTTTCCGTGAAGTTGCTATCAGAATGTATACTAAAATGTATATAAGCTAGTATTTGGAGTAACAGAGGCATGTGGAAGGCAGGTGCTGAATATAAATTTCCAGAAATAATGTGTCACCACAACTATAACAATTAAGAACTCTTTGAGGTCTCATCCAGTTGTTCTAATTAATACAAATGATGAAATACGTGAAGTCCCTGGCCATGGTACAGATGAGAGCAGGCGAGGGAAGGGAAGCAGAGGGTGAGCGGGCAAACCCATGGTAGCTGTAGTGATACGTGGCTTTTTTATGCTTTATTTCTGTGGATGATCCTTTACAATAGTTTTGGGAAGGCGAAGAACTTGACTGGATGCCCAAGCAGTCTGTCTTCTGGCATGGGCCGATGTGTCACTTGGCTGGTAGCTTTCAAGCTGGAATTTTAAAAGGAAATCCATTGCACAGTAACATCTGCTCACCCCAAACTTCTTCTGTCACCCCTCCAAGTGACAGGCCAAGGCTCCAGCCTCCCCGGGCTGGCGAGGGGCCCCGGGTGCCCTCACACGGAGCCGGGGAACGAGTGCAGGCGATGGCGGGTTTCAGGGCTGCCCGGGGACGGCTCGCTCGGGCCCAGCCTGAGGGGAGGCGGCCGCTGCCATGGCAGCCGCCGGGCCCCCGCCCGCCGCTCCGCACGCTGTCCCTGAGGCGGAGGGAACGCGGGGCTTCGCGCCGCCATGACGCGGCCACCCCCTCCACCGCACGTCTCGCGTGGTTCGTCGAGAACTCGCCTCGCCCCTTTCTTTCTTCTTCTTTTTTTTTTTTTTTTTTTTTAACCATTTTTCCCTCTTCCGGGCCGGGCGGCGCTGACTGCTGGGCCGGCAGCCCAGTGAGCGCGGCGAGGCGGGGCGAGGCCGGGCCGCCCGCCGCCTCCGCCCGCCCTCCAGCCGCCTCAGCGCCAGCCCGCGCCGCGCCGCCGCACACACCCACCGCCCGGCTCCGCATCCCGCCGCCGCCTCGGCTCCCAGCATGGTCATCAAGGTCTACATCGCCTCCTCCTCCGGCTCCACGGCGGTAAGGGGCGCCCCGGGAAAGTTGCACCGGGCGGGAGGTTGGGGGCGAGGGGGCCGGGCGGGGTGCGGGCTCCCCCGGCTCCGCTGGCCCGGGGGAGGCGGGCGGGGTGCGGGAGGGGAGGCTGGGGCAGCCGCTGGGCAGCTTGTAGGGAGGTGTGTGTGTGTGCTGTGCTGCCGCTGGCCGTGGAGAATAAAATGTCCTTTCCTTGGCGGTTTCGCAGCTTGTTCTGTGAGTTGTGTGTCCCCCCCGCACCCGGGCTGGCGGTGCCAGGTCTGAGGGGGTGACACGCTTTGGCACCCCTCGTCCTGCCATGGGAAGACAAAGACAAATTTTTTTTTCATTTTTCTTGCAATTTATTTCTAAGTCATGTCATCCATCATATCAGTCGTAGGTTTTGATGAATTTATTCCTCTTACGTGGAGCGATTAATAGTGGCCGGCATGTGTGGCCGCTGTCCGAGGAGCCGCAGTTTCTTGCCTGGTGGGAACACCCGAGTTTTGCTTCTTATGGCCCGAGTGCCATGTAGGCAGCGCTCGGTCAGAAGTCAGTGTTTTTCAAAAGGAGAATAAGCAAGCAAACAAACATTTTTGTGCCGAGGTTCAGATGTAGCTCAGAGAGGTTAGTGTCTCCAAAATCGTTTGATTTCTGTTTGGTGTGTGTGAAAGATGGTCTTGAGTCTGAAACCCAGGGGACTTTGTTGCACTTGGTATGAATGTGCTGGAGAACTACGAAATGCCAGTCTTGGAAAATGCCAGCTATTGCAGTTAATGGTCAGTGACTTTTACCGCAAGTAGATAAAGAGACTGAGCCGTGGCTACGTGATGACCTTTCATGCGACTGTTGGGCTGTGTGCTTCACGTGCAGGTTCCCAAATTTTCACAGGACAGTGATAAACAAGAGGGAAAAAATACCCACAACCAAACCCAAACAAAACACTGGATTCTCCTTCTCCAGTTCAGTGCAGTCCCTGATCTGCGATCTTCAATAAAATACCACGTTGGTAAGCTCTGCCATTGATGGCTGTGATGCTGGAACCCCTTGTTTAGCTCTAATGACGGAGGCTGAGCCCTGTTGCAGTGAAATGTGGACAGTGCAGGAGTGTGGACCTCGCGTGTCCCTGCCATTGCTCTCTTCCCGTGTCATTTTTGTTAATCTTGATGTCGATGGTGACATGGATGTGCTGGTGCTGATTGTGAAAGGCAGGTATTATCTGGTGCTGATCTGGAGAGTGTCTTGAAATCCTGAGTATTTCATTCATAAGGGGGGGTCTAACGGGGTTTCTGCCAGGTTTATACAAAATGATCGTCTAGAAGGAAAGAAGCAGTCATTAGCAAACTGAAAAAATAATTATTTCTTTCTAATACAGCTGTTAGTAGGTTTTGAGTTGACTGATTCAGTTGCTATAGATTTTTATCAGTGACCTCTTGAAGGCAGTTATTGATTTCTGCCTGTGTGGTGATACTAAGCTCCAGGGATGTGACCACTGATCTCGATCCTGACTATGTTTTCCTGTTTTTAAATTAGGTTTTTAGTTATTACTTAGTGGTTTCTGCAATGCTGTCTTGTCTGTGTGTGGATTGTACATGTTACAAGGCTTGATTCTGACTTACTGCTGCCTTTTAGGCTCCTTTGTGCATCCTCGACTGTGGAATTTGAATATAGCATTGGTGTAGTCTGGTTTTGTGGAATTTGAGCATAACATGCACATAATTGCCAGTTTTATGACATATATATATATACATACACACACACATATACATATACTTGTGCCTGTGTCTAAAGCTAGTGCAGCTCAAGTAATCTTGTGGTAATGAGCAGGACTTGCACGTTCTCGGTTTACTGAGTACACCGAGGGTGTTTCTGTTGGCAGGGATCAGCCAAGTACCTCACTGGGTGGCTGTTTTCTTTCTGGTATAAGAATTTTAATCAATGTTTCAGACTAAAGCCAAAGGGGCACCTGTCTGGAGGGAAATGTGCTCACTGGGAACAAGTAATTTTTGTGGGTCTTAAGCCCTTTTGTGAGACAGGCTTTGCTCGGAGGACCAGAGGAGCCTTTCTGGGTGCTGAATGTGAAATAACCCACTCGGGGAATGGAAAATCCACATCAGAGGAGGTTGCTACAGAGAGATGGAACTGAGTCAAAGCTGTTCCCAGCAAAGTGACCGAACTGGCTAACATCAGCCCTGGAAGGGCTCTCACTCTTGCTTTGTACAGTCGGTGACACCCAGCACTGTGTTATTTTGTTGTTTTGTTTTTTTTTTTAAAAAGGCTAATTTGCTTGAGTAGAAGCAAACCAGAAATAAGTATAAAATCTCCTCTTTCCTACAAGACGTCTCCCCCGTTTCTGTAAGCTGGCAAAGCTTTTGTGAGATCAGGAAAGCGTCGTCTCCCACTGAAGGGGAAAGGGTTGAGATTTCTTCACACCTCCCAGCCTGGGGCTGTAAGTCTTGGAGGCTGCCCAAATTTTGTGGTCTTTTACTGGCAAGTCATACTTTGTTGTGCAGTATAATTCTCCACATCACAGCGCATAAAATGTTTCCCCAAGACACTGTTCTCCGTGAAGTTCCTATTCAGTGGTATGTGTCTGTGAGGAAAAAATATCATATGAAGCTCATGTCTAAGCAAAAGCGTTTGACAAGTATGTTTCAAGGGATTTTGGGTGAAGTTCACTTAATTCCGGTGAGCATGTGTCATCCAGAGTCTGGGCATGTGCGTTACAGCGGGAAGCGTGGCTGCCGAGCTGCCCTCGATGGGTTCTTCAGAGTGAGTTGGTGCTCAGTGATATCTTTGGTATGTGTCATGGGTTGCAAAGTCCTGTGTTTGCACTCTGGTAAAGGTGATGGGCTGCCGTGGTTCCCATAAGCAGAGATAACTGAATATACTGGAAGTGTATACTTAAAGACTTGGCCAAAATATGATGATTGCGGTCTTGGTCTGGCCTCTTATTTGAATTTCACCCCAGAAATCATAATGTAGTGGTTACGGCAGCAGTTTTCTGCTGTATTTGGAAGTGCTGTAGGGAAAGATGCCATTTCTCTGTCATCTTTCTCAGTGTGAATGTTGTCCTGCTGTTGTGTGCTGGGCAAGGATGCATGGGGGGTTTTAATTACGAAGATGAGCTGTAGGCACCAAACGTGGGGACATGCATGTGTGGCTTCTGTCCAGGAGTCTTTCTGCCTGAGGTACAGCTGAAGTGAACGGTGTCACTTACTGTGAGACAGCGTTGGAAGCTACAAACGTAAAATGACGGAGGCAAATTCAGGAGCACCCAGGCGATGATTCGAGCCGGGACTGTGCAGGCTGTGAGAGTGATTTGACTGTAGACTTATATTCAAATCCTCAAGAGATGAGAGGGGCTGAGGCCAAAGAGTAATTAGACTCTTGCTCCTGGAAGAAAAAGGATACAGGGAGGGAAGAAGCTAAATTGCACAAGTCCAGTCTATGACCGTCTCCATTAGCATTTAGGTATTCTGTGGGGTTTTTTGGGTAAGAGATTACCCGGTCTTTCCTGCAGCACCAGAAGCACGGCTGTGCAGTTGGATTACCGGTTTTATTGATCTCGTGTTGAAAGGAGCCAGCTGTTTAAATTCTTTTCGGTCTTATGAGTGTCCATTTGTTGCCAACAACTGCACCGGTCTTTGGCTACGGACTTTGTCCAAGACAATTATGTTTGTTCATCCGCCGTCTCCCCGCAAGCTCCAGGAGTGTGGATGAAATGCGGAGGCCATGGCTGTGGAAGTGCCAGCGCTGGGGACGCTGGGCTGAGCCCTCCCAAGTGCCACCAGCCCTGTGGGCCACGGAAACGGCTGCATCGAATCCCTGGTGTCTCCTTGGAGCCAGGCACTTCGTGTTTGTGGTTTACAGCCCGTGCTCCCATCTCTCTGAGCTCTCCCCCCTCGCTTGTTTTGATGGCTGCGTGGGTGGTTTTCCTTCCTCGCCTCCTGCGGCGACAGCAGACACGGCAAAAATAAGATGATCTCCGGAATTGGTGTCAGAGTCCTGTGTTACACATCAGGGATGGTTTTAGAGAAGAAAGGAAATTTTAGTTTATGTTTTCTGTTTGCAAAGTTAGGGATGTGGGGGGTTTCATGTTTTTCTTGTATTGTTTTCTTGCTTGGGAAAGGATCTAGGTCTTCTCCTCCCCACCCACCAGGAAATGAAGAGGAGAGTGGCCTGTGGTCTGAAGAACAAACGCTTGCAGTTGCACTGACTCTTTTCTTTTCCCCCCACCTAACCCAGCAAGGCAAAGGAGCACTTTCTGGTGCTGCTGGGGATATGTAGCCAGTGGCAAGGACCTTCTGGAGCATTACATGTTGCAGCTGAGGGACAACATCTTTGGAGAAGAGCAACTGGAAAGGAGCAGAGTTGTGTGTACCCATCAGCTCTTGTCCCTCTCAACAACTTGGGGCTTTGTGAGGGCTGGTGAAGCCGCTTCGTCTTTCCAAAGCGACCTCCAGCAATGCAGCTACTGGGAGGGCTCTTTGCATCCGGCGTTTTTATCGGTGTTTGTTATAAGTGTGTTTGTTCCGCAGTCACATTCAAGGTTGCGAATGTGCTGTTGGAGCCTGAATGTGCATGGTCACGTTTGTCATTTCGGACGTTCTGGAGCTGCTGCTGAACTTCTGTCGGTCTGGGTGCCTCCCCGTATCAGTGCACTTAACATCAGAAGAAAATAATGATATGAATCTTTTATAAATAGTCTTGTAATATGGTGCAAGTTGAGGCAAACCCATGGATTATGGGGAAAATAAGCTGCATCTGTAGTTTTAAAAAAATCTTATGAGTGTATATGTATCCTTGTGGTATGTAGCTCATGCAGTTTATATTCTGTGGGTGAGAACTGACTTGTTGGTAGGCTCGGTATTGATTTTTAAATCCGTCTCTTGTATAAACATAATATGCATGAAGTACTTTTTTGGATACCCAGTGTTAACCCAACTTTATCTCTCTCAATAAAATGGTATGAATTGTTCTGAATTAGAGCTCTCAGGGTGGAAGACAAAATATGCACCATGAATCCAGCGAGGCATTTAACTAGGATACGTTCCATCTGCCTCCTGGCTTGTTTTTTTTAAGTCATTGTTCCAAACTCTAGATAACTCAAATGTTTTTCTTAAAATATTATATTCAAGTTTTTAATAGAGCCAGAGTTTATATCAGCTGCAGTTGTTGCAATAGTTTTAATATATCAAAATAAAAAAAATATTCTACTGTGCTTAAATAACACTTTTCTGGCAGCATGAAGAAGATGGGAAATTATAGTCCCCAGTTGAGGGTGGGAAAGCCTTTTTGCTGTGAGTGTCTGTAGATTGTATCTGCAGGTGTGACAGTGTTTATTTTGAGATGGTGCACCAGGATAATGTCTTTCTTGGGAAAAGCTGAATGTCCTCAGCTTGCACAGGCTTTGCTGGGACCCTAAACCGCAGCCCTTAGCAAGATATGATCCACACTGTGTCATGTCAGTGCTAAGCACTCGTGCTTTTTTAATAAATATTTGCAGAGTTGAGCAAGTCACTTTTCTTGTCCTGAGGCATTAAAGTTACACACAGAGAATTCCTGTGGAAGTCAGGGAATTGGCATGTGTGTAACAAGCAGAGGATGCCAAAAACAAGAGTCTCTGCAAGGTTATTCTTATTCCTCCCAGAGGAGGAGGAACTGAGGAGGGAGGAGACGAATGGAAGTAAACAAACATTGATAGATTTCATCTGCTCAAGTTTAAAACAGAACTAAAATATTCCCCTGTATTAAAAAAAGAAGAGCCAAGGATGTGTCATGGTCGTAGCTGGAGAAACTCTGCCTCCCCGACCCCTGAGCTGCTGAGAACCGTTCCTGGCACTACCCAGGGATCTGGGACCCCAACCCACAACTTCTATCAATATTATGCTATTCATGAATGTTCCTACTCAGACATGAAAACACAGTGTTAACAACATTTGATTAACCCTAGCCATATTTGGGGGAGACCTTCAGTTTATGATTAAATTTAAAGTACTTTTGTTGGTCAGATATTTAATCAACCCTGAAAGAGCTTTAATTGTAATGCTTATCTTCTGTGATTAGTCATAGAAAAAAGCCTCCATCCAGGAGCACGTCCTTTCCAGGACAGCACCTCCTCCTGACTGTAAAGGCCTATTTTCTGAAATTTAGAAGGTAGTAAAGTGTTTCAGCTACCAGAAGCAAATGTGAAGGGTTAACCCCAAACTGCAGACTGACCAAAGCGAATGCTGGCTGTATCAAGCTGAAGTTTTCTTTGTATCCCGACTTAACAACTTCTGCCCCTTGGGCTTAGTTTCCCCTGTGAGAAGTGGATGTGGCGATATGGTTTCCTTAATCAACTATCTGAAGTTTAGTTTTATTTGGGGCTCTTTTTCTATACATGAATGCTGCCTTGCTTTAAATTCTGAAGGCACTCAAGCGTGAAATTTTAACTATTACCTGTCGAGGGACTTATTGTTTGAATTGCTGTGGTGTCGGAGTGAAGAAAGGAGCCAAAGGCAGCAGTGGCTTAAAAAAAAGGATCTCGGGAAAATCTGGAAGCTACAGGCTGTCTTCCTGTGCTGCACAAGTTGATATTATTCTGTTAGACTCTTTCCCAGCAGCCACGTGGCCAGAGACAGAGTGCAGGGAAGAATCCATCAATACACTGTTGAAGAAGAAACCCGTGCCTCATGGCTGAGCTACCTGGAACAGCCACTGAGCCTACAAATAAGGGTGATCCCCTAATCCTGAATCCCTAGACTTCCAGAAAGTTTTGTCCAACCTTTGACCATGTTAAAAATCTTATTTTTCCGTAAAGAAACTAAGCAGCTGGGAGTTAAGAGGAAAGGAATTTTTTTTCCCCTCTTTTTGGCTTATATAATTGATTCCATACCAGTTACATAAACCAGATAACAATCAAGACTTTGCAATATACAGGCAGCTTTTGCAATACGCAGAAGTTACGAGGAGATCCCACAGAGATCGGTGCTGTACCCTGAGTGATCTGGGAAAGGTACAAGGTGATGGGCTGTTGGTGAAGTGAGGGTGCCCAGGTGGAAAAGTGGGAAGAAACAACCATCATACTGATTTAAAATAGCCAATACTGGTTAGCAGAGAGGTCTTGGAGCCGTACTAGGTAATTCTACCAAAAATATCCTGTTAGTGGTCAGAAAAAGCAAACAAAATGTCAGGAATTTTTAGGTTGGGAGAGGGCAAAGGGGGGAAAAAGAAACAATGCCACTGTATAAATCTGTGCTGAGTCTGTGTCTTTAATTAACTGGAATTGTTCTCTTTAGATGATATTAAAAAGTGAGAAAAGATATGAAGTAGGGTGAGGTGTTCACTGTAGAGGGAATGACCAAATAAGGTTGAATTCTGCAGTTGAGAAATAAAAAGCTGCAAAAGTACAAAAAGTGGTCAAATCATGTCAGGTATGGGAGAACAGGTAGGAAGTGATTAATCGTAACTTTTCCTAATGCAGCAATCAGGGCAGAGCACGTGAGATTAGCCTGTGGCAGGTTTGGAATAAATGAAATGCTTTGTTTAACAACATATAGTTTAACGGAGAAACTCATTTGCCAGTGAAAGTTGTGTATAGCAAAATTTGCGTGGGTTCAGGAAGCAGTGAGACCAATTAAGGGGGAAAGTCTATTAAAGGCTATTAAACATAATTACTACACCTCTGACTCAAAACTGCGGATTATTGGACTCTGGGAAAGTATAAGATCTCGGGGTAGGCAAGGGTTGGATCCAACCCAGTAAAGCTGCTCTTCTGTTCTTGGATGAAGTTGGCTCTGCTCCCAGTTCCATTTAAGAATGTGTTGTCCAGGAAGAATGTTTGATGGAAAAGAATAAAGAATATATATGTGTGTGTTTGGGATGTGTTGGTTTGGTTTTAATTTGGTGGTTACTACAAATGCCTGCAGTTGTAAAAGTATTAGAAGGCTCTGGACATTTAGGTGCAACTAAAAATTTTCCCTGAAATGTAAACAGATTCTGTATCTGGTTTATATTCAGATATACCAGTGCGACTGAAATTGTACCTCTCGCTGCTTTGCAAACTCTGAGATGCTGTGAGAGACCACAGAAATGAAAGGAACTTTTAACTATATTTGTCCCTTGTATCTTAGAAACCAGATGGGGGGGGAAGGCAGAAGTTAATAATAATTCTCCTCTTGGTTTTCATCTGAACAACTGCCGGTCAGTTCAGGAGCTGAGGACGAGGCTGTAAGAAATGTTGTGTGAAGCTGTTTGTTCTGCAGTAGTTGCAAGATAAACACTGAAATCTCAAGGTTTGGCCATTGAGTAAGGCTTTGCACAGGGCAGACTTGTCTTTACATCTCTTATTTTACATAGAATGAAATGCACAGTGGGATCCAGATGGGAACTGGGGTGTTAGGAACCAGGGTCAGCGTGAAGCAAGTTCTCCCAGGTGACACAAATCCTTCAGCTCGGCTGTGACTGGGGAAAGGTTTCCACTAATCCAAGCTGAAACTTCACTCTTTTCCTGGGCTCTTGGGCATACAGGGAGATGTGAATGAGAGCTTGCAGGAGTGAATGTGGCTGTTCTTCATGTGGCTCATTGCCAGGCACAAACTCAGCATTTCTTACATGCAAAATGACAGCAGGTGAATCCAAAACCAACGTGGTTTTGCAGCATGAAGAGCACACACTGACATATGTCAGGTTTAGACCTAGGTAATAAGGTAGGTGTGTCAGAAACCCCTGCTGCCTTAGGCATAGGTCAAAATAAATTGGCAAAGCCCAATGTAAACAGAAAACAGGCAGCCTCTGGGGAAGATAATAGTTTTCACATAAAACCACATTTTAATGAGAGTAGTAGTTTCCAGGCGGGTTTAAAAGCACATCCGTATTCACCTCATGGGATGAACCATTGGCTGTGCGAATGTCCCTGGGAGTTTTGCCGTGGACAGGGTTTTGCTCCTTAGGAAGTACTTAATGCTGCTTATCCAGCATCATTCCTGTGCACATGTACAACATTCAGATGTACTTGGCCTGAGCAGCAGCTGCAGAGGAACTGTCAGAACAGGAGAGGAGCAGAATAGCTCCACAAATGAATTAAAAATACATCCCAAAACCTTCTCAGTGGACATGCATAGAAATGAAGTTCAAGTGAAGCTGATTTATGGATAATAGGTGTAGAATTTTTTTGTTTGTTTGTTTCCCCCTGGGCAGGAAATACCATACATGTGAGGAGATATAAAAAGATAAAAAGGGACAGGTTTGCAGACTTACTTGTTAGTGACCTGATAATCCTGATTAAGAACTAGAAATTCCTTTCCACCCTGTAATGCAGATAAGCAAGTCTCATGGTTCTGGTGGCGAAGTCCACGAAACTTTTGTACTTGAAAAATCTTTCTCTAAATTTCTGTTTCATCACAGTAAAATGTACTGGGAGGTAGCTGTGAAAACCTCTGTTTTACCCACTGACTTGACTGCTGAGGTTTGGGTTGTGTGTTCTGTGAAAAGATCAAAGCAGGTCCATAAAGCTGTGTTGGGGAATGTTCCTTCCAGGAATGCACACCTGGATAGACTGAGGAGCAGCTGGACAGACCGCTGTGTCTTCCACATAATGATTTGGGACCAAAATTAGCAGCTTGCAAGGCGTTAGGAATAGCCGTCATCTTACACTGCTCATCGCTGAGTGTTAGGCTGAGGCTGAAGAACATCAGGGGAATGAAACTATTTTGGCTGCTCGCCCAGACCTGGAGAACTCCATCCTGCAGCAAATAAACAGCTGGGGGACCTAATCTATTAAAAAAGAAAATGCAGTGTGTATGTGTCTTAGTTTCCGATAGTGGTATGCGGGTGCTGACTTGCACGGAGGCAGAAGGAAGCTTGTGGTTTAAAAAAAACCCAAAACAAAATAAGATCCCATGGTGACAGGAGTGATGTAAAAAACTTAGAAAAGACAGTGGGGGGTTGTGAAGTGGCCTTCAGGTAGTGGCTGTGTCGGTGGCTGTGTCAGTGTACATCCCTGCCGCCAAGGCGCGGGCAGCATCTGGATCAGTGCCCATGGCCCAGGGTGGAAGGTGGTACTTCGCTTCGGGGTGCAGTGGACGAGAACAGCTTGTTGATGGGAAGGACCTTACTGTGTTGGAAAGTGCTCCATTTCTTATTTAATTCTTGCAAAGAGTGACTTCAGGATATCCCCTCGAGAGCGAACCCCCAGGCATTGGCCCTCCCGGCTGTTGCAACACAAGTTGGCCAACTCCTGGATTGCTTCAGCTACTGCAAGAATGATAAACTGCCAAGTGGCCGGTTCTGTGAACTTTCTATTTATCTCCCTCCCTACCCCCCTTAAAGACACAGCCTCTGAAGTTACAATATTTTATCCAAGTCTGCACTAAAATAAAGAGGGTTATCTGGGGCCCCCGGGGTGATCTGTGCTTGAAATGTACTTGGGCAAATTAAGTGGTCACAAAGCTGGTGCCAATATAGATTGTTCTCTGCTAAATCTTTCGTCTCCAGGATGCTTTGGTGTGGCTGTGCTGACCTGCTGTTCTGCCTGACTCTTTTTGGAAAGAGGAGGAAAACTTGTATTTAATCTACAGTTTTTCTCTTAATCCCCTTTTCCTTTCTATTATGATATTTAGGTATTTTAGTTCAGGGGGAAAAAAAGCTTGCTAAATAATGTCTGTGGTATATGAGTTGTATATGAGTTCTTTGAACATAGGAAGTAAGATCAGAAGCACCTGGATTTAGTGTAGGATTCCTGAGGTCATATTATATTTCTTCTTAAAGTAGTTTTTTATTTAAAGATAATAAATGCCTGGCAGTGTAACAGCAATTAATACTGCAAACTTTTAGTCTTGTCTTTTAGTCTCTCTGTGTGCTAAACCATACAGGAAATAAACCTTCTTTTTATAGGAAGCCACGGGAGCCTTGTGCAATACTTGTCTGTGCTTTTAACTCCTTTCCTAACCTGGGTTCGTCTCTTGTCAGACAAACAAACCAAAAATTGTTTTTCCTCTCTGCTTTCTTTGCCATGCCGGGCTCCTCATCGCCAGCATAAACCCTCAGATTCTGAAAAATAACTACATGAGCAGCTGTTTCAATAAACCCCCCAAACTGCAGCCCTGTGCTATGGTGCCTGTTGGTCCAGGGCTGTTTTCTCAGGCTGCTTTGCCGGGAAATAGGAGCCAAGTGCTGCACAGAGCGTGGAGACGGGAGCTTCGGGTGGAACGAGGTGGGACCTGTCCTGTTTTAATTGACATAAAGTGACAGCCACCAGTTTTCATTGGATGTAGTTGCTGCCAACACTGTGTGGGCTTCTAAGACTTGTCCTGGGGCCTTCTTACGAAAATGAAGATAGAGGAGGAATAATTCTGGCTTTCAGAGGGAGACTGGCTGAAAAAAAATGGACTCAGAACCTGACAACGGTGGTGAGGGCCAGACTTTCAGGACCAAAGCCCTTCTGAAAGTTTTGAGAGCAAGCAGTCAGGTTTTCAGTGGCATCCTCAGTGCCTTTTCCCCAGTTTTTTCTCAACCACGTTGAGAACTTTTGATATCTAGCAATTTGTTGTGTTCCGGAGAGTTTTCCATGGGTCATGCGATAGTGAGGCTGATAAATGGTGTGTGTTAAATTGCATTGTAGTCAGTGTGTAAAGCCTGTCTATGTGGCTGGGCTGGGGTGTATTTAATACTGTTTGTACAAACAACCAGAAATGATCCCTAACCCAAATAACCAAGTAGATAAGCTGTGATTTGAAAAAAATAATTATTCCTGCCAACTAACAGTTTAGGAAAAGAAGCTCTGAGAGGTGAAGGGTGCATTGAGGATTGTTCAAGGAGTCTGATGGAGGCGGCTTAGACTTAAGAACTGTTCCCAGGTCTGGTGGTGGTGGGACAGCATCTCCTCCCTGTGGGGTGGATTAAGTGCAGCACTTAGTACCAGTACTAACCTGTAAGACTTTGTCAGTGTACAAGTAGGAGCGTTACACAAGGTTTCTTGAAGCTTGCAGTTTGCTCCCGTTCTGCCTGAGCTGTGCCAGACAAGTAACCCTGCAAGCGTCAGTAATGATAAATGAGGGAGGATTCAGAAGCTGTGACAACAGGTTTGTTGACGGATTTCTGCTTTCCTGCTGACCGCAAACCTTGCTCAGATAAGTGGAATTGCTGGAGATGTTCTGGCTGATAGACTATGAGTTCATTCCAGACCCTGGGGCAGTTTTTGTTAAGCGGGCGCTGGGGATTGCGCTTCCTTCTCCCAGGTAGGATTGGAAGCCTGGTGGTCGCTTCAGGATAATGCGATGTGTGTTTGATTCCTTCATCTGCTTTTCCTG
Organism: Streptopelia decaocto; assembly: GCF_964273445.1. Taxonomy (NCBI): domain Eukaryota; kingdom Metazoa; phylum Chordata; class Aves; order Columbiformes; family Columbidae; genus Streptopelia; species Streptopelia decaocto. Next base: position 6,253,086 of record NC_138665.1, read on the forward strand.
CTGCTCTTATGTTTGTGATGTTCAGGAATTATCTTAGTTTTTTACTGGCTTTTGGGAGGAGCAGATTTGTTTGTTTTTATTTGACCCTGTGCAGAGTTTGGATGCTGTGACTAGACGCACGTTGGAGTCCAGGGACATACAGGCTGCCAAGCTCCAAGGCTGCTGCAGAAAACCACTGTGCGTAATAAATGAGGAGTTCATATTCCGCTGCTGCTTATGCTTTGTGAACGGATAACCGAGATAATGGAGCCTGTATTCCTGCAGTAGGAAGCTGTCTCTCTGTTGGTTTTGGACCAGACGAGCGGTTTTCAGGCTCATAAAAGTCAAATGCCACAAAATCGACTTAGAAAATTGCCGAGGGTCAATTTATTTTATATTGTCATAGTGCTCTTTTCCTTTTGATTATGACAATTCTGGGTGCTGTGATGGTTTCTGGATGGTGTGAGTGCACACGGAATCTTGGAATAGTTTGGGTTGGAATGGACCTTCAAAGGTCATCTAGTGCCACCCCTGCCATGAGCAGGGACATCTTCACCAGCTCAGGTTGCTCAGAGCCCCGTCCAGCCTGGCCTGGGATGTCTCCAGGGATGGTTCATCCACCACCTCTCTGGGAACCTGGGCCAGGCTCTCACCACCCTCACGGTGAAGAATTTCTTCTTTATGTATCATCTAAATCTACTCTCTGTCAGTTTAAAGCCGTCACCCCTTGTCCTGTCATTACATGCCCTTGCAAAAAGTGTCTCTCCAGCTTTCTCATAGGTCCCCTTTAGGTGCTGCAAGGCTGCTATAAGGTCTCCCTTGAGCCTTCTCTTCTCCAGATTGAACAACGCCAACTCTTTCAGCCTGTCTTCACAGCAGAGGTGCTCCATCCCTCGGATCATTTCTGTCACCCTCCTCTGGACTCTCTCCAACAGCTCCATGTCCTTCTGATGTTGGTGGCCCCAGACAAACAAAAATCTAATCTCTTGATGTACATAGGGGATCTGTGTTTGGGGTTTGACTGATGGTCCCCACAGGCACGGAACATCAGCTAGCACGGTGACATGCTTAGGGGTGTTGGCAAGCCACAAGCATCACAGTTTAAAAATCCAAATAATATATGGTAACTGTCCATTTTGTATATCCAAAACTCTTTTGTATTGAAGTTCTCCATTTTAACCGTGTAGCTCCTTCCTCTGGGAGGGTCTCATCCCATCGAAATGTTTCTATGATTCTGTGAATGTGTTTACAGCTGAGGAGACACATGTAATTAGGGAAAACCTTTTCTTAAGGAAAGTGAAACATGTGAGACACATGCATGTTTCATTTAGCGCGATGAATTAATCCATATTTGTGATAAAACCATGAAATAATGTTCCATATTCCTTCTATACTTCTAGTTTTTTAACAGGCAGTGGCTGGAGAACAGCCTTGGCATCTTGACTTCTGCATAACTTTGATTTGGCAACAGTGACTCTTCTTAAGCACTTTACAGAATTCATAAAACCATCTAAAGTAGACAGCAGAGGGTTGTTTAATTTATTTTTTTGGTAAGGATGCTGATATCCTGACTAAAGGCGTGTTGCATCTGCTCTGCACAGTCATCCAGAACGCTTGTGAGTTTAGTGCATCGGGCCAAGAGGCTTGTGGCTGAGCCGGGCTCTGTGGCAAAGCAAGCAGGATGCTGCCGGTGCGGTACGTGAGCCTTGGCAGGCCAGGAAATGTTAATGAGCGGCTGAAAAAAACTATTGGGGAGCAGCCAGTGGGGAGGAGAGTTAAAGGGGAATACACAATGTCACCCTCCTTTTCCTTGCAGCCAAAAGAGAGAAAGATTTGCTTCTGAATTTGGTGGCGTCAGTAGGAAAAGAAGGGGGTTTTCTGCTCACAAAGGACCATTTGCATGTACTGGAACAAAATCTGAAGTTTATTAAATAGTTCTTTTAATCATTGTCTTCAGGTGTTGCCAGTGATAAGATGTTCTGTGCTAGAAACTGGGTAGCACCACAACAGTCCTTGACAAGCAGGAATAAAAGGATGAATGGATTCATCCCCCCACCTCCTCCAGTGCTTGGAAATTATCTGTTAAGAGCAGAATTTGACTTAAGCTGTGATAATATGCTGATCCTTAGGGTACCCTGATAGAGAGTAGGTTTAAAACACATTAAAAAGTAATCAAGCCTTCATTAGGCAGTGCTGCTGCTGCTGTTTGCCAGAAGCTGGGAAGATATAAATAAGGAAATGTTGCTTGTCCTCACACTTGACTAATGGGTAAAGGAATCTGCTTTTGGCCACTGCTGGAGGAAAGTAGCTAAACAGACATTTGATGTGATGCATCAAGTCAGTCCTGACCTATTTATGGCCTTTTAGTATCTTTCTTATTAGAATTTGACTGTAATAGAGCTTTGGTAGAATGGGCTGTGTTGGATGTCTGACACAAACCCAACGGCATTCAAAAATCCCGCTGCAACATTAAGCTCTAATCCTGTGTACTTTTAAATGAAAGAATTGATACCATTTGAGTCTGAATATTTGTGACTGTTGATACCATGCAACATGAACAAAGGTGAACTACCTGTAGATTGGCTTCTGTCAGCTGCTCGTGTGATTATGCCCACAACAGGATCAAGGGGTTGCTTAATGTACTCCAGCTTTGCTAGCAGGTATCTACTTCTGTAGGTACCAAGTGGCAAATATCCCAAATCACCACGTGGTACAACAGCAAAGAGCCCATTTCTGAGCAGTTGCTTTCCATGGCGATTGCACTTGTACTAATTACTTATTAATTCCTTGAACTTCCATAGCAATTCAGTGACGTGGCAACTGGGAACCTGCTGTCCTGGGCTGCGCCCAGCAGAGGAACCAGGCCTGTGGTACAGGCTGAGCTTTGCAAAGCAGGCTGAGGGGACTAAAAGCCAAACTCCTGCTGGGGATTTTCTTCTCTTTGCAGCCCATGTCGAGGAGTAAATAAAGACAAGTGTGACTTGGGTCTGTAAGTGCCTTGGGCTCCACTGAGAGTCCTGATCCCCAGGACTTTACTACATGGAGGTGACATTAACTGTTGTGTTTGGTTCTTCTGGTAGGAAAAGATCTGTTGAATGCACTGGGGTCTTTTGACTTGGGTTTGCTTGGTGTGGGATTTAAGAAATGTTTAGGCCTTGGGTTATGGGATGAGTGCATTTACAATGACATTATAATCCATAAAAGAAGCTTTTATTTTTGTTTTCGTGAATCAGCTTTTCCATTTATGTAATTTTCTATGGTTTCTGGAGCAAGCAGTGGTTTTGTTTTGGGAAGTGCAGACTTTGTCCTTTGTTCTAGCGATATTCTTGGCTGTGCTGCAAAACCCGCTCTTTGGTGTGGTACCTTATGGCTGGATAACGCCCCGTTGCTGGCAGACCACGAGCTGCCAGACGTGATGCAGCCTCCAGGTTCAGCTGTAAAAACCTTTCAGTAGCCTGTTTTTTTTTCCCCCAACCCTACTGTGGTGGGTTTGTGTGCTTTCACCCCAGCACTTTTCTCTGCTTTTAAAAAGTGTCTTTTAGAACCACACGTTAGAAATGAGTCTCATGGCACGTGGTGCTGATGCAGCCTGGGTCGGTGGGTGCCCTGTGGTGAGAACCATGTCCAAATAAACAATTTTTAAGCTTTTGGGGGCAAACCACATCAAGACAGGGCTGCTGCGTGCAGGTTACATATTGATGGGCTTTCCCAAAGGGCCCCAGAGGGAGAGAGTAAGTACATATGGAGCCCATCTGGACACTGTCTAATTATGCAAAAAAAAAGCAGCACAAGTTCAGCGTGAGCTTTCCCAGCCTTCTGTGTTTGATTTTAGGTCACGTAAGTTCATGGTGGTTTTGCTGTATTTGTCCTCGATCTCATTACTTACCCACCAGAAACCAAAATGGGAGAGAGAACGATGACATTACAACGTGCAACGCTCGGCTTAAAATAGCCAGAACAAAGAAGTGGTTTGAGTTCTGTAATGATAATTGCCCAGACCTAAAAATAGGTAGATGTTCCACCAGGCAGAAGAAGGAAGAGTGAGACACGAACGGCTGGGAGACACCTGCAAAGCTCTGATCCAGCAGGACACTGCTGGAGGTGCCTCCAGGTTTCCCACCTTTTGACCACCAGCACCACCAGAACTGGCGCCTCTGAATTTTAAGCTAATATGGGGGGGAGGGGAGAAAATTCTGGCTTATTCGTATGAATAAAACCAACAAAAATGTTTTACACACAAAACTGGCTCCTTGACTATTACAGTAAAACCAGAGAAAACTGGTGGGGGCCAGGAGCAAGCCAGAGAGAAGCAGCTTAGGGGGGCTGTCAGGAATCCGTGACATTTAAATATGTAGCTGAGCTGTCAGAATGTTGAACTCCTACAAATTTTGTTGTACTGGGAGGCAAAATTATAAGCGTTTTGCAGCTAATTTGCAAGTGTTAGGAATTCACATGAGGATGGCATTATCACTTTGGAAATTAGATGAGAAATGTTAAAACAAATTGAAACAAAACAAATAAAAAAGCAACAACCAAACAAAAAAAATCCACCCAAACCCAAATAAACCAACAAAAACACACTTTTTAAAAATTTTTTTCCGCAAAAGTGGCTGTGAATTGCCACGGTGTACAACTCAGCCCTGCAAACAGTGACTTTGTTCAGCAGCAGCCTGGCATTCCTCCTCCAAATAAACAGCTTTTTGGGGATTTTCGCCTTGGTGCTGCTGGCTGCCACCCAGGTTTGCTGAAGGTTTCTTATACTGCACTTTTCCCGTTTGCTGTTTAAATTTGAGCTTATCAATCTTCAATAGGTACTGAACCATTTGAAGAACGAATGTGGCTACAAATGGCAGCATCATCTAGGGATTTGAACTTGTTCACCTTTCTGCACAAAGCAGGTATCCCCTATCATTGAAAGAATTACCCCCCTAATGACGAAACACCTTGTTTAAAATCATCAGTGGCTTAAAATACAACCGCTTTAAAGATGTAGTTGCTTTTCCTTATGTAGAACCCAGAAGGCTGGAACTGGAAATGGTAAAAAAAAATATTTTTAAAGCTGGTTTTGACTTTAAGCTACATGGAGAAGCATGGAAGCTCTGGATATGTGCTCTCGGCTGTGGGAGGCAGCTCAGGCCACGTGTTCTGCATGATGCTGTAAGTGATGATATAACCATGGCTGGGAACCTTATAGGAAATAATTTTAAAGTTCTTTTAAATCTTCACAGCAATGAATGAGACATTTAATTTCATCTCTGGGGGAGAAACCTCAACAAAATCAGTGTTTTTTCCCTGTGGGACCCACAGCAATGCCGGCGAACGCTCCGTGCCGGGTGCCCAACAGCAGTGCTGCTGCTGCCTTATCAGCCCGGGGAAGTTTGTTGTGTGATCAGAAGAGCAGCGCTCAAAACTGACTTCTGCTTCCAGTGCCCCATAAATAGATTTCCAAAACATGTCTATTGTCCAACAAGGACTTTATTTATAAACTGAAAAAATAATGAGAGTTAAACAAAACCCCCAAACCCCTCTTGGCCAGCAGTGCAAACTAGAGTGTTTTGTGTGTATATACCACATAAGCTTTGAAGTTGATGTCAATAAAGCATTTAAAGCAGCTGTTTCCTTGCAGTGGGAGGCTATTGGACAGTGGGCACATCGCCGGCTCGCAGGACCAGGGTGCTGCAGCATCACCCCGTCTCCTTTCTCTTCGTTATCCTTTAGTTGACTTCTTTTTTTTTAATGAGTAAAGATTTGGAGTAGAAAAAAATTATTGAGCCTGAAATGTTGCAGCATTTTCTGGGAAGTTTTCAGCTCCATTTTTGAGGGTCTGTGATTTGCTGGAGAATGTCACCCATCTCGGCTCTTGGCAGCTTTGATGTCGTTTCTCTTGCGTTACTGACGTCATCCACCGATCCCGATCTTAGATCTTAGAAAAGTAAATTTAACTTCTGACGTGTATTCAAGTGAGGGACAATAATCCTAAACTAGTGATTTCCATAATGTTACTGTATGCACATGCTCTGTTGGAAGCTTAATGTTTCATGGTTGGCTTGTAACTGGAAAGGAAAAGAATCTCGATGTACAAGGATGTCTTATCAAACTGCTGGAAGCACCAGCTTCTAATGTTGCTTGTGCAGATTTTGTATGCAGAAGATTATAGGTAGGTGGTAAGACGTTGCTCAACCTCCAGGCACTTGCTGTAAAGTTATTTCTGTCTTTGGAACAGAGAGCAAAAGCCAAAACTGAGTGGAAATAGGTTCATTTGGTTAAAGGTGGGCAGTGGGCGGCTCCAGCACGACACGGCCCTTGCCCAGCGCTGCTGACCGCTGCTCCCACCCACCCCTGCCCCTGCCATCCCTCTGGCTCCAGGGATTTTCCCGTTTCCATCCATTTTGCTCATTCCCATCTGCTCCTCCTCCTTCCCTTGCAGTTGTCTGTGCATCCATGTCCAGGATTTTTCTGTCGTTCTTCTGTGTCCTTCCCCGAGTCCTTCTGCCTCACCAGCCTCAGGACCCTCAGGACCTGTCTCAGCGGCGTTGCTGTCACCTCCCTGGCTCCCGCGCTCACTGTCTGCACGTTCCCGGCTCTCTGCTGTGCTCTCTGCCCTGCAAAACGTGTCAGGAGCGCTCGGTATAAACAAGGATTTTTGTGTTTGCAAACTGCGCTTAGCTGCAGCTAACAGGCCAAAACAGCTTCAGACGGGAGGGGTGTTTGCACAGGACGAGGTGCGGGATCTGGAACGGCGCTGGCCGGTGGCCATGCCCGGTTAGGCAGCTGGGAGAGGTTTTCTCTTTGGGAAGCGAGTGCTGCGTGTTGACAGGCGCATCCTGAAGAAAAGCTCCTCGCTCCTTCCCAAACATGGGCAGCAGGAACCATCTTCCAGGCTCCTGGCCCGCGCAGAGTGGGCGCCTTTTCGAGCGAGACAAAATACCCTGAGGCGGCAGCCGACGTCTCTTGCTCTATTTTAGGCACTTCCCGTGGTATTCCAGTGCCTGAGATTAATAGAAGTTTTCTAAATAAAATCCCATAAAATAATGAGGTCTGGCAGCTCTGTGTCTGCTCTGCCTGGCCGTTGGTGCCATGTTTCTCTGGATCATTTAGTGCTCTTGTGTAAGGACTTGTTACCATGGTCCGAGGACTTGTCTGAGGAGCTGGCAGGAAGATGTTGTCTCTTAATCATCCAGCTCAGGTTTTTTTTTTTCCTTTGGCCAGAAAGCTAGGGTTCCAAACTAATGCTACTCATGCGTCACCACCAGCTCCTTGTTTCTCTTCACTGTTCTTTAGAGAATTACCTCCTTTGACCACAGAGAGCAAACTGCCGCGTTTGCCTTCCACATGGCGCCTTTTCTGGCAGAATAAATAAATTTCCAGCTTTGCTAGCTCTTCATAAACAAGCAGAGAGCGTTACCCTCTGTGATAGCCCTTCAGAGCTGCGGTCATGAACTTGGGATCTGGTTGTGCTACCTGTAGCCAAAAAAACAACCAAAAAGACCGTCCATATTCTGGGAAGCTACGAGAGCAAAAATACAGCAAAACAGGCAATGTGGCAGCGCACAGAGAGATGTTTTGCATAGAGATGTCTGAGAGGAAAGCTCTATTTAAGTTTATCATGTGAAATAATGGCAACATCGTGTAGCCAGAGGCATTGTTTTCATGTTGAAGAAGCATCTTAATGGCTGAGATAGTCCAGCCCTGTCTGACCAGGTGCTGCATGCAAAGATGGGGGAATGGGGAGTCTACCTGGGAAGGGATTGTAATCTAATAATAAAGTGATTTAAAAAATAAAGAGACTTTTCAGGAGATCAAAATGCTAATTGCTGTCGAACTCAGAGCTCTTGTTTTACATGGCAGGGTGTGTAGTTTAATAGGATATTGGGAAAAAGGCTTAGTTTTCTTTTTTTTTTCCTAAAAATTCTGGGACAGCTCTGGGACAGTGCGTTTTCACTAAGCAGCCGATTTTAGACAAGGTAAGGACTCGAGACTAATGAAAACTAGCTGGATCTGTAATTTACAAATGGTGGGAAATAGTTAATTAAAATTAACTAGTTTGTGGAAAAAGAATTCCATTTATTCCCATGTCAGTATGTTGCCTTAGATACTGATCACTGGCGGAGGAGTTTACAGTTACAAAGACCTTTCCCTTATTTCAGTCCTAGAGAAGAGTTCATGAAGGAAGTGCTTGCTCCTTTATTTTTTTCCCCTTTTTTTTTCTGCCTTTTTTTTTAACCTCTGAGCTGTACGACATCAGGGAGAAAAAATTCCCCTGACTGCTCCTTCCTGCTGTGACCCCTGTTATTAAAAGCAAGCAAAGAAATCTCTTACCAGTAGATCCAAGTCTGCTGGTCAATGTTTTTCTATACAGCCTGTGACATGAACTATTTCCTCAGGCTGGTATTAACTTGTCCATTTTTACTTATTTTTAGCCATGATGACAATAAGCTGATGCCCAGCAATATTCTTTGGTTTAAGGGTACAAAGGTATTTGCTAATCAAGTTTACTGGCTCCTCTTCTGACATTTTAGGGGGAATTACGTTGTTTTTTTGCAGCCCTGGGCAGGCACCTTTCCCGCTGGGTTTCAGGGCAGCAGGACCGATCCCTTTGCACCCCACTGAACTAGACGCAGGGGGGATCTACCCATCCAGGTTCTTTAAAAACAAACCGCCCCACCAAGATCTAGTTTAACCCAGATTCTCGTGCAGCCAGCAACGACGGCTCCAAAGGAGCTGCTAAAACCGAGTCTATGGGTGCTCAGACTGCCAAGGCATGGCTGCCTCCTCTGCGGAGACATGGGGCTCTGCTCCCCCAAAATCCCCCTTCCTGGGCGGCACTTTTCCTGCAGGAAAGCCTCGCTCCCTCCCTCCAGCTCTGTGTCCCCGGGGAGGCTCAGGCTCTGTATTTGGCTCTGGGCTGCCGTGCCCTGACCTCGGCGCGGCTGCTCGCCCAGAGCTGCTGCTTTTCCCTTGGCCGTATATGGAGAAGCTGCTTGGGGAAGCTGAATTAGACCTGGCTTAGAAGCACTGCAACATCTGGACGGAGCGCTGCTTTTGTTGCACTGAGCTTAATTAGGTTAAAGCCGGGCCTTGGACTGGTTTTGCAGTGAAGGGAATAATTCGAAGAGAACAAATTTCCCATTAAATCCTATTTTTTTATTGTTTGCCAAGATGTGCATGGTTGTAATTTCCTTTATGGTGGTAAAGTCATGCAGAGGAAGAACAGAGCATAAGCAGAACATCTCCGTATCAGGAGCTCAATAACTCACATATGACAGTAATAAAAACCACCTTTCCTGTAAAAAGCCAGCACAGTCTTTGCCGCATGGATCCTGCTTTTCACTTGGGTGCTGTGTGAGTCTGCAGAGACCGGGCTGTGTGGGGTGAGGGATCTCACCTAGCCTGTGCTGGAGGCTTCTTGAGACGAGCAGGGGTGGGTGACGCGGGGTCTCCAGAGTCCGTACCTGCCACTGCTGAAACCCAGAGCAGAGGAGGCTTTTTTGTTTTGGTTTGTCCAAAGAAACATGAGCCAAAATTGGTTTGAGCTCTTAATGATGACTCTGTGAGATCTCTGTTGGGAAGTTGCCCCAGTGAGGTGCATAGCCAAGTCAAGGCTCAGGTATGACTCTTTAGAAGGTATTTTTATATTCTAAGCATTTTCATAACGCTTCCATTTTCAGCCTGTTTTGCACCCCCTTTGTTTCCACACTGAACCCTGGAGTTGCGTGATTGGCAGCAGAAAAAATTGTTTGACTGATTTTGCTTTCTCTCCTCCTTTTCCTCTTGTGTGACAGATTAAGAAGCAGCAACAAGATGTCTTAGGCTTCTTGGAAGCCAACAAAATAGAGTTTGAGGAGAAGGATATCGCTGCCAATGAGGAGAATCGGAAGTGGATGCGTGAGAACGTCCCTGAAGACAGCCGGCCAGCGAGCGGGAACCCGCTGCCGCCCCGGCTCTTCAACGACAGCCGCTACCTCGGGGTAAGGGACGGCTCCAGCTCTCCTCCCCTCCTCTTCCTCGCTGCCACAGGCTGTGCTTCGCTGCTGGGGTCAGCAGGGAAGGCCCTGGCCAGCTGTACGTTCACACGTGCAAACTGGGAAGGGTGTGAAAGGTGTCAGACATTTACCCTCCTCTTGGGCTTTTAGTAATCATTGATCTCGAATATTCCAGTTCTGCCATAGAGGAGAGATTTAAATTTGGACCTCCTGATTCTCAGATCATTGTGCTACTTGCTGGAGTGAGCCTACCACCACCTTGCAGTGTATACCTTTTTTTTTTCCCCTCTTATGGCTCTGAAAGTTCACAGGGATTTTTAATTCTCAGTTCACCATGATTGTGAACTAACATTTCACAGAAATCTGGCACCGTTGTGTCGGCTTTATGTTCTGTAGTGAGTTCAGAGATCTGTCTACACAGGGTTTGCCGATACATGTGGCTCCCAGATCGCTCTGCAGTCTGTTCATCTGCCAGAATAAGTGCTCACATGAAGCGATGTCTGCCATGACCATAAATCGGTTTTCTGATCCTTCTTGGGATCAGCTTTTGTGTACTGCTTGCAAAATGAAGGCTGTTTCAGTCCACTTACTCTGTTGCCTTGAACAGATTAAAACTCACGTTGCAAATACAATTCCTACTTGTAATTATTTTAATGCTTGATCAAAAGTAAGTTGCCCTGCAGCACTTCTACTCAGCAGGCCATGCTCGAATGCTTATTAGATTAACTGTTAATTTTATTTTTAAAACTGAGTATCTTCTGAAAAGAGCTCACAGTATGCACTCCTCTGGTGTCATGTGTTGCTTTCTAACTCATTTTTCAATCTGGTCCCGACCCACAAAGTCTGTGAGTCAGAACCTGTCAGTTCTGTACCTTTGTGAGGTGATTCTGTGGCCATTGAAAGAAATTATTCTCAAAACAGCAGGATTTTTTTTCTTGCTTGTAATAAAAGCAGACCTTGAAACAATATCTGCAGTGAGCTGGTGTACTGCTACGCTCTCACAATTTTACTGACTGGTTGTCACATGGAAAGACGTTGGTTTGGAGCAACAATTGTACTGATCAGTAGTTGTCTGCAGCTGAAAGCTGAGAAGGGACTAGTCACAAAGAGCTGAAAATCTCTGTTCAGTTACCTCTCTTGAAAACCAAACAAAAAAGAGAAGCAAATATTTCTGTACCAGTGGGAAGTCCAGCTGCAACAAGATCACCTTTCTGCCTCGGTGTACCAGAGCTTCGGGGGTACAAGCAGATCACTGTGCAGTTGTCCTCTATCTGTGAAATGTTGCCACATTTCTGCTGCATCGCTGCAGCCGTGCAGCAAAATGGGGCTTTGCTGTGCAGCGGTGTGGGACAGGCAGAGAAAAAGCTGGATGCACCTAGATCAGGATGCTTGCTGATCAGAGCTGCTTCTAATGTGTCCCCAACTGCACTCCACGGCAGTTCTGAATACAGTAATTTTGGGGGGAGGGGTATAGATGCTTCAGACCAGTTCCTTCTAGGGTTTAGTTCATCCCCCAAATTTTGGTTGATGTCAGTTCGTGTACCTGGATTCAAATTACAGTTGAGCTTTCAGGAAGGTAAAAGTTAATTCTGTGCCCAGACACTTTAACCTCTTTATGTCTTTATCTGATCCATCTCAAGCATGAACTTCCCTGTTCGTTTCATCTGATGCAGCGGAACTGGCAGAGGAATGAGCAAAGTGACTTTTCTTGGCCTGAGCACAGCAGGACGGCTGTAACCATAGGTGCTGTGCAAGCCGGCGTGAACCCTGCTCCTCGGTCACAGGCATTCCTTTCCCGGTAGATGCTGCAAAGCAAACTGTGCTCTAGGAAGATAAATAACCCCTTTGTTATCAAGCAGCCCCAGTGCTGTCAACAAACGGGCTTCAGGGAGGATTTAACACGATCATCCACTTTTTTTATCAAACTAGTGCCCGAATGCTACCTGTACAAATCCAACAATAATCTGACGTCCCTGATCTCTGGGCAGCTTGGATCCTCTGCTCCCCGGACTTTCTTCTATTCCAGCTGCACCAGCCTCTTCCAAGAGCTGCCCCTGCTCTGAACACGCTGCTGTTTGCAGACAGCGTTGGCAGTTTCTTAGGTTTTTGTGAGCCAGGCAGTGTGCCCATAACGGCAGCTCCCTCCCCACTAAACCCGAGCCCAAGCCTGCTTGGAGCTGCTGCCTTGCCCGGGGGCTCCTCAGCCAGCACTCCTGCATCGAAACATTCCCCAGCGGAGCCCAGGGAAGCTCGTGCTGTCGCTTCAGTTAAGAAGGGAGAGAGAAGGAAAGTCACAGGACAGATATGTGCTGAGTTTGGAAATGGGAGTGAGGGAAGGATGTGGTAACTTGGACAAGGGGGGACTTGCACAGACCTGGGTTCATCTGGGCGGTTCTTGGCACAGCCAGTGCTGAGCCACACTGGGGGCTTTTCGCTTGCTCTGTCCTAACTCAGGTGTGATGCTTGTGTACAGCTCTGCGTTCTGCCTCAAATATAAAAAAGGAAGCGTGCGTATTTCTTTTATTGTTTCATTGTTATTACCTCAGTTTTCTTGGGAGGTGGGTGTGTAGGTATTTAGAGCAACTGCAGTGCACTGAGTACAGTGAACAGTCCCACCTGATTTCTGTCATTTACACAGACTAATCATTATATGGGTAAGGATGTACTCTCAGTTTACAGGTTTAAATTTAACTTTTAACACAGGGGTGTGTCAAACTCATTTTCACCAGGAGCCACATCAGCCTCTTGGCTGCCTTCAAAGGACCAAATGTTATTTTAGGGCTATATACATGTAGGAGTAGTTACATTTTACCCATTTTAACAGGTGTAAGAGTTAATGTCCGTGGTTGCGCAGTTGCTGTTACTAATTAGTGATTAGCAATGACAGCTGGGGACATCCATGTTTTTGGTGACCAGGTGCAGGCTCAGCCTCGTCCTGCAGGAGGGACATCCGTGCCAGAGCAGTGACAACCACCACCTCGCCATGGACACTGTCCCTCTGGGAAAGGCAGAAGCACCTCACAGCAGCATCGTGTTGCTACAGATGCTGAAATTCCCAGCTTGGCACTTCTCAGACAGCACAATTTTTTATGGTATCAGTTTTAATCATAAATATCTGAGGTGATGCTCTGAATTTTGCATTCAGCCACAGGAAGCAGTTTGGTCATGGCAGGTTGGGTAATGCCCCAAACTGAGCTGTGATTGTTTCTGACAATTCATACTTCTGTCTTTTGTTTCCCCATCTCCTGACTCCCTTCCTGAAGGACTACGAAGCTTTCTTCGAAGCTCGAGAGAACAACGCCGTGTATGCGTTTCTAGGCTTGACTGCACCACCAGGTTCAAAGGTACGTGTGTACTTTGTTCACAGTAAACAACCTAAATTTTATACCTTGTTTTCCTCTGCTTATAGGGTATTTTACATGGTCTGTGGTTGCCCCAGTCAATCTACCTGCTGGTCTGATACTCCAGAAACTCAACTTTCAGGTTTCAACATGCTGTTGTTACGTGCTGATTTATTTGGAGGATGCTCTGTTGCCCAGAAGGAACCTCCTCCTACCAGAGAATCTCAGTGTTCAGTAGAGATGCTCTTTTGGTATCCTCACTGCGGAGCCACCCGGCTCCTTTTTAAGTTAATGGAAAAGCTTTTGTTGCTTTGGGAAGAAGAGCTGGGTCAAGTTCTTCACTAGTAATAAATGTTTCTTACCATTGGATTTTCTTTAATTGTACACTTTGGAAACTACTGAAAGAGTAGTTAATATTTACACTGAAGAATGCACAAGAAATCTAGATTTAAAAAGTTATCACAAAACCAAATAATTACTTCAATTCAGTCAATAAACTTACTGTGAAGTTTTGATGATATTTTTGTACTAGAAAATAACCTTGAAACCAGAGTGAAATAATGTGCTCTTGCTTCAGAGTAATTTTTTCCTCCAGCTTGTTATCTGAAGCCTTTTTCCTTTGCCAATTATCAACTGGGTTGCCGCTTTGCGGATGCAATGGGCTGGAAGTCGCCTTTTGATTTTGATAGGATAGGACAAGCCTGCTTTATATGTTTCACTTGACAGCAGCAGGATCCTCCAGGTCACTTCCAGGTTTCTTGTTCCAAGGGATAAACACGCCGTTTCCTTTCAACTTTGTAACCTTTGCATAAGTGACCTTGTACCCAGTGCATTCTGCTGTTGGTCTGACTTTTGGTAGATCCATCCCACAATGACATGATGTCAAATCAAAGTGATGCCTGCTGCTGAGGAGGAGACACTGATTTGTACGTGCTGGAATTATTGGCATTTACATAGCTGTGTGCAGCTTGGATATGAGATTGTAATTAATGACTTTGCGTCTGCTGCATAAAATGGAAGGAATCTGGGAACAACCTGTGTGCGATTGCAAGAGAGGACCTGGACAGCGAACCTCCATCAAATGTCATAGTGAGAGATTTGGAAAATTGAACATAAAGGGCCAATATTAATTTACTGAGCCCTGGTGCTTTGGTTTGTGCTTGGGACACAAATGGACCTACAAATCCCGGGAAACGCTGGCATTCAGTTTAAATATCCCGACTCAGGTGATAGGGGTTTTAAAGAGAGAGGATTTTGTGAGTTAAAGGCTGTGCAAGCACGCTCAGTGAGGGGCCTTGAGGGAAAAATAAGTATGAAAGCAGGATAGTGGCAAATGTGAAAAGCGGAGCCAGGTCACTTGCAGCACCACACCCAAAGACATGGAGTTTGACCTTCAAGACCAATAGGTTACCAGATTCTCTGAGTTATTTGTACCCTTTTTCCTGGAGATAAGGGAAGTACCTCTCCAGTTTACCACTGCTTGTTTTGAAGATAAGTACTTTGTCCTGCATTTTCTATGGGGAGGAAAAAAAAAAACTAGATGTAACTTCTGTGGTTTGCACAACTGGTTAATGGAGTTGTTACAAAGCCAAGGGAACCATCTCCTCTTTGTCACCGCTCAAAGAACCACTTGCCTTTTAGAGAATATCAAACATCCTGTTTTGTTTGCCACAGGCTTTGTAGTGCCTTTTACTCCTTGCTTTATCTTTCACCTGCCTTTTCTGCCATGAACTGATAGGATGCCCTAGCACGAGCAGCGTGACCCGCGACAAGCGGCCGGAGGAGCAGAGCGCAGACCCGAGCCAGCCTGTTCCCACGGCCCCCAGTTAAAAGGCAGGAGGATGCGAGGCACTCGGGCACAGAGCCAGGGAAACCCAAACGATCCACTGCGTCCGAGATAACGCAGACACGCGTGGTGCTTCCTGCCATCTCTTACAAGCCTCAGAAATTCCCTTCTTAGTCCTTTCTCCTCTTGTTTTTTCCTTTTTTTAGCATGCTGGCTCATGTTCACAATGATATTCTTGAATCTCTTCAGTATTTCTACACACTCATCAAAGCAAACAACTCCATTACATGAAAGTCGAGGTTAGCAGATGTTGAACTTTTTCCTTTAAAATAAACACCACTGTCCATCGTGAAGTGCTGCAAATTGTGACTGTCCATTCTTTTGTAGGTCGTGTTGCTGCTAACAAGTAATTAAATTAATCTTCAGTCAAAAGTACACTTGCAGAAACCATCTTCAGAAAAAAATTCCTCTTGCATTTCTTCCATTGTCATTCTGTTTCCATTTGTGACTACATGACGAAGGTTGAAAGGAGACTGAAAAGTGCAGGCGATTGTTTTTTAATGTTCCTTCCGAACCACTGAGAATTGGTTGAGGCTTGTCTGATAAACTGCTTCAGCTGTTCCTCACCTCAGGGGCTCCAGAGGAATGTTTTTGTGTAGCCAAAGGGCACCAGGGCTGTCCAGATCCCTGAAGAGTTCTTGTGTCCTAACACGAAATGAAAGATAACTTGTTATATCTGATCTTCTTTGGTTTTAGACTATTATGGTCAAAACTGGCTGTGGGCACAGGTTGGAACATTCCTGCAGGTCCTACTTGAGTTAAAGGCAGCACTGTGTGGGACTTGTTTTATAACATCACCGTAGGCAGTGGGGACTTTGCTTGAGTTGGGTTCAGTGCTGCTTAATTCTTAATCACGTATTGCTGCAATTTTTGTTATATTTTGGTGCCTAACATAGGTATGTGTGAGTTGTCGCCTTTCATACAGCACTAATATTTGTAATTCCATTCTGTTTCAGGAAGCCGAAGCACTGGCAAAGCAGCAAGCGTGAATTTCAACTGCCTTAAATGTTCTGTAAAGGGAATTTCCACAGCTTTTTATAAAATAGTACAATTGTCTCTGCTTCAAGAAATGTAGATGTGATTTCTAAGGTTTGATTGGTGCTTGCAGCATTCACCGTGCATAATGCAAATCTGACCACAAGATGAAAATGTGAACATACAGGTAGGGAGCACGGAGTGGATTATTACAAAGTTGGAAGCATAGGAAACTGAAACAATTAGACGTGAATAATTTTCACGTGGTTTATACTTTCTTGGCAATTTGTCCAGTTTGTGTAAATTTCAAGAAACTATTTTAGTACTAATAATACAGATGGGGTTATACCTAAAGATCCAACTATTTAAAATATGGAAAACAAGGAACAGCATCTAAAACCTTGTCAGATACAAACTTTAATGCCTGAGTTGCCTCAAAAATGTTACTGCATTACACAGCAATTTTCCAGTGTCTTTTCTGGTTTCAGATGAAATTGTAGGTTGTATCATGTAGTATAGCCATTGTAGTCACTTCTGAAAGTTGTGTTTGTTCCTTTGTTGGATATTTAAGATTCGTATTGTTACACACTGTACAGATGGTTAAAAAAAAATGCCATGTATTTCTCATTTAAGCGATCTGTGTGGGCTCTTTTGACAAAGAAAAAGGGATTTGGGGCAATGGGCAGCCTTTTATTGACAAGTTCATCGGAGAGCTGCCTACACATGACTTGAGGACACATCTGTGTGCGAGATTCCCTGCACCTCAGTGAAGTATGCGCTAATTCCCAGGAAATGTTGCAAATAAGCCAAAACGGCCAGAAATGGCATTTCCTTACCTGTGTAAGGGTGAAAGCCTTTAATGTATTTCTCTACAAAAATACCACTTCACACTGCTTATAGCATTAGGCATCTTACCGCATGTTCAAGTAGGCATTAGATGAATATAGTATTTTTTCAAATGAGGAAATAAATGTATGATTAGCAAGAAATATTGCAGTTAAGCAAGACTTTTTTTTAATGTTTAAAACCTTTTTTTTTTCATTGGTATGGCCATATCATGAAGCTGTTACAGGAATTGTGAATTTATTAAAGTGTCTGGTATTGGTGAATTTACCATGTGCAATATTAACCTGTCCTCCTAGTGCTTGAGATAGTCTGTATTTCTTGGCCATATTCTGCAAAAATACAAATAATTACAAGTGCCCCAAAGGATAAGAAACAGGTTTTAAAAGTGTGTGGGTAATTGGAAATGCATTTTGCACCACATAATGTACTTATTCCCCAAAAGCATCAAAGACAGTAAGAAAGATAATTAGTCCTTGCTGTAGTTAGAGGATCATTCTGAGCTCTGCGCACACACATTTTGATTTTCTTTGCTTTATGAAGACAGAGGAACAGGTGGTGCAGATCAGCAAAAGGCTTATCAGCGCCACGCGGTGATTTTACACCGACGCCGTAAAACGCATGCGATGCTTCTGAAATACTTTCTGAAACGGGCTGCAGTTCGTTTTGAAGTCTGAAATTAGCAACAGGATAAAAGTAAAAACGTACATTTACAAAGATGTTCTAAAGTGCAGTAATTAAATAACTTTCCTCACCAACATTTCTCTGGGGCTTTTGGTCTGTTCATTACAACTGATTTCATCAACATCTGTTAAAAGAGAAATGCAGCTGTGGCTGGAGAGCAGCTCTGCTGCAGGAGAGCTCGCGGTGGAACTTCCACGGGCGTCCGGGTGAGCACGGTCCAGCTTGGAGCCAAGATCCTTATTAAAATTACATTTAATTCATCTTTAATCTTTCCTGATTTGGGAGCCTGGCAGTCAGTTTGAAGCTCATGCTTACAAAAGCCAGCGCCGTATCCAAAGGCGTAGGGGCAGGTTAATGTTGCCGTTCCTTCACGATTAACACACGCGTTTGTGGTTTTTCATTAACAAGCTTTATCAGTAATTACTGAAATTTTGTGAAATCTGTTTTTTGGGGGATGGAAGTTAGGTCGTGTTTTAAATTCAGTGCCCCAATTTTTGTTATTCACTATGATTTCATCTTTTTGAGCTAGGGTGATTTTTCTTTCTTAATATTGGCATTATCTTTCTCTGTGTCTAAACTCATGGTCAAGTTTTTGAGAAAGTATGTAGGAATTGTGAAGTGAACTCTGGTGAAAAAAGTGGAATGTGACACACAAGTCACTCTCCTCACGCCAATTTGCTGCGTTTCCTGTGTAAGGAAAATCTGGTCGAAGTTTTGTGAATTACAGTCATTATTTTGGAGAAGCTGTAATTGAAAGTCGCTGCCAAATTCTGTCAGTTCAGTGACCCAAAACATTCTGAAATGAGGTCAATCTCTGATTCTGACGGTCAAGAAAATTGCCCAGTTTAAGAAAGCAAAGTCACTTCCCTGGTCTGGTCCCCCGCCCCTGCCATGTGGTAGCGTTCAAACTGTATCAGCATTCCTGAGCGGGCTCTGGTGGGCCAGACTGAATTCCTTCTTTGTCCAGGGAACAAGGCACCAACACAAACTGAAAAAAGTACCGAAAATAGCTCTTTGTTGCGGGACTGCGTATAAAATTTGCGTTCATTTCCATGCAGCTCTTGCATGAATTTAGGAACGTGTTGCCTAGATGCTATTTTTCTGTTTCCCATACCTGTGTTGGGTTAATGGTGGGTGCAAGAACTGAATTGGTTCACTTTATTTTTTTTTCCTATGTAGAAAGCAGGCATTGAGGATTTAACCTGTACATTAACCATTCCTGTATCATTCCAATAAAGTTGTTTTAGAATGCTTTCTCACACAATTTGACTTGTTTGCATGATTTGTTCATGGTTTGAAGCGGTCCCGTAAGCTGAAAGGAGTTTTCAAATGAAAATACTGCTTTATTTTAGATCTACAGGTTCTATACAACAGGCGAACGTAACACATCCACTGCTGCTGCACGTTCAATCTGTTGGGTTGGATCTCTCACCTCTTGCAACTAATGGGTTTTATTAATAATTACTTAGGATACTCCTACCCAAAACAGTCTCTGGGAGTTTTGGGGGGTTTAAGAGAGCACCAAACACCTTCACAATTAACCTGCTTCCCCGCTTTTCCTCCAGGCAGTTACAAAGTGAGAGCGGACAGGATGCTTCTGCTTCACCCCCTGCCGTAGAGCTTGCTGAACAATCTCAGTTGCTTTTCTTGCAACATGTAATTAATTAGCTTTATGCTGCTCACAGCAGGGGACCGATGTTATTTAATATTTGTGTTGCCAGAGGGCGGTGTAGGATAAATTTTTAAACTAGAACTGTTCACTTTTTACCTTCTCTATTTGCCTGGTAGATCCAGCAGGTAAAATGTTTTCAGCTTTTCGGGCTGAGGTTTCGTGCCACCTTCAAGATCTGTACAGCTGCAACCGATGCGTTTTCAGTCCTAAACCACACGAGGATTTGACCTAATCCCAGACTTGAAGTCACCAGGAACTCATTCGCAGAGTGGTTTGCGAGCAAGTTTTTATTTGTAGCATCATTTTTCTGTGCAACTGAGGCCATCATTCCATTGATGTCTTAATGGTGTTTATCACTTGTCTTTCACACTTGCCCTTCTTCAGTGTCTTAAAAATGGTCCATAATGTAAGATAACATAAAAGGGCTTCTAATGCCATTTCTGAGTAGAATGAATCCCATTTACTTTCCCTGTATATACACTTCACTTGTATAAGCCAGAAAAATCTCTGGTTTTCTTGTTTATAAAAAGTCTTAAAATACCAAATTGTTATTCATTAATGTTAAACTCAGTACAAACTGTTTTCAAAAACCTGTTAGAAAAGCAAACTGCATGTGTGCATATGTTTACTTGCTGTTTCAGGTTACAATGGTCTGCACTGTAATAATAAAACTTTTCTACCAATTAATGTGAGATTTTATTCATTTCTCATCTAATAATCTGTCATGGAAAATTCTGTGAAGTCTCGTTTCATTGTTCAGCTCGTGTTGCACGTATTTCAAATACCAGAAGTGTCTTGCAATGCTAGTGTGAGGCCTGCATGGTGGGACAGGCATCTGCCAGTCCCTTCTTGAGGCCCAGATTGAGTTAATTTGAGGGTCAGCAAAAGCAGCTGAGGAAATTAGTGGCTCCTGAGCAGCTGCACTACTGGTAAGAGAGTGTGTATGTATATATATATATATAGAGAGAGAGAGAGATGTAAGATCTATCATGCTTTTTTAACATCAGAAAAAGGTATTTCCTAGTCCTGTGCTTTCAGGCCCATAATTTGAGAAATGCAAGAAATAAGACTTAGCAACATCGTTAAGTCTTTTTCAAAGGTCTAATCTATTATTATTTTCTGTGATTTATCCCTATAATGTGATCTTGGTAGAATGCTTTAGATTGAAAAGTTCATTACAAATATTTTTTTTTAAGTTTATAATTAACACTTTTGAACTGTATTGGTAAACTTTTGGGAACATTTTGGGAAATGCAAAAACATTCTAGAAGTCAACTTAAGGTGCTGAAGTAGATACCGCTGTCTTACTACAGGAGGTAAGGAGTGTGGCATGGTAAGGACCAAGCACCCTGAGTTTTCTGAGCACGCAAAATACATATATTTAGGATGTTGCAATCACAAAGTATCAGAATTGGGCCCTCTATATTAATTCCTTCTCTCAGAGCTTTGGCTAGTGAAGACATCTTCAGGAACCTGGAGACTTGTTTTCAGTCGCTTGCTATAACGCCTCAAAGTCCTTAAAAAAAACCACAAAACACCAAAACAAGCACCATCGTTAATAGACCATCAACTGCAGTGTAATTGCCATATAGCTTCAATGCCTTTTTGAGGCCTTTCCTGGCACACCGGAAAAGTTATTTTTTCTATATGCAAACAGCATGCGATCAGATACGTATTTCCTAACCATGGCATTAAATACAAATTTAATGGGCCCACGGGCCCGGCGGCTTCGAGCGGGCTCAGCCCCGCTCCCCTCAGCGCAGCCCGGGCCGAGGGCAGGGCGGGACGGGCCCGGCCGCGGGGCCTTCGCTCACCGACTCGCTGAGTCGCTCGTCCCGCGGTCCACTAACGCCCAACCCCGAGCGCCTGGGCCCGGCTCCGCCTCACCTGCCTTGTGGAAGCAGCCGAGGAGCCGCCGCTACCAACCGCGGCTCCGCCGGCCTCGCTCCCGCCGCTCTGAGGGGCCCTAACGGCTCCCGCAGCCCCTCCGCGGCCACCGCCTCGGGCCGTTGCTGCGGCACCCAACCGCCATACAACGACGGAGGCGAGCTGCTCCGCCTTTCTCATTGGCTGTTCCTCTTGTCAGTCAGCGCGAAGGGCCGCCCCCTCGGGTACTTGAGCCCGGAGGCGGGCAATGGCGCGCCTGTCCCGCCTTCTCCATTGGCCGTTCCTCTTGTCAGCCAGCGCGAAGGCCCGCCCCCTCGAGAGCTTGGCGCGGCGGAGAGCGATGGCGGCTGCGCTCTCTGTGCAGCGGGCCCCGGGCAGTTGTGCCCTGCGTTCGGCGAGCTGCCCGCCCGCCGCCCCGGCTGGTAGAGTCCAGCGCGCCGGGAAACGGCCCCACCGCCTGCGGCGGCGGCCGGAGCTCTCCGCGTTCTCTCCACAGCCTCCTCCGAGCCTATGCTGCCGCTCTCCCCGCAGCGCTGGGGCTCGTCCCCCGCCCGATGCCGCTGCGGTGGGCCGGCCCTGGGTGTCCGTCCTGGGCTGCACTGCGAAACTGGGCTGCTTTCTGTTTTATTGAAAAAAGCATTTTGGCACCCCAGGTGGTGCCTTTCGGCTGCACAAGGAGCCGTGCGCGGCTGGGCCCGTGTGCGGGGCCGGGAGGTGGCAGCGGAGAGACGCGGGTTGGGGGGCTTGGGGTTAAATCTGTCGGAAGGGGCGGCACGGAAGGGCTGGAACGTGTTTTTCGGGTAAGGGAGGAGCTGGTGTGCAGGAGCTGCTTGAAAACCCGAGAAGTTGAGCTCGTTAAAGTCAAGCAACTGCTGGTTTAAATGGGAGGCGAGTTGGAGCAGCTCTGTGTGAAAAACACAACAACTGCAAACAAAATATATAATGTGGTCAACTTCTGTTTCACGTTTATGGGCACATAAAATGCATAATCTGGGCTGAAACACGGGACTTCATTTACATGCTGCTGTAGTTAGTGTAATATGGTAATTGTGCACGGTAATAGCACAATGCTGTATTATTTTTTCACTATAAGAATTATATAGTCATTATATTAATTTTGCTTTGTATATTCAGCCTCAGGATTCAGACATGTTGTGCTGCCTGTTTTTTCTACCTCCAGTCTGCTTTCAGCTTCTGAAATAACTTTTGTCTTTTTCTGATTTTATTCTTGTAAATGAGGGGTTTTTTTGTAAAATCTTTGTGATTGGAAGTTATTAATTTCCTTTAATATTGATGCATTTGATGCCTGAGTACAACTGAAGTGAAAGGTGACTTGTTTTTAATCACTCAAGACTAATTACTTAACTTGATTTCTTCCTCTGTTACTTTTGTTGAAGCTGCTGCACCACTAATTAGCAGCTCAGCGAAGGAGATAAGGTTTAAAAACAGATGGAATTTGAACCACCCTGTTTCCTGTGGGGTTTGATCCCCTCCAGGACAGGGCCACGAGTCCCCTGCTGGAGCCACAACCGCATCTACCAGCACAGAAGTTAGTCATGTAAGATGATTAAAAATAAAGTCATTTTAAGCTGCCTTTAAATATGAAGTAAGTTTTATATAAATTTACTCAGAATAAATATAACTTTCATTTTGCCTCCATAAAAATGGAATATTTTGTGAAATAGAGGTGGAAAGCAGTGAAGAGGAATAACTTTAGAGACTCCATTGGACCTGTATGGCCACAGTCACTCCAGACTTTTTATTAATTCATTTCTAATGTGCATCGTTACTGACAAAACATGTTGGATGATGGGTTGCAATCAATATGCTGCTGTAATGTTATCTTTACGTTCTAGTTTTATTTTACATTTGTGTCTCACTCCTATCATTACACTAAACAGTCTGATTTCAGAGCTTTTGTCTAGCGCTTGGATGAGGTTCAGCTTCTGATTTATTTACTTATTTGAATCTTTTGAGAGAGAGGAGATTGGGAAAAGGCACCAGCAGACTGTCTGTGGGCGGGATGTAGCGCTCGGCAGTGGTTTGGCTCAGCGCCTGAGCTCTCCTTCAGTCTGTGTGAAGGACGCACCAAAACCACCGTGGGGACATCTCCGGCGTGCCATTGAGACAGGTGATTTTCAAGGCCAAAGTGTCTCTGATCAGTGATGAACAAGACGGTTCACAGCTCTCTGTTGGCTACTGGTTTCAGATTCTCATATTTGTGCTTTCCAGACAAATGATATTTCATCAAAATCTTCTTTAAATGAAGTTGGCAACTTCTTCCTCATCAGAGGAAGGTCACGAGACCATAAATTTTGCCATTTGTTTCAAAAGGGGAAATGGTGTAAATAACATCGCCTCCGTAAGTCAGGTGGATGACAGAACAGAACTGAAGTTCTGCTGGTGGAATTCAGGTTGTTTTGAACATCCTGGCGTCCCGATCCCTCAGCCACCTTTGCTGTTTCTAAGTGACGTGTTGTGGCCGTTAGGAGCTCAGCAGTGTTGCGCCACAAACATCTCAATTCATTTTTTTTAACATCCTCTTTTAGATTTACTGTCACTTTGTAGTCAAACCCGTGCGCTTTTCCAGTGGGATCACTTCTGTTTTAAAAGGAAAAAGTGACGAACTAAATCATGTGTATGTTGGTTTGTTTTTTCTTTCCACAGACACAGCAGTGCAGACAGAGTATGTAAGAATCTGTTCTCTTGTAGCAGGAGAGCTCTGGGCGATGCAGTTATCCACCTCTCTTACCCCACTAGGATTGGTAAGTCGAGGCTTTTTCTACCGTTCCCCTCCCCTTTTTTTTCCTTATGCTTTGTTCCACAATGTAGGCACCATTCACTTGATTTGAAAGAGAGCAGTTTTGCTCAGATTACCATATTTTAGCTCTACATTGACACTATGAGCTTTTTCAAAGCAATACAGCCAAATTTTTTAGCACATAGGGCTCTGGCTACCTGTGTCCTGATTTCCAGAAGCAAATGAGGCAAGCAGCATTCCAAATTCCATTGATGTTCAGCAAGATTTAGACTGCCAGATAAGTGCTGTCTCTTTCCAAAATGGCACTTAGTTTCCTTAGACCCTTAAGTGCCTAAGAGAATATTGTCCTGTGTTTTGCATATGTAAATGGTTCCATAGATGAACAGTTACGCTAATATAAGCAGGAGAAGGCATGGCATACTGAAATTCTCCTCTGCTTTGGTCTCACTTGCGCACATATCACAATTCCAGTGTTACCTTTGGCTTCAGGGCGGAAACACTGCAATTAAAGCTAAAAAAATGCTGAAAGAGAAAAAAGCAAATGGTTGTACTGTGGCAGTGTGTAAGTTTAGGAGGGAAGTTGAAAATTTCCATCTCTCAAGTAATTAGAGCATTAGAACAGCTTTCTGGAAGGAGTCCTGGGATTAAAGTGACCCAGTGCATCAGGTTTCATTGCAGAACAAATGAACCAGATTCTATGGTTTGGTTGCTGACAGTTAGAAGCAAAGGAGTAGAGTGAGGAGGATCTTTCTGGTTATATATCAAATATCATATTAAATTTGCAGGGGTTTAATTTGTGTGGAGAGCTATCTAGTAACTTGCGTGGAATTACTACTGATGTAAGTTGCCAGCAGTGTGAAAAACTTTAATTTCCCTTGCTATAGGTAGAGTTTTTGGTGTCTTTCAAACAGCATTGCCACTATGTCCTGGTTTTTGGCAGGTTTACTGTGTGCTGTTCAGTACAACTGCCTCACGCCTTGCCTGTCCCCTCTGTTTCAAACCATGAGCACACTAGGGGTGTGTGAAGGTACTTGAAATATGGAGAGATTAAAGAAGATTTGAAGAACAGAGGAATTTTCCTCCGTTCATCTTTTGCGTGGGTGATGGTCTCTTGCTTAGTGACTTCAGGTCAGACTTGGCTGTAAATGGAAATATTCCCCTTGACTTTAACAGTAGAAGAATTGAAAAGGAACAATAAGGAGTCAGTAGACATGGTAGATTATTTTGAGGTGTGTTGACTAGCTGTTAATTATTCACGTGCGTTTAGTGAAACTGTGAAGCCTATAGATACACAAGCATACTACTCCTCACTATTGGGGAAGACAAGCTGGTATCTTTTATCTTTTAAAAGATCAGAAGTGATATTACAGATGAAGAACCCAGTTAATGTTCTTCATATATCTTCAGAATGATTTTTTTGTTGACATGGTAGAGAGGTTGAAATTGTAGAAAAGCATACACTTTACTAAAAAGAAGTATTCTAGAGAAAAAGAAAAATCAGTCTTCATGAAAGTGCATTGTTCAATTTTTATTACTCTTTGTCCATGTGGGTTTGAGGTGCTCCCCCTGTTTGTCTCTCACAGGTCTACATGGAGCTCTGCTGATTAGACTGTTACTCACACTTGTCGTCATGCTGGCCGAAGGCATCTTATGTAGCCTCATCTATAAAGAAAACTGTCATCAAGAGAAGCCTCGCACATCTCGTGCATCCAAAAAGGATAAAGAGGGAATCTGGAGAGAGAAACTTGTAGACAACCCCAAAATTAAAGGCTTTGCTGATGGACCCGAGAAGCAGGATGAGATTTCTGTTAGAAGTAGCCAGATGGAACACAGGAGCAGTCCTCAGTGGAGACCCATAAGAGAGGTACCTGCGAAAGATGAGAAAACGCTTGTTAAAGGAACTGTGTCACCAGCTTTACACATCCCTAACAGAGAGCAGAGTGCTGAAGAGATGGATTTGTACAGATCCTGGTCATGCAACAGCATTTATCTGAACTATCCTGACTTACACATCAGGGGAGACCGTGTTGGAGACCACACGTGTGATTCAGGTTGTGTTTTGGACCATATGTATGAGGAACTTCCCGACGGCCCCGTTCTAATGTCCATAGACATTCCCCTTGGGCTGTCACCTCCAGGTGAGCATCCCGAAAAGCCCTGGGTAAAGTCCCTGCCTGCAGACGACGCTGGAGAAAGGAGCATCGTGCTCTGCGAGGAGCCTCTTTCCAACTCCGTGCTCAACAATTACATGGAAACCAAAGTGGCAGAGTTCTATAAACAGTTTTTTGAAGAACACTTGACCAGGTGTGGTTCTGTAACGAACCTCCTTGCTTGTAGTTTGATAAGGAATAACCTGAACCAGATAAGCTTTCAGATATCGCAGGAGCAGAACACAGAAGTGGCAAAAGCCAGAGAAGCGCTCCTGCACTCTTTAGCTTTGTTTAGCTTGTGCAGCACTACAAACAGAAGCAGTTTGGAATTTAGTACTCCAAACTTACAAATCTCAAACCCAGCATGCACCAAAAAGAGCTGCAGGGTGGACTTGACGTGATTGCGTCTGCTCAGCTGAGGAGGTGAATACCAGTCAGATAAGAATATTTCTCTCCAAGGATTAGGTTGGGAATTGAAAATATTTGCACACTACTGACTTTTTCAAATAAACATTTTAAGGTTTAAACTGTACTTTGTTAGCAGAGGTCACTGTTTCCTGTTTTTTGTTTTTCTAATACAGAATTTGAAACGAATTTGTCTCTAAAATACTGGTCAATCATATTTTTATAATGTCCATCTAAGTCCATCTAAGACTCTGGCTGTAATTATAGTCCTGTACCATTGAATTTTCCTTTGCCGTAAAAAAATAAAGATGTGTGCTGGTAAAACTTTGCTATAAGAGACTGGTCCAGCCGGTAAATAGAATCAAATTTGCTGGATTTTGAATTAGCTGAAACTCAAGTTTTGGACATTCACATTCAACCTTTGCTCCTACAAACATTGATCACAGTGGATGAAAAATATTTCTTTGCTTTGAAAATCGTGTAGGCAGATGGAGATGTTCAGAACTCTGGATTATTTTGTGTATATTATCATGTATTGACATGAAACATGAATCAAGGCACTGATGTTGGTGTACATGTACATTTGCACTGCATGGCTGGAGCACATTAAGATGAAAATCCATGTGATTAGTTGATCAAGATTGTGAAAGTAGTTAATTTTCTGTAAAACTATTCTTTATTTTCAATAAATCCTTACCTCCTATTTGAAATCCACTCAGCTTTCTGTCAGTATGTTATTTTATGTTACATCTGAGTTTTTAGTAAATGCATTCTGCCGTCATTTCCTTGGGAATGAAGCGCCTGCGGCCTCAGCAAGTGAAGGCGACAGCAGCGCTCCTGAGAAGGTATTGCAAACTTTCTTCATCTTCCTTTGCAAACTTAGATGTGGATTTTGATATGGAGATTTTGTTACTTAGCTTTCGAACCCATTTTCTTTTTCTATTTCTTCTTGACAACAAGTGTTTCAACTGGAAATTAATCACAGTGTCACCGTTGTAAAATGATGAATGAATGAGACTCTGACCTGGGCTGTGGAAATTTCCTTCTATAATATTATCTAAGGAAACCTCTTGCACTAGCAGTAGGGTTTGCCACCACTGCAGTTCTGGGTTTGTAGTAATGAAATCCAAACCCCAAATCTCGCAACCAACTAGATTTATACAATTGTAAGCTTCTGAAAATGCGCACTAACACCCTAGTTAAATCCTTTTATCCGGTTCCTGATGCCACTCGATGTGTAGGGATGGGATGAGTTATAAATCTGAGCTGCTCCGTGAACTTGCTGTGGAACAACTAATATAACCAAAAACCACCTTTGTCTCTGAGACACCGCTCTTAAACTCTGGTGCATCATATGCATTTTTAAGAAATCTTTGTCAGCCCTCTAAGAACATAGGAAGGATCTTGTGATCTCTAGGTAATAATACATCAAATGCAAATATATTTGTGTTTGTAAATCAAGGCCCTTGACAACTGATCAGTCCTTTGAAGAGATCAAAGTTGTTTATTGGGTTTTGTAGAGTTTTTTTTTCCTTTTTCTTTTTTTAATCCAGCATCTTAAGTTGTTGTGCTTTGTAAAAAATAATCTCTGAATTGGCATTTATGATGAGAATATCAGAATGCTTGAAAGAATGCTTCAGAACATCGAGAAGATCTCAATTCACAAGGGATTCACCTTGAAGCTCTTAAGTAACTTACCTTACTGATTAGTTGCATTTACTGCAATAAAAACTGTAGGATGGGGCTTAGTTAAAATTGTGCCTGTTTCGGCCTCTGCAGAGATAGAAAATTGCAAAAAAAAAAGTGTACTGGACCCTTAATAAGCTGTATTTATGCGAAGATTGCTCCTTCATGGGGCTTGTTTTGGAGGAGGAGGAGGAGGAGGATGTGGCTGCTGCTGGGTGTGTCATTGTATGTGGTGTCAAATAGTCCGCAAAACGTCGCGTGTGTCGTGGGAAGGGAGCTGTGCCCGTTTTCACTAGCAGGAGAAAAGGGCTCGGTGAACTGAAATTACATTGGGGAAAAATCCCGTAAAAGGAGTGCTTTTCTGTACTGCTGACAGACAGAAGCTGTATTTTGTTACAAACGAAAGCAGTGCTGTATTTTGCAGGTCAGACACATGTGGTTGAATTCTGGCCGGCAGTTGTGTTTAGCCATGTGCCAAAAAATCTGAAAATGGAGGAGAAATACTGGCAGGGAATTTTTGCTTTTATTTCCAGTTCTCTTTCTGTTTTCCCACAGACAAACGTTCATCAAGTTCTGGGACCAGGACCCCGAGTAAACTGGGCTCGGAAGTTAATGAATCCAGTTAACTGAGATTTATAATTAGGATGTCATTCTGCAGCCTGCTCTCTGTGGTCAGTGGTGGGAATTAAGCCCCCATAGAAGGTGACTCAATTTTTCTGATATCTATCAAATGTCAGATCTAGCGGTGGTTTCCTTTGGTACTTTAATTCAGGATTTCCAGAGGTTTACAACCATTTGGCAAATAAATCTCAAAATTTGCCTCTATCTGGAGCAGGGATTATTTGCCACAAAAAGGATGCCCAGGTGTGCAGAATATGTTTCCACCAATTGCTGTTCTTACATTCTGCAGGTTAAAATCTAGAAAGATTGTAATCCAGCTTTCTCTCTACTTCTTTATATGTTAAATTATTATGTTTTTTTTTCCTGTTTTACATATAGGTTTCCAAAGTGTAGCTATTTGATTTTAATTAACCTAATTTTCTTTACCAGAAGAACCTCACCACTTAATTCCTGCCTGCATCTCCTTTGAGTTAATTTATTTGTGACAACCCCATCAATCTATCGGGAATAACCCACCTGCGCAGCTCAGCAGCCGCTAACAAACTGCCACTACCATGTACTGTGTCCTGGCTGCCTGTGGGCTTCTAGGTGGAAATAAAAGTGTTTAGTATTGACCCATGAATCCCAAGAGGCTGAAGATCTTCCGTCCTGCCCCATGTAGATATTGCTCCTTCATCCGAGCTTGGGGAAGGCAAAAAGTTTGGAGGAATATCTGATGCGGTAGAACAAGCATCAACCAGCAGCTGGGTTGTCCAGAGCTAAATTACTGAAACTTGCCCAAATGTGCTTCTTTTTTTTTCCCCCTCCCTTTTCTCTCCTTCTTTCTCCCCTTTGCACTATGTCTATCAGGACTTTATTTTGTTTGGGATGCTTGTTTGGCGCTTTCTTTCAGGGAGAAAAAAATATGGCCCTGGCCTTACAATCTTATTAAATTCCTATTTCTTGGAAACAATCTGGCATCTTGTTACTTCTCCTGTTTGTTGATGTCTCAGTGCTGAAAGGCGGGTGAGCCGAGTGCTGAGGAACTTCACCTGGGGAGTGACAAGGGCAGAGACGGAGGAGCTCTGGCTTTCAAACCAGCCCCAGGAGCTGCACTGGGGCTCGTGGGGGATTTCCGTGTCTAACGCTGCTTCTCCTTGAGGTTGAGTGGAAACAGCGTCTTTCCTAAATATAGCGTCAGTTGTGTAGAATTGCAACATGCAGTTAGCTAACGCTGCTTTATGTCTTACTTTGGTAGCATCGCTGCAGCTGAATTAGCCCCAAAGAGAGCTTCTAGTGTTAATTTCTCCCTGCTGTTTACGTGGGACTGGAAAACTGAGTTTTGTTGTGAGTGTGGAGTTTTACTCATCAAAGCTGAAGCTCTTCGCTTTATATTGAGACATGTGGTATGGCTCTAATTTGCTTCTTGTGCCTTTGTTCCAGGCTTTTCTGCAAACTCTGAGACCTTCCTGTACCCAGCTGTACCCAGCTCCATGTGGGCTTCCCAAGCTCTAAGGTATGGCAGATGCTCTGAGTTCCCTGGGATATTATAATACGTATGTTATATTTATCATATCTAAATATTATAATATCCCAGGTAACTCTCAGCATACATATAATATAGGAATGCACCCACAGAATATTGCTCATTTGTAAGCTCTGACTTACTAATTAGGGGTCTCTGATGCTCCTCAAAAAAAATTCTTTTTCTGTGCAATAATACAATTTCTTAATAAGCTGTGTTGCTCTTTTTTTGTTCTCATTCCCCATCTGTAGCCACTACACACTTGTGACAAATTTGTAAGATGCACTGACCATTTATTTACTTGCTCTGTCCGTTGCTCAACCATAATAGAGCTGGTGTTCCAGTAATTACTACTCTGAGATGTAACAAAAGTTAACGAAGAGGAGGGAGAGAAAACCCAGACTCACACCTGCTCTCACTCAGCTTCACATGAATAACATTTGTGAGCTTAATGGAACAGGGAGCATAACTGCAGACCATTTCCAAAAAATCTTGGCTTGAAGTTTAGAATTAACAGATTCTGTTTGTTCTTATTCCTCTTTCCTGTGAATTGAATTACAAAAACCTCTGCTGGAACAGAAAATAAAAACTTTAATGTTAAATTGGACTGTAAAGTTATATGCCTGGATATTTGCACTGGTGGTGGTTGAATTTTGGTCAGATTTATTGGATATTTATATATAATAAATACAGCTTAGGAAGGGAGCCACCTGCTTATGTTGACTGCACAAAAAGAAACCAAGGTGTGTGTTCAGAACCCATGTTTGGCACGTGGGACTGAGCGTGGTGCTCAGCAAGCTGGTGAATGGGGATTGATTACAATGAACTAAAATATCCATCTCAGTAATAAACACACAATCTCAAGGAGGCAGAACATGCTCACGCCTGTCTGGGGTGAAGAAATATTGTGCTTATATATGTTGGATCTACTACAGCTTTATGACAGGACATTTACACTCATAACTTTAATGCAGGTGGCATTGCAGTTTTCCTCTTTGGCTCTTGCTCTAATTTGGGATTACAGAACTATGATGACCACGCAGCATGACAACAGCAATTTTCAGTGTTTGGTTTGTCCAGGCTTGTGGAGTTTCCCTGTGGGTGGTTGGCGGTTTGGTCTGGGGACAGGAAATGTTGAGTAAACTGGTAGAAAATGGTGAATGAGAAGAATTTCTTCATCCTCCTCTGCAGCTGAGGCTGTGAGGACAAGCACCAAGGGCAGGAAAAATCTTGGGCTGTGCTTTGTGAGGACGGCTTGGAGGCTTCTCGGAAGTCCTATTGTTTTGGGGTCCTAATTAATGAGAAACAACTTTCATGTCATGGTTGACTCCTCATTTAAACTCGGCCTCTGGGTCTCTTAGGCTGACCCCACTACAGTTCTGTGACCCAGACATTTTTTTTTGCACAAATTTAAGAACCATAGTTTGATCATGTAAAAAGTCAAGACTATTGAAAGTCTCAGTGGAAGAAACCTCATCCCACCACTTGAATATGAAACTGATTTGCAATTGTGTGAGTTTTGTGTGCATCTCTGGGAATTAAAAGTTTGGAGTTCAAATCAGAAAAATAGTTTTTAGATTACCAAAAAGAACAAGTATTCGTTTTATTGAGACTGCAGTTACAGGCTGCTCCAGTTATAGTGATGAAGAACAATATTAAAGGCCCTTTAGTTTACAAGTCACTTAAGCAATTTCTCAAAGTGCTCAAGCTGTTATTGCCAAAGGCAGAATCCAAACAGAAGTTGGTACCAAAATGATTAAAGTGGGACTCAGCCTATGCCCTATTCTTTAAGACTGTGTTAATTAGGCCGTTGTTAAATGTAAAGCTGCAGTGCAGGCAGTTTGCAAGTCTGCTGTGGGCTTCCAAACAGCAAGAGCAGTATGGAAACTATATGGGAAAAGAGTATGTGCAAGGCAAGGAGAATCTCTTGGTTCTTCACAATATTGGTATGGGAGAGTCTATTTGTTGAAATCTCTCAATTTAGGCAAGGTTTAGTGATAAATCTGTGATTTTTCAAGTTAATGAAATGTTAAGCAATGAACTGCAGAATTTGCATCTAGCATTGTATATGTTCTCTGTGGCTTCCTGGTGATGAGAAAGAGTGTAGGTAAACAGAATGTCTTCTTTTAATTTATTCTTCTTTACTCACTTCTTATTAATATTGAGTTTCCTCACTGTAATTTTGTTCAAATTCTTGTTAAAAACAGGTTTTGAATGGAGTCCCTGATGTTAAATTAAAAGTGCATCATTGCCTGGGCTCTGCGGGGTCACAGGAGTTGAGCAGCGCATCAGCTCATCCAGCTCCCTGCCACTAACAAAGTGACTTTCTCGATATATTCATGGCCTGTGATATACTGAGAAAAACCCACTCTATGGCTTTGAATTTCAAGGGGTTTTCCACGCCTGCCGTACAGAATAGCTGAGCGCAATGCTTCCCAGCAAGGGAAGTATGATGTGGGTTGGTCTTAATTTCAGTTCTGATTAAATCTTCTTGCTACGCTGCCTGTCTGCTTCATGTGCTTTCTGTGTTTGCTCGCAGGCTTGCATACAGATGGAAAGCTGTACTCTTCTGTCCCGGCTTCTGCGGGAAAAGGATCAGTATTTTATATGCAGTTGTCACTGTACTTATTAAATTGTAATGGAAAGCACAGGCAATGAGGAGGAGAAACTGAAAATGAAGGTGATTATGTATGAAAATATGAGCAGTTTCCATTCTGATGGGGGGAAAAAGATTTTGCACATTCATAAATGAGAACAGCTTTCTCCTTCAAGTTTTAGACAATGCATTTAAACAAATGGTGGTTCTGATGTTAGTGGGGAAAAAAAATCATATTTACCTACCAAATGTAGAGGTCATTAACACTTTTATCTTTTCACGGTGAGCTGATTAAACGGGGTGTAAAGGTAACTTTTTAGGAGCTTTTCTATGTGTATCTCACAGCTTTTGTTGGAGAGCTGTAAATGTGATGTGTGGGTTTGTTTTTTGTTAAATGATAGATGCATTCATAGTGAATAAGAGGAGTTATAGTGTATGCAGAAGTAATTACACATCATGAAAGTAAGATAAAAGGTTTAACATCTTTCCTCTTGATCTCTAAGTAAAGAAAAATAATCTGTTGCCATTGATTAAGGAGTTAAATATTTTAACATAAGATTTTCATTGCAGGAGCCTGAATTCTGGTCACTCCTGCTGTATCACACAATTCTCTGTTCTTCTGATAGTCTTCTTCATTCCAGCAGGAGCAAGGTACCTGTCAATACAATTATGGGGATCAGAGTCTAGCCTGGAAATGTGAAAATATGGGAAAGCACATTACATTAGAAAAAAAGAAACCTGAAAGCATGTCAATAAACATATGATGAGATGGACTTGCATTAAAAAGTGGTTCAATACTATCAATGCCATTACGAGAGGAACAACATGTATTATGTTATCATAGAACTTCGGAAAAACATTTTGGCTTTGGCTTTTGGTTTATTTATAATACATGATGAACAGGGATACATGTAAGAGTTTAAGGGAAGAAGCAAGCTCAGTTATATAGAACTGTGGGGTAAACCAATTCAAAACAGAAAAATGAGGAGTTTCAAAATCCTAAAATCAAAGTTGAAGGTTCTCACTGCAACTGTTGTCACAGAAAGGAGCAGAAAACAAGTGAAACAATTTCATTTAAAACTCTGCACAGGGACCTGGTTCAGACTCCTTCCCCCTCCATTAACAGTTTATACCTTTTCCTTGAGAACCACGGTGAGTTTTGCCCTAGTCAGAGAGGCTTGCCGAGCAGTTCAGGTACACAAGTATGATGTGTATCTCTTCACCTATAACTTTATTCAAAAAAAGGCACATATTTTAACGTTATCCTCTCTGTTGACCTTCCTGAGATGCTGTCCCAACTCAGTGGTTTTTTTTCTGGTTGCATTATCAAATAGATATTGATTGAACGCACAAAACCATTTTCTAGATAGTGCTATTGAGCTCCATGCTGTGGGTCTTCTTTCCCTCCAAGACACAAACATTTCATTTTTGGGTTGATGTGAATGTAAGCAAATACTAACTTTCTTGCCTTTTTCCTGAGAATAGCAAAAATCAACATGGATTGTTTGGGTGCGGAGGGGAATGGGAGGTTGGCAAAACTCCTTTTCCAGGCCACCAAATGGAACAATCTTCAAACTCCCAAACTCAGCACCAAATATTTCAGCAGAAAGAGGAAATATGATGACTTGGCATGTGAGCCCAGGCTCAGAACTGCTTCCACTGCTCTTAGCTGTGGCTAAAGAATTTCTGAGTTGCTGTTAGGAGCACTGTATTCCCCCTGCTTCAGAGTAACAAGGATCCTGTCTCCTCACCTCTTCCTTGTTCCAGACCCTGTGGAATTGAATGATGGAAGCCAGAGGAAAAGCTTGTGGGATTTCTGCCCTCTAAGTATCTATCCTGCAGTTTTGTTTATTTTTTTAAATATACAAAATGAGAAGTGGCACCAAATTAAAAAAGCTTAGTTTACTAGAAGGCTGCTTCAATGAGAGGCATGTTGCTTTGCCTTAAAGTCAGCTGGTGTGGTAAAAGCACACTATAATTCAAATTAACCATGGTAAAGTAGAAAGATGTCACTCCTGGAATGTGTCACTGCAGCTCTCCCACCTCCCAAAGTTTATCCTCCTCCTGCTTTACCAATCGGATCAGAAACAGGGAGCTCAGGTGGTGCTGAGAAACCAGGATCCGTGTCTGTGTGGTGCCGGATTCTGACTCTACAGCAGGAAATTGGGTCAGCAGCTCGTTACTGGCAGCTCGATTTCGGTGTGATTTGGGCAGCTCAAGAGAAACAAATAGGCCATCGATCAGTCCAGCAACAGCCCGGGGCTTGTGTGCTTTAATTACATGTGTTCTTGGCACCAAATTCAGCCCTGTTGAAACATCATCAACTTAAGTGAAACTTCAAATGGAGGAATTTGGCCCAAGGTGTGTGGGGTTTGTTTGTTTGCTTTTTTCCCCTCTATGTTATTTCCAACAGTGTTAGATACGTTAATAACTTTTTATTTTTCTGTCTAACTTTTCTAATCAAGCTCACTCTGTTTTCAGTGCTGTTTACACGTAGGGAAGAGAGATGAAGGTAACTTTTCATGTTAGCCCTTGTGATAGGAAGAAGCTTTAAGCAATTGTTGTAGCTTATTCTTCCAGGACAGGTGACCTCTCTCCAGCACAGCCCTGCAGCTCTGGATTTCGCAGAAAAAAGCTGGGTGCTGTGCTTGATTTACCAAACAGACTTTCTGATTTTTGCTGTTGCAGTGAAGACCACCATAAGATGGGTCCATTTCTGGATGGGGCTGGTTAATGTCGGATTGGTTCCATCAAAGCCTGGCTGCTCTAGCAGAAAAGGGTTTTTTTTAATTTTGTTTTTTTTTTTTTTAATTTTTCTAAGTTTTTCTCCCCCCCAAGAAAGGTTTCTGAGAGACTGTAAGCCCAAATATTTCAAGCATTAGGACTAAAATGCAACTCTTGTCCCTTTCTCAAGCATGCAGAGAAGTGCAGTTGGTCGAAGGGTGCAGGAGGTGTTTATTCTAGGGAGCATCTGCAGGAGGAACCTCTGCCTGTTTGGGCATGTGGTGCTCCAGGGTGTGATTCTCCCAGCTGGAAACTAAAGGACCAGGGCGGAGAGACAGCGTGAGGCGGAGCGGCTGCTCCTCTCTTTGCAGCAACCCATGCAACGAGAGCGAGCCGAGCTCCGCTGCCTCCACCGGCGCTCCCGACCGCTCGTCCTCATCAGGAGCAGCCAGTGGCCAAACCCCTGGGGCAGATGGAGGGGCAGAAACCAGGGTCCAAAGCTGCAGCTGCATCCTAGCTTGGTCCTTGCTGTCTTCTGTCATCCAAGCCAGCAGGGCCAGGGTCCCCCAAGGCTCCCCAGTGATGCCACTGCTGGAGGACGTGGTCCTGGAGAACATCAGCTGGGTTGGTGAGGAAGCCCAGGGCAACGAGTCCTCGGAACACGCATTTTTCTCTCTGGATTATCAGCATGTTCAAGTCCCCTTTGAAATCACTCTCTGGATCATGTTGGCGTCCTTGGCCAAAATAGGTGAGGCATCTTGAGAGGGTGAGAGGGTCTCCATGGGGATGGTGTGGGCAGGGGTGGCCTTTGCTTCGCCCTTTCTGCAACCTTGGAGCCGCAGATAACACGCCACATCCTAAGGATGCACAAAGTGTGTGCCAGACATATGGCACGCATGGAAAATAGCTACCTGGTTGCATTTTAGATTGGAAATGGTGGTTTTCCATCTCAGACTTCACACCTGTGCGTGGCACTGCTGTTAGTAGGGAAAATATCAGGGTTTCCAGGAATTTAATTTAACTGCAGTGCACACCAAGGTGCGAGTTCATCTCCATGAGCTTGTGGGTTGCCCACGGGAATCTTCATCTTAAAATGAAGACTTCTTGGGCTTAAAAAAGGGTTCTCTGTCTGGCCAGTGGCAAGGAATAATTCAATCTGTGTGCAGGGTGTTATAGAGCCGAAAATCAAGTCTCTGTGCATTAGGGAGGTTATCTGTGTAACGGCACCTAAGAAATTATATTTTGTATAACTCAGATTTTCTTTTTTTTTCCTTCTTATTCTACAAAACTGGCCATAGGAAAGTGGAAATTATATGTATATTTTTTTCAGGAATTGTGGTCACTTCTGTTAAATTACTGCTATAAAATTTATTTTGTAGCATTTTTTTCCCTCTCTTTATTTTTTTTTCCTCAGACAGAAGTCTCTGAGATTCATTTACATCAGAACTTCTTTCAGATGGAAATGGTCTTTTCATTTTGCTATTCTGCATATTATATGATGAGATCTCAACTTTATTAACATGCACGAAGAAATAATAATGATCACAATTCTTTTTTCCTATTACCCCTATTCCAGGTTGGTTTGTATCAGTTACTTTCTTTTAATAGCTCACCTTGAATACTTGTGGTTGTCAGCGTTTCTCTCTAACATTGAATGTTGCACAAGGCTGCCTCATTGGACTTTTTTCAATGTTGCCTTTAGCTTTAAGTGTCAATGATTAAACAATATTAAAAGTGGCACCATTTATAATTAATGAGAATGTTTTTGTATATTTTTTGATGAATGGAATTTGCATTGTGTTTAAAATTAGCAGTTGCCATTTACATTAGTGCTGAAGATGGCATGCTAACTAGATTACATCATAAATAATTCCAAAGACTTTTTTATTTATGCAGATTAGTTTTTCTGTTTGTGTGTTACCTAAAAATAGATCTTTAACCTTATGCTATGATGAAATGCAGTCTGAACCAACAGTAATTTTGACAAAGTTTTGTATTTTTCCATAAAATTTTAGATCTTCTAGCCAATTTCTGATTGAGCGGCTTCACTTTAGTTGTGTGCTTTTATTACTACTCCAAAGCGCAGCTTGCTGAAGGTGGGAGCACAAGGACCTTCCTCACCCCAACAAGGAGCTGGTTGATGCTCTTCAGCCAGTTTGGGCTGATAAAATATTTATTTATTTATTTATTTATTTATTTATTTATTTTTTATTTTTATTATTTTTTTTTTAATATATGTATTTTTTTTCGTTCATCCCCTTCCAGGTTTTCATCTATACAACAAGCTGCCTTCTGTCGTTCCCGAAAGCTGCTTATTGATCTTTGTAGGGCTTATCATGGGGGGAATCATCTACGGCTTAAACGACAAGTCG
Source organism: Streptopelia decaocto (assembly GCF_964273445.1). Classification (NCBI taxonomy): domain Eukaryota; kingdom Metazoa; phylum Chordata; class Aves; order Columbiformes; family Columbidae; genus Streptopelia; species Streptopelia decaocto. Next base: position 6,291,115 of record NC_138665.1, read on the forward strand.
CCGCCCGTCATGGACAGCGACATCTTTTTCCTCTACCTGCTGCCGCCCATCGTCCTCGATGCAGGGTACTTCATGCCCAGCCGTCCCTTTTTTGAGAACATCGGCACTATCCTCCTCTACGCGGTTGTGGGGACAATATGGAATGTATTTGGGATCGGCTTTTCGCTGTACGGGATCTGCCAGGTGAAAGCCTTTCACCTCCAGGATGTGTCATTGCTCCACAACCTCCTCTTCGGCAGCCTGATTGCCGCTGTGGATCCCGTGGCCGTGTTGGCGGTGTTTGAAGAGATACACGTCAATGAAAAACTGCACATTTTGGTCTTTGGAGAATCGCTCCTGAACGATGCAGTGACGGTGGTAAGGACCAGCCTTTGGAGTGTTTGGTGTTCAGGAGAAGGATGGGTTGGTGCAGAGAGGTGGGATCTGCAGAGGGAAAATTATCAACAGCTTCTTCTAGCAGAGGACTCCTGGTCCACTTCTCTGGTCTGAGGTCCTGAGAAGCTTTCAGGTGAACAGCTCTTTGACTGTATGTCTGGGGACAGAAATGCATGGGAGTGCCACAGCATTCCCCTGGTAGGAGCCTGACTTCCAGAGAAGGACACTGACCCTTCACTGGCAGAAATCCCCGCAGCGTATTTTGTCATTGCTACATATGGCCATGTCTGTTGAATACGAGGAAGAAATTTTTTAGACTGAGGGTGGTGAGAGCCTGGCCCAGGTTGGCCAGAGATGTGGTGGTGGATGCACAATCCCTGGAGACATCCCAGGCCAGGCTGGATGGGGCTCTGAGCAACCTGAGCTGGTGAAGATGTCCCTGCTCATGGCAGGGGGGGCACTGGATGAGCTGGGAAGGTCCCTTCCAACCCAAACTATTCCATGATTCTATGATAATGTCTTGTTAACAGTTGCTTTTCCTCTTCCATTTTCATCCAGGTGCTCTACAAGCTATTTCGATCTTTCTGTGAAATGCCAGCTATCAAAAGCGTGGATGTTTTTGCTGGAGTTGGACAATTCTTTGTGGTTGGGCTAGGAGGAGTTTTAGTAGGTCTTATTTTTGGGATGACTGCCGCCTTTACCACGCGATTCACCAAGGATATCCGTGTCATTGAACCACTCTTTGTCTTCCTGTACAGCTACCTTTCCTACCTCACCGCTGAAATGTTTCACCTTTCGGGGATCATGGCGTAAGTATGTCCCAAAACCTCAACTCTCCAGGAAAGCTTTTTGGCTATTTTACTGAAAACTATCAGAAAAAAAAAAAATAAAGTAGGTTTGCTTAGCTGGAAATCTGTGCACGGCAGTGAATAGCAAGTATAAAAAGCTGTGGAAGAGCTGAGAGTTGTAACCATGTTTCACCCATTGCACAATTGCACATCAATGGTAATTGCTGCAAGTCACGAGCAATCCAGATGACTTCTGGGCAAGTTTCAGATGGCTGATTGGTTTATGTAGGTTATTGAGGAATGTTTATTTAACTCCATGTTTTTTGTTTGGAAACCTTGAATGTTCAAGCAGTGAGATGTCTGATGGCTTTGGCACAGCCAGAAGAGGCTTTTTTGGCATATTTTGTTCTTTTCCTTGTGTGGCCTGGTCAGAACTAATGTTTGAAGAGCTGCAAGGCGTATTTAATCAACTTCTCAGAAAGGTTTGGTCCGAGTTTACAGGATGTCTGTTCTAACACCCTCCTCCTGATATGCATGCCCTCCCCGCTAGTTAGCTTTGGGTGATGGCCCCAAAGACCTTATGGTGACAGAGTAAATGAGTGACGGGGTGGGAATTGTGTATCCCTTACTGGAAATAGTCCTATTGTTGGGGAGTGCTTTGGAGGTGTAACTTGGAGATGCAGATTTGGCATCAGAAGAAGTTCATACACAGCTCACGAGATTGTCTGGTCTCCTGAACAAGGCTGTTGTGTTTTCATGCCCCATGTGTGTGTCCACCCATCATCACTCCCCATCAACGCTGGAAATCTGCTGGGCAATTCCAGCCAAATCTGTCAGAGATCCAGGTTCCAAAGGCACTAAACATTAACCATTTGCTATAGCACGGTCAATCTATACACTCTTCATTTTAGGAAGCACTTTAGAGCACTGACAGGTTTTCTTCATGAAGCTTTTGTGCAACAAGGGTATAGCAACATGGGGCAGATGGGGACAACCTGTGTCCTGCAGCCGGGTCCTGTGCTCTATCAGATACCATCTCGTGTGTCCCTGTGGATCAGCGAAGCAAAACTGTTTGTTTCTGTAAATTCAGCCTTTCACAAATGGTAATTTCTAGACAATACAGCTAATTTATTTTTCTTTTTACTGGGTACATCCTCCAATAAAATCAATAATTATGGGCCAGAACCTTCCATTTTTAGGAGGGGGAACTGAGCTTTCCGGTGACCTCATGCTTTTCACTTGCAGAGCAGGGGACAAGAAAAAAGTAGATAATAATCCTAAAGGTCAAAGAAAGCTCACCTTGGAAAGCAGAAACAGATGAAAAACTGTGTGATTCAGTCCTGGTTTCTGGGGGCTGTTATCAGTTGCACTTGGTTCTCCTTCCTAAACTAAGACAGCTGGTGCTGGGGAATCACAGCCAACTATTTAATATTTCTCTAAAGACTACAAAGTGCACTTAGACTGCATTGATAGCTACAGTGTAAACAACTGTAAATCTGATAATAATGAAGATTAAAAGTAAATTAAAAAATTAAGTCAGGTACCAGCTAGACACAAGAATATCTGGGAAATCTAGTTTAAAACTAATGACACTGTTCTGGGTAGAAACCATTTCTGTATCTTGCAGATTTAGTTTCCTCAAATGGTTAATAGGAGCAATATTCTAGCATTACTGAAAACAATTCTAGCTCTGGGAATAGGTAAGAGAAAGCCTATTTATAGGAGCATGAAACAGAACAGTGAAATAAATATGCTGCATAATCATCATGGAGCAGAAAACATTCAATCCTAATAGTGTCTCTTTCTATCAATCACAATCTACTGTACCCATTATGGAACCCATTTTCTATTCTTTTGAATAATGCATTGTTTCTAAAGCAAAACAATTGCAAAGGCAGCCGATTCCTGCACTGCTGGTCTTATAATTGCCAAATTATAAATGCCTCTTTTATGTATCTTGATTTCAAACCATTCATTTGTGACCAGGGAATACTGTATTATAAGAAACAGATCTTGGCAGTTCGTTTATTTGAAAAATAATTTGATTGCCAAAAAAAATCAATTCCACATAGTCCACAAAAAAAAATCTGTGAATGCAACCCAATCTGCTAAACAATTCTGCAAATGTTTTTTCGTTTGACTTCTTTTTTTCTTTTTTTTTTTTTCCTTCCCCCGTGGGGGAAACATCTTTGAAGTTGTGACAGAACAGGTCAAGTTTATTCCTTGTCTGTGAATCTGCTGTGAAGCCATATCCTTTTCCCAAGAAGTGTTCCCAAACCACAGTTCTGAAAGTCACTTGCCCATAAATACTTGTTGGATTTCTTAGTTCCTGCTTGCAGCTGTTTTATTGACTCTGTACCCAGAGGCAGATACAGAAAGAGAAGAATTTATTATTTTCTTTGTAGCCTGTGGTTCAATCTCTGTTACTCTTTCTGGCTCCGTGCTTTATACAAAGTGGGTCAATCTAAAGAGGATAAATTAAAAAAGACCAATTTCAGAATGTTTTAAAATATTGGTACATTTTCTTAGGAGATGAAAGATGCGAACTCGAAGAACATTAGGTGAAAAAGAGATTTGAATCTTGGTCTCATGCTGCTGGGTAAAATGGGATCTTTTTCCCCAGTAAGAGTATCGTGGCTTTTCTGAGTCTGACCTTTGGCATCCTGTGCCTTTTCTACGAGTCCTCTCCCTGAAGTTTTAATTCCAGACAAACCCAAATGTTTCTTTCTTCTAAGAGTGTGTGGGGTTTTTATGGCAATGAGGAAAACCAAAATAACAGTTTTTTTTTAAATGAAAGAAATAGAAATGTCTTTGGGTTTGTGTTTGTTTGAATGCAAAACCCAGTGATCAGTAACTCACAGTGGGCAGAGGTGAATCTTAATTTGAAAAAATGGAAATCAAATCTCAGAAATGTGAAGCCATTTTGCTATTGCTGGTACAATATTTAGAACAAAACGTTTCTTTCCAGGTTAAAATGTAGCTTTGACTCTTCAAGCGCTCAGCTCTTTTGACCTTCTAAGATTGCTGGCCTGAAAATGTGTTGATTTTAAAAAGCTGATGAATTAGGCTAACCACGTGTACCCTGTAACTTGAAACAACAATTATTCACGAAAAATTGCAAGGTGGAAGTTTTAATTGGTGCTGCATGTTTCTGAAGTGACCTTGGATATGGAATATCTGAGGAAATTAAATATTCCGACTACAAGAAGAGTCTCCCCTTCCCTTGAATATATTTTGTCTGAGCAAAATAGGTAATGTGGGCTCCTAAGCATGAATCTCTTCAACCCAAATAGAGTTTGGCAAAATTAAAGAGCTGAAAACAGTATATTGTGATGGAAAGAGTTGAATGTACCTAATTTTAGGTATTATGTGAGGCTATGGTAAATGCAATACATTGTGAGTTGTTTATTTGTTAAAAACCAGATATACTATCTATATATTGTTGTCCGGGTGGCCTTCCTGATACTATCGGACTAATGTAGGAAGTGATTCACTGCCCAGTGAGATGTATGCAAACATCTAAAGTTTGGTGAAGCCATTTTATAAATGACAATGTGTTGATTTTGTGTGCTTAAATAGAAAAGATTGTTTTGTTTTCTTTTTCTCAGCATCATTGCTTGTTCCATGGGCATGAAACGTTACGTGGAAGCCAACATCTCTCTGAAGTCTCACACCACAGTCAAATATTTCATGAAGATGTGGAGCAGCGTTAGTGATACCCTCATCTTCATCTTTCTTGGGGTTTCCACCATTGGCGAAAATCATGAGTGGAACTGGCCGTACATTTGCTTTACTGTCATCTTCTGTCTTGTTTGGAGAGCACTAGGTATGGTGAAATTACAGATTTACTTATTTGTTATTCATGGGAGTGAAAAAATGTGGTTCCATTGAATGAGAAAATGTTCCTGCCTCCCCCATCACCCTCTGCTGCTCCCCCTGTACATGTGGTTATCACAGATGTGAACACAAGGACTGAAATAACCAAGCACACATTTTAGCAAAGAATTTGAGAGCTAAAAAACATTCAACAGGATTTGTGTTTACAAACCACAGAGTCAGAGTGAACTCAAATTTGATAGACACTTCAAGAAATTGCTTAAATAAGGTAGGCCATGATTAGCAAGATGCAGCAGAAAGGGGTTTATTAGCTGTTAATACCCGCCAAGATTTGTTTTAATAACTGTGCACCATCAATGCACTTGGAAACTTGCTTGTTAGTTGTGTGGACGTTCAAATATTTCATTATGATTAAGTGGTTTTCTGTTAAATTATTTGCTCGGATGAAAAGAAGTTCTGAGTGAGTTTGACATCTTTTAGCTCAAAAATTCTTCACTGCCAGACATAAGGAACATAGTAACGTTACAAAAGCACAACTCTGGCTCTCCAAACACAGCTCTTCTCATAGCACTAGTATTTTTGAAGTTTATTTCTTTTACAATGCCTTTCAGAAAAGCAGCAGTGATGTGGATCCAGCTAATTCCCAGTAAAAGTCAATGTCGGTCTGTGTCATCAGTTCTCAAAGTAGCCATTAATCTGCAGAAAATAAGATGTTTATCTGTTGGGTTTAAGATTACATCTTACTGATTTAAGGCTTGATGTTTTTTACCTTTCTGTGTATGTAGATGACTGTTGCAAATGACTATAAATTACACCAATTGCTGTGTGACCTTAGGTTTTAAATTCATAAATTAGAAATCTTTGAGTGAAAGACTTGTGAAGAAACAGCAATTAATGCAGGCAGAATATAGCTGCTTATCCAAATTACTGCTTGGAAACTTTTGGAAATTAAAGGGCTAAATTGTTGCTGATGGCTTGCCTTGAGAACACTTGTAATCCAAGCACTTTAACCATTTGTTATCACCAATTAGAGTAAATCAATTAATATTTCAATTCAGTTCTCGGAATCTGGCTCTGCATAATCAAATGAGTAAAGTTTCTGAAGGGAACTCTGGTTTCCCATCTGGACTGTGATAAGCACAAGACTGAGTTAAAAAACAAGAGAATTTGCTGTAAAATGAGCTACCTAAAATTTTGTAGTTGTACCAAGTCCTCCAAAGTGCAGCCAGTCAATGGCATTTGTAGTCTCCCAAATCAGAAATGTGTTGGGAATTAATTTTCATCTGAACAAATCAAATGCAAACCTGTTGGACCAGGCTGGAAGAAAAGCCCTTCTCCAGTGGCATATTTGGAATATACCATCTTGGTCCCTGGTCAGTTCCTCATGATTGGTGTTTACCAGTTCAGTGATGTTTTACGGTAAAATATGTCATGCAGTTACGAGTTTTACCAAATTTCTGTCTTTGTTTGATGTGCTTCTATTTTTTTTTTTCTGCTTTTCAGGGGTTCTCGTGCTGACTTTCTTTGTGAACAGGTTTCACGTGAACACCATCACCAGCAAAGACCAGTTCATTATAGCCTATGGGGGTCTCCGAGGAGCCATTTGTTTCTCTTTGGTTTTCTTGCTTCCTGACTTTCGCAGAAAGAAGCTCTTCATTGCAGCAACAACTGTTGTCATCCTCTTCACCGTGTTCATACAGGTAAAAACACTCTTGGTGTCATGAGCAGATGTAAAGAATGAGCATGAGATATAGATAGATATTTTTTTTTTTTCTTTTTTTTTTTTTTCCATACAAATAACCAGTACTAAACCGTTAGATGGATACAAGAATTTACTGGTCATTAAAACTTTTCCTCCATTAAGTTGTTAGGCATATACAAATTTTAAATTATTACTGAAAGAGGCAGAAGGTGTGAGAATGTGTCATTCATTCATGAGGTTGACTATCATTTTTTGACTTAAAGCATGTGCCATAGCATCTTCTGTGATAATTTGTCCTGTTGTTGATCTGGTCCTTCCTTACTGGGGTGGCAGTGGTGAAAATTGGAAAGAATTATGCTGGCACAGGTTTCCCCTCTGGAGCAGTGCTTCCACATGTTTCATGTGAGAGCAAAGCCAACATGGATCAAACTCTACAGGTAGTTTGCTGTTTGAGCAAGGGAAGAACCACTTGTTGTTGTCAGCCAGCACTACCTGAGCTGTAGGTCAGTTCCCTGATCCCAAAGGTGAGAAGATAGCAGATACTGGAGATGCTCCAAAGCCCCTGAACATGGGCAGCAGGAATTTTAAAAAAGGCTTATGGTTTGGTCATCTCAGTTTTGGTAGTTCACAAGTGGGCAGTTTAAAGGGACCTAATTTTAAAGGAGTGAGTTCTTAACATTTTCTGAGAATTAGTTCTATCGTTTTGGGGCATCCAACAGCTGAAGCAACAACAGTCATTAGTTGTTTATCTAAATATTTTGTATATGTCTGAGACGTTTTCACATTCATGCAGCAAAGCAGCTGCAGTTATTTTATGATGATACAGCAGAAAGGGGATTGTTTTAACTCTTCCAGTGGAAAAAAAAATTAAGTGTGTTACTTGTTATAAAAGGAAGAAAAATCAGAAGCAAATCAAAAAGTTGTAACACATTTGATTTATTTGCTTCTAATTTTTATTTTAGAACTGATCCCTGAGCCCTCTTTCTTCCTGCTTCTCCTTCTGCCCTGGTGATTCTTGGGTTATTTCCTACCCAGTGGGAAAGCTGCTGCATGTGGGTGCAACCTGCCCACATTATGGGGTGGCTGTAGACATCTGAACCCCCTGCTGCCAGGGCAGCACTGGTTGTTTGGAGATATTTGGTTTATTGTTTAAAGCAGAAATGTACTTTTTTATTTAAATTTTTTATTTTTTATTTTTTAATTTACTTATTTATTTTACTCTTTTTTTTTTTTTTTTTTTTTTTAATTTAATCTTTTTAAAGACTGATTTCTGCTGCCTGGTCCCACAGAAAAGCTGTAGGAGCATCTGCAACATGAGCTGCTGCTGGGGGAGCATATGAGAGGTACCACATCTGTCCCCTGCCTACAGCTGCACAGGGGACAAGGAGCCACGGGGGCAGGACTTGGTGCTTGCATTGCTCTCCTTACTAATATGCTTTTATTTCTCATGGATTCTTAACCAGCACCCCTGCAGGTGTATGATGGAGAGAGGTTTTCTCTCCCTTAGGCGCAGGCTGAGGGTGTGAGGAGTTTTTGTGGATCAGCAGCTCTTGGCGTTGCTGTGACATCTAGTGGCAACCGTGTTCTTGCAGCTGTCTGTGGGGTGAAGATTTTGGATGTGTTTCCTTGTTCTTCTCTGCCCAGCAGCAAGTCTGTAAAAGAAACACTCCTTTTGGGATTTATTTCTCCAACATACACCTTTCAGTTCACCTGGCGAAGGTTGTGACACTTGAGGAAGGAATAAGGTGGAAAAGCTGGGATTGTCTGGTCCAGAAGTGAGCAAGGCTGATGTCTACCTGGTGTGCACTGTCCTGAAAAGTTATCAGTGGGTCTCCATAGGTCTGAAGAGAGTAGGATTGGGGTCTGGGAATGACGCTGTGCAGAAAAGCTGCCCAGGAGCTCCACTGCTCAAGTGCATGAGGTCACAGGATCGTTTTGGTTGGAAGACACCCTTAAGGTCATTGAGTCCAACCATAACCAAAATCTGGCACTAAACCATGTCCCTAAGAGCCTCATCTATACGTCTTTTAAACACCTGCAGGGATGGTTACCCCACCACTTCCGTGGGCAGCCTGTTCCACTGCTTGAACACCCTTTCCATGAAGAAATTTTGCCCAATATCCAATCCAAACCTCTCCTGGTGCAACTTGAAGCCATTTCCTGTCGTCCTATCACCTGCTACTTGGGAGAAGAGACCAACGTCCTCTATGCTACAAACTCCTTTCAGGTAGTTGTAGAGAGCGAGAAGGTCCACGGAGAGCTGCTGACCCAGGTCTGGGCTCCTCCTTGTGCCCTTGGATGGAGGGAGCAGAGCACCCACTGGGGCTTTGCGAGATAGCAGGTCACAGTGACAGCTGCTGAGTGGCCCCATGGCTGAGTATCATCCCGCAAGAGTGAATTCCTTCCATTTGGCCTCTCTGGAGCCCTCAGGTGTGGGTGTTGGGTGCTTGGGCAATGCAGAGAGTCGAGGCTGAGTCTCTGCTTTCCCATGTCCACCTAATCCACACCATGAGCTGAAAAAATGGTCAACAAGTTTGATGTGCCCATGGGTTGAGACCTGCAGGGCAGCTGGACCAGGCATAGATTTTGGACTGAAAGGAGAGAGCGGGGGCCAGGGATGGGTGGAGCATTGTTAGGTGGAGGTTGACAGTTTTAAGATGCAAATGTGGGTCAGAAATTGAAGACACGGTCACTGGGCATGTCCACTCATGCGGAGATGCTCTTGAGTCTCAGACAAAGGTTGTTCTAAGGCAGCAGTTCTATTCTGCTGAGGCTTCAGAAAATCCTTCCCAGGACTGGGAAAAGGGCTTTTGTGTAACCTCAAAGCTCAACTGGTGATGTCATCTCCATGCTAAAGGGTGAGAGTTAAACAGGGTACGGGTACAGGGCAACCGCTTGACCTTCAGCCATTCAACAGGAACCTAAGACCTCTAAAGCCGGACTTAGCTCAGGCTCCAGATACCTGCAGTATTGCATACCTGAGGCCACCACGAGAATGGAAGCAGGGTGGAGTAAACTTAAAAGCTGAACCAAAAAGATATTGCTGTAGGTCAGCACAGAAAACAGACACAAGAATAACAGAAGCAGGTATTGAAGATGGACGGTCAGAAACCTGGGTTTGCAAATGCATCCTACAGCTTCTGGGGTCCTGCTGCCAGCCACATCGATGGATGCAGGACTGAGGAGTCTTGTCGGAGCACAAACCCACTTAATTTTCTTGGAAATCCTGACCATTCTGCCCTAAAATCCTCATGCTACACAGACTGGCGACCAGTATGTGAGCAGCTGGGCTTGTCCATACATGGGCCTATGAGTGCATTGTATACCCAGGTAATTTGGCTGGTTTTGCCTTTCTAACTCGGTTGCATAAGGCTCTTGCCACAAGAAGTGCGGTTGATGAGTTTAAGAAGGCTGACTAAGCAATTGTTGAGTCCTCAACACTTCCAGGCAGGCCTGGATATGTGCCACATAGACCAGAAAGTCCTCCAATTTGCTGTGGGCTTGTCTGAAATGTCACAAAAAGCTCTTATTGTTCTGCCTTTCAGTGAGGTTTAAAAATTAAATACCATGTTCTCCATCTGAAGTTCACTCTCTCAGCCTATTTGCCTTGGACCTCTTCCATCAAATTGTTAGCAAATATAATAATTGTGAAGAGTTTTTGTTGTTTGCTACGGGATCCCTGGTGGTAGAAAAACTTTGTGTGAGCCGTGATAAAGTTGTCAGGATCGGGTGATACACTTCAGATGCATTGTCCCTGGTGGATGGAGGAGCATCCCAAGGGACCTACCAGTGTGTCGCAGTCTGCTGGCCTGAAAACAACCTGTGGGATTCCCATAATGTTCCCAAAGTCAGGAAAGGGTCAAAGGAATTAAAATGTTTCTAAATTTTGGAATTCTGATCACAAAACTCTGAAATGCCACTTTAAAATGACAACAAATGCAGCTGGTTATCCAGTGAAGGCAAGAGACCAAATTGCATAGTCTCTGCTGTATTTTTGTTGTATCTGTTTTTTCGGAATTTGAATTTTATGTTATTTACTCTGAACAGTGATGCTTTTTAAAATCGCTGTTAGCTATTAAAATGACACATTAATTGTTTCTGCAATTAAAAATGTGTTCAACTATCCTCCGTGCCAGCATCTGTGACATTCAGAAGTCATAAACATCAACCACTCCATCATTTTTGCTGTAAACATGTCCTAGAAAAGTCATTCCATACCGAACCCAAACTAAGAAACGCACCACAGCAGCATTTTAGAAGTTCACTCATGAGGCTTAAAGGATGTTAAAACTCTTCCCTTGACCCTTCCCACCAGGTGGATAGTTTGATTAGTAAACTTAGCCACCGACTGGCTGTTTAGATCGTTGGCGTAATGATCTGTGACATATAATACTCAAAAAGTTAGCAGCCAAATGCTGGCAGAGGCTGCATGCTGGCAGCTCTCAAGAACTATCATCATTTCAGGCATTTGAACTTTGAACGTTTCGGGCCCCCTTCCATCTGGTGGGCTACAAGCAACAGCAAGCCACAGGCTTGACCTTGAAATTATTATTGGTTGACTTTTTGTGGTCTTTGAGATGCCGAACGAGGAGAGTGGAGCATTTCCCCTGTCTCCCTACCCCAAACCTGAGGTATGTGAGCTCCCATTGTCAGGCTACTACCATGAGCAAACAACATATTTGACTTACGGTTGGAAGAAGAGAGTTTCTAGCATTGTCAAAGCTTCACGGATTTTTATCTTGATAATAAAACGGAGTAGATGAGAGACGCTGGCTCAAACAGCAGGTCTTGTTCTGGCAAAGAACAAGGTAGCTGTGGCCCATACCCATGCTGGTGATTTTGGTTCCAGTGCAGGAACCACTAAGAACATTTGACGTGAAAAGCTGATTTTTTGGTCTTTGTGCTGCAGGGAATGACCATCCGTCCTCTTGTTGACTTGTTGGCTGTCAAGAGGAAACGAGAGAGTGCTCCCACAGTGGGAGAGCAGATCCACATTCGGGTAAGTGATGTGTCTATCAACACACATCCAGAGCTCTCCAGTATGCTTCGCTGATAGCAATATGGCTCTTCTGAAATGTGGAGTGCCTCCAGGGGCTCTACAGATCTGCAGTTTTACCTGAATCCTCCACAGGTCAGTCCCTTTCCAGCTTTGAAATTCTATGCAGCTTCCTAACCATGGGTTATTAGTTGCATTGGAACAGCAGCCACCAACTCAGCTAGGCTGGTGTTGCATTAGAAGGTGCACAAACACGACAGGAAAAGACAGAGATTCACCCAAAAGTTTATACTGGGACCTAACTCCAGCTTTTCTGCTTCTCTGAAAAGAGTGATAGAAAGTGAGACTTGGTTGCTTTCAGGGTTAGGATCTTCTGTATGTTCACTAGTCACTTGACCACTATCAGTTTGGAGATTTTTGCAAAAAAAAATTAGGAAAGGGAGGGCAAGGAAAACACCATATTGGAAGGAATCACTGAAGTCACCATAACTCAAAGTTGGAATTTAGTTCACCTTGCTCTTGCTATCCAAACATTGGCCTTTCTAGTTACAGAGGGCTTCTCCACAGAGTGGGTCAGCTCCATGAGAATGCAAGGTCCTCTGCACATCCAGCACTGGCCAGGGATTTTTTTTATGCCCTCATACTCCGAATCTAGTGTAAAATAATGTTTCTGAATATAAGTGTTTACGCCCAGTCATATTTCTGTAGGTATGGTTCCTTCAGGAATATTTTTATCTTCTTTTTTGGGTAGCTAGAAATAAAGACATTAGGTCTGAGGACATTTGTAAAACCTGTTTGGCATCCTCATAATTAGGTTGTATTACAGGGCTTTGTCTGAGGTTAACGGAACACTTCAATAGGCTGAAGAGGCTTTTCCTATCATGAACAGAGGATACTTTCTTCTTTTGTTAGTGTATGAATAGTAAATCATCTCTGGAAATGTGTTTATTAGGAAATGTGAGCTGAAAATGGCTAAGTACCAATTAAGTTGAGAAGGTAACAATACAGATAGTTGGAAACCAGGCACGCAGAAGCCAGAAGTGGCTTTCTGCCTCAAATTTATTTCTCTGATCGAATTACCAGAACGGGGGCTGTCATTTTTCAGTCCTCAGACCACAGAGCTGCTAAAAGCAAATGTAAGGACTCTCATCCTGTACTGGCTGCAAAGTCGAGTGAGCCGCTGGGGAATTTTTCTGTCTCTGATCCCACAAAAAAAAGTTATTCTTACTAGAGCTTGAGGAAGATCCAGGGACATCAGTACTAAGGTGTGGAGGGTCATTGGCTGTGGTGGAGCAGAGACCTCTCCCAGTTTAGAGGTACTAGCAGGAGGGAAAACAGTTTGGGAAATCACAGAGATTTAACTTCTAGGTGGAAAAATCAAACTGGAATTTTTAATACCATTTTAAACAGTACTAATACTTTCGTATTAGGCAAGATATGGCCAATGATTTCATTCAGTGGGAAGTGCCTGGGGAAAGGCAGTATTTATTCAAGTTAAAGCAGCATTTTTGCGTTATCTACACGTATATCCTGAAGATACAGATCTCCTGAGACAAGTTGTCCTCAAAAACCTCAATATGAGTGTTTCCCGCTTATCAAGACCCAGTATGCAGGACACACAATCCATCAGCCATCCTATATGTATCATAGAGAGCAGATCCACGTCCCTCAGTGATTATTCTTTGCTCGCGTAGACCTGAAAGCAGCCAAACCACTTATTGTGCTCCAGAACCAAGGGATGCACGTGGATGCCTGGATGGGGAACTAGCCTGACATCTCCCCTTCTTGTTTATTGGTGCTGGGTACCGAGCTGAAAGCATCCCCAGTTTCTCTGCTGGCTTTTGGTGTTTGCTGACTGAGTTCATCACGTATGCGATACATGCAACCGGTGTACAGCAAAATCCTCTCTTCTGTTTAGTTCTTGGATCATTTGCTGGCTGGCATTGAAGATATATCTGGACACTGGGGACAGTATTACTGGAAAGACAAGTAAGGATTTGCCAAAATACAACTGTGTGTACACGTGTAGAACAAAATGAGGCTGGTTTCTATTCCCTGAGTTTCCCCTGTGGGCACTTGAGCCTGGTTCATTCTTATGGCACAGCCAAGGTGACAAAGGGGTGGCTTTTCCTTGACCAAGGGGCAGGTCACATATTGCACTTCAGCCTAAAAAGTCTCCTTTCTCCTCTCCTGTTTTGTTTGTCCCTTCTTGTCCAAAGAAACCTGCTGGAAATGAGAGGGCCATTCCCTCCTGCCTGCCTGCCTATGTGGGACCTGAGGACCCCAACCCTGTGTGTGCACAACATATTAAAAATATGAACTTGCAGCACTTGAAGGGGCAACCACTTGTGGACTGACAAATTACAGATGATCTCTACAGATTTCTGTAGCAAAGTGTGCAGTTTTTGTTAAGTTCTGGTAGATTGTACACACAGGAGAATTTAAAAAAAAATGCAAATAACATAAAACATACCAATAGCAATCTACCAGGTTTAATTCCTAGTCTGTGTAGACACGGCTGCAGCTAACTTCATGGTGGCTGCTAAATGCAGCTGGCAGGGGTTTTACTGGAAATGCCAATGCTTCGAGATGCCACTAGAGGGTTTGGGAATCACCGCTGCTGAGCAGTGTCCTGGCTCCTTGTGAGCAGGTTTGCGAACAGCCAACAACAGCCAAGCTGGAGCATCGGCATTCAATACCGGTCAGATTTTTCCCCAATGTTGTGCTGCATGTGAGCAGAAAGTGAGAGGAAATGGCTCAAGAAAGAATCTGGAAGTGTTTAAATCTGTTGCATCCCTTGGGGCTATTGCATGTTACTTGTAGTGCTTAGAGTTTGCAATAAATCTGACACTTTGTGGGGGGGTTATTATGTTTAGCAAAGTTTTAATATCATAGCTTATGTACTGGAGTGCAGAAATAATGAAATACTGACTGTTTGGACCAGTGATTTCTGGAAAGAAGATAATGGAATACAATGAAATATGGGGCAGTCATGGACTGCGGACTTGCTCAGGTCCGTTTTGATGCTGGGGAGTCACGGGAGGAGGCTAAGCCCATCTTGGTGTGTTGTGTTTTCTTTTTTTTTTGCTCTTTCCTCAAACAGATTAGAATATTTCAACAGCAAATACCTGCAGAAGATCCTGCTTCGAGAATATGACCAGCCGAAATCCAGTATTGTGCTTCTCTATGAAAAGCTGGAGCGGAAACATGCCATCGAGCTGGCAGAAGCCGGGCAGCTGGGCCATGCCCCGTCTCATCCCTCCTTGCTGTAAGTTGTCCCCTTTCTGTCACTCCTCCCAATCCTCCCACTGGAGGGAACAGTTATGGAAAGCTTTTACAAACTTCTCTGCCTCCTCTGCTCTTCCCTGCTGGGCAATCCCAAGAGAGGAGCAACAGAGCTTGGACAATGCAAAATAAACACTACTTAAAAATGAGAAGGTGGGTATTAAAAATGATCAGGTGGATGAGCAATCTGCTGGCACTGATGGACAGTTTCTGATGTTGTGCATGGAGACTCATCTCTATCCCCTGCAGAGTTACACAGAAATGGTGCTCTGAGGAAGAGGCACCTGCACCATTTTTGACGCCTTTACACTATTATGCGTGTTGAAGGGACCCAACAGCGAGAACGATTATCGGGCTGAGAGAGCAGGGTCAAATATTTGCAAGTCAGAACGGCCGGCTCATCTCTCACAGACAGTTTCGCTCTGCCACAGCTCTGTTACCCGCTTAACCCCGGAGCACACGCTGGCACGACTCTGATGCAAACACCAAATGCCATTTCTGCCATGAGCTCCAGCTGCGGGGATCAGCACTCGGTCGTGTCTGCTGGTGGTGGGGTCCCAAAGGGCTTTGGGGATGCACCAGTTGTGCTGCTGTGCATCTCGTAAAATAAGATGTTCTGGTTTTCTTTGCAGCAACAACGACAGGACTGTCATAACAGACAAAAAGTTGGAGGATGCTGTGAATCCGGATGTCCTGGAAAATATACAGGAAATATTGGCAAGAAACCTGTACCGAATAAGGAGAACGGTATAACTCTTCCCACAATCTGTATTTTAGGTGTCCAATAACAAAAGTTATCTCAGTTATCCTAACAGCCTGAGCAGATGTTATGATTATTTACATAATTACTAATGATATCTCTTTGTGAGCAGAGAATAGTTGGCTCTGTGAAGCCAGACCCAATTTCCAAGTCAGTGGCATGTCTCTGTTTGCAGCATGACAGCTTCTGAAAGGTTCACCCAGTCAGCCTATAATTTCATAAAATATTTTAGGCATCAGTACCCAGAACCAGAAAGGAGAAAGGAGGAGCACGTGAATCTTCAGGCATCAGGTTAGCAGATCCAGCAGCTGCAGCAGCTCCTGGCTGCCTATGGGACAGAGCAGGGATGGAGTTCTCCTCACATTGCAGGTTTTTTCATGAGAGCACAGTCAGTGAGCTGCAAGTGAGAGTTAATCTGCAGAGATTTTAAAACCGCTTGGCAGTTTTGCCATGAAACTAGTGCAACTGGTAAATAATATCGAAAACGCTGTTTACAGAATAACTCAGGAATAATCTATCTGGGGTTTTACACAGCATCTAGGACTGTGCATTGTAATTGCTGCTCACATGGTGGTACATGGAGCCTTATCCTTAAAATCCACCTAAGCCTTTGTTTATGGATTATGCATGAAATACCGAGTCCTTGGGGATGTGGCTGGTGTGGGCAGCTCAGCACAGAGGGCTCACTCACCCCCTCCTGTCCCTTTGCTGAGCTGAGAGAAGCAAATAGATAAGGCTGGGAGTAAAACTGTAGGAATGGTGAATGGGACGGAGATGAAGGCAACACCTCCTGTTTGCATTTCTGCTGAAATCCAGCCTCATCCTTGTAGTGACAAAGTTACCTCAGTTTCCACTGATGTTAGTAGGAGATTTCACTTTGGTTAGTTTATGCCTTTTGAAGCAGGATTTATCATTCCTGTTGATGCTCTTGCATTATTTATATGTGAAGGTGGGGCTGATATAAAATATTGGATGGCTGGGCAGAGGCCCTGAGACAGCTCTGGCTGAAGAAACCTCTAATGGAGTCGTTGCACTAAGTTGGTGTGTCACCTGGACTAGCAGAGATGCATCTCAGTCTTGTCATTCAGTGATTGCTTGGGCAATTTTGTATAAAAAAAAAAAGGCAGAGTTTAGAGTCCCATCTTCCTTCCTTGGCTCTTTTTCCCTCCATCCCCACCTCTCATGCTTGGGTGGATCAGTTTATCTTCATGGCTAGATGGGTGGTCATGGGCAATGATGGGCCTGGAAGACACAGGCACCAGTGGAGGGATGAGGGATGGTCCTACCCCAGCCCTGGTCTCTCTGGTGCAACATGCAGGGACCGGCGTACAGCAGGCACACCCTGCCTGGAGACACCGAGCCCGGGGAACATCCCAAGGAGATCCTGATCCTCCGGCACAAGAGCCTGCGGGTGGAAGTGAGCGGAGGAGACATGACCATCTCCAGGACGGAGGTAAGAGGCAGCGGGGATGGCTTGGACCTGCAGAGACCACGTGCAGGTATCATGAACGTTAGCAAGAGTGCTCTTTGTTGCTGGTGATATTTCCTTTTAGAGATAAATTTAGTTGCCTTAAGGAAATTAAAAAAGTGTCTCTCAATCCTAAATTGCATTCCCATGAATAGGAAATACTGAGGGAAAAAAGCCCAACTCCTGACAAACAAATCAGCTGGTTTGGGTGCAACGCTGGTCAGTGCTTTGTGAACACAGGCTCCTAGCCATACTAGGAAAGTTATTTACTGAGCAAATGTTATTAATTGGGTTTCAGTCTGTGGATTCGGAGGTCTGTTTCTCCCATGTTTTCTTTTCTGGGAGATTTTGTTGAAGGCGGGAATTTGCTGCACCCATTGTCAGCAGTCCAGATGGACTGTAAATATTTGAAACTGTTTGGTGGTGTGTTTGTTTTTGGTTTTTTTTTTTTTTTTTTCCTAACTCTTTTGAGAGGACAGAAGCACTATTATGAGCTTTCTTATTTATCCTGGAGGTGAGGTTTTTGTTTTTAAAAGCAGTTCTGGACAGACTTGAAGAAAGTAAAATAGAGGGAAGTGTTGCATACTGATTCCTGCGAGAACCACTTCAAGTCCAAATTTACTGCTGGCACAGCTCCATGACAGTTCATTTTTTTCTGAATTAAAAGAGAAATATGGTAAATACAATGTCTGTGGCTGGTGAAGACTTTCGCTGACTTCTTTGGAAATCATGAGAGAAGCTGGGCAGATGTTTCCCCTTGGAAAGACGAAATGGGCCAGGAACGGGTGCACAAGGAGCAGACTTGGTCTTCTCAGTTCCTCCCATCCTCTGAAACTCTTAGTCTTTAGGAAAAGCAATTAAGTCCTGCCAGTATTTTGCTCGCAGACCCCCCAGGTCAGCAGCAGTAACTGCTGGGCCATCCCTAAATTTCACCCACTTCTCTGAATCTTGGGTTCTTGCTCAGGCTAAAGCACCATCCAAGTGCAAACCGTGGTCTCTGATGTGGGCAGAGAGACTCCATTGCTAAGGAGAACAGAATGACCTTTTAAAAAGAAACAATTTATTTTTCTTTATTTAGGTAGTAATTTCCTGGGACAGCACAAGAACTCAGGACTGCCACAGGCTTTTCTGCACTCTGATTTCTTTGTTCAAATGCTGGTCACTGAAGAGCCCACCAAGAACAGCACCAGTGCACCAAATTCTGCTGCGTCTCAGCCCTCTGTTCACAGAAAGGTGTTCTGGCTCTTGCAAATGACTTAAAAGATTTAATTTGATCATTTACATGCTGATTGGTACTTACAATTCAAAATAGATAGGCAAGAACATGGCATGTTCCTGTAGAACATTTGGTATAATTAAACTTCAAAAGAACAGCATCAAGCTAGTGCTGATTTTAAGTGCTATGTTCCAGACTTTTAAGGACATTTGATTGTTAACCCTTATGCTCCCATTAGGTTCTGAAGTGCATTTCATAGGAAATTTAACACCTTGGGTAAGACCATTTCTCCTGTTAGTTTGAGTTCCTACAGCTGGCCTTTCAGACGACAGAATATTTTGGGGAGAAATTGAACAAAAAGTAAATTCACTCTGTCTCTATGCTGACCCATGGACGGTGGCTAATACTTTGTGGGGATGGTGAATGGTGCTGTGCGGTGTGCAAAATGCCAGTTTGATGCTGATTGCTGCTGGCTCACAGGAGTAATTTGTTGGTGATAATTCTACCCCTGTACAGCAGCTACTTTTGCTTTGTGCAATTGAATACTGGGGGCTGATTCCAGTGACATCTGTGAGGGTGACTCTAAGCCCCAGCAGCATCCCTCTGCACCCAAAAGGAAAAATCAGGCATGCTTTGTGTGAGCAGCAGCTTATCTGCTCGTGTTTCAGAATAGCTGCCTCGTTTTACTGCAAATAGAAATGAGGAAATACCGAAAAGTGATGGGGTGATGTTCTACGAGAGCCCTGGAATATTGGCACAGGGTGGGAGGGTGGGTGAACACTGTTACTTCATGCTGCAGAAGAACAGACTGCAGATTTGTCAGCAGAAAGAAGGAAAACTGTGCTAATTAGTAGATTTTGTCCCATTAAAAGCAGCTCAATATTTTAAATTTCTGGGAAAAACATAAACCACTCAGATCTAGTTTTATGCCAAGTTGACAAGCAAATGTCATTTTCATGTTTAAAACAGAGATGAATGAAAAATGTGCCTAGTTAGTGTCTGTGAATTTTCTAATCGCCAGATCTTCTGTAGTCCCAAAGGGAAGGGCTTGGCCTTCCAGGTTTTGAGTCAGCAAAAAACCCCAGATGCTCTCATGCCACACATTTTTCTATTCTGCATTTCACCACGAGATGGAAGCATTACAACTGTCTTTGCAAACCCGACTGGAAATCGAGGAACAAACTTCAAGCAAAAGAGCACTGAAAACCCTCCAGTGCTGGTGAAACACCTACATAGTTTCTATTGCCAGTCTATTGAAAAAAGCTTTGGTGATACATTCCATCGGTTAGGTGTTGTGAGCTGAGTGAATAATTTAAAATCTCGGTTCAGTAGAAACACTGCTTTTTCTGCTTGCTGGCTGTCTGCATATATGGTGGGTTTTTTGTTGTTGTTGGTTTGTTTGTTTTTGTTTTTACTGAAGTTGCTTAGTCCTTTGCTTTTAAAATATGCAGCTCTTGTAGCTCAGTTAGATTCGTCTCAGAACTTACTAGGTGCTGGTTGGTCTTTTCCTCCTGCATCAGCCACCACAAAATAAGGTATGTATGGAAGAGCATCTTTCTATAGGTCTATGGCTCCACCAGGCTGGGGCGAACCAAGAGTGAAGGTCGTCTCTCCCGATGGACAATCCATCTCCTTCCACCGTCAGTGTGGAGAAACCAGTGTCCTCACCAGTATAGGCACTGATCTGTGGTCAACACTTTGGCTTCAGCCAGGTTGAACCATCTCTTCTCTCTAACCTGGGTGGCTTTGGGTACCTTGAGGGTCTACTGCACTTTGGGTGTCTGCCTTTGCTTTTACAGTAAATGCTGCCTTAGAAGCCCCTGCCAAGGAAGTGTTGCAGAATGAATAGAGAAGGCAGAGAAAAGAAGAACAATCCTCATGCCCCCCGAACCAGCGGCGCAGGTTAAATGATTTACACCAGGCAGAAAAACCTTGGCAAGACTATGAGGTGACTTCAGATCTGAATCAGAGCCCAGAGGATTAACTCCAAGACTATCTATTTCCAGCAGAAAGTTCACCTTCCTCCGCCTGAGGACAAAATTCCTGTAGAAGGCTGATGCTTCCCGGAGCTGGGCATTGCGCTGGCTCTGAACAGTGCCTGGATTTTGGGCTTGCATTATTCTAGGCAAGGATCCAGTGCAGAGTACCTTGGCAGGGAGGTGTCTGAGACCCAGGATAGCTTTTATTTACCACTGAGCACCCAGAAAATCCTTGCACCTGTAGCCAGGCAACTTCGTCCTCTTTTCTTCTGCCAAAACCCAAGTACACTCCCCCAAGAAGGAGCTTATTTGGAGCTGCCTGTGAGCCATGTGCGTAAATGACATTCTGCCTTTGGTAATTATGTCGGAGCCCTTTCATGGAACATACTCTGAGAATTGTTAAATGCCCCTGGGAATGGCTTTCCAGGGAGCCGGGCGATGCTGCTGGAGCTGGGAAGGCATTGTTATTAAAATGGTCAATAAAAGTGCGAACAAGGGATGGAGGGCAGCGGTCCTCGTTAGGGGAGGGAGGAGAACGAGCCGAAACAAAACAGAAAACCAGGCTGGGAGGTGTCCAGAGTTATTTTGGCAGTCTGGGTTTCTGGACCGACGTGCCAATTCACAGCTGCGTAAGAGACTTATTCCCAGTTTACAGAAGCACTGAACAATTCAGGCAGCATTGTGCTACCAGATTTATGTTTTTGTTATTTTTTTTTCCTGGAGGGTGGAGATTAGCACTGGAGTGAAAGGACAGGGAGCTCGTTAGTGCAAGCTCGTTACCTGCCTCCTTGGCCTGCAGCCAAGGTGGGGAGCAGCCAAGGTGAGGAATGTCCATGTTCTGGGGATGGGCTTCACCTGCCCCATCCTCTCTGCTCCAGGGCTGCTCTGTCCCATCCCATCTGCTGAATCGCTCCTGGAGAGCTCAGACCTCTTCCACCAACTCAAAACAAATCAGCATCTGTAAATATTTCCTGCCATCTCTTTGGCCTATTTTTAGCAGTAGTTCTTGTTGTTTTTCTTGGCAAAACAAATGCAGATGGAGTCCTTGGGGATTGTAAATGGCTTGTTTATGAAGCAGGAGTGTCGTTAACAGACCTGCTCGCGATCTTCATCAGTGTATTAAACTCCTTTTCCTCTTTAATCACAGAAGGATGATTCCTACTCGGCGCAGGGCGACTCCAGCCCGCAGCCCAAGCTGTGCCGCTCCTTCACCGGTAAGCTGGGGGGTTCTTCATGTTCCACCAAAGGCTCAGATGTTCAGCAATGATTGCAGATTATTCCACTTATGGTGATGCTAATGCATAAGCACCTTATAAAAATGAATGCTACTTCAATAAAGTTAATGCCCAAATACTTTCAAAAAATCAAAGTATATTTTTATTTTGCTTGCTAAGTGTTACTAAAATGCATTTTGAGTGTCCCATTAGCAGCACTGTCTGTTTTGAGTATCTGTTACAGAAAGATCAGTGGCTCAAGACCTCATGTTTTTCTAAACCCAAGCTCAGTTTTTAGATAGCTGAAAGCTTAGTTTTCACATTAAATAAATAAATTTTTAAAAAGTTTCATATCGGTGAAGCCTCACACAAAGTATAGCTGGTTGGAACTCTAGGGAGCATCATTTTAGCCTCTGAACTGCAATGAGATGTTCAGTGGGAAACTGAGCACTGAATTTTTATGCTACTTGGTACAACACCTTTTAGCACAGTCACAGCTGTAAAAGTGATGATTGAAAAGATTCAGTGGTTGTTGAAAATAACAAAAAAATAATAGTCTCCCAACATAGGCTGAGATAGGTTAAGGGGCTGGGTCTAATATTAACCTACAGAATATTTCTTTTTTACATAGGAATTGGAAAAATATTTAAGAAGTAAGAAATTTTCCTTTCAATCTTTTTGTGTCCTATTTCTAATATTGTCTTCCTTTGTAATTTTATTTAAACAATTAACTGAACCCTTGCTAAATAAAGAGCCGTAGAGTAGCTGGTACCTTATTACAGGTTTGCACAAGTTGATGGAAGTAACACAACTGTGTGACATTTGTGTGTGCATAACACAGACATCTGCTGGGAATGTAGCTATTTTAATCCATAGTTTATCATAAATGTTTAAACTGTGTTCTTCCTGAGGAAAAACATGAGTGTAAGCAGAGTGAAGTGATAGAAAGCAGTGTTGCTGGGTGAGTTGTTTTTTGCCCCAGGGACAATGTGAGCACAACAGCCCCCAACATCGACCCTTCCATCACGACTGCATTTACCCCCTCCCAAAAAATCACTTAACGTGACAAAGTGAAATTATAGGTGCTCCAGCAGGACACCTACATCTTGAAAAGCTATTTTAAGATAGTCACTGATATGAATTTTTGTTCTGCAAAGTTGCTAATGCAGTTTGACTAAAGAATGATGGTATTTATCCAGATACGTAACCTGTTTCAAAGTACAAAATAGGTTTTAAATTGCCTTTTTTTTTCCCCCATTGAAACACTTATCTTTGTCTTCTGTTTTGTAACTGAAAAGTGATCCTTGCAGTGGAACAGCTCATCCCCAATGAGCAAACTGCCACCTCAGTAGCTCTTGGTATTTCTTCATTCTTGTTGACCCACAAAGGAGAACATTTCTCATACAAGTCCGTGTTTTTCTATTCCTGCAGTGGGGAATGCAGAAAAGGTTCGGGAAGTGGAACGGGGCCGCTCAAAGTCGGTGTGTGTCATCCCACCACCCCAGCCCCGCGATACGGCCAGGGGTGAGAAGAAAGAAACGGAGAAAGAACTGACTTTGGAGATGTAAAGGCACAGATGATGACACTGGTGTCCCATGAGGGATCGGACTCTGTTGCGTGGATGGCTACTATGCGTGTAGATAATGTAAATAAGACGAGTATTGAAAGGACTGTGTGGACAGGGCAAAATGTCCCGAGCAGTCTGCATCAAAGCGTGAACTCTCATTGCATGATGCGGGGTTTTTAAAGGGAACCAGGGGAAATGACGTGGAGCTGAGCACTAACGGTGCAAGGTAACATCTGTCACAAAATCGGTTTGTTCAGCCTGGGAAAACCGGTGGAACTGTCTGCAGCTGCAAGAAAGGATGTTTTAATATCAGATTCTCTCATTAGTCAGCAGGAATAGACTAAACAGCAGGAAGAGTTTAGATTATGTGTTAGGAAAAACTTTATCATCTCCAGGAGAGTTTTCTACCAGGAAAGAGCAAAAGATCTCTTCTGCTCCTCAGGGTCCTGACTACGAACATTAATGCTGTGAAGTCCAAAGTTAAATCATATAGTTAAATAAGACGTTATGTCACCCCTTTTGCAGAGCAGGTGCAGGTAAACCCCAGGGATAGGACCTGAGGAAGACAGATCCCTCCACATTTGGGTAATTTCCTTTGAAACTCCAGGTAAGTGTTCAAACCTTCAGATTCTTGTCCTTAGCTGAACCCAATAGGCTACATTTTACTATTGTAAACATCAGCATTTTTCTTTCTCTTCCCTTTCCTCTGAATTGAAGGATCCAAGAGTATTTAATCTGAACAAGTGGCTTTTTCTGAATGAGAAATAAAATAAACTGTAGGAATTCGCATACTCCATGATGCTTTTTGACTTCCAGAGCCAATCTGTTGCGTGCAGAAATACTCCATTAGGAGACCACTGCTTAGTACACTGGGGATTTTGTTTTAATTTAAAGACAGAAAATCATGTATATTTGCTTGGCAAAGCTGTGGAGGTCTCATTTTCATTCGGACAAGCTCCTTTATGGTGTCCTGACATAAGCTGATGTAGTTAACTTTGACTTGAAAGCTACTCTTGACTGCCCCATCACTGGAAATTCACCTCATTGCAAATGAAAATTGGACCTTTTAGCATTATATGTGTATTTCATGTGTTTATATACATATATATACATATTTATTGATTTTCTTATAAGTCCACTGTCATCTTCAGGACCTTATTAAAATTTTTGTTTGTGTCTTCATTTAATCCATCTTGTGTGGGAGTCACATGAATTTATCTACACTTTGTTTAGAAAACCGCCCATCTTTGAAGATGATGTCATATACATGTACTACATTTCTATCTCAATTAAATATGCTGTGTTATGAAGTTATCTAAGAGTTATTGCCTCCCTGCATCCACAACACGCTCCTGATGATGTCGGCGGTAGTGGGTGACACGCTATCTCCTCGGTTGTCTGGTTTAATGTCCACAATGTTTAACTTTTCTCCTGAGGTTCTGCACAGTAAATAGCTATAGAAAGATTTACTAACATGGGTCCTTTTTATTCTGTGGCTGGAGAGCAAAAAGGAGAAGAAATCACGTTGCTTGCCAAGGAGGTTTTAATCAAGTTTATTTTAATCAGGGATAGAAATTTTGTGAATCCCTTGGCCAATTCTTGCTTATGTTTGTTGTGGGTATATTTTTTTCTTTTTTTTTTTTTTCTTCTGGCTTCTGAACTGTCTTGCTTTTGTCAAAAGTATCTAAATGTCTGTACCATTTTTGTCTTGTACAACATCATGCTTTGGGCATTGGGTACTTCAGTAATGATCTTTTTGTGTCTGAGTTGTCTGTGACATGAGTTCTTTGTGATATTTTTATTGGCTACCAAGGACCTTATCAAATGGTGGCTTTTATTTTTTTGCACGTGTAGATTTCTTTGTAATGCTATAATAGGCAGTAGAAATGATTGGAAAAATCAAGACACTTCCAGAAAATTGAACTGAAATTTTATCTGATGTGGAAAAAAAAGAAGAAAAAAATATTTTGCTTGCATTCTTTTTTGAAATTGTATGTTTTTTATCTCGCTTTAGCCCAACAAGAGACATTTAGATGCCAGGATCTCCCAGCTTCTAGCAATTCCAGATGCTGCTGGGCTCTGGGTGCGCGGCTCGTGGCAGCGCGGAGGCTGCGGCCGGGTCCTGCCACGCTGGTGGCTCCATCCATCCCCACGTCCCTGTGCATGTACCCTGGTCTGACCCTGCCCAGATCCCAACCCATTAATCCCTTTCTACTCTACCATAAATACCTCCCTGATGTATTAACAATTTGCTTGATCTGCAGAGAAGACAATATTCTGCGCAGTACATACTTTCCCAGTGAGTCACTCTGCCCCATATTTAACCTTCTAGATACTATGGATTTTTTCTTAAAGTTTCTTTACAAAATATAATAGCACAGCTAAAGCTTTTATGAAGTATTTTCCAGTTGCTTAGTGGCCAAGTCCTCTGACTAGTGTGTATTTCAGCCCAGGATACTTTTGATAATCTTTGCCAGTATCCAGTGTTGGTGGTCTTAAAATTCTACAACTGAGTGGAAAACTGTTAAATGTTCAGGCTTCAGAGCATGCCTAATTAATTCTTTGCAGGGTTTTAGTCCTTTAAAAAGTGTTAAAAAACACGGATTCAGTGTATCATTGAATATTGCATGCTTCTGTGGAAATAAATTGCATCAGTTTGATTCCTTTAGTAGTTCAGAGAGTTATTGCTCTGTGCTTCCTCTGGAAGTTTGCAGGAGTCTTTTGAAAAGTTCAACTTAAAATACGCAAAAGTTGCAAATGATGGGGAGTAGCTCAATGGCAAACCGAGAGCCCAAAAACTACATCAGAGAAGTCTGGGCACATAGATCAAGCAGCTGCATTTACAACTCAGGCTATAAATCTCCCTTGCATTTGCAACTCCAAAAAGTATTTGTGTTCAGCACGTGGGCTTTTTTTTTTTTAATTTTCATTTTGACCAGAAAATCATGCTTCTGTTTATTTTGTTTCACGACTGCTTAAGGAGATTATAATGGCTCAGTCCTGGAAAATACAGGCAACATTTAAGAAGGGGGTGAGACAAATTGAGCTTTTTTCTCTCCTGACATCAAGTGCTGGGGGTTTTCAACCTCATCACAAACACCGAGGATCTTTCAACATCCAGGCTTATGTGCTTCTTCCAAGAGACATGTAGACGGGAGAGATGAAAAAGGAGCATGTGATGGAGATGAACAGGTGATTATAATTTTAATGCAGAATTAAGGGGGCAAATGTCAATACGGATATCTATTCCTCTCCCCACGCAGTTCATATGGGGGGGTTGCTCTTTGCAAAACTGTCTGGGGATGTTGGTGGCATTTTCAAGGCAAAGTTGGTAGTGCTTGGGTAGCACTCGTGGTGGGCTGGATGGCTTTGATCTCCTTGGTTTCTTCTCGTTCTGAGGTTTGTGGAAGCAAGAGTCAAGTCAGAGACCCACAGGAGGTATTCACCCCATCTGCCCAAGGAACCACGATGTGGAATGTCTTTCGGAGCACAACAGATCATCAGGGGAAGTTTCAACGCAGAAAGGTATGCAGATCTCCAAAGGGACTCGGGGATGTCTCTGAAGGCAGCCCTGAAATCACTTTTGTTCACAAAGTTGCAAGAAATCCTCTTCTTTCAGCATGAGACTGTAAAAATATGTTGATCTATCTACATAACAATTATTTCTTCTGTGAGCATGGATCAAAAACCAAAAAATAATGATAACTCAGACCATCTTTCTTAAAATTTTTCCAGAGGTACTCACTCAGCCCAGTCCATCCTCAAAAATTATATGGTTTTTAAACCCCACATTTTCTGATTAGTTAATCATAAAATCCTCAGCCCTTTCTAACTGCAGAAGAAGAGATGAGAGCTGGAATGATTTATTGGTGGCTTTCTTGCCCTTTCTTTTTTCCCTTTCTTTTCTTCTTGTATATGTGTGTCCTGTCTATTAACAAGGCTGTGTCCATTGCATTGTATAAAATCTTTATTAACAAAATGCTTGCACAAAAGAAAACCAGAAAACTAATTTACATTTTGAAACCGGAATGGGTCTGAATCTTATAATTAATGAAGAAAGATGGTGGGTTTTTTCTGAAGAGTAGAGGAACGATTTTTTCCATTAGTCTTATGAAAAAACATTCCTATTATAACAATTTTTTTTCCCCTAAGTACCAGGGAAATAGAGAAGCAAGAGTGTGCAGAGGTTAGGTGAACCCTGGCCAAGTGAGGTTGAAGGACTTTTCTCCTCTGGTAGCCCCTAAAAACCTGCTGGTGTGGAAATCCAGCACCTTCTGGGCTGGCTGGGTGCAATGGGTTGATATCTAATTAAAACAAATAATCAAGCTGAATGGAAGTAAATAGAAGGAGGCTGTAGCTCCATCATGTGTGTTAGCTGTCCCCAGCAAACCTGGGTGCTCCCACCACGTGCTGCTGGAGCAGGTGACCCGTCCCCGTCCCAGGCACTATCTCATTGTCCATCCCATCCAGGAGTTTTTCAGATCCTAATGGTGATGAGCCCGTGTGTGGAGCTGTGCCAAGGCGAAGGGAAAGCTCATTGCATGGAGAGATGTTTTGACCTTGCAAACTCAATTCCTATTCCAAAGCTGAAGAATTTGGAAAATGTTTGGCTGGGCACATAGCAGCCCGCGAGGAGCCAGGGCTGGGCACCAGCACTGCTCTCCCTCAGCCATGCTGGGGTTTTTCTGCCAACAGGACCGAGAATTACTGAGGACACCTTCCAAATGGCAAACAGCGCTAACTTGCGAATATGCATTAGCATAAATACAGCAATGCCAAATACAGCTGACTAAAAAGCACACACATAAACGTGGAAGTGTGCATTAATCCCTTTTTTAAAAAATACGAGTGCCCACTTTGCATTTTAATTTGATGCAATTGTGGTGCAATCTGCAAAAGGAAGTCCTCGCTTCTGGTGTGCTAACCCTTGTCTTCACTGAGCTTCTCCAAGCATTTCCAAAGCTCCCCCATCAATCGTGTTCAGCTTTGAGATATAGATCACAAGAATAGATGGAAAGTGATTTTTCTTATCATTTCAGACAGGTTTAACAGGTATTACATGTTAGTTAAATGGCAACTGTTTGAAATTACATGTATTGAAGATTATTTATGTAATAGATATATTGAACTTTGTATTTAATCAACCATTTTATGTTCAATATCAAGAAGTCATCTCGTTGCAGTGATCGTTGCCTGTGAAGTAACCAGATGACTGTGAGATGGGTATGTTATTGCAGTTCAAAACTATGGAAAAAGGATATGCGGGACTGCCCAGGGATGGGCTAGGGGAGGGTTAATATGTGTAAGTATGGGACAAGTGAAGGTGATGGGAAGGTTGTCCACAAGCACGTACATACAAACCCATCACAGCAGCAGGGATTGCTTCCAGTGGAGACAGCAGCTAAATGCAGGAGGGCAAATAAGTGGCTGAGGGGGGATTGTCCATGTTCTACAGGCTCGTTTCCTGGGCAGTGCTGCCCAGAGAGCGTGGGAGGAGCGGAGCTGCTCGCCCACGGGTACACCAAGGGTGCTGGTGGGAGGCTGTGTCATGTCAGGATGGTTTCTTCTCTCCCTTAGCTGACTAAATTGTTTGCTTGGAAGAAAAAGGGTGGTTAAGCAGGCCAGAGACATGATGTGTATTTTCACTTCCCTGAAAATGGCTTCTGTACCACAGCTCTCCCATCAAATACACATCCACTGCTCTGTGCTTGAAGGGCACGCAGTGATGTCTCTACCAGTGTTTAGCCCTGCCATGGGGAACTGTCATCTCATTATACAAACATCAGAAGGGATTCTTCCATTTTAGCCACCAACCGAGATGTAAACATAACCTTTGAGACAGCTACTGGCCCTGTTGGGCAGCTCCCCATTGCCTTGTTCACCCACCACCTGCCCCACCACGCCAGATGCAACAACAACTTCTGCTCTCCTTGAGCTCTTGCCCCTTGCAGCCCAGCTCTACCTCTAACCAACAGTGCTCTGGGGTCTGTGGTGGAGCTTCAACCTCACATAATGGTAAGTCTGCAACCTGTCCCACCTTTTCTTTCTACACGTGTCAACGTGGGGACTCCTCTGAGCAGGGACCTCTTTCCTGGATCTGATGGAATACCTCATGCGCTCATGGTCGAGTTAAACAAACAGCAGCTGTGTCGCTGCAACGGTGACGAAAAGAGGGCTAATGTCTTATTTAAAAGCTATCCTTGCAATATGTAAGAAAGAATAATGCAGAGGATAGAATAAATTATTATAATTCGAAGTCTATTGGGCCCATAGAAGAGCGAGTGCATTCAGCAGTCCATATGCCTCAACAGTTGGCTTGAAGTGTAGTCAAAATTTTACCCAACCCTCTCCAGTTTCCCTAACCAGTGTGCAGTTTCTCTGAGATACCCATATGTTCACAGTTAACTTTAACTATTGAATTCATTCAGAGATTAATTTGGCCACACAAAATCCTATAGGATAAGGAAGGCAACATCCTCACCTATCCTCCCTTTCGGAACAGGTCATGGCTTAGGCTAAGGTTAGAAACTTGGAACATGAATTTTCACAGTAATTTAAATTTCCTCCCCCAGCCTCCTGGCATGTCACAGGAATACAGTTATTGCCCTACAGAAATTATAATTTTCCTAGTCTGGCATCCTGGCAGTGAACTACTGCAAATGCTCCAGCAGAAGACAAAAATGTTAGGAACCAAATGGCAGCAAAATTCCATGCAGGAATGTCCTCATCCCATGAGACATTTCTTCCACAGTAGGCTCGAACAGTGGAAGGGGTATGGATGCTATATAGCCTGCTCTTCTGTGATAGCAGAGAGATCATCCTTCTAAACACACTCGAGGTATATTGGTATGTACACCTGATTTCAATACTCCTTATCTAGCTAGGTGTAGATCTGCCTGATTTAAATGTGTTTGCATGGCTTAATTGTGTCACTTCTGAGAGCACCAAAATATTTAAGATCTCACCAATGTTTTAATGTTATTGCTTGGATTTCTGCAGTTTCTTTGTGGGAAAGCTACCTTAGCATTTTGTTCAGCAGACACAGGAGCTGAAGGAGACCCATATTGCAGAAGTGCCACTTCTACGCTGCGCTTGCAAAGACATGGCTAAAGGTATCTCACAGCAATGGCTGCAGAAACTGCGAACTCTATGACATGGTAAATATCTTCGAGTTCATATCTGCTCAAGCCAAGCTCAGCCTCTTTGCTAATCTCATGCACAAATGGGGTTTTAAAAACTGCACCGTGATCTACAGGTTCTCTGCACCGCTCTCCTAAAACGAAGAGCCATGTGTTTATTTGGAAATCTTCCTGCTCTGTCTCAATAGCTATTTGTCATGTTCCTTAATGCCGCAGCTGTTTGGTTACACCAGGTCATCGGCTTTTATTAGTCCTGTCCCCACCACCCACTGAAACTCACACCAGCCAGGAGGAGATTATTATCCCCATCCAAAAATAGCACTTCTCTTGTCCCTCTCTTCCAGTGATCTTGGAAACTTCGGGGTTTTTCTTTTTTTCTGATTCCCAGTTCTGCTGCCTACCTGCTGCCCTATGAAGGCTGGAGTAGCCGCCCTCGCAGCCGGGCTCCTTGGCAGCACCGGCGTCTTGTTCTTCCTCGTCGCTTTTGGGACAGATTACTGGCTTCTCGCCACGGAGACCTGCGGTGTCTTTGAGCATGGGAACAGCACTCTGCAGACCGGGGAGGTAAACTCTGAAATCTTGTCTTACTTTGGAAGAATTAACTTATTTAAATATATATATATATATATATATTTAAAATTTTAAATCTGCGATAATATTTATGCTCATTGAAAGTGACCTGCTAATGTAAAATGTCAGCCTGAGCTAACTTTAAAATCCAAACCAGCATTTCCACAGTATCCAGCATTTTGACTGAAGTGCATCTAGGAAACACTAAGACAGCACCTCTGTAATCTGGCAGATACAAGCTTTAGGGAAAGAAAAGCAAAAATGTAAGAGCTTTACTTGTTGACAGTATTTGCCTCTGAAGACAAAAGGTATCTCCTGATATCTGCTGTTAAAAGATTTCTCCCTCTGTAGTTTCTTCATTTAAAAATAGTTCATATTTTAAAGTGTAGGACTTGGCAATCATTAGCATCTGAAGTGATGTGACTACAGCTCAGACAGAAAACAAAAGCAAACATCAGACGCAGAACAGAGTAGAAAAGATTTCCAGCCTGTCTAACTAGAACAGGCCTATACATTTTAAAATTAAGATCTATGTCAGTTTTTAGTTAGCTAGAAATGTAATTTTTGAAGGACAATTAGGTATTTTACTGCTAACTGCTGATGTCACTTGTTTGTAGATCTTTTTGAAAGTTTGATTTTAGCTGCACTTGCTATGAGCTAACTCTGCAATGAAATAACAACCGGATCAGTTCCCTGAGCCACCCACTCTTCAAAAATGTTTTGCACCGATCAATGTGTGGTTTCAATTACAAAATGACAGGAAGATCCTTGTTGTGTGCAGATTTTTGGAACTTCAAAGTTCAATCCAATTAGGTTTGATTTTTTTTCTGGTGTGGTGAGTCACACTGGGTAAGCACCGTGATGCCAGCAAGAAATATTTTCTTTCATTTCAGAATCCCATAATCAAATGTAGGGCACTGTTTGCTTGAGTCATGTTTCCAAATGACTTTCTCTTTTGAAAAAAAAGAATTATGATAGAAAAACTGCCTGGCAGAAAACACTGTCTTTACTGTTTAAAGTGGCACGGTAAAGCCCTGGAGCTGGCAGAGGGTCGTGGGTGGAGGAGAGCGCTCAGGTTTTGTGCACTTGGGAAATGACAATGTTAATTGTTGCAGAGATTTTGTTTGTGCCGTTGTCTTTTCAAGTGGAGAGACTAGAGATGTGGCACTGCACTACATGATTAAGCATCTCAAACATTTCAAATACGCTCTTGGCCGAGCGCTGGTGTGCCTGTCACCGAGGCAGAGACACTTCAAAAGTGCCGGCCAGAAGTAGGAACTGCTCTTACTCTTTCCTCTCAGCAATTTTATTTCTATTTCAGACACTGCTTCTATTATTTCTGTTTCAGTTAGTGGTTTTGTACAGCAGGCTGTGTTTTTACCTTCTCTGCCCTTTCGTAAACTGGCAAATCCTGTCCCTTACAGATAAGGATGCTCTTGAGTATCTACCAACCAGCAATTAAATGTGCTGTGGATGCACTAAGTCAGAGCCATCAGCTGATGAAGCTTGAGGGCTGCATGTTACCGTTGCCACAGCTGTTATTTTATCTTGAAAGTAAAAGGAGAATCAGGTCAGAGCACTGGAATTGGTCATAACTCGATGCATAAAAACCTCAAGAAGAGGAAGTATCTTCTAGGACCTCTTCACTGAGTTCCATCTCCTTTCTCCAGTTCAAGGGTCCAATCCCTGCATGGAGTTTCTCCGTCCTCCACAAAATGTAATTTTATAGCAGTCATGTCTGCTTTACCAAACTGTATATGATAAAAACCAAAATTTATTTTGGCTGCAGTTTTAATCAGATTTTTTGGTAAATAGTCCATCACTCAACTTTTCAATATCCTTTCTTCTGGAAAGACCTAAACCTTGTGCTCACTGGTCTGGAGGTTGAAGTAGACTCTCCTAAAAAGAAATATTTCTCAATATCCATATTGTGGTCTATGAGAAAACTGATGTGGGCAGAGTAATTTGTCTCTCGTGTAAGTTTAGCATAACTTCTACTGGACTCAGCAGAGGGAGAGAAAGAAGGAAACCTTTGGGCTGGTGGTTGGAAGAGACTCACTGGGGCTTTTAGAGTTGGGCTTTCTTCTGGGGTTCAGACAGACCTTACATGGATCCTGCAGAGCAGCAAGGACATCTGAACTGTTGCTTTGGATCACCCCTAAAGTTGCTTACCTGGTAATCAGCCTGCTTCCTGCTGCTTACAAGAGCAATAATATTTACTTGAGGAAAGTGTTTAAGGATCAGAATACACCCAGAGCGCTCTGCTGCCCAGCATATGTGTCCAGCTCTGGTGATTAGTAGTTTAAAAGCACTGGAGAAAGAAGAAGGTGTTTTGTGAAGGTCTGCTGGATGATTTGTTGTCAGAACATTTTGTAGCTCTGATAGAAAAGAAAGTCAAGGACAAACTCTGTGTTCCCCAACCCCTCCAGAACCAATTCAAGCAACGAATGAAAACCTGCGCAAAAATTGAAAGCAACAACCATCTAAGCAAAAAGTATGTGTTTTCCACTGTGATCATCCCTGTATCAGCTTCAGCTTTCATTCCTCCACAGGCTGAAATGCTGACAGAGGTCAGGAAGGAGATCCTCACCTTCCATCACGAGGGCTTCTTCTGGCGGTGCTGGTTCTTTGGCGAGGGCCACCCAGAGACCATCTGGACCTTCTGGTACAGTGAGTATGATGCCACCACACCACATTTGCAGCATTTGCTCGGAGTTTGAATTGCAGACAAGCACAACAAGGGCTCCCAGGGATGAGGAGACAGTTGTCCGCAAAAATGTAGGAACCTCTTGATGCCATTTAAAATATCACCTACAAAATCTTATGGGGTTAAAAAAGAGACTTTGAATAAGTTCTGCAAAGGTTTTAAACACTGAAAAAGCCTTGACCTTGTGCTCATGGTGGCTTCAGTCTGCTCAAAGATGCTTAGAAGCCAATGGAGCAGTGTGATCACCTTGTAGGGCATTTGGTTGGAAATAATGCAGATTCCCACAATAAATTTATTCTGAAGTCATTAAAATTTCAGATGACTTTGCTGTTCCCCAGTCCTTGACCTGTGTTTCCTGTAAAATCTTGCAGGAGCAGTTACAGCCACCGTTCAATGGAACAATGTGAGATTTTTCACATGGAAATTTTTTGATAGAAAAGGACAGGCTTGAGAGAGGGGGGTTGCTATATAATTACATTATACGGAAATACATGATATAATATAACATTACCTGAAGTAAAATGACTCTTTCTGATAACTGGCAAATTTGTAATACTTTTTCAGGTATTTATTATAATAGGATTGATCATGGCAAATTAATTTGCTGCTCTCATGGATGTAATAATTAATTCAATAGGTATCCCATAGTCAATTTAGCATGAACTAATGTCCACCTATTATAAAGTGTTCCTTTGAGCTGGGGAACATATTTAAATAAGTGGCCAACCATTAATTAATTCATTTAACATTCATTCTATTACCGTTAATCATGATAAGCCTCAGTGGTATTAATATTGATGGGGCACTTCCATGTTAATTGTGCATTCCCTTCTCACGAACTGGAAGCGTTGTAAGGTGGCTTATTCTGGTACCCAAAATACCTTTGCCCCTTCTGCGTGGTCCGATACATTTTCTGGAGGAAACCAGCAATGGGAATATTTACACTGATTTCAGTTGCTCCATCTTTCATGATTTATGTCCACCTTAGATTCAGGTTATGAAGATGAGAAGATGTATGGGTAGCAGGCTCAAATCCTGTTATATCTCCCCTTTCTCATAATTCTTTTTTTTCTTTTTTTTTTTTCCTTACTAAACCAGGATTTACTATCCTTCTTTACTCCCCAGCATTCTGCCTTCAGTGAGGGTTTTGTAGGTTTTGCAGAATAAGACATCTGCCATCTGAATACTGTAACTGATTTTGCAGGAAACTAAAGCAAACAGGTTTTTTTGTTCTTCTTGTTCTTTTTCAGCCAGCCAAGCTCACCCCAAGTTCTGCATGCATGGCTACCTCTTTCCCTTGCCCATCGCTCTTGGACCTTTTCCTCATCCTTCCTATGACACAACCGCAGGTGGGTTCTGTCCTCCTCCCCCAGCAGCTCCTTTTCCAAGCGACCGGGCAGAGATTTGCCGTGTGTGTCAGTGCTGCAAATGCATGTGGCCGAGCATGAGCAAGGCTTTTGTAAAGCTCCTTTACAAAATGCCCTTGTTTAGTTGACTGTCCCAAGCCATGAGCACATGGAGATGTTCTCCTACATCTTCTCTCCTCCACAGAGGCCACTAGCCAAGTACCGTTCTGCTGGGTGCTCGGTGCCTGCTCTTGTGAGCAAGGGAGGGTGCTAAATCCACCCTCTACCCTCTCCTGCCTCCTGGCTGGCTGGGAGGAGCTGGAGGCAAAGGACTTCTGTCCACGGCCAGTTCCAGACCCCGCAAGCAAGAAACACAAATAATTTCTGCTGGGCTGCAGGCCTATGGCAGTCCGGTGTTGAGTCATTTCCAGAGTCTGGCTTCCTGAGAGACCTCTGGTGTTGATGTGTTGCAAGACAAAATAAACAAACACTGGAAAATCAGTTAAAGACCAAGTTGTTAGAAGATCCACGTAAGTGACTGGCTTATTTTTCATACACTGAATACGATGCAGTTGGAGAGCTCTCCTTTCAACTAGTTCCCTTTTTATTTATGTTTCTCTGTATTTTCAGAGTTCTTTAATGATTCAGCTGCTGTTAGGAATTCTAATTTGCTAAATTAGTGGCAGCAGCTAGAATTAATTCAATGATCTTTTTTTGAAATGAATTGATTTCTTTAAATAGTGTGCATCACTCTGGTGTTGCCTCCGGGGATCCGGGGCAGGCATACTGCACAAACAAACATCTTGACCTTTTCCTTAGCCTTTAGCAGTACCTTTTTTTTTTATTTTTATATTTTTTTATGAGGAATTAATTAAAAAAAAATTGTCAGTAGGAGCATGTGAGGAAGAGCAGATAGTTTCTTTTGCTGTGCTGTGCAGGATTCTTGCCTCGGGGAACATGCCGCACTATAAAATGGATAAGAGGGACCTGTCGACGGCAGAAGGAGGAGCCCGCTGCAAGCTGTGTGCAGCACACATGTGGGTTAAGCGTTGGGGATTTTTCTGCTTAGGAGAAGCAGGCATGACGTCGAGTTTCTGAATGATCTCACTGATAATTTTTCCATACCAAATAAAGGGTGCTGGAGGCATCTGTCCCTGCCTGTCAGCCCTCATCAGCTACCTCCGATGTGCCTGTCGGGTCCCAGAAAGATGCTGGGGATGGGAGTTGCATCCCGGGGTGCTGGGGGG
Source organism: Streptopelia decaocto (assembly GCF_964273445.1). Classification (NCBI taxonomy): domain Eukaryota; kingdom Metazoa; phylum Chordata; class Aves; order Columbiformes; family Columbidae; genus Streptopelia; species Streptopelia decaocto. Next base: position 6,327,311 of record NC_138665.1, read on the forward strand.
ATCTGCTAGGGGGTCCCATCACCCCCCCGCTGTGATCGCCAGGGAGATGAGGATGTCTCAGCACTCACTTTTAGGGCAGTGGGAGCACTGGGCTCCTCTGCTGCACCAGCCTCACTCCAAACCATATGCACAGAGATGATGCTTCTGTCATTAACACTGATTTTATTGCAAACCGGTCCATCCTCATATGCAAATGATGACAAAACAGGAGGCGGTCCAAGAAGAGAGGTCCTCCAGCTATTACTTGCTCCAGAGATAATTCTGCCTTATCTGCATCCTCTTAGGCTCCCTGAGAGAAATGGGTGACGGGAGGTTAAACATGAAAATGAATTCTGTGGTTTTGGAGAGTTCAAGATACTTATCTCTCCCTAAGTGGCTCTCCTGACAAAATGGTTTCAAATGACAAAACGCATCTTCTCTGTATCATTTTTCTTTCAAGTGTGAATCATTTCAGCATTACCCACTTGCTCATGCTCGGCTTAAATCTCTCTAACTAGTGCTTCTGAAAAACAACAGGGAGAGCGAGATGCAGTGGTCCAAGGGGTCAGATAAATCAGGGGAACGGGTATCAGGGGGTCTATGCCTGAAGGCCACATTGACCAAGATTTATAGCCATGACTGGAAGAGACTTGGCTACTGGGAGACTGAAATGGCAATGTCCCGTCCTGTGAGATGATGGACACAAGCTTGTTCGGCTCTGGCTGATGTGCTTGCCTGAAGTCACAGCAAAACCCCCAAATTCAGTGAGTGAAGAGGCAGCGGTTCTCTCACCCTGTTCTCTGACTTGGAGTTGGGCATGGCTATTAATGGGAGAAATCATCAGCTCCTGTTTTCCCTGCAGTCCTGCTAACAAACCCCCCACGTTTATCTTTAACCAGGAACCTGGCACCTTCTGTAAGTGTTGATTAAAACGGAGCAAAGACATTGTCTGATTTCCTCTCTCCAAATTCTCCTGTTTTCTCTCCTTCCTTGCCAAGCTCCATCCCCCCAGGAACAGCTAAGTGCAGTGTCTGTTATTCTCACCCCTTTTTGTGGGGTCCTTCCCTGGAAACCCTCCCAACCCCTTGGGCTCATTCCTGTCCCATTCTGCAGGGCGCAACATTCAGCCTGAACCTGCACCAGTTCCGGGCACGTTGTCCCCTGCACCGGGCAGGGAGCTGGCAAAGCAGGAGCTCCAGCTCTGCCTGACATGAGCAGCTTACAGGTTATTGTTTGCAGTGTTGCTGAAGCAGGAGTTAAGCATGGAGTGAAGAAAAACGCCTTTCTTTTTTCTTTTTTCCTTTTCCCTTTTTCTTTTTTCCCTTTTTCTTTTTTCCCTTTTTCTTTTTTCCCTTTTTCTTTTTTCCCTTCTTCTTTTTTCCCTTCTTCTTTTTTCCCTTCTTCTTTTTTCCCCCTTTTCTTTTTCCCCTTTTTCCCCTTTTCCTTTTTTCCCTCCTTTTTCTTCCTTTTTCCTTTTTCTTTATTTTTTCTTTTCCCCTTCCCCCCTTTTTCCTTTTTCTTTGTTTTATTTTATCCTTTTTCCTTTTATCCTGTTTTCTTTTTTCTGTCCATTCTTTGTTTAATTTTCCTCCTTCTCCCTTTCCCTTCTTTTCCTCCTTCTCCCTTTCCCCTCTTCCCCTTCCCCACTCTCTCCCATAACTTTACTCTTTTTGTCCCTGCAGTGTACAGAGGTTTCTGGACGGCGTTCATCATGCTGGCCGTTGCCGCCGGGCTGGTGGGGGGGCTGCTGCTGGTGTGCGGGGTGCCCTTTGTCAGCCCCCGCTCCTACAAAGTGGGCGGCGGATTCCTCCTGGTCTCAGGTGAGCTGCTGAGCTGGGGAATGGCATCGACCTGGGGTGGGGATGCAGCGGGAAGAGGGGATATCCAGGGATGGGGCACTGCTGGGGGTTCTGATGGGAGCTGCACTGATTTGATATATCCCTCTCTCCCACTGGAAATAAACCTCTATGCTCGGTCAAGCTTTAGCAAGATAGTCCTTAGGCCTAAGGAGCCTGGAGTTTGGGAAAAATACTTTTTCTTTTTTCCTATGCAATGCAGAGGAGCAGAGCCTTTTATTTTAGTGAAGTCTATAGCTGTGTTAACCTCAGGCAGCAGTCAGCCGCGCTCTGTTCCCCTAAGTCAGGCTTTGCATTTGGGACTCTCCCATCGCTGCTATTAACATCTGGTAGAGCTGGAAACCTGCTGAGTGATGAAAGGCAAACCCGGCGATTCAAAATGGGAGGGCTGGCTTAATAAAACCTGAAAAGATGAAGCGGTGGCACAGCAGGAAAATGAATTAAAGATAGACATTTATTCATTATTCCCACTGCCATTACAAATGATTCCACTGAATTATCACTTGGGCTTTTTCCTTTTCTATATTTGCGAAGGAATAACCGGCTTAACTAGTAGAAATACTTGATTTATGACAGTGACTCAAACTCGGAAAAAAGCTTTTATGCTACTCAAGCAGCTAAAGGCTGGAGCTCAGCTGAGCCATGTCAGGTGAAGAACTTCATAATGAAGTCAGGCCTTTCTCTGCAAAACCACTGCTTGATTACCGATCCCACACAGGATCCTGCTTCCTCACACATGACATGAATTAAACACAAACCAGTGTCTTTTCTTCTAGTTTGGGCTTTGAGTGTGTCCAAGATTTTTGGGGCCAAACCATTGATGAAAATATTTAACAAGAGATGTCCTGACATGGACTCTGGAGGAACTCCACCTAAATTCCTTCCAATCTCACCATTATTACCTTTTAGTCTTTTCCCCCATTATTTGACTCCCTATCCATTTTATTGCTCCCCTCCTAATCTCTGTCTCCTCCAGATGTGCTAGTAATTAACCATGTGATGCCAGCTGAGCTGCTTGTTAAAATGAAGCTAGATGCCATCTATCTATTTGCCTAAAAAAATCTGGAAGGCACTAAATCCATGTGGCTGTACCTGCCTCTGCTAATTCCATTTACCTCCAGGTCTTCAGTTATTGCAGTGAGGGCAGGAAGCTTGTGGGCATCTGCTTCTGTCTCTCTTATATAGTCTAATAAATGCTTGGATGGACTTAATTTCTATAAAGGCAAATTTCTTGTGGTTTTACACATGTGGATTGCATTTGCTAGATGTCTTGCTATTGGATCTCCATGTACCAATGTCTTCTGCTTAGTGTTGGCCACTTGACATGTGCGTGTGTTGAAGTGATGTCTTCTTGAGAGACTAAGGCTGAATATGTGAATCCTCTCTGGTGAGGCACCAGCTACCTCAGTTAAAGCCCTGCTTCTTCAAAACTCTCAACTTTCAGCTTCAATGGAAAAACCGAGCTCGGTCACCTTCTGACACTGGCCAGATAAGTAAAATATTACACAGAAAGGGATGTCAAGTGTTATTGAATCACCGTACTCCATTTTTTCACTGTTTTTGCACTTTATTTGACTACTTCTTGATTAAAAGGCTGGGGTATAGAATGTGACACTTTTTAGAGTAGCTGATTATGCATCACATAAACCTCTTGGCATTAGACAAAGATGCTGCCATTTAAATCGAAGTTTGTATTAATGCAGTTTCAATCTGAACAGCAATCATTGTTATTAACTGTCATTAGGAGGAACGAGTTCAGCTAGAAAAGACTTCCTGCTATATTTTCAATCTAATTTTCAGCATTTTCAGCAAAGTTTGCTTAGAGTTTCAGCTGATCCTTTTATTTTGGGGGGGATCCTGAACTCAGAGCTCTGGATCCAGCTTGGCACAGGCTTCCTGATAGATTCCGGATGCATCCATCTGTGGTTATTTTCTCACTATCCCTTCTAAAAATATTTTGCACAATTTTACTAACAGTGGGAACAATAGATTCAATACTGCTTGAACTCCCCAGCCATCTCCTTCCTTTGGATAGCAGGATGTGGAGGGACGATGCAGGAGAAAGTGTTTCTTGTCTTCTAATCACGGCCTGTGGGTCAGTGTTAATTAACCTCCCTCGCAGAAAGGATCTCGCCTTGAGGAAGCGTGAAAGTGCTGGCAATTTGTAGAGCGGGAATGTGGTCTGGCAGTCGTATGGCGGGATGGGGCACCAGGGCTGCAAGATGCCCTGGTCTCTCAGGGTATCCTTTATATGCAGCTTGATTCTGTCCAGAACCTCCTGCTGCCCCTTTTGGTAGCAGCCCATGCTGAGGTCATGAAATCACAGCCTTGATTCGTCACTGCAAAGTGATGCAACGTTTGCCACCAAAAGGCTCTGAAGATATTGGTGTACACATGCTGCCAAGAGCATTTATGGTCAACCACCCCGACATGAGCTCAAGGAGCAACATGTGCCTCTCCATTGCTGGGGGAATTCAGCGCCTCAGGGTGAAGATTGTTATCGGTCAATTAGATCCCTTTGGGATCCTCTTGAGATGACTTTTATTTACTGTATTTCAAGAGCACAGATCTGACAGGCTGCCAGCTACCGTAACAAATGTCGTGCTCAGTAGGTGGCATTTCTGAGAGCCCTTTCAAAGGACTGGAGCCATCCCACCTGATTTCCTCTGCTGGGTGATGCGGTAAATCCAACAGGAGCCCGTGTGACATCACTGCTGCCGTATTTGCACATCTCCCTTGCCAAGTGAGCAGTTGTCCCAGCCAGTCTGCTCCCAAAAGCATCTGAATCACACAAGTGAATAGTCAGCGCACTGCTTTCCTTTGAACATTTGCAATCTCGGACTTAACTTTGGTGCTTGCAAGGAAAAGGCAGCTACTGACTGGTTACTAATTGTCCCCTTGTTTCACTAGTCAGATGAGAATATGATTAATTATCAGTACAATGTCACCAAGAGGGCCGGGTGAATGCTGCACAGCAGCTTCTGGAAACTGTTTGAATTGCTGAGACAACTTTGCTCCTGCTCCTCAGTTTTCTGTGCTTGTGCTCCTCAGTTTTCATTTGCTTTGGGCACTTCAGAGCCCGAGCTCAGGAGTGAGCACATGCTTCATCCAGACCTAGGGCAATCGCTGAGCTTGCTGTGCTGCCTTAAAACATTCAGACCAGCTGCGTAGCTGTAGGATTAAGTGAAAAAGATGACCCGAGCTCAAGCTGGTGGCTTGCTGAGGGGCAAGGTGGCTGCTCTGGAGCTTTGCACAGGCAAAGCATGAGTGTATGGTGAGTTTTCATATCAAGCAGTAAGGATGCATGTCCAAGTGAAGTTAAGCAGCTGAAGAAGAGGTTGTTATCAGCTTGCCTTACACTGGAAAGCATAAATACACGATGGACCACGTACAGTCTACACTTCTTGCACCTGCTGTGGTACTGGTGCTGTTTCTCCAGCATCCCCACTTGTGTGGCACCCACTTGTGTGACACTGTCCTCCAGCCCCAGCATCACTGCGGCGGGGGGCTGTTTCCAGTGGGCAAAGACATCACAAAGACATCACAGTGCTTTTAGAGCCACATTGTGGTGCGAGAGGAGCACCATGTGTGCTCAGACCAACCTCTTCTTCAGTGTGAGCTGACTGCATTAAAACAAAGGCCAGCTTTGCTGGTCCTGTGGGTTGAAGTGCTGAATTTTGTGCTCAGATTCTTCTTCCCAAATCAAACATCTCAATTTTGGCAATCTCAGGCTCCCCACGTGCAGTAAAGGCTGACAGTTATGGAAGGGCAACTGAAGGTCATCCCTCAATTTCCTTGTTATTAACATCCTTAAGAGGCAACTAGTGAGAAAGGCAAATGAGTCAAAGTTCAGTATTCTTGTAATTAGCAGATTACATGAAAGTTCACCAGCTTTCTCAGAAGAAGAGTCAAAGATTGAGTTCACTCACCTGTCCTGACAATTAGCAGCTATAAAGGTGTCACAAGGATATAAAGCAAAGGAGAAAGAAAAACCCTGACTCCAATTTACTCACAAGGAAGGTGCAGCTCTCCTGGGAGGGGGAGTTGGAACGTTGTGGTTCCTTGTCCTGCAGTTAGAAGTGTACGAAGGAGAAAGAATTAATACCCCACTTCAATTTTCTTGCAATTAGCCCCTCCCCAGAAGACACTGTTGACCTCATCAGCATAGAGACAAAGTTTCTCAGTTAATTTTTTTCCATACCATCCTAATGACCAGAGGCAAAGGGAGAGACAGGAAGAAATCACTTGGCTGAATTTCCAGTGGTAGAGACCACAGGGATGCTGAGAGGGGTATGGGAATGGTCTGGTGTGATAACATCTTCAGTTACACTTGCCCAAACCAAACAGATATTGTGCAACTCAGGTGTGTGCGCTGATGCTGGGTTTGTTTCTTGGGCAGAAAACTAGATTTTTTTTTTTTTTCAGTTTTTCATTTTGCTACCCAAGGCAGGAAGAAATCTGTCTTTGTGCTTAAAAAGCCATTTGGGTCTGGCAGGAAACCAAGGTGTCTTTCTGCTGTGGCCAAGGCTACAAGCCCCAAGAAGGAGGTGGTAAAATGAGACCTGTTCAAAAGATGAAAAATCCAAAATAAAATAGCATTTTAAAACAAAAATGCCAAACACTTACTTTGGTAATATGGGAGTGAAACATCCTGATAACCTCATTATGAAGAGTCTGCTAATGTCTAAATGCATGATGGATTTTAGGCAGATTCACGAATACTTGTGATTGTTCCATGTGAGCATTTTTTTGCTGGGCAGTTTTCAGTGAGCTGCCCTTCCTGCACTTCCACCATCTTTCTCAGCTCCACCTGCCCTTTTGCTTTTCTTTTCTTGCTGAGGAGATGCTGTAAATCCCAGGGACTCCTTACCACTCACCTCTAATTATTCCGGGGAAGATGGCTGCTTGCTTTACATTTTCTTGTCATTTTCCCAGAGTGTGAAAATGTTCTTAATTTAGACGCCATGGCCATGCTATCACCTCCAGTACCTGTTTAATAATAAATCTTTCATACCAAGATGTGGTGCTTCTCCTGGGGCCAGGGGAGGGACCATTTCTCCATCCTCAGCTCCTGGTGAGCTCGGGGAAGGTGCCACCCGCTCTCAGGGCTTCCCCGCACCCTCTTCACTAAGAAATGGTATGTTTTAGTCTGATTTTTTCCATAAATGAAGCTTAGGCCATCTGAACCACCCTGGGGCAATTCAACACAAGCCACCTGCTTATATAAAGAAAATAGGAGAATTTGAAAGTACGCAACTGAATTCGTGTCCTCTGTCCCATCAGGGCTACGTTTTTATTTGCATCTCTTATGGTAGGTATTATAAGTTAATGAAATATAAATTGATCTTTAAAAGAGGACTTTTCAAGGTTCAGTTGCTATCTAATTAATTTAATTTTAAATTACATCAGTAATAAAGACTTAATTGCCTTCTTATCAATATATTGTATTTTGTAAAGGACATGTGACTATTTAAACATGCAATCGTTTTCTTATAGTAGAATAATTGGTATTTTAAGCACACAACTATCATATTAAGTGTAAAATATTTATTTGTGCAGTTAATTTCAAGTGGTATCAAAACCTCAATGAACATGCAAATGTTACAGCAGCTGCTGTTTAACTCCTAGCCTGCCTGTCCTGTAAACAGAAGGACTTTTCCATGGGAGGGAGAATAGCTTGAAATAACAGCATACGGTAGCGTAAAATATATTTACATGGTTACACCAATTTTTGATTATTGAGCTTTAATTTGCAGTCTTGGGGTGTAGGAGGCAGTTTAACAGATGCGAGAGCTTAGGACGGGTAACTTCAATTTCTATATAACATGCGGTAAGGACTTTGAGCCCTCTATACATTCACATAAGCCTAATTTTTGGCTACAAGAAGTGGAGGTTTATAGCAGAGATGCACTTATATCCATTATAAGCAGAAACATGGTTAAACACTGACGTGCTTTCTCTGACTGAGGTTTCAGTAACCACCACCGTTAAGCAGATACATCAATGTCAAGCTTTACCCGCTTCCTTTGCTTAGCATGGGAGTTGGATTTTGTAGTGTATAAGCTGCCAGGAGGAATAATTAAATATAGTGCAAGCTACCTTCGATTTAAAAATTGCAAAGGGAGAAATTAAAACCAACAGAAGCTACAACACATCTACAGGACTGTGTGGTAACTTGTCAACTAAATTAATTTTAAACTGTTCACATCTACTATAAAAATATTGTAATCTGTGATGTATTTCTTTCATATATGTGTGTGTATGTGCATATATCTGTATGTTATATGGCCCCATTTAAAAATAGCAGGCTTCGAGCTGTGAAGTAGCAAGATCAGATATTACTGAAGTGCTTTCAGATCTGTCATCACACCGTCACTATTTCGTTTAATATATATCAACTTTAAAATGCACTATATATATTCTTTAATGCAACACAGTAAATAATAATGGGGCCACTCTAGTTTTTGTCATCTGCTTCACGTGGGGGAGCCAGACCTACAGCCTCCAACCACCATCTCTTTGAATTATGGGGAAAGGAGCTTCCTATGAAGGCACCGAAGCCCCCAGGTCCAGGAGGTGCCTGTTCGCCACGTGCTTTTCAGATGTGACCAAGCTCTTCATGCAAACGCTGACCTTTGACAGGTCCACATCTGGAAACAGGAGATGGAGAGGTCTCAGGGGGGATCTGCTGTTTGGGTCACGGGCATCCTGCGAGGCTTGAGGGGGCTCTGAGGGGAGTGGACCCTCTCCCAGTGGGCTGCTGACCTTGCACTTGCCAACAAAAAGGCTTTATAGCCTCATGATATCAGCTGTTTATTATACTTTTTATTATTCTGTTATTTAGTAGCCAATCTGAGATTGATATCTGTTGGCTAAGTGCCTTTTCTGCTCTGCTATGTGTTATTTCTCTGCCAAATACAATTGTCTGTACTCCTTGCCATGTGTTTTACTACTTGGTTGCAAAGCTGGGTAACTCAAGACGTGGAGGGGAGCTGCCACGAGCTGCAGCTGCCACGAGCTGCAGCTGCCTCTTCAGTGTCTGCGTGGGCTCCGCTTGCCCCAGTGCTCGGGGTGGCAGGTTCAATGGAATCAGCAGGAGTGGTCCCAGAATCCTTGCATTTCTGGTGGAAATTGGATCTGATACTACTCGGAAGGGTAGATATTAAAAAAAGAGAAAAAGTAAGTTTTAGTCTCTCCTTCTTAATCATCTCAGGCAAATAAAAAATAAAAAAAGGCAAACCAACCTGACTTTAAGACAGGAATGCAGAGCTGACCTCATACAGATCCCTGCCGTGAACATGATGTGTTCATGATGGTTTCTCCAGGGCCATGTCCAGCTGTAATGGTGAGAACTGGAGGTGAGAGCAGGTGGTGTCTGTGGTGTGGGTCACTCTGTGGCTTTCATGGAAACCTGCAGAGCAACATCATGAATTCTGCAACACTAAGCTTTGCTGCAAAGGACCTGCAAGAATAGATGGAAATCTGTTGCGATCTTACCTCAGTTTTTTTTTTTCTGTGTTTCATGTGCAGAGAATAACGCATTTTTGTTTTTCCAGGAGCCTTATTTCTCCTGCTCATATTTCTCTTCGTGATGTGGAAGGAGTTTGCTGCTGATTTTCAGAAGTACATCCTTCTGGAGAGGAGCGAGAAGTGTCTGGAGGATGTTCCCGTCCATGTCTATTACGGCTGGTCGTTCATGTTCGCCGCAGCGGGGGTGCCCCTGGTTTTACTTTCTGGACTCCTCTTCTACCTGGTGGGCAGAGACATTATGAAATCCCTGGAGTAAGACGAATTTGGAGAAGGCCTTTGAGAAAATTGGTGATGAAATTGTAATTGAAATGTCTGCAAGTTTTGAGGACTAGATGGTTTTTTGTAGCTCTAATTGTCAGCATAGGTGCATGATCACGCTCACTCTTATGTGGCAACAGGGATGCAGCACTAGGTATCCAAATGCTGCCAGTCCAAAACCGGCCCCAGCCGAACATCCAGCTTCAGCATTTTTATACTTTGGAGATGTTTAGATGCGTCTATGGGGTTTGCATCAGGTTTCAGAACCATTTTTCTCTGCAGCCCAAGGAAGAGCCTTCGCTGTGAAAAGCAGCTCCCCTGGCTGTCAGCAGAGCTCCGCATCCATATTCAGCAGATCTGGAGTTGTATCGTGTTCCCAGCATCCTTGTTTCTTGTAAAAGGTAATCGAATTTGGCTGTGACAGTGTACGCTGTAATGTCTATTTCTGAAAAGCAATTAAGGATGATTTTTTTTTAGCTGGCTCTAATTGACGTCAAAGGACAACCACTTTAATGGGATGTCGGGAAACATGAGAAACTTTTTTTTTCCTTAAAAGCCCTGTTTCTGAACATACAAATGTAGCTGGACCTAACTTAACTTTCAATAAGCAAAGAAACCAATTTCTGTGGCATGAGACCTAACATGAATTAATTAGTATCTCTTTACAGCACCACCTTGCTCTGCATTTAATATTCTCCCTGGATGCAGTGTTGTGGGGATTTGCAACCCAAAAACTGAAAGATAGTCAGAGTTGGGGGAAGGGGAGTGGGAACAATAGTACTATTATTCTTTATTTTATTCGTAATGGTAGACCATGGGACCTTGTTGTACTCTACAGATGTAGCACAAGAGTCAGCTCCAAAAAGACAAATTACACACCATGTAGATACTTCTAAATTCTTGCAATGGCTCAAGTGTACATTGTCTGGCAGATTGTAGTGGTCCTATGAAAAGTAACGCCTGCTAATTCTGCACCAAACTATCAAGGTATTGAGGTGAAGTAATTTATACTGTATATGCGGAGGTTTGTAAAGACACTTGAAAAATGGCAAAGATCTGATGTTGTCATGTTTTCCGGCTGGATCTCGATGCTTTGAAGTAGTTTGTTGGGCCCTTGCTTGCTGAACTCATTCGCATAAATTTTAAATCAAACTCCCTATAAATGCACGCTGTTCTCATGAATGTCGTAGTTTCTGCTAAACATATATCTCCCAAGCTTTATGTCATTCTATTGACTCAGTACAGTTAATTAATAATGGAATGTAAATCTCTTCTAGGAAGCAGTGAAGATTGTTGGCAATATAAAAATGTTTGTTAATGCTCTTCCTAAAATATTATTCAAGTCTGCCATTTCTTTCCTTTTGGAGCAAGTTCTAATTATTCTTTTACAAGATTCATGGCATACAGAGAGTGAGAAATTGTAATTCCCACACGTAAAGATTAGTTCTTTCATATGAATAACAGGCTTGGTCTACAGTTCTTAAGCAAAATTCACACTGTTTTCCCTTAATAGAAATCTTGTTTGAATAGAATTGCTATATGCAGGTAATTTTTTTTTCCCAGTGAATAGGTGTTTCATTACATTTATAAATACACAGATATTTCAGTGTTTTATTTGGCCATTCTAAACTTTTTTTTTTTCTGTGATATCTCCTTGGGTTATGCCTGTTCCCCATCAGTTCCTCAAGTGATAATTTCTCACTATAAATTCCCTTTGAATAATTTTTGTCATTTAATTATCTATTCAGTGTAGAGCTGAACACTTATGGTCACAAAGAATAAAAGTATATAATCCAGGAGCAGAAGAGGTCAAGATTTACAGTCACTTGCCTTTCACTGATCCCATAAAACAATCCAAGCATGCAGAAATGATGATCCCATAAGAGACACCAGGGCAGAAGAATGAGAATGCAGCCAGAAATCCATCAGGCTTATTGATATCTGTGAAGCTGGGGATCCCTGAAGTTGTGAATATAGAAGTGAGTTTTATATTATAGAATGAAATATTTATTAACTTTCTCCATCTGTTCTTTAAAAAATTTAGTTTAATGTCATCAAGGCATTTATGGAATACATTTAGCTTAATCATGCATTCATGCCTTAGGGAGTAAACTGTCCCTGGAGACATACTCATTCTGGATCAGCTCTAGAACAAGCAATAGTTTAAAAATCCATCATTCTTTTGAAAAAACACATTACTTTGAATCATTCTTGAATAGAGTTGTTCGGGTTTGTTTTGTTGTTGTTGGGTTTTTTTTTGCTTTATTTTTTAACCTCTGGTATTGAGCATACTGTAATAGCCACAACAATAAGGATACAGAGAATGAGATTATAGACTGGTGTAACTAAATTAATTAGTTCCACTATTAAAGTGCAACATTTGTAGCCAGCACAAGTGTTAACCCAACACGTAATTTTGGTGGCTAAAGAGACTAATTCCTTTACTCTCAAGCTTCTTATGGCCAATATAACTCAAGCAGACAAAATTTTGTGTGAGAATTGTTGTTTCTGGAGGCGAAATCTCAAAAAACAAGCAAATGGACTTGGTGGTTGGGTATGAAATTGCAGATAGCACAGTCTCTTTCATCTGTTGAATGTGAAGAAGTTTGATGAAAGGATATTATGGAGTAGTGACAAGGACCTAATTCTGATCCAAGTTTTGTCATTATAAATCATGAGTAATTCTGAAGACTGCAGTAGACCCTTATCACTGTTAAACATCTGTAAGTCAGATCAGAACCGGCACTAATAAATACATTCAAAAATGCATAATTAAAACAGTGATTTCACATCACTCTGATGAATTTTAGTCAAGGATTTCTTCAAGGATGCTTTTCTCACATTAGCATTTGACGTTAGTAAGCAATGAATAATTCCATTTTTTCTTTCCAACATCTGGGACACTTCCTGCTTTATTTGCTACTTACTGAACACTCTGCAGGAAATATTAATGAGTCTTGGGTGTTAAAATACAGGCCATGTGGATGATGTTTGGGAGGCAGTGTTATGTAGCAGAGGCTACATGTCCTGAGGTTAATAGGCTTGATTTTGGTGAACTAAGATATCGGGTCATTTACCAAACTTGTGGGAGATATGGGGATTTGTGGAGGTTACCCAAAAATCAAGCCCATGCAGCTCCTTGGTTCAGCTATTCCCTCATACCAAGGGGACAAATAATAATGATAAAGTTATTACTCTTGGTCAGATCAACTTTTTTACTGGTTATTCAGAAAACCAGCACACAAGGATGCCCCGAGCATCCTGCAGGGAGAGCCGGGCTGAGCACCAGAGGCAGGAGAGCTTCCAAAGGAGGAAAGAAATCTCCTTCTGTGTAAGTGTGAAATGACGATGGCAGTTCCACACCTGGTCAAGAAGGTGAAAACACCTTCTACTATGGAAAACAGGGTAATTGGAACTTAACCAAATTAATTCCAGCAAGGTGTACAACAGCCCCTCTGGGATTGCTTGCTTTGACCGGGCAGGACGGACAAAACCTTCTGCTTTTTCTTTTTGTTCAGAAAAATCCACCTTATCTGGACAGGCAGTGTTTTCACCTTGGTTAGATATGCCTCTACTGCCTTGGTGGACTCATGTAATGAAAATATGGAAGTCTTGCAGAACAAGTATCTCCATCTGAGCTGCTCCCCAAGGCTACCTATGTCAACCTGGCAGCTCATCCTTGCAGCCAGCACACAAAAGTCAATGGAAAAGTGAGGTGCTCAGGCTTTACATCCCCATGGAAGATGATAACCATGGAAGATTCCCGTGGCTCCTGTCCTGCAGGCTTCCATCAGGTAGCCCAACCCTCATCCTGCTGAGTCAGCACCTTCTGAAGCTCCTCTCCTCCCTCATCCTGAGCAAACACTGCCCAGGAGGTGCTGGTGGGAGAGGGCACAGATGCAGTGCTGCAAATTAAGACACGAACAAAATTAAAATAAATAAGAAAAATATAAGCTAGCTCCATGCTTTGTACATTACCGCAGGATTAAGTAATATCAGCCAGAGAACATTTTACAAGAGTGCACAGCACCTCAATCCTATAATCAATAAGCTGTACATGCTGCAGCACAAAGAGCTCTTATCTGGAATACCACTTTGAATTTAGTGAATTTATTTAATCCCTGATGCCTGCAGAGCATCAGTCCTGTCTTCTGGGTTAATTTATTTATTCCGGTGATCTATTTTTAGTCTTTTAAGTACTTGACATTTTAGAAGCCCATTTTCTTTTCCCACTTCCTAAAAAAGCTAAAACTTGAATGGGAAAAACTTTATTTACAGAAATGTATTTGTTTCCTAATTCATTCACCACTTTCTTGGGAGCCAGAGCCCTGTTATCAATACTAATAACTATACACTAAATGGATCAGGGAAAGCGCCTCTTCACCCTGCTTGGCAAAGCCTGTTTCTAAATCAATGCTGGACATTCAGTGATCTCCTCTCTTTCTTCTTGTCTCTTTATATTCTCATCTCTTTATATTATCTTCTCTTAAAAAAAGGGGGTGTATCCAAGATGCTATGCTGCATTTAGTTTGGGAATCATCACAAGTGCAGGTGATGTTCTTACCTTCTGGAACTTGATATTTCCAGGTAGGATCACATGAACCCTTGGCTGAACTCAAAGGAACCAGTGGTTTAAACAGTGGAACGATGTCAATGCTTACTGTTAAAAAGAAATAACAAATGAAAAAATAGTCCACAGCCACTGCTATGATGTTGTAGTAGTGATTATTATCAGAGCTACAAAGAATGGACTCTAATTAACCCAGCCAGTAGGTACTAAACATTTGGTTATGGAAGAGTAGATTGAAGCTTTATAAGCTTTAGAATGTGCAAAGACGAAAAGAAGTCTCACCTGACCTTGGCTGACTAGATTAATGATGGCTTCATAAAAGCTACAAAACAATAAAAATAAAGTAGCACAAAGGGCAATTGTGTGAAAAAACACAGGGTTAATTATATTTTCCCTCTTTGTTTTACAGTATTTCTCTGTGAGGCTTCCATTAAAAAAAGCAACAAATGCAGAGAAGAAAGAACCACTCCTAGAACAGGGATATTACCCTGGTAAAATATATTACATGTCCTCAGAAATATTTTTGTAGAGTCATGGGTTGTAATTGTTTTTCCATTTCAGATGCTGTAAGAAATATTTTGTACTTCTATTTAAAACCCAGTCTGTGGGAGAAGTTGTTCACCAAACCATTCAGAAATGCTGCTCGAATAACACAGGTTGAACTGGCTGCTTTAAAGTCTGAAGATTTTATTCCTGATTAAACCTCGTCGGTTACAGGCTGGAGTAATTGCAGCACGTGGTGAATAAATGCAGCTCATTCTGAAACAGAAGCATCAATTCTGAATCAGTTCCTGCCAAAAACAAAGTAGGAAATTTAACAATTTAGACAAATTAGTCCTGTTCGTTGAGGTGGAGCCTCCCATCACATCATCTCATCCGCAGGCAGAGATGCTGCTTCTCCAACCAGAATCAAGGTCATTACCTCATAAGTCCAATAATTAGCTCCAAAACCCAACCATTAATAGAATTTATTGCATTGCTTTTGCATCACATCCCCCAAATAAATGCAGGGCAGCTCTGTCAGCCAGGGTGGGCATCCACAACCACTTTGTTTTTGTGCTTTCTTGACAGTGTTATTGCCTCTAAGCTTTAAAAGAGAGAATCCTGATGTTGGGAGAGGGGAGAGCGAGTCCGATAGGCACAACTAGATGAAATTTTTCGGTCACTCTGAAGATCAGCAGATAGTTTGAACTAGATCTAATGCCAAAGGGGCCCAGGCTTGGATGAAAGGCACCTCACAGGTGCTCTCAGCAAGGCAGACAGTGCTTTTCCCTGCAGTTTTATTCCTCAAGACAAGACCTCTTCTATGTCTTTCCACCTGCGTTATGAAAATTCATGCTATACTAACACAAACACATGCATGCACACACTTTGCACATTAAATATATATAAAATGACTGGCTTTCCTTGCAGAGAGCCTCTGCCTGTGCCACAAACACTTCAAAGGCTTCAAAGCAGAGGTGCCTGCAGCGAGGGCTGGAGCTGGGAGCAGAAGTGCCGGTTTCAGCTGACACCGGAGGTTTCAGAATCTTAGGGCATGAAACATTTTTCGCTCATTTTAAATTAATTTAATTGGAAGAAAAAAAAAAAGAAGGAGAAATAACTTGAGATATTTTTGAAGGTGTGGGTCTTTTTCTTAAAACTAGAAAATGCTATTTTGAGACTAAACCTGCCTGTAAGTAGATTTTTTAAATGAAAATATCTTCAGTGTTTAAGAAGGGACTGCAGAGACCTAGTTTTTGCAGCCATTTTGGAGAGGAGGTTTTTCTTTTACAGCAATCCCACCCCTGTTTCTTGAGTGATGCTTCAGCTCCAGGGCAGGCAGTGGCTCCAGACTTCTGTTCTGGTACCACTTCTCTGAGTTAATGCATTAGTTCTGCAAGAGAAAATTAGGCATTTTTAGTATTTCACAAGCCAACAGGCTGTCTACTGGGTGGATGGGTTTGCTGTACATCACAGGGAGGAGATGAGGGTTGTAAGGTGGATATAAACACAGTTTTATACCAGGATGCATCTCCCTATACCCAGCAACCACCTGGTGCTGCCCACATAAGGGTGATAGGCAGGCAGGCAATTCTGCATTTATTTACATATATTTTTTTTTCTCCTAATGAAAGTGCTGAAAGAGTAGAAATACCTTGCTTTGGATAGTCATGGCATAGTCGTTGCAAATACCTGTCTATTTAGCTACTGACTCAGAGGTAAACCCCACAATTATAAACATTTTAGCAAAGAAAGTTTTGGTCCTTTTTTTTTTTTTTTTCAGGTTGATGGACACTCAGGGAAAAAGGAGATGAGTGACCTTGATTTTTTGGATGCTTTGTAGTGGGACAGTTAAAGATCTGCCCAGGAGACATGGCTGCTTGAGGAGCTCAGCAAGGGCAGTGCCTACAAAGTAGACACCACAGTGGAGTTTCCCTGGACTGACAGAAAGCAGCTCTTAAAAAGAGACAATCTATGCAAGCCTAAAGCCATCATTTAAATAAAAATATAACCATTAATATAATTATAAGAATAATTTAAAGGGTGTGAGAATGAGTGTGTGAGCATCATGGAGCATCACGGAGTGCAGTGCCTCCCTGACTCGGTCCAGGGCTGCATCCTGCACTATGCATCGCAGGGAAATGAGGACCTGCAGCTCGGCTTTCCTGATCGGCAGCCACATTGTCTATCGTTCTATCTGTCCACCGTAATGCTGTGTAGACGGCCTTTTAGGCCAGAGCCTTGGTTAGGGAAAAATCAGTGGAGCATCACGACTGCATTGATTTAATTGATCGAGAGCATTGGGCTCTGCCCAGTGTCTCATCTCCACTCCCAGGCAATATTAATCAGTGTAAAACATAAGAGCGCGTGCTCTAGTTGCAGGAGGAATAAAAAGATTTCTTTGCTAGGACTCCAAAGAGTGCCTTTGGAAAAGAAAAATCATGATAGTGTATTTTCCAGCCATGGCTTTGCCAGCTCAGCCTGGGAAGGTCCCTCCGGACCCTCTCGCTGGCAGTGCTGTGAGGAGGTGAATGGAGTTCAAGCAGGTACAGCCAGGCTGCCATGGGACTGGGGTTTTATCCACCAACTTGTAATTATTTTTATCTAAACATACTGTGGAAAATCGCAGATGGGTCTCCAGCCAAGGCAGTAACTGAAATTTGTAGAAAAGACATAAAAACGTCTGGTTACTGGATTTTAGTTTTTTTTACTTTAATGAAACTTGAGTGCTTCCTAGAGTGCAGTGATGACATTAGCCATTATAAATGGATATCCAGGATAAATGGACCCATAAAGCCAGGGGAAGGCCTTGTTTGGGCAGCAAACCTTCCTAAACACTTCAAATATCTCGTCAGCCTGGAGTCACCATCCTTGCCAAACTGTTTTGGTGAGTGATGCCCAGATGGGTTTGGTCTTATAAAAATCAAATCAGACTAAAGAGTCTTTGCTCACTCCCTCAGGGTCCTTGCTGAGGTATCAGTGTACTTTGAATTTCTATGAGTAATAAATCATTATCACAGAGCTGCTGAATGTTGTTTTATCTGCCCTGGCTTGAGAACAGCCAGGAGGGCACATACGGCCTCAGCTCTACTTTTAGCATTAACCATTTTCTGAGGGTGAGTAAATACACAAGGAGCTTTCACCTCCCTATGTCTTGTCTTGCACCCACAAGCAGAGCAATTTTGGGGCTGGCAAAGGGGAATTCGGCCATCGCTTTCCCATGGCTGTGGAAGGGATGTGAGCTGCTGTTGGGATGGAGAGTTGGGAACAGCCTCAGCAAGAACAGGGCTGGTGCCTTTCTCTGCCTGAATGTGGTTCTGACCTAAATTAAATGCAAAAGTAAAACTCAGGGCAAAAGCTGAATCACTTGCTTAATTTAGCAGTGAAATCATAAAGCGAAGCTCTGCAGTACCTGGTGAAGGGTGCAGTGATTTCTAATTATGGATTATACAGCTAATCAGTACCAATCAACATTTTATGATCTTGACTTAATATTTAATATAATGTTAATTATAATTGCTTTTGCCACAAACTGTGTCAAATACTAGGAGTGATTTCCACTCCCGGCATGCCTTGCGATGCTGGGTGGGCTCTGGGATGGGGGCTGCTGGAGGAGGGAGCGTCTTTCCCCCAAAATAAATCCCACCCAGCAGCACCAGCCCACCTCCCTGCTCGCGTTCCTGCTCACTCTGCCCAGAGTTGTGGTGCTAATTAAGTGGTGGTGAGTCTCAGCGTTATTAAAATGGAGTTTTTATCTCACATAAGTACCTCCCAGCTACAAACAGGGCAAGTTCATTTAATTAAAAATAATTTTAGTGTGAGTTAATGTGAGCACAGTTCAATGACTCTGAAATATGTTTAATTTTTTTTTTTTCTTTCAAAGTCTAACAAGAGGCTGCAGAAAAAGAAAAAAAAAAATCCAGATAATCTGGAAAATGCATTCAGACCATTTCTGTGCATTTCAACCCCCACAGTTGCCTGATTCTCACACCTTTCCTTCCAAAATGCTATTTGGGAGCTCTGTCATTGCAGAAGCTGGAATGTTTTGCTCCATGAAAGCATGATATTTCAGAACAATTTTTCCCCTACATGGTTCTTTTTTTTATGACCTAGACATATGCAGAGCTCCTGCCATCCCCAGTGACCGTTTACTTGATGATTTTCAGCACCCCTGGGAGATACTTCTCAGGAGGGGCGCTGCTTGCTCAAAACATCTCCAAAATTTCGCAGTGAGGGACTTATTTAGGGGGAATACATCACCTCCAGAAATCCTGAACCTTCACTGCCATGCTGGGTAAATCAGAAGCACTTCTGAAATTCAGTGTCTCCAATTAAAACAGAACAAGGAAAACTGAGCAAGACATTTTATAGGAGACAGTGCTTGGGCACAGGGACATGTTTTTTAAAAAAAGAGAAGCTGTTTTTCTTAACTTACTTAACTTACTTAACCAAAACCTTTAGTGTATTTTAAATTAATCCTTTTTTTGACATGAAGCTCATCAGATGTATAAAACTGAAGGTCTGCAAGAGCAAAATCCCATAACATGAGTTGTGAGGGGACAGGAGAGCCACGGCAATGGGTAGGTACTAGCAAAGTGCTTTTTTCAGCCTCACTTTCTATTCTTACCCTACTCTCCTTCCATTGCATAAAGTCGCCTATGCCTGTGCAGTCTCCTTGAAGTCTGTATTTCAACTCTTCACAAGCAAGGCAGAGTGAATAAGTTGAAGTGATTAATTAATCTAGTGAATTTCACCTTTTTTTCAGTATACAATTTCCTTTGACAGATTCATTATTCCCAGTTATTTGCTGAATAGCTTTAGTAAATAGTTCTCTGGCTGTAGATGGATGGTGCGTATTTTGTTGTAATTATTTAATGGTCAAAATCTGAGCTCTGCTGGATAAGTACAACTGCTCATGTAAGTTGTGCTGATGCTTTTTTCCCCCGCTCCAGTCTCTAAGTGTATGTGTGACATTGGCTGATGGGGCCACCAGGCTGGCAGCAGATCAGGGAGATGTAAAAGTAAACAAGTAAACCCAAAGAAAATCTAGAATGCTTAACAAAATAACTAACTCTCAGTTACGCAGTTTTAAAATATCCTAAATACTCTAAAAATACCAGAAGTACGTTGCTGGGCCAGACACCTGATTTAACTAACCTGCATATTCCCAAAAATCCATTTCCGGCTGGGCTTGGGCTCTGGTCCCCCACCTCATCTTGTCCCAAGATCTCCTCTGGGAATTCCCTCCTCTTGCAATTAATAATATATCAGCTTCTACTTAAAAAAAAAAAAAAAGGTATAATTTGGGAAAACAAAGCTTGAGGTAGGAGACAAGGGCCTTATAGCTAATAGCTAAACCCATTGACTTTCAAATGCATTTTTTTCCTATATAAATCCACTGTATTGCATCCTTATTTACTTTCTCACAGTCCACATTAAGTTAATATTACTAAAAATGAAATTAATTCCACACCCCCCCCCCCCCCCCCCCCCCATATATGGAAACACCTCCCATCAGAGTAACTGAACATCACTCACGTGGTAACGTAAAGTAATTATACCACCATAATACCTCTGGTACCACTACACCAGGGACCGATAGGTAAGTCCTTTCATCCATTAAAGATCTTATAACCTCTCGTTACATATGTAGTTACTTATGCAGTTCTATTCCCAGAAAAGGTTAATTAAAGCCTGTAATTCCGGTATGAGCCGAATGCGCCAAGGGTCAGGCAGGATTTTCTCCTGTTCGCAGCCCCTGACACTTTACTTAAATAAAAATTAACCTCCCAGAAGGACTCAGAAGCCCAACCCCTCTTTCCGAAAGGAGATATTTATCACACCTTCACCCTCTTTCCCCCCACTTGTACATCAGAGACCTAAAAAAAAAAACCATTTAAAACCCCGTTCAAGACCTGGCACCCACTCTGGTGACCCACAGGGACGCGTCATGGACTGGTGGCGTCTTTCCATTTCTGTATGTAGTTATTCCTGAGACTGACTGGACAGTTTAGGGAAACTGAGTCTTTTCTCCCTTAAGGAGCGTAAACCAGGAGTATCCAGACCTGTCTATTCTGGCACTAAATTTATTGTTTTTTTTTTTTAATTTAAGTGCCTGTCCCACCACCCGCCTGTTCAACCCCATTAAGAGGAGCATCGCGCAGTGATCGCTGGGCTCTTCAGCTGGGGGAGAGATTTTATCTGACCATCTTTAACGACCTCACCTATTTGTTGAAAATATTTAATCAGCAAAAGTGGCTGACGAATGTCAGACACGAACAGCTCAGTGCCTCTTAGCGCATCCTCCCTCAAATAACACTGCTGCGAGGAACATGGACTTGTAGACCAACCATAACCAATGTATGGAAGCTGTTTCCATGGGAAAGGCTTGAGTATTTATTTATTTATTTATTTGTGCAGCGTGAGAAATGAAAGGGAAACATTATAATAAACAAGAGAGTCCTCAGAAATATCTATACACACAGGCACGCACGTGCCAACAGGCGCACAGGTATTTAATATAAAATAGCGGAGTCGGAGGAGACCACCAGGCTTCCAGCTCTGTTTTTGCCGTCGTTCCTGCGCGCCGGTGGTGGAGGGAACGTGCGGCGCCT
The DNA here is from genome assembly GCF_964273445.1 of Streptopelia decaocto. Lineage (NCBI taxonomy): Eukaryota > Metazoa > Chordata > Aves > Columbiformes > Columbidae > Streptopelia > Streptopelia decaocto. The sequence goes on from NC_138665.1 coordinate 6,348,601, forward strand.
GCGATAAGCACGGCGGTGCCGTTTGCCATCAGTGCTACCTAAAAGCAAATGGAACTGGCATAAATAATTGTGCTGTAGAAAGCCTTTCTGTTGCACCTTGCCTATCACTGACAATTTACATATCTTAGGAAAACCTTTGTCAGCTTCTGTCATTTCTGCACTATTATGTGCCTTTCTGGATAATTACCAGTTAATGTGAAAAAGCAGATGGAAAAAACCTTGAAATTTCTGATAGAGAATCCTCAAACCTCTCCCCTTATCTGTGCACAGCAGCTTCCTGATTTCAAAAGAAGTTTGAAAACCTTTGTTAAAAATGTCCCTGATTCCCAGTTTGAATGAACCAAATGACATTCAGCTAAAATTATTCAGCTTTTTCCACAATTAAATTCCATTATCGTGAACTGCCAAAGTAAAATGGAAGGTCTCTTAACTAATGTGTCGGTTGTTTGCTTGTATTTTTCGTCGTGCGTATTGTATAAAGCTGTGTGAAGTAGAAGGAGCATAAACAATAACTGTAATTTTGCATCAATGAGTGGGGCATTTTCAGACCCTTCATTATGGGAACACACTGGGGTTGGGGGGTTTTCTCTTTTCCTTTTTTTTTTTTTTTTGCTAATCCTTTTCCTGCAAAACCCCACTGAGACTGATTGGATATTTCACCAAACTTAAGGAGCAGTGACGGTTTGGTTTTTAGTCCCAGAGATGATTTCTTTATGCAATCCCCGCATACCATGAGCACGCGGCGTTGGGCGAGCACAGACGCTTCTCCTCTCCCTCTAATGAAGAGGCAGCATAGCTGTACACAGGGGAAATAATTTCATTTAAAAAATACCGTTCCCACAAGCAGGGATATTGTCCTTGTGTTTTCTTAGTTGGCTTTTCCCTTGTTCTTCTTGCAGATTTAAAATGAAGAGAAAGGCAGCACAGTTTGCTCATGTGCCTGATGGAGTAAAGCACAAATAATCCCTAAAACCGCGGGGCAGCCGAACCCGCCGTGCTGCCCAGCTCTGATGTAACATGAGACTCTTATTTCTGTGAGCTTTCATTAAAAAAAAAAATAGGAGGAAACTCTCTGATCACTGATGACAGGGATGCATGGTGGGGTTTTCTGTACCAAATACATTGAACAGGTTGATGGGCTCGGGCTGAGTTTTGCTCTGCAAAGTGTTCCCTCCTTCACAGGCTGCAGGGAACATCCCCATGCACTCTGCAATCACATGCTACTCAAGTCTATTTTTCTAAACACTGGAGTTTTTTGGCCTTCTTAGACCCTTTGGGCAAATGCATGTTTGCTGAGAGGTTGTGCAGGTGACTGTGAATTGCTGTAACTTCACATTGGGTGATCTGTGCAAAAACTGTTCTCAAACCAAATGGAATTCGGATTTAATTTTGCCCTTACCTTGTGGTTACTCACCAGAGACAGAGGTTTGCACAGCTGAAGGTATCAGAGTGAGCATGCTACAGTGGAGAAAAAGCTATTATTTCCTTTGGAGAGTACAGAGAACGAGAGCAAAGATGTGTTAGTGGAGGTCTGTATAACGGGAAATAAAGTTACTCGGTGTCATGATGTTGTATCAAAAGCTCTATAGACTATGGCACTATAGCTCCCTGTCTGTCCTGCTGGTTTGTGTCAGTGGCATTTAGCATCTACATCCCCACAGAATGACATTTCACATACTGATTAAAATCATTGTCTTTTATGGCAGATAAAGTTTGTTCTTCAAAGGAAAAAAAAAGATTAAAAAAATGCTGTTGCAAACAGTGATGAAAAACAGATGAATAAAAACAATCAAAAAAGGTTTTAATTCCATTATTTTCAATTAGCTCTTTAATTTGATTTAAGTCATTTGCACTTGTTGCTTGTTTTACATCTCTTATTGTCCAGCATTTTATTTCACACATCTAACAGTATTCAATCAAACTGTTTTCTAGTCTTTGTCTTCTTTTGAAGCTTCTTGAAAGTCTAAAGCAGACTTAAAAAAACAGATATTGAAAGCAAACTTTCATCTCTCTGCAGGTTATTTGTAATCAGACCTTTCTCATCAAGGGCTCGTTTCATACGTGTTTGGGATCTGGGAATTATTAAAACTGCCAATCTACCTTGTTTTAAATATTTCTCAGGCTTCAGTGTTTTGAAACTGGATTCATCAGCTGGTGTAGGAGCTGTGGTGCTCCTGGTTGTAGGTACTTGCATGTAGTAACAATACAATAAGTCTACATGGGCTTTTATTTACATGATCTCATATTTACAGACTCCTATTTATTCATTGCTTGGCTTTGAATGGCTGGTGGCTCGTGCTGAGGACTGGGATATAGAATAATCTATTATTAAAGCGACAATATTGCTTCCCCGTTGTAAATTGCCAAACCTTGCTGTGTATTTTGGAGAAACTCATCTCAGCTTCACAGCTGAGTTACTTTCTCATCTCAACTGGAAGCTAACTAGCATGTTGTGCTGAGGAAGAACCTTATAAATCTCCAGGTTAGCATCTCAGCAGCTTCTTTTATAAAAGGTACAGTTAGGTCTGATGCTGATTATTGCTCAGACTTTTTCTTTTCTTCAGCTCTTCTTTTGCAGTTAATTTTTGCCGTGTTCTTTCCCGTATATCCTACTCACTTTTCTCAGCCACATGTTTATCATGTTGTTAGCATTTGAATATTCTCACCTACTGCTCATAATGGCATGACTTTTTTTAAGAGATGGAGTTTCTTTAATGAGATTTTGACTGATTAATGCCTTCCTTGGACCTCTGGTCCTCACAGTAACTCTAGACCTAGTCTCTTGACCTCTTGTTGGCCCTTAAAAACTTCTAAAGTTTTGGGGTTTCTACCAGTGTTACCCAACACGCTCAAAAAAGGATGAAAAAAGTCCACCCTCTCATTTTCAGTTTCTATTCATTTTTGTGGCATTTTGTTTTACTTACAGCACTCACTATTCATTGTTTTGCATATGACAAAAAGAAAAGACCCATTTTGTAGGTTGTAGAAAGAAAGTTCCATCTAAAGAAGTCAATGTAAGAGATTTAAGCAAAGCTGAGAATTTGCTGAAGGAAAGCTGGTCATTGCCAGTGCCTGCATGTTTCCACCCAAATAACACACACAGAGATTTACCTTCAATAACTATCAATAATAATGTTTTCATTCTGAGTAAGGATAGGATCTTGGCCATTGGGAAGAAGCAGCAGCAAAGTTTCAACAGCGTCAGTGAGAAGCTCAGAAAGTGCTGAGTTACTTTTTCCTTTTTAGAATTAAAAGGCTTTTCAGAAGAGTCTTCATTCACATACAGACTAGGGGTCCCTCTGCCTCGGCTATTTTAAATGTACGCAGTCATGTAAGAGGAATTAAAGTAACAGCTTTAATGAGCTTGATTGGCTTCATCATTACAATTTTCTGTTCAAATCTTCTGCTCCCAAATCTGATTCTCTTTGCCACTTACAGATCCCACCAAATTAGTCCCTCCTGTTTACATGCCGCTCCCACTCAGTGGGTGCTTACATTCATCTGTGCTCTTAAGATATAATACCAGCAAATATATTCTTTAGCACAAATGTGCTCACAAAGACAACATTAAAAAAAACCAAACCAAAACCAAAAAAAACCCAGAACTACACAACTTCATCATTGTCTTCCTTTTGGCTTAGAGATGCAATAACCACAAGATTACAGGATGCTGTAAAACTCTTGGTTAACTCCAAGAGTTTTGGAAAAAATCACCTGAGCTTGAAGGAGTCAGATATTACCATAGTGACCAAAACATTAGTGGTGGAGGACCCTGGTGCCATTTAGAATATACAATTCAATGATAAAGAACTCTTTTCCTGTAACCCCATCTTACCTTTTCTCCCCACTCCAGTATATTGAGATAAAGCCTCAGCAGCTTAACGCTGCTCATGTATTATACATTGTCTCACATGTCATGCCAGGACATTTACACCACTTTAGGGTTGATTTTTTTTAACGTACCAAGTAATGCGGATGTAGACCACTGATGGTCGCCTCTGCAGGCACTAGTTTGCCTTCTCTATCATCTGATTTTACCAAAATGACCCCTAAAATATTTAAATACTTCAAGTTTTCACCACTTTGACACATCAATACTGGAAGGTAGAGGGAGGAAAAACCGTTCGTGAGTAGCCCCCGGACAAGCATGGCTAATTGCTAGGCTTAAAATGACAATAAATCTTCCTTAGCAAATCAGCATCGGGATCCACATCTGTGAGTGCTTGCAAGTAAGGAAATTTTCAGCAGGATTTTAAAATTTTCCAGTTTTCAATGGTGCAGATTTGAGTCTAATTATATGCCAAGAAGGTGCAGGCACATTGTAGACACAGTTGTGCTGCCCTGTTCGCATCTGACCGCAAAGCTGGGATGGGTCTGGAGAAGGTGAGGCACAGTCTCACTTTGATGGAAACATCCAAAAATTCAGCTTTGCCCCCAAGATTAAGCTCACTGGGAGCAGGCAGGGTAGGTACTTTTCTCTTCTTGTGTCTCTCTTAAGAGGAGGTGTCCCACCCAGAAAGACATTCCCAGGTGGGTGGACATCCCACTGCACAAAGGAGGAACATTTCAAAGCAAAGACACCTTTATCTCAAAGGCAGCATTCCCTCTCTGATCTTCCGATGAATCAGGCCGGCTTTGCTCTCCTCAGCACCACCTCAAACAGCACCTCTCTTCACACAGGAAAAGCCTGACTAGATGCAAGACTTGGCTGTTTTAAAACACATTTCCCTGGCAAAAACAAAACTGGGTATTTTACATGGTGGGCAGGAACCCCCATGCACCCACCTCCAGACCCTTTAATTCTCCCAGATCACGCAACTGATTTCTTTTCCCCCCATGCTGGAAGGAACAGTTTAACAGCCACAGAAGCCATTGTGCTGCTGCAGAGAATGTGCTGTCACAGAGGGTTCACTGAGCTTAATTCCACCATGAGCAACACAGAGATGTTACCTTCTCCTGAGACATCCCCAGTCCTTCTGTTTCATTACTGCTCCATCCATAAAAGGGCCCCGATTAGAACTGTGGCCTGTTGTTTGATGAACCAGGGATCCATACATCCTTTAATTTTCTTTCCTTCATCTTCCTTCCCTGTGTTTATATGTCATATTCAGTAAAGTCTCTCTTTTATTGAACATCTGTTTGGTACATAGCAGGCTTATTCAAACTCGGCAGGAAAGCACCTTTACTCCAAAATAAATTAAAACAATGTATGTGCCTCTGGCCAATAGATCATTGGATGGGAGTCATGAATGTACTTTTGTGGATATTTGGTGGGAAGTTTATCATTTAAACGGTGAAAATACAGTACTTCAACATATGGATCATTCAGAGCTACTCTCTTTTCTTTCCAGTTGAAGAACCATTGTGCGTTTAGAGGAATTAGATAAAATTAAGAATTTAAACTGGGCTGCTAGTAAAAGCTGTTATCAAAGAGTGGAAATGTAAAAGCATGATGCAGGGATGCTGTCTGACTTTGAGATGTATGGGGATTAAATCAGTTTAGTTTTAGGTGGCACAAACAGTGAGCAAAGTGGTGCAATAAACCAGCAAAGACGGAATTAAAGAAAGAATTAAAGAATTAAAACAGAAATTAAAGCACAGGAAACCCCTCTGCAAGGGACACTAGTGAGCACATAAAATTGGGATCATGACATTTGGTGTCCTCTCTTCTGTTTCATTCTGATTATCAAAGTGGGTCCAAGTGGCCTTTTTGTTGGTCTGGAGTGGACCATTGCCAAAGTTCTACAATTATTTTTTCATCCTTTTCACACACTATCTGTGATAATTTCCATAATGAGAGCTGTTTTCTGCTCTGGAGAGGTGTGCTATCAGGGGAGTCCTTCCACTGCTCTCAAAAGCATATCTGAATTCCTGAGGCAATTTAGCAGCAGAAAACTCTCAGCACAATTATCAGGAAATAAACACAAGTGTGTTGATCTCCAAAAAGGGGCTTAGAGTAATCAAGGAATTCAAGATTGTGTTTCTGATTAATTGCCAGTTATTAAGACACTTTTTGGTATTTGACAGCGTGAAAAAGATCTGCCACTCTTTATATGACCAGTTCGTATCACTGTCAGTATCATGACACTGAAACATAAAACATATACTACAGCAGGAGTTTTAAAGCACCCGTAAGTAAAATTTCCTGGAAAGTAAAATATATTCTCTGGCCTGAATTTTCTGCTGCCCACACTGTACAGACATTGAATCTAGACTAACTGAAACTTCAATAAAACATCATCTTTTCTCAGTTAGTTCTCCAAAATTTCTCACAAAAACCATGTAATGTGAGATTTCTAAGCTATGTTTGTCAGCTACATTTAAAACATAAATAATTACCTTGTGTTCTTTTAGTGAACTTAGGCCATCAGAGAAGCAAGTTCACTACAGAGTATGTCTAGTAGGTATAAATATATACTTACATACGTAAGTATAAATTAAACTCTTACCATGGAAAGACACAACTGGTTCATAAAATCACACGTCTATGTCAGGAAGAGACCTGCTAAGGATAGAAAACAATAGAGAATCATAGAAACATAGAAGATATCACAGGCAGAAGTAGAAAATACACATGGTATTGTATTTCGCTTATTAAAGTGCTATAATTTCTAAAAAACAATAGGTCAAGTAAGATTATTATTTTTTTTTAATATAAGTACTTCACCCCAGTCCCCCCCCTCCATGGTTTCCCCTCCCTGCGGGACCCCAGCCCAGCGGGACGGGGTGCGGGGAGATGAGTCGAGGGGTCCAGCACCTCCATCCTACTCCCAGGCTGCTAGAGGAAAATTCCAACAGTGTTTTTGCACCAAAACAAGAGTTTTTACTAGAAAAGGACTGCAATTTCAGGTCATGTTTCATTAATGCTCTGATGTAAATTTGTGTTTGTCCCTCAAATTCAATTCTGACCACAGAAAGCTGCTTCTCTGGCACGGATTTTGCATCAGATTTATTGTCAGAGGCTGCAAAAACCACCAGCAGTGTTTTTAAAAAGACCTTGTCTAATAGTCATCTCTGCTGCAGTCACTGCCTGAGAGCAATCACACCTCTGTGGGGCAGACACTTAACAATCTATTATATCATAATTAAGTTTGGCCATGTTTACACTGCTTAATGATGATGCGTAAAGATTAATTTACCTTTCCAGCCCAGTTGCAAGAGTGTGCTGCCACAGTACCCCATTAAAAATGGAAATAGCAGTAAAATCTCCAATTATTTTAAATTGCCTTAAGTCTGTCAGAATTCATCATTTTATGCACTGTTACTTTAATTTATTAGTTTATCGTCTATTGATGTAGTAGCAGTTATTACAAGTCATTCTGTATGTGTTTTTTAAATACAATGATAACATCTTCTATGGAGAAACAAGCTATGATAATACCTTGTTTACAGTTTGTCAATATAACGAAGCCAAAGAAAGCTAAATAATTGCTTCTAGACTAAAAAAATTTCTCTCAGCCAGCTAAAACTGGGTTCCTCTGACTGTCATTGGAGCTTAAAATTAAACAAGCCTGCACTCTTCAGTGTGACCCTGATGAAATGAAGTGTAATCAGGATGAAGACAGAAACACAGATATACAGGCTAATCTTTACGCTTTGATTTTCTTGAAATATTGATTAGACATCTGAATATTGATTAAAGATCTTGGCTCTGTTGCAGCAGGAGACTGAAATTTGTAACTAGCTTTTGAGCACACTCATTTTCTCATCAGTTTTGGAGGGCCGGCAGTTTGGGAGCTGTGCACAGGTCACTTGCTCAACCAAGTGCCATGGCCAGAAAAAGTGACGGTCGCATCTGCTGGAAGGAACTCCAGATGAGTCCTTCAGCCTAGAGCAAAAAGAAGTTCACCTTGATGCAATTACACTGCCGGGAAGATCTAATTTATGTTTGAGCTTTCGAAAAAGTGAAGGAAGCTGTTCCTGGCAGAGGCTTTTCCTTGTCACTTGTGGGGTCTCGAGCTCTTTTTCCTTCTGGTCTGGGACTCCTCAACAAGGTCTAGCAGGGCTTGGCTTGGGACCTCCAGGAGTCGGGGCAGGATGGAGGTCAGAGAACTTTTTGTGGCCCCAGCTGGGATAGAATCTGCCCCCTTAAGCACAGATGTCTAAATTTGCCCAAAGCACCTTCAAAATACCTTGGAGTAAAGGAGTACCAGTAAGTCCAGTGCCATGATCCCACGTACCTAAGTGACAGTGATGAACATCCCTAGGAGCCGTGGTCACCATAGCTGTGCCAAACCTTCTGTGTTCGACAGAAAGGACATAATCTTTAGAGAAAAGTTAAACATCTATTTTGATTCTCACTGGTTGTTTCCCTCCTTCTCTCACCTCCTGTGTGACAGAACATGTGCTCCCTTCTCCCGTGACTTTGTACACGTCATTTGTTGGTGTAGCTCAGATAAACGGTTCAAAATCATCACTTCTAAGTTCCTCAAATTGTTCTCCCATAAAGCTGACATACACTCCACACCATTTTGCATGCTGAGGGAGACAGCTTCCCAGCTTCATCCCGCTTCTGAAAAATCTGATGAACAATTGTGTTGAGTGTCATAACAGTGATTGAGAAAGTCTTGAAGAAAGGATAAAAATACACGCTGTGCAATACAGGCTGATTACGAAGCAACATTTGACACCAAGCACCTAGACTTCAATACCCGGCCACCATCTCGCCACCCGCACCCATCCAAGTTCAAGGACTCCTATTACTACAGTTTGGGAAACAGTGGCTGGTTTTACTGAAATATGATTAAGCTTCGTAGAGACGTAGAGGTTGTTCCCATGTTCATGTTCTCCTTGAATGAAAATCTGGTTCAGAGGAGCCCATCTCCGTCACATTTGAGTGAAGCAAATACTGACTATACTGGCATCAGCATTCTTGTAGGGACAGGTTTCTTCTCCTGTCCATCACCATTTACCTTGTGCTTATATGCACAATTCTTCTGCAAAAAGAAGGGGAAACCTTGAAATGTATTATTTATATATCCTACAGAGCATGCATATGGGCCACTTTCCTTATTTTTAGGGGGCTGCTCCCCACAGTCACCTCTTTTTTGCCCAGGATGTCAACAGGAGATTTCGAAGCAGGTCAGGCTATTTAACAAAAATATCTCCTAACAAACTGCCCATGTTTCCACTCACATTACTGTCAGTGGTTTATGGGTCCATAAGCAGCAGTACACAGGCAATAAACTTTTTAACCATTTGTCACAGATTTTATGAGCCGGCTGGCTCAGGTGTCCCTGCAGGGTGCACCCAACCAGGGCCAGAGGCTCTGCAGAGCCATGGGCATCACTTACCCCAGCACGGGCAGCACCCAACACCTTACTGCAAACCGGAAACTATGAAAGATGCCTCTTTTTATCCAGTCCATGCTTTTTTTTTCCCCACTTAGGCAAAGTCTTGCCTGTTCAAGAAGGCATCCAGAGCTTTGGGGCCACAAGATGGAAATCTGCCTGGTCCCACAGCTCTCAGAGCATCACTGGGTAGATACTGGTGGGAACGTCCTGGAGTTTCCCTGCTCAGACCCTTCTGCAAGGGGTGGGTGATGTTTTGGCAGCATGTCCCTGCACCGTGATTAAAACTGGGACCTATCATGAAATAATGAGTGGGGCAATGGTGGAAATATAAAATGCTATTCATGGTATGCACAGTGCGGTAATAAATCCAAGGTGAAATGGTAAATCTCCAAGGAGTTACAGAAATCCTGATAGATACCCTGGTGGAGGTACATTTATTGTGGAGCACAGCAAGGTTTTTCTCTTATCTCTTATTTTATAGATCTGTGCAGCTGCAGCAGTCCTTGGATAGGGCACATATTTGAAAATACCATAAATTTCACCTCCTGTTTATTTCAGATTCATTGGCACTCTCTGTCTTTACTATCTCCTGGTATTTTATGCCTCAGTACTTGGGGAAAAAATGCTTTGTTTGCACTAGATCTAATATGAAAACTCTCTCTGACATTTAAACTTTAGTATCAGTTTGCCTACAGTGTTAATATCACTGAAAGTGCTTATATGGATTAAATTGCCTACAGTATATAATGCCAAAATATGAACATAGCACATTTACTGATTCAAGCCCTTAAAAGAATTATTACCATTAAAATATTTAAGGTCACCTTTGCAAATGCAATAAATCAGGAGGATATCAAACAGAGAACATTTGAAGCTCCTGGACTGGAGTAACCCACTGGGAAAACGATGGTTGATTCATTGTTACATGGAGAGTGGAGTGTGGGGACAACCTTGGGGCTCACGACTCTGTGTATGTGTGACCAAGGGTGTCTGCCTTGGCAGGGGGGGATGAGGGATGATCTTCTCTTGGGTGTCCCCAGCATGAGACATGACCCCTCTGCATGGTGGGTCCTACCCAATCTCTGCTGTTGCACAAACTCTCAGCTTGGTTCCACGAGCTCTGTGGGTCTTGCAGGAGGAAAGAGCAGCAAAACCTCATTTTTGTCATTAAAGTCAAATGCAGCAGCTTCATGTGACCCTGGAAAGCTGAACCAATGAGTACGAAGATGCCATTTCCATGCATCCACTTTTCCATGCAGAACAGCCTCTTCATGCAACGGGTCCAGTTCTGCAAAAACCCTTATTGAGGTCAACATAATTTACTGATAATTGAAAGCAGTGGAAAGTTTTGCTCCAGTGAGAACTGGCAAATCAAGCCTATCAGACAATTCTTAAGAAAAAAATAAAATTAAAAAAAATCACCCTTTATTATGCTTTCATCTTAAATATTAGGATTCAGCAATTTTCCTGAGAACAACCACTGTGTAAAACTTTAATCTTTGAGAATGAATTTGGACTGTAATTGCAAAACCCAACATCCTCCTCCTGCACCACATTCCCTCTCTCTGAATATCAGCATTTACTAGCACATTATAAATGGGGGATACATTTGCATTTGATTATTAGTCACACTTTTATTTTTTTCCAGGTGACTGTTTTTAATGTTTAGCACAACATCCGTATCTGCAGTGGCCCATCATAATTTACAGCATGAGGAGACGGAATAATGCTCATCATCACTTCCTGAGGCAGACTTGTATGCTTAAAGATATTACTTTCTTTTTAAATTCCACACAAGACATTAAATGTAATAATTGATCAATGCCTCATCTATAAAAAGCTTGCCAATGTGAACTGGTGGGAGGTGTCTCAGAGCTTTCCAAACCAATGGTCAATGCTTATCTCACCAACTCTGCAGGTGAGTTGTTTTAGAAGGACTTATATATAGTCATATACTGAAAAAAAAAAAAAAAAAAAAAAAAAAGCTGAAAGAATTTTGGAAGAGAGACCTTATAGCTTAAATGCATAATTCCTTACTCGTGCTGGGTGGCAGTTATACATGCAGCAGCATGCAGCAGCCCGTGTTGCTGACTGTCCTGGTGTTCCTGCTTCACTTGACAGGCGATTCCTTTCTTCTTCCTGCTGCTGTTAACGTCTGTGATGGGGGCAATTAAACTAACAGTGCTTATTAAGAATGGGCACTCCTGTTAGCAGGTATTTCCAAGCCAGCTTGCTACTGCAGCTCTATGAGCAGAGGTTCTGGAGGCTGTTCCCACACACTCTTTGCATTTTGTGCATGAATGCTAGAGGGCATTCCCTCTGTTATTGCCAGTAAAATATTCTCAAAATTCATATTTTTGTCTGGAAAGGGGAATGGGAAACCCACCTTTGTGGATTTCTCTCCAACCCCAGGTGTTTGTTCCTTATCTCAGAGGAATGCAAATAATGACCAGTGGCCCCTTTCCTGTCGTCCCATCTCCTTGTGCTCCAGCTAAACTGCACTCCCACAGCTCTCCCAGATGCACCATTGGCTCCTGCTTTTCCAAAGAGAGTCAGGTTTTCTGGTCTGCTCATACAGTCTTTGGGGAAACCTGGTGCTCGGCTTCCTGTGCTTTCTCTGCCATCCCCCAGGCTGGTTTAGGTCCAAATCATGGGACCAGGTGCTGTGGAAATGGGCAGCAAGATACATCGCTGCCATGGCTACTCACAAACCAGGTGGGAAAAAAAATACAGAAGGACAGATAAAAGTGAAGTGGGATGGTTTTCCCAAAGGGTCTTTCAGATGAAGATGACCTTTCTGCAGATAACAACTTAACACCGGATTTACAGGTTATAAAATACTGTCTAGTTAAGGTAACCTGGCTTTTCCACTCAAGCTTGGAGACTTAATTTAGGCACATAATCTGTTTTCTGCACCTGCAAAGAGACTGATTTTTTGCGAGCTCTGGGCATACACAGTTCTCATTGACCACAAGCAGAAACTCAGACTGAACTGGGGAAATTGGGCAACAAAGTTTGTGCTCTTCTTTCCCGTTTTCTCATAGAAAGAGCAGAATTTCTTAGAAAATACTATAAACCCTAAGGAAACTCTGCTGTCACAGGCCAACAACAAGTAGCTCCTGAGCTTCAGCAGATGCTTTGCAGCAGGAACAGAAGCTGAGTCTGACCAAGTCTTTGCGTCCCTGGGCTTTCGACTGCTCTATCCATTAGATTTAACAGTTGGCTAACGCATCTGATAATCGAGCATGTTAATATTTTGCAAGAGTGACTGACAAACAGATTGTTGTCAAATCAAGGATCCATCAGGCTGAGGATATTGAAGTTGACAGAGCCCAATAATTTACAGCTTTCTCCTTCAGCTTCTCATAATTTACGTTGCAGCCACTGAAGGGAAACCTGCAACCAAAGAAAATTGATGGACTCATCATGCAGACATGACACACATGAAACTTCAAATTGCTCTTTTATACATGTGTTGCAAAGAGGAATGATCAATGGGAACTTGTAAACTCCTCATTCATGGGAACCCTGGCAAAGTTACACCCAACCTCTCCACTTCTGTACTTTGCTGGGACTTGCTGATGTACTCTGAATACTTTCCATTTAACATTTACTCTAACCCAGTGACTTAATGATAGCGCAACTACTGAATCTAAGCTACTAGTTTATATTACTACAGGGCCTTAGTCCCAAGTGGGTGGTATTTTGGTAAAAACAGAAGACACCGACTCTCTCTGATTCAGCCCATCTCTCGTTGATTGCATGATCTCACCAAATGGAACAACCCAAATGCTTACGTTCAGGCTCAGTCTTATGCTTCTTACTAAAGTCGTGACTTGAAAAATTGGAAACTTCTCTATTGCACATCATGACCCCTGAACGGTCGCTATTTACCAAATATATGTGGAAGTAGTTTCCTTTCAAATTCCATAATGCATACCTGTAATCATGGAAAAACAATGTTAAAAAAAAAAATTCTCCTTTTCTGCTTGAGGAAATTAAGAGTTGTTTGTATATATGGAAAAAACCAGCAAACTTCCAGGTATAAAATGTCATTACGGGGACATAACAACAGTTTACTAAAGGCAGAACAGGGCAGGAGGTGAATGAATATAATAATTTTTTAAAAGCTTTACGTGCACATTGTTTTTTAGAATTTTCGTGCGCAAATTCATTATTACAATCTGCAGATTTATCTGAGTTCTGGACAGAAACCTATCTCAAGCTCCAAAGTGAAACTTGGTGTTGACACTGAGAAAGAACTGAAGTTGGTGTGAGTGCAGCCACGTTCTACTCAAAGCCTCCATTGGCTTTGGAGAGAAGTTCAGGCAGAACCTAAAAAAAAACAAACAAAAACCAACAAAAAAAAATTGCAAATATTTACCTAAGAAAGGTGGTCCAGAGAGAGGCAGAAAAATCACTCATTTGCTTCAGCAGTGAAATAAAGAGGAGGGAATAAAGACTTTGCTTGGCTTGCCAGCCCTCAGCTTGGCAAAGTGCTTTAGTACACACAGAGCTGTGCATGGGTGTAAATATACCTATTGACTTCAATAGGACAACACGTGTTTAAATAACGCCAGGCTGGAGTACCTCACTGAGTTGAGCTTTAATATGTATTTAGGTTTGTTCATGCTGCCTGGGGCTTGGGCCAAGGTGTTCATGTCTGTGCTCATCACATACAACCGCATGAACCTGTTGAACTGGGGTGTTTAACAAGTTTGCCTTATTTTAACTGTGCTATTCACTCATTGTCTCTGTAGTAAAATTAAATTTATTTCTTGGGACTTTTCAACCTTAGAAAATATCATGTGGGATAGAAAGCCCAGCTCATCATGTGGAGGAGAAATATTCCTTCTGTCTAAACACATAAGTCAGCAGAAATAATAAAGAAAATTAACATTTTTCTGAAAAGGCAGAACAAGCGCAAGTCTGACAGTACAACACAGTGCCCAGAGGGGCACGGTATATTATGAAAACAAAAGGAGCAATTTGGAAACAATGTGAATGCACTTGGAAATAATAGATATTTAACATTTATTTCACTGAGCAATTTTTGATTTACCATGGAGATCTACACCAACAGCCAAACCAAATCCAGCTGACCTCAAATTTAAATACTGCACATTTAAGACATATTTTTAATAAACACCAGCCCACATTTTTGCAGTACTTCAAAAGGAATAAAATATTATTTTTTTTATTTTTTAGAGAGCAACTGAGGTGAACCTGCTTCAAAAACATGGCAAGCTTCAAATCAAATACTGCAGTTTTAAGAAATCCATTAACCATTCACATCTAAAACTCATCCTTCAATGCTTTGCCCTATAATACACATTGTTGTCAATTTTTGTCTTATTTACCCCCTGCTAATCGCTAGGCTCAATTCCAAGAAACTTAAGACAATTGTGGCGAGATGCAGATCTAACATTTTTCAAGTTGACAGCCAACAGTTCTGAGCATTTAATTCTCGAGACGGAAGAATCTCCAAATCCTGCTTTTGTAATTCACCCAGGAAAACACATCAGAGCCAAACTGTGTCTGTGCAGCCTGAGTAAAAATGTTATTGTTTGATCCAAATTGTATCTTTCTTGGCAGATTTGTAGGGATTGATCCTGCCTGACACTGATATTTTAATATGAAGCCGAATACTCTACAGTTCTTGATAAATTAGCATCTGTATCGTAACCGTAGGCATTCTGTCCTCAGCAGTATATCTTAGGTAAAGGTTCATTTAATTTACCCCTTGTTAAAATTTAAACAGCTATGCCAAATTCCACCAGACTTGGCATGTGTGACATGACTAATGACTCTGCTAAACTTTGAGTCAAAAGCTTCGATTTTGAAATGCATCATCTTTATGTATTTGCCCCTGAGCAGCAGCAGTGCAGAGTGAAATAAATAAATAAATAAAATTATTCCATTTACTCAGGTTTGAAATTTAAGCAGCTAAAACACAACTCTAAAAGTTGTACAATATTTATGCATGAATTTGATAAGGGGTTTATGCTCAGAGCAGAAAGCATGAAGGGTCAAGGATACTGACAGCACTAGGGATTTTCCTCCTCCCTTTAAGAAGATAACACGGATGAAATAGCCCCAAAATATTTGCTCAGATACTCTGTGCCATGGTGCAAAGCACGAGCCTCAGGGCTGAGCTTCATCCAGCGTGGATCAGGGTGGGTTTGCCTGAACCTCACACCACCCTTCTGCTCATCTTGCTTCTCTCCTTGTCTTTCTAGTCCTTGCAGAGATCTTGAGCCACCTATTCTGGTTCAATATTCTTTAAACGGAATTATTCATCTTTTGTTCCAAGCCTGATCAGAAATATGGGTACCTAACCATTGTGGAAAACACAGCCGTGCTATCTGCCTTGTGATCCTTCAGCTTGTATTTATGTAATACTGACTTTATATTCACGTGCAAATTTTCCTGCATGTAAGCCTCCAGGCTATGCTTAAGTCTCAGATTTTAATTTTTTTTTTTCCCCTGTATGATACAGCTAATCTGTGGCCTTCTCTGTTCATCCATACAACAAACCGTTAGCTTCCTTGAAGAAAGCCTATGGAACTCCAGAAGCCATCCAGGCCAGTCTTCTGCTCACAGCAGGTTGCTGTGGAACTGGCCCAGTCAAGCTCTGAATTTTTCCCACCTCACCCAGTTCAATGTTGGGAGGTCAATAGATTAAAAAAACAGCAATTTTCTGCAGTCATCCAAAGAACCCTACAGAGATGGGAAAAGTGACTGGGTTCTTCTTTAAAATGTTCTTTTGAGGTTCCTTCCAATCCCTAACATTCTGTGATTCTGTGATTCCATAATGTTTTCCTTTCTTGGAGTGTCTACAGGAAAAAAAAAATGACACAGGTAAGATTTATGATGTGGAGCAATTAATATTTTCCTCATTATCTTCCTGTACTACGCTAATTGCACCCTTGCATTTCTACCGATATTGAAGTTTGCTTTCACGCAGCACTAACACAGACCTGTCCCAGGCCACAGCTAGAGCACCCATGTGCTGTAATACTGAAAAATAACTAAGCACACCATTTTGCGAATGAGCCATTAACTGCTGACATAGGTTTTGGTCCAAATCCTGTGTTTCTGGGACACTTCATATCAGCCATTGGAGACTTTGATTGGCATTTGCCTTATTTCAATATCGTGAGTTGTGTTAATTTTGCGTGCTTTATTCCTTGGACAATTTAGTGTCTAGAGAGATTGGAGAGTTTTTTTTCTTTTCCCTGTGTTTATTCAGGTCTATGCTTGTCTGAAACATCTGTGCAGTGCTGTTATCATGTTTGCGAATGCAGAGGTTTAGTGTATCCTGGAGGAGCATCAAACTCTAGCTTCCATTTCTATCATATGGTAAAGATAAAATGTTTTGAAAATTTACCTAAATTAGAGAAAGATTTTAAAATGAAATATTCAGGAGCCTACAGAATTATTTTCTTTGCCTTAGAATGAAATCAAACCTTTGGTTTGGGGGAAAAGAAAATCAGGATAAATCCTTTACAGGGCAGAATACAGCTCATTCTATTTATCTATGAGAAACTTGTCCTTATTTCTGGCCTTTGCAGGAGAACCTGTCTTCAAAAGCTACCAACTCTTGCTGACTGCACAGCTTGGAAAACGGTGTACAAAAATTAATACATTGTTGAAAACCCACCAGCTGGATGCCTAGTTCACCTCTGGGACTTAGTTCCTTTGATGAAAAATAAATATTTACAGTTAAATAAAACCTTAAATGATTTTTGAATAATTCTTTTGAACAGCAGTGCTACTGTACAGTGAAAAGACTCCAAAAAATAGTTGGTTCATTTTTTTAACTTCAAGGATTGATGGATCTACTCTCAGTCCAAGATAAAGTACACGTAGGCCAAAAGGTTTGAAAGGTGAGCTCTGATCTTAGCATAGTTCTCTATCATCAGTTAATAAAAATACTTGGCAAGGTATCCAGTATCTGTTGGCCTGTTCCTTTCCAGAAAGCTGCTTTCATGGGGCTGATCCAGTTCCTAGTAAAATCATATGGGAATTCGGTGCCGCCTTGCTGCAAATTTTATGTATGAAATAGGAGAGAAAGGGCTGAAAGTTTCAACTGGTGCAAATCAGCATCGTTCTGTTAAAGTCAGCATTTGGAGTCCATTTCTGGGTATTTGGGGTTTATCAAATAAACTTCTAATTTCCTTGAGAAATGCCAGGACTTCAGAACCAAATGAAAATAAATCTGGTTTCCGCTGAAAGCCAGCATTTGTCAAAATAATTCTTAACACAGTATTGCAAGGTGCAAAGATATTTAGGTACCATCAACTATGCCTTGGCTTGCATTATACCACAGAAAATACAAGCAATCCAATTGATATTAATACCTTTATTTAACCAAATATACTGCTGAAAGAGCAGTTATATTTGCCCTTCAGCTCTAGGTATGTTGGCATAAAAATCAAGAAGATATTAACTTCTCCATAAACATCTAATTTAAGATCTTAAAATCCTTAATAAACCTAACAATACTGAATAGCTTTCTGTGTTCTTCAGTAAATCACAAGCAAGAATAGCCAATATTGAGCTCCCAAGCTCAATGTCTATTCATGAGTGAATGAGAAGGATGCCCCATGGCATTGGTGATAAACGGTATGAAACACTTTCTGCCACTGCAGTGAGATGGCTTGAGGAATCAACCATGAGATAAAAACTGCAACATCTACTATCTTCCTCTGAAGCAGTTGTATCAGGGATTTTTTAATGGCTTTTGCTGACCAGAAACATTCATGGTGGTTGGGTACCTGTTCCTGATAAACAACCTTTTGGTCCTGTCTATTCTTCACTGAAACTGCCATAGGCTTTCTCTCCAGGAACATGAATGATTAAGTTGGAAATATTTCTTGCTACTATAGACAGGCTCCCTCTCCTTATCTCACAGTAGTGTACTGTCATAGCAGAATAATTGTTAAATAAAGCTCAAAGATGAATCACGAAGAAAAGATTAACTTTCACTTATTGGAGATTTGGAGGACTTATATATTTCTTACTGTTATGTTAAATGATCAAGATTTTATACAGGTGGTTTCTGAACAGCATTTATGGATCTCTGAAAGGTCATCGGACTTGCAGCTTGTTCGGTGTATAGATTGTTTGTGAAATAATTGCTGTTTTGAAGCATTTATAAAGCTCCTGCCCAAGAAGAGAAGCAGGTCGTGGGTGAAGAGGGTTAGATATGGCTGTAGGGAACCATCAGCAGATCTGGATCTAACAGGAAAGCTGAGCAAAGGGATGGAGCTCCTGCTTTGCATCTTGCTCTCCCTCCCAGCAGCTGGGATTTTGTGTTTCTCTGTTGGACACTGGACAGTCTATCATCCTAAAGACAATGACCAGACCTAGTTCTTATTACTGTGGCCAAAGGCTTGGTTTATCTCCTTATTTAACTACATTTATTAAAGACTTGCCTTATAACCTGAAAACAACATGCCTACATGTTATCTAAGACAAGAATGGCACAGCAGTCTTGGATGAGCTCATAAATATTGCATACCCATGGCTGGATCTTGTGGCAGGCAGGTAAGGTGGGTGAGCATGGCTTTGGTACCCATCATCACAGTAGTCACATCATGGCATCACTGTCTGTCTACACTAGGTACAAAGAGATCAAAACACACCAGCAACAACATCTTGGCAGCAGAATAACAAATATTAAATGTTTTCAAATGTTATTTTTCAGCTAAAGGAGATAGCTGACCACTGACTCATTCTGTCAACATGTCACATGCACTGGTGTATCTCCAGGACTTCGCCCTGCTTGTGACAAAGATCTTTGCTGTTAAATGCCAGCTGAGAATCTGGTCCACGACACTCATGGTTTACATTTCTTTACATCCATACCTATGTGCCGGACATTCAACTCCTTAGAGTTTTGCAGTATTTTTTCCCTTCAGGTTGAAGCAACCCAGTTTAAAATTCAGAATCAGATTAATGCATATTGCTTGCATATGCATACATATAGGTACAGGCAGACAACATATAACGTAAATGTATGTGTGTGTACTGGAGACAAAAGACACTTGTAAAATATATGTAGAGTTCAATGCTCCCTTGCACAAAAAAGAAATTTCCTGAAACAACACATCTGAAATACCCTTACAGATGTTTCTCTGCATTACCAAAAAAAAAAAAACCAACCTGTCCCCTGAGCTAAAATGAAAATTGATTTTGAAAAAAAGCTGAAGGATATGAGTGGATCATCATAATTGGATCAACATGCTCCAAAAGCTTCAGGCTACTTCGACTTCATTTCTCAGCTGACAGCTTTCTTTTGGAATTCTTCAAACCAAACACAAATGGTTTGATTGCAATATGTGAAACATTTGACCATCATATCCTTGACAGTCAGTCCGCTGCAGGGGAGATTTGATAACTGTTGTCAAATTCATAACAGCCAGTCTAATCCAAAGAACCAACAAAAAACCACAGGAGCTGCTTCAACAAAACCCCGAGACTATATTAATGTAAAATGACGCCATTTACGGGGAAAATCTAGAAGAAGGTTTTATTTGGTCTTTTCTAAACAGAGTTGTAACAGATCTTATTGGTTCTTAATTGTTAAATACAAATTAGTGGTGTTAAAAATCCACTTGTTTTTCCATTGAACAGCCAAGAGAAATTAAAGCAGTGCTAACAGCTGATAACTGAGCACATGCTAATTTACGGGCAGCACTGTCTGGGTAGATCAGAGCTAATTTTTGTTCTTCCCCCAAAAAAGGGGGTGTTGCAGGCTATATATTGGGACAACTGGCAAATTTACACAGCTCAATACATTTTCCAGTATTAAATGGATGAAAAAGAAATATGTAAAAAAATAAAAAATAAAACCTAGTGGTATCTTCTCTGTTTATTTCTATGACAGGCAGAAGTGAGTACTGCAGCACTAATTGGCAGAAAAGAAGTGACGGCTATCATGGAAAAACTAATTACTGCATGTCAATATTGCATTAAACATCTAATAAGAGCAGTTTTAGTAAGTACATGCTTTCTAAAGTTGAAGCTTCAAGTTCTTTATAAAAATTTTATGGAGGATTTAATTCATAGTCCTAGAAACAGGAGAATGGAGAAAATGTACTAGATTCTCAGAGTTAGAAAGTATTGTAGACCTGGAGCTTGTTATTCGGCAAGTAAAAATTAATTTTAAAAGAAAAAACCTTTTTTGCCAACAGATCTCAATCTCCCAGTCTCAATCAGAGCCAGCTATGGGGAAAGTGATGACTATTAAACAATCTCTCTCTGCAGGGAAGTTTCCAACACTTGACTTTACCAACACCTGACTTTACCAACACCGACCTTCTGCAAGACACATGATTAATCTCACTCTTCAGTGCAAGGATTGTACTCAGAGACTTTCCTCTTGCACTTTGCCTCTTTTCTCTTTGGCCATACCCACAATAAACATATTTACTCCAGAGTTTTCCCTTAGACAATATCACTTACCAGTGGTATGACCCCCCCTCCCTGCCCTGCTTCTTTTATCTCTTTCTCTCTCTGAAAACTCAGGAAGCAAAACGGATGAAGTTTAACGACTATTCACAGTTCAGTGTCCTGCAAAATTAGAGAAACATCTGGAAGTTGTTTTTGCTTCAGAATGATTTCTAACTGACTAAATGGTCTCATCTGTGTTGCTGCATAGGCTCATCAAAGATAGAGAGCCAGCAGTGCTTGCCCCCTCCTACCTGACATACACCACAAATAATATTCTGAGGGTTTTTCCAGCTCCTTGAATTCTCTGGATTTTTTTTTTCTTTCATTTAGGAACAGCATTCATTAAACAGCTATAAAACTACATTAAGAGAGAGCAATAACTGCTAATTAGAGCCAAAAAAAAACCCCAACAAACCATTAGGTCAGCATGAACAACTAAGTAGTAAAAAAATATTCCAGATACTTCTAAAAGAGGAGTTTTAGCATAAAAATCTTACCTCAGATGTTATCTGAGCTGGAATTCCATTTGAACAACTGGGATTAATAAATCTGCATTCTTTAATTCCTCCTCTAGCTCTAACTGCCAAGCACTTTTCATTTCTAGTCTAAACTGTGGTGCAGTACTGTGGTGCGACGACACCCCGTTTGCTCCAGCACACCCCGCTTTGGGTGCACACCCCCAGCCAGGAAAGGACCCGTTTCTTGTTGGCATTTTGCAGGTGTCCTGTCCTGCAGATCCGTCTGGATGGGCTCCTGCATCCAGCATCATAGCTGACTCTTCCAGATTGAAGATTAGGACTGTCTAACATAAATACAATTAAGTTTTGACAGTCCTTAGAAATTTCAGCCAAGAACGTCACCCAGGATGAAGGACGGTAAGGAAACGGGGCTATAAAAACTATTTTTTTTTTGAGAAGTCTATCTATATTTAAGAGACTGTAGCCAAAAATTTGGGGTGGCAATGTTAAGTGTTTGGGCGTAGGAATATGACACAACTATTTTTGATGTGATAACACTGAGAAATAATTTTATTTTGGCAGTAAAAAGAGATTTGTGGGAGGAGCCCATTTTTTCTTATACCTCTGATCCACAAGGCTGGAAAGCTGTGCATGCAGATTCAAGTCTAGTATTTTCATAATCCATCTTCATCTGCTCTACTGGGTATATTTTCCCTCTTTTCCAATACTCATATTGTCAGCAAGATCGTCTTCCCTCTTTGTCAAATCTCCTTACTCTTTGCTCAAATTACTGTGGGATCAAAATAACACTTACTAGCTTGTCTGCACATGTTGGAAATCTACTTGATGGGCATTGCAGGAGACATGTTTTCAGGTGCAATAAGGTGGGAACTTCTGTCTGGATGTATAGGGACAATACATTGACTCTGTTGCAGAGTTTATTCTTACCAGATGGCACTAGAAAGGACGATGTTGTGTTTCTGCCCTGGAAAGGAGTTTTCTTCCTAAGCAGATGTGATGGCTGTGTGAAAAGCCCCAATTTAGACCATGTGCAGAACACATTGCTGCACCACCTGAAAATTGTTACCGTTTGAGAGCATTTTGTCATCTGAGACTTCAGGGAGCAGATGCAGTACACGACTGGGACCGCTCTGCAAAAAGAGGTACCGACTGCATGATAAACAGGGACCAGTAAAGGGTACCTGGAAGAAACCTGAAACTTTAGAAGACGGAGAACAAACGAAAAGCAGAGGTTGTTTTTCATTGGAAGTCCCAAAGAAAAGCACCATATCTCAGTGACAACAAAACCGTCTGAACAACAAAATAGCACATTTTGGTAGATGAGGAAGCTTATTTGCATTTCAAAGCTGGCCCATATTTTGTTGGTAGACAGCAAATAGTGCAACATACATATGTATTTGTTGCTCAAAGGTAACAGAAGATCAGATCAAGATAAGACATTCTGCTATGACTTCATCTAGGTTGGGTGGTTTTCCCCTCGTTTCTTGCAAGGTGTCCAGCATGGTCTGAGATTTCCTGCACCTGGAGCAGCTGGAGATGTGAAAGGCAGCAGTGGGGATAGCTGCTGGGTACCAACGCCTCCATCTAACAAGTCTGGGTGCAGGAAGATTCCCAATGTCCCAAAGCCCAAATTGAGGCTGTTCTCTCAACAACAGCATAGATGGATGATTATTTATCCAGACCAACTTATCACTTGCATTCTAACAAAAATAAATTTGATAAGCTCTGGTATGAAATTAATTATATTAAATCCCAGACATTAAATGCAGACCTTGAGAATCCGTGATTGAAAAGCTATGAGATATGATATCTCTATTTTTTTGCCTAACAAATATATATAGTTATCTATATTTCTTCTAGCTTCACTTAGTTTTTCCCCTACTCATGATGTAAAATTGATATGTTGCATTGGGATATAAACAACAAAAACCAATTCTTATCTTAGTTTGGTTATATCACCATGATAAAAAGAAATTTGCCATCAAAAATGAGAATTCAAAATATGTAGCACTCAGGAAGAAAAAAAAGACTGCTAAAAAAAAATCTACCAAAAATGTACATTTAAAAATCTTATTCTAGAAAGACAATTCATAACACTAAGTTTACTAAGGTATTATTAAAGGTACTCAATAGAGGGGGATATGAGGCCAGGTATCACGGGAGCCCGAGCAAACACTGAGCAGAAATTTAGCAAAAGGACTTTAGGTACGAACTCAGGACACTTCTTTATTTGCTTAACCTGTTTGCATGGCCTCACAAAGGGCTTTGAGTCATTACGATATTTCATGTGCAGGATCTGGCACACATGGCACAGACTCCTTCTCCCTTCTGTTCTCCAACCCTCAGAATCAATTCGGTCTCTGCAGCTCCCTCACTCAGCGAGTATATATAACATTGAGAAGAGAAAGCCAGGTAACTGAGAGAAATGGATGCAAATAAAATAATTTATCTGGAATATTAACATACCTGCCTTGACTTTGGTTTTGTTTTCAAGCGAAAATAATACTTAAACATTATATAAAAAAAAATCTACATTTTAGGATTTTAGGAAGTAAAAGCAGACATAATTTGTGGGGAGGAAAAGGAAAAAGACAAATATCTAGAAATGGATACAGTACATCAGTCATGCAGCTCTTAGGGGAAATTATTACAATAGATATCAATGATAACTCCCTCCAATCTTACTTAAGATAGTGTGTTAAAACTGTAATCTATATACATAGTGGGAACATCCTATGACCTAAAATAACAGAGTTTTGAAGCCAAGGAAATTTAAAATCTTCAGAGAAAGCCCTGGTGGCTCCAGAGGTGGTCTCAGCAGCCACTATGGGAGCCTTTTCCTCTACCTGTACATTCTGGTATTTTTCTTTAAAGTCAGAGGAAGTTAGAAACAACGGACTTCAGGGGAAAAAAAAACCCTGTGACTTATGGACTCGCCCTGTATTTTCTCTTTTGTAAACTAAGAAATTAATTATTCTTCCTTATACCTATGGCTCTCACTCCTCTGTACTGTGCCCACCTCTTCCATCCTACCCCACTGTTGCCGTGAGCATTAAAGAGGGAGACAGCAGCATCTCATTTCACTGTAGGAGGGACCTTATTCATATAGGGAGAAGTACAGGAGGATGCCAAAGCAGCACAGCAAAAGCCAAGATACCGGCATCTGTCAGTAAGGAAGGCTGGAGGAGCTGGAAGCTTTTACCCAAGTGGGAATAGTTGAAAGTGTTGATGCATCTGAATAGTTTTGCCTATAGGAGCAACTGTGAATAAATCGGCTGAATTCAACTGCGTGCCCACCTGTGTGAGCCTAACGAGGCTGTTGTGGTTGATGGACAACCCTTGCCACTAACCTGAGACCCTTTGGCTGAATTTCAGACCTTTGCAATGAATTCAGTGCCGGACTTCTAAATGCTTTTATTGGAAGTAATAGTGTCAGAATCCAGCTCGTTGTTGCCCTTCAGTAGCAGCTTTCTGCAGCTCAACAGCAACATAGCTGGTGTTATAATTACTCCTTTAGAGTATTAAGGAAAGATCATCCAGAAGATGGTCACATTCCTAAATTTGTCCATTAAAAAAATTATATAGGAGAATATTATTTAATAAGTATTACTTAATAAAAAACAAATGAGTTAAGCCTTTTGCCTTAAACCTTTCATACATGTGTATGGTCCTAAGTATCTATTTTGGCATTAAAATATTTTCACCTCTGTTGCTGCTCCATGAACCAAACAGCAATTGCTGAGAAAGACCCAATGTGAAGGACAGCAGACACTTGGTGTATGAGCACTGTAAAAAATGTACACACACAAGAAAAAAACCTGATGCCAAAAAGAGGGGAAAAAAAGCAGAAAAATGATGCTCACCGCCTCTGCCCCGTGCCATCCCACCATCCTCCCTTCTGCTTCCACATGGCTGGGGAACATTGTTTTTGACAAAGAGATATTGCTTAAATGCTGAGGAGGGTCACAGTGAGAATGCAATTCAGAAATCTGTAAATGCGGAGCATACAGACCTTCTTATCGTGTCTCTTTTCCCCACCGCTTTCCTGTCTATACAGGAGACCTAGTAGGATGAGAAGATCCGTGCTGATTGCAAAGATACAGACACAAATACATACATATCTATAGATACACACAATAATTATTACAGTTTCACAGGTCTGATCTTTAGGCACTTATTTTAACTAAGAATTTCCAAATGCATTTTAACCCAAATTAAGAATTCCCTAATCCAGATTAACAGCAGAAAGCAACCTAAGGATGTAATTTGAAAGGTAATTTTCCAAAGTAAAGGCCCCATTGCATTGAGAGCAAAGTAAAGGGCTTCACTGTAAATGAGAAAGGATTACGTCCACAGAAAAGTATTGCTATAGCAACAAAATAATTTATGAGAATATGTATAACAAAGCCAGAGCCACAGAAATGTGATGGGGAGAGGCTCGTACACAGTTTAATAACATCATGCTTCCCTTTGTAATAACTAATGCATTGAAAGGAATGAGTGCGCTTTCATTTTGTGATTTTGTTTTTAAACTCCCTTTATCAACACCATTTAGCAGCTCTGAGTCACTAAAATAAAAATAAATACATTGCACCTGTCCTGCTCAAAGAGAAGACTGGTGTCATTACCAGCCGCAATCCCACGCTAAAAGGCATCTCCCCGCTGATGGATAACCAGGGCTTGATGAAGCTTCTGTGGACAATTCCCAAACAGCCTGTTAAGACCCTGTGTGGAACCGTGAGCGATAGCGCGGGGTCACAGCCATTCATCACAGCCATCAGAAGCCCTCCTGTCCTGGTAGGCAGCCACTTTTAATGTATGTTTTGCTAATTGGAAAGTGTACCGGTGGCCTGAAGTCCCAGCTGAACACCTCTCCCAGCTCTACGATGGCTCAGGAAAAGCTTTCTACATCTTGCTTTGGAAAATTGTCTTAAAATTTAGAAAAATTTATTATCATCACCATTTATCCTTTAAAGCTGTAAAAATCTGCCAGTGAAAACCCCCCAAAAGAATTAATGCATTGCCAAAGCACTAATTTTATTCTTCATTATCCCCCCAAACTTACATTTGAAACTAAAGCTCCTACTCTGCAGAGAGCTATTGTTTAATGTATTTCTGTATGTAGATACTTGACAGAGACCATTTTTCTTACCTCTCAGGTGGCTCGTATAGTGAGATTTATGTCCATTATGCATAAATTCCTTACTATATTGCTCCAGCATAATCAGCAGAAAAATCTGAGACAGCACCCACAGCAGCCACAAAACACCATCAGAGACACTTGGAGTCAGGCCACCTACTTCAAGTCGCAGGGACTCTGTTCCCATTGAAAATCAGAAGTTTATTGTGGGCCCAGCAGGTCTGGGGCACCAGGAGGGTCCCCTCACCCTGCTGAGCCCTGGTGTTGTCCTTGCCTGGTCTGAATTGAAATGTCACCACTGAGCAGGACAGCCCAGTTTAGATACTAAGCCTTTTGTTAGATCTGGCCCTGAATTTCTGTAACTAAAAATTAAAAAGAAAAAAAAAAAATCAGTTTCCATTCCTAACGCAATGTCAGCATCATTCTCTCTGGCCTATATTTATTACCTCTTATTTACACATTCCCAAATCTGACCACGTGAACCTCTGGCTACTTCCTCTCAGTGCTGGAGGACACACACAGGCTTTTCTCAGCATTATTCCCTCTTGGGGCTCGCTGCTTCCCAGGGCTGGGTTCGAGACATATTTATCTCTCCGTGCTCTGCCTAATGAGCTTTCCCTCTGTACAGACCACCTGCCCACCATTCTATGCCATTAGATACCTTCATCTCCTTTGAATACGTTCTTTAGCTGATATATAAGGAGAATAAAATTCATCCTAGTACTTCCCTTCAATCGGCAAGGTCCAGGTCAGGAGCCATGGGAGACCCTCAACTTGAGACCACACAGCCATGGCTGGTGTCACCACCCTGGAGACAGGTCCTCAGCCTAAACATCCACATGCAAGAGATTCAGAATGAAAGAAAGGAAAAATTAAGAGTCAAGCTCACCTTCAGCTCTTCTCCCTGGGACAGGCAGGAGACACAAGCAGCCAGGGAAAACATCTCCTGCATCTACACTTTCCTTTCCCAGCATGGATCTGCTGTAGGTGGCATCTGGGGTGGGACGAGGACGATTTCCCCAGCACCTGTGTCAGATCTCCAGCCCCACTGTCTGCAGGTCTCTGCTCTCCTGGGAGTGATTACCTAAACATAGCGCTTCAGGGCAAAACCAGAGCATCTTGCAGGGCTCACAGCAAATGAAGATTGCTTTTATAGCCATAATGTATATTCAGAAAAAAACACCAAATAAGGATTGACTTCCTGGTAATTGTGAAGTATTTTTTTCCTTATTCTAGCCCAAATACAAGGCTTTTACAGTCTGCTGTCTGTCTTTGCCATTAACTTGTCAGAGCTCATATTGCAACAAAGTCCTTCATTTTGCAACCCAGATACATACATAATATCCTCAGGCCCCCAAATCAGCAAAATCCTTCTGCTTCATTTTGAGAGTAACTATATTCTTCAATTAGAGTTAATATAAACAAGCAAGTAGTAACTATTACATAGGGGTTTTATCTATGTGACATATCCTGGTTTCACAGCATCACTGGAGTTATCCTGGAAGACCCAAAGGCTCATAAACGTGAGATGAGCTGCATGCAGTCTTTGGTAGGCAAACTGGGTGTTCAGGAGCTATTCCTGATTTACACTGCAGTTGATGAAGAAATAATTGTTCCCAAATTGTTTTTGACTTTTTCGAGACTTTTAAAGATTATTTATCAGCAAGACTGCCACTACATCTTTATAGAGATACTTAGTTTTGCTGACCGAACAACCATAACTTAAAAAAAAAGATGAATTTCAGGCAATGGGAAATCATCTCAATGTAAATAACTGCTGTGGTAAACAGGGTTCTCTGCTATGCCCCAGGGAGGCTGTAAAGGCCCATGAAGCAATTGTCAAGAGGGATGAGATAAACTGCACCAGACTTTGGCCATCTAAAAACTAGGCACCTAGTGCCCAAATGATTGTGTACCACAGGTAATGAACACACTCCTCCAGAAGATGACCCATTCCATCTCTCAGCTGACTGTTGAGGAAGCCTTGGTCTAAATTTTAGATGATTAAAGTTGATGAAATGAATCTCTGTGTCCCTTAATTAAAGCAAGGTCTTTGAGAGCTGGACTCGATTTCTCACGCAAGACAAGCAGAGTCATTCAAATTGCATGGGCTGCCTCTCAGTTTCTGCAATTCCCACTCGTGCCTCTAGGAAGACCATCCTTTGTATTTTGATTGAATTTATTGATTTATATTTATTTATTAAACCTCTTTTCTTCCCAGAGGTTCAGATCAATACCAGGTCAATGGCAGCACAGAACAGTTATTGTGGCTGCCTGGCCGCTAAAGAGAGGAAAATTCCCACTGCTTTTGTTACTGTAAAAACAGAGAATACTAACTATCCAGAAAGTCCATGAAAGTGTCAAATCAAACTGCAAATTCAAAATTAAACTTGATGAATTCTGTTTAAATACTGTATCATGACAATCAGGTGCTTCTGGCTTCCCATGTCAACCACACATTGAAATTAAAGCCTAATGTTCCACGTGGTTTTCTTCTTCACTCTCTGCTCTGAGGGAAACACATCTCTGTCCCCATCCCCTCCCCTGTCCTTACCCTGCGACTGCACCCACAACACCCTCTGGAAGAGCATCTCTCCCCAGTAGACAGCAGCATCCATCTCCAAAATATCTAAGGATGCTGCAGAGGAGGGTGAGGGACACCCACCATGGGTCTGGGGTGCAGGACACAGCCAGCACGTACCACTGCCCTGCCCGGGGGACACAGGGGCAGTGCCACAGCTGCCCGTGCCAGCAGCACAGCACAGAGCAAGGACGAGACCACTTAGACCTTCATCCGTACAGAAGAAACACATTGCCCTACAGTTCAGCCTCCTCATAGCCCAGATATGAGGCAGAGATCTCACTTCTGCCAGAAAACTTTATTAACATAAATCTTTTAACCTGTCTTTTCCACGGGAACACACTCCGCATCACATTCCAGCCTCTGCAACCTCAAACACCTTTTTTCTCTGACACAAACTCACTACCAAAGGAGACTTGCAGAGTGTTTAAAGCCTCCTCTGCCCCGGGAATGTGGGTTTCATCCTCCCTGCAAGCCCCTAGAGGGAGTTATGACCCAGATTTTAGGAAGAGACACACAGAGGAGCCCAGCATTGGCTCTGACATCTCCGCTGTGAGTGGGTGAGCCATGGTGGAGGGATGCTCTGGGTTACTGCTCTGCTGTGATCCCTCCTCATCGCCTTCAGGATGCAGTGTGTGGGATGCAGTGTGTGTGTGGTACCCGACAACCTCCTAGAGAAGCCATGGGCAGTGCTGGCCTGATCTCCGAGCAGCCAGAGAGGATGCAGGAGAAGCCCACAGTGACATCCCATGATGTACCAGAGCAAGCACTTGGGGAGAAAGGTATGGGAACAGGAGGGCATGGGTGGCGGGACAAGCAGTTCCCAGCCAGCCTGAGGATGTCACAGCTCTGACTTCTCCCTCCAGGGAAACCATGGCTATAGTAGCCTAAAATGTTCCTCTCTTTTAACTAATCGCATGATGGTCCCCTTTATCTCCTTTTTCATGATGATTGCAACACCAAAATTTGAATAAAGAAAAATGCCTGTAAAATCCCACAAAAAAACAGGACTGGATTATCAGCATATTTGCATGGACAATAAAATATCATCAATTCATGAAGATAAAATACATGGAAGATTAGTCTGAACTGCCATTTTCTTAAAAATGTTTCTCATTTCTTGGTTATGGCTATTTTTGCAAATTTCCCTTTCAGAAATCACATTTCTTTCAAATCAGATCATTGCCCTAGGGTTGTTGACCTTTATTTCGCCCATCTGGAAAACAAATGAAGCAGGAAGGATAACAATATGAGATACTAATCAGAAGTGCTGTTTGTTTTTTTGGGAGCTTGATTTCCAACTTATGTATTTCCCCCTAAAGGCACCACCAGCAATAGGCTGGATAACTGCTCTGGAATGAAAACCAGCAGCTTGGCCAAGTCTTTTCGTGGCACCTTATCAGTGGTGAAAAGAAGAACAAAAAGTCCAAATGAATAATAAAAATGAATGCTGAGGTAGCTGCAATGGAGCAGCTCGAGGGCCAGGTGAAGTACCTTAATATTGCTACTAGAGCCTTGTCATTCCAGATTTGACCCAAGAAGTTTAATGAGTGATTAATTAGAGTGACAGGCAAGGACAAAACAACCTGTTATCATTAATTTTGGTCAAAGAGTTGTAACATAAGAATACTTGTAAACAGAGGTATGAAAATCAGTATGCATGGGAAGGGGTTTGTTAAGATGGGAAAAAGAGAAGCAGCCAAACACCCAACAAAGCAAGTGAGTTTGGGCTTGTTTTTCTCACCAACAAAGTCAACTCCCAAGATGCGGGTGCAGATGAACAGAGCATTTTCTTAGACCTGAAGAGGAATTTGTTAATTTGGAGGATCCAAGTCCCATAGTTCTAACCAATGAGTTTATGAGTTCAGTCATGCTGGAAATAAACCTGATTTGGGGGAAGTACAGTAAAGCTTTAAATTTTTTACTATCAAAAATATGTGGGTAGTAAAACCAATAGTTCTTAGGTAGCTCTGTTAAAAAGGGAATAACACATTTTAGTGTTCCTCAAATACTATTATTTCCTCAATAATTTCATTGTGTTTCTCACCATGACATGTCACCCAGGTATTGGATTCACCTTAAAACCCTGTGGAAAAACATCATCAAAACACCACGCAGCAGCTGTGGCTGAGTGAGCGCTACCTGACCATGGATGAAGAAAGATGGTTTATCTAAAGAAAATAAGACTAGAGCAAAAGGAAAAAAAAAAAAAAAGATTTGGGGAGATGAACTCAGCTGCCTGTTTTACTAAAAGGGGCTGAGCCGAAGGGACTAGCGATGGTTTGTGGGCACCAATGGAGATCAACGCCGAGTTAAACACACGCAGTTCTCAGGCTGCAGAGCCATTATGTATGCAGCTCCTGTGCTGGCACACAACCTTGAATATCAGAATATTCTTTGATGATAAATAGTGTAAATGGTGGCTAGGACACCAAACTGCCAGGGGATCGGTAGTGTCCCCCCGTACACGTCGCTGAAGATGAGAAGAAGGGCTATTGGTGCAGAGTCTCCTCTGAAGGACAGGCTGCTCATATCCCATAATAGTAGATTCCATTTAAAAATAGCAAATGATAGTCAGAGGAATAATAAAACCTAGAAAATCATACCAAAACCCAGCAATACATCAAAGCCATTTTAATAGCTCTTAATACAGTCACTGACATAGCTACTGTACTTGCAAGGCTGGAGGATGGAACCGGCAGAGGTTTCTGGTTTTACATTCATTTCATCCTAAAAGTTTCTGTTGCTTCTTGCATGTAAATTATAGATAATGATTATGCTGACAAGAGGTTGCACTTAGCTGGCTCTGCTATGAGGTAAAATTGCAAGAAAATACCTGGTTGAAAGAACTTTTCTCTTTTTTTTCCCCTTGGAAAAAAAAAGACAGGCTGCAAAAAGTTAATTGCATACGGCTTCTTATATCTCTTGGCTGGCTACTGAACTGGTGCCATAACTCAGTACTTCTGGATACTAAGAGAGGGAACGTTATTTGATGTAGTAGGGGCAATCCCATGCTTATCAAATCATCTTGCTTGCCTGTAAAGCTAAGCTCCAATTTATGATGTTTTATGAAGCCGCAGATTGTGCTAAGGCTATAAAAATTGGAACTTAATATTCAGGAATAAAAATGCATAGAGTACCACTGAAGTGACTTTTTTATTTTTTTTTTTTAAAGGACTCGTATCCTTGTGCATTAAATACAACCAGAGAGTGTGACAATAAAGGCATGCTGTCCACTGGAGAAAACACAAGACAAACAGTACAGGTTTGCAATTGCTAAAACGCGGGTACTTGTTACTGTGCATTTATTAAGGCAGAATGATGGGTCATATAATAGAACAATGGCTAAGAAAGCACCGTGCATCTTGTGGCCCTTAGCAAGTTTATTTTCATTTTTAAACATCCTTCCCTCTGAGAAAGCACAGAGAAGTCTCCCAGAGCACATCTGCCTGCCAGATAGATTCTTTTAATTCAACTGACCAAATGCACAGAAAGAAATTGAAAATTTACATGCAGCTGTTTTGAAAACGGTCCTTCCATTCACTCACCTGAAGAAAAGAATGAGATTCCTTTTTTTATATGCTTGGAAAAAGAAAGTAAGAGAGAGAAAATTTTCTAACCCATTCCTGCACCCTTCAGAACCACCACTGGATCCGACACACTTTCGCACCACCTTCCCTCACTGATCTTTTATTATTATCATTAGAAGGCACCCATCTACTTAAATTATATCTTTAAGACCCTGGTGGAGCAAAGCACATAAATACCTGTTAAATGTTAGACACCTATCGAGGAAAACAGTTAAGAATTCACCTAACTTCCAAAGGTGTTCATATGATTTAGCAGCTGCTTAAATTATTGCTGTAGAGAGATGAAGTTATTTACGTGCTTAATGTTAAGTGCACAACTGATGTGATTTTCTAAATCAAGGTGGAAAATCCTTAGAAAAAAAACCAAGTAAGATAGCAATTATACAAGAATTGTTTAAAGCATCAGTTGATTTTTACTTTGAGATTTTGGGATCTAATTAAGAAGCAGGACTGATGTGCTCAAATCTGTCCTGCTGGCTCCCCAAGGGATTTGAGTACTAACTTGCTTAAGCTCGTTTGAACAGTCCAGCCTTGATCATTAAAAGGCTGAGCTAATGGCAGATGTGGGCACCACGCAGTCTTAAGGAATCAAATGACTTAAAGCAGTGCAACACCTGAAGTCACTTTTAATATGATTTAAAGATATAAAAATGTTCAGTTCTCTTAAAATGTCTGAAGGGTATGCACAGATAGCCTCTTCAGGAGCAGCCTGTGCTGGGAAGAACTGACTCCCCCAGCTGCTCATTAAAGCCTACTTGCTGGAGGTTTTGAATGGATTTGTTGGCAAAGCAGTTCGAATGAGCACTTTAATTCTCCTCAGGCAAAAAAAGGAAAAAAAAAAATTTAAAAAATCAGCTGGGTTAGTGGGAGCTGGTAATTCAAACAGTTTAAACCAGAGAAGAATGAGGAGCATGAGCACATGGTCCTGGATCAGTGGGCACAGAGGCAAACGCTGGTGGGAATGATGGCACCAACTGCCCCGAGCGGGTATCGCCTCTGCCAGCACACACACCCTGTTCCATTCCTATTTCACACAAATCAATCATCTGTGTACTCAAACTATAAGTATTCACTACAACATGGGCCCAGAAGCACTTAATATATGATTTTCAATAGTACTTCCTCATTAAATTGTTGTGACAGAAATTACACAAGATCCAGGGGACATGGTATATAGGGCTCAGGAGACTGAATCCTTCAGATCCAGCATCACTGCCTAGGACTCTTTATGTAACCCCAGCAAAATTGAATAGACACCTTGAAGCATAATTATGAATCTTCAAATAAAATTTCCAGGTTAAATCCTTGAGGAGAAATCCTGTTGCGACCTCCTGGGTGAATTCCTGGCTCTTCCTTGCAAGTTCATTTACACCAGGTTGAAGGTCCATCTGTGGATGCAGAACCCGTGCATGGCCCAAGAGGTGTTTGGGGCCAGAGGGTTATTTTTCAGTAACAAACAGAGTGTTACTGAGCAGGTGTCCCAAGTATATTTCAGGTAATATTTTTGTTTCCTGCGTTTTAAGATTTGTGATACAGCTGCACAACCAGCATTTACAATCTATGATTTCCTCATACTCTCTCCATGTGCTTCCATGGATCTGACAGGGGATTTCTCACACTACGTCAGCAAGTGTAGCATTGGAAAGGCAAAAACCATCAATAGTAATAATGTCTCTAAATTCCCCCCAAAATTTACATGGGTATAGCGGGACAGATTGCAACTCTTTTCTATAATGCATTATCTATATAGTACACACATTTTCACCTGCAAGTCACACAGATCATCTCTCTGCCTGGACATGGAAGTGCAAGCTGCACAAGGACACAAACTCAGAGTTTGCGTGAACTCTGTAAGGATTGAGGTTTTCAGGCTCCGTATTTTCTCCTATTACTTTGTAGAAAGGATGACTGATGGTCACACCAGCACTGCCACCGGTGGAGCGACTGTCACGGATGTAGAGCTCTGACCCAAGTGTTCTCATCCTATGAAAAGAGCTGCATAGAAGTGCTGCACAGGGCAGAGTCCAGCATCTGTGATTAGCAAAGAGCAATGCTGAGCACTGAATTTACACAAGCTGTTTCCTCAAGTAGTTCAGATGTAGCTCACATTATTCTTGGGTAGAGAAAACTGATCAGGGAGGAGGTCCTGGTGTGTTTTGGTTTTTAGTCACTCTCATGTCTTTTATTTCAACTAAGGAATGAAGTGTGACTGCTCATCAGCGTGGTGTACATAAATATACATATCATGTAGTTACACAAACGCCTGCCTGCAACCCCTCAATAAACCAGAAAAGCACTACCTCCATTCAGGTAGTCCATCATTTTAGAAACCCAGAGAGTTTATAGAAACGATTGTCAAAGACCCCATCATTTTGCAGTTAGTATAATTAATAAGGTGTGCACAAAATCTGAGAGTGTTTTAACACGTTTGCAGTTGAATTGCATTATTGTTATGTTATAATAAAAGAGAGCCACATGTTAACAGAACACCAGGGACCCAATCTGATGCAACTGTTAAACATCAAGAGGAAAAATCAGAGAGGAAATATCAAGTTTCCTCTAAAATCATTTTGGTTTTCAAGAGCTGTGACTTTTTATTTA
This sequence comes from Streptopelia decaocto, assembly GCF_964273445.1. Lineage (NCBI taxonomy): Eukaryota > Metazoa > Chordata > Aves > Columbiformes > Columbidae > Streptopelia > Streptopelia decaocto. The sequence continues at coordinate 6,383,745 of NC_138665.1, forward strand.
GTAGATTTTGTGAAAGAGCCTCTGTTTATAAAAATTATTGGGTAGTGTTGGCTGTCAGAAAACATAAACAGACAATTAGTGCAATAAGTAGAATGATACAATGATCTCCTCCTGGCAGCCTCCTATCTGGAGCCAAGCAAGGCCCTGATTTAATGAACGATTAGGCATGTGTTTAAGTCCACAAGATCATCCTAGGAGTCTACTGGGACTATTTACACATTAAAGTGTGTGCAAGTCGTTTGTAAAAGCTCAGAAATGTCTTGGGGAAACTGCATTGCAGGGATGGTCAATGATTAGTCATGATGTGGCACCACCCAAAAACCATTTCAAAAAGCCTCCTGGAAGTGTAAAAGAGTCCCACATGTGGTTGGGATTAACTTTAGCAGATGTATTTGGTCACCTGAGAAAGGCTGTTTATTTCTGCGTCTTCCTCCTATCCACCTGAATTCCACACTGCATTTTCCTACTGAGCCTTGTTGGTGGAGATAGCTTGCTCTGCCATGAAATAATAATGAGTTTCAGCCTTTGTAGAGAACGTGAGCTTATGGTCTGTGGAAATACATGAAGGACAAAACAGCCCTCACAAGAGAAATGCGATTAACTGCACAATGTCACCCAGTTATCTTCATTTCTTCCACTCTATAAAAATCAATGGACCTAATATCTTACGCGAAAACTTGACTATTGACATGTTCTGAAACTCCTCTCATTATCTTTGCTCCCAACCTGCACATCATCTCTTGCACACATTCAGTCCTTAAAGTTACTCTGATGGACCCAGAGGCAGGGGAAAAAAAAAAAAAAAAAAAAGGTAAAATTAGCTTTCTTTGTGATGCTTTCCTGTGTTTCGGGAATTATTTTGAGAACGAGTGAGCAAGACCAGCACACTTTGGACACCTGCCTCACTATTGCTCCCAAAGGACAGTGTTCTCAAAAACGGGGGTTGTTGTGGGAAGTACACATGAGGGATACTGGAAGAGAGATTTGTAGACAGATTATTCTGAAACTGAGCTGTTCCTAAGGAGTTCTCAAAAAAGGGGAAGATTCTAAAGAAAACTTCTCGGCTGTTGATGAAAAAGTGGGCAAAATTCATCAAGAACAAATGGTGTTAAGAAGGATGTCCTTTCTTCCTCTCTGAATAATGCCTACAACTAAATCTTCCCTTAACACAAGTTCACCAAAGCCAGGACAGTTTTTCCCACTGGTACCTTGTGTGTGCCAACATAGGTCTTCGTTTTTATTCAAGTTGAAGTGAAGCACCAACACTTAGATCTGAATAACAACAATAACGGCAGACTCCTTGCTTCAGTGACTTCTTATTAACTCGAAGCACTGAAGAACCATCTTCTCAAGTCTATTTGATCAGACTGTTATTCCTCCTAGAGAGGTAAATCCAGAAGCAGGGCTCTGCATGACCTTCATTAGCCAGGAAGCAGAAGGTGGGCTGACTTTTGCCACCATGCTCCTTCCCATCTCTCTGTTTTGTACATACAAGAAGTTGACCTAACTGGTTCATCCCGATTGTAATTGAAGCCTTCATGTTAAATGCAAGAGTACTTATAACCTACACTTAAAAAGGATGCGAGTCAGGCAATGAGGCACAACACTTAAACTCTGCTCATCTATAATATATATTCCTATGTACAGAAAGCATGGACAGTGTCAAACGAAACACACAATTAGTACCCCTCTAACAGCGAGCAGTTCAAACTGTAACATCATGCCAACCGTGATTAAGAGTGATACAGCACATCATCATTGTCAACACTATTCAACCAATGTAAACCTTAGTTAGAAATGTACTTGTCAGAGAAAAATGCGCCTTTGATTTCTATTACACTTTCCCCAGTAATTGCTGTCATCAGTGGCAGGTTATTATTACAGTTGAATAGAGTTTCAGTAATTACTTTTGCACAGATTCTAACAGCTTTTAGATTGAATGATATTCTGACAGTTTGAATACTCTTGACAACAATTACCTTTTTCCTGGTTAACACTGATTCAGGAAAATTAAAAATTAAATCTGTTCAGAGGAAACACTTATGTATGGCACTAGTAAGTGGGTTGATACAAAAATGTGTAAATTACAGAATGACTTAGAATAAAAGTTCTTTTGCTCTTCCTCTTATGCTTTTTTTTAAAAAATCAGCACTTAGGGTACATGCAGTACATGGTTAGATTACCAGTAAATGATGTGAAATAATTTAAGGCACTTCTAAATCCACTTCCTACTGATCAGTTTGAAATAGAGAAAACACTATTATGGAGGAAGGCTTGTTGCTCTCACCCTAATTTTTGTCTTTGGTAACAGTCAGATAATGGCTTTTGGCTTTCAAACCATTATTCTTAATATCAAATCACCAGATTATTAAAAAAAAAAAAACCAAAAACCAAAAACAATTAAAAAAAACCCACCAAATAACACACAAACAAGCAAACCCTCTTACAGCGGTAGCCCAGAAAAAAGCAGCATGTTTGTTATTTCTGAAAAATTTATCTAATATTGCAGGGGTCATAACTCAAATGGCTTGATTAAAAAAAATGTCTCATGCACAGAGCTCTCCAATTTAATTTCCCTCTTTGACAGCATAACTGGCCTTGTGGATAAAGGAGATGTAGTCAGTGTGATACATCTTGTTATTAGTGAGCTTTTTGATACTGTTTCGCATGACATTCTTATAATAAAACTAAGAAAATATGGTCTAGAACTAGATAAAATTACCATAAGGTGGAGGGAACAATTGGCTGAAAAACTGCTCTTAAGGAGTTGTTATCAATGGTTCACTGTCAAACCAGGAGAAAATTTCAGGTAAGATTCCTTGGGGATCTGTCCTTGCTCCAGCTGTGTTCAATATTTTCATAATGACTCATTTAAAGGGAAAAAGAGATTAAGTTTATAAAATTTGCAGTGTTGAGGAGCTGGGATGGTGGGAACCCTTGGGAGGTCTGAATCAAAATCCAAGAAGATATTAACAGTTTGGAGTGATGGCCTGAAATTAAGATGAAATTCAATAAAGCCAAGTGTAAAGCATTACCGAGAAGAAGAAAGAAGAAATCAAATGCAAATGGGAAATTGTCAGTAAAGGAGCTATATTACAATGAAGAATTTCAAAGTTATAGTGGCCTGTGAGCTCAGTATCAAACAAAGGATTGAAACTGCTCCAAAAAAGGTAATTTCAGGGATTTTTTAACTAAAGCATCTTATGTGAGACCACTGTGGTAATTATCCTGCCCTTGTTAAGACGGGGCCTCAACTAGAATGCTGTGTCCTGTCTTGAGCTCATATTTTTAAACAAACTACAAGGAAACTGGAAAGAATTAAACAAAGTCCAACTGAGAACAGCAAGAAAGGTTGGTGGGAGGAGTGGTAAATGCAAAGATGGGAATTGTCAAAGGAGAATTACTGATGATGAAGACAAAAAAAAACCCATAGTCCTTGTGGAGCAAGAGATGAATGTTAAACTAAACAGATCCAGCTACCATGCTGGTTAAATCACACAATAAAAAAACCCTAGAAATATTGTCACCACACGTTTAGAAAGGATGGGCTGAAGCCTACAAACCGATGAGGCTTACCTGAAGCTCATTACATCTTTAAAGATTTTCCCTTCAGATTTTTTTTCTCCCTTTTACTTTCTGAGTTTTTCATCCTCAAATCACATTTTCAATATTTTTTTGCTTCCATATTAAAAAGTACCAAGACATAATTTTTATGATATAGACTTCAAGAAAAAAGAAAAATTACAAGACTTACAATTGGATCATAACAAGTGGTGACACTGAACTAATTGGAGAACATTCATTGTTTGTTACCTTAGTTTCATTGGCTTGGTTAAAAGGGATACAGCTACTCTATTACAGAAGAAAGAGAGTTATAATAATAGGAGTGGATGAAGCCTCAGCTCCTCCTCCACAGCCCTCCCAGCCAATGTGCATGGGGATGTACATCATTCAATGTCTAGGGGAGATGCTGCTCTACCTATGAAGCCGGTTGCAAAGCTGCAATTGAGCCTTTAGCTTTTGATACTAGTACCTGACTCTGATCTACGTGTGTATTAAAATATCATTGTCTTTTTTTTCCTACTCATTAGAATTATAGATTTAGTTTATTGTTATACTTTCCATAGAGCCTTCTCTTTTTATTAGCATTGTACAATCCGCACAAAAGCAAAATCTAGTCCTTTCAGGGAGCTGAAAGGAAGCAATCTTTTACATGACAAATCCAACATTATCATATGTAAACCTCATTTGCTATGTAATGTCTTCCTGTTTCCAGTTCATTGATTGAATGAAATCTGTTTTCACATTCTGATAGGCAGCAGTATTCTCCAACTAACATAAATGGTACTTTTAGAAAGAAAAAAAAAAGAAAAAAGGAAAAAAAGATGTAATGCTAGAAAATATTTTACACACGGGTCCAAAAATATCTGGATTTCTGAAAGAAAATATTTTCACTACACCTCTCAAAAATTATTTTTTTTAAAAAGGTGACTGAAGTCTGCAGATCATATAAGATTTGTTTTGTCAAATTAGCAACTAAAAAGTAACTGTTCAATCTTTCCTAAGGTGAGCAATTTGACCTGAGAAAATGCTATTGCATTGCTCTCATTAGCCCCAGGAGAGGGCTGTGGCTTGATGGACCACCCTTCCTCACGTCACAGCTACAGATGTCCCCAAAATGACAAACCCACTGGATCTGACACAACACAGCTGTGAACTGCTGATAGCAGAGATAGTATATTAGTCCCCTATTTAGTGATGGAATATCAATATCTTGTTTGCCATCTTCAAGCTTTCACTACTATGCTCTTTCTTTTAGAAGAATATATTTCTGTCCCACAAAGTGACATCGGTGAGAACATCTCAATACACTTATTGCAAATTCCAGGAAAATACCTCAACCGTAAAATGCCCTTCATATGTACAGAAAATTTTGGAAGTTTACAATAAAAATAGCCTCTAGTGGAAGGTGTCCCTGCTCGTGGCAGGGCCTTGGAATTAGATGACCTTTAAGGTCCTCTCCAACCCAAACCATCCTGTGATTCTACCCAGAGCAAGGGTAAGCCACAAGTCTACTTTGAAATTAGAGATGTAACATAGGTATTCACTTAGAAGTGATATGACAAAAGTGTCTTAGCTACCTTAAGACCAAACTACCTAGCTATTAAAAATATATTTTATAAACTTTTCTAAAGTAACTTCTTCCATGCAGCTGCCTATGCTTTTGCTTGCCTTGCTTCAGAAAAAATACAGGAAACTATCCCAAAGCTTGCTTTAAAATTAGCCTCAAATTATGCCACAAACACCTGTTGTTTCCTTGTCAAGACATTAGGCCACCTACTGGTTTGTGCAAGCCAAAATTGTGCAGCATATTTTCATAGAAACTTGTCTTGTAAACTACCACTCTTCAATCTTCGTTGTGTATTAAAATCACTTGTAAAGCCCAACTACAGTATTATAAACAGGTGTAAAGGTACATAACCAGGGGGAGCTCAAATTACAGCTTAATTTATAATAGACAACACTTCTTGAAATTCAAGGCTAATGTTTGTAATGGAAAGACACTGTCAATTGTTCTGTTGTTTTTTCCACACAAGGAAATCTATAGCCCTGAAAGAGCAATAGCAATAAAGCTCCTCACAGGTTCTAAGCATATTCCTTTAGAAAAATATCTATTTCTTTAAGTTCCATTATGGGTCCATGGAAAATAGACTAAAAAATACCCAGCTAGGGACTCACTAAAAACTCCTTTGTAGTATTTGCATCAACATGGCATGAAAAGTAAGAAAACACTGATGACGTTTGTCTATGGCACAAAATAAAGCAGCATCACTGACACACAGGAGATCAGTCACAGTAAAACCACAGTAACAGAAAAGAAATTAAATGACAAAGAACAAAATTCAAGGTCTCATCCTCTGCCCACAAGATAAACTTTTGGGCTGGATACGAGGTCCCGGCAGCCCCAAGTGATGTGTGGTCACCATCAGGGTTTGAGACTCTGGTACCACAGCTTCAATTGCAGAATGCGAACAAGCCAAACAAAACTGATATTAAAAATGAGAAAAACTGGTAATTTAAAATTGCTGCCTATATTCCATTTCTTTTTGACCTCAATCCAAAGCCTTTGTAAGCCAACGAAAAGACAAGCTCGCAATTAATGAATATGACCAGTTAATGGGTCCATTGTGAAAGAGCTTTTAAATAAAACAATAAGCAAACCTGGGACAAAGCAACTTACTGGACTATCTAAGGCCAATTCCTTTTATGCACACATCATGTTATTTTAGAATAAATTCCTTTTAGCAACTGTTTCATCAGGACTATGCCATTCCAGAGGGAACAGACCCAAAACCTCTTATTGACAAATAACTTAATCTTGGTGCATCTGGACCTATATTTTCTTCAGATAAAACTAATTCATAATAGAGGTGGATTTGTTGTTCTTCTCAAAAAAAAAATGTTCCCTGGCAACTTCAAAACCAAATTACACATACAAAAAAAAGTTCAGTTACAAAGCTTTTTAAAAAATCCACAGAGCTATAACAACACAGAATGTCTTGCTAAGAAAAATAAAACTGCAGCTGACTGGAAGGAAAAGAAAACAGAAATCAACAACTCCAAAATGTTTCAGAATAGCCAGGTTGCCAATTACTGACAACTGTTAGAGCAAGCAACATGAAAATCTGTAAAACACTCCTGAAAAAGTAACACCTTATCCCCTTCCTGCTATCTCATAGCTTCACCAGAACTCAAATCATGGTTGCAATCCAATACTATCAATAGTATTTTAATATCATTCATGCAAAATGAAATTCCTAGATGAGAAACAGGGATGGCGAGAGCATCCCTGCGAAGTACCATGTTGTCAGATGGCACTGAGCACCCATAGCTGTACTGCCCTTCCCAACCCCAGCTGAGGACCAGTGCATCCCAGTGACCCCACTCACCCAGGCTGTGCCCAGCAGAGCTCTCCCTGCCCCTCTGCTCTCGCTCCCAGCAGCAGACACTTTCCTCTCCCCATTCCCACAGCTGACTGCAGCTGAAACAAGGACTCTCCCAGGTGTTTGCCATGAGATTGAATAAACAAGTTGCATTTGTGACCTTTTGAACTGCATTAGAAATAAGTAGTGAGAATTATAATAATGACAAGTTATCCTCCAGGATTCCTTAGTTGTAAAATCATCACTTTGCCTAGGGCATAGTTTAAGTGAAGGCACTAAGTGTGCTGATCATTTTTTTTTTAGCATCTACTGTGCCAAGAGTGTCTGATTAACAGCTTTCCATCCCTATTCAGGCATCCTTGTTAGGAGTCAGTCTTTGCTCTTTTAGATCCTGATCCAAAGCCTTTCAAAGTAATAGAAAAGTCTCCTATTGATGGGAAGGGGGGTGCGCCCTTGTTAATTGTTCCTTTCACATTACAGTGAAAACAAATTCTTCAGCTTTCATTTTAAATACATGAAGTTCACTTCCTTGATGTTTTGGACCATTATTTTAACTATGCTGATGAGGAGAGAAGGGAAAGGGAAGGGCAAACCCCAGGACATAGCATTGTGCGTAGGCTGCAAGTATGGATGCTATACAGACCACGCTGTGGGGCTTGATATATTGCATGGCTTGGAGTTTACTATCCAGAACGACTCCAAATGTTGCAGGGTTCAGCAGTTCACAGTATGTGCTACATTTAAAATACTCGTTGCTCGCCGGCAGACCTGAGTACAGAATGCCACTCTGGTGCTCCCCAATAGCTGCTTACTGTGAATCATTTGTTTCTTCCCAGGAAACTAATTTTTTAGTTTCCTATTCTCCCAGATTGAGGTGTTATCTCTGTTCAAGGCAGAAACATGGATGGAGAAAAGTGAAAGACCTAGAGAGCATGCAGACTTTGATTTGGGGTTTCTCCATGTCAAAAAAGGTCCTGAGAAATCCCAATATGCTTGTTCAATATCAAGAAATGTGGCTGGTAAACTGAAATGGTGAATTCTGATGTAAATCAAAAGTTAAGCACACACGTTACTGTGATAATAGAATTTTACAAATACCTTAAGAAAAATTAATGTAATTTTTTAGAAAGCTGAGTTTTAGCTGGATACAATATGACCACAGCTTTGCAGGACCATCTCCTAGGATGGCAAACCTGGGAAAAGCTCCATGATGGGGGATTACTAAAGGCTACCTTTAAAACAACTAATGCCTTTGTCCTGGAAAGGAAGCCAGCTGGCTGGAACTGACAGATATTTCCATTTATAGGTTAAAAAAAAGCCTATATAAACATAATGATACAAATAAATACGGATCTGTAAGAGCGGAGAAGTAGCAGTAGCACATTACCGACGGTGCGGGAAGCCAGGAGAGAGTGTGGTCAGCTGAAGGAGTTTCCAGCCTGTTCATTTGAGGACAGCAGACTGCTCTGGACAAACCATCCATCCCACCATGACATAAGTATGGCTATTTTTGGCAGAAGAAAGAGAATTCATAGAGAGATAAATATATGAAGTGCAACGATAGCCTGGAAACGCACCTTAAAAAAATGCCTTCTTACAATAAAACCATTTTTCTTCCCTCCACAAAGAGGGATTTCACCCTGGAGTTGTTTCTAAAAGGCGTTAAAACATAACAGATGAATGTTGCCTTGCATAAGGAACACACACATGCATTTAAATCACTTATATTTTACTTTTTTATGATGCAATTGCAAATTGTGTTATTTTGCATTTGTAATTAGAGGTTGAAACAGATGGTAAAGGCTTGGTTTAGAGTGATGTACTGGAGTAGGCAGCTCTGTGTATCAGGTCTCCTACTCCACCAAGTGCTGAGGATGGAAAACCTACCAGGAGGCGATCAAATAGCAAAGTGTTTGCTGCACATCAAACCATGCTGAAAAGTACCGGAATGGAGTTTCTAGAAGGTCAAGAAGCATTTGTGAAAACCTTTTATTTCTTTTCCAAAAAAAGTACTCTTACATCATACTCAGTACCATGATCTAATTTTGGCATTTGGGATATTCATGTTTCAAGAGGTCTAACACTGTATAATTAATGCAGTGGGAAGAGGAAAAAGATAAGTAATGTTTATAAAGCAGCATAAACGTGTTTAAAAGTCATCTTGGGGGCTGAGGACTTGGAGAAGAAGCTGACACAGAGACTGAAGTGCACAGAGGTCTCTCACCAGCCCGTCCTTTTACTGAATCAATGAAATCATACCCACCCAAACCCAACACCAGGGCTGCTGCTTTGGTTCATGGCCTGTTGCAATAGGAATAAAAAGCTATTAATTTCTGAAAGCTGTTCTTTATGCAACTATTTAGTGATTTCCATTCATTTTAGTGTACCAATGTTCCTGCCACGGTGGATCTGCTGCAGATTATTTGGTGAAGAACAATGACCTTTCAAAAAGGTCTGACAAGACACGTTACAGAATGGTGTTGCAGGAATACATTAGACCTGTTCCAAAGCCCTGTAAACTCAATGAAATGACCCAAATTTAGTTCTGTGGCTTTTGTATTGGATTCTTAAGTTTCTATTTTGTGTTATCCTATAGGTAAAGAGAATCATTGCTTGGGGCAATATCAAACCCATCCTAAGATGCAGTCTCATTATTAAGACAAAAAAACCCCAAACGAATGACAAAAATAAAGGGATAAGACATCTCAGCAGCACATGCAGAAGCAACCAAGTTTTTTATCCATGCATTTTTGCTCTGAACAGCTTAGTTTTTTACAATTCAGTTTAACCTTGCCAATATCAAGTGGGGGATCAGTAATTGCACAAATATGGTGCCTCCACTTGTATTTGCAAACTCATGAAACAATCTCCAGATTAAGAGAATACACGCTCAGGTCAGAAAGCTCACAGCACCATACTGTTATTGCTTGACGGCAGAAGCAGCGTAACTACAAACCTTATCAATAATTTGTTTTCCACACTATATCTCTTGTAAAACTAAAAATGCTTCAAACATCAAGAAATGTAAATTCACATCTCTGCTATGAGACAGATCATTTAACCTGTCCTTCAAGAAATGTGAAAATGCCACTTGGTGAGTGTTGAAAGCTGAGCATCAAAGCTGGAAACAACCCCAGAATTTTTATTTTCAATCCTGGGTGCAACTGCAGTATACTCTGGGCATCAACACTTTTTAAATAGGTTGAGCTAGATCCAGATTTGTGTCTGCTTCATTATAATGAGTTATGTTAAAATCAAGAAACACCACAACAACCAAAAAAGCTCCAAATTTTAAAGCAGCTGAGATCAAGTTTTCAATTTCTTTGGGCTTCTGGAGATTCTGTTGCCAAACTGATTTTTCTAAGCCACCAGGTGATTTAGAAGAGAATTTGCTGTTTGCACTACAGAGCATTCATGGTTCTTGGATGATTTCTACCGTCATAACCGCATCACCATCATTGTTTAAAGAAGACATAATTTTTCTCTCATTCAAAGTACTTATCTATCTTGCTTCTGGGTTTTTTTTTGGTTTACGTTTTTTTGTTTGGTTTTGGTTTTTTATTGCTGTTTATTGTGTTGGGTTCTTTTTTTGAAACCAAGTTCACTGTAGATAAAGCTAAATCCAGCTAAATCAGTCACAAATGACACAATATTTAAGCAAACTCACAAACCAGAGGAACTATACAACTGGAAAAGCATTAACTTCTAAACTACAAAGTGGTCATCTTGGTTCTGTTTCTAGTGACTAGGATGGCACACATATTTTTCCAGAATCCTAATAACAGGACCATGAGCCAGCAATTCTTCAACCCCAATCAGTAAAATCCCTCCAGAACCACCCAAATTCATTATTAAGTCAACTAGATGAGATCTCATAATAATGAGCTCCTTTAAGTTTTATCCTTTTGCTACTTTAATCTGATACTAAGATTTTACAACGAAATACCGATGAGGACAGACAAATCTCTTTTGAAAACTACACCATCCATTACTCACTGAGGGCTAAATGTTAGCTAGCACATGTATCCTTTTTAACTCGGATATTCAGATTCTGTGAGTCCCTGCAAAGAACAGCGATAAAGATCCTTTTGTGTTTAAAAGAGGATGTAAAGGGTTTCTCTGACTTTGCTGTGTTCTTTGTGCTTGAGTCGCTCTTAAAATTGCAGCTGACTGCCTACCCCAAAGGGTTAAAGTCTCTTTAAATCTTCCAAACCTGACTTTTTCCTAAATAAGATCTTCAAAAAATCTCATTCAGGTTTTAAAAAATTCCTTTGTTGTACAGATATAGATAGTTCTTAAAACTGACTGGTTAAAGGATGCTATGAGACCAGTGTTAGGCTTCTAAAATCAGAGCTTAGAGGCTCTGGCTCACATCTGAAGGCTGATTTAAGTTAACCTTCACTGGGATTTTCTTCTAGAACTTGTGACTTGGTCTGCCAGTACGTTTTGTTTTGCTATAGGATGTCTTAATACTCGATGACTGTAAGAGGATATTTCAGTACACTTGTTGCATTTCTCAAAACAACTTTTAATATTCAATGAATAAACCTTCTTAAAAACTATGTCTGATTGCAGCCTTGGATGTCATAGAATCATTGAATGGAATCAAGGAATCATAGAACAGTTTGGGCTGGAAGGGACCTTCCAAGCTCATCCAGTCCAACCCCTGCCATGAGCAGGGACATCTTCAACTAGATCAGGTTGCTCAGAGCCCCGTCCAGCCTGGCCTGGGATGTCTCCAGGATGGAACATCTCCCATATCAGTGAACAAGACTCTCAAGTACAGATCATATTTTGCTACCATAATTAAGGTTAAGGAGTAAAATGTAACTTATTGCACTAAATTACTAACTGTTGCCTCCTGATGAACACAGACATTTGTGAGGGGGAAAAAAACCAAACCAACAAACCATAATCAAAACTAACAAGAGGAGGGAAATACAATCACAGGTTTTCTCACACATGCTGCTTGAGCTGACCAAATTTACAATTTTATCTCTTTCAATATTGCTAATTGTGATAAGGAGCTATCGACAAACTGTATTCAGCACAAGGATGTGTTCTGCCAAAGAGCAAGTAGCATTCATGCAGAAAGGTCCAAGCCCTTTTTCACTTCTGGTAGGTCATTTCCAACCAAAAATGGAGCAAACCTTTTAAATGCATGCATATCCCATCAAAAATATATCTCTCATACTTCTGGAGCATCTGACAGGGTATTGATCCAGCCCTAAAGTGGTATCTATAGCTGCCATCTTCATGGCTAAATGATTGTACTGCAAACTTCTGCACAAGGATGCAGTCTGGCATCATTCACCCACAAGAATCTAAATCTGTAAACTCAGTGTTTTAAACCACGACAGGGTCAGGATTGCTAGGTGACAAAGAGTCATGTCAATAATATATGGTTTATATTAGTTATTAGGAACATTCATTAAACCAGCTTTTATGATAACTACTAATTTTATCTAACCTATTAGGCTGTTATGAGGTTGATTTTTAATACTTTTCAACCTGACTTTTTCCTTACTAGCAGTGCAATATTTACTGAATGCTCAGATATAAAATGTCACTCTAGATGCAGTCTCATCACTTAGGTTTCTTCACTTTTTAAAAAATACAAAATGGATATAAAATAAACAGATAATAAAATCTTCCTATAAATAATATCTGGTTACTGTCTTTTGGAATTGATATGGACAAAGAAAATGAACCAGAATGCCATAGGAACAAATTTTCTTTGGGGAATTCATTCACATCTGTTCCTGTATGACTACAGGAGGAATTGAAAAAAAAAAAAAAAAAAAAAAGAGAGAAAAAAGAAAGGAAATATGTTTTTCAAAAAGAAAAATGGCTTCCTCTGATCTTTAGCTGATGGTTCTGGTGAGTTTTTATTCTACCTGACCTGATTAGCCCAATGCTAATAAAGAGTTAATGAAGAAAAGGGAGACTTCTAGTGAAAATTAACTCCTTTCTGGAAAGGAGATGAGTTTCTGAAAATAGTCATACCTGGAAAATACACTTGCCTGTTTCTTTGTCATTCTGCGAGTCATCCAGTGTAGGAGCTGGGCTTATCTTCTCACCCGGGAATCGGGTTTAGAGAAGAATGAGAGAGTATGGATTATTCTGTTTACAGAACCTCTTTGTACCCTAAGTGTGGTTTCAATTTTCCCTTTGAAATTTAGATCAAACAATGCTGTCAGCATCGATTCCTTTCTCCCAAATGCTGTACGCATAGGCTGGGCTCTGCAGGCAGCTTGTGGGATGTGGTTTTCGATAGCGCTGAGGTGGAAATACCGCTTGGCTTTTAAGGCCTGTATGCCTCAAACACAATACAAAATTACAGCATACTACTAGTAAAAAAATCAATGTAGAATCATTGGAACAATAACTAAAGAGCATTAAGCCATGAAATACAAATTAATAGTATCATGCATTTTATATTTTATACTTAATCAACCCTGCATTGGCTTACATATTTTATCCTATTTGTGCAAGAGCAGGCCTGATCCAGAACCAGAGGAAACGACTTGGGTCTCTTTTTGACCAATATCGACAGAATTCACAGCAGGCTTCTCAGGAATGTACTATGCAACTGTACTCTTTAGTAAAAATATATATATGGATAAAAGTGGACAGGAAAGGATATAAGACTTTCTGCAATATGATGATATTGTTAACTTCTTAGATTTTTCTGTTTCTGCTCTTTATAGAATGGAAAATGGTGATGTAACTCTGCGATGTAGACAAACACCTTCCATTAAATAGATTAAGATGATCAAGTCTGTTTTACCTGAATTTCTATAGCTTCAGTGCTCACCAACTAGAAAGGCTGGCCTGATAACTGTTGAGTTCTTTCAGAACTATGTATTTCAAAGTTACAAGGCTTATAAAGGTTTTAAAGTTATAAATTTCTGTTTTTCTTGAAGCAACAACTTTGAAGATACGCAAAGAGGGATTTCTCAGCACAGTTCAGAAATGAGTCTCAAGTGATTTGCCACTTTTGAGTACAGAGATTGTTTGCTATTTCAAGCAAACATTTGGAAAAAAAAAAAAAAGTGAAAAAATGCTCATTAGGAAAACAACACCAAGAATCTCTGTAAAAAATATTCAACCAGCTTACATGATTTCATAGTTGTGCTTTTAGATCCTGGAGCACGAGCAATATACAGCATTTTAAATTCAGGACTACTGCAAAAGTCATCAATGAAAAAATCAGGTTTTAAATGGTTTAGAATAAACTCCCAATCAAAGGCCCTCTAAGACCATATCCCCAAAGCTACTACTGTTACTACTGTTTTTCAGATTGCTATATGTTAATTTTTTTGAAATATTGTTTTGGGTCTAGTATGGAAATATGTAGGTTATCCTCACACAAACAGATATTTAAGAAAACAGTTCTATTTACATAGTAGATGGATATATTCACAGGAAATGTTTGATAGATGAACACAGAGATAAAAATTCTCTGTTTTGCTGATATAACTGCTATGTGCTACGCATAGAAAATTACCTCTCTGCAGATAATGTATATCTGACTTCACCTTTTGCATATTGATCAATCTCTGATTCGTAAATACTTAACCGTGTGGAAGTATATGCAATATGAATAACTTTACTTCAAACTCGCATGTCTTAAGCCATATGTTCACTGATATCCAAGCATAAATCTAGTTAAATTTGCTATCATATACCACAGATCAATAAACCCTTCAGTATTTCAGAAGTGCTGAATGTATATTACACTTGATAGCTTCAAAGACACACATTTTCAGATATAATTATTTACAGATAGAGTCCAAGACCAGGAGATAACCTTAAGCTTCAGTAACATTAACACTTGCAAATAATCATCACTACTGTATCACTCTCACACTCCATAATCTGTTAACATATGTCTACATTTTATATGTGTTTATGTAGTACTTTATGTGGAAATGTTTCGTTACTGCCCGCAGCAACACGTGGCATTTCTTAGAGAACATTTCACCACCTTTTAACATGGTTTCTTCAAATGTCTTTCTAATTGTGAGGATTTCATTCTACAAATGTTATCACTGCTGAAGCAGATTAATTTTCTTAACTGCTTAACATGCATGCTCTAGGAACTTCTGCAAAATGTAAAATATACAGTACAAAATTAATATAAATAAACTACTACAAGGCTATTACAGTTCAGATTTAAAGCAGCATGGTTTGAGATAATTCCATTTTAAGATTTATAAGTCATCTTATTTTGGTATCCTTTAATCTGAAATTTTTGTTTGGCATATAAGGCAATTTTTCAATTAATTATTATCATACCACTTTCTCTAAACCCAATCATGATGTTCTCAGTTACCAAAACAGCGATTGCTGGTGCAGAGAGTGTTTAAGGTGGAAAGTTTTGTCATAGTTCTAGATTTTCTGAATCTCAGCCAATTGTGATTTTTTTTTTCCCAGTTTCTGTCTGATCAGGCGTCTTCTAAAATTGCAAAAAATCCAGTTGGGTGGAGAGACCTCCAGGCAGGTGCCAATGCAGAGAAGAAAGTAGGAGTTCACTAATACAAAGGGTCCTGAGCCAACTCACCACCAGCTCACCATGGTCACATTCAAAGGGACGTAAACTGGTGACTACCATTGATGCTTTTGTTACATTGCATTCAGATCTCACTTCAGCCTTCTAAAAACAAGGGATCTGAATCTATCTGGGATGAACGGCTTTCAGGCCAAACCCACTTCTGCCTGTAAAACTCAGAGCAAGCCTAGACTAACTTTCAAAGAACTAAAAGCAGATGAGATGAATCTGAGCCTCAAGGTTTATCTGATATCTGGTTGGAGACATCATGAATCTCAGGAAATCATCTTCTGGGTGTATCCTTCCAGCAGCCTATTCACCATCCACCCAGGCCTAAATAGTCTGGCCTTTAGGTAGACACGGTATTAGCAAGAGAGGAGTTCTGCTTTAAGCTCTAAAGCACAGATACAGGAGCAGGAGATGCAGACACCATCACCACCCTTAGCCTTGGTGCACACAGGTTCCATCATTTACTGACAGATTAACTGAAAGATTAATCCAATCACATAAACCTCATCAAGATCGCTGGAAGATAAACCTGGTAGAAGAGCACAGCAGCCTCCTCCCAACCCCAGGGCAGAACCGTCCATCTCAGCCCTTTCCTGCTGCACCGCCCACTCGTGCCCTTGACAATCCATCCCAGTTGGCAAACTGCACAGACATTTCCTTTATTGAATAACGAAAGAGTACCTGGCAATCTTTCTGATAGGAACAAGCTGATTTCTTCTGTGACGTCCATGGATTTTTTTTGTTTTGAAGCTAGGAGAAATGCAGTTTTCCCACTGCGAGGTTTGGTACCGTTACTGTTGGAGGGATGAGTCATTGTTTCTTTCCTATATATCATCTAAGTACCTATAGCTGTCTCTCATCTAAACGTTAATTGTATCCAACAGAAAGACTTTAAAATAATACTCTGTCAATAACACCGTTATTAATGTTTCTTGATAGGTATGTATTAAATATTTTGAAAGATCAGAGTCTAATACTTCCTACAGAATCTGCTTCATGTGTTATTGCATCTACTTTTGATCAAACCTGCTTGTAAAGTCTTCATTGGCTTTTTTTACTCTATTTTTCAAGTATTCCCTTATTGCTAACTTTTGACAAACTAGAGTTACTATACATGTAACAGTAATCCATATGTATTTGGACCACAGCCCAAGTTTAGCTGTTAAATTTATATTTTCAGATTGCTCAGCAGTGCATTTTACTGCCTTTGCCCAGTGCAGCTGGTATTGTAAGACCTGATGCTATTAGGGGTTTACAGTGTTAGGCTCGGTTTAGCTGTCTGAAGATTTTTATTTATGCCAAAGCTACGTCTGTCTTCCCAAACAACTGTGACATGAATCATTTGGCAGCAATTCCTTGTTATTGGCCACGCACCTACCTGAGACAAAGGGAGGCAGAAAGAAGAACCCATGTGTTTGAAGAGAAAAAGAGACAGAACAGCTTTGCTGTGATGTCCCATGTGTCCGAGGGGCTGGATGTACCACAGCAGCAGTTCTGTGCCAGGAACACCTCAGCAACAGGTGGTGGGAACTGTCCCTTTGATGGACCCGCTTTGCTGGGCTGCCCAGAAACATTGGGAAAGTTTAAAGCACTCACAACCCACTTCGTTTGAAAAGAGCAAATAACTGATCCAAAGGCTGAAAGCTTTTCTTTTTTTCTTTTTCCTCTGTCATCTCCTTTTTCTCTTCCCCTGCTGTTTCTTCAGATTTAGTCCTTTTGTTTCTTCTCCTTCAGACATCTGTCCTCTGCCTGGACCGCTGTTCAGAGCGGCTAAAGTACATATATCCTACCTTACGTACAGCACGCTTTGATAGTTCACAATGAGACACCAAAGCTGAAATAAACACGTAGCTGGGGGAAAAAAAAAAAAAAAGTTAAATCCCTACTTGAAAAACTATTTTGTGTTTTCTTATTTCTTAAAGTTATTTTTAAGTGTTTAAACCAGACCAATTATAGTCAGAAACTACTTCACTTAATCCATTCCTTTATCTCCTGGGAAAAATCACCAAAGCAATTCTCAAAATGTTTAAATCCCACAGTGTGCATAAAAGCAGCAAGTAAATCTGCTCCTTCCCAGGCAAACCTTGAGGATTTTACTGACATCTTTAATTAAACTAGCAAATAGGTCGGTTTCTCTTGTATTCTGACCAATACACTGTCAACAAGCAAGAAAAAAAAAAAATGAAAAGAAGGATTTGTACTGAAAAATAGCACCAGAAACATTTGTATAATCATGATCATGGACTGGAACAGGAAAGTAATCAGGAGTTATTAAACATTATCAACTACTTCCTGGCAACGTATTGCTGGATAATACTCCTGTAACTACAGCAAACTTAGTTATGAAATAATTAAACCTCAAAGTTGGAGATGGAACAAAAAACCCCCAAAATGTATGAAGCAGTGTGAAAGAAGAGTGTGTGTATCTCTGTGAATTTATAAGGCTGGATTTAACTCCAAAAGGAGAATTGTGTAGTTGTTATTAATATTAGATCAGTAGCAAGCACAGATGGCTGCAAAGGAACCGTTCTCCAACCCATCCTGCCATCTCCACCCTGCAGCACTTGTGAAGGAGAAAGCAATACAAGAGTAGAGAGCAGCAGAACTGGGACTTTAATTTTTTTTTTAAATATAGTAGACTAAGTCTACACCCTCATATGTCACCAATAACATTACTGTTTTTTTTTTTTCCTCCTGCATGAGAAAACTGATGTTCTCAGGGATGAAAAGGTTTTCATTGCATGAAAAAGCATGATCCAAAAATCCCGCTCTCAGCTCTGCAGAAGAAGGATTTATGATGCTCAACTAGCAAAGATAGCAATTAGCTGGAATACTCAAGAGCAGAGAGCTTGACAATCTGATGAGTTATTCTTTTGAACTGGGGCAGCAACTCATGCATAAATTTTCTTGTAAACAATTATTACAGGAATGCACTGTAAACACAATTAATCATCTCAAGGTGTTATCTCTAGGTATTTTCCCCACAGATTATGTGCCACTTGCTCAATAAATCAAATTTTAACATAAAGACATCAATAGGTGGTATTATTAATATTCCCATTCAACCAAACGTGGTTGGGTAGAAGCTAACAAGCTTTGATTATATTTTGAAAACACAGAAAATATTACATAAAATAGGAAAAAAGAAGAAGGGATTCGTGAATCTTTCAATGAAAATAGGATTAAGGGGAAACACATGAATCAGAACATTGGCTCAGATAAAATATGAATACTTTGTAATTTAAAATGCATTTTCACTGATATGAATTGGAAATAGAATAGTACATCTTGTTAATAGGAATATTAAGTTTTACATCATCTTAGATAGGTTCTTCTTACAAAACAGTATTTACAAGAGCCTTACAATAATAGGCTGTTTAATGTTTCCATAAGATTTCTTCTTATGATATATACCAAACACATTTTCATCTATTGTTTGTAATTATCAGCTGGGGATTTGAGTAGCAGACGAGGAACAAAAACATTGAATTGCGTTTCATCTCTTGAAGTCCACAGCACATTAAACAACGTGCACTCCAGATTGATTTGAAAACTTCCCTTTCAGAAGACAAGCTCCAAGATCCCTTTGGAGATCGTCGTATGGACCTTGGCAGGAGTTGAGAGGAAAGGTGGTTCAAAAGAGAAGGGTGACCAGGCCCAGGGGAGCATCAGATGTGGTAGGGGGAAGAATGGAGGAGCTGTTGGACCAGAGAGGAGGAAGGACACAGGAGGTCGGAGAGCACCAAGGAGCGTCACTCTGGCCTGTCAGCTTTGAAATAATTTACAACATGGGGAAGACATAAGAGGCACAAAAAAGGGTCTCACAAAAACTGCCCATAAGGATTTTGCCTCCAGGAGAGTGGAAAGGAGCAGCACAGAGGATCTACCAGACTGGTTGGAAAGGCAGAAGGAAGAGAAGTTATCAACATCTGCACTTTTTGCTCAGTTTTCCCTAGTAGAGAAAGTACCAACATCTTCAGTTTCTGCTCAGTTATTCCCAGTTACCTTCCAGCCAACATCATTTTTCCTGTTTACAAACAGAAGACATGTTTGCTCAGGCTTCTGCCACTCTGCCCAATGCCTTGTGCACCTGGTGACACAAATATGTGTCAGCCGAGTGAAACAGGCTGGGGACTTGAGAGAAGGGGACTTGAGTTCCAATGGATTTGGATGATTTCTGAACCAGCCCCTGTGGGAAGGCTAGGGGTGATGCCTGAAAGCAGATTCTCTGGGACATAAGACCAAAGTTTATGGCCTCCACATTGTCTTTGTGTGTGAAACCAAAGACACTGCAGGAAGATCGATTCCAGAATTTACATCTTCTCAAGTTCCTCTGTTGATGGTCCTTTGTTGGTTCTTACTCATCTGTGGTTCTGCACCAAGCAGATTCATTCAATAGCAGGATGGTCAGGAGAACAGGAAGTCAGGGCAGTGATTCTCTTTTTCCAGACACTTTTGAGAGATTAACACACTGTAGTCTTGCCTCAGATCTCCATACATTTTGAATCAAGGCCATAGAGAGATAAATGCAGATGTTTCAAAGACTTTTCATACCAATCTGCTCTGTTTCCTAGAGCTAGTTCATGGCAGTGACCTGCATGTCAGTGGCCATGGTCTTCAAGATTTTAACAAGTTTGTACAGCTCTTCTCTACAAGAAGCTGGCCACTTTATGACCACAATGCAAGGTATTAATTTTTCTCTTCGTTCCCTGAAGCAGGATGATGGCAAGTGGCCAAGAAACAAATCACACTAAAGTATTGACTTAATGGTCCCAGAGATTTTGAAACTGATAGTATTCAACAAGGGTAGGAGTCCCAAATGTATTGAACTGTAGAGAAATTTATTGATTGATAGGGATAGCAAAATAGCACTGCTCAATAATTATTTAAAAGATCAGGAAGTCACCTTGATGTATTTTTTCTGGGGTGTTGCCAGTTTTTATTAGTCTGCTCCTGGGGTGCTATGTAGACCTTAAGACAATTTGGTGTCTGTAAAACTATCACTTGTAAATGCAACTGAAAATCAATTAAATGCATAAGCACATTTGAGTGTGCTCAGAAAAGGGACATGTTTTGAGGCATTTGTCCCTTTTTATGCTGATGACAGTCCTTACACAGCAAACTTTATCTAACCCGACACTGGCAAATGTAAGGGAGGCAGCTGAGATAGTCCATAAAACACGAACAAAGGGGAGCAAAATATACTTGATGAGCTACCTCAATTCACCTTAATAAGTTCTCATCATGGCACTATCTGGCATTACTAATGTGCTGCACACCCATCAGCACGAAGCAGTTGAGATGAGTTTTCTGCTTATCAATGGCTTCTTTTTCTTCTTGTGTCTGGCAAATTTCTAATAGTGGATGATTTCCTGTATGCATATCCCATTTATGGTTTGTAGCACTGTATTATGATGAATTTACACTATCAATGAACATTGCTGAAGGGCCTCATTAACTTGTGCAGGCGGTGAATTTGTATTTTTCAAAATGCCACTCTTTCTCTAAAGAAATCTAGCTGACAGTGGCAGTCAAGTACTTGACTGGTTAATAAGGCAGCTCAAAGGAAACAGCTTCACTTCACTGCGAGTTTTTGTCCTTGTTTAATTTCTCCTCCTTTCTCGACAGGTTTTGAGGATGTGCGAAGATAATATATTTCAGTTTTTAATCTCTCAGTCCCGCTGACTATGATGATATAAACAAAAGCAGAAACACAGAAAATTATAGAGAT
This sequence comes from Streptopelia decaocto, assembly GCF_964273445.1. Lineage (NCBI taxonomy): Eukaryota > Metazoa > Chordata > Aves > Columbiformes > Columbidae > Streptopelia > Streptopelia decaocto. Next base: position 6,404,983 of record NC_138665.1, read on the forward strand.
ACACTTAAAACAGAACTGGTAATAAAAAACCTGGGGTTCTGGTGGAGATTTTACTCAGGCAGCTCTCTACTTGGCATAATTAGGAACTTTCTTCAAATCCTGTTAAATCCCAGCTCTGATTTTCTATGCCTGCAAAGTGAACAAGATAATCATGCCCATAATGCAGGGCCTAAAAACCTGAAGTCATCAGCACCCAGCCCTCCAGACAGACTGCAACCTGCAAACAGTTCAAAAGCAAGCTTGTCAGACTAGCTGCGACATATGGAGCCACAACGAGAATATTTCCAGATATAGGAAATACCAAGCATTCTGTAAACAGAGTGTGCTTGGGAGTATTTTTTGCAGAGATATTTTTATGACTGGTAAGTTGCAAGAATCTGTTCGCAATATCTGCGCGCTCGGTTGCCACCTGTGTTTTTCTCAGCAGAACGTGGTTAACGCTTCCAATAAGATTTTTTTTACTTTTTTCTTTATTTTTTTTTTTTTTTTTAATCCCACATTATGTCTTCCAATAGCTCCTAAAAGCTTTGTGGAAGCTGAAGAGACTATGTGGAAATCATGTTCTTTGAATACAACAACATTTAGCTATCAGAGATCTTTAAACATGCCTAGATGCTGATGAAAGGTGTTGCGGGAGGGACATGCACTGTGCATGACAATGAATTTTTGGCACTAAGGTCAGCAGCTTTGGCCAGATCAGTCCAGGGGGAACATCCCTCCCACAGGACCACAGAAACTCAGGGCAACAGCAGCTCAGGACCACTTCTCCACCATCTCAGAAAGGTCAACCCATTGTGGTCTGTGCTGGGTTGGTAGCAGGGTGATGGAAATGGGATATACTGAATATTTGGTATAAGTCTAGTAGGGCTGGACAAGGTCAAAAAGATATGCAGGAACCAGGGCTGACACTGCGGAAGAGACGTGCTTGGCGTTGTGTGTGCCATATGGGCAGCAGTAAGAACAAACAGTGAGGTCAAGCCTGGGAAATGGCAGCAACAGGCAAGACAAAATTATTTTCATTCCATCGCAAACCCCAAATCTTAACGTGAAATGGGTATTTTCGCTCTGTCTGCTTAAACACATATGAACACATATATAACAAATATGTCTCTCTACATACACACATTCCCATATAGATGTAGGTGAAATAAATCTGTAAAACATGAGAAATGACATCCACAAAGGTACTTTTTTAGTAACATAGAAGGGAAATGATTGACAGAACAAAGCATATGGAAACGAAGAAGAATCTAACCCACATTTAGATCTAAGAAAAAAATATTTGCCTGAAGGGAAAATATTAATTAGTTTGTCTACATGCAAGATAAAAGTCTGGAAGACATATCCATCAAAAGGCAGCAGAATAAACAGCAAAATGGAAATTATTTGTAAATTGACAGTAAACTTGGCAAACATTGAGGGGGTAAACAAGTTATTTGGCATGCAAAGCACTCAGAAATCACAGCCTCTGTCAGGAGGCATCTGTGCATATATTCACTTATTTGACAGAAATTAACATTTTGCAGAAATCTTTGTTGCATGCTAAAGATTTCTTCACCCTCCTTAATTATTTTAATTGCTGCTTCAAAATGTTCCGTGTAAACATGAAAAAAAGGCATTAAAATCCACCAAGTCCAGTTCTACGTTATCAATAACACACAGTATCTCTGTACCATAGTTTAACACAAAAACCTATCGAGACATAAAATGCTCACATAAAAGATCCACATTTGTTTTTTCTTGGTTGAAACTTAAGATGCGAAGACATTCTCAATGTCCTTTCAGTATAATGAAAGTCTTTAAAAACAAAACACTGTTTCACACACAAATGAAATTAATCCAACTGCTTAGAGGCCCAGGGTTATGGACACCCTTGTTTTTCCATTCTTTTGGGAAAACAGTAAGAAAAACAAGGTTGCCCAGAGAGGTGGTGGATGCCTCAATCCTGGAGACATCTCAGGCCAGGCTGGACGGGGTTGTGAGCAACCTGATCTGGGTGAAGATGTCCCTGCTCATGGCAGGGTGGATGGACTAGGTGATCATGGGTGGTTTGGTCATAGGACGAGGAGTTTTACTTTGTTTTGTACTGAAAAAAAATGCTGATTCCTCAAATTACACCAGACTCCATTAGGATGGCAGTGGTACTTCAGGGTTATTTATAGCCATGAATTTATGCAGGAAGTTACATTACAAAGTCGAAGTAAAAATGGGTTTTTAAAATAGAATCTGAATAATATTTTCTGTGAAATGTAGACCCACATATTGCACCTGACCCTCAGTGAGTATAAATTTATGTAGTTCAAGCAACCATTTGATATCAAATGGAGATGTAACCCTTTATGCTTACACATCATTTCTCTTTATGACACTGAAGCCATAACATGTATCCACCAACAGTTTGCAAAAATGAAGTAGTCCAGAAAAAAATCATAGCTAGATAGCACAAGCTGGCTCTCAATGCACCAGCATTGCCAGCACTGCCAACACAGTTTGATTAAAACAGCAACAGCAGGAAAAGCTCATTCAAACAGATCCAAGCACTGAAGGAAATCTCATGTGAGCCTAGATTAAACTGCCCCCCTCCCCCTTTATCCCCCCCTCCAAAAAAAAAAGAATCAAACTGCTAAACTTAGCCAAATCTGAGACAGTTTGTTCCTTTTCATTAAAATGAAAAGCAAGTCAAATACTCCATTTCCTCCAACAATCCCTTTCCAGGTCAGGTTCCAAAGCCAAAATGTCTTGTTTTCTGCATTATTTTTACGTATTGTAACATCAAAGTAATTTGACGAGTTGTTAGGCTGGATGCCTGCAATTCAAGTCATTCACAGCTATGTGAGGGCTGTGGTTTCTGCAACTCTAACAGCAAAACCTTGGAAAACTTTCAAAATGCCTATGCAGCTTTTGATATCTATTTGCGATAGTTAGCAAACAATTTGGAAATGCAACATTTTTAGGAAAAAGTCCAGAAATACAATGTAAGAAAATAAAACCAACAGGAAATATATATATAAAAAAATAATTTGTACTTCCATGGCGTGTCTATAAATACTGAATTGTAATGACTTTCTGCTTAGCCTCTGCTTTGTATAAGACAAATTCCTGCAGGTTCAGTGAATTTGACCGGCAGGACTCTATAATGACACTTTCTGAAGGAGTTTAGCAGGTATTGTGGGGAGCTCTATGCACAGGCACAAACATGCACATGGCTGTACGTCACTCCACGCAACTCTAGTGAAGACAGCTCTTGCAAATGACAGCAAACACTCACTCCTGATATTCTTTTCTCAAAAAACATGTGAAGGGTTCCTCCATTTCTCCCAAGAGCATCTTTTCTCTGCTCCTAGACCATAAGCCATCGCCTCTTTCAAAACAAAACCACAGAACTTTCTTACCTTCAGACAGAGACCTGAGTTACAGACCAAAAATATTTGAACCCGCAGGAAATCCAGCATTATAACAGCACCTTCCCCAAAGTGGGAACAATTCCCTATGTGGATTTCCTAAAACAAAACATTATTTGTTGAGCAACAGAGATTTTTAAATAGCTTAAAACAACAAAAGGACTGCAGACAAACCATGTCTAGTCCACCAGGCATAATGTCCATTACACACAGCTTCCCAAATCTGAATGTGTCCTCGGTTGTCCAAAGACTGCCAGGTTTGGGCACATGTTATCCTGGAGACATCTCAGGCCAGGCTGGATGGGGCTCTGAGCAACCTGATCTGGGTGAAGATGTCCCTGCTCATGGCAGGACCAGATGAGCTGTGAAGGTCCCTTCAACCCAAACTGTTCTATGATTCTATGTACCTGAATACCCTTAGTCTTGCAGGACTAGGTCTCCTTTTAACTATTTGCAATTCTGTCATCTGCTGAGTCCAACGTTCACAAAACAATCATTTCGGTTCCACAGGAAGTAGATTTAGGACCTTCTGCAGTTACCTGGGACTAGCTGTCATCTTCTGCTATTGTCTCTTGAACTACAATGATGCTGTCCTGCAAGAGCAAGTCCATCTTACTTATTAAAGCACAACTAATACGCTTTGTCTATGACAGATCTGAATCCCCTACAGCCATAGGAAAGACCCAGCATTCAATACAGCAAGAATCCATACGTACCGGCTTTTCCACTGACCTTATAGGGCTTAACATCACCCATGTCAACACCCACTGGCTGACGGGGACAGGCTTTGTAGATTTGAGTGTTGAGATTTCACACCACCACAGAGCAAAGCCTAGAGATGTCAACAGGCTTATGAATTATTCAGAGCACTTTTCACTAATAAGTTTCAATACACAGGTACAGTGAAAGCTATGCGTGATTTTGCCACATTTAAAAGAAAAAGGATTTAAAACATTCTCCAGACTTTGTCATGGGCACTCAGGAAAGATTGTGGAAGATGGAAGAAGTTGGATTTTTTTTTTTTTTTTAAATCAATAATATATTTTGTCCTATAAATATATTTTGTCCTGGCTGTTAGCTGGCTCTGTGCTGCTCCCTGGGGACACTGCTCCTCTATCCGCACTGCATGGCTGTGGTTCTACATACCCAACTCCAACAATACCAGACAAAAGGATGAACTTTAATTATCTCATGCAAGACCAGCAGTTATCGCTTTTGCAGGAAATTCAAAGTTGAAAGCTCTTTGCCCTAGGTGTTTAGAAACTGTACAATGTTCCTATTAATCTAAGCTCCTTCTATAATGTGGAAGGAGGAAAGACTACACATAAAATAGTTAAATCCCATACTACAGCTAGGCATCATAAAATACACTCCTTCCAAACCTTTGTTTAGACTAAAGGTTATGGTTGTGCTCTTCTGAGATGGTCTAAAGGCAGAAGAGGGGTAAGGTTTGCAGGGAGTGGTTATGTCTTTTATAAGCTCAAGCAGCTTAAGTGGAACGAGACGGACAAGCTCGCGGGCACACAAGGACACACACGCTCTAAATAATTTATAAGTCTGTTGACAACTCCAAGTCGTGCCATGTGTTATTTTGATACTTTACTGTTCAAATCTACAAAGCTCGTATCTGTCAACTATCAAGCTCTTGTGTGCCCCAAAGCTTGTTCATTTTTTCCATCTATATCCGTCGGTCTAACAAAAGGTCTCACCTCACGCTACAGATTTTGCCCCTTGGATACAATTCAGGCTCCTTGATGTCATCTGCCTCTGGTCACTTTTCCACCTTGGTTGGTTTACACCACCCATCCGAGTTGTAAAAAATAACTACTGCTACGGGGCTTCTGTAAACTGCTATATATATAAAATACATACACAAAATACACAAATGCTATCAAATGTATAATGGCTTAAAACAGATTAGAGCCTTCCTTTCCTAAGCAAAAATATCTTAAATTCACAAGGGAAGATTCATATTAGTGTTTATCCTTTAAACATGGGAAAGGAAAATATTTGGAGAGAAAATCTCTTGAAGACACCACAGTTCTTTTGTATCTTTAGTTTTCAGACCGTCACTCACATTGTTTCTCCTCAGTCAGCTCAACAGACTAATTCTATTTAATCCTTTTCTTTTTATATGTAAAATGATACAGTTTAATGCTCCACAGTTTAATATCTGTGAAGTTTTATCTTTATTTGTTTGGGAAATTTGAGTCAGATACTCACCTACTGTAATTTCCAAAGAACAAACAAATGAAAAAGGGCAGTCCATTTTCATGCAAATCCAGCCAGCTGTTTAGCTCAGGCTGCCCTTGCCTTCTGATGTGAGGATCTGCATAAAAACCAAAGTGGAGATATGATAAAATATAAAAGGCTGACAATAACATGCAAATCGAAATCAGTCATTGGAAAACTGTGGACTCATTGTCATCAAAAGAATTAGGTGGCAAGACAAAACAAAAGAGCCCTACTGATAAAAGTAGCTATGGCATGATGGCTTTAAAATCTACAGATTTCTTATACCACAAAGAAAATTGAAATTAAACACCTCTCTAGACTGTCTGCTTTTAATCTTTTCCTTCTGAGCTGCTTCCTGACATATTGTCTGTTAACTTTTTATCAAAGGTCACTTATAATCATGTTTCAGAGATAATATAAAAATAAAAAATGCATTTATTTCCTAAGTTTTAATCAAGTGCCCAAAAAAAAAACCACCAAACAACAAACACAAAACAACTACTAAAATAAGCATCTGAACACTAAGCAATGTTGTCCAGATACACTAAAATATTTAGAGAAAATATTTGTGGCCCCTTATATTATCAAATCTAGAACTGAATTTTTGGGTATAATTTTGCTCTCATTTAGACTTATCGTTACATCTGATGATGAGTTTTAGGTATTTTTGTGGCTATACAGAACAGCAAATCCCTGAATTCTGATACACAGTGAGGTAATGATGGTGACAGGGGGTGTCCTGCAAGCAAAGTGTCATTTTGCTGTTAATTATACATGAGAATATTCCCCTGTTAAGGAAGCCAAGAGAGTAGTTTATTGGAAGAGTTTTCTGAAAATATTCAAAAAAGTATTCAAATTGGTCTAAAATTTTCTTTACTAAACTATTTTCTTCCTCAAAGAAAAAGACAAATTTCCTATGAAATGTATTTTTGCTCCAGAGGAATAAAAATACCTTCCTAAAAATTGTAAAATATTTTCATAACTAGGCCACCTTATGTAAAAGAACTTTTTTTTTTTTTTTAAAGTTTGTTTTTTTTTTTTTTTTTAAAGATAACATTAAGCTACTCGGTTGCAAAATACAAAGAGGTCAAATGAAGAGAACGAAAAAAGAGTGCAAACCCCAGAAAACATGGGCTTTTAAGGATGCTGGTAAGCCATCCTTAAACCATCCTGCTTTTGGCCCACCAGCAGTAAGCTCAGCTCACACCTGCTGTGCTGCTCAGCTCTGGACCCCATCACCGCCTCCCAGTAAATTTGGACTTTAAGCAGTTTCCCAGCACGGTACAGGAATCCTTTCTGCAGTTTCCCTGTTTTCCTGTGTTTTCCCTGTCCTTGCACCCTCGGACATGTCAGTTACGTGGGACAGTGCCTGCAAGACTCCCCGGCCGTCGCCCATTGCTGCAGCAAGGCTGGTCGCTCAAAGGGGGAATATCGGTCACCTCACAGCTGCACATCCAACACAGCGTTTCCTTGCATGTCGATACGTGCTTACATTAAAAACTAGGCTAAAAGATGGGTAATACTGCATACCGAAGCACTCAATAGTTAGGAAATTATAGAACTAAAGGCCCCTCTGCAACTTTAATTTGGCCCTTGCCTGTCTTCTCTATGATGTAGTTGTTAATTACTTACTTGCAGACAGATTTTTTTTTTTTTTTTCCAGAGATACCCATATATGAGTCTCATAAGTGCATTGGAATGACTGTGCATGGAAATAAATCAGGACTTCTATTTTGCTGCTATCTGTAGCTGGTGGATATGCAGTGAACGAGCTGAAAGAAGCCAGAAAGATAAAAAATTGTGTCATCATTTAAGGCTGTGTCTATGTGCTGAAATGCAAATCCCATCTCCAGCGCTGAACGAGTCTCTTTGGGTCCCCAAGGCAGCATCATTGAACCAGCATGGCTGATGAGGCTTCGGTGGCGATCACGTGTGTGTGCTGCTTTGGGGACCAAGTAATGGCACCGTGACACCCAGCATGGCTACTGCTCCACTCCAGATGTGCAATAGGTCACTTAAAACAAACCGTCTTGGCAGCAGTGTCCATTTGCTGAGGAGTTATTGGAGGTAATCCCCGGGAACAAGCAAACCTGGGGTAGCTCAGCATCTGCATCCTCTGATTTATTGGTGCTTTTTGGAAACACCTTTAATCTCAGTGCCCGATTGCATATGTGTAAAATGGAGACAACCTGTTCTGGGATACACCTCTAATACTATTCATACAATTGGCAAAGATTACTTGATTGCAAAAAACCATGATGAGGAAAATCCCAAAGTTTGGGTGGTGATCAGGAAATAAGAGATCACAAGCATGAGAAGACTACAGTTGCTGCCATTTGAGCAAATTTTAGTGCATACCAGGTAACAAAAGCCAATGCTGTAGGATGCACATATATAAATATATAAAAATATGGCTGTATCAGATTTTTTTTTTTTACTTTTAAGTGCATAACTTTACTATCTTTGTACAGTTTTACTATCTTTCATAGATAACTTCCAGAAAAACTAACAAGTCAATACTTAAAGGTGTTAAACCTGCAGGATCATACAACCTTCCTTCAGTTCCTCAGCAAAACTGGGACCTCTGGACTTGTACCACCTCCTGGGCTTATAACAATCTGCGGCAGTCAAAAGATTTTGTACATCACCCGTCACTATAAACATGGAAAACGTACAATTTGCCAGTGTTTGCACAAATATTCAGCACAGAAAAAAATAATACTCAGTTCAGTGGCTTTCATAGTGTCCCTGAATCAGCAAAGACATGACCTGAGAGCAAAGGGAAAAGGGAACTGGGAGGAGATGGAGCAGCTTCAGTGCAGATGGACTCAGCAAGTGCAAACAGATCTTTAACATGTGTATAAACTAGGCCACGGAAGGATTTTTTGACAAGAACAAGAAAAAAAAAGAAAAAAAGGAGTGCCCAAATAACTAACTACCTGCTTCAAAGCCCAGAGGAAATGAAGCTGCTCAGGAAAATTATTGTAATTTTGAAATCTATGAAAAAAACATACTTTTCCACAATCTCAAAAATCTTACTAATTTTAGCAGAAACTTCTAAAAAAAAATGCTTAATGCACAGCTGGCACAGAAAATATCACCTCCAATATTTGAAGCCTGCCAAAACTCTGGGCAGATTTGAGCAGGGAGTCAAAACGCAGAGAGCTGGGCTGTAACCGCTGCAGAGGAGACGGTCCAGGAATAGGGAGATGAGAACAACTGTAAGTTTTTGAAGGTGGATTGTTCTCAGCCCTAGTGATTGTAGGATATCTCTGGCTGGTTAAATTTGATTAGGACTCTGAATGCCTTGATCTTTGTCACTCAGTACAGAAATCACCCTACTGAGGGTTTTCCTGATGGGTGATGGAGAAGGCTGATGATGGCGCCCTCAGGCACAGTGTGGATGGGCTCAAGAAGACAAGGAGCCCAGGAAAGCAAAGCCTTGATGCCCGAAGACCGGAATGAGAGTCAGGGCAACCCCTCCTGCAACAGCCTGGGAGGAAAGCAGAAAAGAAAAAAATGATTAAAAATCAAGGCATGTTTTGGAGATGGCAATCGTGTTGGAGGGAAGGATGCCCTTTTCTTCTTGATGATCCTGGAGGATCATCTCATACCTGACCAACTTCCATCTCTTCTTCTCTGATTTATCTTTGTGGAAGATTTACAGTTCTTCCAGATGCTGCAAGTCATTAAATTTGCTGTAGTAAGAATAAACATTAGCTTACTTGAGCACAATTATTTTATTGAAATTTGTTGCCCAAGCCAGTATTCAGGAATCAAGCCTCAGGAAGTAATGTAATTAGCTCCAAATTCAAGAGTTTTTAACATAAGTGACAGGGTCTTTTTTTTTTTTTTTTTTTTTTTTTCTGGTTTATAAAACCCAAGGTCATTTGAAACCAATGGACAAGCAACTCATGTTTTCTTTTTTAATGGAAACCAGAAATTCCCATAGCACTGCTGGTCTCAGCAAAGAGGGCTTTAAATAGGGGGTGGATGTGGGTGGTGGTAACGTCACAAAATCCAAACCCTGCACTTGTGCACAGTACAAACTAGTTCTCATGCCCATGTGCATTTATCCAAACCCTGCCAGGCACCAAAAATCACTCCTATTTTCACCAATACCTTTGTGACACACAATATGGTTTGTTGGTGTTGCAGAAATATCTCGAGGACTCGAGGGGACCAGTGACCCTTTGTGCTCCGTATGGTATAAAAATACTTCAGCAGCAGCAAGAAGGTACACAAATGCTCCGCCCTGAAAATAAGCCATTTAGCAATAAGTACATTTTTCTTGTCTTTTAGCACAACATGGAAGTTTTGTGTCAGTTTTTATCCTCCAGATCTGTTCCTAATATTGTCATCAATAGCAGCAGTTAGTATTATACCATTTTAAAAGAAGAAAAAATTCAACTCCTATTTTGAACTTTTTAATCTTTTCCTATGTGCCAGAAAGTAAAATAACTAAAGCTTATCTATTCATGCATGTGCCTAAATCTTCAATGCATATATAAATTTAAATCTCATTACACTATAACACACTGCTTTAAAAATACGGATACATTTTAAGAGCCTGCTACACAGTTTTATCAAATAGGGGGACTTAATTTTTATTTTTCTTCCACATAAAGCCAGTGAAATCCTGCATGTTAATACTTCAAGAAAATAAACTTGTGTAAAGATTTGCCTATCCAAAGTACAGAATAATTTAAATTTAAATCCCTTAGAAACCCAAAGCACTGTGTTTATAATATGAGAACAGCGGGCAGTCATGCCCTTGACTGGAGGGCATGTCATCTAGTCCTCTCCTTCTCTGCAAAACCATCAGGCTGGCAGTAGTGACAGATGAACAGCTTACCATTAATTTCTCCTCTTTCATGCCTTCAATCCAAATGGTGCATATTCTCCACAGGGAGGCATCAAGGTCTTTGCCTTTATTTCTCTTGCATACTCGCACTGACTTATAAATCAAGTGCAGATAAGAAGAGAGGGCAAATATCAATCTTTTTTTTTCTTTTCCTGGCCAGTGCCCACTGGCACACTACTGAGCTTTGACTGAAAGGTTCTTCAAATCTTTATGCGATTCATAGGCAAGGGAGAGCTCCGTGAGGACAAAACAACAAAGGAAATTTGAGAGAGAGGATTTGTGTATCTTGGCTTATAAATTAGAAGCCTCCTCTCTGCAGTGTTTAAATATGGGTTACAAAAAAAAAAAAAAAAAAAGAAAATATCGAAGTTGTTATTACTTTATTGAAAAGAATCTTTGTGGAATATAAAATAGGCAGCGTTTCTTTGCATGCGGCCACTCGAGCGGCTCTAATCAGAACGTTGCATTTTCCCAAAATAGGCTTTGTTTTGAGGGGCATCTCTCCTCTTCACCACTGAAGTAATTCAATCCTACAAACACATTGGCTTTTACTATTATTTTGAGCATTAATGATTAGTTACTGTATCTCTGAAAAAGAAAAATAAAAGATATCTTATTTCAATTTAAAATATAAAGGGACAGATCTACTTTCCATACAAACCAACATAACTGTATGGAGTCATATGCAGCTTTGCCAATTGACGGAGATGGAAAATTGTCTCGCAATGTTTTTTAAGTACAGTGGAGGGAAGTTTACGAGTTTATTAACTAGATTTTCTTTGAAACTGCTACCGCCTCTTTGAAAGTTCAAATAATAAAACTTTTTTTAAAAACTAAGTTTCACAAACCATCTTATTTTACAGTGATTTGGGGGGTTCATTAGAGACTTACATTCTAATTCTGTAACAAACCTGCCAATGTAATGAAGGGACATGGATCTTCCTTGCCCCTTTTTTTAAAGTGCGTTACTAGAAGAATATTCTATTCAGTTACAATAAATTGATCTTGCATTTAAAACATATATTAAATCATTGGTGTGAGTGATGCAACATTATTACATGTCAAGAAAAAAATCTATATTATGATAGTTGTTGACAAATGATAATATTATTTTCCGGCTAAGCATGAGGTGTTAATGCTGCTAAATGGCTGCAAATGTTGACGTTAAAGGCTGCCTGCTGGCCTTTTCCAGGTGACATATCTAGGGATTCGGGGCTATTTCATTTTCCAGCCTTTTTTAAGGCTTCAGGCCCCATCCATAAATTACAGCTGATGACAAAAGTGGAAGCTAACAGTGGCAAAATTAGGCCCACAGGCAAAATAATTATATATACAGCCTTTAGCAGTGAGGGAGAAAGCCATCAATCAGCCCCCAATTATTCACTAGTTAATCAGCTCTGCCCTTCCTTTATTGAAGGGTTACAGTGTAATTAAGTTGGCAGCATCCTTTTAATTCATCAAACATACAACACATGGCGGTGTTTGCTGCAATCAGGGGACAGCACCTTTGTGTGCCTGACCCCTGGCACTGCTCTAGGAGAGGAGGCAAAACTTCCGAGGCAAGAAAAGACGATTTGCGGGAAAGCGGAGCAACCCCTGGCGCGGAGCCGCTGTGGGGGGTAGGCCGGGCTTTAGCAGCATCTCTGCCTATCACAGGCGCGACGAACACGTGCGTGCACGTTTAGAATCATAGAATCATTTTGGTTGGAAGAGAACCTCAAGGTCGAGTCCAGCCATAACCCAACCCTGGCACAACCCCATGTCCCTAAGGACCTCATCTCTGCATCTGTTCAACCCCTCCAGGGATGGTGACTCCACCACTGCCCTGGGCAGCCTCTTCCAATACCCAACAGCCCTTTCTGTTTTCCTAATATCCAATCTAAACCTCCCTTGGCACAACTTGAGGCCTCTTCCTCTCATTCATATGCAGAAACTCGGTGCATTCAACCACCCCAGAAAGCTTGTTGTTAATCAGTTTATTCCTGTACTGCTTAGGTCAGGTGGTTCTAGACTGCAGCATTTATGGATATAATCTGATAACAGGGGGCACCAGAGCCAAGCATTGTATTGACAATGGACCACGAGAGACACGCTGGGCACTTCCAGGCCAGCCAAGCAAACACAGCCAATCTATATATTTCTGCAATGATTATTGTGTGGAAATGAAGTTTAAGGAAACAACAAAAGCAGTTATTTAAAGGCAGTATGTAGTTTTCTCTCCCCTCTCAGGTTAATGGAATTAGATTTTTATATTATACAGCACATTAGTATTTTCAGTGGGGTTTTTTGCCAGTAAGGAAGTATTTGGACATTTTATCTCACCAGTAATGGAAATGACTCAAGACATTGCAGTCTTCCATCCACACTAAATTTTAAAGTGTGAATGCATGCAATGGCTATGGCTTCTGAGTTTCCATGTAAACCTAAGTAATGCTATTTATTGTGTATCTTTTGTCTCCCTCTATTTACCTGATCATAAATCTGTTTTCTTGACACATATACTTCCTGCTCACGACATCCTTAGTGATGTTGAACGTCCTAAGTGTCCTTGCTCCCTTGCGCAGAATAGATATAGAATTATTTATTCATAAACAAGCTCTGTGTTTCTCACCTGCTTGTAATAATGAAGTTTTATATAATAATTGGCTGTACTGCACGATGCAGACAAACAAGCCCCAAATCCTCAACATCTGAAAGCACTGGGAATCTTAACATTTGGAAGCTTTGTTTTTTTTTGACAAAAATATTTATTCCTCTCAAATGAAAAGTGAAAGATCATTACCCTGCTCGATGCTTTGATGGTTATGTTACCTCATTTGGGCTGATTGAGGTCAGGTCTCACTCCTGTCCACAGACCCAGCAGCAAATCCCTCTGGACCTTACCCAACTCATTTGCACATTATCTGGACCCTCACCAAAAGGCTTGTGATGATGGGCAAACATGAAAGTTAGATGCCCCTTGTGCTCTTCTCCCTTTCAGTGGCTTTACCCTACCAGACACCCCATAGTACACCAACTTTGCAATGTCCCGTGTTCTCTGGAGTTGGGAGCTCAGATTGAGAGAAGGAGGACAGAAGGTAGGAATATTTTCTTTCCTGCCCATCTTAGCAATATGAGCTCCCCCAAAAGCTAAGGGAACCTGATGCTCGGAAGTCACTTTGGCCTTTTTGACCACTAAACATCCATATTTGGATGATATGCTGCCATCTTATTCTAGGAATCAGCTTGCTTTGCCAGATCCTTTGGAACAAGACCTCTCGCTGACATCTGCCCGCGGAAATTTCCAGTGTCCATCATCTCAGCTGTGACTGTTTTTCTACAGGAGGTTAAACTAAACTGAGCCACCAAATGACAGTATGAGCTACCAAAGAACCTGCCCCCTCAAATAAATTTGAATAAAGTTGTATTGTGGCAAACAAAACACTAAATTAGTATTTAACTGTTTGTCTCCTGGTTGTACACACACCTCTTTTTACTCTTTGTGATTTTTTTCATTACAGAAACTTGGGCTGCACAATTTAGATCCTGCATTATCTCAATGTCAATAAGTATCATCTTTTCCTAAAGAAAAAGCATGCCATATTGCAGTCAACCTAAGTCATAACTCAAGACAACACAATCATGCCATAATATAATTTTATACAATGAGATTGTATCTGTTGTTATTGAGGGTCATAGAATTCCGTCTGTCAGTGTTATGTTATTGAATAGGTTCAAGTAATAGTTTGCGCTGATTATCAGAAAGTATGTTTAAAAACTGTCACTGTGTTTATATCCTTCAGGGTTGCATTTGAATTATGCAGATAAACAGGATCAAGCAGGGTAATGTGATGAAGAACAATTCTTGATAGAAGCTGCAGAATAAAGTTTACACAAAATTTTCCGGAATAAATTACTTTACCGATGTTGACTCTGTTTTAAACATAAAAAACTGGATGTACATAAAACACATTTAGATTTCTTGACATAACACATACAGTGTGTTCCCAGATGAAAAACAATGACTAAGAAAGAAAAGCTTCATTATCCCTTGTGAAAAGTTACACATCAGCAAAAATGATTTTTCTGCAGGTGTATTAATTTGAAATTTTAAAATATTAAAAAATTATTCAAACCCATCAGGTCAATGCAATCTTTTGTGGACAAAAATCCACATTAGTGTAAACTGCCATCTGCAGTTTTTAATTATGCAATAAAAATTTCCTAACAGTGAGGAAGAATGTAAACCACATAATCTTTTTTCCTAACTACCTAATTTTTCCATTTTAATATACAATTTAAAATTCATTGCATCTTGGTTAATTAAATAAATTATCCATTTGGAAAAAAGACAATTCAGTGTGCTTACTAGAGCTGAACACAACAGCGTCAGTTGCAATTGTATATTTTGTTTAATTTGAGTAACGTTTTGTTTTCATATATTTTATACTGAGAATATTTTAGTCATGTTCCTATGAATGTGTTCACTTTTTCATGGGCAATTTTTAAGTAACAAGATAATGAACACTAAGGAAACCCATATAATCTGCAAATTTATTCTCTTGGCTGTTTGGGTTTGATAATATACTGCAGTATAACCAGAAAAATCATGAGCCCTCCCACTAGGTTTCCCGTTAAGACACTGCACTTTGGTTAAGGATTTTATTTTTATTTTACTGGTAAGAGATATTACCATCTTCTTCAGCAGAATTTGGAGAGAGTCTTTTCTAATTACTATTTTCTAGTGATAACTGTTTTCCTAAGAATAAGACATTATAAGATATTACATTGCTCAGAGAAATAAAATAAAAAAGCCAATTAAAAAAAATTCAGTCATCTTCAGGTTTTATATAATCAAGAATACATCTCAGTTAGGATAGACTATCATAGTCTCTTTCTGGATATTCATATTTGCTTACACAGAACACCAAATTAATTCAAGTGCACGTACTAATAGTTCCCATGATAACCTTGAATCTAAATACATTTTCTATAGTAGATATATTGAGGATAGAATGGAATTAGAGGGCAAAATGCCTTGCAGTGGCCTGGTAATACATGACTCCTCTTTCCTTGTTTCAGCTATCGATAGTCTAGAAAAGACATTATTTGGAATAGTTATGGAAACACAACTATTGCTCAGCCTGCAAAGTATATATTTGGAATAATTCCTGAACAATCACACAAGTACCAAAATGGATGCTTTTGCAGGGTCAGTGAAAATTACATTATACCTGACTTTCTAAGCATGTGACTTGAAATACCATGCAAGGGAAAATAAACTCCCCCACAGACAAACGCAAAAGAGGAAAACCAGACAAGGTGTGGAAGTGAATTATTTTCGTTGATGAGCAGGCAAGGTGAGACACGGTCCTCACCATTCTACGTCACACCAGCCAAGCCATCACAGCATCATGCAATTCCTATTTCAGAATTACAGACATCAACATAATGTGAGTTGACAGTGAAAGGAGGCAGAAAACTTTGCATTCTCCTCATGTAAATTGAAAGGGAAATATTAAGCTGAAAAACTACATTACATATATAACATGACTGTATGGCTGTTGAGAGAGGATTTTTCTTTGCATTCACACAGCAAGAATGTTTCAGCCCAATGCATTAGATTCATTTGTTTTGTTGAGTCCAGCTAATGGGATGAAGACAAAGCGACTTCCAGGCAGAAAACCTTGTTAATCAAAAACAATTTGGGCCTCTTGTACGTGTTGTTCTGACTTTCCGAGTGGGAACTTCCATTTTTCACAAGAAATGCGTATGCACACAACAAAAAACTACCACAGATTGCATTTCATTTTTGGACAGCTACTCATAGACTGAGTGTGTTAATGGTTTTAGCTGAGATATCACCTATAGACAGATTTTTTTTTTCCTCCCTAAAACAAGAGCCCCTTATATTTGTGAAAGACTTCTTTCTATTTTAAGGGTTTTTTCCAAGATGTACTTATAAATTCATTCACTTCTTGACATCTTTTGAAGAAATTTGGAACCCAGGTTCATATCCTGGAGAGAAAAAAACCCTGATGAAAATAACCTAAAACTCTGTTTAAAGCAGAATAATTTTGCATGCTGTGGATACTTGTATTAGAATCCAATCCTCAATGACCAGTAGCTTGACAGGTTTAATACATTATCTTAAGAGACAAGGTGGAGGACTGTGCCACCACCGAGGCAAGCATAAGAATGGAGTAAGTGGCCAATAAACATTTTGATCTCTTTAGAAATGTAATCTTTTCCACAAATTGTTAAGATTGTAAGCCACAATAAAAAACATGCAGGAAGAGAGACTGTTAATATTAAAAAAAAAAACACGCAACAAAAATAATGAAACATTCTAATGTTTGTGAGTGAGAAGTAAATGTAAATTTACCAGAGAAATTTATTAGAAGTAAAAGCAGAAAGGTGTCAAAAGCAATATCTTGCATCTGTGTGAAATGCCTAAATAATGACTTCTTCATGGAAGCTTTTTTTATTCTGGTTAATAAATCTTCTCTTACCACTATATTCCAAACAAAGCCATTAAGAAAAGAGCCAGGCCATATTTCCTCCTTTATCTGTTTACATAGCCCCCTGCCTTGCTCTTATATTGTATTTACATTTAATTACAAGGTCAGAGTTAACACCTTATCATTGTTATCTATTTGACGGCTAACACTTCACTTATGTTTAAGCAACAAAATTTTCTTGGAATGATGTGCCTCTTAATATATGGGAACTAGACACCACCAGCTCTGAAGCCCACCATGTAGTTGGTCCTGCTGGATTAAAACCAAGCAGCACACATTTAATAGCAAAGGATGCACATGCAGGCTACCTACCAAGTCTGATGATATATATCTATATATATACTCTTTTAGAACACAGTACAGTTTATCCTTTGTTGTCTGCAGTAGCTCACAGCACTAAATCTCTACCCCCTTTTACATATCAGTGTCTGTATTTGCCTTAATTTCTCTTTGTCCTTGTTCTTAGGAACTAGAGAGGCAGGGTGGTGTTCAGCAATGGCAGGTTTAACACCAAGCCTGCTTATGTCCTTTTTTCTTTGCAAATTTAGACAAACTAATTGTTAGATTGTGCATGTTCATCTGAACATGCATGAAACTCCGTTTAGTCTGGAGGTTTAGATCTCCATCTCTTTATGCTTCCTCAATACTGGGTTAAAATCTCAGAGCAAAAGTAAAAATCTACTGGAAGAGGGAATAAAGTAAGTCAACAGAAAGTTTTGCACAGTTCCAAATGAATTATTAAATCACCTTCTGGAGTCCACAGAACGAAACCCAAAACTGCCCTCGGGATTTCAAACTCCATTGAACTTGGTTAGTGCTTTGCATCCCTAAGAAGTCTTGTAATCAGACCAAGGGGCAGCTTTGTGGACCTTTTTCCTTTTTTGCACCACTCTAGTAAACACATCTCTTTTTATCCCCCTTACTTTTGTTTGCATGGTCCATGTATTTCTTTATCTGTGTTTTCAAATGCTGTTAAACTCCTCTCAGTATTTCTGAAGAAAGTCTGAAACTCAGTAACTCTGTATTCCCGAGGCAACCTGCAATAACAACCAACACAGGATTATAAAGGATACTTGGCCAGGAAAGGGATTTCATTTCTAGTGGGCAATTGCAAACAACAAGGGAAATATTATTTTTTAAAATTAAGATAAATACTATAATGGTGTACTATTAAAAATAATGTGCCCAGCTTACACAGGCCAAAAAAAAGAGGCCACTATCAAGTTTTCTCTCTTTAGGGATATGTTCTTGTTACCAGTGCAAGAACATTAATCATACTGAGACTGCCTGTTGGAGTTGCAGTTAAAAAACGGTCCCTTTGTCCCCATCCGTCCTGTGCCCCGATGCTGAAGTCTCTCTTCATCACACCCACCAAGGCTGCCAGTACTGCCGCCTCCCAGCCCCTCACCAGCAGCCACTTCTCCTGGATACAAAGAGTGGGATGAAACTTCTGCTTCCCTTAATCCCAGTACTTCAGTTGTTGTATCATCCCCAAACCCCTGTACACATCTGTAAACTCCATCCACCCCGCTGCACCTGGACCGGCTGCCTCCTGCACGCACCTCTGCCCTGCCCAGCACCGTGCCTTACACAGGAGCTTCTCTAGGCTAATAACGGTACAGGGTTAGACCAGCTGGAGGGAAAAAAAAAACCCAAGAGATGAGCACAAAGAATTGCATTTCTGCAAGGAGACAGTACGGCACGTTGACCTCAGACACACAGGTTATATGGAATCCCGCTGACAGCACAGCAAGAACAGACCCAGGTTTGTGGGTCAATAGGTTGGGGCAGAATTGCCATGGTAAAGCCTGTCGTACACCTGAATGGTTCTTATTTAGCAGGTGGGCCTCTGGATATAAAAGAAAATAAATAACCAACACTGAAAGGATCAGCCCTGTCCTCTATTCTGCAGGTCACATTACTTATATACTCTAAGTAAAGCAATGAGAAAATAATGACATGCAATAGAGTTAAAAGTGAATGCCTTGATCCTTTTGTTGTTTATCAGTTAACAAAATGACATTATAGGGATGCTTTATGTATTTATTGAAAGGGGAGAAACATCTATCAAAGCCCATTTTAGCTATTGTTACTGCCATCAGACTTGTTCTCTTCTGCCATGAGCTGGAACAGGACTGTCAGCGAGAGATGACTGATACAGGCAAATGATTTTGCATCGTTTGAGATACATTCAGAAATATAATCATACCCAAGGTCAAACATTAGAAAAAGGTTGGGCATTTGGGGCAATGAAAGCAACGCTGTCAGATATTGAAATCTCAGCAGGAGATTCAGCTCCATTAAAACTGAATACACAATTACTTTCAGCTTGCTACTTTCCATGCATGTATAACTAGTTTGTTCATCTTGGTGCCCCCTGTGTTAGTCAGAAAAGGTAAGATTTGAATATTTTGAGGAATGGGTATGATACTCCATTCACAGGAGTCTACATAAGTGATAAAATGACTATATGACATATATGCAACTGGTGAATCACTTCAACAATTGATGTACCTTGAAGAAGCAGACCTAAGAGACATAAGTAACTGTCTCTACCCAAGTATCTGATGAGGCACTTCTGATCTTAGAGATGCCCGACCAGCTTAAAACAACAAATATTTATGAAAAAGTCATCCTCTTAAGGTATGTTTCCTTCAAATCTGTGCTTTTTATCTAAGGGAGAGCACTAGCTCAAGTTATGGTTCAGGCATTTTAGACTCACAGATCAGTGACAGTCCAGTATTTTGTGATCTCAGGATCAGGCTGAAGAGATAAACCTTCTGATCTTGCCTTACAGCCTAAATAATCCTAGTAACACTGGGGGGATTTCACATTTTGATGTGCCTTTTTTTTTTTTTTTTTTTTTTTTTGAGATTTCTACACTGGAATTAAAAAGTAACCTTTAATATTAAAGTTCCAAATTTTACAGAAAAAACAATAAACTAGAATTTTTCAACTTACATTTCCACATTATTAATGTTAAGAAATTGCATATGAGATTGAATTACATGCTCATAAAGTTTCTTGTATCAACCGTAGCCACCACAAATCTTCAGTTTATCTTATCTGTGTAACACGTAACGCCAGGAACATACAAATAATTTCATCTAATCTATGTTTTTGACACATCACCATGCACAGTTCAGCCAAATTAACATCTAACAGTACTCCCAAAATTTCTAATTCACACAGAATTATTCAAGAAGCAAACATTATTATTAAATAATACAGATTAACATTAAATAGTTTTATTATTTACTGAAATTATAACAAAAATGTCCACAGTGTGCTCCTCAACTATTCCAGTATGATGAGCAGTAAGATACTCATTTGCATTTGCAGCTGCAAATACCAAAGAAATGTTGGGAACATCATTTCCCTTCCCCTGCTAAAGCATTTGTTCTCCACCTGCAAAGACTGCAAGGCACTATGCTAAGAAAAAAAAAAAACCCAACAACTTGAATTTGGCATAAACAGGAAACAGTATTCCTTTTTTCTTTTTTACAGCTTTCTAACCATGGTGACATTTGCCTTCTCTCGGTCACGGTGCACCTGGACCCATGGACTTGCCGCAACCAGCTTCGCCACTAACAGAAGATGCATCACTTATTCATTTACTCTTAAATTCCTCAACCACTTCTGCTCACAAACATCCTAAACCCAAAGTAGCAATGGAAAAGATGGCATAAAGCTTTATGAAATGACCCGTGTGAATTTTTATTTGTTTTCCTGTGCCAATAACAGAATCCTCTCTAGCTGACATATCTGATTTCATATACTTGCAGCAGAAATTACACCAGCTGTAGGAACGTACCACGCCACTTACTGGAATTAAAGATGTGCCAGGGCAGCACTGATGGCTGGGCAATGTTCTCCAGGCCAGAAGCCACAGCACAATGTGTTATGAAGATGTGATGAACCTGTGTGCACTTAGGTGTCTGATTTTCTAACCCAGTTGGGCTAATGTAGTTGTTTTTTTTTTTCCTCCCTGCAAACCTTGTCTCTCATGTGCTTTAAAAAGAGTAATAAAATGAAAAAATACAGCCTGTCACAGCTCCATGGTTAACTACACCTTTCACATCAGCCTCCTTCCCCCAGGGAACATGTCTGGGGTCATGGACCCTCAAACATCATCTCTCCCAGGTGGGAACCTGCATCGTTCTGCCTGGGTACCACAGTGTTAAGGCTGAGCATCCCTTACAGTCCCCTGCAAACCACCCTCCTAATGCCAACTCAGTATTCCTTCTCAAAACATCTTATTACAAGACACAAAAATAACCATAATGTATAGTTCTACTCCTCTAAAGGCAGAAATATATTTTTGAGAAACATCTTATAAAAGAACAAACCAGCCCAGCCACATTACCCAGCAGCAGCACGGGAGATACTGCTGCACAATCACCTTTCTTAATGCTCAGCAGTCCCTTCAGCCACATCTCCTGACCCAGCCCCATCCACTGCTTTCTTTGTGAAGCCGCTTGAGCCACAACAACACAACTATTAAGATACTTAACTCTTCTAGTTGGCCAAAGCTCTCTGATTTACAGCAGTTCCTGGGTCCTCAAGTCCTGTACATAAATTTGTGCACAGACATGTGTGCTTGTGTGTGTACATACATGTGAAGAAGAGAGATCACATAAAGCATTGGTAGAGCAATCTTTTAAAATAATTTTTAATTTTATTTTTTGCTGCTCCACATGTCCATGGTGTCTAACACATCTCAATGGTCTTTGAAGTTTCCATGCTTTCAAGGTCTCACATCTGTCACACTATCAGTAGCCTGCCACAGATGAAAAGAATATAATTATGGATTTAGTGTAATCATTGATTTCTGGGCTCCAAACCATTCAAAGAAAGGTCACAAGTCCACATGGCTGCCCCGTAGGAAAAGGATTTGCATCTGACTATTTTATTTAGCTGAAGACACCCCCAATTAAATGTAGAGACTTCTCTTCAGGCTCTGCACCTGAGGCAACTTGAAGACGACGGATCAATCTTCCCTGTGCCAACTGTGCCGTGTTCGCACCACGCTGACACTGCTCTCACCTGTTACGGGCAGGAGTGGTGACTTTTTGCTCAGTATCCCCCCCTCTTTTATTTGCGAGGCAGCATCTCCCTTTGGAGCGCTGCCACGGCAGACGTGGAGGACGTGCATCCGAGGAGCTGCACTTTTGGGAAGGTGGCAGAGCGCCAGAAGATTGTGCCTGAAGCAGGGGAGCTGCTGTCAACCCTTCAAACATTTAACTTACTGCAGTTTGCAGAGATCCGCAGTGCAGATGTAAAGACATAATTTTGCCCACAGTGTTTGGATTAGTAGTAAATCTACTAATCCAACACAATATCCAAGAGGGCATGGCCAGATCTATGGGTTCATAAATTCACACCACTCTTTTTATTATTCTGGGCCCCAGATGGTTTCGAATGGGCACGGGCATAATGAGATCTTGGAAGACATTATTATATTCTTAGGTCAAAATTCTCAGTCCAATCTCTTTTATCAGGCTCAGAGCCTTTGTGTCCCTGAAGTGCTAATACTTTATGCTGATTGACTATGCAGGCTTCGGTGGGAGTTAATGTTATTTTTGATACAATTATTATTATTATTGACAGCAAGAACTCCACAAAAAAGATCCCCATTTTATATTACTTATAGTATCAGACTGCCTGGAAAATACAATGCCCGAGACCTTCATTATAATTATGTTTTCATAACAAAACAGATGAGAGGGGAAAAAGAGGGCAGGATAAAAGTATTATTTTAGTAACAGGAAAAAAGTATGAGCTTGATCATAAAGACTAGTGAGCTTTATAAATGCATCTTTGAACTGAGTAAGGCTTTTTTTTTTTTTTTTCTTTTTTAAAATAAATGGTTCTTTTGAACCTGGCAGTTGTAAGGAAGTGAAACAGAACAAACTTTGAAAAGTGTGCTTGTCTGAGTCTCCTTACACCGTATCTGGCTGCGAGTACAGGTGGCCAAGCACAGAAAGTTCCTGCCAATTTCTAAAGTTACACTTTTATCCACTAAACAAGCATCCTGATCCGGGTTACCAAACAGGGCACTCAACAGGAGCCTCAAAGTGCACATATTAAATATCACTTATTCCACAGCCTGGGCCATCCAGCTTAGTAAAGCTTGATCTAATACTTTTTCACTCTTTTCCTGTGCTCGCTGGATTTTGGGTAACGGACCTTCCCAGGAGACTGGTCTCAGAAAGTATCTTCTTGTAGAAGAGTTGATGCACATGCTTCTGTTTTAAAAAGCACATGTTCAGCACATTTCGCTTTTGTGAAATGGAATATGGTTTAAGTTTGTTTCAATAAAAAAAAGGGATTCTGCTGGAAGGACTTATGTCAAAGTGCAAAAGGTTTTATACACAATGAACGGATTTTTTTTCGTTTCCTCTTGAGCGCCAAAGAGGAGACACTAAAATGAAATTTTTCTGCCACAATAGCAGTTGCTGTTTTACACACGGAGAATCTACAAGGCTGCTTGTTATGAATTCTCTGTCTTTGTATTTATTTTGGATTAGACTGATTTAATCTAAGAGTCACATCAAGAAAGCCAGGCCTTGTCTTTAATGAGAAACTTAATATGTATTCACAGTAAACACTTAAAATGTCAAAGTTTAATGGACAGTATTCAAAGGCCGTGATTATAGTAACTATGCTTTTATATCAGCGTGGTTGATGAGGAGTGATTCTTTCAAAGGCACTCTTCAAAAAAATCAATATAAAAGTTAAATAATAATAAAAAAGTCCCTATAGTGCATCTTAACACAAAAGAAGAACAATTATAAAAACCTACATAATCAGTGGATTCAAAAATCAAGCCTTGGTAATGACTATCAACATGAAAAGAAGTGTGAATTTTACGAATACAGTGCCAGGTACAAGTGAGCTCTATGAACAGAGAAAATTTGTATTCAGCCTTCTTGTCCCCTGAGCCAGCATCTAAAGCCACATCAGCAGCAGCCTCCGGAGCTCAGCTGTTCCCTGCCCTGTGCTGTCATCTTCCTCCAGGTCCCCCCACCCAAAGGGGCATTAACCACCTCCATACAGTATATAGACTTATGCATCCCCAGGAGTCATTTCTTAGCACATAATTTAAAAATTATGTATAGCAAAACTTAACAGAGGAATCTTATTTTTTCTATGAAAACTCTTTTTTTTTTTTTTTTAAGTAACTCCTTGCACTGTCTGATCCTTCCTTTGTCCAAAGACATAAGTTTCCTACATTACCATACACACTCCATGTCCATTATATCACAGTCTATTTGCAGATCTATGGTGGACACATTCATTTCCTCAACAACATTTAAGGAATATGCATATAGAGGTTTCATAAAGAGCCTTACACATATTCCAGCATAATTATTGTTCACTGAAACAGAAGGTGGAAAAGCTGTGGTGTGCCTGAGTGAAGATCTGTCTTGATGGGGAGGGAAATGCTTCATACATTAGTCACAAAATCAAAGCCTGTGACACTATGATGTTTATCAAAAAGAAGAAAGCCTGTTCAAACAGGATCAATTTTTGTTTTCAGTCACGGGTATGTCTACCAATTTATAGATAATTTTATTTAATTGCATTTAAAATAATTAAAACATGTCATCTGTACAGAACCAAAAGCTACTGTTTACTCATTCCATTCCCTGTGCTGAGAAACTTTCCCTTTGGCAGCAGAGTTGAACTTTAAAAGGGAATTATAATAATTTCATTCATGCATACTCAGGCACCAAAATTATTCCTTTTCAAACAGATTCAGAGAGATCAAAAACTCTGGTTCATGTGGATTCAGTCAGAGTAACCAGCTAATGTGATGCCATGCTATTTTGTTTGGACATGTGGAAACTACAGAAATAGTGAAGAGAATTTCTTTAAGCGTTATTACCATATGGAGTCACTTGAGGAAAGTAAGTCATTAATGCATATTTATTTAATTTGCTGACTAACCTTTGTGTATTTTCTATTTCTTTCGTGTACCATGTCTGCCCCAGTCTCAGTTGTCTATGGTTATTAAGGGAGAACACAACACAGACAACCTACAACCACGGAATTTTCAGAATGCAGAATTCTTAGAGAAAAGTAAATGGTACAAACATTAATTTGTTCTGACTTATTTTGCTCTGCAGCATGCATCCCTTCTTGCTTTGTTGCCAGCTGATAATAAAAGGATATAGTGCTTTGACAACGAATAGTGACAGTGGTGTAATGGTATGAAACGTTGTTGTCATACACGTAGAACCTGATTCTCTGCTGAGTAAATCCAGCTGCAAATCAAATCTGCCTTTGCTGAAGTCAGGGGTTTTTGTACCTAGGAAAAGGTGAGGTCCACATACTGCACATGTAAAGGAAGAAAAGTGTCAGCCCTAAAAGTCTGCTATTGATACCCAACAGCCATAGCAGCCACTTAAAGAGATGTGGCATCGATTATCTGTCGGGTACATGCTCAAGCTCTTGACTCAGATTTTTCAGGTAACAGAAGAAATTAACAAGCCTTTCATCTGAAGCATGCCAACAAGTTAAAAAAATAGAAAGCGTTGATTGATCACAAACGATACATCCGTGGACTCCACAAAAAATGCAAAAGTAAACAAAAAAATTACTACTGCATTTTAGTATCTAAACTCAAATAGAACACTGTTATTATGAAATAACATACATGAAAACACTAAGAGGTTCAGTATCTAAGTATGCTAAGAAGTTCAGTATCATCTTCAATATTAAATAGTACATTAAGTACATGCAAGCAAAATTTCTGTAGTTGTCTTCTCAAGTTGCAAATCTGTATTTTTCTAATTGCCCTATTTACCTTGATTTGCATTTAAGGAAAAAAAATCCAGCCGTGATTGTCCTTCACCTCTCTCCATCTTTTTCTCCCAGAAAAATCCAGCTGCCCTTTGGGCATCTCGGAGCCACGGGGATGCGTCAGAAGCCTGGACGGTCCTTCCGCTGGTACCTCGTGCCTGGGGACCAGCTGAATGGGGTGTCCCTCAAGTCAAAAGCAGGAAGGGGCAGGTCAGCCCCTTCAACTTGCACCCTCTTGCTGGGCTATTTTGACTTGCTGAGGATCAGCTACTCAGTTTAATAATGTTATTATATAACATCATGAGTTTAGATCCATGCCTGCTGTGTCTGCTTTCTGACGCGTCAGAAACAAAAGTAACAGGAATCTGTTTTTCTTGCATTTAATATGTTGGGTCACGTCCTTTGCTTAGTTTTAGATCACAGAGATTACAGAATTATCTCTCTCTCCAAAACTTTGAATCATTTTCCCACATGTGATATTGTTAAAATTGCTTTCTGGCATCTTTTCAAATGGTAGTTGCTGAATGATATACACTGAATACTAAATAAAGTGAAACTTTAAATATCCTGTGCTCTGTCTTTGTACCATTCAGCCTTGGAATGTGCTAATTCCACATGTTCAGAACACAAAAAAGTCCTTTTAATTAATACGTAAATATATAAAGTTGATGCTATTGTAACTTTCGAAAAGCTGCTGATGGGTAAGAAATAACTTTGGTGGATGATCCTGACACTATCAAAATAAAGTATCACATCAACAGAAGGTGTGATAAAGGGTAGCACAAGAAATTGGCTAATTTCTGATTCTAGGTTCTATTGTTACGTGGTACGAGAAATAGATGGAAACCTATCAACCCAAATGCTGAGATTATGCAAAGCTGACTGACGCAGCTTGAAGAAAAGTGACAGAATAAGTGAGATGCCTTGCACAGTGCCCAAAAGGAGAACATTAGAAAACAGATGTATTTTCCAATAAAGCAGATGACTAAAAACTATTGATTATTGAGATCAATTTGAATCTGGATTTTCTCATGAGAATTGCTGTTCTGTGCATGGTACTGAAGATGGATGAACAACAGGGCAGCTGTTTTTGGTGGGTATTTGCTGTTGCAGATTTGTTCTTTGTTGTTGCTTTCGCTTGATTTTTTTTTCTAGTTTTTTTTTCTTTTATGATTCCATCATTATACCAACCTTTTGTTGTTCTTGCTTTATTCACAAACTGCAAGTGCAAGAAAAGCAGCTCAAAAACACTTTTCAGCCTTAAAAAACAATCCAACCCTTTCAGGAAAACCTGAAGTTTTGACATGCTCTTATTTACAGAGAGTTATTCCCTTTCACAGCTAAAGACCACCAGGATACAGCTATATTAGAGTTCACGTTTCAGTATTTTGCTGTAGGTAGCTTTAGGTATCTCCCTGTGGCCAAATTTTGCCCAAAACTTCCACCTGCCACATCTTCAAAACTATCTGAATTACCAAAACTGGGGCAAATTGTGATTTTGATGCCATCAGGTTCCCTGTTGATGTTTGCCCGGAGGACATCAAATAAGTAAATAACTTTTTTATGCACATGGATATAGGACAACACACAGTGCACAGTATTCCCATGTATTACACAGATGATGTTTGTAGCCAAACTCCTCTATGTTTGTGACAATTTAAGTATTTCAGCATTTTCATTTTACTGTAATATTTCCAGGGCCAGGTTTTCAAAACCAGTTAATTTACTGCTCCAGGACTAAGTAAGTAGAGACCTACACCGGACTGCCAAAAGCCAGTTAGCATTCCAGACGTCTAGGATTTGCTCAGAGTGGTTCACATATGGACAGCTCAGCCATTATGTATTTTTTGCTGCTTTGTCTCCACAATGAATAGTACAACTTAAAGCTTTACAGTGACAAGAACCTGTGCTTGTCCCCTGAAACCAAAGACCTAATCACCAAGATGCAGCAACTCATGTGTCTTAATCTATATACATGTATAACTGACTTGCAAAATTGACTAGGTGGCTAAATTTGGTTCATTTGTTTATAAAGAAGGCAATTTTGTCTGCAAAGTTTACTACAAGCACATCATTGTTTTGGAAGGTTTTTTTGATTTTGTTTGTTTGTTTTTTACTTGCTAAAAGACTAAGCATTATCTACTAATAACATGAAGATGCAGAAAAGGTCAATTTAATTGGAGCTACTATTTCCTGAGGTTTAAAAGGAAAATGTTGAAGCTAAGATGACATTGACAAATTGCTACTATTTATTTAAATTGTGTAATGCAATCTACCAGTAGTTCTATAATCTGCATGTTTGAAGCAGCTGACCCGTCCAACTAATGCAAACAAATTAGCCTCCCGGGTACTAGCTATATCCTATAAGCCATTAAATATCATAATCTAACATCATCTAATACACAAACTCTCTTAGTTAAAGTGTTATAGTGAATATGTGTTATAAAAATTACAATATGTGGGGTCTAAGCACAGTAGAGCCCAGGTCAGCAAATCTGTCATTTGTCATTCAGGCCACGCAAACTCAACGGTGACATGGGTTGGATTTCACCATGGTTCCCGTGCACGCCGAGATTCTGCCTGGCAGATATCTTCATTGCCATGGGATTAATTCCCTCTAAAGTCCAGTACTGGTTTAAATGTTTTAGTTCAATAGTTCCTACCACTAATATATTGTACAAATTTCATTGCAATAAGTAAATTGATCTCATGAAAGTGTTTGCATACTAAATATTCCTAAGAAAATTAAGGCTCTAATGTGCCCATTATGTACAAGTTAGAAAAAACTTGTTATTTCTCACTGATTTAAAGAAATGTTAATCCAGAAACATCACAATTCATGCAAATAAACTCACCTGAAGGGAAGGGGGCTCTTTGCCTGAGTAAAATATGAACAAAAAAATGGCATAATTAATAGAGCAACAATTCCCACAGGAATCCAATTCCGGTGTTTTGTGAATAGGGAAAATTGCCTGTTCTCCAATATGATAAATATACCGGTAAGAACATATATAATTATTACTTCATCACACTGAGAGGTCTGTTCTGGAACTGATCCATGGGTAAAGTCCACCCAGTGCAGAAACGAGATCCAAAAGACAGGTTTGAGGGCTGCCATGTCTTCCCCTCGATTTCACTTGCCCTTGGATCAGTCCTTAAAAGATTGGCTTGTCAATAGAGTTTCATAAAAGCAAGGAGATAGACAAAGGTAGTGCAGAATGATTAAATCAATCAGGAAAGTAATAGTCCTATAACCAAAGGAAAGTCAATAGGTTGTATATCACTGGCAGGCTATAAAGTCATTACAGGAGCTTATGGGACTGAGTTGCACAGTTAATTGCCTAAGAAAAATCTCCTGGTTGCCGTAAATAAAATGTATTTTTAGTATATTGATACCAGAAGAGCAATCCTTTACACGAACTTTTCTGGAAGATAACTAAGCAACATCAAAAATAACCCCACAAAACTGAATCCCCTTAAATTACCAAATGATGTGGAAGAAGCTTTTTCCCAGCTGTTACTGAACCTCCTTCTTATAATCTGTGTTTTGTGTGGAAAAACTACCATATAAATTCATGTTCTTATTAAGAACTGAGCTGAATCTCAATTTTTCACAATGAAAAGAAATAGATGGAATAAGTACCACCTATGGAAACTGCAAAAATTAGGCGAAAAATATAAATTTTGCAGAAATTCGGTGCTGGAGTAAGGATGTTAATAGTTTCACATGCCTGGTTGGGAAAAGCACAGTGGATTTGAAGAGCTATCTGAAGAGATTTAATTTCAATGAGCATAAAGAGATAGCAACAATGAGCTGAGCAAAGTGCTCTGATTCAGAGCACATGACATTCCTCGGTAGAGCCATCAACAACTGCACAAGATCTTATATCTAGAAATACAGAAAGTAATTCCTTTTCATTTTAAATATCCCTGATCAATAAGCTACATAACCAAAGAGATCTAACTAAATCTGACCACAAGACCCCAAACTCTGCCTCCCACTGCAGGAACTGACAAGGTGTTATGTTTTTAACCATCAGAAGTGGTTGTTTCTTCACTACGAAAATTATCATGTATTTTCCTTTCTCTAAGAAGTAATTAAGTGACTCATGGATGAGATCTAGAAAATCGATACCTGTCAGAGGTAAAAACAATGATCAGTGGAAGAGGCGAGTTTACTGTAGGATTGTGATTTTAGTATTTTTTTCATGTTCCTCAACAAGTTTGGAACTGTTCTGGTTCTTAACAATCAGCTTATTGTCAGCTGCTAAATATTAATTTCTCCTGACTTAATATCTTTTAAGATGAAATTACATTGCAAGGTGATTTGAAAGGTAAGTAATTCAACCTTTTCTGAATACTGGTTCAAAAGAATATGTTCTTTAATACCACCAATACTAGCTGGTGGTTGCATTTTCCCTTTCTATAGTGTATTGCAATGACCTGAACCTGCACTAAGCATAATATTACCTTGAGAAATCCCAATCACTTTGCAGGTTAATTCAACTTAAAGTTAGGATTTACAGAGAAACATGTACAGAGAAACAAATCTGCATTAACGTGAATGATAACATATGAGGTATTTTAAATGAATAGTAATTAAGATTTAGTAGGATGATAATATGGTAATTAAATATCAATTGTTTGCGCAGGACCACTTATTGAGTTTAATAAGTATGTAAAAGATATTCATCTAGTTGTCATGCAATTACCTCATTGAGGGGGAGTGGGAGTGGGAATATGTGCGTGTGTGTGGGAAGAAATCATGAAATGCAAAATTCAGTTTAAAATCTGCATTAAGGTTATGACAGAACTAAAAAGAAAAAAATTAAAAAGCTCTTTTCTCACCTCAGGCTACTGGGATTACTCGGATATTCTGATAGAAGCAGTGAGGTTACATGTACAGAGGTGTCCAGTGGAAACAGAGCCCAACTGCAATAAACCACGGCAAATACAGCACTTTAAACATTGCATTGTTAAGGAGCACCTGGGCATTTCTTAGAAGATCTCCACCTAGCTGGTATCAACCACCATACTTAACAAATGTCATTTAGTGCTCTAAAGAATTATTTGCATTTTCACTTGCCATGGGCTGCCATTGCATGAAGTGCTCAATACATGAGAAGGAAATCTCTTTGGTCACTCTAGGGGATTTACACATTAATGAAGTTTTCTACAAGGTTATTGTGACAGCTTTACATGGACTCATCAACTTTACCCCTCCATAAATAAAAATAGATACTTTTTGTCCATGTGTCATAATTTCAAACTGCCAGATTTTAGAAGCAGGAGATGGGGTGATCCCCACATTTTTCTTGTAAGTTACCCATCCTTTCTGCAACAACTTTGGAAGCAGTGCAAATTTTTTTATAGCTCAGAGCAGTGATAAAATATTAACCTTATAATACATATTTTTTTCCACAGCTCTGTGTAGAAAGAGGCAATATTTTTATGTTCCCATGTTTACACAGGCATTAGAAGCAGAGAAAGGTGGTAGGAAACTTGAGTTAACTTCCCTGCTGTCCAAGGGTGATGGAGTTCACCTATGTTACTCCCAGCAGGACTTCGATGAGCCTGTTCACAAAAATTCACCAAAAAGAGGATTCCTCACCTTCCTAGCTGGGCTGTCTTACCGTTTAACTAGCCTTTTTATTCAAAATCTTTGCTGCAAAGTAAGTTAATTTCTTCTTTTCCTAAGCCCAATGGGGAGAATAAGATATTGACTTTTCTGCCAAACAAACCCAGCTCATTCAGCCCTGTCTCCGACCTACTGTTTCTGAATCTTTCATCATTTTTGGTCGTCTTCAGAGCTCTGATTCCTGCACAGCATCCTTAAAGAACACTGTTTAAAAATGGATGCTGCCAAGCCCGCAGCAGCACCAAGAGCCTGCCCTGCCCCCAGGCTTCAGAAAAACATTAGAGGCATCTTGGAAAAATGTTGTAAGCACAAATAGAAATGAATAAGAATAAGGAATAGCTTTGAAATAAATTACAGAGGATTGCGCTTTTCCTGTCACCTCTCAGCATCACGTTATGATCCCCAGATTTAGGAGAGGAAGGGAGAGAATGGGGAGAAAAGTGTTTTCTTCTTTCAAATACAAACTATTAGACAACCAAAAAAGCTAAATATGTGGAAAGAAGGAAAGATGAGCAAGATTAAAATCAGGGTTTGGAGAAGCTCTGTACAGAAAATGTGGTTATTTCAGCAGTATTGCAGCAGGGCAGCTCTGCTCAGCCTCCCCAAGGACCTTCCTCTCAGCCTCTTTTTTTTCTCACAACCATCCCCACGGCCAGACTTCAGCGCATCCAAGTTCTGAGTCACGTTAATTAAAAGGAGAGAATAATTAATGTAGCAACTCTTTTTCTGGTTCAGGCCATCAGAGAGAGGGTGGGAGTGGAAGCAGGGTCAGATGCACCTGAAACCAAGCTCATCTGGTGATGCAAAGCTGCTGCAAACCCAATAAAGAGGTAAGTCCAATTAAGATTAGCATTGCTCTGCATCCCCACAAAGCTTCAGGATACTGGCAAGTTCAATCCACAGAAATGGCAGAGATGGAAACCTTTGTAGCAGGGAAAACACACTCTCTAAATATTAGTAGTTCCTGCAGGCTTGAACCATAGGCTTGAATATGGTGATGGGTCACATCATTTTTGCTGATCATACCACTAGATATTGGGAAGATTTTCTGTACCATATGTGCATCCTTATTCTCTTTCAAATGATCATTTGTGGAGAAGAAGAAAATAGAGTCGTGTTTGGGGAAGAAAAAGCAATATGCACTGAAGCTCAAAAGCAGGCTTGCGTTTGAAGTGTCACTTTTTGTTTTTATCACCATTTTATCACCACTAAGGGAAAGCACTCTGCAGCATACAGAGAGCTGCCTCATTCGATAACATGTTAGAAGCAGTCTTTTTAGCGTGGAGATGGAAACAAACAGGGGAAAAGGTAGAGGCAGATGATTAAATGGACTGAAAATCCAGGCTGACACACGAGGACCAATTGAACAAAACGGGGGTCAGGGGAAAGGTACAAGAGCATGAATAAGAGCTTGAATTATCCAGCTTAAATTCCCACTTTTCATGATACACCGCTGGCTTATGTCATTGGATCACCTTGATTTCATGTCTCTCTTCTGCAGATTGTGGAAACATTCCCAATAACAAGTCTACAAATTAATAATCCCATGATTTCAGGCTTATTCAGCAGCCCAAATTGCCTCTTCCAACACCATCACCACATCTGTGACCATATAAAAGCATGTTGTTGACTCAGACCACTGGGCCAATTCTCTGAAAAGATCTCTTAGAAGAAATTACACTCTAATATCTCTAAACCTACTTAATTTTTTTTTTTTTTTTCCATTTGAAGATCACTGACCTGGTGCAAGAAAATATTTTCTCTCCACAGGAGCCAGACCTCTTCCCTTCCTGTGACTTTCAAACCACTAAAACTTTGAAGAATTACTGTACATCTTTTCCCGCTCTCCAGATCAACTAGTTCCTTACCCAGGCAAACCCCCTACCGTTTCCAAAATATAAATAAACACTATATACTTTAAAATTCTCAATTTATATTTATACCTGTGTGTGTTTTACAGATTTCTCTCCCAGCCCACTAAAAGCATTTATTTTTGCCAACCACTTTAAGCAACAATCTTTAGCTCACAGGATTAAAATGAACAAAATATGATTTTTACCCTTGATTCTACTGTTCCTTTAATATTGCGTCTGCATGAAGATCCCACACACTTTGAGCAAATAAAGGCACATTTCTAGGTTTGTCACAGAATGGCAGAAAGTTGAATTTCCAATCTGTCTGACCTGTACTCGGTTGCCGTACCGCAACTTGAAAGGGCTTTAAAGTCACTGGGTAGATATTTAGGTCTCTAGTACTCAAGAGCTGGATGGTCCAATATTTTGTGTGCCATTGACTTCAAGTGTGATGTGATATTTCATTATGATGGAAAAATTCATGACACAATACAATATAACAAGCTATTTTGTCTGTCACATGCACATGCTGAAAAAATGCAAAATGCACATTCCTCAGTCAACAGATGCAAACGGCTGGATCAGGAGTATTTTTTAATTTTAAAAAACAGGATGCTTATCTCCCCAGACAATTTTCTTCATTGCCTCAAATAAAGTTGAGAATAGCTATAATTAAATGGTCCCATGTCCCCATATAGTATGTGTGTTTTTTATCAGTTCAGAACCCACTAAGTACATGTTGCAAACTATATTTCTAAACCTAAGTTTCTTTACAACTCAGAATATACAGATTAAATAAATTATACAAAAGAAAACTAATACTAAACATATTCTGCTGCAGAGACTGCATTTTCAAATGAGTATTTTTCTTAGGATATATTATCTCATACAGAGATTTTTTCTTAGTCCAAACCTCATCCCCACTGCAGTATTTTTTCCCATGCTTTGATACTGTTTACCATGGTAAAACAGTAGGACATTGACAAAACAGCATAAAGGGATAAAACAAGAAACTCTTCAACTAAGAAACTTAAATGAAGTAATTCACAGTGGAGAAGAGAAATAGAAATTTTGCAGGTGAATTATTTGGAAAGGATTAACAAATCCTTTCTCACCAAAATCCACAGTGATCCTTAACAAAAACCTTTTTTCCAACAAACCATCCTCAGGCTGTTCAGCAAACTGCACCTTCAGGAAACCCACATGGGCTGCTAGAAAGGCTGGAAAGGACAAAGACCACCTGGTGGCCAGGGACAGTTCAGGAGACCAAGGAGCCATGGTGGACACTTGGGCTCCACACGGTTTCTCCAGCTTTTCCCAGCTGGCGCAACCCCCTCTAGGCCATTCCATACTTCTAAATGTTAAAGATGGAAGCTAACAGTTACCCACGGGGTAGGCTAATCTTTCTTCTACTCACATTTACAAAATATATGACAAACATACTCCAAAAATTAAAAGGGGGTCTGATCCTGATTCATTAAATAGCAGCGCCTAAAGCAGCAGATGGACTGCGGCTACAGTACTTCAATGTATTCATTATTTAGGCATTAATTTCCTTTTCCCTGAAAACATCTGGCTTCTGATGCTCAGGGGGAAAAACAACATGATCCAAAACTGGTTTTAACTATAGGTTCATCTTCTATGAGGGCAGACTAAATTCACAAAAGAGTAGAAAAAAGGACAGAAGTGTATTTGCTATTTTAGAGGATGGAACAAGATACATAGTATTCTGTATAACAGGTTTTAAGTGATCTTGTAAGGAAAGCTCACTGGATATGGTTTTTTCTTCTCTTGGGTCTTTAGTGAGAGCACTCATGCTTCCATCAGACCCTTCTCCACGACACCAAACATTTCTTACAAAACTTGCAATGTCTGCTCAAATGTAGGTTTTTCCAAAACAGGCTTTTATAAACATTACTGCTGAGAGAACTGTGTCAGGAAGAGATATTTCACACATCAGGAAAGAAAAATCACACCTAATAAGACAGGGATGTAAGGCATAATAGCCTTAAAATTAAACCATATTTTTCTAATAAGTAATCTCTAATGTCCAATATATTTTACCTTTAAATAAATGCAAATTAAATTCTTGACAAACTGGGAGAACATAAACTGGAGGATGTCCTGCTAGAAAGTAGAAAAGAGGGAGAACTTTAAAAGCATCTTACTTCTGTGGTGGTAGCCCTTAAAATCTCTCATAAAGATCTGTAATTTAAGAGTTACCAGCTGCCAACTAGGTTACTCCTGACCAGAAACCTGACATCACCAGAATTCAGCTGTAATCGAAACAGAGACAACTCTCCAACTATTTACTGTACAGCAATAAAATAGTCAACAATGCTGCACTAATCAAACTGTGAAGCAGCTCTCACTAGACTACTATCTCTGCATGAATAATGCACTATTACATGTTTAGGTTTAATTAAATGTAATACATAAAATTTTCCTGTAATGAATATAGGTATCCATATGCCTCTATTATACTTGACTTCAATAATTCATCCATTTTTCTCACGCCCACTCATTTGGACAATTTATCATACTGTCAGACTACTAATGCAAGTCATTTATGGAAAAGTTTTGATAGTAATTTACAGACTGGGTAATAACGCTGCCACCATAGATATTCGGCACTTTTGCAAATTTGTATCAAATGCTACAATTCTTAACCACAAATAGAAGGAAAAACAAGTGGCATCATGATACAATAAAAGGATTTTAGAAGGGTTTAGCTCTGGATTCTCATATTATCATGTCATTAAGATAGCTTTGCATGATGAAAATTCTACTTCTTTTGCCCCTTCCCAAAGTGGTGGTTTGCTCCTCTTTTTTTTCCCTGTTTTGTTTTTTGTTTTCTGATGGATTCTACTCATTTTCAGTCTCTGGGCATTGGGACACCTGGCAACTCTCAGACTCCCAAATCTGGAAACTTGAACTCTCCAAAAGAATTTATTTCCCTTTAGCAGAAGCCAACTACTACTGCAGAAAAGTTCCACATTTACACTTTCAATCCCTGCAAACTCGCGTTTTGCAAACCATGTGCCCACTTTGTTTCACGAGCACAACTGCAGACATGGGTCCAACCTGCCTCAGCTCCCACCCCTACCCCATTCTGCAAAGCAAGGAGAATCACACTTCTGCTCCACATGCCAGCATCTGCAGATCTGATTCCACTCTGTAAATAGATTATATCCAATATTTATAAAAAGATTAAGCTAATCTGACATTTAATTAATGGAAACGGCAATGTTTGACTTTTTATTTTAATAAGCAACACCCTTTGTTCCCACAGAAATCATTACTAGCAGAACATTAAGGAAAAAAATAAGCCAGAAAGATTTAACAAAAGGTTCCATTAAATTAGAGAGCAATAAACAAACACAGCCAATTTATGCATCGGAATCATTAAATGTGTATCCTCTCCAACACTTTCTTCACAGCTCGTACTTAGGTCTGCTCCAATTGATCTGCAGGGAGCAGTTACCTTAATTATAAAATGAAACACCTCTGCTAATGCAGTCTTGGAGTCGTGTTCGTTTACACCCCAGACATGTGGCTCCGAATGGGCTCCAAATGCTAATTCCAGCCAAGACAGACATCGGGGTCTCTGATGTGCCGTGCTCAGCACCCCGTGACCGCGCTGCCTACCAGGCACCTCTGGGTTTTTTTTCCTCCCTCTTGCCCTTGGGCTGGAGATAAAATGCAAGACCTCTTTGGTCCAGCTCGGCATGTACTTTTGAATAGTTCATTCACGGGCAGCCATTTCTAGGAGAAAGTGGTTTTTATCTGATTATCTGCCCTCATTGTTAAGGCTTGTGCCTAGATGTGATGAGCCTTGCAGGAAAAATTAAAGAAGATGTAAACAGTAAATGCAGACATTTTGCAACATAGCTAAAAATAAATTGCACTACAGGCAATTATGCAAGTTTTACTGGATACATTAAAAAGACATTAAATGCACAGCTGTTTTAAGTGTCTTTTAAGCTGATAAATTAACTGTCTAATAAATTGTAGGATTTGTCAGCTAATAATGCTATTTTATCTGCTTTAACATATGCCTTCCTAGTTCATGAAGCATTATTGTAAGTGCCAAAAGGAGATAATGTGCATTTTACAGTGTTATGTCTTAAGTGGAATGGATCATTGGCCGTGAAGAAGTGTGTTAATAAATCTCCTAGGCTTTGTTAATTGCACTCAATGAAGTGTCACTGTTAAAACACAAAAGATGTGATAGAGAAAGCTGAACATAATGTCTTTCAGTTTTACAATTAACAGTTCACTAGGCAAATCGACCAATAAGACCATAATTTGTTGAAGCCTTATTAACTTACATTTTCCTAGTCAAGGTCATAATTGTGAATGGCTTAAAGCTATCTTTTAATGCTCATCAAGAAGAGTAACCTTGTTGGAGAGAATGAACTTTTTCATTTCTCACTAGCACTTATCACTTGCTTTGCAGGTAGAAGACAAAGCTAAACTTCGTTATACACCCGTCTCTTTCAGTCGTTCACCACCAATAAATGCCACTCTAAAAGGTGTGAAACATGACTTTAAACACCTCTTCTATACAGCAAATAAGTGCAAAAAATTGAAAAAAATATATATTTTTAAGAACTGTATAAACCTATCAGAGCAAATGTAGTGCAGAGAGAAGACTGTTAATTCAATCTGAAGAACTATTCATCGTGATTTGAGGTTTGGGGTTTTTTCCACTCTTCCCTGGAAACTGAATTCAACACAGAAGAGAAAACAAATTATACAACACACTTAGCAAACCATTATCAAAATTAAATATAATCACTAAATACCCTTCATGAAGAGCTATGTCCATATTTTTTATTAAATATTGGTTATTGAACATATTAGCACTTCACAACATCTCATCAGATTAAGACTACTGGCCTTTTTTGCAAACCCTTCCCACTTAAGGCCATTTTGCAATAAAGTATTTTCTCCAGCAGGGTAATCAGAGTAAATACCAATAATGTTGAATTGGCACACATGAATACAGATTTATGATTACCATCTCACTAATCCCCATGAAATAATAAGAGCACATGATAGAAGAATAATGACCAAGTGTTAATTTAAGTCCATAATTTCTTCCTAAAAAAACCCCTCAAAATGCAGAATACAATGATTTCATGGAAATTGTCATATATTTAAATCTCAGGCTACAAACACTATCACTTGCCATTAATGCAACCATTACATTGTGCTGTATGACTTTAAATGAGCTCAGCACTGGCTGCTTGATTTGCCTGATAACAGCTGTAATACTCTTCCATGACGCACGCAAGATGTTAGAATATCTATAAAATACATATTAATAAATCATTCTGCAAGCGTTAAAAATAATGAAAGGCACCCAGCGCTGCCGTTACTAGGTTACAGGATACCACCCTCAACCAGGCAGTCGATCAGAGCTGCTTTGGGTCTGACGGAACACATCCACAGCCATGGCTGGTCAAAGAGAAGATGCTCCTGACTCCAGGACCAGGGTGGCCCTTGCAAACAGGTGGAGGAAGGTGCTGGAGGACCAGGATGGGTGATGTCAGCACCCAGAGCACCAGCATGAGGATGGGTGCTGGTGGGTCCATGTCCTATCTCCATCAGTGCCTGCAGAGCAGGAGATGCTGCAAACCCACTCATGTAGGTGCAGGAGGGAGGGGGCACACAAGTGCTTCAGTGCTAGCTTTCCAGCTAGAGGTGCTTGCCACACCTCAGCTTTACGCAGTGCTGGACAACATCTACACGTTCTATGATTTTACTTGCTCATTTCAAAATTAAGAGTGATAATTTTCACCTTTTACCCTGAGACACACTGAGGGGCTCAGATTCCTGGGTACCAGGTACTATCCAAACCACAAAGCTTTACTGCTAACAAACAGCCACAATAAATAACACCTGCCAGCAACCTGGGAATATTTCTTCACATTTCTAATGAAGTTGCGTGAATTTGTTCAAACTCTTAAATCTTTTTTACGAATGCAGAATGAGAAGAGTCACAGCTCTGAAGTCTAGTGCCTGGACACCATAGGCAAATATATCCAAAAAATGGCAGTTTGGGATTACTCTAAAAGACTGCACATGCACAAATCTTACAGAAAAAAAGCTTCTGTCAGAAGATGAAGACAACTCCTGACTTTCCAGCAAGTTTGCCTTTAGTGACAGGATCATTTAAGCAACCAGCTATGTAAGTGTATATTGCAGAATACCTACAGAAAATTAATATTTTCAACTAATTCCTGTAAACATACACCCTAGAAACCTCCCCAGAGAGATAAAATCACCCAATAAGGAAAGGGAAAACAAACACATCATTTGTGTGCAAGCAAAGCAACCTGTGCTTCAAACTCCATAGCTGGCAATGAGGCCAAAAATTAACCTTAAAAACTGTGCCATGGATAATTCTGCATAATGCATAATTTGCTAATGATTTATAGAATTGGTGCAAAAATTAGACTAAAAATTAATGGAAAACACTATGTGGTATAAATATATTCCTACATGTATGCATATGTAGAGTGAAATATAAAGTTATACACATAAATGGATATGTATTTCCAGCTCACAGTTACTCCACAGCTGACAAAAGCAATTTCAAGAGATCGTATTGAAACCACTGACACCAAGATAACACAAAATAGCTGAAACACTGTGTTTTATAAATAAAGAGATTTCTGTTTGTACTAGAATAGCTCAGCTACATAAAGAGTAATAGCTGAAGAGAGACATCCCAGAAAGCTGGAAAACCTTTGAAAATTTGAACATCAGACCATTTACAATTGTCTCATTTTCTCCACATGCATATCAGTTAACAGACAGGGACAGGAGCACATGCAGGAATTCAAACTCTTTCTGCTCCAGCATGGGGAAGCCCTGCTCCGCTCCCACCGGGATGCATCCCCTCCTACAAGACTTGATACTAATATTAAGGTTCTGGCTTTCCCCAAGCCGGGCTCCTGCTCTGATGCAATCTTGTATTTGATCTCTCTGGGACAGTCAGCAAAATGCTGTCCTACCAGCCAGGTTCAGATAATTCCCACACTTCTTACAAGTTGCTTTCTTATTATTTTAAAAATTAGAATTATGAAGCCTGTTATTTGTCTTGGTGTGCTATTTCTAGAAATGTATTAGCAAAAATGCCTCAAAGGTTTAAAATTTGACTTCATGTGTAAATCATGCAGGCACATACCTATCATATAAAAAAATGCAAACTTTGCTCAGTCTGAGGTTTCATACCCTGTTTTACACCATCCAAGTGGTCTGTACAGTAAGATCCAGACATCTTTAGAATAAAATTGAGTTCAGTTTGATATAATACATTTCTATTTCTTTATGACTCAATTTGATGAAGAGCGATGGAATTCTTCTTCATAGATTGTTAGTATAAAACTGGATGAAAACAGCTGGTTTTGCTTTGGTAAAATGGGATCCCTTTAAATCTCAAATATGAATCGATGCTTTGACCATTACAATGGCAAGGTCTCAACCCTCCTATATTGATCCAAGCCCCACAAACAGGCTTTCAAAAGACATACAGCACAAGTTTTGTAGAACTCGGCTAACCAGTATCCTAGAAAACACATAATAATTCATTCCCCTGGTCCCAAAACATTTATCTTTAGTAACATGATTTCCTGAGATGATAATAAACTACTGTTCTTTAGCTTAAAAGAAGGTTGCATGACAAATTTCCTGGTCCAGTACCACAGCACACTAAAAAAGATTCTGGAAACTACATTTGAGTGGGAAGGTCCCTGTGGCTGTTTGGGAACAAAGTTGGCTCCCTGTCTTCAGAGATACTTGTGCAAGAGCAAACAAAGCAAACCTCAAGGTGTTCTGCTTTTTTGTTACTGTTTTGTTTTTTTTTCCCTTTAATTTGGCTTCAACAGTTCTTAAGCAGTGCTTAAATCATCTTGAGTTGAATTCCTCTAAGCCAAGTTTAAAGAGAAAGAATTACCATCTGCCACAGTTGGTTAATCAGGAGCAGCATACCACAACACATCCACTTTTTAATAAAACAATAACCCTTCAGTTACTGCATTTTCTGTGATCTTTTCTGTGAAGGCACAAGCCATGTATATCCCAAAGGAACTACCGACACCACTCACCAAAGTTGACTAACCTATAAACAAGAACAGGGATGCTGGATCATATGTTGCCACATCAGTTTTATAACCCTACACCTATACCAGTGGTTTAGTTCAGAAGCTCAGAAAACAGTAACATGTGATTCAGATAAACAGCCACTCCATCAAGGCAGGGAACTTTTAGAAAGTGGAGTCACCATAACAATAGTAAGATTGTAAAAATAAATCATCTGCTAGTGTCAGTTTGGGGAAAAAAAAAAAATACACTTGAGAAAAAACAATAAAAAGGAAAAAAATCCCTGCACACTACCCGATTAGCACATGTGAATCCAGAGAAACCTGAGCGCTGACTTAACCAAGCATGGCTAAAGCTGGAACAGTAGCAAGAAAAGAGATTGCAATTTTCTCAAAACTGTGAACAAAAGATCTGAATGCTGGCAAAAAAGCAATGAATCCTCTTCATTCACCGAAACCAACTAAGTGGTAACAAATCGTGAATTTCCAGTTGGACGCAATTGGCCAAGAATAATTATGTGAGATGCTAAAGGCTGATTTAACTCTTTCTTGCAGCATCCGAAGGGGGAGCGGTAATGGGCATCGCACGCTGGGACCCACGCCACGTTACAACCAATTTACTTTCTCACCGAGAAGTTCATCCTGCTGAGGGAGCAGGTTTCCATAGATAAAAGATGGGATCTCAAAACAAATTAAGGCTACGTGAAGCATGCATGCATTTCACTGTAGTAAATTCTGCAGCACTTGCCTGTTGGCAGGGGGAAGCTGTTATGACTTCAGCAGATACCAATCTGAGATATATTAAATGAAAAAGCTGAAGTTACTTAACCAAGCTCTGTACATTGGAAGGAACAACAGTGAATGTAACCTTTTCTTCCCCTGACATTTCAATCCTTCATTATTTAATTTAGCAAAAACTTTGTGGGCTATTTAGTTGGTAGCAGAAGAATAAATAAATAAAAAGTACTATTTTACTTGGAGATGACAAGGAATGTATTAAAAATATTGTCTTACAGATCATTATACTAAAGCATAGGGGGGATATTCCACAAGTGTTTTGAGATACCGTTGGATTACACATCTAAAATGTTACATTATCAGTTTCTAATAAACATTTAACAAGAAGTACAGATAAGGAGAATTTTTTAAAGAGCTGTATTTTCTGAGTCACTTTGTTTACAAGCTGATTGTTTTGTATGCATCTGTTTGAAAGTACACTTTGTTTTGATCCATCCTTCTCAGCCTCGGAGATAGGAAGAAATACTGAAATTATTTGCAAATGAGAATCATCATCTTCACATTCAGAGACTGTAGAGCAGGCAGAACAGAAATTGCTAATCCTAACAGAAATTGCTCAGCATAGGCATGTAATTAAATTTCTCTCTGAAAGAAAAAAAAAAAAAAAACAAACAAAACCTTACTATTTGAAACACAAGATATCCGAGCTTAAAATGTTGGCCAAAAGCTATTGTAAAAATCAGACCTCTGAATTATTTTCTGTATCATGCCACAGGCCTGGATTTAGGGCTGTACTTTCTGAAGACTGTGTTTTATTTCTTTTATTTATTTCTTTCTCTTCCATAGGGGTGATGACCGCCCTCCAACATAACTCAGGTACCTGTTTCTCTCTCAAACTGTGGTAAACTCATTTACTCTTGGACTGAAAAATAGTCTATAAATCAATCATTGGTACATTATTACACTGAGTATAATATACTTACAACTTAATTATGATATAATAATTACTATATATTACAGTATATTAAGATTATAATAATTATGTAGTAATATAATAATTGC
Organism: Streptopelia decaocto; assembly: GCF_964273445.1. Taxonomy (NCBI): domain Eukaryota; kingdom Metazoa; phylum Chordata; class Aves; order Columbiformes; family Columbidae; genus Streptopelia; species Streptopelia decaocto. Next base: position 6,448,193 of record NC_138665.1, read on the forward strand.
AAGCCAAAATGCCTACATAGAAAAACTCTTATTAAAGCATCACTCTGCAAGCCCTACCTGCCCAACTAAAAGGGCATTTCTTCCAAATCCCACTTCTGGCAGCATCAGTTTCTTATCATTCCATAGTACATAAGCAGGTGTTACTCACACCTTCAATTCATATAGGTGATTTATTAGGAATGTACTTGCCAAGGAAGGATGGTGAATTTACTTTTTCCTGATTATGGCCCATTCTTTAACAGCTCAGTAAATATTTTCCTCATCCCTTTAATACACATTTGAAGGATAAACAACCCAAAGGAGGGAAATCAGTCAGATGAAAAACCAAAAAGGCCGAGCAGGTTTCCATCAGATTGAGTATATGTTTTGGGAGCAAATAAAACATACTGCAAGAATCACTGAAAGAAGAATGTACAAATTTGGGGGGGATTTGGCTGTTAGTCTGCTCACAAACCAGGGCAAGCAATCTCCAAACTGCCTCTTAGCTAGACTTCAGGATATATGTGTGCACATTCGATACACATAGGGTTATAAATAAAAGAAGGGATTTGCTGTTATTTTCAATAAGATAAAGTGGAACCCACCTTTAGTATTTATATAGTCTCATAGTATTTTAGCACTTAACATCTTTTCTCAGAGCTGTGCTGGTGCAGTCAGGTGTGCAGGGAAAGCTTAGAGTTGGGAACGCCTTGCTGAGGGGTCCATAGACCATGGAAAGGCGTTTTGCCCTATCTTGGGAAACAGCCTGTAACACCTATCCTCCTTATCTTTTTCAAGCCAGAGACCTGACATTTACACATACCAAAAAAAAAAAAAAAGTTTTAAAAATCACAGCTTCTACCCACTACCTAAACTTACCCCATTTCAGGAATTTTGTTTATTAATAGATATTAGCAACAATAAGAAAAACTACAGACCAAATGTTTTATTGAACTTAACCACTTCTGAATCCTTCCTACAGGGTTTATAGTCTCTATTCTTCATAAATCTCACCACAGAAGTGAAACTTGCCTCCTTTACACCCTGGCTGGATCAGCATACCTACTCTCTCTTCTTCTTCTCACTTTTTGAGTCTTTCAAAGCCAACAGCATTTTGGTCTAAGATGTAAATTAGATATGGATACTGGAATCATCCTTCGTTTTGTGCTAGTTAAAAATAATAACCAAGTGCTACCTTCACATAGACTGTTTAAAAAACCGTGGTGAGAGTTTCATGGGGAATTTTTTGGTTCCTTATTCATTCCACCAAAGCCAGAAGATTTCTGGTTCAACACCAGGAACAAAGAGCCACACCAAATCACTTGTTGGGTTGCAACTTCCCTCAGAACTTTATTTTCTCAGAGCATAAGAGCAATTTATAACATTGCAAAGCCTTTTATATGGACACTAATAAACAGAAAACTCATATCAAACCTTCTGTCAGGCTCCACAAGTAGTAGCAGCAGCAGCATGTTTAAAATAAGAGCTCAGGTGTAAACAACAGTTCTTGACCCTTGGGTCTAAGCTGATGAGCAACATCAGCCTATCAATCACTCCAAGTTGTCATTTTCTACTCATGTGCTTGCCATAAATCAACACCAAATTCAATTCAGCTTCACTGACACTGCTGGAAATGTGAATCTGGATTAAGCGCTGTCCCAAACCAGACCCACTCCTCAGCTGCCAGCCTGTTCACTCCCTCCTTTTGCCCCACTTGCCCAAGATAATCTCATTTAAGTAGATCATTGCAGAGGGTAACATAGCTCTTGTTACCTTCCGTGGGTATTTCAGCCCCAAAGTGTTTATAAGCTTAAAAAACAGAAGGCAAACAAGCCTAACATTCACAACAGAGCTTGTAGCAGACAGCAGGATTTAGCATGGGTATTAAGGAGATTTTGTTGTGCATATGCTGACACCACGGTGTGCAGCCTTGCTATTCCCCTCCCAGCAACATCGAACCTGCAGCATCGCAGAACTGGAAACTGCATCTCCCTTCGTTTCTTTCTGAGCGGCCATCATGCAAGAAGAATTGTAAGTTACTAAAATATACATATATATATATAGATATAGATATATAGATATTTTTTTTTTCTATAATAGGTTGACATCTCGGTGTCAGAGATAAAGCTTCCACTCCCCAGATGCTACACCCGCTCCTGCAGCACACGCTGCGGAGGGGGAAGGTGGCAGAGAGCCAGCTGGATCTCTCGTCCTGACAACATATTTTTGCAGATTATGCAAAACGGGCAACATTTAGCTTTAGAGGAACATCACAGCTGTTCCCCTATACCCTGTCAATCCCAGTCTCAAGCTTGCAACAGGTTTCATTTAGGAAGAGCACAAAGTGCTCCAAAAGTGGTGCTTTCCACAGGCACGGCCACCTCCAAGCAACGTGAGAAGTTTAACAGCCCTTGAAGGACAACACCAACTCTACCAGCCAACAGAGATATCACAGGCTGCCAGTGAAGCGACCAGCCCAGAAAACTGATTTTTCTCATCACAGCAGGTGCTTGTGCCAGATTTGCTTCTTGATGAATTATACAAAAAATGCAGTATCAGGCAAGCTTCATCCATTCATATTTGTGCAAAGGGATCACTCAACACCAAGAAGGCTCCTGCTTTCACCCAGATGCTCAAGTCAAGGAGCCCTTTGACCACGGAGGCACCTCCCTGGCTCTGACCAAGCCAAGTGAGGCTCCCAAAGAGCATGGAACATCTCTGAGAGAAAACAGGCTTATAAACCTATTAACAGAAGCAGGAAGACACAACGATGCATATTTGAGAGGATATTTTAATTTTAAAGCAGGAAGGAGCATTGCACTTGATAGTACACAAAGTCTTATAATGCTCCGGTCATCCATGATGTGCAAACTCTGGTTTGTGGCTCATTTTGGACCAAGTGCCTTCATGCGGTTCTAAAACTGGATTTTTACCCATCACCAGGATGCTAATCTGGTTTTTAATGCATTACTCCTAACAGCAGTACATAATTTTTCTAACATATTTCTAAAGGCCCATATGGGAAAAATTACTTGTGAAAAACTTGAATATTAAGCCCATAAATAAAATTAAACTTGACATCTTATTGCACAATAAACCAAATGGAGGTGATGCTGAACGCATAGGTGTTTTCAAAGGATACGACCACAGAGCATAACAAGAAGCATTTGAGTCTCAATGTATATCCGAACATCCTTTCAAATTAAAAAAAGCAAAAATGTTTCTGACCCAGCTAAACCCAGTTGCTACAGAAGCTTGCACCCCATATAAAAGCCTGTAGATCTTCCCAGGTAGAAAGAAGAATGATAGTTCCTACACAACGCCAAAAAAAAATAGATTAAGGTAAAAGTTGTAGATTGAAGCTAGGTCACAGCCACAGTTTGCTTAAGTGTAAGCTTGTCATCTTACCTCAGTAATTTTATTTAGACAAATTTGTGCAGAGGGAAGCGGGGCCAGGTCCTGCTGTGCTATATGATGCTCAGCTCAAGGTCTCCAGCCGTTCTCGCTGACACGGCTGAGCCTCCATGCCTCTCATTGATTTTTTTTTTTTTTAATTTTTATTGCCCATTAACAGCATTTCTAGATTTCTGAAACAAGCTACAATGGGGTCCCAGGTTTATGGCACATTACATGATACAGTGCTCAGCTGTCCTGAGGGACAAGAACATCAGGAAGAGAGAGGACAATACAGCTAAAACTATTAAACCACAGTAAAATTTCATTGATCTTTTATCCTTTTTTCTTTACATTCTAACAAGAAACCTATGAATAAATAAGAGCTATTGAAAGATTGAAAAAGGCTGAAGGACTTGAAGCTTTGTGGCAGAACTTCTTTCATTGAACTCCAGAATAAGGACAATTGCAGCCTCCTGTGCTTTACAGCTCCGGGTAAGTCTAGAAAAATCTACAGTTGCTACAAAGCATTTGAGTGATGTTTATATCTTAAATAATGGGTTTATTTGGTCTTTGATGGTTGGCACCAGTCAGTAGACAATGGTTGCTCTAGAGTAACTGCTGACAAATCAGCATCACACCAGAAGAAAAGCAAGTGGCTACAGACAAGCTCTGCTCACGTGATAACCATGACGCAGGACAAGGTTTGTACTTACGGTAGCATCTGTTTAAGGGAAACCCCAACATCCTCTTGAAGTTACCTTTTAATTACTGTTTAGGTTTGATCGTATTACTAATGACATGCCTGGGATTTGTTTGGTGGTACAAAGAGACAGAGCTGTATTCATTCATGCGTTCCAGCTGTATTTTATTGAGCGATGAATTTATCAAACCCCATTCAATGGAAGAAGGGTTAGATTTAAATGCCAGAAATGTAATAGTTAAGTGAAACTGCAGCAGTTCTTCAAAGGTATTCAAAGAGAACAGCCGCAGTGGCTGTGAAATGAAGCATTACACAGAAGGAAGAGGGAGACTGCACAAAGGTTTGGTTTCACTTGCAAATTTGCAGGATTATGGATGTCCACGGCAGAGGGTTGCAAACAGCCACCTTTGACGGGCAAGGGGAATAATGAATTTCTTAGCACACAGACGTTATTTCTTGGATCTGATCTTCACTGATATTCACAAAGATTTTCATAACCTCTTCATCTGCTCACATTGAAGTCATAGTTTTAAAATAATACAGAAATATTTATTTTATTATAAGCTGCAAGGCAGGTTGTCAGTTCCAGTTTGCGCAGCGATGGATGCCCAGGAAAGGTGACATTCAGAGCCAAACCTCAGCAACAATACCCCACGCAGATGATTTCAAATACCTGCTATGAGGCAGACAGACACACAAGGCTAGAAATCTTGCACTAAATAAACATATCAACTCAACAACAGCCGGCATGAAACACTAGCCTGACTGCTGTGCACTTCCAATCCACATCAAGGTGTGTAGGAGGTCCCAGTGCAATCATTTTCAAAGTGCTGTGTAGAGCTGGTGTCAAGCGCATTTTTCCAGAAAAAGAAGTCTCTCCCCTATATTTGTCAAAACACAACCCATACTGATATGCCCTGCAAGGGGATTTGAAGGGTTAAATACTTGTTTCTGCTCAAATATGTTACAAAAGCATTTGAAGCGACTGTTGCATGAAAAGAATGGAGGTGGTCGTTTCTTATTTTATTATTATGGAGAGTTGTTAAAACTAAAAATTCCCATATACTCTCACTTCCCTTTAGATGTCTACTGGGGTTGGCTTATTCCTCTGCTTTGATATGCAAATGGGCAGTTTGCTTTCCTTCAGGGGACGCTGGCCCATGTCCAAGGAACACAGAGGAGATGTCCTGTCAGGAGAGCAGCCTGGCCACCTTGAACGGGCTTTGGGCAGCACCGAGAGCCAAGCTTGTGTTTTGCCCTAAAATTAAAATACCTTCCCTATTAGTTTTTCCTTCCAGTATAAATGTTTATATATATTTACCCTGCTAGTCATCTCCGCTGGCCAATAGCAAGAAAACAACAATTTAGCTGTTCCTTTTTGGTCAGTGCGTTACTAAAATTGTATTCCTCTTTTGAAGATGCTGTTTATGCTGCCCTTCATTTGTGTTAGAATATAGGTTATTTAAGTAGCATTTAAACCACTCAGCTGCAATGAACAGCCATATTTTTAGAAATGTGATAAATATATTTCTACTGAGCAGTTTTCCCATTACTTTTCTATCTGGCTTGTTTTGTTGGGGAAGATACAAGGGAAAGTGCATTTTAATTTTAATTTCCATTTCCTGGTCCCTTTAAGTTCCACCCTTTCTCACTTTCTTGTTTTTCTGCCTTTTCTTTTCACTGACATAATGGAATACCTATAAAAAAAGATTAAATGGTACCATAAAGTTTTATTAATGCCTTACATCATTGATATCTTCTCTGTATTGATAGTTTCACTTCCATTATTGCTACTTAGGCATTTAATTAGTGATTCATACAGTATGTTGTAAACTACAGTATTAGCGTTAACCATCTACATAAAAGCCCCCATTATGTAAAAACTCTTCCCAATATCGTAATTGGAGTATAGTTATCCACTTTAACTGACTTGAATTAGATTATTATAGATTAATTTATAAAAAGTTACTTGTAAAGGACATTGAAGATCATGGAATATTAAGAGTGGAACTTCATTACAATACAATGGACTTCAAGAACAATGGCACTGTCTGAGTTTTATATAAATCCATTACAATCTTCTTGTAATAGGAACAATAACTGTTTTATCTGGCAACTCAGTGATACTTAAGGGTGGAAAGACAGACTGTTAAAAAGAAAGAGATGTGCAGAATTAAAGGGAGAATGTGTACTTAAATCCTGGATAAAGCAACAGAGAGAAAATAGGGAAAAAGAACTTGGATGAGCTTAAGATATAACACAGATGTTTAACATGGAAGAAGTGCATGATAAGCCATATTATTCAGAGAACAAATGGTAAATACTACAATTGGTTAAGATTAATAAGAACTCTGAGGAAACCACTGACCCAAGGGGACTTATTCCATATTTATATCACAGTAACCACAAACAGGATTTGGGTTGTTTCCCCAAAAAAGCTGTTCACATTTTTACCTGCCTTCTCTCTCCTACAACCGCCTACATTATTCCACTTGACTCATGAAATGACATGGTCTGGAGTGTGACTTTGCTGACCTGGCAAATTTGTATCAAGCCAAAGAAATACTAAACTTAGGCCACAGTTTGGCCCTGATGCAAGGGAAGAAGTCAGAGCTCCTGTAAATGGCATTTTCCCACTTGTCACCTCCACGTGCCATTGTAGTACTAGATAAGAGGATGCAGAAGCTCTTTTTATGTCCCAGCTCCCTACTTTGTCCTTTGTATCCAAGCCACCCACTCTTTGACAATGCCAAGAGAGATCAGGAGGTGAACAGATACCAGTCTTCTCTTTGCTACTGAGGCATCCCTCCCAGGTTTCTCCGCTGGATTTATAGAGGCTTGGCACCATTGAGCAGCACTGAAAGATCTCAACAAGCCCTTCAATTTTTGTGGCTGCGTTTAACTGTAATCAGCCCAGGCTTCAGTATGTGCAGAATCATTTTTCCTCCACAGTTTTGCCCTTTTCAGAACAATATCACTTCCCCACCCCAACAACCGCAGACAATAACATTCTCTCAAATTTCCCAAGTTAATGTGTATGAGGTTGATTTGACTGATCGTTCTACACCCCCTAAGTATTTACCTGCCTTCCAAAGAGAGAGGTTCTTCCCCATCTTTCAGATTTAATAGGCATGGTGTGCCATGGGCTAACAATACTGTGCTTGATACCTGTGTATTTGCAGGGTCTCTGAATAGCCATGCTGCATTTCATCTGGGAGGCACGAGCTCCAGAAATCATTTCACTGAGTTAATCAAACAGCCCATCTAGCCTTACTACCACCTGATGAGTGCTATTTCACAGGCAGCATCGCTGGGCACAGTTACAATAACAGCGGAACTAATGGTGTTTAGAAATGGCACAGAGCTGGAAAATACCAGAACTACAGGGTGAAGAACTGCTCACCCCAATAGCAAGCTCAGGAGAATGTCCCATGGCAGCACAGGCACCACTGACCCACACATCTGCCTGCAAATTCTCCAGCTCATCTTTGACACATGTAACTCCTGTTCCTCACCCCTTGGACATCTCTCATCTTGCTAAGATTTTTCCACACAAACAGCTTCTGCCTCCTTCAGGGCTTTTGGGCTTTTATGCACAACTTGCTTCAGAACTTTTAGATTCCTTTTGAAGATCCCAGCTTGTCTGACTGTTTGAATTAAATCCTCAACATTTTCTACTCTTTCTGAGCCTCCCTCCTGTACTTACACAGGGGTGAAGCTGTCAGTCAGTAGGAAATTTGATTCAGTATGCAACTTGGCCCAAATGAGCCAAGAGAAGCCTATCAAGCCTTCTTCAACTCTCTGTGCTGATTTCCCATATAATACCGAGTCAGGTTAAGGCCTTGGACTATAGCTTTTATCTGGCTTTAGACCATCATGCACCAAAAAATATTCATATGAAAAGGATGGCAACTCCTTCCCTTGGCACAGTGAAATTTTCTAGGTCTATCTCTTTGGGATATACAACTTCCCCAGGAGCTGTTCCAGGATGGCAGATCACCAACGAAAGATTCAAAACCAGAAAATAAAATACAGAAATCATCACCTCCCAGGCGAAGCACCAGATACAAATCTTCTTCAATTTCAGCCTTCATCACCATGTACAAAGAGAAAAAGCTCTGAGGTGTACATACAGTTCTGGCCATAGGAACCACATTAGAGGAAAAAAAAAATCTACAGTATGTAGGGTGTTAGTTATAGAGGTTAATGCACAGCTGGAACAGGACCAAACACAGTGTTAACAAGGACAGCAAAGAGAAGGGACCAGGCTGGAAGAGCACTCGTCATTTCAGGGTACTCCAGAGCCATAATTAACAACAAGCTGTGTCCCACTGCTAATTTCCCTGCTCAACAGCCTACTCTCTCGTCCTACCTTTTGTCTGGGCTAAGCAAAGGCACTTCCATTGCATCTCACTGTATAGATCTCTTTTCTTAAGCTGATTTAAGAGACACTTTATTCCATCTCTGACATGTCTCAGAAACCAAAGCTTTGTTTTTATGAAACTAATCTGAAATCTTTCCCATTCCCAGCTCCCTCTTTGCTCTGCATTTTTCTTTCCCTTCCTTCAGCTACTTCGAAACCATATATTTCAAAAAATCTGAGTGCAATACAGAGAATACAACCTAGCTTTGACTGCCCGTACTGTTTCTGCAGTCTCTCTCCAGCCATAAATTTTGTAGGAGAGCAATAGAATGCAAAACACATTAGCAGTAACGCACCAAAATCCCTGTGCTACAGGGTAAATAGGAAATGCAACAGCACATTTACATTTTTGGCCAGTGAAGTACAGCACTATTCATTGATCTCATTAAAGGCCAATCTACATTCAGGGAAGAATAAGATTGATGAGTTGTTAGACTCTTTAAACACAAAAAAAGTTACTAACTACATGCATGTGTAAACAGCCTAAAGAGGCACAAGAGTTTCTCTGCTGCTTTAGCCTCATGGTGATAATCTCTCTGCAACATGAGCACAGGCACCTGTCATCGCAAGAATTGGATGGGAATCTGCTCTGGTACTTCAGAATAACCAGTGCACAGATACCAGCAATATATTTAAATTTTATTTACTCTGGAAATTTAATTCTGCATTTAATTCTTACTTTGCCAGAAAGGAAAAATTTTGGTTCAATCTTTTTCTCTTCTTTCACTAAGCATCAAGCAGGTCCAAACTGCAGCATTTTCACTTGCACAGATTTCAACCCAAACGTTATGGGTGCCTCTTCCTGGGAACCTGAATCTTTATCCTGGCTCTGCCACAGCCTTTAGCCTCTTTGGAAAATTATTTTTGTCTCTCTGTTCTCAAGTTTCCACAGCTGAAAAATGGGAACGAAAATACTTGCGCAGCTTTGAAGACCAGCAATGTAAAGCACTCCATTGGTGCAAGGTATTACTGTGTTGATGATGATGAAATAAGCTTTCATACATTGCTAAATTATTCAAGAACATCCACTATGTTTTCACCCCTGGCAATCCCAGAATGCACCTCAGTGCCATTACTCTGCAGGGAACAGCAGCATTGAGTAAATGGCTATGAAACTCATATATTAACCTCACTTGGTGGCTGGAATATTCATTTCTTTTTGAGTCATTTTGAGTAAGAAAAGAAAATCTTCACTCTTAGAAATCATCTTTAGCTGACACATTAGGAGCAGAGCTGAACAAATAATTTCCAATGAATAATGTGATGAATTTATTTTCCTTTTCTCTGTCCCCAAGCAGACTGGGATTTCCTCAAATGTATTTGTTATTCAAATGTATTCAACAACTACCCTTCACAATGTTTTTCTTTTATGTTTATTGTGCCTGAATGTTCACAATATCCTTTTCTTTCAGCTGCGGGGTTTGGCTTAGGGGTTTTGGGCAGTAGGTAGTAGGGGATTGCTTTTATTAGTCATCCAGGAGTATTTAATGGATGAGGAAACATCAGATTTGCAATGTCTTTATAACAGAGTTAATGATGGATGCGTGTGCCTATGGCAAACACCCTGCCCAGACCTAGATGGTGTGTTAACCAGGGGGTTTTGGGGGATTTTGCGGTGGCCTTGGTGGCTGGCACATGAAGGAGCAGGTGAGACACAAGTTATGTTAAACATGCTGTCCAGGAGCTGTTACTCATGTATAATCTAATGTGCAGCGTTTCAGCAGATCACTGCAACTTCAACTACCAAGGCACAGACTCTGTGACAGAAGGAGAGGAACTGCTGAGGATTTTTTCACAGTTTGGACAGCTTCTTAATGTGTCAAGAGAGACATCTTGTCAAGGATATTTTCAGTTTTATTTTCTTTATTCCAGGCTATGGGGATGGCACATTTTGGAGCCATCCTAATGTATTAACAAAAATATGACCTTGACTGTTATCCTTAACTCTGTTGTAAACCTGGCAAAGGACACTTCCTTTTTCCTGATCTAAGTTTTCCTCTATAAAAGGTGGATTATATCACTCTGAGAGATCTTTCAAGACCTCCCAACCCAGGTATTATGATCATTTATAGATATGGAGTTAGCTAAAGGAAAGACTTCCCAGCAATGAGTGCCCAGAGATGTATTTGTCAAGTTCAGCAAGTAAATCAAAGCCATATCTTGTACAGTCATACTTAGAACAAAGTCTGAGCACACACTGCAGATATTAGCTGATTTTAGTACCCTCTGACATTTTCCGTGATGGTTCCTCTCTGTACCAAGAAGTAGAGTCTTACAGATTTTTGTTTTTTAATTGTGGTTTGCTACTGAATACACTGCCAATACAAAGGGAAATAAAGCAGATAACCAATAAACTGTGGTTGTAGATAATCTGTGAAATATTAGCAGGCATCCCCAACTATTAGCAGAGAATTACCTGTTACCAAATTAATAAGTAAAGAACAACTAGAAAAAAAAAAATGTTGCTATTACTTGTAAGGCAGTGTTTTTTTCCTATTGCTTCTTTCAAAACAAGGCAGCCAAATTTCAAGATAAAATTAGAGATTGCTTCTTATAGAGAGCTGCTTCTGCTTTTAATTAAATCAGAGAGTCTCAAGAGCCAGCCCTGCCAGAATCACTCCGTTGGGTTAGTGCTACAATTGCCCAGCTGGTCTCTCCCAGCAAAGGGGACTCTGCAGTACTATCACCAAAATTGCCACTTTGGCAACTGAAATGAAAATAATTCAATTATTTAAATGAAATAAAATATTTCAGGTCATTGCTGGCCCATACGCAATGCAATCTCCCATCTCCAAACGCTGCAAGAAAAGCCAGACCTGGTGCCAATACAAAGACTTGCAGTGATTGCAGTGGGCACCAGGTCTGGTTCTGCAAAAACACGCACATGGTAAAAGCTAAGCCAACACTTTATTTCTCTTTCTGACCCCCTTTCCTTTCATTTATTAAAAGTTATGTGCCATCGGTCAAGTTTACCTACATGTTTTGGCTTTCATCAATGCACTTACAAAGAAGCCATCCAGGAATATCGAGAGGCTCAGATCTGGTGCTATGGCCATGTGTCCCTGAACCTCAGTCACATCCTTAATGAGCGCCCAACATCCATGTCAGTTACCTTATGAAATATAGGTTTACATTAATTTTTCAAAAATATTTTCCTTATCGAAATAAACAGAAATTTAAAAGTGAAAAATTTCTGTCTTTCTTCCCAGCCTCCACATGTCCAAAAGCCTGGAGAGTGGGAAGGAAACGTTTCTTTCAGTGAGATACTTATGTTTCCCCTTGCCTTTGAATTCTTAAAAGAAGAATATTGTTTCATACTCTTCCAAATCCGCTTGCCCTTCCCCGACTCTCACCTTACCTTCTCTTCCTCCTTTTTCTTGATGACTATTTTCTTTCTTCCTCACTGTTTTTCTTTCTTCTCATCTTCTCCTAACTCTGCTCCTCTTGTTTCACCATCTGGTTCTGTTCTCCTTATCGCTCTCCTTCCCTCTGCCACAACACTCATTTTCCCCCGCTTGCACCTTCCCCGTCTTTGTTTCTCCTCGCCTTTCCACTCACTCCTTTCCTGTCCTATTTCCCCCAAGGTTTTCAAAGTGAAACCCAGCCAGCGCCAGTTTTCCCTTCCTGCCTGCTATTAATTGAGCATTTCATGAATTCTTACTTTTGGTGGTGGCTTTGCAACTTTCTAGTTTGCTGATAAACGAGATGGGAACAGCACCACAACTAAAAGCCAACCAGCCTCAGGCAGAAAATTATTCTAGAGGATGAAAGTCGCAGCCCCCACTGCTTCTTTTTTTTTTTTTTTGTTTTGTATTTAAGCACTTTCTTTTTTAAATTTCTTTACCATTTTCTGTGCTTCTTGAAGGTGCAAGTTGGACTTTAATATACAGTTTAAAAAAAATCTTATCGTGAACCTTTATACATATTCAATGCTGAAGCAACAAGTAACTAAATTGGTAGCCTTTTTGTTTTCTTATCATGCGAATCTACTCCTGAATGCTAACAAGCAGGTCTTTATATACTTTGTCCACTTGATAATAGACTAATAATCTTATCATGATGTTTTCTTGAACTTGAACTAGGTGTACAAAGTTAAGGCTGGAAATATGGGAAATTACTAAATTATATAATATTGCAGAGATATTACAAGGAATTTCTTATATTTCGCAGCGAAATATTGCCAATTATTGTAGCTGTCAATTTAACAATAGGCTTATTCACTATGGTGTTTGATTAATGTGAAATTATTCAGTTGGCTACCTTGTAGTTGGCCTATTTTTGTGTCCAATTAGTATGCTAATAATGGTAATTATGTTCTATACTGCATGTCTCATCACCTAGAGGGTTTTTAAAATGATAAAATAATGAGAATAAACAAGCTGATGCTGACATTCACTGGGCCATTCTAATTACTTACTGAGAGCACACTAGGGAATCAACACTCAACCAAAGAAAATTATTCTTGCTTACTTTGTTAAAACTACTCTTTTCAAAGAGCATTAATAGTTTGCCGCTGTTTTCTTTATTACAAGGGACTGCACTATTTTCCCTTTTATTTGCCCTGTTAATACACAGTAACAGGAAAAAGAAAAAAATATATAATCAAATTATGTTTGACTGAAGTGCTAACTGTTTGCAGGGGGTGTCAGAAAAAAATAAACACAAATAACTGTGATTGCTGAATTATACACCTTTGTAATGGCTACCATTTATTTCCTCACTGTGTGATACACATACCATCACCCTTCTCATCAAGAGAACATAGTATTTTTTCAGCGTGCCAGCGTTGCCATGTGATGGAGAGATGCCAGCTATGCCAGCTCTATACCCCGGGTGGGCTTCCCACTGCAGCCCAGCCGTAGCACTGGCTTCACTCTTTCCTCCATCCTCTTCCCCACACTTACAGACACCTCAAGGTTTGGCGGGGTTTGCTTCTGTTTGGTTGGGTTGTTTTGGTTTGGTTTCTTTTTTTAATCTTTGGATGTTTGTAAACGTTATGTCCTACAAAACCTATTTTCCGATAAAAGCTTTCATGATGAGAAAGGGACATTATCATAATCAATAAATAATAGCACAAGCACTTGTTTCTGTTAGCAGCCTGTTTTAAAACAATGCCTGGCATCTGTGTGTAAACATGTCAACACCAGAAATATATACAAGGGGTTTGGAAAACCATGTATTTCTTATTTCTCCCTTCTTCAGCAGTAACAGTATTTCTACTTGCTGGCTGCTCCAGAAAAGTTCACTGAGGATGGGACTCAGAGACATTTGTTGCACTAACACCAGAATAAAGAACTGAGATTTTCAAGTTTCAGCACGAAGAGAAACAGAGTTAGGTGCAGAGGGTAAAACTGAGGAGAGCATGTGGGAATTTTGAATCCTTTATGTATCAAATGAGGATTTATGCATAGTTTCAAAAAGAAAAAAATGTAACAACATTTAAAAGTTGGTGACAAATAAAATAGTATTTTTCTTGACTAAGAATTGCTATCACAGATCTAAGAGAAGCTGCACAAAAATTCAGGTAGTCAGAGGAGTGCAAGGAAGCCGCAGAGCTGATGCAGACGAACAGACAGCTTGTCAGGGATGCCCCAGCTCTCGGCAAATTAATTGATTGTGCAGAAGCTGGATGCTGAAATACCTCCAAGGTCTGGAATCCAGGCTGCCTTGGGAAGCCTATTTAAAACTATGAGCTGTGATTAAAAGATTGTTTGAACATAAAACCCTACAAAGACAATATAAAAAATAAAAAGTAATATAAACAATACTGTGTGTTTATATGGATGCTAATATTTTACTTCACATACTAGCGAGCTTTAAGACCATCCATCACAAAGCCAGGCTGGGGAGATGGTTGTAAGCGCTGTTTGCCGACACGGAGCAGGGGCTGGTTTTAATAAAGGATGTAATATGTGACATGTTAACAGGGAGTCATTTGTGCACCATATATTGGTTACTCCTTTCCTGTCATTTTGAATTATGTCTCAATATATCTTTCTTGTTAAAGTAACTAACTACCGGCAAACAAAAAGTTACTATAATCTAGGAAAAATAACAAAAACTGATTGAGAGATAAGTTATTCCAAGATGTATTTTCTTTGCAGGATACCAGATATATGTTTAACTTAGAAACACAGTTGCAGTGCTAAACAGAAAATCTTTAGATGTGTCTGCTCTCCCTCCCCATCTATTCCCAACCCAGCAGGAAAATTGTACCCTCATCTCATTGAATATCAGCTTAATTTTTTTTGGTGAATAATCTCAAATGTTTATTTTCCACCCCACTGTACCGGTAGTCATGCAGAAAGTCTGTATGCAGCCAGAAGTGTGTTTGAAGAGTCGCAGGAACATTTTGAATTGCTGTTTGAATTCTGCAGCATTCCTACAGGTATGGGAAATCTTCCTGACAGTTGTTAGTTATTTTGGACAGGATTTTTTTTATTTCAGAATGGCAAGCTAATGAAGAAAAAGGAAACTGCAAATTTATTTGAAATCAGTAGTTATTTGTGTCTTTTGTCCATTAGGGAGATTACCAGCAGTGTTCATGCCGCGACTGCTACAGAATCAGCACTTTAATCAGTTCTTGAGAGAGCCAAATTCAGAGCAACATCTTCACTCTGAGGTATGTTGAAAGTGTCTAAAGAAGGGTTTAAAAGAGTCACCAGCACCAAAGATAAATGTGGTAGCCTCAGTGGCAAATATATTCCATAATCTTAAACTGTTTTAAAAGCAACACTGCATGAGCAAGAAGGTAATTTTAAAGTGAAAGCTAGTAGTCCAGGAGCTAATAATTAACTGCTGTACAAAGGTGATCTGGATCAACTCATCTGTAAATCCTGTAACTTTTAGGAAGAGAAGAGTTGTTATAAATGACAAATTATGTGAAATTGCATATACCTTCTCTTTGACAGTAACCTCAGCAATTAACATCTCCCAGTAAATTCTAGGGCAATATCTTTGATTTAGCATGCAATTTAACACAATATACATCATTAGCTTTGTGAGGTTTTGCTAAATTAATTAACCATTAGGAAGCACAAATAAGTACATTCAAGTAATAATAAATATAAATGTGTATATTTGTATATAATGCTTATGGATATATATTATTTATGCAAACATTCCTCTACTACGATGTACATCTTTGAGGAATCGGGGGAAGATCACAAAGAAGGAAAATCTTGTTCCTAACTTGTTAAAATCTCAAGGTTTCACTGCAAATGTGAATTATTATTGATTTGTAGCTACACTGAATTAGATTGTTCGGTATATCATCCAAAGCCACAATAGCAGAAAGCTGCTTGCTTTTATAGATACAGTTAGGTCGGAATCTGATAAAAAAACTGCAGAAAATGGGAACTGAGTAGTTCTGATACTTTAATCTCGGCAACTACAAACCTGAAGATTGATTTGCAAAATCCAGATTGCTATCTCAGTGTCGGTGACTGCTGTAAATTAGGGTTTTCTAATACCAGCTCGCAAAAGTAGTTGGTAATGCTCACAGCCACACGGCTGATCACTATTTGTTGGGATTCTGTAAAGAGGAAAGCTGCTTGTTTTTTCCTGTACAAGGATAGACTTAGGGGAAAAAAAATACTTTCCTTGTGTTACTCAAGGGTGAGGTTTAGGGGCTTTTTTATTACTTAAATTTGCAATGTTATTATCAGTTCAACTTCTGAGTACTTTTTCACGTAAGGTAGGCACCTCCATATCTTCCTGCAAGTTTGCTCTCTGTTAACAATTTCCCCTAAGTAAATAACTTAACAGGTTCCAGGGGCAGGGGACAAAACAGCCACACACCACACTAAAACCAAACACCTGACTTATGCAAACAGCCACCTGAACAATATTGGGCTCTTCCATCACTTTCTCCACAAAATCCCACCATCATGCATCTGGAAGTCAGTTCTCTTTAGGAAGACTACACAGGCTTGAATTAATCTTTCATGCTACTGGTGAGCATCTCTTTTGGAGACATGGGGAAACACCTGAATTTAACTTAACTTCTCTAAATTGAACAGAGATGTTAGAATAGAGAGATGAGTTCTACACATAGCAAGCAGGAGACAATGCTTCACCTGGGTCTTCTGCTCACCTTCTGTACATGTAGAAACTAAAAATCAAAGGCAGAAATAATGTTTTGCTTGTTTAAATCAGAATTTGGGTAGAGCAGGACAATGAAGTACAGAAGTGACGTGACCCTCATCCCCTACAAACCACTATTGCAAACTGCAAGCAGTTGCCCAGCCATTTGTATTTTATGCCATTTTAAGTCTGGCCTCTCATGTATTTTTCCACTCTAACATCTGATTTCCCAGCACATGACATCAGCAAGAAGTGGAATAGATAAGTATCTTCCACCAAAACATAGTTCAGTGACCTAAATTACATATTCAGCAGTGGGAACGTTGCGAGTCCTAAATCTCACAATCATCTCTCTGGGATCAAAGGCTACTTCAGCTACAGCAGCACTTTTGGGATAAGCAGCAATTCCTTCCTGAACTCAGACTCTTCTCTGCTTCCCAGGATCAGCCACAGCAGCATAATCAAGAAGGTAGCACAGAAACAAATAAATTAGACAAAAGCCACTAATTAATGTAGGTTACAAGGACATTACCCTGTGCGTAAGTAAAGCAAACATCAGGACATTATGTTCCTTCTCTGGGTTGCTGCTTTTAGTATTGTAATTAAACCATAAAATATACTTTTCTGTGTGTATTAATGTATAAATTCATTCTTCATTTATCTGCGTATATACTGCTCACTTCAAAATGCGCAGCATATTATTACACTTAATCACTTCATTATTAGCTAGCATTGGTTTTTCTCCTTCTGAGCCTGAAGAGGTAATGCATTAAAAGTAAAACTTTCAACAATGTGAAAGACTTAAGTTGCCGGCCCCCATTGACGAGACAGAGAGCAATTTAGTTTTTATTTTCTTGAAGATTTGTTTTTAAGATCCTTCTGTTTCCTTGCATGTTTCATCTTGGTTTTATCTTGCAGGGAAATGTTTGCTCAATTAAGGAGTCTCCCATATTACTGCTCAGCCCTGAAACCCAAATATTTTCTTCCCCCGCCCCCTGCCTCCTCCAAATCTGCGGTAATTAATTACACAGTTAAAACACAACTGCCATTCCTTTGCTGGAAACAATCAGCGATTCCTGCTACCCAGTGCTACTCATATGCATCACTTCAATGCCAAAAGCTCCAACCTATTCTTGGCTGGGAATGGCTTTGCCAGGGAAGCGCCGGTCCCTGCAGCATTCCTTGCCAAAGTAATTGGGGCCAGGCAGGGAGTACCCCTGTGCTCAGAAGCCTGGGTATGCACATGCCACTGGAAATAGAGAATAAAATGTTGTAGCCATTAGTGAGTTGTCATTAATTGTTCTCCTGGTGAATGAGGGAATATCTTCGAGGAGAGTATTCCCACCTTCTCCCAGTAATAATTATTTCTGCCTGCCTGACAAGGCATCTCAAACTGGGAAATTCACACAGAAGGAAACAAATTTGTTTTGAGTCTTGTTTAGGCTTGTGTGGCATTTGAAGTATGTGCCATGCAAGTGGGTTAAATGACAACTGCCAGCAGTTTTATTCCCTGGCAATTATTTCTCACACACAGGCCTTCTGGCACATGAGAAGCGCTTGGATAAAACCTATTTCACCATTACAAGAAAAACATTCACAGCACTGACAGCACTCAGACCCCTACAAACACTCCCTGTCCAATCTAAAGCAATCTTAAACTGAATGCAATATCATACAGCAACATACATATACACAAAATATCCTATATAGGGCAGTTTAATCTTAACAATTTTAATAACCAACCGCAATTCCCTCCCATCTGTTTTATACGGAAGGTATACATAACCTCCAACTGAAAGTCAAGATAGAGAGTGGTTGTTTTGTTGTTTTTTTGTTTTATTTTGGGGGTGGGGGTGGTTTTGTTCCTTTTTGTTTGTTTGTCAGGGGGGTGTGCACGCTTTTTTTGATTGGGAAAACCCTTCTCACAGAGATTTGGTGTTCTTTAATCCTAGTTTATTAAGTGGGAAAGTTCAGACTTCCGTCAACTTTCTTGGAAGGCGATAACTAAAAGAATGACACCCATGGCCACAGCTGACCTTGCACTCTGGTTATCCGTGGGCTGTCTCTAATATTAGCAGAGCAAAAAGATCTACAGGTAGCATCCTAGCTGGCTTTTTCCTCCAAAAAATACAAAACACAAACTGCTAATAAATGTCAGTAATGTAAAAGCTCCATGAAATTTTGAAGAAAGACTCTTTCCTGCCCTAAATGTTTCACCCTAAAAAAAAAATAAAAATCAAATAACAGGTGGAACTTTAAGGCTCAGAAGCACAAAATCTCACCTCTGACCATCTGCTTTAACTAACCCTGGACTGGGGCATCCAGAAATATATTATTAATGTTGCAGGGCGGCTGTAAGCTGGATTTCAGTGAGCTGCTGGCCAGGCTGCACGCAACAAAGGGTGTCTAGCTTATGTCTGAAGGACGTATGTTTACAGCTATATTGAATATTGATCTATGCATACTTCACTGGCAATAACCTCCATAATATGTAGTTGAAAATTCCAGCTCATACATCCTTTCCATGAAGGCTCAAGGGCAGGAGGAGGCCCGGTTGCCTCTGTATATGTGAAATTTCTTCACGTGCATCTTGAAGGAGGTTAAATGGGGCACCATATATGATCTGCCCAGAGAAGGGGAAGGCAAAGAGCAATTCTGCAGGTTAAAAGCTATAATAGGAACTATTTTGTATTATGCTGCGTGTCCCCAAAATTTGAAGTGAATGGGCAAATAAAGTATTTTTTAAATATAACATTTTCATAAGTGATGAAAGAATTACTTAGAGAAAATTAAACAAACAAAACACACACACACCAAAAAACAAAAACAAAAACCAAGAAGCTCATATAAGAAGCTACTAAAAAGAAACACCAAGTGTTTTGACTTGCAAGTTTATGAAGAGACCACCACAGTTGTGTATTGATGTACAGGAAGCCTGAAGGAAATTGGAGAGTCTTTTATACCAGTTATGCCACTATAGCTCAGAAGTTACTGTATAACTAACTCTTCCTAAGCTGTCATTTCTTTGCCCTGTGAATCAGTACTAATAAATGACAAGAACAGCATTGACCAACTTCAATCTCTTATCAAAGGCTAATGGACGTGGTGCCTCAGGTGTCACTTTGATGCTATTTTTCATCAAAAATAGTAAATTACGTAAAATCCTGTAAATGTTCTTCTTACTGCAGGGGGTTTTATACTTGAAGAGGTTGTCGATCCTGAAGCCTTGAGAGCCCTTGAAAGTAAATTAAGACATTTGTTTCCATACTGACAAACTCCAGTCATGATTTGCATACTTCTCCAGTAAAAGGAAGAAAAAATTCTTTATTTTCCCTCCAGTTCCCCAGTGCAGCATCCCTTGTACCTTTATACCAATTGCATATCCAAAAGCAGAAAGCAGGACCCCACAAACAACACAAAAAAGGGACCTCTGCTGACTTGCATTGCAAATTCATACACTGCCAACATACTCCCATCAGCACTGAATTATCATTCAGTTGCCACTAAAACAGTTGAAATTACAGTTTCCCAAAACCACAGCATCCAGCCCCTTTTTATCAGTATCATAGACCACATGTCCTTTCCTCACAAAAAGTTCATGTTCCCTCTCAATGATACTTACACCTATATTGTTCTCTAATTGATTTCTGCCCAAAGAATTCTGCTTTTACACATGAACTCAATTAGCTTTACAATTAATAGCAGAACTACCCAAATGAGACATGCCACTCCTGATCCCCTTTTGCTTTCAGCTCCCCAAAGAATCACCATCCACTTTTTCCTTCCATGAAACTCCACCAGAACAATTCCAATAACCAGATTTTAATCTTGCCACATATCTGGAAAATAGGAACAAAATTGTTTCTTTAAGACTTAACATTTCTCTGAAATTGTTGCCCTAGAATATTCCATCAACATTACTCTCCTTTCCAACACCAAGTTAAAAGTTTTGGAAACAAAACATCAAAAATATGACTTTACAAGGAACAGAATAAGTTCTGGGGATGATATAAGCAGCTAAGCACTGAGTCACACCCTCCTGCCTCTTGAGAACAACTGAAAAAAATAAAATTATATATATATATATATATATATATATATATATATATATATATAAAAAGAAGGAGAAAACAAATGCTGGGAAAAGCATGCAGAAAAACAAGATGCCTAATTCTTCCCTTAAACCACCGTGTTTAGGTTCAGGTCAGCCTCCAGTGGCAGTACACGATGATGGAACAAGTTGACCTTCTCTGGCATAGACATGATTTCTCAAGCAAATTAACCTTTTTCTCACCTACAGACAGAACAACAAAAACAAAACAAACAACCCATAAATCAACCAGTAAACCTGTTATTTTAGAAAAGACAGAGTAGTGAAGTAAATTCTTCCAATATGCCCTTACATCATTCATACAGACAGAAAAACAATTACAAAGCAAATCAGATCCTTTCTTTAATTGATTGCACTCAGAAGTTCTTTCCTCAAGAAGAAAAGTTGCCAAAAAAAAAAAGTCAGCCAGCATTTCAATTCTGAGCATCAGTGAAAACATAACTGCCTCTGGATCACTGTTTTTCTTTTCAGCAGTCTCTACACTACATGAAGTATATTCAAACCTTCTTTATTAATCCATTCCAAAATGAATCTTACAGATATTGCTTTGGGTTATTTTACACACATCAGAGGTCATTAAAAATACAACCTATAGTTTTGGGGATATGGCTTTTTGTTTGTTTTTAAGTGGGTTCTGTTTTGTTTGTGGTTTGTTGTTTGGTTGGTTTGGGTTTTGGTTTTGTTAAGCAGAAAGAAGAAGATACATGCAAGATGCCTCTCCATACCAAGAAAAAAATCTAGAGCAGCATGAGAGCTCAAGAATGCAGGTAGGAAATCCACTATAGGCTTTGGAAAGAAGAGTTAGAGGAAAGCAGCAGGTTAAAAACCAAACCCCTTCTGTCACTTCCATGACTGACTGTGGCCATGCTCTAGTGACACTGAGCTTCAGCAGGAGCTGGAGAAGAGATCCTAATTTATAATAGTATGGTAGCTTCAAAATCCTCATAGACAGAGACTAACTGAAGCAAAACCCAATTAAAGTCACAGGAAGCCTAGAATTTTCCACATTTAACACAAAAAGCACAGTCAACCCATGCTGCCAGTGAGCATTGCCCAAGAATTTCTTTTCATTTCCCATTTTAATCTCTTTTTCTAGGTCCAGCTTCTCTCCCCTTGTCTTGCACGCAGCCTCTCCAACTGTCTCAAACTCCATGTTGAATTGCTTGTTCTTATCTTCTAATTAAAAAGACACAGTGATCCAGATTTAAATCCTATTGAATTACCACACACAAAGTGGTCTAAAAGAAACTACAGTCAAAAACAGATATACATTTACTGTGTCAAGTACCTGATTTCAGATCATAGCCTACTTTGGCCAAGTTGGATGTTGAACTAATGACTAAACAAATACTCTGACAAAAGCCACCAGAAAGTGTTAATTCTTCTACTGGATAAAGTTAATCATGTTGAAATTAGGTTACAGCCATGGCAGAGATACCCTATAATTTCTTTTAAATTCATATTCTACTAAATGATTGTCCATTAACTGAAAAAGGTAACTTTTGCACTAAAAGCTCTAGTACTCAATATAACTAATGATAAATTAAAGCTGGCCACGTAAATAAGCAAGATGTGGGTTGATCTGATTTTGCACTTTACTGAAAAAAAATCAATTCAAATATGCTACAGAAATATTTATTGTGAGAACCAACATTTACAATTAGAACTTTCTCTCCCTCCAAGCAAATACTATTTTTTGTGAAGAATACTTTTTCTATTTGAACTGAAAAAGAATGCGTACTGATTGCAAATTTTCACTTCAGATTAGATGCCAAAAAGAAGAGGGTTACGTTGTTTTCATTTAACACAAGAAATTTTCATTCTTTTTGTCTGCTGCCTTTCTGGCGAAAAAATGCAGTAGGTGGAAGACAGAAAAAGCAATGAAGGTAAAGACATGTTTTCATGTTGCACTTTATAAAAAATTAAATACACTCAGATACAACATTTATTTTGCTTGAAAGTGTTTTTTGAAAGCAACTGGCATTTCAGTTTTATTTTCCAAAATGTATGTACTCAAATTATGATAAACAAATGTACATAATCATTCAATGGAGAGGAAAAGGAACATTATGTGAAAAAAAAAAAACCCTCCCAAAACGTAAGCTGTGACCTTGAGGAGGTCACTTCCAATCAATGTTTTATTAGATGTGTTAATTACACATGATAACACAAGGACTAGATAAAGATACAGAAGAACAGGAAATATACATTCAGAAAGTTTCAAAACTGATACTACTTCATATGCATTTGTAATTGACTTTGTAGTTACAAAGAAGTACATTTAATGGAAGTAGACATCTGTAGTTTTCAGGAAATATTTTACAGGTCTGGAGAAGCCCAGGGCTCATCTAGAGTCCATTTCAAGACCTTTGTGTTGATTAACACGTAGATTTTATGGTTATCAATCCAAGTTGGTTGTTTTTTTTCAGGAAATTTATGGAAGTACCTGCAGTATTTGTGCTGAGACCCATGTCCCAGTGACTTTGGTAAGCGCTGCCTCTCCCCCTCCAGTCTGTGTTTGTAGGATGGAAGTCACTCTTTATTACTGACTTATCTGTCAAACTGCTTCCTGCACAACTCACATACTGCTGCAAAGTTAAACCCTGGTCTAGTTAGTTCCCAACGCAATGTTAGATGGGACAATGCAATATTTTATTTTCTTTTTTTTAATTCCATTCTAGTATGTTCCAACTGAATGCTCCACTCATTCCTTTCCAAGGAACACAGTCCATGATCACATCTGCTCATGGCAGGAGCTGCAAAAGCCTTTCACAGGAAGCCTTCTGTCCCATGGTCAGTGGTTGGAATCTCCAGTGTTCCTATTGTGTATCTCCCCTACACCCAGCAAGAGAATATCAGTGGTGCTCCTGCTCTGGCCCCATCATTTTTCCCATTGACTTCACCCACTTAGATCTGGACACCAGCTCAGCAAAAGAGTACAGCTGGGGCCCAAAGGATGAGAGCAACACTCCTAATGTAAGAAAAATAGATACAGTTGTGACAATTGCTCAGTTGCTCAAAATTAGGCAGATGGTTAAATGTTCAGTTGAGACAATGTCAAAGTGAGAGGCTAAAATTTGGAGAGGGGAAGAAGTTTTAGAAACACTTGAGGATGTTGGGAAAAATATTTCCTTACAGTGCACAGTCCTACAGCAGGTCCTGGCTGCAGGTATTATCTTCATCATCTGAAGTCTGGAAAGATGGTGGCTTTTTGTAAGGAGGAACTCTGAGCAAGGCTTCTGTAACAGCAATTATGACTGGTGGTGCAGGTGTGGGGGAGAATCAGGACTGCAGTCTTTAAGGATTTCACTACGATTAATGTTCAACCAAAACTTAGAGAACAAGTAGATTAGATTTTAGCAGAGCGAAGTTGGGAAACTAAGTGCAGGGTGAAATTCAACATGATAAAGCTGAGGAGACAAAGGACATGGAGGAAATAGAAAGTGTTCAAAGATAAATTAATGTATGCCCAAGGGTTATGCATACCACCTCGCAGTAATTGCACAGGGAATGTTCAAGTTGTTTTTTCTATTTTATTTTTAGTGCCAGTGTGAAGGAACAGAGCAATGTAAAAGTAATCAACAGTGGAAAAAAAGGCAGACACGAGTTATAAAACATCAAATACAGAGCAGGATTGGAACAATTGCATAATGAAGTTGAGAGCATAAAAAGCGATAAGAAAAGCAAAGGCAGCAAATGAAAGGAAACTTTACAGGGAGGTAAAGTAAAATTAGAACAGTTTTCAGGTACAGTGCAGAAAGAAGAGGCTGGAAAAGCAGTCCAGGCATCTGCCAGAGCAAAGGCAAGATACTATCCAAAGAAGTGACTGTGTTAAGAAACTGAGTTACTGCTTTATGATTTGAAAAGTGACTGAGACTTAAAACATCTCATGGAAGATGACAGCATGGAAGAAACAAATCCCAGTGTTTTCTGTACTGCTGTTAATTAGTGTCTCAAGGAACCTTCCAGGCAGCATAATGATGGTTGCTGGGCAAGCATCTGCAACAAGCTGGCCTGGTCCCAAGGACAAGGTGACACAAATATGACCCTTTGCCAAGAGATCTCCTAACCTCGGTGAGCTAGGGCAGCCACAACCATCCGGCAGATACACGCAGACCTGCCAGAACCAAGACTTCCTACAGCAAGTCCTTTCCTCAGGAAGGCCTAACATGACACAGGTGCCAAAGAAATAGCCTTCAGAGAAGGCAAAAGAGATCTTGAGAACATTCGCAGAAATTAGATTGCCTTGCTAATTCACAGCCCAGACGAGAAGGAATAGAGTCTGCATTTCACTTTGAAGTCATTAAGTCCATCCCTGATGGAAGACTTCCAAATTCATGGATGAATGCGCATAACCTTACAGGTCAGATAGATGTTTCCTGTGTCCCAGGGGACACCATGCGTGTAATAAGGTGCACTACACAAACACTGGCTGTGTTGTTCTTCCCAAGCCAGCACTCTTCACCACCAGAGCCCAGGTGGAGCTCACCAGCAGGGCAGGCAAGCTGGCAGACATACTACATCCAAGGTAACCTCCACCTCCTGGTGTCTACCATCAGCTGCACCACAACCATGGGGGAATTTGGGATGTTGTATTTTCTTTCAAAAACAGTTCACCTCTTTTAGTTGAGCAGTATTTACTACATGATAGAGCTTGAAGGACACATTCTCCCTGAATTTAAGATGCTGTTGCAACCTTTCCTTTCATTCACATAATCTCTTCTATTAAAGTAACTCTTCACTGAAGTAGATTCACAAGCAGCTAAGACTGAGTCATTGGGACTAAAACATTGACAGAGATTCAGAAGCCAACCAGGGATTAAGAGTTTCAACAGCATCCCTCCCCAGACCAACCTTTCTGCCCAAGTCTAAAACAAGTATTAGTGCTTTTATGCTCTTCTCAGGTAGCAATGGCATCGACAGGAGATGGAAAGAAGAAATAAACGAGAAGTGTCAGGTTTGGTTCACTGCATTTATTTTTTGACTTGCAGGTGGTGGTCAGGCTCTTTGGCCTATAGATAAAGTATGTTTTTTTCCCTTCCTGTAAAGGCCTAGTTTAGTCATTGAGAACATGAGTTTACATTTTACTTGTCAAACTACGCAATAGCCTCAAATATGATTTA
The DNA here is from genome assembly GCF_964273445.1 of Streptopelia decaocto. Lineage (NCBI taxonomy): Eukaryota > Metazoa > Chordata > Aves > Columbiformes > Columbidae > Streptopelia > Streptopelia decaocto. Next base: position 6,474,010 of record NC_138665.1, read on the forward strand.
AATGTTCACCAAAGCAAAGATCCCCATCCCTCCCACAGTGCCAGGCATCACTTGCAGGGATGGAGGATGCTGAGCCAGCTCCAGGAATTACTCCCAAGCACAGCATCTTCTCTGCAGTTCTCCCAGCAGCAGAGTAGGACACCAAACTCATTAGCATTTATATCAAGTTGCATCAGTTGTACTTTGAGGCTCAAGGTTATTTTAGAAATTAGAGAAACATCCTTGTTTCAGTATCTTGGTTTTAAAAATATTTCAAAGACAGGAGAATCATGAAGTTGCAGATATTTCGTGCTATATGTATCTTTCTTTGAAGCTGTAAACAATCAGCAGGTCTTTTACCTCATGTGCTTTTCTAAAAAATTGAAGCTACCTGCTCTGTGAGCTCTGGATCTTCCTTTCTGCTGCCACTAGAGGGAGAAACCTATTCCTGGGATCTCATGGCTTCTAGGCTATTCTTGGAATATAATAGAATCAGAAAAATTTCTGTTATATGGAAAAACACTTGTCCGTTCATGATAAGCATGCATAACACAAATGAAGAGGCTCTAAAAATAAAGTGGGATAAATATTTTCTCCCCTTCCCTCAAATAAACTCTAATTACAATCCTCGAACCTTGTGAATTTAAACAGTGCTGCAATTGTTCCTCTTTGCTCATAATACAAATCCTTCTACTGTGTTTACTCCCATTGCATCCAGGGCAGGGGAGGCCAAACAGGAAGAGAGGACAATACTGGGTTTCTATGAATATAGGAACAAAGGATGTTTTCTAATGGCTTAAACTAATTCTGATTGGGAAAAAATAAATATATACATATATATATATTAGCTGCAAGGAACACTGGAAATCCATTCTGGACTGAAAAAAAAATCATGAAGTAGCATCTACATAAAAGAAAAATTCTAGAAGTCTGGATTTGCAAACCCCTCCTTCCTTTTCTTATCCTAATTCAACTGAAAGACTAAAACTGATGAACACTTCTTATGTCACTGTATTTTAAACACTTGAACTAATAATGATTGCTTTTGATAAGTATTTATAGCAGTGCCAAGGTTATTCCACTGTTGTGGAAAATGCCTGTGCCAAACAGTTTCAAACATTGGTGCAAAAAAATGTTAAATGAAATCCACCATCCTTCCCCAAGTACAAAATGCAATGAGCAACCAGACCTGGCTTTGTGACACAGAACAAGACAGTCTTAGAGGGGGGAAAAAAGGCCATTTTCCCAGACAATGGGGCCGTTTGCAGATTCGAGGCTTGACCACATTCTTTCAGGGATGCTCACCATCCTTTTTCTCTACAAAAAGGAGCAGCAGCATTGACCCTCAAGGTCAATGTTCGCAAATCTTACACTTAATCGAACTGCAGGTGCAAACAATGCCACATTCCTAGAGAAAATCTTATCCCCAAATTATTCCTTCCTATTCCTTCAAGGCAGTTGCAAAGGGGCTCTGTTAACTAATCATGGAATAATTTTGTTTGGAAGGGGTTTCCAAAGGTTCCCTGGTTGAACTACCTGTTGAAAACAGGGCCAACTTCAAAGGCAGAACCTCTTTCATTCAAGCTTTGAGTACTGACTTCTTCACTTGCAAGGACATGCTGGTGACTCACATTTAGCTTTTCCACCAGGACCTGATAACTTTGCCTGCAAAGCTGCTCCTCAACCAGTCTCCAGCTCTACAGTTGCACCAAGTTACTCCAAAGCAGGTCCAGGACTTTGCTTTCGCTGGGATGACCTTCATGAGGGTTCTTAGCTCATTGCTCCAGGCTGCCAAGACTGTGTCGGAGGGCAGTCCTGTCCTTCGACTTATTGACTGCTTCCCACAGTTTGATGTCTCCCTCCCAGTCATTTCATGTCTCTGGAGCCACAGATCCCTTAGGTATGGTGCCAGAAGACTGGCTAAGCCCACACAAATAGGAAAAGCTTTCCCTAGATCATCCATCACAACCTCCTTCTGCCACAGCCAAGTTTAGCAGCTAATCTCTCCTATGTTCACAGAGTTTCATCCTAAAGAAATCTAAATATCTTGCCTATACAGTTTTAACTGGAAAGCAACCCTCACCATTTAATCTTTTGTCAGAGTGTCCTATAGTTGAGGCATTGTTAGCTTAGACAATATTTCCTATCAACATATTCAGCCTAAGCTCTGTCTCTCCTCACCATGCACTGGACTAGGAAAACCTTCTTATTCTAATTCTCATACAAATAATAAAATAACCTGAATTGAGCAAGCCAACTGAAGATTTCCACCTGCAGAGGCTGGCACTGAGGCATGGAGAGGGGCAGCACATCCTCCCCTATCAGCTGCACACCTGGGGAGCCAAAGCATCAAGTAAAACAAGCTTTTCTTTTCCTGCTGGTTTATTTGATGCTTTTCAGACCAGCTGCAATACCTCCCCCACTGAATGTGAGGTCATTTTAGCACTGTTTCTGTAAAAGAGGCTGAAAACTAAAACTGGTGTTAAAAGTTCTAACTCATCACCCATCATGTCTGCAGTATTTTGAGGTGGTTGTTGTGAGGATGACAGGGTTTGGGATTTCAGGATTTAAAAACTTCAGCTATATTTGTTCCATTGGAAGGATTTTCTTCTTCAATGATTTCATATCAGAAAGCACAAGACAACATTCCAGATTTTTTCCCCTTTTGTGTGTATGTGTCTATACACACACATATATAAAAGAGAAGACATTCCACAATGAAGTTTCCTTTCTGAAAGGATTTCCACCAGCCTTACAAAGTAACAGCACATGCAGTAAGTCAGTCACTCAAACGTTGCCTTTAACTGTAAAGTTTGTGTCAAAATCTGTTCTGAAACAACTCTACAATGTGTACTTCATATAACCCTGAATTACAGGTTAGGCTACATTTTAAGTATGAAATATTAAGTGAGATCATAATAGTTAAATCATTCCATTGTCATTCCAACACTAACTCAGGTTGGCAGAGCTTGTGCTCAATGATGTCACATTTATACCTTGCTGCAGTTGCGAGCAGAGCCCAGTGCGCATAAATTAGCTTTGATTGATGAAAAGTATTAACATTTTTTATTTTTACCTTGGAGCGCACTTTGAATTATCAGTTGCTTTTCAGTGGTTTAAAAATGTGTATGGGTGAGTTAAATGCCAGGTTAAAATATACTGCAGTGACAAACTGCAGATGCATGGTCAACATGCTAGAGGCTAAAGGGACTGGAGATGATCAGCTGCACTTTGACAACATCCAAAAAGCCCCATCCAATTTTCAGGTTGGAAAGACTATCAAAGCCCAGCCCTGAAACAACAAGGACAGTTGTAGGATGGATTTCACCGTCCTTCCACACATTAAACACCATCTCACTTTGCATCAACTCCCGCTGAAATAAATAACTCAAGAGCTACACAACATAAATAACAGCAGAATGGTTAGGGGAAAAAAAATCACCTCTCCATCTTCTAAAAACAGCTTCCTTTTGGCTAAGTTGTTCCTTTATATCTTTCCTTGAGAAAGTGGTGATGAACAGAATACTGATGCGAAATCACTAGCAGAGGCTGCCTCAGGAGCATCATTAAGATGCACATTTCTCCTACAACCTCCTGTTTTTCGAGCAGAGGGGAGGGTATTTTCCATCACCTTTTTCTCAAGGTTGGAGCAGCAACTGCCTGCTCCCTGCTCCTCCTTATCTATTCAGTTCTCCAGGCTTTCTTTACCCAAGATGTGTCTCTGCTGAGCACTCCTCAGACTGGGAAACTGTCCAAGCCTCTGAGGTCCCACTGGAAATTTGGCACAACCCAGCACTTGCTCTGGTCTTGCATGGAACTGCCAGTATGACCTACAGACACTTGTGGGAGGGAAGCTGCATCTAACCAGCCTTCAGTCCTTCACTGGGCCACCTCTTAACTTTGGGCCATTAATTCTTACATTCACAAATGCAACTGTTACATCCTGACCAGAGTGAAGCTGAGGAGGACCCACCATCACTCTGCTCCATTTCCAAAACAGAGCTGTGTGGCTCCAGTGAAGCTCTCCTCACATCACCATGTTTCACATCAGGCACACTGAGTTCATGTACATAATGTCTACTACACTCTTTTGAGAGCTTTCCGTAGTTTGCCTCCAAATCATGAGAGACTTAAAGTCAGTTTATGTCCTAAAATTAAAAAACAAAAAAAAACCCGTGAAAACTGATTTCAAAGGCATTTGGAGGACGACATTACCATGCTCTCCTCCCATGGGCTAAAGCCACTGAAATCTGCAATGCTGTTGGGATTTCATCCAGAGGCTGTGAGAGGATGGGAGGTTTGCTTTTCCATACAATATCCTGAGGTCCTCTGTAGGAAGAGCTTGAACAACCAAAATACCTTATTGTCCCACATTGCAATGTTTTCCAAATTCCCTGAAACATACAGAATGGAGAAAAAAAGTCTGTTGCTGGTGTTGGGGAAGGGAGTGACAGGAGTCCAAGGCTGCACTAAGCATACACTTATAGCCAAATAAATGGACAAAAGGTCAAATCAAATACTATCCACAGTCAAGGTTTATTTCAGGACCCCTTCTTCTATCATTACTAGGGGAGCCACAGCCCTTTCAGAAACAAGCTGTTCCTGCTATTGCTGGCTTTGGACAAAAAGCATACTGCTGCTAACCTCTTACATAAAGTGAGCAGACAAACAGCTGAATTGCTGACCCCTAATGGCCTTTTCCCTGGGATTTGTGGGTTTGCACAAAGAAGCCAACATTTTACATGCAGCCCTCAATGGAGTTTGGAATTGTGCAGAAAGTGTTTGGAGTGCACACTCTTAACCCAATTGTTTGTGTACAATGTTCCTGCTCTCTGATGCCAAACACTGTAGGTCTCCGGATTATTTTTGATTTTTTTTTTTTTTAATTATTATTTTTTAAGCTGCTTGGCCATATGCAACTTTGAAACTCTATATATACCTCCATTCCCATTAACATCACGATATAAATACAAGCCTGCAGTCAGGGACATTCCTCTTTGTTACAGTGCAGCCTTTTTTCAGCTGAGCACTGAGAGCTCCACAGATATGAGCTTCAAAATTATTAAATACTTCTTGGCTACAACTGCGCACATTTTCTGTGACTGAACACAAGGAGCAGGCAGTAATATACATCAGGTTTATTTTATGAGTGGAAGATATTTAGCAAGAGCAGCTGACTCAGCCCGAGTTTTGAATAAACAACTCTTTTCATCATTACTTGATAATTGATTGATTTAACAGATTATTTGGTACTTCTGTCAACTGGCAACATATATAAGATATCAGTAAGGAATTACCACTTCCATTTGGATGGAGAACCACACGCAAACTTCTGGCACAAGGTGCCATGGGGCAGAAAAACAGCATCTTTCCATTAAACCCCAGGCTACGCCCTGCCCAGCAGCCCCCATCTGTCCCTATTACAGCTGTTAAAAATACTCAAAGACCATGATAAAAATATACACTGCAGCAGAGCATTTCAAAGACCACACACTACCTGTTACCAATACACCTTTTTCAGGCATCACCAAGCAATCAAGCCTCGCACCTCAGAGGATGAGAAAGGGCAAGTGATCCAACAGCCCAACTGGTGCATTTGCACAAGCCAAGGATGAAAGCACAAACTGCTACAATACTCGAATTCAACAATAACAAAACAGCATTCAGGCATAACAGCAGGCACAAAAATGACCATTGTACATTTGGCTTCCAAACATTCGAGCTCTGAGCTACTAAAAACTACAATATAAACTATTCTGTGCTCTTCAGCTATACTAAATCCTACCTACATGTTTTTGTGTTAATTCAAAGATATACTAATTGTTGTGAACACACAAAGTATTACCTGGAATAACACTTCAAATGCAAATTAAGAGCTCTGTAAAATTATTGTAACACAAGAGTACCATGGTTTATTAACAGCAGATTTGCAAGGTTAATTTTCAATTATGTATTTCTTATTAGTTTCCTAGCTGTCTTGCTATTATTAAATTTAAAGAGGAAGGTACTTTCAATGTGTCCAGCTTCTGTGGCATTATTACTGATAATTATTCCTATTTTCCAATTTGTGTTACTCTCGTGTCTTGCAAAATTTGTAATTAATGAGCAAATAATTAGAGCAGCACTTACTAGAGCTGCTTCAGTTAAAGCTGTGTCAGCTTTTGCATTAGGATCCCTATTTTTCAAGGGTTTATAACTCAAGCATAAAAATTCACTCTGTGCAGAGCCCTGTCATAAGAGCTGTCTATTGAGCATGAGTTTTTGGGTTTAAGTGTTTCTAAGCAGCACTATTTGGTTCCCTTTTAAAGTTATGCACATCTAAAAAAAAAAAAATTAAACTTCCAAGGACATTAAGTTTACAGGTCTCCATTTATTTCTGCTCCAATGTCTCTGAAATAAAAAGATTTTATTTTAAGGTGAAGGCATTCACCTTTAAAAATGTGAAACAAGACACCTCAGCATCTCCAAAGGCCAGAACCAGGTTCTTAATGCCTGATGGTCATTAACTTTACAAAACAGACACAGAAGAGAGCTTGACACTCAGGGATGTTTGTGCTGATCCCAACCAGTTAAGTATTCATGCACATACTCAATTAAGGCACATGAGTGGTCCTTAGGAGTCAACAGGCTTGGCCACGCTCTCTGAGATGCCCATGCAATCACCCCCCTGATTCAGCAAAACAAAGTGTTGCTTTGGATCTAAGTTTTAGGCTGTCCCTATTCACTGCAAACTGCTGTCCACACGCTTGGGAAAACTGAGCGTCGCAGAATTCAGTTCTTCAGGATGCTCAGGACACACTGGTCCGTAAGCCCACAGGGCTTAAAATGCTCAGCATCTTCTTGGGGATGTGCCCAGCATCATGCAGTGTCCTGCTGGTGCCAGTATAAAACTTGCCACAAAATTGTCCCAACCAATTGTCTGGAAAAAGAAATCCCAAGGGGAAAAGCAGCAGATTCCAAAACACAGAGTTCACTACACACCCCATACACTTTGCCACAAAACAAAAATTGAAAGCAACAGTTCTAAAAGCAAAGAGATTCTGCAAAATTTGGGTACTATAGGAGAGATCATCACAGCTTCTTCCTCTAAACAACCTACATGGCTGGTCACACATGAAACACTGGATGCACCACTTCACCACTGCCTGGTCCTCCTGCAAAGAGCCTTGGAGCTGTCACCTCGCTCCTGGGAAGCCACTCCTAGAGCCATTTGACCATGTTTAATTAAAGCAAGACCACCGTAATTCAGCAAGCAGAGAGTAGCAACAAGTCAGCAGCACTGTGCATATCAGATTTAGTCCATTCTATTTAAACTTTAGAGAGCAGGGTGGATTAAGACATTTCCAGCAGGAAAAACACTCACCAAAAAAATCCAGTATTATTGGGAAACAGCCAGAGATGAGACAACAAAAGAGAATGACGAGACCTACCTTCATCAGACACAGCAAGCCATGGAAAGGAAGATTTGTCTTCTTGAAAATCTAGGTAACTCATCCCTTCATCCTCTTCAACAGAAGAGGAGCAGGTACCCCAGTGCACCTTTTATTTACTCTCCTTTGACTACTGTCAGCTGAGGCTCATCACACCCTCATTTGGTATAATTATCTCCTCATGTTTGAGTTAATTTCTAATCAGCAGAACCCATTTCTTAATCTATTAGTCAATCCAGAGCCACAGCACTGGAGCTCTTTGCCACAATGACTAAGAGGGTGCAAATATACCTTCTCACTGGTGCCATACTCATGACCAAACCGTATCTTATAATATAAGCCCATTCTATCATTAGCAAAGCCACCAGTAATTTGTAAACCTCACCAAGTTACACGAAGGCTGCTGTCTTTATTTCTGCAAAGTATATATGCAGAGCCTGGCCCAACTACAGTCGATGTTTTTATTTTTAATAAACCCTCGCTATATAAACTAACTGTTCCTCCTCATTTTAGGTGTCTGTCTGTCTTTCAGGTAAATATTTCCTCTTGCTGACCTACTGTCATGAGCTTCCCCAGTTAAGATTAGTTTGCTAAATTTAGTCAGAGGAATCTATATGTGCTGACATTCCCCAGTTGCTGATGGCCTCACATTTTGACTGTAACCATGGTGCTGCTGGATTTATCATGGCTGCATGGCGCAATGTGTACCTCATTATTCTTTCCTGGCAGCTTTGTATAGCTTTTATTTAGCTGTAAAAATAATTTACATGTCTTGAACATCTGAATTAACGATAAAATAGAACTATGACATCAAGGGCAAGATTTTATGCAAATTTATTTATAAATATAAATCACATTTAGAATGCAAATAACACAAATGTCTTGTTACGAATCGCCCATCTCTTAAAGAAATTAATTCTTTATTTTTTTTAAAGAATAATGCCTTAGTATTATCTATGTAGTTGCAATGTGAATGGAAACTCGGTAGAAAATCCAAAGTGAAATCTGGGTACCCGACGTGTCCGATGAGATCAGTTATGTGACAAGGGTTTTTTTCACTTCTGTGTCACTGACTTGAAATTGGCCCAGGTCACCAGCCTGTGGCACTGCCCGTCAGCTGCTCCCATCAGCTGAATTCTGGCTCCACTGAAGTCACTGGCAAACCCTTGGTTGGCGTTACCAGGGCCATGATGCTCAGCTGTGCTGAGGGATGTACAGGAACCACAGCAACATCACGAGTCGACCTCATAGCGATCACGTACCCATGTCACACACACAACCCAAGCGCCTGGTCCAAAAGTTGAGTTATTCAAGTATTCCAAAATAACCATTCTGGGAAAACCCAGCTACTTGCATCTAATTCCAATACACCCAAGCATCATAAATCCAGGTATTTTTATCATCTTTTTGGATTTCAGAATGGTATAGAAAATATTTTTCAAAGTGGGATACAAGCAATGGAAGTTTTCCTAACTGTAAAGCTACTTAGAGTAAATAATTTAACAGTAATTATTTTGATTTCAAAATTATTTTACATTTTGGATATATATATAGCTTAATAAAATTTATTTTAAAGCTTTTGACAGTTCTCTGGTCTAACCTCAGGTTTTTCCTTTTAAACCCTTCATGTGCTTGGTTATTTTAACATTCTCTCCTCTTACACAAGATCTCTGCTTCATGTTTGTGGGAAAAAAGTCAATGGCTGTTTTTTTGACTTCCTAATAAAATAATCCATGTGAGGTCTCAGTTTTGATCGATTTTAGGATAACACCCCTTCAACTTGGTGGAAGCAGCATCCAAACCATCTCAGAAATCTCCATGCTTCCCATCCTCTGCCACGCTGAATTCTCCACTGTGTAGTCTTATTCCCATTGCACTTTATCCAAAAAGAGGATAGAGAATTGTTTCCTAAGGAAAAAAATAAAAAAGGCATAAAAATATTAACTGCCCATAGCCTCCTCTTTCTGTAGCTCTGCTTCTGTGTTGAGGGCAAATACAATCCCATCATCCTAGAAACAAAAGCATACAGCTGCATTTCGGTATGTCTTGCAGAAGGTTTGTAGACAAAGTCAGTTTTCATCCCAGACATATTAGAATAGTTATTTAAGCATTTCATAGGAACTGATGTGCAATTTCACTTTGCCTCTTGCCTGCCACACAACGTTGCTCAGCTTTCTACACATATGCCCAGGGTGAACCACTGGACAAAACCCTTCTCCATTTGCATTTCTCCTGCTGCATATCCCAGGCAGTGAAAATCTGCCTACAGAGCACCTAAGGAGTCTCAAAGACAATTTTTAATTATATATTTGTCGATTCGACAGCCAATAGACTGATCTGGCCACCCACACCTCTAAGGACTTGGTAAGAGTGAAAAACTCAAGTTCCCCCATGACTGTTATCGCATCTGCTACTGCTTGAGGAGCATCCCTACTTGCTTGTGAAAACTGTACCTCAGTCATAGAATCATAGAATCATTTTGGTTGGAAAAGAACTTTAAGATCATTGAGTCCAACAGTTAATCCAACACTTACCCTGACACTGCAGTCAGTGATTGAGTTGGGAGCACAAGAAACACGGGCTCCAGTAAATTTTGCCTTTCAAACTGCAATATATAACACGATTTTTAATTTTTTTTTTACTTTTTGTGTTTCATCTTCCGAGAAACTGCACAGGAAAGAATCTCCAGGATTACAAAAGACAACATTCATAAAGTGATCCTCTGGAATTTACCAGGTTGGAAACTTTCTGTCAGTGGTTTTAACCATCTCACAAAATTCCTTAAATGAAACAAATATTGGTCAAAACACAAGTAAAATGGATATTCTGGTGGATTAATACTGAGGACATACTTCTAATTTTATACATTTAGCTTATCAGAAGTACAATACCTTTTCTAGCCAATTATTTCTTCATCATCATACTCAGAAGGTGTCGTGGTGTTGTGGGCACAATAGAGTCACATTCCGCCGAACCACATGAATCCTGATATTTGCAGGGTAGCAACATCTTCTGTGAAGGGTGGAAGAGTGATGGCTGTGGACGTTCAGCATCGCATCCTGGCTGGCACAGGACCAAATGCATCTATCAGGGCATCAAAATGATGTAGAAGAAATGAAGAAATGAAAAAGAAAGAAAGAAAAAAAAAAAAAAAAGAAGGCAGGTGTATGAATGAGAAATGTAATAATTAAGAAAAGCCAAGTTAACTGGAGACTGGTTTAACGAATATTTTACATCTCCGGAGGGAATAACACTGTTACAACCTCAGGCAGTGCCCAAGGCCCCCGTCACCAGGAGTTCATGTGCTCCAGTCCCTTCGCAGACAATTGCATTTAAACACATGTTTAAGTACATGGCTGAGCAGGGACAGTTTGTCAGATGTCTATAAAAGCACAACCTTCCATTCTCCCAAACCATATGGGTTTGACTTCCCATATGGAGTGACAAAATAAAAATATATTCTAAAAATAGCTCTCAAAAATGCACTGGCTGAAGGCTGCTTCCTGTGCTACAATTTGATTAGCCTTGTGTTTTATTTCTTCAGCAGTGATTTCAATTTATCTCTGATTTGGAGCATGAAAAGCTGCTTTTATAGTTGTAAGCAGAGGAGAAAAAGGCATCTGGGAAACAAATATAGAGAGCTCTTCTGGCTTTATAGGAGCTGCAGGAACAAGTAAAATGATTTTAGAGCAGCAGAAAACAAAGCGATGCTGGGAGATGATCTATCTTTGCAATCTGTATTTAAGTTCCCTGTCAGCCCCTCTGCGAGCGCAGAACATTACATATTCTGTGCAGCTCCAAAGTAACCTAAAGGAGCCAAAAATTGTCAGTGCAGAGATCCCCTCAGCGGAAGGGATCTCTGCCAGCACGGCTCCCGCCCGGCTCGGCGCGGTGGCCACACGTGGCTCCTGACAGCTCCTTCTGTCCACCACGATGAGAGGAGCCGCTTCCTCAGTGTCGTGGCGTTGATGGATAATATCGAACACAAACATTCCCATTTGGGCTCTGCTGTAAGCGGCTTCTTATAAATCATATTAAAAAAAAAAAAAAAAGATAAAAAACCCTGGAATTTTAAAATTCCTTCCCCCTTCAGCTGGTTCGGGGAGCAAACCACCAACCAAGCACCCGTGGATCGCAGACACATGGTGTGAACTGTGGGGTTGTCCTATGCATGGACAGGAGTTGGACTCGATGATCCTTGTGGGTCCCTTCCAACTCAGGACATTCTATGATTCTATGATCTGCTGGTGGTATCTAAGACCTGAAGCTGCTGTCTTTGGAGGAGGGGAAAGATGGAAGATCACTCTCGGTGGGAGCCTCCTACCACCAAGTTCTTACTTGAAGACTTAGGTCTCACAGCTGGGCTTAACAGGAATAACTTTCTCCCCTTGATTCTGGAGAATGCTGGGGAATGGTACAATGGCACAAGCACATCAGCATCCATCAACAACAGCTGGATCTCAACTAGACAAAGCTGATGAGCCCTATATGGGTCATGGGGAGTTTGTGTGCTTGTTTTGAGACTGACACAACAAAGTGTCTCAACGAGGATCCTTCTTCCTTTGGAATCTGCTATGGAGCTCCTGTGACTCCAGAAGTTGCCCATGGATGCTTGGGCTTTGCTGCTCCCCGGTTTAGGTTGCTGTTTTAGGCTGAAGACAGGGATTTAACACTCACCCCTACTCCAGTAGCAATGTTTCATGGGAAGCTGACATTTATTTTTCTGGAATATACAGATCTGCCCAAACCATACCCATCCTTGCTGCTTCTGAGAACCCAAGGTGAAGTAGCTGCTCTGGTTAGAGACGTATTATACATTTCCCATTATCTGTATCTTTTGCCAAAATAAGTAAACAAATAGATACACAGCAGATAGACAGATAAGTAAACACATTTGTGTTCAGCTTCCCAGGATGATGGAGTAAGTTATCTCTTGCTTTTCCAGCATTTCGGTTTTCCCTCATCCATGAGTTTGCTTGGTTTTATGCAAATAATAAGCATGGATTTCCTGCAGGCCTTGACCACTGCTTAAATAATGCACACTCTGGGAGAGTTTGCTGTGTTGCTGTGGCTGAAAAAGTGAAATAAAAGCTACAAAACTTGTGTTTGCAAGAACACTGTGTCCCTCTCCTCAGTGCAGGAGGGGGTAGCAAGCACCGGTGGGGTGGATTGGGGGGGCAGAGCAGCTCCCAGCTCCTGTCCAGCCCAGAAGGTGTGAACAACCAGTGAAGGGCCAACCCCTTCACCAGCAGTTTGCACCATCTGGGTACCTACAATGAGAAAAAATAGCCAGACCAGTGGCCAGGAAGCCTACTCTGGGCACCAGTCAGGCTCACAGCCCCAGCATCTGCGGCAATTTGAAATAAAGTTATTTTATTTTTCTCTCTCTTGCCTATTAAAGCATCAGGAATGAATTTTTCTATCTGAGCAAAAGCTCTACACTTACCCTTAAAGGAAATTTTTATACTATCTAAGAAATATTAAAACCCGAAAAGGGATAACAAAATACATCTAGTGGAAGAAGCTGAGCTGTAAAAGCTTTGGAAGAGAAAAAATTAGAAACCAGCTTTTCTCTAAAGAATTTATAGAGAGAAAAACAAACAAACAAACAAAAAAACAAAAAAACAAACCCACAACACTTTGGAAACAATTGTTTACAAAGTTCAAAGTATTTGGCACCCTTTGCTTTGGCAAGATAAGGGGCAACAAATAACATCCACAGTCACAAGGACTTAGTCCAATTTACTTCTGTCAGCAAAACTAATTTTACAGAAAATACATTTATTCTAGGAGGAATCTTTTTCTTGCTACAAATTCATTTTTACATTGCTAATAAGTCTCTTAGCAGTAGATTATAAGTGGCTCTTAAGGCAGGAACAGGCGGGTCGCCCTGAGCGCAGCCAGCGGTCTCTTCTCCGGAAAAAACGTGATTGAAGCTGAGGAGAATTTCGCCTGAGGAGGTTCACTGCAGGTGTTTGTTGCCTTGTCTGTAACCTGCACTGTTACAGAAACTGTTAATAATTATTATATACCGCCAATCTTCAGAAACATGATCTAGGACTATTCTGACCTTTTTACCTTGCTTTACATCTAGAAATAATAGGGCATTTTCAGGGCTACATGCCCAGAGAGTAGAAAAGAGTCCACCTGCCCGACAAGCTGTGTAAGGCCCACCAACCTTAAAAATTTGTTCAAAATGATCCAAAAATTCTCTGAAACAACCTAAATGTGACACCTGCTGAGCCAGGTAAACCTTTTAAGGCAACATAAGTTCAGAAGAATTTAATTTCAATAAAAAAGTGATGGATGAGAGACACAGACGATCAAACACAACCCTCTCCGGCTGGTACTGATGGGTCCTGTGCTGTGCCGATGTGGCACTTTTCCAAGGAAATTCTGAAAAACACCTGGATTTGCTCTCTGGAGATGAGCAAAAGCTGGGTGGAGGCAGGAAGACAAGAAGTGGATATGGGAGACAAACAGAGAATTAAATACTGTCTCTTTGTGGATAAATGCAATTATATCAACTCTACTTGCCCTTGGCACCTCACCTGCACTGTGGTCTCCCGCCATACACTAGGACTGGGCTGGGAATTCATCACTTGTGCAAAGAAAATATTTAGATGATGAAGAAAGAGGATCAGTTCCAGCTTTGGGTATTCTGGGCAATTCTCTGATTGATTTGTGCATAGAAATTTCACTGAAGGACAGAGATTAGAGGTGTCTATGGCCAGTCCAGGCACTATAAGAAAGCATCTGACCAAGTTACAATCTAAATCCTGCACCCAGAAAAGGGGCTAAATTCTTTAAACCAAGTTATTCTACTTACCTTTCCTCAATTTTTGTTCCAAAGGCTTTGTGGCAATTCATATCAAAGAGCTAAGTAAATATTTTCTTGCGCTGTGTGGAGGATGATGTCAGGCAGTGATGGAAGTGAAATACTGACTTTGTATAACTGTTTGTACCTTGGATAGAATTGACTCATTTTGTGAGATTATAGAAAATGCATTCTGTGATTATATATTCCCCCAGAGGCCTCATGGAGGTGAGATTATGCATCTCGCAATGTTATTTTACCAGGAAAAAAAATGGACTAAGTAAATAAAAAATCTGCAGGATGTGACTTCATCATGCACTGTTGACATCTGCTTATATGATTTAAAGGATGTTGCTATGAATATCATAGTTGCTAATGTAAATGATGAAGAAATCATAGGTCAGTCATATAATAATAAATATTAGCATAGGTTTCCCAAGGCCAGAAACAGCTGAAATGGTAATTGGGATTATGATTTTACTCTTGAATTATGTGATACTGAAAACACTTTGGTCGCTGCTGCTTTCCTGGAACTGCTCCATTAACGCCAAGCAGATGCACTCTCCCAAGTTTTTTTTATTCCAAGAAATAATGTCACCTTCTCATAAGGATTATTTTTCTTGCAGGTAGGCACCCACCTCACTCCATACGATGCTTTAGGTCACGGTGTTAGAGGGGTGCGTTGGGTTCCCATCGCTCTGGGTGCTGGTCTGAGCATGCAGCACCCCAGCTCTCTCACCCCCGTCAGATACCTTGGGGTATGGGAGAAAAAGAGGAAAAAAGCCTCATAACTGTGTTGCGGCCACAAAGCATCTAACCTTGTCCTCAACCGCAAAGCCACTTCCCTCTTAAACACCAGAATAAAGTGCTCTCAAAACACATTAACGCAATAGCCGATACATTAAATTTGATGAAAGACCGGTCCAAACAATATGGTTTAAATTGACAAAACACCTGAAGCTCATGGCACTATTTATGACAGTGCTGAATTACCCTGGACACAGAGAAGATGCACCAAAAAAAAAATGTGGCTGCGGCTTTAGTGTAATTCATTTTGGGGTTATCTGGCGACACCTTATGCAGCAAAAAATCATGCCAGCCAGGCTGGTGCTGCAGCACAAACGCTTTCTTCCAGAGGATGAGAGGGTTTATAGTCACTTTAAAGCACTAAATGTCATTCTTCAGCTGCTTTCCCAGCTCCGCACAGCCCTCCCTGCCATGAAGGCTGCATGAATTTGTCCCAGACAGGTCTGAAAGTCAGAAGCTGCCACATTAAAATATTTTCAGTAATAGGAGTTGCTGGGTGATTACTGTATTACCTGGGGATTCCTGCCAAGCACTGCACACGGCAGACTTTGGGAATGCTCCTAGGTCTTATTTTTACAGGGAAAAAAACCCCCTGCAATATAATCCTTTAATGCTATCTGAATATTGTTGGGCTGTTTTCCTTTCATGCTCATACGTCCCCATAGCTGAGCAGTCATGTTCTAGCTGGTGTCGAACACTGAAACACTCCATATGAAGAAATCCGGATAATGCCACGAGTATTTTAGTGCAGTTACACAAAAGTCTAAAATTAGGTCATAAATTATATAATCTTGCAAGGAAACAACAAATTTAATGACTATGCCAAACCAGAGATAAAAGCTGAGGAAGGAAATAGCATCTTTCTCATTAAATATTAAGGATCAGATCCTTCAAGCATTTCCCAGTGATGAACTCTGCAGGAGTTTGGCATCTGTATTTGTGTGTATTCTATAGAATATGCTTATACATCATATACAAGTGCTGAATGTGATTTATGGAGCACAGACACATAGTAAGTATATTTATAATGCATAAATATATTCCATCAAGAGCAGAGAAGGTGATTAGTGACAGTTTCCTAAGAGGTTTAATCAGATATCATGATGGCTTATTTCCAGTGTTGCTCCAAAAGCGTTTTTCGTTACAGCGCACTGAGAAAGAGCAGGTAAAGGCATCTTTTTTTCACACTTACAGCAGCAGCAGATATCACAGACTCAGACACCAGCCCTGTGCGTCCTCGGTGGGATTCAAGAACCCTGTAAAAGAAGAAAGATTACCAAGTTATAACAATGGACTTGAAAATTCCCTGCAACCTTTGAATCTCTCCTCCTAATGCTACTGTGCTGTATCCTTTCTTCTAACCTCACACAAGACAAATCTGATTTGATCTATTTAAAATAAGGCAGGGGTGAGGTTTTGTGCATAGTCCCTTAAAGGCTTTAAGTGATTCCCTTGGGACCGATGGCCGGTGCTGATGTCCTGAGTATGTTAATGAGAGGGAATGAGAATCTCTGATGGAATAAGCCAGATAGCGCTCCCGTCCTCGCTGTTGTCAAAGCTGCTCTGATAACCATGTCCCTTTTTTCAAAGATTTGAGTCATTTGTGGATTGACTATATAATCCTTGTGCTGAAGCCTGGGAAAACTGCTGTTGATGCCCTTGGCAAATTCGTATCCTAAAAAAAAAAGCATGAAAGAGTGTACCAAGTAATTTCAATTCCATAAAATATATTAAATGCAGCACACAGGTATGTAAATGGGAAACTCCATAACTGTAATTTGCCCATTTAGGGCCTGATCTAAAGGCTATAAAAGTTAATTTGAAATCTTTTCATTGATTTTAATGGCCCTTAAGTCGGACCCATACTCACTGCACATCAAGTTTGTTTCAGTGCAATAGTGTATTTATCTAAAACTTGAATTATGTGGATTACAACACATACAGATCCACTGCTTAATGGCCAAAGCCAAAGCTCGTGAAATTTATTGACTTTAGTAACACACGTAGAATCTAAAAATCAAAAGAAAGTCCCAAATAACGATTACACTTTTTAAAAGTGAGATGATAAAAAAAAAGGAGGCCTTCTTTTCATTATATACTAATACAATCTAAATGTATTTTAAGCATCATGAAATTCAAATGGAATTTCTCACAATTCCTCATTTCTGACTGCAGCAGTTCAACAAAAAATTACATGTAAATGATTCAAAACCTCTTGAAGAAACGGCATTCTTTTCTAATTTGAGGAGAAGAAAAAAAATGTTCCAACCCAAGCTCAGCAAGGGATAACAGTATTACAGTCGCTGCATGGAGAATTTAGCCACTCATAATTCTAAATCCTTCTCAAACGCTTTATTGCTATAAGGTGGCTAATACCAGCCTCTACACAACAGGACTCCCATAGCATTAACCATGAGAGATAGGCTTCCAGAAAGAAACTATAGCAAAGTAATTGTAAATCTCTAATGATGCATAAAACCAAGCTGAATTGGTCCTGAATTCTCAGCATAAAAGAAATGAACCATCAGAAGAACCAATTCTGGTGGCAGTATAACATACCCCGGTGTGGAAACTGTTTATGGTGTTTGCTGCAGTGGAAATATTACTACTAATATGCAAGCAATAAGAATTCATTAAAACAGCCCGAATGCTGCACATTCTCATGACACCATGTGTGACATTAAAAACAAATCATTAGCCAAAAGAAAACCTCATCTGTACCAAAACAATTCACCATCTTTCTCAGTCATAGCCAGTTGTCCATACGATGAATTCAGTGGGTTCTGCTTGGTTTTAAACACACCTTACCTGCCTGAAGCCCTGTCCCCTCCCTGTTTTGCTCAAGAGCTGTGCTGGGACCTCCAGTGGTGGCTTCAAGGGCACCAAGCCATGGCCAGGGCTGTCCCTGCTGCTGTGCCAACATAAACCCAAAGCCTCCCATTTCCTTAGAAGGTTTTGTCAATTCCCAACTGGATAAGCATCCGAGAAAATATTTAAATCCATAATTAATTATACCATTGAATTAATTAATCATTCAATCCACAAACTCTAACAACGAACCCAGCTTATTCCAGAAACCTTAATGCACAAACCTGGACCTTCACCCGTTAATCCATCACTGTCCAGAGGCAACTTGCTCCAGAAGCAGATTAGATTGATTATCTGAGAGCCCAGAAATCACTTACTCATGCACAAATGAGGCACCGCACATTTCCCCACCCAGAAGCTTCAGCATGGCCATATACATGACTTTTTTTGAGATGAGAAGCCAGTCTTACTTTTGCATCTAGAAGATCTCTGTTTTTTTTTTTTTCTTTTTTTTTTTTTTTCTTTTTTGACACTGCCAAGAGGTATTGCATGGGATGATGCTTTTCTAGCACCGGGGCATCTGTCCACTGAGAACTAGATTGACAAGGCTGAAACGGTTGGGTTTATTTGTTTGATGGTTTCACAACTCTAAGAGCCAGACATCTGAAAGCTCGGATACATCATTGCACAGTGTCAAAATCAATGAAGGCACAGATTTGAAATCTGCATACGCGGACAAAAATAGGGCGCATCTGAAATCAATTAAAATTTCTAGGCACTACCTAGAGAACAATATTTATCCATAATAAGCATGCATCGATGTATATCACATTTAGTGCATGGTTTTTAGTGAAGCTGCAGTTTTCAAGTCTTGAATGTAGGACTCTAAGGCTTAGGAATGACTTTTCATTTTGAAAAAGCATTTTAAAGAATGCTCTTACACTAAAAAGAAAAGAAGTCACTGCTTTAAAGTCAAACTAAAATGAAATTAAATGCAAGTGACCCACTGGGGCTTTCTATGTTTGCATTTGCAACTATCTGCATCACATACTACATACGCAGTATAAAACATACCATAACTATGTAGAGGTGTTACAGCCTTATCTATAATCCTTGTGGAAATTATGGGAAGAGAAGGTAAACATTTTTGAGGAGATGGAAAAAAAGAAAAACATTGATACGACTCTGTTCCTACTGCAGTTAATGGTATTTTCAACACTGAAAGTGGTAGAAAAAGTTAGGATAAGGATAAAAGGTGAAGAGATTAATTTTGCCTATTAAACATCCTCCTTGTACATAAATATATGTATGTATATAACAATAAAGGAATGGAGATAATAAATTAACTAGTTCACAGTAACAAATGTCGTTGGTGAGACACTGTGAGTATCTTTTTTATTTACTAGGGAGTGCAGGGTTTTACCCTGTAAGCAATTTTTATGGCTGTTCATTTTGGGAAAAAGTCTGAACTACTTGACCCGTTGCCCTGAGGATCTCACAGCAGTAAGTGCTACCCAAGATACTCCATCTAACACCTCTATATTCAAAGGTATCTCCATTATTTCCAATCAAATCAGAACAACCCTAATTAAATTTAAACAAGAAGCTAAAGTGAGATGAATGGTTTATAGGTGCTTCATGCTTCCCTACATCGATTAATAGATAAAGAATTCATACCTCCACCATATTAGTTGACAAACCCTGCTATAATTTATTCCTTGTACATGACGATCTGTAAGCACGGTGCACTCAAGTAGGCACTGAGCTCCAGCTCCCTCTAAATATATTTTGTGCTGGTTGGCTGCACCTACCAGGTATTTACATTCCACAGATCTTGTCCTCGTATTCAAAGATTCTCAATGTGGTTTTAATTTTAAATTAAAGTAGCAGTGGTTATTCTTGCATAGAATGCCATTATTTGTGACTCAGGTTTGCAACGCGGGCTGTTGCAACTGGACCGCGCTATTCCTTGGTGCTCAAAGGACAACTCTGCTGAGGTTTCTTCTTCCTTTCGTTTTCCCTGACATTGTCCTGTATATTGCTCTGCTCTGTAAGTGAGCAGCAAATGCAATTTTCTTTCACACATGGATGATATTTTGCTAGAGCTGTGCATTTACCACTTCAAAATCAGGATCTTTAACCCAAAACCCTGACCACTTCTAAAGCAGAGCATGAGAAGAAGATATGCCAGGGACTGTCATCCAGAGATGAGCTCCAACTTTTGGAGATGGCACTGACTGAACTTATTTTTAAGCCGTTTACTTTTTAGAATAATGCATTTCAGGGTCAGGTATGAATGAACCAGCAGCTGGCAAGAGATGTATACGAGGTTTAATCTGATTCACTGATTATTTTGCAGTTCAAATTTTGCAAGGGGCATCCAGCCCTTGAGACGGATATCCCTGTGTCAGAAAAATGAAAATCAATAAATCTATTCAGAAAAACATAATTTCATTTTGCTTCTTAACCAGAAATTGAGATACACACATTTCTCCCTCCCTACTCCTCCCTGACTTCAATATATCCTGTGTTATATAAGTAATTGTTTTGAACCCTCTCTAGGACACAGTCAGAGACATGACTCCAATAACACATTATCAGTAAAACAAAGCAAAACAGTTTCATGTCCCTGCTGGGTTTGTATATACACTCTTAAATGAGCAGATTCTCTGGTTATTCACCCTGATCTGGTCATTGTATGCTTAGTCACAGCTGTCACAACAGGTGCCCGAGCATCCTCCCCCTTCATGGCACTGTGTTTTCTCTCTAGTTTGTTGTCAAATTCCTCTGCTGCCTTTCCCTGGTGGCTTTGCCGGTCTCTCTCTGGCTCTTCCCAGATCCATCTTTATAATTACTTCTGAAATCATCCAGGGCTCACTGACTCTGGACGCAACAACCCTTCATCTTCAGCATCAGTTCTTCTTTACAAATTGACATTGTTCATTCCATCACATGAAACCAGTTTATCCATCAACTTCAGCCATGCTTTTCTCACCTGGACCTTTCTCCATCTTTCTTGATACCTGCAGTGACCACTTCTCCTAACTGCAATGCACAACAATGTGTTGCAGAATATATTTTGGGACTATGTAGCATTTAGAGGTTTATTACTCCACTAGAATAGATTATCTGCCCCTATGCAAAACCATATCAGGAGCCTCCAGTGAGTTGAGGATTTCCAGATGAGGTCTTGCCCAATGTTATATTTAACAAGAAAATTCCTTGAAATTAATGTTTATGCCCCAAAATATAATCACTTCTGTTTCTCCCTAACATCCTTCAACAGTGGTTTGGGGTTCCCAAAACTGAGTGCAGAACTGCTCCCCTCCCGTTCCACTCCTTTTGCTCCAGATTTATGTACTGCATTTTCCCACTGAGCTTAGCACTCATTGGGGATCTTTTACTGCTGAAAATCCCGCAAGTTCTTAAATTATCAGCAGTGTGCTACTGTTCACTAACAATGTTTATCTGATGCAACAGCATATCAAAGAGTTTTAGTTCTTTAACAAATGTTTTCTTAGCTGTAAGCAAGTCTTCTCTGATATTAAAGTACCTCCAAATAAAGAGACACTTTTACATGAATATTTTTTGCTATTATCTTCAAGGAATACAGTATAGGTTGAGGGCAAAATATACACAATTCAACCTCTTGTTTTGTAGACATCAGAATTTAGAGCCTGATTTCCAGAGTGCCATAACCCATCAGTACCACAGAATTGCAAAGGCTGGTGAGGGAGAAACTAGACTGAACACCAGCTATGTAACCTGCATCAAAGCCCTGAAGCACTGAAAAGATTGGGCCAAAACATTAAGGCAAAAGCTTTCTACAATTTAACTTCTATAAAATTACACAGGAGCAAGGAATATACTCTGCTTTTGATTCACAGAACAAAGATTCAGTACAGTACTAATACCATTTAATTTGTTTTCTCCCTAAAAACCCATAGTTAGGGGTTAAGACATGCGTTTATATCTCAGGTTTCATCCATTTGGGATTGAAATGTTTTTCCCTGACTTCCCCTTACAGTCCTGTTTTCCCTGTCCTACAGCATGGTGTAACACCCCTACCGCAATTCCAACTGCTTGCAGTTGAGAACGAAGTATTACAAAAATCTTTAATGCATTGCTACCATTTTTAATGCAATTTATTAGCTGACAACCAGAAGTAGATACAGTGTTATGTAATCATTCAGATTTCTGTTGGTCACTTTAAAGAATTCAACCTCTACATTGCTACACTTTTCAGCTTTTTGGACATATTAATTAACATGCAGAGCTAAATTGACTTAAATTCTTGCTGCCTTAAAGCTGAATAGAGAATTCATTCCTCTCTTTTTTATTCTCCCTCTTTTCCCAGATTACTTTAAAAGTAAATTAATTATTGCTGGTGTGTGTGGCTTGACCCTTCCCGGGATGGGAAATCTCCCAGGCTTGTGTTTGATCACTTGTTAAACTAGAACGGGAGCAGCTCATCTGCCCTGCTATGGTGCAAGTCTTCCTGAATGCAGGCTCATACTGCTCTTAAAGAAAACATAAGTCTACATTTTTTTCTCCCCGCCTTGTTCTAATTATTTTAACTTTTACCAAAAATCATTGAGCAGAATCAAAGAAAGCTGGGCTGCTGTCTGCTGCGCTGCTGCTGACCGGCAGGCATCACTTCTCCAAAGGTAAAAGGACGCAATCACTCCCACGGGGCAGGAATCAGGAGTTTCAAACCAGCTCCCCATTTTACACGGTATTTCTACAGCTGTAAAACCTTCATGCTCTACGTTATTAACCTCTTTCTATTCAAGGATCCAGAAAAGGTGGCTGTGTCAGCTACCCAACCTGAAGTTCAAGACCTTTATGGGTAAGGCGACATTTTAGAGCATAATAACTACATAAAATCCTTATCAAAGATTGTCAGAGTTGGAATTACCAGTGGTTATCAGTCAATAATTGTTAGAGTAACTGATGGGTAAGTGGTAACCCTTCACATGCAATTCTTCTGTGGGAATGAGAAAAGCAGCTGGAAGGAATTCATAACAAGACCCTCACAGAGCTCAGAGAAATGTGATGTATAAACAGATGATTATTTCCTGTGGATATTGATGACAAATGAACTGGATTTGGTATGTCTAGGAAGTATCACCACACTCAAAGCCATCCGAACTCCCTGTGGCTCAAGGTAAAAACCTCTTTTGTAACTTAGGAGAACTTGGCACAAAGAACTAAATATCTGGGTCATTAGAAATAAAAAAATTGAATATTCCTCTCACACACTTTTCATTTAATAAGCCTTTCCTGTGGGTTTTCAACATAAGTCATTGATCATTGCAAAGAGTGCTTTACAAGGTAAATTAATTCATAAAGGAGAAACAATAACAAGTGCTAAGTAGCCAGATAAATAAAGTGCAAAGCCTGTTGGTCATCTGGTTGTAAGTCATCCGCAGGGGACTCCCATGTCGCTAAATCAGCTGCTCAGTGAACGCTACCAATACCTGCACTCCTCTTGCCTCATCTTTACCTATCCCTACAGCTTTATAAAATATGAAAAATCCTCATAGAAAAAGCAAAGATAACCGATACTCCATTCCTCTGTTGGAAATGAGATAATATACAACAAGATGATAGCTAATTACATGAGAAAAAATATGCAAAAAAATGGCTTTTCCATTTAATTTAGAGAAAACTATTCAGTGCCTTGTCACTCAGTCCAGTGTAATAAACAGCATTCCTAAAAAGAAAGCAAAGCAGGGAAAGTAGAATACCCACACTTATGGTTAAAGAGAGAAAAGGTTGATTTTGGATAAGCTGATTGTAGCTGTGAAATTAATCTTAAAATACTGTTATGGGCATGGGCCAGGTCTAAATATATTACCTGGCTTTTCACAATGCTTCCAAAAAGATTAAATTCTCATGAAAGACATTTAAACAAGAAACACACTTGATGCAAACAAAGATGGAAAAAGAGCCACCTTCCTCCTTGGCACATCTCTGGTTCCTCTTCAGCTTAAGGTATGTCAGGTATATGTCAGTATATTTATGCAGAAGATAGTTTACCAAGCCAGTCAGCAAAGCAGAAGTTTGCAGCTGGCTCTCAAGAATTAAAAACAGGGGAAAACTACACTAAAGAAACAATATAATTCCCCATGGCCTCACCTTGAGACTAGTCACGTGAACTAGCTTGGATCACAAAAGATTTTGCACCATTAAAAATATTTAGGAGATGGCAAAATTATAGTTTATATCCCAAACTCCCTGCAGTGTTAAACTGTATAAATCCAAAATAAATGTTGCTTCATATTTTGACTGTACATGGAGCTACAACATACATGCATATCTTTGCTCCTTTGATGGTTTTTAACATCAAGAAGGGCTCCCATCACACTGTGAGGATATTTATTTGCACCGGTCTCATTTTATCTCTGTGAGACATGCCCTTTGCTGTCCACAGCCTTGAAGTTTAGATGTTTGCCAGAAACATGCCATGAACATCCAAGTAAGGAAAGGTAACAGCCACGTCAGTTTGCAAATATATATTTCTCCCATTTCTACTACCAAAAGAAGAGAAAAAAAAAGAAAAAAAATACATTTATGCAGGGAAATATTCATAGAAATCACAATCTAAGCAGGGGAAATGCTAAATTCAATAAATAAATTAGTCATTTATACTATGGACTTAAATGTAACCTGAAACATGTTATTAACTCATTGCACACTGCACATCTCTAGGGTCAACAGCCACATCTCCCACTACAGGACTTGTACAGTCCAATTTAAGTACTCACCAAGCACTACCGCTATAAGGTGGCCTTACTGAGCAAAGTTTGAGCACTGATGATCTTGGATAGAATAATTTCCATTTGTGTGAGAACATTCTTACAGTGATGTACAGCTATGAGGCTACGTAAAAGCTGAATTAGAAACCCCAATTTGAAATACGGTATTTCAAAAGTAGCAAGGAGTCCTTCCCCTCTCCGGAGATCACTGGTTTCCCAAGCAAACGGATGGATTATAATGAGCCATTGTGTATTATTTTCTGTTTGTCAGTGACCCAGTTTCCATGCTGTCTGCGATACTGAAATGGGAAATTAAAGCTCGGGGTAGATCTCCAGCTGCAATAACGCAGCCCTGCTCACCACGTCGGTACCCGGCGGGCTGGGAGCATTTCCCCATCAGCACACAAAACTCACCAACTTTCATTTCTTGGCTTGGAAAACATGAGAAACGCCTTTCCATCATCAACCATAATTTCCAACATCAACAAACAGGTGAGTAGGAACATATTAACAAACATGAATTTTGAGGTGACTTCAATAACAGAAATTTTCTCGTTTGACAACTCACAAAGCTGGGATGGGTTTCTGAGAAGAATGTATAGATTTCAGTTTGTGACCTGGGACTGATTACATGATGAAGTTCAAATGGCTGTTGACATAGAGATTTTTTTCCAGGATTGTTTGATTATTAAAATTAATATAAGCACCCAGTAAGAATATTCAAAAAGAGAGCTGCATTCTGCCTTATTATTAACTTCATAAAGTATTTTTTATTTTCTGAAAATTATGTATGTTGCACACTGATGATCCTTGCAATGTCTCACAAATAATACATTTCCACATCATTTAAATCATACATTATAATTTATAGGTTAGTTATTTTATTTTCATGTCAATCAAAATCAGAAGCTGTATGAAAAAAGCTTAGATTAGGTGAAACAGATTTTTCATTGTAAGCTTTAATAAACTAATGACAATATTGTAAGACTTATCACAGAAAAACCTGCCATCTAATAATAAGCTTTTTCCTGTTTATTTACATGTTCCACCTTGTGTTTGTTTGCAAAAAGTTAATAAATACAGCAGAGTTAAACATGTGTAAATATGTGAGTCTGCACTGGATAAAACCTGTGACACTGAGCTGCAGATTTACCTAACTAGCGAAGAGTGGATATTGAGATTTCAGCCTTTTTTATTGCAGCACACAACATCTTTCTGAAGGGGGATTTGATGTTTAGTCCAAATAACTCCTGTAAGGTTGGCAGGGTGAAGACAGCCACCCAAGCCCCATCCCGGCACAGTTTTGAAATGGTTTTGCACTGGCACTGCCTTTGCAGACACTTCAGTTCTGGTGCTGTTGGGTCAGCACAGACAACGACACACGGAAGCCATGCTCAGAAGGCAGAAAATCATTGTCATTTCCTCCTGGGTCTGTCTTGCCCTTAATCCACCAGGCTGGAAGCTCCTAGATGGTGTGCCATGGCTTCCAGTGGTCCCCAGAGCACACGCCTGAGATAGTGGTGGTCCTGCTAGGCAACCACCGTCCAAAACTTTTTAATTCAACGTTTTTATTTACATTTCCTTTCCTGTATTTGTCACCCTGATCTAAACAAACCCCACTGTGTGAGAAATGAGCGATCTGACAATGCAACCATGAACATGGTCATACCATCAACAAGGTTTTCCTCACACACATGGCTTGCAGCACACATCAGAGTTAGCCAGGTGCTAGCTGGCATTAGTTTGCCTTTGAATTCCTGTCAAGCAGCTACACTGTCCCCATAGAAAGGTTATTCTTGAGGCATCCTGAAACCCAAAGTGTACCCACATGCTCCAAACCGAAGTGAGCGTGGTCATCCTGACTGCTCCTCTCAAAAGCCTCCCAGCACAGACCAGGACAAAACACAAGTCCCTGACTCCTGGAGGATGCACAAACACAACAGCTCCTCTCTGCTGGCTGCATATGCCAAGGTGGTTAAATGCTGACACTACTTACTGCCTCCCTCGTATATGGCAGACCTCCAGCAGCTGTTGATAAATGTGGTTTCAGGACGGGCTCTGTTAGATCACAGATATTTGTAGTTGTGAAGCCACATCTTGCTGAGATCCAGCCAACCATGGCCATATGGGTCAGCGGGAGCACTGCTGGTGACACACGCAGGGGCCCTTTGGTCAGATATGGCAGCATCGCTACCCAGCAGCCCTCCACATCGCATAGAGTCACCTCCATAAATCACTCACTACCAGGCATCTCTTCAGCAACCTGGAGCCGGTCCAGCTGGACCACGAGCACAGACCTCCACCTCTTGGCGTTGCAGTGGTGGGCAATGGTAGCAGTGCAGTTTCGACATCATGGGATGCTAAACGCTCTCCGTGGTAAAGGGATGCTCTCAGAGCAATACAGGGCACCAGTTCAAATAATCTCAAGCTCTAAATAAGCCCTTGGTCTTCCCACCACCCTTCAAGGAAGCGTAGGGGAACAAGTCCACCTCGACTGACATCAGCCTTTCTGTACAGAGAAACCCGGGTGCTTGGGAAGGAATTTACCTCTGACTAAGAAGAAAACACCTCTCACACCTGCCTCTGCCAGCACTTTTGCTGCCCAGAGCAAATTGTTGCTGTTGTTGTTGTTGCTTTCCTGTGGAAAGGAGCAGCTTAGCCTATATGATTTAGAAATATCATTTGCCTTCTTCCCTGCAGATGGCAAACTCTTTGGTTTCTGCCACCACTAAACATACAAATAAATCATCAAGATATGATCTGCTAACATATTCAAAATGATGTTTGGCCTGGGTATTTTTTTTAGCTTCAAACATCAATTTAATTTTGTAATGAATACATGCTTCATCTCATAACATTTCATTTTTCATACATTTAGCAAAATTGCTTAACTGATATATTTTTTCCAAACCGGCTTTATTTCTACCCTAAAAAAATGCAAATCAAAGACTCGCACACTTATATAACGTGCAGAATTCCCTACTGTTGGTTCAATTGCTAGATTATAAAATATTCATAATATCCATATTTTTTCACAAAATGAACTGGGTATTCCAACTTTTTAATATAAATCATGTTAAGATACACAGGCAAAATTTTACAGGCCCCTCTGTGCAGCTACTTCTATGTGTATTTGCTCGCCCCGCTGAGGGAAACCTCCCCAGCACCCACCCACGCGCTGCGCACACCTTATCGGAAACACCGCTGAGGTACATCCAGCCCTCACTTCATGAGCTTAATGCCCTTTGCAATTCTGTCTGAGCAGTTGTTCGCTGAAGACAAGAAGACTTATTTCTATTCATTCCCTGTATAATCCACCTTATGAATTTACACCTCACCTACCCGCACATTCAAGGACCCAGAAATACAAAATATTTCCTACTGTGTTTTAAACCCACATCCTCCTGGATACAAGATAAGAGCTGAATAGCTTTGACACTGCACTGGTTTCATATTCATGCGTAAGTTATGGATACAGCAACAGATCAGCACTTCTTTGTGCTTCTCATTGGCTCTGGTTCGCTGCCTTAAACTGCGCCTGAGTCAAGGCCACGCTTTAATGCCATAGACGCTCTATTCAAATACCAGTATGACCACATTTTAAAAGCCACCCTGTACCACTTCATTGCCGCAGATGTCCTTTACATCTGGCAAGGGCCGTTTCTCTGCATGTCAACAGTAATTCAGTTTAACAGCTGTCTCTTTTGACAAGCTTAGTGTCAGACTCTGAAATGACAGGGTGACAGTTTTCCTTTTCTTTAACAGAACATAGTGCAAATTAACTATTTGAATGCAGGATCACTGAACGCCTCCCGAATACAGTTTTCAGAGTCAACTAAATAGGATTTAGGAACCGTCACTATTAACACCCGAAGCTGAAAACCTGTAGGCTCTGACAAATCAAGGCACTTCGCTTGTAATTGAGATTCTTACCTGAAATCTAAGAGTTCGACACCCAGAAAACCTTAAATTGAGTTGAAATAGACATTGGAGGTAAACATTGGGAATTCGCAAACTGGAATGAGAAGTACTTTTCCTGCATTGCATTAATACATGAGAGGATTTTCTGTATATTTAAAATGTATATTAATATAAACAGCTAATGGTATCATGTGACTCAGCTCAGCTTTCACATGGCACGCTGTGCACACACATTTCCCACAAATGTCCGACGTACAAAAGCCCCTCAGCACAATTTCTCTAGAACTAAAACTATGCCTGAGATAATACTGTACATCTTAATGATTGAAACCTTTAGCATGAAAACGAGCTTATGGACAGTAACAAAGTGCCACCGTGATTTATGAACAACCAGTAAATGCTACAAAGACACTGCTTAATTCTGGTGCAAGAGTCAGCTTTATGAGGCTGGCTGTATTAGGTTCACATAAAAGCAAATTAAAAAAATATATATAAACATTACACTACACATATTTAAATGGCTTACTGATGTAAGTTGTATGGTGAGCCACATTGTTGTGTTAACGTGATGCCCTGGCTGCCACAATGAGGAGGAGGAAGGATGTTTCCCTGATTTGGTTCTTGTTCTATTGAAACCAATGGCAGACCTCAAAGCAACTGCAGTAGGTCTGGACTCCAGCTCACACAGTTGGTGTTCTCTTAAAGAACTATGAAAACCTTTCTGCTGTTTGTTCCTGGGTAAGCAGTGACATCTAAAGTACTAAAACAAACAAACAACAAGAACAAACAAAACAAAACAAACAACAACAACAAATGCAAAACCCCACAAACAAACAAAAATCCCCACAAACAAAAAAACCCCACAAAAAAAACAGCGTTAAAAGGATGACACAGAGAGCATAACATTTAAATGCCATTAGTAACTGCTTTTGTTTGCTTATTTATATGTTGCTGTAAGTATTTGTATATGCTACCCATTGCCGTAGCATCTGGGCACCTCATGATATTTAGAAAGATCCACACTCAAATGCCCATTACTATCTCTAAAAGGTAAGCCCACTCATACAAGCTGAAATGGAGATTTCTCCTTACACAGTCTCATAATGCAGCCAAGTTCTTCCTCTTTTATTCAGCTCTTTCTAATACACTATTGGTCATGACCTGCAGAACAAGTCACTTATTGCCAACCACTCTATGGCCAGGTCTCTCATACAGTAAAACTTGCACGTCCCTGCTCTGCACAAAGCATATACAATCACTGAAAATACTTAACCTCCCTAAATCTATCATACGCCTGAAACACTAATAATTCTATAACTTAAGCTAAACACGGTACTATTCAGCTGTAAATTTTATGGCTACCATCTCCACCTCTTATGAAGTGTGAAAAGAGGCTTCATATCTGTCAGTCTTTGCTCAGAAATGACTTTCGCTGATTACTTAAACTTTCGTTAAATAAGCTTTCCACAAGCTGTAAAAACAGAACACAGTAGGGAAAAAATTGGCTCTCTTTTAAAAGTGCTGTAAAGTCTCTTTTTGAATGAGTAATTAGAAATGTGTAAACTCTTTTATGGATATGTGAGAAGCACACACAAAAAATTTGACATCCCATGCAAGTATTTCTGTGTGCTATCAAATTTCATTGTATTTCACAGAGACCAAAACTATACAGACCCAAAATACACACACATTAGTGGACATGGGTTATTTGCCAAGAAGGAATTTACATACAGTACAAGTAAAATGTCCTAATTTAAATCTACGACAATGGATACTTACATTCTTAAAGAGAAATCAGAGTTGTTTGTCTTTCTGCTCATATTTATACAGATTGCAAAGCTGTTGACAGGGCACGATTTGAGCTGGGCCTTTCCCACTGCTTACTGTTATTTTTATTGCCATTGTCAGCTATCTTTTCCGTATCGAGAATCAAGACGAGATGAAGATGTCCTGATTTCCTGAACCCCTATATGAAGACAAAGAGACACCATGCAACCCAGACGTCAGGCAGTGGGGATGCCCTGTCCTCATCCCCTTGAAAATTCCCCCAAATCCTTAGTGAAACCAACACATTTTTCCGTCTTAATTTCCCCCCAGCACACACAAGCTGTTCATCCCCAAGCCAAACTCTGCAGATGCTCTGCAACCCCCTTGTACATTCATAGCTTTGGGTCCCTCTCCCGGTCCTTAAAACTCATGCTATTTATGCTGAAAACTTGCTTTGACTTTGAACCTCATGATCAGCTCCACAGCAGGGGGTCAAGTATCTTTACCTAAAAATAAATTAAAGAAACTTATAAACAAGGGGGAGATGGGTGCTACCTCTGCATGATCTCCCACCTCCCTGGGAGAGGACAGGGCATCTCAGGGACACCGAGCTGGAAAGCCTCCCCCCTCCAAACTAGTAGGATGTTTGCTTGAAAAGCCAGTGGATGTCACGCTGTGTACACGTACTGTGCACTATAAATAGTAATGTCTTCTATGCTCCTCTCCATGGAAAAAAACGGCAGGAGGGGAAATAGTCTCAAATCTGTGTAGTTTTCAAGCCAAAGAGAGCCAGCCTCATTCCCTGCTCGGCGGGGGAGCCGTAGGTAGGGGGTCTGACCCTCCAACCCCACTGAGTCGGAGGAGCCAGAGGAAAAAGCAGGTTCCAGATAACGACCCGGCGGGTCCTGCAGCCCCCCTGGAGCAAACCCAGCCCCTCTCTGAGGAAGGCACATCCTTACACATCACTCCTGGCTCCCCAAAGCATCCCTGCTTGAGGGGAGCGTGCCCCAAAAAGCAGCTGCTGCCCCTCCAAATCCTGCAAATTTCCAGCACGGGAACGATGCCAAGGGGTCCCATGGAGAACAAAGAGTACCGCACGGTGCCCTCCCTTCTCCCAGCAAGATATTAGTGCCATTATTATAATAATTATTATTATTATTATTATTTCATCCCCGAGAGAGTGATCCAGACCTCACCTGCAAAGTTCGATAGCCCTGGGGATGGCAGAGCGATGCCACTGCTCCCGCTCCCTGCGATGCCACTCCAAGCAAGTTCTCTGGCAAAGCACTTGCAGGCACCATTTGGTGCCAAGTCTGTTATAAAACCGAAAACGGTGCAAATGTTTTCGAGCAGAAGAGCAAAATTATGAGAACGCAAAAGCCTTCACATATCTTCAGTGGTGAGAATGTATTTAGTGCTCCCAGCAACTATCAGATGGGGCAATATAGGCAATTTATTGTTTTGTCAATACCTTTTATTTTGATTTAATAACTTATAAAACCTATGGTCTATCTGTAGCACAAGCTCAACTTTCTTTACACAACCCCACTTAACTTTCAAACACTTTAACTTTCAGGTCAAATCTCTGTCATATTGATAAATGGGTCTATTTAAATTTTTATCACTGAAGAATTCTCTCTGGTGTCTCTTTCACTATCAGATTTCATGCACAAAATAACACAACACTTATTTTTTTGTTATCCACCACGCGCACACAAAAAAAAGTGTCACTACAGAAAGCACAGATGTGGTGGTGAAACATCTGTAATTTGTCTGCAATAGTATCACTCCTACAGACATTTCATACAGAGAGAAGTACAATATTTTCAGGAATAATGCATAAAAATACATGGAAAAGCCTACTATAGGCTATATATGCTAACTACAGACTCTCCTTGTGTTAACAAGTAAATAAGTCGAAGTATTTTGCCCTCATGAGGCATTACTATACACGATATAGAGGCCCCAAGTGAAGTTTAATCTTATTTGGCTATCTGACTATTACTTCATTAAGCAAACTAAGAAAAACAGCTGCAAAGTCAACAAATTTGTAGATATTATTGTAAATAATCACCTGGTTTTCCTGCCAATAATCAGGACTAAAAATATAATCCTTATAGCCCTAACTATGCTAGATATGTTTAACCTTTACTTTAAAATGGTATTAAAAGCTGAATACTGTGGCTACTGTAAAGATAGTAAAAACAGATACTGTAGGAATATAACAGTGTTTAATGACAAGCTATAGAGTTCTACTGAAAGAAAAGCAAGAGCATAAAAGGTTAAATAAACAGAAACCACAGTGCTCCCCATCTTTCTTACAGTAACTTTCCATAACTATAAAGCAAAATTTCTGCTATATATAAGTTGATTTCCCAGATCTGTGCATTAAATATTTACTTCTAACTTTAAACTTATGCGAGACCCAAACAAAAACTAATTTGCATTATTAATGATGCAAGAAGTGTGATGCTTAGTCCCTTAAGATTCATAATAGAGAAGCAAATGCTAGAGATTTACTTTCTTTTCCATTTTAAAAGGCAAGTTAAAACGATAAAACTTATTTAATTAACAGAGACTCTATTTATGAATTAGTTGTTTCTGCCAGCAAGAATGTTTTTTAAAAAAAAAACCTGTCTGAAATGAGGCTGAGACTACAAAGAGTCCATTTTCAGCTTGGGAATCTCAAGGGAAAAATCAAAGAGTTTCTTTCTTTCAACAGTTTGGGTGAGATGATATTTTGAGATGTTGACAGCTGCCAAACTGCAGGACCAGTGAAGAACTACCAAACCAAAATCTTTTTTATCTTTTTGAATTTTTCTCAATATCCAGCTCAATTTCCTTTTACAGCTCACAACTGAAATTTCTATTTTGTCGAAAGGTTTTTCCTCTCCTTCGATGATTATGTCTACTTCTTTGGGCCAAAAATGAATCCAGTGTCTTCTAAAATTAACCATAAATAACAGAGAACCATTATTACTAATTTTAGTAGTGTTTCTATTATAATAATGTATTAATTGTCATCCTTTTCTTCCTTCTTATGTGCTCAGTGTGGAACCAAATTCTAATGGTTAATCATCTTAATTGCCTCTATCACACTGAATGCTCTCATTTTGTTTACTTACAAGATATTAGTAAAACAGAACTAACCATCTTTGCTCTAATAAACAAAGTAGAAGTAAAAGCCAACATTTAAAACTTGTTTTCTGTTTTTCTGACAGAGCTATTTATTAGATTCAAAACAAGCCAGCCTTTAGTAAATAATAATTGCAATAATAATAATAATAATAATAATAATAATAACAACAATAGTAATAAACAGCAACAGCAATGCTTTCCATACAGCTCATACTATTCTTCATTTTTCATTTTCTTGCTGAATCCTGTTGTCACTGCTCAAGCCATCCCTTCATTAAATGCGGATCTAACTGGCCAACCCCCAGAAGCAAAGTGGGTGTCCAGATGGCAACACAGTCTTGCCCCCTCCACTCACCAGGTATTTTTCTTTTCTGTTTGAGCCTGAATAAAAAAAATCCAAAGCCCTGGGTTTCTGACATCAAAGTGTGGTAGAAGGGAACTATTGGGATGGTGTTCTGGCATTAAGGTGGCGCTAGAAAGGGAGAGTAGATGGGCAGTGAGGGAGCAAATCCTGTTGAAATATGATTAAGTGACACTGAAGATAAGGAAATTCCTCCTTTAAATGTTGATTAAACATAGATTTTTTTTTTTTTTTGTCTCTAAATTATAGTTACAGATCATTTTGTTTCTGTCTGTGGTCTCAGAGAAAGCTGACGGTGCTTGGCACTTTCATATCTACTGTAAGTTTATGTTTTATTCTCACTCACTAAGTACATTTGTAACTAAAGATGAGAACAGGAGGCATAAAGAGATGAATGTGCTATAAAGTACCTCCAGCAGTCTGAGAGGAAAAGCCCACAATTTTCTGGAATATGGTGGTTTCATGCAACCATGCTCCAAATCAAGCTTTCTCAGTCACTATTTACGACTAGGCAAGCCTGGTTTCTGGTCATGTTGTTCTTTACACATCATTTGCCCAAGCAGAAAGTCTGCTGTGAGTATTATGGGATGGAGGAACTTCTTTTTATTTTTTTTTTTAATTCTTTGTGCTAATACAATCAGTCACTTTTTTTTTTTTTCCCATAAATTACCGATCGTGAGTGAATCATCGTTCTTGGCATTACCAGAAACAGGTTTTATTCTCCCATTTCTGTACCAGCCCACCTCCATCAAGCCCAGCCTTTTTCTCTGAAGCTCATTTACAGACGTAGAGAACAACCAGCCCTCCTGTTTCCCGGCAGGACAACCTGCTCAAGTGGTGGCCCTTCACAGTGCTATTATTTTCTCTGCCTCCCAAAGAAGATTTAATTCAGTCTTTATATTCAACAGGATCCCTGGTGGAGGAGGAGGAGGGGAAGGGAGCAAGGCATGAATGAAGAGAGGGAGGAAATACCTTGTATCTCCTTTTGGGCCAATCCCGTGCATTTTACTGAATTTTTCCACAATTATAAATCCAAGGGGCTCCTCAAACACGTCTCCAGGTGTGCTGCTCACTCTGCTCCAGCACGAACCAGGAATGGAGGCAGAGAGGGAAAAGCAGGTTTGTGCAGACAAGGCTGGTTGTCTCCAGAAGAGGAGACCTCTGTACCAACCCAGCAAAACTAACTTTATACTCAGATAAATATGTACCATTCTCTGGACATCAAATCTAGATTTATTTTTCCTTTGTGTGGGGAATCCTGGTTCACGCCTGTTGCCGGGACTGGGCATGTGTGACGTGTGGCCATCTAGTATTGCTTGTGGTCAGTCAAAAAAAAAATATCACATAATCCACTGCAGGTTTAAAATATAATTTAAACCTGTCAAGTCTCATAACTTCCAAGACGGCAAATTTGCCATAAAGAGAATGGTTTCCACTTACTAGATTTTACATTCAGATCTCTGGCATGCAGGCTTGCCACCAAAGAAGTCTTTTATGCAAGCACATAATCAACGGAAGCCTTCATTTTCGCTGCGGTTAGATTTAATGTGATAATGAATATTCCAGTGTCAGCTCTGGGTAAACTCATGGAGTTTCACCTCAGATTCCCTCCTTTAAATATCTCACACAGCCACACGCTTGCTGAGTGGTAAATAATTCAGTGGCACCAGCAGAAGGACACCTGAGATGTGTTCGAAATGCAGACGTCCCCGTCTGGCTCATGTCCTGCCCCGCACTCCTTCTTGTAAACAGCACAAGAAGCGCAGCAAAGAGCATTAAGGCTTTATTACCTATTTATATTTGCTTTTTGCAATGGAGAGCAGACAGAAGAAATGCATGGTTGCAGCAAGGTGCCCGTGGAAAAATCACCTCTGGATGCAGCACAGTCACCCATGCAGGTCCCATTGGGCTCACTGGGTTGACTGGGACATGGAAAGTCGGAGCAGGGAGCCTTGGTGGTTTTGTTCCAAACAAATGCCAGAGATGTGAGGAATCCATATTTCCTCACTGGCAACATTTATTTTTATTATAATTTGCAGAACTATTGATGATATTTTGCATTCACTTGAGAGTCTCTCTGCAGTTTGCAAACATTTATCCACCCTGTATGAGGCGAATTCTTTGATGCTCATTTTACAGATGTGGAATGCGGCTGAATTAATATTACTGTGAAAACCTTTGCTGCCAGATTTCCCTGCCTGTGTCACCATATTTTACCCTTATTACCTAAATAGGGCTGCCTGGGGGAGCAGCTTTCCAACATTATCGCTAGGAATCTGCTGTTTCTTTGGGCTTTTCACCTATTTTGCAGTTATTGGCTGATGTTTTTCCTCTCCTTTTTTGCCAGTTTCAAGTTTCCACTCCGACACCAAATGCTTTCCTCTTTTTCCACTGCTGTTAACACTAGGCAGATCAAACAAACACAAAAGTGTTTTCTCAAAAAATAATCATTAAGCATATCGTGCAGTTTAGTTCAAGTGACAGCTGAATATTTGTTTCATTAATAAGTAATTTGCAATTAATTCATGGAGTCATTTCTAAAAGAACATTGTGATGTTTCCATGGTTTTAAAGTAGCAAAACACTAGTCATTTTTTGACAAAATTTCAGTACAAATTGCTCATATGCATCCACTGGAAAAATCCAGCCTCTTGTGAGGAGCATCCCCTTGATGTGGGAACACAGCTCCCATTACTGTGAGTGCGAGGCACCTATGTAAAATATGCAAATAACTGCAGTATGTAGGGTTTGAATTTCAGGTGCATGGGGGCTCCTGCTCCTTCATTCAAATTGTTAGCAACTCTTTTCGATGCTGAAAGAATAACAAAATCTCCAAACCTGCGAAGGTGAACTTCTGCCCGGGATGGAATAAGCACCGTTTGCATTGACATTTTATTAAGAATTAAATAGCAGTTTACCACCCTTCACAATGTTCTTTCTAACCTTGTGAACTGGCATGATTTGCAAATAAATAACACAGGAAAGTGTCTTTAATCCCAGACACCAGCACCACCTCCAGCCTAAAGCCCAGGACCTGATTGATACCTGGCCAGCAAACACTAAGGACATTTCTAAGCTACAGAAACAATCGCAATTTTTGCCATATCACCTTCTCAATAACCTTCCCCCAAAATTAGAGGTCAGGGAGTTGTCTGTAATCATTAACTGCCTGAAGGAGAGAGATGCATTACCAAAGCAACAAACCTCTAATCAACAGAGTGGGCTCAGTGCAGAAGAGAAAAATAACTCCTTAACAAGCAAGTTGCAATAGTTTAAAAAAACCAAATCAGGTTTGGCATACATAGTTAGCACCCTGCAGGTGCAAAATTAAAATGTTGCGAAAAGTGAACATCATAAATTTGTGCCTATTTGGGAATGTAATTTGCTAGAATTATGCTTTTAGATGTAAGTGCTTACAGGTTTTCATATTCAGCAGCAACAGGATCAATTACATTAACAAACAGATACAGCTCTGAATGGACACCGGGAGCTGGTAAACAAAAATCAAATGTTTGTTTCTAAATTATAAATAAAGAAAAAAAACTAAAAAAAATGCCCAATTTCAAACTATCCTAAATGAGAGTAATAGATTGCTAACTTCGTTGTCTGGAAAGCCAAGTCCTAGACCATTTTATAAAAGTCTTTAACTGGAAGGGCTTTTTAATTTGTCAGAAAGATCAGCTTAAAATTTATATTTAAAAACTTGATGCAATGTCATAATCTGTGAGCTAAAAATTAATCAAAGTTGGATAAGAGAATCTATAATATGTGGCAAGAAAATCTGAAATTGATCAGCTATTTCGTATCTTCCACCAATACACTGTGCTTTGCTATACAATGACTTCCATGAGAAGATGTGGCTTTGCATTGAATGCAATTTTCAACCTATTAGGTTGATCCAGTTTCCACTGAAGTAAATGAAAAGATTACCATTGACTTCAATGAAGGCTGGATTAGACTCTTCACATTCACAGTGGGGGAAAAAAAATCTTAATGATTATTTATGCCAGAAATTCCAGTGTAGAAAGCAAAACTGGTGCAAAATCGGTGTTGAATTTGAAGAGAAAAATGAGCACAGTGGATATAAAATATGATTCCACTAAAAATTATAAGATTACTAATTATTCTGATTAAGCTTGTAGAAATGCTATAGATGTAATTAAATGGCACAAATAAACTCCTAAAACTAATTATAGCAATGGAGCGATGATTATACAGTTGCATTAAGAGTTAAAATAAAACATGATACCAGATAAATGGGTATATTAGAACGGCATTATTAGATTTTCTTGCGTTTATCCACCATCAAGTGTCACCAACCCTTGAAGCTAAGGACAAATAGAAGAAAACAGATAGAGGAGAAAGACTGAGTTCACTTGCTAAATATAGCCAGTAGCATCAGGTATTTCTACTAGAAAAAAGGAGAGGTACCAGCTACCAATACATGACTTGCACAACAAATTAAAATTCTTATTCACAGTCCTACAGCTCCACCAGAATTGGCAACTTCTGTAAGTACCAGACCATAAAAGAAGTAAAACTTGAAAAGGATTTACTGCAGAAAATTGAAACGTCCCAGACAAAGCACAATATACCAATAAAGAGCCAATTATTGCAACCATCAATATTCAGCAGAGGAAAAGATATGCAGATTCAATTAGGAAAAAATACAGTCATGCCTATCATTTGGCAGAAGAGCATTACTTACAGATAGCAAAAGGGACACTCGCTTTATTTGTATGTTTAAATAATAATTTGATACTTTATCCATTATGTCAATAAATTAACATTTAGAAGAAACAAATATATGCACAGTGTCACAGCGAGTCTCTTCCTGATTTAAAAGAAGTCATCCCTCGCTTTGCTTTCTCTTGTCCCTGAAATCCATATTGACTTTAAAACATATATATAGTACGTATCAGGTGTGCCAACTTTTGAAACCCAAGGGAGACATTAACCAATTGCCAGAAACTTGCTTAAATCGCTTACAAACTTACCTGTTTTTACAATTCAAACATAAACCAGACACAGCTTGCATGGGGGTTTTTGTGAGAATTCATCCCTGGGGAACTGGTAAATGCTTCTTTGGGAGGTTTCCTGTTAATAAACACCTGCAGCTTATCCCTATTTTGCAGTCACAGGCTGGTGAGGGTTTCAGTTTATAAGGTCACACAGACTGTGTCTGCCACCCCAGGTACGAGTTGTGCCATTAGCATAATAGAAAGAGCAGGGGAAAAGAAGAAAGAAAGGAAAAAAAGAAAAAAACGAAACAACCCCACAAACTAAAAATAGCCTTTTATTCTGCTTTTGCTATAATACTATAAAGACCAACAGAAACATCCACATGCTCAGCTACGCCTTGGCTAAGCAAATCTCATAAATGTCTGAATTTCCCATTATGGCCATGATTTCTAGAGGGAGATGAAATCTTTACCTCTCTCTAAATTGATGGGAGTCTCCCTCCTCCCTTCAAATGCCAGAATATGGAAGTAGGAGACTATCCCTCTGAAGGCTGTATTTTATAACACTCTGATGAGATGCCTTTTGATTTAGGGTTTGCATGAAGGGAGAAAAAAAAATGCATGTAGTCTGCCAGCTCATCTAACCCAACTTTAATCACTGACTGTGTAGACAGCTATATCTGAGCTAGTCATCTAAAATCCCTTTAAAGTCAATGGTGAGAAATAGATGTTTTTAGGATGCAA
The DNA here is from genome assembly GCF_964273445.1 of Streptopelia decaocto. NCBI lineage: Eukaryota > Metazoa > Chordata > Aves > Columbiformes > Columbidae > Streptopelia > Streptopelia decaocto. The sequence continues at coordinate 6,513,503 of NC_138665.1, forward strand.
TTAATTGATTGGAAGAAAGAAAGATCTATCATATATGGAAAAAGAATTGTGGCCCAGAGGGTTCTCCTTTTCCTCATTTACTTTCAGGGAGTTCACACACCTGCATTGTAGGAGTCATCCAAAAGAGGTGAGAAGAATATCACCAATTTCTCCTTTTTTTAAAAAATCTCTTTTACTGTTCCTCTTCCCTTCTGTTTCTACATCTAGTCTCTCCTGGGACATTAGTTCAATTTTTTACATTATAAGCCCATTAACCCCTCAAGGAAATAGGCTCATTCATCTGATGGTAATGAAAATTTTAGGTCATAGGTGACCACTCACCTGGGCCAGAAGAACTGACCCATCAGGTTTAAAGAACACATTAATGGATAGTTTCACGCCAGTTGTCACAGAAATATTCAGAAGAAAACTGCCTACCATTTCACCACCCTCCCAAGGACCCCTGGGCTCTTCAGCCCCCACGACTCCTGGTCACATCCAAAATTATGATGGTTCACATAGCCTAATAAACTGGGCTGCGATGATTTTCATGAAGACAAAGAGAAATATTCTCCTTCAAGAGGACATGGTATATCTGTCAACTTGAAAATACAGCGAACTTCAGGGAGAAGAAAAATTAATAATAATAAATTTGTCCTCATCAAGTAAAAATCCAATAAAGTCAACTTGAAATAAGATTTGCCAGACTTGAATATTGTGGAGACCACCAAATGCCTTTCTTTCGCCTGATCTACCACCCAACGGACAGCCCTGTGTAACTTTGTTCTGCTTTTACAAGCTGGTGAACCAGCCTATTTCCTCTCACCTACCAAAGAGCTACCATTGTACTGAAGATTTTTGAGAAATCCGCCGCACACTCTGACATAAGGGAGTAAAGTTTTGTTTCATGTTTTCCTATGGCAGGGCATTCATCTTCAAAGTGCCTCGCACGCAACCGGGGAGCCTTAGAAGTGGATCAGGGGCGATTCAAAGAGCTTTGCATGGAGCAGGAGGGGGTTCCTGTTCAAAGCTCCGGCTTCGCGTCTGCCAGAGAAGAGCAGATTCAAAAACCGAAGAGGTCACTTCACCTACCTGTAGTGGGATCTCATATTCAGAAGACTCCGACTAAAAATAAGGGATATTTGGACAGTGTGATAACTGAAAACCCTCTAGGCGACGTTCTTGCTCGTGCTCCCGCACACGCAGACACATGCAGAGCAATGTCTCCTTTAGAAAAACAACCCCAAAACTGTAGGAGATATAATGGCCTCCAGAAAACTTACTCACAAATTTGCTCCATCTATAGCATCCTCCTGGTTTGAGCACAAATGTTTCCAATGAGCTGGACCACCACAGACCTCTGATCACACCATCTGAAACAAGGAAACTAGAATAAGCAGATATTTAATATATGATAGAGTGGCAGAAACACAGATTTCTTGCAGTTACCCAAATTGATGCCATATAGAGGAAATATTCTACTTTGTTCAGAAATTAGAATTACCTGTTCTGTGGCTGGATCTGGAAGTCCCTGGATAACATAAGGGCTCTGCTAGGATGGGTATTGTCTAAACACAGAGTAATACACAGCTGCTTTGCTTAAATTTGTAATTTAAATGGGAAATAAAGTATGGAAGAAAGTATTGGTCTCACTTAATGGATAGACAACTGAGACAAGGAGAAATGCAGGTTCATTTCGGAACTTTCACAGGCTCCTTTGACTTATATTGTGGTCTTATTAAAATCTGCAAAGCCTTTGGATTATTCTTTGTGTGAAAGGCACATAACATATACATTTACATTAATACCTGTAACACTTTTTTTTATTAGAGTACCTGGCTTCGTTTTTCTTTTAAACTGATTTTAAACATTGCCTCCGCTACCACATGCTTAATTTTGCTGCAATGCTGACTGCGGTATTTCAGATTCAGGGTGCTCACTCCAAGTTTGATTTATAACAGGAGGCCAATATAGATCAGAAACTTACTGTCTGATTCTACTTTTTATGTAACATTTGTGACTTTTCCAGATTTTCCTACGTAGTAAGTGTATTATTCCTTTAAAGCACCTGATCAAATAAATTAGGATCTGGGAGATAATCCCAAGATCTTAATTTATTTGTAGAATTATGCCTGTACTGCATGTACTCTGTAGTCACCTATAGTTTAACTTGCTACAGGGCATTGCCCAAAAAGAGCTGACCATTTTCACACCCTTTCATCCCATAAGGCTGCTAGAACACACACTATGCTGTACAACCTGCTTCCAGGCGGTTTCAAAGCCCATATTTGCAATGCGTTTCCTTTTTTCCACATTTTATTCTCACTTTCGTTACTCTTGCCGTGACCTCACCTGGAGCAACGAGGCCGCCAGCCTTCCAGAGGTCTTCACAAAAAGAGCAATTGGATTATGCCCCATATGTTTCCCAGGTTCTAAAACAGCATAGAAGTAGAAATGAAGAACCTCATACTATTTTTTTCTTCCTGCTGTGTGCAATCAAGCCAGAAAGTATCCCTTACTCAGAAAGAACCTGCAAATTCCCCCGGCGTACCTGACCCACCAGCAGTGATCCACCATTAGGACCATTTTCCCCCCACCCGCGCACATCGTCGGTGCTGCGCTGGTTCTTCTCCTGCTGAGCTCCTCCAGCGGGGCTGGAACGCTGCCTGGCTCCACAATGCCTGGGCTGAAAGACAAAATCCCGAATGTGAATGGAACACAAACCTTTGCCACCAAAATATGTGAATTATTTTTCAAGGACTTCACTTTATGTATTGCAGATTTGACCCCGTATATCTGGGAAGTCTGAAGCTGAAATAGATTTAACACAGCTAAGAAATAATCACAGGAAAGCATTTTGGATTCAGCCAAGTATGAAGTAAGGCAGCCTGTTTTCTTCAAATAAAGCTGACGCTACCTTTCATTACATTCAACTACATCAATTAGATAGAGCTTTAATGGAAAAGGATTAAAAAGTACAAAGGTAAAACAAACAGCATTACTGCAATGTCCAGTAGGATGAAATGACTTCCTGATGTGGTAGGTATGATTACAGAATTACTGGGGAAAAAAAGGAAGAAAGGAGGAATAGAAGGATTTAATGTACCTTGCCCAGACTCACTGCAACAGTAATGTGAACACAGGACATGGCAGCACACATATTTTGGCAATTAGCCCCCATGTCCCCATGCTGAACCTCATTGCCAGAGCTCAGATCTGAACTCTTTATTTCTGTATTTCCTATTTACTCCTAGCCAGAAAAGCACATTTCATAAATGCAAATTTTTAGATGACGTTTGTTTGTTTACATTTCTTCAAATTGCACCTGTACTGTCCCAGATCATTGCAAACTATTTACTTCACTCTACTTTTATCCACATTTTCATTTGCAGGATATGTAACATTCAGCTCTATATTCCTTGAAAGTTTGATATCAGGTTCTTCATATGCCTAATTTGGGCTTGATTCAAGGCTGGGATAAATTGTTACAACTCAGATGAAGTCAATAGGAGCACAGCGACTTACATCAGCTTTGTGTCAGTAAATACCGACAAGATTGATCTCAAACTTTTCCAGAACAAAAGATTTTTGAAGATGGATTAAACAACATAAATGCTGAGCTGTTTTGCTAGACTGCAAATGGCATAACACATGCTTTGTGTGACATCTCTGAATTATCCCTTCGTGGTAATGTTGACATTACATGGTATTGACTCATGGAAGAAGCTTAAATACCCTTTTAAGTTTTCAGGACTCTTTGACAAAGCACTATTTCATTAACAAAATGTTAATGGAATCTAGGAAGCTTGAATATACAGTATAGCCTGATGGTTTCAAGAAGCTCTGTTCACCGACCAAGAGATGTGACTGTAACAGAACAGTGTGTTATTTTTAGGCCAATAGAAAAGGGAGCATCTCAAGCAGGACAGTCCTTGGTGGAGAAAAGAGGACCCAAATCTGCTTTCACAGGTCTGTCTTCCAGATACCGCTGTTAGAGGGCACTCCTTCAGCTAGGAGATTTTCCTCAAAATCTTGATGCAACTAAATTAAAAATAAAAGAATGAGGCTCTTCAAGAGTAAGCAAATGAAGTCCTGAATGGTTGCTACCGTGATAATGGTCACACCAGAATCAGCCAAGTTTAACCGCTGCACAAGATGAATACAGTCTATGACCAGAGGATCCAGGTGAGCTTCCAGGGCTCAATTTTCCTACTCATATGGAAATACAATTACCTTATAAAAGAGAAAGGAAGAATACACAGAACACTGCTCAAAGGTTTCTTGGAGAATACTGTAGGTTTTGGTATAAAATAATTTAAAAAAATTATAAACAATTTGAATTCAGGGCAATTAAAGGAAGAAAGACATTTCAATCATGACTGCAAAGTATTGTGCTCAGCCAAGGACACTGAACTTTGTGATCTCACTGGGGTCGTGAATTTTCCACATGAATTAACAGATGCTCATTGAGCTGCAACAACCATGCAGGATTTTTATCCCGGCTGAAGATCTGCCCCACGATGTTCACATCCCATTCCCAGGAAAGCATCTCCCACCCGCCAGATAGCATTGGTCAAAGCCCTCTGTGAATAATCGCTTTATAATGCCAGACACTCACTATGCAGGGGGTCACTGGTAGCAGGGTTGAAAAAAGGACATTTGGATCTAAAATCACAAGCCTCTATAGTCAACACTGGAAAAATTAGCTCTGTCTCAAAGGCTCTTATAGACCTAGGAGGATCAACATGTTCAAACAACAGACTGCCACACTATGTTAGCAAAGGTTAGGGAAAGCTGAAAACCTTAAGGCCTTGCAAATCAATCTGTGTACCACACAAAAGCTTCTCCTCTTGCAAACCTGAGACAAATGCAGATTGTATTCATCATACTTTTAGAAAACCTCTAATCAAAACATTCTCCCTCTTTTGAACAAGATTATAACACTCCAGAGATACCAAGACAACTGGAAGGCAGAAGTTCTGCAGAACGGGCATTTTACTTCTAAAACTCCACTTCATCCCCCCTCTGATTACACAGATTTCTGGTACCCTGTCAACTCAATATATTCACACCCATTTTTTATTTCAGCTGCCATATTTAGCTGCAAATGCTGTGACCATAAATTTAAAAAAACCCCACCTTTTTAAAAAACTCCTCAACTACATCTACAATTGCATTAACATAAAACTCACCAGATGCAACGGGCACTACTTGGTAGGATTTTGCTTTCCCATTCATAGGAAGCAGTTCAGTTGAGTTGAGTTGAGCTGAGCTGACCTAAGCTAAGCTATAGCCCACCCCCACCTGCCTCCCACTCCGGCACCTCTCCCTCCTCCTCAAGGAGGACATTCACTACTCCAGAAGAAAAACACCTGTGTAGTATCAGGCACTGCTGATTTTCTTGAGGTAAGAGAGTATTTACCATCTCTGTAGTACAACTATAAGTATCAGCCCTTTTTTTCTTTTTCTTATCTCTGGAAGGGTCTTTAAGTCAAAAGATTAAAGAACCAAGAAAAGGTATACAAAAACTGATAATCCCAACACAGAGACCTTCCAATCATAAATACTTGTCATTCTTAGCATAATATAAAACTTTCAATATACTGTTCTGTTTCAGGCACATTTAAGTACCCTATAGAAAGTACTTTATGCTGCTATTATTCCTAAAGAACTTTGCATGAGTTTGGATCCATCATCATTCATCATGTCAGCCACTCTATGGGTAGTTACACACACTTTGTCTGCTCAGTTTTATCAAATAGCAAATTATTTGTATGGTGGGTCTCTCCCTTTTTGGATGTTCAGCAGCCTGACTTCAAACCTTTTACTCTTCAAACACTTTTACATCTGTGGCATTCATAAGCATCCCTATGTAATCACAAAGAGAAAATCTGAACTTGTCGTGAGAGAAGGGGAGAAAACTGGTGGGCAGCATATTGCTGTCATCATCTAGTGTGCGGTTTAATTCCTTTTCCATAAATAACAAAATTTTTGGAAGACCCGACAGAACTGGCGGTTTCAGAAAGCAGCACACTGGCAAATCCCATCAGCAGCAGAATATCCCAAGCTGAGCTGCGGGGTTGTTGGTGAACAGAAAACACAATGAATTTCATTCCGTAACTTCTTCTGAAGTGAGGCAGAGACAATTACAGTATTTTAACAGGGTAATGCAGCAGCTCAACAAGGCTTCAGCTTTTACCATGGACTGGATAGCCTTGTGCAGACAAACTGGTACTTGGTGGGAAGAGCAGCAAAGGTCTCAGCAGACACAACAGAGCTCACACACAGGAGGCTTCCGAGAGCAACAGGCTAAAATTTTAGTGAGAAGATGGAGCCGTGGGATGTTCAATGTCAGCAAAAGGCTTCCTGACAGCAGGCAGCAAGCACACCCCAGTGTGCGTGCAGTGTAGCTACAAAACTGAGCAAGAATCCCCAAAATGGCTGTGGCTATATTTCTCTTCTCAACCAGGGAGAAGGGTGTTTGTCAGGGATGTCTTGGGGCTCCTGAGTGTACACAACAACCTCCTTGCATCATCACGACAACAGGCAGCACGAATTAACTGCAATCCACAAAAGTTTTCCAAAATGCTCTCCTCTCTCATAAATTATGTTGCGTACTATTTATATACTTACAGATAGGAAGGTGTTCAAAATACCCATTCTTCTAGCTTGCATAAATCACATTTTAAATACACACATGTAAGCTCATGTATGTGTTAAATCAACATGATTTTAGTTTTTGTACTTTCAGGGGAAATCCCCCCACATTATTGTCAAAACTACAGTTGTTAATTTAACAGTTCTACTGCAAATAAAGGAAAAGCAGAACAAATACTTAGCCTGGATTTATTCAAAACCTTATATAGGTTTCCTCTAAAATGTCACTTTGTTAGATTTTATACAGCACTTCTCTCCCCCTCGACGACTTTTTGCTCTGTAAAAGCTGTGTGAGAGGCATGGTGTGAATCAGAGCAAGCCCTGCGTAGGGAGGAAAGGCTCCCACCACACCCAGAGCCCCAGTCATGCAGCACAGCCACCCCAAGGCCACGCCAGCCCCGTGGGGCATCCGCAGCATCAGCCCCACCAGCTCATGCTTCAAAGAAACGGAAAAATGGGGAAGCACCTGCTCAGCACATGGACCCTGGTGGGGTGGTTTGGGGAGCTGGAGCTCCCAGAACCTGGAAGTCTCCTCCAACCTGGCACCTTCATGGGCACTGGGGGTCCCAGAGGTGCTTCCCATCTTCAAACATGTCCCTTTGGAGCACTTCAGCCACCTGTTCAGCATAGTAAAATATCCAAACCATTTAATGAGGTTTTCAGTAAAACAATTCCTTTGAAGTCCCTCAGACCATGACAGCAATTAACTCAAGACCTATCTTCACTTTTGTTGTTTTACTAACTCTTGTTCAAGATCAACAACATCACTGATGGTGCAAATTATTTCCCTGCATAAGCAGTAATGGAATGTGTCTCACATCCAGCCGTTACACTCAGCTGGCAAAGGGACCTGATTGCAATTACAGTCACAATGTGTAGTTTCATCAACGTCCCTGGGCTCATCCTGATTTTTTTTAATAGCCTCCATTTTGCAGATGTAGGACCATAAGGCAATTCATTGTGTTTACTACTGGCAGCATTTAAAAATGTAACCTGCTGGCACCTATAGATGGAACAGGTAAGGATGGGATCACAGAATGATACATACAAAAGGGGTTGGGAACTGTGGCTCCTCTGAATAAAACTATTCCCAAGCACACTCCACTTCAGTATTACTTATAGACATATTCAAAACCTTTTACACAAATGTACGCAATGTGAATTGTTTGCATTGCAAGTTATTTGTAACAATGCACACTGAAAAGCAAATATGGTATCAGAGTATAAACAAATATAATTTGTAAAAAGACAAATCTGAAATATGAGTTTCTCCCAATTAGAAAATGAGAGAAATATGAAATGAGGAAGATAGCAAGCAATAGATACACAGCCACAGATCACTAGTCTAACAACACCCTTGGAATAAACTTTTTCAAGGTTTTCTGTTTGTTTTATTTCTGTTTCTGGTGGGGTTTATTATTTGTTTGGGGTTTTGTTTTTAAAGTGAGCAAGAATGAGGGTAAAAGGAAACTATTTCCCACTAAAGGGCCTTCTATGGACCACGTGGGACAGCCGGCTGGCTCCAGCCACGAGGCTGCAACTTCTGCCATGGGCAAGGCCTGTGAGCACACGCATCCCATTGAACAAGGTTCAAGACAACCATTCTCACCAGTGACAACACAAATGTCACAGAGAAAACCAAAGAACACCCGAATCCTTCTCCTTGCGTAGGTCTGACGATGTCACCTGCATCCTATACGTTAATCTGTTGGCCAGGATTGCATTTCCAGACCTATAAGGTCACAACAACGCACTACTCCAAAGTAAAAAAGACAGGAGAAATAGTCGCAATCTGGAATTTCTATTCTGTGAGAAATTATAATATTTTCATGAGTGCAGAAGGGAAAGGAAATCTTAAAAGATTCGTGCAAAACTGAAGTCATGAAAACATTTTATGGCAATGTTACATTTTAATAATATGCAGATGTAGTCTGAAAACGTTAAAATGATCCAAATGTAACAAAATATAAAATATAAAATAAAGCATATAGTAAACATGAGAACTACACTATAAGAATAATTAAAACCCCCTGAAACTGGAACAAATTAAAACATTGCAGGATCATCAAAACAAAACACTTAACATCATAGCAACATAGATGAAGGTCAAATGATGCATTGGAACACCTTTTGTCTCAAAACTGATTGTAATCAACAAAATTCCTATAGAAAATTTCATTTTTACTCAAACTGCACTTCAGATTCAGAGCTGTTTGAACATGCTTTGACTACCTATACCCAAGAAAATTGCTGCCATCCCAACCTCCTCTCCAAAGGTGATGCAGGCAAATGGAAAAGCGTCACTCGTTCTTACCGAAATAATGCCTAAGGCCTGTGTTTGCTATAAAATTGGTGGTCTTGGCTTATTTCTCAGCAAAGATGATTTAAGGAGAGGTAAAGCAAAGCTATTGTTAGTGAGACTTTCTTACTGTAAGAAACCATACAACAGTGCATTTACTGGTACGCTATGAAATACCATAAATCATTCTGACAACATGATACTTGTCAAAATAAAGGCTTAAAATACATCTTGGAATAAAATATCCTCAATCTTATTTATTTGTTTGCTCACTCGTGCCATTTGGCTTTTCTCAGTGGGTTTCCCAATCGTTAGGGTGAATTAGTGAGATTCTGCTGTAAAAACATAACCATGTGTATATTCACAGGCTTATACACACTGAATATCTGCATATAGCACTGTACGGCCACTCATCAGAACTAAAAATAAAGCTTTCAAAGGCCACTTCAGTTTTCCTGCAATATTTTTTCCCTTTTCCGGCATTTTTCCCCTCCCCCCTGCCAAATATTTCACTAATGCTCAATGGTGGCACGGTTTAAGGGAGTCCTGCATGGAAAGCTCCTTCAGCTGCTTAGCCCAACAGCATAAATTTGATCTCGTAATTAGTATTCAGCTCAGCATCTTGGATAGAAACCAATGTTACAGCCAAGAGGTGGTTTAAATCACATAAATCATAGATCAATGACAGAACTCTAAGCACTGGATAGATTACAAAAGTAAGCTTTAGTTAAAAATAGATTAACCATTTCCCTGCAGGAATTCCTTCCAAAAAAGCCCTGAATATAAAACAAATAAAATTAAATCTGATAATTTTTTTTTTCTAATGTGTGTATAGACTAGATGAATTGTTCTTTCCCTTGACAGTTACACACTGATTAAAGAAATGTGTTAACATGCTATTTCAATGGAAAATATTGTAAATTGTGGAGACTTTAATTTTTTTAATGAGCCTTTAATAGCCAGAAAGAACATACTAGCAATGTTGTGTACAGCAGGTTTATAGCAAATACCACAGCAACTAGCAGATACCTCTTTAGTTGCTGTTTTAATTAAAAGGGTAAAAATCTTCCCGAAGCCAAGAAAAATATTTTTGAGAAGTGTTTTTAAAGTATTTCATGTTTTAAATTTTAGCTAGTGAAGTGCCCATTTCTAAGAAGTATCACAACCCATCTGCTATTCTGATTTAAGCACCCATGGGGGTACTCAGCATCTTGAAGGATTGTGCCCGGGATCATCTAACTGTTAAAAGTTCAGTGGAAGAGGAAATACGGGGCTGCATCTCTTCCCCTTGACTAGGGAAGGAAAGAGGCTTTGGCTCCTGAAATCAAATTCTCTGCCGTTGTTAACCAGCATTACACCAAACAGGGGTGCACCGACAGATGCAGATTCTGCCAACCAGGAATTCACCCTGCAAACTGAGAACTGCAGAATACAAATCAAAAGTATGTGCTTGCGCCTGTATATTTTACTGTGTTTTCCTCCCATGAGGTCAGACATTATTGAAAAGGAAAAAAAAAAGAACACCACCACTTTTCAGCATCTGAAGGAAAATTTGCATGCCTATTTTCTTAGTTGCAGCATTGAAAGTGAGAAATGCCTTAGCAGCACCTCAGCCATTCCTCCGGCCAGAGAATTGCACAGTTCCAAGCCCTCGCAGCTGGAATAATGTGCTCGAATTCCTCTCCTTGACTGGCAGGCGCACGGGAGGAAAAAAAGCCTCTTAAACACATACAGTCCGAGGCAGTTCAAGCAACATCAAACAGATGAAAAACATCAGGCACCCAATCCTGCCACCTCATATGCCCTCTTTATAATCTCCAAATGCAGCTTAAAATTAGTTAGAAAATGATCAAACAAACTGAGAGAAACACCGAATTTCCTACCCCTGGACTAACAAATTTTCAGGTCTCCGTTTGATCAAAATATGGGAATTCACCCCAATAAAAAGTTGCACAGTTCTTGAACTGGTAAATAACTGTTATAGGCACCATATAATGAAACCAAACTTCCTGAACACCAATGTCTGGTTGTATAATTGACTTCCCACAGATCACAAAAAAGTTACTATAATTCTTCTTATCATATGTAGACTTTTAAAAATATTATACCAGTTTATAGGCATTTACATTTGTTTTCAAATACTCCAGCTCCATCAAGAAAAACATTTTTAAACTTTCAGTGCTTTATGGAAATTACTACTAAGAAGAAATAAAAAAGCAAGCTGCTCAATGGCTATTTCAGGAAAAACATTCAGATTTCAAAACTGGCACTCCGTGTGATAGAAGACTGCAATATATGCAATCAAGAGACAGATTCAAACAATAATAACTAGCACAGGCTCCAGGGCATAGCAGAATGTGTCATGTGCTTCAGACCCCATCCTTTAAACATCAGCCCTATGAGTAGTTCTGTGGAAAATAGATGGGACTGCTCATGTAAGTATAGAGTAGTCATAGAAGAAAGTTTGCAAAGGCTCTACATTTTCTAAGGTGCTGAGAAATGCATACCAAGTTTAGTAAAACTAAAAAAAAAAGAAAAGAAAAAAAAAAGAGAGAGAAAAAAAATCTCCTGTAATAAGCCAAATTGTCAGAGGGATGTCAGGGTTAATTTTTAAAGGCACATTTCCCTCCAGCAACAATTCTCTTTAATTATTTCAATGTGAAACACATTATCAGACATGCTTGTTCCCTGTTCTCAGCTCGTAGTGCCTGACACCAGAGAGGTACAAGATGTTATGACTTCACTGATGCTCACACACACGGGTGCTGGGTAGGCACTCCGTGCCAGCCCAGAACACACATGACAGCCTTCCAGTGTGTTTGGGTGGGAATTTACCCAGGTTTTTTTTTTTTTTTTTTATTTTAAGGTTTAATAGTTGTGTGGAATAGACACCACAGATCAGGCAAAGTCCAGTGAGAAAGCCGCTGGTACACCACAGCACACGGAGCTGCTGCAGGACACGGTAACAAAGAAGTTAATGAGAAACACTTTATGTTCCTCCCAGGTAGTAAGGGACACTGTTCAGAGACCCAAAATAAAACATCATCTCAAAAATACGAGTGACAGTGGTTTAAAATTTCAATATGCAGAAGAAACTTTCATCTAATGAATCAGTTCAGCACATTTGATCAAGTTTTTCAGATGGTGAAGGCGGGTTTTCTGTTTTCTAACGCAATTTCAAACTTGAGAGGTGTGTATTTAAAGTTCTTAAGTATGCAAGAACTCACACCCATCTCTTCAACCCTCATTTTGGTGCAAGGGAAGACTGATCCTTTTCTTGAGAAGGAAGGCTGGAAGGGAAGAGGCTTTGGACCACCTCTACCAGATCGGCTGTAATCTAACGGCCTTTTTTATACCACCTACAGTAAAACTCACTATATAGCTAGTCGTAAGATTAAAAGCTTTTCAAGTTGCTATCTTGGGAAATTTCTTCCAAGGAAATTACTACAAAGCCTTGTTTTAGTGTGTTCCCCTACTGTGCGTCCTACTGTGTTTTTTTAATAAGGAAAGTTATCCATCCATAGAGGTGTATCCTGTTCTCCATGCTTGAGTGTCTAACAGCAGGCACATACAGTAGACACTCTGATGTTTTGCCTCTTTAATTTTCACTCCATAATGTTGGTGCCTGGTTTTCCTGACTGCACCTTCAGAGCAGTTTAATTATGGGTGTGCACAGAATTTTGAGAGGGGATTTTCAGCAACAAAAAATTCAGATGTTATGAACAAGTTTAATACAGGAAGATATTCAGAATTTTTTACCATGAAATAAAATCCCGCTATGCAGTTATCACAGGATGGAAAGTGCGATAATATCACCAAGAGAAAAAATACAAATACTTCATGACTAAAAGAGAAAAGGGTATAGAGATGCTTCATTTAGTCTTTAAAAGATGCTTCATAAAGATATAGAGATGTTTCATATAGATAAAGAGATGCTTCATATGGATATAGAGATGCTTCATTTCAGTCTTTGAAAAGACAACTGTATGCTAAATATGAAGGTATGGCAGATACATAACCATGCTTTCAAGCAAACAGGACACAGTCACAGGTTCCTATACTCAAACTCCCAACCAGCCAAAAATATCTCATGGCACTGAATTTATTGGCCCAAGGACCAAGTCAAGCAGCTCTGCAATAAAAGGTTACCTTACCACTCAAATATCAGACCTGAAATGTTGTGGGTTTTTTTTAATAATAACAGGCTAGGTACTGGGTTATAAATGAGCATTGCTCCATTGACTTCAGACAGGGTATGAAAATTGATTCAATGGAGCACCACCAGTTCTCACCAGCTGAGTATCTGTCCCTCTAATCACAACTAAAAAGATTTTCTTAGTCAATTAAAGGCTCGAAGCCTTTACTCACTTGCACAAAATCCCCGTTGAAGTCAGTGCTAACAATACATTCATTTAAACCTTAACAAACTGCAGCGCGCGCACTGCCTGGTGGCACCGTTAGTGCTGTATATTGAAATATGCGCTCCTGCCATCGATGGAGCAATACGTACTGTTCCATACTGTCTCACGTGGCCCAGGATAATACCTGACGCCCCTCCGATTCTGACACGTTTCTTTAGTAACTGACAAAAAAATTAGCACATTCATTATTTTTGCTAACAGGAGTATGAGCTCTATGAAGAAAACATGTACCTATGCTGACAGAATGGGAGTACTTTAATTTCCAAATTACATACATAAATAAATCAAGCCATATAACCTGATAAATGAAAGATTATGAAAATAGTAATATCCTGCAAAATCTTGAAAGGCATCATAATTCCTCAAACAATTATCTTCTGTCATATTTGCGAGTAGCCCATGTAGTTCAAGAACGGAAAATACAAATGTGCTCCTTTAAAATTCATGAAACCACTCATTCTGTCATAAAAGCAGGCATCTTTCATGGCTACTTATTTCACACAGTCTCATAACTAATACTGACAGATACTTGGAATGCAAAAAAAAAAAAAGAGCACTGGACAAAGAATACGAGCTGCTCAATTCTTACATTTTGATGCTTAAAACAGAAAATAAAATCATATTTTATATACCCTTACAGAATTTCTGGCATAATTAAATTAAAATTCGTAGATAAAAACGAGATTGTACAAAGACTGGTGCTATACTGCTCCCAGGATTGGGCTGTGCTGCATCCATGACAACAGGATGGAAGGTTGCTTTTAATACTATTATCTTACATACCCACAGCTGAATGCTAATGCAGCTATACTGAAGAAATCAAGTTTCAGATCTGTATCCACTGAACTTACATCCACTAGGCAGGGAGTTTAAAAGCCAGGCTAGCATACGAAGACTAATATTATAGCTCTGTCAACTCCCCAAAGGTCAGATATTTCAAAAGGTAAACACAAATATTAATTGTCAGGTAGTTCTGTACTGAAGACCAGAACTGAGGCAAAAATCAGGTTTTGTGACCATAATTTTCTTCCAATTTCATTTTATGAAATGGAGGCGCAGAAGAAAACAAAGATTAACTCAGATCAGTTTATGTTCTGAACACTGACAGATGCTGATGCTATTCCTTACAAACATTGCCTCAGTAAGGGTTGTACCTGTTTCCTTCAATGAAGGAGAGAGAAAATGTGTGGGAAAGCAGCTGGGCAGCCTTATTTTCCAGGAGGTATCGATTGACCCATCTTTATCCTGGCTGGGGGATGCAGGTCCTGATCCCAGCTGGCCCTTTGCCTGCAGGAGGAACCTCTGCTCTACCCAGGGGAACAGCAAGTTCTCCCACAGGCACCTCTGGACCTGCTCAGCTCCTTCTACAGACATTGTTTCCAACTTCTCAGTTCCTTTTGTTATGGACTTAAAAACATAGATTGCTAGAAAATCATGAAAAAAAAAAAAGGCAAGTTATGTTTTTGGGGGGCAACTGACTTAATATTTTGCAAGTAAAAGAATTCTGAGCTATCCTCCTCATTGGTGCCACCAAAATCAAAACAGTTCAGTAAGTCCCCAAGTGAAGAAGTCTTCTAAAGCCTTGTTCTAACAAAAGTGATATTGTGTGACTGGCAACACTGATCCATTTTCCAGAAGGTGAGGACAGCCTCCCAACGCTTTAGACTCTCCTTAGCACACAGGTAATTTTCAAACATAATTATGCTATTTTTTCTTCTCCAACCCACTACACTTCTAGATGGAGAACTAAAAACTATTTGAGCTACTGACCACTTTCCTACAACAGGCTATAACCCATTGTTACCCAAATCCAAGTTATTTATAAAAAATTGGCTCATACGCTGTCACACCCTGAACAATTCATTTTTACATGCAGTTAAAGGTTGCTGCAAGAAACTCTTGCTCTTTTATGCTCTTGGTCTGTCTCCTGTCATAGTCAAGCGTGTGGATATTCTCGCAGGTAAAAACGCCCCATTTTTCGGTGAATGCATTCTTAGAATTACTATACATGAAATAAACAATAAAATAATTAATATAGTAAAACAAATAAAATAAAGATAATAAAATAATCTGAACCAACGGAACTAAAATAAGGAGAAGAGGCCCTTGTAATGAAGGCTTCTCAAGTCCATCAGGTGGAGACCAAGCCAGCTATTGTGGAAATGAGGGTTCACTCATAAACCACAACAGAACTGCACTTCCCAAGGGATTTTTACCCCATGCAAAGTACTTTGTCTCTTCAAAAGCATAAATTCAGTGCAGCAGCAAAAAGACGCTTCATTTAAGGAAAAGTAAAAGGTGGCAACAATGGTCGCAACAATCAAAGTGTTGGCTTCTAAGTGGCAGAATGACAAAAAGTTCTAGCACTTCATGATATTGTAATCGAAAAAAGTATTAAGTTGTTAGTGAAAGTGTATTTAAGAAAAGCCCCACACGTGGATGTAATAGAAAATTAATCCTCAGAGCCCAGAAAGTCCCTGAGGATGTAGAATCCATCATGAAGTTACCTCCTGTCCCAGATTTTCTTGTTGCTTGCCTCTGCTGACAACAGTTGGCTTTTCATTAGAGTATTTGATATCAATTTACTCAGACACTGGGGGCAAAAAAGGATTTCACTTTCTTCATCTGAAAGACACTGATCCACAGAATTAGTGCTTTGAACAGATGCCAGGGTAAAATAGTGACACATTTTCTAAACTAATAACCACAGGTGGCCACAGCAAATTGTCCAAAGCCTCTCAGGGCTGCCCAGGCAGCCATGGCTCTCCTGAATTTCTGATCATTCTGGTACAGACAACATTCCTGAACGCAAAGGTATCTCCTTCTAGCCAGCTCTTGCTCTGGCTCATATTTCTAAACTAGTCCCATAAAGAAACATCATCATTTTTAATGCCCTCTTTCAGATAATGCCTATCCTTCTGCAGCAGAGAATACAAGGCAGTAACTGCTCTAAGTGTATTTGCAGATTAAAATCTCTCAAAAGAGGTTAGACCCCACGTTGGTATGTATTAAGAACTAAATTAACTTCAGGCAACACAACAAATAACGCCAGGAGGGGTGTCTACCTCACTTAACTTTACAAAAGAGTTGGCTACCTTCTGCTTCTGACCATCTACAGTGTTGGAAGGACCAACACTGCAAAGCACCTGGAGAAACCTCCATCCAACCAGCAATGACCCCATTGGCACAAGGTTACCACACAGCTTGCTCCCAACTGACTTGGCATCTAGTAAAACCTCTGGTTCATTGCAAAGAGAGCACAAAACTTTGCCCACTTAGAAATGTTTTCATAGACCTTGGCTCATTCCTTTTTCAAACCTTTATTATATTAAGGGTTTATCACAGAAACCCTTACAAAAAATGAACTTCCCTGAAGTGACTGGTTCTGCACCCACAAGAGATGTGATTTAGATGCTCAGGCCAGAGCCCAGTCACCTGGTAGGAGCCCTGGCAGGGGACCAGCCTTGGCTGAGACGTCACAGAGCTGAGCTCTTCACCGAGCTTCTGTGCACCTAGGGTTAGGCTTAAGCAAGAAGATGACTTTGCAATTGAATAAATGCTTCTGGACTTGCAGCAAGCAGAACTTGTGCTTTGCTTCAGCCAGAAGCAGCCTAAATTGGATGTCTAAAATCAGACAGCATGAATTTCCTCTTAAGCATCTCTGCATCTTGGTGGAAGAGTGGAAATTGAAGGTGGAAACCTGAAAGGACCAGAAAAAAGCCCCCCTGTTCATCAGCAGGACACTGATACCACGGGCACATGTGTCTCTGTAGTCAGCACATTTCTGACCTATGATGATTCCTCACGTGCAGCAAAGATCTGTCAGGAATTGGACTATAATAAGGTAAAAAAAAAAAAAAAAGATATTTTTATCAGAAGACTTGCGGATCAAACTGAGACAAGCAATTTATTCCAGCAGAAACCAACACATCACCTGAAAATACTTGCATAGAAGGTTTCTTTCCAAAAACAGAGAGCAAAAGGAAACATAAAAGCATCAGTTATTGCTGTTGCTCCACCTTTTTTAATCATACTACTTTGATGCTCAAACGAGCTTCCTCCCTCTGAAACCCCCTCTCAGGGCAGGTGCACTGTTCATTCGGTACAAGATGTGAAAAACAGCCTGCAAAACTGCAAGACGCGGAGCAGAGCTTCCCCTCTGATCTTCAGCTGCTTCCTGGCCTTCACTGCAGCTTCAGCAGAGACTGAACACAAAACCCCACTTTTTGCCCACAGGGAAAACCGTAAACGCTCATCTTTTAACCCACAGTCATTTTGCAATATGGACAACACCCAGAAATGTGAATCCAGCTTCAATCACACGAAAAGCTTTTGTCCTCACATGTGACCCTGACCTGGGATGGGATCCATGGGAGCGATGATCCCAGGGGTTCTCCCACCCCACGGCCACAGGATGCTCCCTGGGATGCTGAGACCCGACATACAGGGCTGAATCAATTCCCAGCCCCCGTTATTTCAACTACCAATCCAGGCAGGAAAAACACACAGCAATTAAATCTGCTCGGACACTGCAGCTGGGAGATTTCATTTCAGCCTCAGTTTCTTGCACTGAATGTTAGATTTGGTACTTCCAGGCAACTCTGCTTTTGTTTGGAAAATGAAATAGTAAAGAAATTCAGCCTTTTTTTGTGTTTAAAATAAACAATTATGTTCTGGAAGCTCGTCTGAATGGTTGGAATAAAAATTCTCAAACCAACTTAATACTTCCTGTATTTGAATAATTTGAGTAAGCAGGCATATAATAGTTTGAATATTTTTATTGGATGCTTTAAAAATAGATGTATGATTTGGCTACGATTCTTTAGTAATTACTTCAGAAGAATTCTGAGGTCATATTGTTGCTTATGAAAAAAACCATATTCTCTCTGTCCAATAATTTTCCACTTGTCAGCAGTTAAGGCTGTCTTCAACTGTTTTCATTTAAAATGATCTCTCTCACATTTTATTCTTCCTTAAACAGGTATTTCTGTTTTACCCAAGACATACCAAAAATTATTTGTATTTCTATTACTAATACAGAAGTTTTACAAGGCAGAGAAGTTATGGGTGAGATAGTCAGCTGCTCAGGCTGATGCCAAGTACTTTTGAAAAATCCCCTCCATAAACATAACATTGACATTGTTGCAGCATCATAAAATCACAGAGTCAAATCCTGTAAATGTGAAAACACTCAGGTTACTCATCTATGCGTGTCTGCACAGTCAGTCACTTGTTGCTGTGCAGTTCTACCCTCCAACAACCCGAGCTCAGCCTTCCAGTCACATTTCTCTTCCCATCCCTGAAGAGTTTTGGGTTTCGAGAGGTAAACTCAACTCAGCCTCCACCCAATGACTTCAGAGATATTTTTCCCATTTTTTGACCAATTCTCTATTTTTTTCTAATAATTGCCTGGCAGGCTTTCTCTCGGCAGCATTTGCAGGGTGGAGCAAGGCTTTCCCTCCTCCTCCTCCTCCGGCTGCCTGGCAAACGGCCCATCTGGCACCCACGTGACGGTGTTTGCTACGTGGGATCTGGCAGAAAAGCGCCACACTACCAGTAGCAATCACAGCCATAAAGAGCGCAATGACACACAAAGAAATGACTTCCAGATTAGTTTTGGTTTTGTTTTGGTGTCATCTTTTTTTCTCTGAGATGCAGAGAAAGTGTAGGTATAAAACATCACTTTTTTTTTTTATTTACTGCAATTTGCAGTGGTAATATTACATGGTTTTGCAGTAATATCTTCAAGCCACCCATTCCTCTCCAAAGGCTTTAACCTCACAAGGTCTCACCTAAACTCAGCTCCCAGCCTAATGCTTTGTGAGATACAATCTAAAGAGCAGGGAGAATGCTGTAGCCAAGTTACCCCAGCTGAGAGCTGTTTGGGTTTAATACATACCCTTTAGGATTCCCTGTGTTACTGGGGGAAGGGAGCTATATAAACAGACTTGGGAAAAAAAAAATGCATTGCTCAGATTTTTTAAAAGCCGCCTCGGGCAGTTATAAGTTACATAAAGTTGCTGCTGCTCCTGTTGTAGTTATGCTGAAGTTATCTAAGGTGACTGGCCTAAAGGACAACTCCACACTAGGACAATCAAGATTCCTAAAAGGGGCCTTTTCATACACACTAAATCAGAATATAACTGGCAGCCACAAACTAAGACATGACTTCAAAATTTCATCGCAATCATGAAGGTTATGCTAAGATTTTTTTTTTAATATACAAATGATCTATACTTAAAATCAGAGTAATTACTTGTGGATTAGCAGAGACTAAAAGAAACTATTCTTGTTTCCAGTAGTTGCATTCATGGACTTCATTTAGCCTGACATTTGTGTAATAATGTGAATATTTAGCTTTCCTCAGTATTTATTCCCTACACCCATGACTTCTACAAATCCTTCAAAATCTATCAAATTAGCAAGAGAAGATAAAATGAGAGATATTCTGGGGAAAATTACTCCCTTTTCTTAACATTCTTCCTCCCCCCACACACATTCTCAATTTCCCACACACATTTTTAAGGCACTGCAATGCAAGTTTTCAGGAGTTGAATCTATGAGAGAAATCGAAAAGAAAGGATACTTAAAACAATCAAGACAAAAATAAAAATCATCCCTAACTAAATAAAATGGTAAAAAGTTGTACATCTTTTGTGTCTTTTCTGAGAGAGGAGTGATTAAAAATGTACCAAGAGCCATGAATGCCATTTTACTGTCATTTCCTTTGATTAACCTTCACTTGACCTCAATCCCTAAGGCAATTTCAGTTTCTTTTTGTTCTCCCATTTAAATTCTTCTGTACACCAGGTGAGTACATCTCCATCACTACAGAACATTCACGGAGAGCAGATTGGGAAGGATTTCATAGAAACTGTTTGCTTTAAAGAGTCATTTCCAAAACTTTAACAGGCACAATAACAGGTCACACTTACTCCAAAACTGGGATTTTTTACAATCCCCTTGGAATTACATAATGACTTTTCCCAAGTATTAGTTAAAACCAAACCAGTCGACATGAGAGCGGGACCTTGGTGCTGCTGACCGGTCCAGACTTACCAACCACATCATGTTGGCCGTTCTCACCAACAGCTCTGCATCTCTAACACTGTCTGCTTCCACATGAGTTATAAAACTGAATGGGAAAAAAGCCAGCATGAATAAAAGCTTAAAAAAATAGATTATAAACTCTTTGCAGAAGCAGCAGATCCATCATTCAAAGTTTGCACAGGAATCTTATAGCACAATTCTTTATTATTTGAAAACTCACTGCTTTTCAGTGAGTCTCAAAATCTTGCAGGTTGAGTAGAAATAATGAAATGTTCATATACTTAGACTCTGTTTTTCAAACTTCAACCTGTAAAATAAAAAAAAGGACAAACTGGGAAAGGGCAAAAAATATCTACAAAAAACATATACGATTTGTAAAATATTCCAAATAATGAAATATTAAGGAGTCTGACCTGTTTAGTTCATCAAAGACTGACTTAAGGGATGAGTCGATCCTCATCCATAAGAACTGATATGATGCTGAGGCTTCTGATAGCACATTTTTAATCAGGAAAGATATGAGATTCAACAATCAAATGAAGCCTAGAATCAAGATGCGTAGCTTTAGCTGTTAGGAACCACCATGAGCCACTGCATCAGCTTACTTTGGGATGAAAAGATACTTCATCACACAGGGCTTTTAGCATCAACCCAAAAACTATTATATAATGTAAGCAGAAGCTATGGATTCAATGTAGGCTTTGCTCTTCATTGCTGCCAGCCAAATGTGTGATCTGATGGGATTCATAATATCTCAGTTTCGTGTTATTCACCCTAGATGAATTTTAGGGATTTAAAAAAAAAAAAAAAAAAGTCCCAAACTGTGACACAAAGCATCAACATTTCTTGCAAACTGCCATCCAAAAAAAGTTCAGTTGGGACTGACTATCTTGATTGTAAGCAGGAATAATTTTTAAATGTTTATGTCTTTTGGCATTCTTAATTTTTTTTCTTGCTGTCTGTAGATTAAAAAAATTAGAGTAAACACAAACCTGTTGGGTTTCAAAATGCTGAAATCACCTACCGTGGCCATGTCCAAACTCTACCATTGCAAAGGAGGTGATTCATTAACTCCGACCCTCTCCCGCCCGCAATTTGACTCTGCACAAACAGGCACTTCCTGCCAACACGAAGGAGTTGCAACAGGAAAGTCCTGTTGATCTCAGTCATGTCCCTTTTCTGATCTTAAATACTTAATAATATTCATAAAACGATTAATAGACACTCTTAAAATTCAGCTATCTTCAACTGCGTTCATGCAAGCTCGGCCTCCTTTTCATTTCTATATCCATCCAGCAAGTGCCACCAGCTCTGCATGTGAGACTGGTTTGTCTAATCTGTGACAGACTCTGCAGTTTTCCATTTTACAACATCTCCTCTGAGTTCTCTGGTAAAATGGCCAGCTCTTGACTGACAGATGTACTCACCTGAGAGCGAGCAATACTTAAATGGAGGAACAAAAGGATCAGAAAATGCCTTAGGGAGGGAGGTCAGGTGAAGGTTAATCAAAGGAAATGACAGTTAGATGGTATGCACAGCACTTGAGATCACATATGTGTATTTTGCTGGGAAATATTTAACTGTTTTACCTCTATTTAGGAAGAAACCAAAATAAAGTGCATATAAGACAAAATGCAGAAGCCATAGATGCCTCTTAGCCCAGCAGAGCTCGCACCGGTGGGATGCAACTTGCCAGCTACGAGGTGAAGAAAGCCAAAAGATGACAACTCTTCATGTGGTTTCACTATTATAAAATGTTTCACTATTGTGAAATACAACACAGTAACTGGCGAGCTAGGGAAATTCAATAAAGCTCTCATTTACCTTGCTCCCGTATTTACTCCCAATATTTAGTGGTCTTCTCTCAAAATGGGTGCTGGAGCTAAGGAGGGAAAATTACTGGGAAGCTCTACAGAAATTCATTTGTTTCTTATAATGAACTTGGTTTGGCCATGTTCCTGCTTCATTTGCATTTCCTTTCCAGCAATTTTCATATACTTGGATTTTTACTTTCAATAGTGCTTTCAAACACTGATTTTAAGCTTGCATGCATGTAGAAAGGGATTTTTAAATACACTTGCCTCAAACATTTAATCATTAGATTTATTCCAATATTTGTTCTCAGTTACTTGGGGAATTAAGCCAATACCACATGACTTATCAATCACAAATAAGTAATACACCCTGACTTCCAATTTCTAGTTTTGATTAAAAAAAAAATAGCCAATAGAACTCATAAAAAATTTGACGAGTTTTTTATTCTTCCCACAGAATAAAAGGCAAAATTCAGTGAATTAATTATTAACTACGAGTTATTCATCCAGCTCTACTAAAAACTAACCTGTTTCTTTTTTTAGGAATCAAAAAGGTCTTTCAAATATAAGTTGCAATAATGAAATATGGCAGCAGATCTTGAAATGTGCCCTTACCCAGTCTGCAGATATGTAAAAGGTTACAGTACCAGAGTTATTAATCCCCATCACTCTGACAATTGATTTTGAACACAGTCTGTGGCAGTCTTTATAATGCAAGATCATAAATGTTCAAAACTAATTTATTGCTCTTTGTTCCACCTGGCAAAAATATACTGTCAAATTGAGTTGTGTTGACGCAAAGATGCAGATGAGTATTTAAGTTTTATTTCTATCCACATTCATAAATTTGTTTGCAATACCTGTGTGTGGCTAGAAATACTTACAAAGGAGGAAAGAAAGTAGATTATGCTGTCTTTAATCAACAGGAAATATTTGCACAAATAGCAATAGGTTTTTATTTTAAAATTAATAAAGAGTTATTATTTTAATTTGTCAGTACTGATATTCTTGGTTTGTGCTCTGTTCCCTGGTATCTGTCAGATTTTCAAATATACACATGTAAAAGCACTTGCTCCATGTGCATATTGACATATATACCAGGCAAGGATTCCCCACAAACCGATGAGGGGTATGCAAAACCTTTCATCCTGCGGGCTGCTGGTTTGTTTGTTTGGTTGGTTTTTAATTAGTAATTTCTAGGCCTGAACCAATTCCATTCACACTAAAAATTCCTGAATTTGCCTTTTCTACACAGCAGTTGCCGCCACCCCTGCCCGTGCCAGAGAGTACAAACCTCCAAAGAGGGACAAACCAGGAGAGGAGGGGAAAAAAAGAAAAGGATCCACTTTACATTGAGTTAACACACTCATTTGTAACGGCGAAGGCTTGTTTTCTAAGGATCAAAAAGAATATATCACAGGAAGTTTATTTTAAGAATAAAATCCTGTCTGTAGACCAAGCGTTCCATAATGAATGAATTACAAGCTTTCCAAAGCCTACTACTGAAGCAGGAAACTGAAACAACAAAAATAGATGGGGAAGAAAAACAGAGGAGTTTTTCAACATCAAAAATTGGCTATCCAGAAGTCTCCATTTCTCATAGTCTCTAAACTACCTATTCTCAGTAGAAAGGTTAACCTGTAAAATTAACATTCTTTTCAAAATAACCACATAATACTTCTTTAATAACACTTTGCAATGTTACATAGTTTACAGTCCAAGAATATAAACTTCCTCTTTCCATTATCTAGGGGCAGAATCACTTAATTGTCCTGGCAAGTTTACTCCTCTTGAATTATTATTTTTACCGTGATATGAAGAAGGAGAGCTATCTGACTGCATGCTATAACTGCTGCATTCATACTTGTAGACATCGGCATGATATTGAAATTAATTTCCAGTATAAAACAGTTAACAGAATAACCTTAGATAAAGACAAGTGTAATATTAATTTAATTCTTTTTGTTGGCAATGTTGTAAAGTCCATTGCTCAAGTAAAGAGCACTTTTCCGAGCCGGAGACAAATTAATTTTACCATTCCTCTTCAAATACGGATTTTAAAAGTCAACTAAAGGCTACAACAGCTTTGAAACATTTCAGTGATTGTTTTAATTACCTATCATACAGCTGTGAGACACTGCAAAAGGGAGGGGTGGAGAGAGAAATGAGAACAACACCTGGTGTATTAGCAATTGTTTTTCTGACATAAAAAAGAAAAAAGGTTTTCCAAGCACTCGGACCAACAAAAAGCTCAGCAAAGTCAACACAGATTATTTTTGTCAGTACATTAATGTGGTATTTTTATTCTGGACTACGTGGTTTTATTCTGTCAATAACTACTTTCACTGTTAAATAAAACCACCAGATCTCTAAACATTAAATATATGAATTCTGGCAGCTTTTAAACCTTGCTTTTCAGCCCAAAGTTGACGCACACGCTACAATAAGTTGCTAAAGGCACACATGGGGCTTCTTTCTAGGGTCTCGTTTTCTAGGAAAAAGAAAGCTCGCTGCACTTTTGCATGCAAGGACACAAAAAGGCATATTTTTGGTCATTCCAAGCCTTAATAGAATTGGAATCTAGAGGCTCTGAGGAGTTCTGATGGCCTTTGACACGCCGGCTTCCAGCGCCTCCGCCATGGCGGTGCTGGGGTAACAAAAGCCCACTCGCACGTACTGTTGTCATCCCCACGCTACATCTGTTGGCCATGCTGTTAGGAAGCGTTGACCCCATCATTTCACCGTCAACACTGCCGAAATCAACAACAACAAAAAAACAGAAATGAAAAAGGAAACTGGATGTCAAAAGTCAGGTCAGCACATTTTGCTTGCACATGTGTCAGTAAAGATAGAAGGAATCACTGAATTAAATTAAATCAAAGCAAACCTGCTAATTAAAACAGCTAAAATTATGTTTGTGAAGATGTGTGACTGGTTTCCTGCTTATCTGCAAATAAGCTCCCCCCTAATATAAACATGTTTCTATCTCCACTTCATTTATAATAAGTCTTTAGGCAGATTGTAATTAGTATTTTGAGTTTCTAATAGATCTATTGTGTTACTGGAGAAATATTTTTCCTGACCACCAGGATACTTATTATTTCAGCTTCACTCTCAAGGGTTCTCACCTGTTCTTCTCATGGTGGTCAAAGTCTTGTAACCAATTTGTCTGAATCAAATTGTTTGGGTGTGTGTCTGAATACCATCATCTTCAGAATGCATTGCTTGGAGTTAACCACAAATGCGGGCATTATATTCAACTCCACCTACAAGCCAAACCAGAAATTATTACCAGTTTTGCTTGGATTTATTCTGTAGTTTGCTCTTCATTCAGTGTTGAAAGGACAATCAAAATTACCAAGCTCAGGAGTAGAAGAACAGGGTCAAAACCAAAGTTTTGCACAAAAATTACGCTATTTACAAAAATCAATTTTTTGTTTCTGTTTTACTTATTCCCAAGTTCACAATGCATAATTTTATACAAACCCAATTACATAGCTCAGTGATTTACTGGCAAAGCTGGCCAGAGGAAATTATCTGGCTTTAGCTAATATGTATGCCTATTTACAATCAAAACAAATCCACAGAAAATTGCAAAATGGCCACAAAGTAAAAAAACAGTCAAGTCGGAAATCCATCAGAATGGATATAGTATGCAAGCTGGAAAAAGTTCACCTTACATTATGTTTTCAGTGGATAACAGCTAAACCGTGGTTACGAGTACAGATCCAGCCTTTCAGATCATGCACTATTTATTTATTCCAGCGTTTAACTTCAAGCACGTACAGAGTTTCATTGACTTGGAAAGCATGATGTTTTCTTTTTGCCCTTTTCCTATTTTTTGTTAAGGCTTAGTTTGTACGGTAAACAGATGCATGGAGGGACTTCAACAGGATTACTCGGATGTTTACAGTTACCCATGGGTTTGAGCAGGATTTTTAGATTCCGGGCTCTAAGGCATTAGGCCAGAGCTGCATGTGCATCGCATCAACAAATGGCTACGTGAGTGTGAACTGATCCTGGTATCTTGAACACGAAAATTGTAACCAGTAACACTGCAATAATGTCTCGGTATTACTTATGCTGACAAATATATTTTTCAGTTGTTGTTGAGACATTTCTGAAACAATACAGAATGCCTTGGGAGGAGCACAAGCTCTTTTTAATATAGTTTGTATAAAGTAAAATTTCTAAGCCAAAAATTATAAATAAAACATTTGTGATTTTTTAATTGCACAACAAATAATTTCAGATTACTTTATGTATTTTCCCTGCAATGACCACTGGGCACAACTCACAGTCAGAGATTTTGTTGGATGTGGCCCAGAGTTCATTTACTCTCTTACCTCTAAGCAACTGCCTCCTAAAAATACATCAAATTGCAAATATGCTAAACCCCAAATTTTGCTGTAATTGCATGTGCCAGCAATAAGTCCTACATCAATAAGAAACCCCACTGATGTCAGCATGACTTGTGACAACACAAGATTTCCCTCCCCTCAGTACAGCTATAAAACTGGATCCTTGGTGAGTATATTTGAATTATGTGGATTATATATGATTAAACAGATTTGGATTAAATCACGGCAATAGGCTGTCTTATCAAGAACATACTGTGGGGACCACATTGATGTACAGTAATCAAGGTGACCTTATGGACTTATTACAACTCTGATCAACTTCAGTGGATGTGGATTTTTTTACTCTGCAAAGATCAGGCTGCAAGATGTAAGGAGTTAAAATGCTGCTTTCCTGATGAATAGTTTTCATGCCTTAAAATTATGATTCAGGCATCAAAGAGCAATCTCTCTTGCAGGGAAGCCAGTCTCAGCTAAACTCCTTGAGCTCAATTTCATTCAACATGATGGAGAATATGGCTGGCTGTGCCTTGTCCTAGCATGCAAAAAAAAATCTGAATAAAGAAGAACAATGTCTGAACAAAGAAATCCACCAAAATCTCACCCAATTCAAGTTTGCCCTTCATTACATCACTGTATTAGCCCACCTCATTTTAAAAAAAAATTCTGAATATTCCATTTAACCAACAAATTTTTGTATAAATGTAGAATAGGGTGAACCATAGATGACAGAAACAAATTTGTTCCTTGCTGGAGTAGTGGGGGAGACAGCTGAGAAAAGAAGTTGGTAACACAAATTCTACCATAACCTCCAGCTAACCAGAGCTAAACTGTTAACTCCAAACACTTCAGATGATTCACAGGCTGCTGCTCGAGAGCGTGTTCCTTGTGGAAGCTGATACACATCCTCATATTTAATATGGGTAATACTGGCAACCATCGCTACAGAGGTCGTTCTGAGGGTAGGGAGGAAAAAGACCTAATGGCTTAAAAAAAAAAAACAACACACAAAAATCAAAAACACACAGGCTGCCAAAATCTGGGAGTTTGGCAGAGTAACAGAGATAAACTAATCATCAGCACAGCTTTCCTGCACCGAGGTCTTCTGACTTCTGCACAGAACCCTGTGCCTCTCTCCTGTGGATTAATCAGAAGTTCCTGGATCCATACATAATGTGGAAGAGAAAGAGGGAGAAAAAGGGAAAGTAATGGTAACAGGAACACTTGCCTGAAGTTTACTGCAAGTTATATATCAGCTCAAAAAGCTATTTAGCCCGAGATACCATATAAAAATTTCAAAAGGCTTGCTGGGGGTGGAAGGCTGTTACATAATCTATTAACACTTCAAACAGTTTGTGCTGCACTATCTCTCATATGGACATGTGTAGTAAACATTATGCTCTGAACCTCTAGGTTCACAACTGCATTGAGGGACTTGTGTTATGCAGTCAAGCTGTGGTGAAGCCACAGGTCTGGAACCTTCCTCCCCTTTAACATCCACCCTCTAAAGGAGTCCCCCACCCCGTTCTCTCCTCCACCAAGGACATTTTTAGTAAGATTGCTATGCTGCTAATTACATTACCATGGCACCCAAGTACCACACAGTCATGAGACCTACTTCTTTTAGCAGCCCTTGGGTTTGTAGAGAGGAGTTACAAGGAAAACATCCTTAGGTTTGGAGAACTGAGGCACAAGGTCAAGTCATTTGTCCATCACCGCAGAAGATGCATGGGGCAGGAAACTTCTTGATGTGGAGTGGCTGCCAGAATGGATGACATGCCAAACCAGTTGCATGACCACCTACTTAACCAATCACCATGCCCTCAGAGGTGGTGCTGGGATTCCAAGAGAAAACCTTGAGCAAATAGAGTGAAGTACCTGCTAGTCACCTGCACTCCGCAGTCTCCAGCTAGGCCACGAGCCCTCGCAGTGGCCTCAGGCTGGACTCATGGCCCCAGGGCCCTGCCAGCTACCCACAGTCCTTCCTTTTGGAGTCTTGGTGTCTTCTTCTGCAAAGGCAGATGAGATGTTTGGGCAGCCTGGGCAGGGCTCACCCTGCGCATGGGAGCAGTGCAGAAGCCCATGCCGAGCATCACAGACCATGTGTCCGCTTGCTCTGCAACAAATTTCTGTGGCAAATGTCAGGGAACTCAGAATTTTAACAGGGCCAACTTCAGCAGTCCTCTTGTCCAGCCTTGGGGCTGGAGTGGCCCTGTGTGTTATTCAGATGGCATTCCCTCCCTATGAGCTTCTTATAGACAATGGTCTGAAATGAGCCACCATGTGCATGGATGTCCCGTGTGTTCTAACTCAGGTAACCTTGCCTGAAAGTCAACTTGTCTGAAACAGCTACTCTCATTCCTCGCAGCTCTTCAAGAGCAGAGCACTAACTTGAAGAGCTATTTTCTCCATGTTATTCCTCCACGCAGAACAGAAATACTAATTTCCAATTCCTCTCATCAAGTTCTCCCATCGTTTTCCATTTGCTTCCTCTAACAGACTCTTTAGCCGCATTGTGCTACTGTAAGAGTTTGGTCATGACTTACTGCAGCCTGCTGTTTGTTTGCCTATTACTGCTATTAGGTCAACTTAAACCTTAAAGATTTGGGAGTTGGTTTTGGTTTTGTTTTTTTTTTTTTTTTTGGTGTTGCTATCTCTCACTGTTCTGATGCTTAAACATTTCTTCCTACATAACTTGCACAGCATTTTTGCTAGATAATTATTAAAAAGCAACCACAACAAAACTTGGAGTGGAGGGCTTAAGCCCCACTTGCGGAAAGCACACCCTGCCCAGTCCCACCTCCACCACCAGCACAACGAGCTTTATGATGGAAACAAGCTCAACTGCAGCAGTTTGACAAGCTCGTTAATTTATTCAATTAACATAACTCACAGTACTGCTTCCTGAACCTATCAGCCAGCTGAACTAAGACAGCCAGCTGAAGACTAAGATATATTCCACCACTGAACTATCTTACTGTGTAGAGCTGAGGTCTGTTAAAATTGAGAGTCAACCCCAAATAGCCAGGAGTGAAGGACCTTGGCCAAAGGTGTAATACACTAGAGAGCTCACTTCTATGATAAAACTTCTTCAGACCTTTGCCCAAAAAGCATGGATGTCATGTTGTCAGTCTGCTCTACGTTACTCAACATGCAATACTTACGGTAGCAGACAGATTAATTAATATAGATAACAGAAACTGTAGCACATAATCATAAGAGAGAGCACTGAAATCACAGAGGACTACAGCTTCCCCATGGCACAGTGTTCGGGTTTTTTAAGTGTCCAGTCCCTTTTCAACAGTATTTTTAGGTGAATTGCAGTTGGCCAGATACAGCCACAGATAGTCAGTGGTGGAGACAGAGAGAGAGTAAAGAAAACCCTACTCCTGACAATCAGCATCTACACTTTAAACTGCAGAAGAAACAGCTGCCGAGCTGTTCATTAGAGAAGGGATTTGCCAAACACACTCCCTGATGCTCCGTTATGCAAGGTAGTACTATGTGTATTCTCTGCCTCCACAGAGATGTAGCCTAAAAGCATTTGTATTTAGTTCTCCCATCCCCCTAAATCTTCCCTACAAAGGACACTGTCACGACCAAAGCTCTGCAACAAGGATCGTTTATATATCTGACAACCTTTAAACCCCCAAAGAAAGGGAAAGGGAAGTGGCAAAGCTCTCTGAAGAGCTCTTTGGTGGAACAAGCAGAATTATGAGCAGCAGGAGAAATATGAGTAATTAAGACAACAGTATATCTATATCTTACAGCTGACAGAGGGATGCTGCAAGTTAGCTCTGGGCAAGGTGTTAGCAGAGGAAAGAACTGAGCAGGCTGTTTCTAATGTTCTTGTTGAAAAGCCAGCCCAGGAAAAAAAGGCTGAAGGGACAAGTTCATTAAAAAGAAGGAAGGAGGTTGGCTTAAGACAGCAGTTAGATGCAGACTTGTAAGATTAAAGGAACAGGTCAACAGCTATCTGTAACAAGACAAGCAATCGTTTGGGGAGTCAGCCAACGTGGCAGCCTTGCTATTCTTAAAAGAAAACACTCTTAAATTATCTATCCATGGGTTATACAGAAAATTAAACTGCAGAATTGCACCATGGCACAAAACAAAGCAGCAGGGTGGACCGAGGCTGCAGGGGATCAAAGGAGAGGAAGCCACGACGTTTTCCAACGAGCAGCCCAAATCAGTGGCTGGTTTTAGGCAGCCAATGTTCACCCAGAGCTGGTGTGGTGGCCAGGACACGACGTCTGCTCCTGCCCATGACCCAACCACCACATCCACATGCAGGGACCCGAGGTGACGCAGCTGTGCCACCCGGAGCCATCAGGACTGTCATCGCGGCACGAAGGGGCCGGATCTGCTCCCACGCCACAGCTCTTCCAACAAGTGCATCAACTTGATTTCAGCCCCTCCTCCAGCCCCAGCACTTGCCATGCTCCAGCGACTCCCCAGCTGGCAGGACGGCCCATTGTGGCTACAGCAGCATGGTTTATAGCAGCCCCGAGGCTGTGTTTTCCACCTAGTATATGTAAGTGAATTAGTGGAAAAATTGAGCTTACGCAAATCACAGAACCAGTGCACAGTTCATCATGGCCAGGCAGCCTTTTCTCACGGCTGGACCAGAAGGAATGAGATGCAGTGAAAAAAACATGGGCTGCATCCATGGTTCCTGTATTACAACTTGGGTTTGGAGATGGGAAGTGCTGTTAGTCAAGAGGAGAAAAGAAAAAAGACCAACAGCAGCTCCCATATCTACATAGATTGAATGTATGGTGGGCACAGTCACCTGGGGCTCACAGCCGACAAGATTGATGCACAGATATTTGGCAAGAGCAGCCCTCCTCCCTCGCCTCCCAGGCTCCATCTGTGTGAAGGAGGAGATGGGAATTACACAAAGTGCAATATTTGCACTGGAGAGATGGCAGAGGGGTTGCTCCAAATTTACATTACTGTAAACAAGAGCAGCATTTGTCCAAGTGATAAGAGCTGTAGCAAAGGCAGAGCCAGAGGGCACCAAACGAGGGTCACCAGCTGCAACTGCAGTTGCCACCCAAGAAGAGGAGCTCCAGATCTGCAGCAAGATGGGGGACCGGGGAGGCTGGGAGGTGCCAAAAATCTCTCATTACTGTTTTCAAGTGATTGCCCCAGTATGTCTCTCAGAGCATCTTGTACAGCCAAGTTTCCAGCCATGCTCTGGCTGAGTGCCCCCAAAGCTCCTCGTTCCTGCTATGCCTTTCTTCATTTGCACCTACAAGTCCCAGCCCTTCTCAGTCACTTGTGTGGCCCTGTCAACAGCAACAGCACTAAATTATCTAAGAAATACGTCTGGAATACATGCTTTACATCAAAGCACAGCACAGGTGTGTATCTTTTTCCTTTCCTACTTTCTCAGCCACTTCCGCCGTAAGTGATGCGTCTTGCCATTCCTGACCATCACTTATTTGGTGTATAGTCTGAAGCAAAGGGTTTTCTTGCTAGAGGCTATTCTTTGCCATTTTCTCTGCTATAAAGAAGTGTATGTGCCTGTGTGAGGAGCATGTGTTGCCCTTTCCTACACAAGGCTGAGGGGAAGCTTGCTTTCTGTATATTTCAAATCACAAACCCTAATGACTCCTTAAAATACGCACTGATATTCAGCCCATAAATCAAAATCGATAGTCAAATCCTGCTTATAGATCTAAATCCTTCTTGCACTCCATTATGTACTTAAGGCATCACACTGCCTATATATTTCTGCCTCCAGTTTTAGCCATATCCTAGCACTGATTGAGAGCACCAGAGTGTGCAGCCCTTAAAAACTCAAAAATTTCTCACTTTCCTGAGCACTAAAATGCGTCTAAAATAAGGAAAAACGACCTCCTGTCACTTTGTTGACTTGCCAATGAGTTTATTTACTCACTCATCCTGCAGAGCAATTGTTTAAAG
Organism: Streptopelia decaocto; assembly: GCF_964273445.1. Taxonomy (NCBI): domain Eukaryota; kingdom Metazoa; phylum Chordata; class Aves; order Columbiformes; family Columbidae; genus Streptopelia; species Streptopelia decaocto. The sequence continues at coordinate 6,546,012 of NC_138665.1, forward strand.
GAAATGCAAGAATGTTTAATATTCCCCAGAAACGCCAGGCAGAGCTACCTGAGTCTCACCCCTGTGCCAAGCAAAGACAATCTCAAGGCTGAAACGGCTCATCAGCTGCTTTTCATATAAAGGTGAGCAACTTTACAATTCTTTGGGATATATCTTGTTAGAAAGTGAGCTCAGAATTTCATATTATTATCATATTATAGACAGCATTCCTTTGATAAAGGGTCAAAGATCGGGAAGACAAGAAAAATAAGGAAATAAAGCCCAGCAACAGTCAGATCTTTAGCTGGCATAATTGGACACCGAAGTCCACGGAATTGTGTCTATTAGCAGGAGTGGGTGATCTGACCCATATGCTTACCACTTTCAAGTATAAAGATTAAAACAACACGCCTAACGGCAGAAATGGGTTATATTACATTTCAGAGAGGCCTGGGTTGCCTAAAATTCTGGAGAAATTTGCAGCCTGCCATCTTAAAGACTTCAAGGCTGTTTACCCAAACTTCTCAATAGCTCTTTCTAAAAAAGGCTGATGAGCAACCATGTTCAGCAACACAGATTTTTAATGTAATCTGTTTATAGTTTTAGAACAATTTCCAGAATAGAACATTTTTTACATGTCCTGAGCCTTTAGCATTCTCACTTTGATCATCTCCCATCATGTTATGGTTCAGAACAGAATGTGATGGAGCCAGGCTAACGAATCTGCCAGAAATGACATCAGAAAGCCAAGTGACCTGAAAAAAAAAAGTGCTCTATTTGAGCACCACGCTCTTCTTGACCATTTTTCATGATTTTTTTAAAATACATTTTAATTAATGCTTTAGTTTCACTCCTTTTATTTTGATTGCATGAAATCTCAGAGCTTGTTCTTAGAAAAAGCTCCTACTGAAAACAAAAGGAGCCTTATTTGACCAAGGGAAGACTGTAGGAGCCCCTCAGATAACAATAGCTAACAATTAGTTTTAGGGTTGAAGAGTTTAAATAACGAACAGTTTCTTAGGAGGTTAACTCTAAATAATAATTGCGGATTTTGTAGCCTGTAGAAGGGAGAGATTGGTCTTTGACAGAGTTTGTATTACTAACCTGATGTGAGCAGACAGTTGCAAAAATGAAGTGATATCAGTGATATAAATATTATTTTTACATTTAGGCAGGAGGAATTTCATAGTAGCACAGGGCGAATCCCACTGCCCGCCCCCCCCATGCAAACGGTCCTTACATGTGAAGACAGGGACTGATATGGCACGACTGATCAGTAGACACACTGACATAGTATGTATTTACTTTAAATATTATTTAGCCCTTCACATTACGTTTCACATATACAGCTTGTGTTTCTTTCAAACACTTTATCTACACAATAGCATTTAGTGCCCTGTTAATTCAAGACATGTTAGAACGGGCAAATAAGTCGGTTAAAAAAATGTTGTAATGATAGCCCCCCTTCTATCTGATGTAGAAATAGATAATTTCTAGTACTAAAAGTGATTAAATTTGGTGCATTTCCAACTTGTATTTTAACAATGCATTATCTTCTGAATTGCTGCATAAATATTAATAGACAGCCTGATATGGAACTTTTGCCCGTAATGCCCTTGGAGAACTATAATCACGGTGAGTGGAGCAAAAGAGATGAGAGAGTGCACTGAAGATGGTGGCTCTATCCTCCAGCTTCACAGGGCTACCCCGGGTCAGGCACTTGCCATGCAGCAGCACAGATGAGCAATATCTCAAAGCCTAGACTTCGTCTAGTAGGAGATGAAAATCCTATAGACATTAATCTGTCTGATATTCATCTGAAATACCACCACCAAAAAAAAGCACCATTGATACCAAGAAGAGCTACACTGATTTTTCTCCAAATTAGCCAGACTTAATTTTTGACATGGCGTCCTTTTAAATTTCATCTGCACGTCTGCTATTCTCATCACCCCCAAAATGATTATATAGCATTTATCTATCTGAATTTCATCCCTCTGATACAATCTCATCAAGAGTCACTGTCACTCTGGCCACCATTTGAAAGAAGCCAAGTGCCTCCAGACCCCCCAAAGTCATGCTCAGCCTTCTTGAAAACTGGCCAGTTATTTAGATCCCTATATATGGGCTTTGGGGGCTGAAATTCAGGGTACCCTTTTGGAAAACCTTTCCGGACAGCCTTTCAGGTCCACATAAACCACCTTTCTGCTTTCTGAGAAAACGACACTATTGATCTTTGTCATTCTAATGCAAGAACTTCTCTTGAAACCCCAAAATACCAGCAATAAAAAGCACAAGGAGAAAAGATTTCTGTTTGACAACACCTATTGCACAGCTGTATTTTGGACACCGGTGGACTATGCTAAGGGTTAAGTTAATTTAACTTTCACCAAGTTAGAAAGCTATGAATGTTTAATCACAAATGAACTTCAGTGGGCAGTTTGGTAGCTCACAGACAAATGTTCTCATTTTTATTCTTTATAGGCAGCACTCAAATCATCATAAACCATATTTTAAAGAGGGAGAAATTTCATGAGGGGAGGGAGCTGGTTTATACGATAGAATAAGAGAAAAAGGCAACTTACTGTTTTAAAATTTAAATCCAACAAAATTACCAGAAATGCTGCTGGAAACAGAACGCTGCGTATTCATTATTTTGTTTCAAAGTTAGTTTATCATAAATCTGCCCTCTGACACGTAATAACTAGTAACGTTTCGAAGGTTATTTGATAGTAAGTTCAACAGTGTAGGTGACTGAACATGTGAGCTGCATGATAATGAGTCCCAGGGGAAATCAGGCTTTAAGATGCAGGGTGAAGCATCCCTAGGCTTGTATTCAAATGGAAAAAACATATTCAAAAGTTTATTGTTTATCTCCTAAGAACATCAAATAACACATAGTCCTTCGAATCAAATGTATAAAGCATGCTAGAGAACTATTTGCTGGGGGAAAAAACGCCTGATTTGATCCAAATTCAAAAAAACTAATACCTTGCACACTGAAATGCATAGAGTGATTTTGATATAAAAAGTGGAGGGGAGTATTTTGGCTTATTCTTTTACAGAACTAAAAGGCACAGCAAGTCAGTTTGCTCTTGCATCAGACTCTAGAAAGAGGAGCTAGAAAGCATTAACACTAGTTTTCAAATCCTCTGCATTTCAGTACAATAGAGTTCTTTAAGTATGACAAATACAAATTGCACTACTCATCCTACATTTCGTTTCCAAAGTACATTGGCTGTAATTGATTAATTCATAGTGTACAAACTAATTTAAAGCCAATAATGAGAGCAAAAGATTCTATTTTTCAGCCAGGAGATGTGGGACACACACCCCACTCCAGCAGGATAATAGAGCCCCATCTCTCAGCTCCTTGTGCTCTTAAATAACAAGTCTGATACCGCCCTTTCCAAAGTCAATGGTAGTTTCGTTATTAGCTGTGCGGGATGGGATGGGATGGGATGGGATGGGATGGGATGGGATGGGATGGGATGGGATGGGATGGGATGGGAGCACCCACACCTCGCTCACTTGCTCCTGCCTTCCCTGGTCACAGCATATTTCTGTACATTGAACACCTTAAGAGAAACATCTCAGCTACTGAAAGTGATCAAATGTGGCTCCTGCTGTTTAGGTGCTACAACCCTACCTGTCAAGCACACCGGTTGCCTTCTTTTAATGTGGTTACATGGTCCTCTCTGCAGCAAGAGGCTGTTATTTCATAATGCATTTTGGAAATTGAGAACAAAATTAGACTTTACTTTCAAGATACCTTTCCATAACCAAAATCCATTTTCTCTATGTATTTTTAAATTGTCCTCCCTTTTTTAATTCATTACTTGTTACATACTCTATACTTCAGCAGTGGAAACTTCTGCAGCATCTATCTTACTTAACATCACTCTGTCAGTACTAACTCTTAATATTATGATGGCTTTTTTCCGAAATCTAACTGGGAGAGGTTTACTGACATGCCACAAATCTCAATTATCATTAAAACTCTAAATTCTGTATTGTCAAAAATCAGAGGTTGAAATGCTCTTATCTTGAAAGCTCTAAAATATCTAATGAATGTTTGTTTATTTGCTTACTATATTAGTATATATTTCTGACACGGCCATTTTCCATACCTTAACTTTGGGTAAACAACAGCATTTAAATATACACCAAATAAAAACAAGCAAGCAGGCAATAATGCTGTCTGAAATGCTTTTTACTATTCTTGATGAAGAATTACTACACAGAAGATGACTGAACCCAAAAATCAGCATAATCTTGAAGGTTACAAAGGAAATATATTTAGAAGAGACGGAAAACTTTCTGGGTTCATTCCTTGAGATATTACGCTAGCCACAGTTCAAATTTTTAATGTTTACACAAGATGTACTGAGAAAATTTGGGCTATGTTAAAATAGAAAAGACATGAAAAATGGTTATTAATACAAATATATTAAATAAGAATGATCTAAAACAGATCGGTCTTTAACTTTTATTTATTATTAATGTTATTTCTTATTACTCCAGAAAGGAGTTAAAAATGTACATTGCTAGACTAAGTTAGTCCTGCCCGGTGCTGTTATATTAAAAGGTACATAAATCAGTGCGCTCCTTTTCCTACGGAGCACAAAGCTCCTGGTTGTCGGAGGTATTTGCAGATCCTCACCGAGCGACTCTGCTCGGGGTCCTTCCTCTGTGTGGTCTTTCAGAACTGTCGTTATCAGCTTTCTGTTTATTATTGTGCTCAGTTTAAAGGGAATTTGCCAAGTGATCCCTGGACTCCAATCTTTAGGCCTGTTGTCAGGACAAATTAATTTCTGTGGAAACCCACTGTGCCTCAGATACCATCTAGGAAATGTAGGATTAATGGAGTCCCTGTACAACAAGCTTTGTAGTGCGGCTGCTGGGGGAGGGGAGAGACTCTTGGAAGGGAGAAATAACAAAAATAAAGCCCTTGCACTTGGGGTTACTTTGGGGGAACTTCACTTTTTTTTTTTTTTTTAATTACCTCAATTAGCATCAATAATATTTAAAATATAGTGTAGTAACTGAATATGAACGGGCAACTTTTTAACAGAAAGAGCAGTGAAGGGAAACTCTGTATTACCAAAGATGAAGGACCTGAGGTCTAATTATCAATATTTTATATTTTACATGCTCAAGACAATCTCTTCAGTAGGTAAAAACAGGATATTAAAAGAAACAGTCTCCTGTAAATCTTAGTAGAAAATAATGAAACTCAATACATGATCCTTTGAAAAAGGAGTATTAAAGCTGGATTTCCTACAGGGCCATGTCATTACTTTGTTAGCTGACATTTGAGGCTCTTTTTTTCAAAATATATATTATTTCATTGTTAAAATACGTTAAACTGCCACTGTTCTCGCAATAAGTATACAATAAAAACTTACTTTCCTGCCTAGAGAAAACAAGTAATTCTTTTTCTTAGTGATGGTAAATTAGAGCTGAATTCAGAGCTGTAACAGGTAAAGCAATGTTTTCCCCTTATGTTTATTTGGAGAGAGAGAAGAAAAAAGAAGAGAGAAGAAGAGGAGAGAAGAAGAGAGAGAAGGGAGAGAGAAGGGAGAGAGAAGGGAGAGAGAAGGGAGAGAGAAGGGAGAGAGAAGGGAGAGAGAAGGGAGAGAGAAGGGAGAGAGAAGGGAGAGAGAAGGGAGAGAGAAGGGAGAGAAGAAGAGAGAGAAGAAGAGAGAGCAGAAGAGAGAGCAGAAGAGAGAGCAGAAGAGAGAAGAGAGCAGAAGAGAGAAGAGAGAAGAGAGAAGAGAGAAGAGAGAAGAGAGAAGAGAGAAGAGAGAAGAGAGAAGAAGAGAGAAGAGAGAAGAAGAGAGAAGAGAGAAGAAGAGAGAAGAGAGAAGAGAGAGTTCCAATATGTTTTTATTGATCCTTCTCTCATTTTCAAGTGGATGACTCTGCTCATGGTTAGATATACAAGTTTAATATATGACAAAGTGGGAATTCTTACCCTTATTTCTTTTATCTTCAAAAATAAATCAGTTGATAATATACAAGACAAAGATAGTAGAAATACTGGTCCATGTTCTGTGTTGTATTATATCTTGTGACTCCCCTGTGGAATGGGTGAGCTGTAAATCAGCCCTGGAGTTTGCCTGAAGTGGCACTAAAACACTTAATGGGTCAAAAAATAAAAGAAAAAAGAAACAAACAAACAAAATTCCTTTAAGGTCAAATGCTATAAGCAAAATTTGATTTTCTAACATGGTATTGTTACAATATTAAACTGTTAATAGCAGTGCTAATTTTGCCACAGTGCATTTCTAATGCACTTCTAATTCCTTAGAAACTTGGCAGCTGCAGATGCTGAAGCTGCAGCAGGAGGTTCCTTTAACATCTCTCCCTGGTTTTGCAAACACCTCAGTGCTCACGGCTTTTCCTTTGGAGGGCAAAAGAGGAGCATTGCAAGAAAATACGGGGTTTGTGTGATGCCTCATTTTGTTTGGAATAGCATTTATGGAGAAGGTTCATTTCAGGAGATTATTTTATTAATCTTGAACTCACCTGCATATGAGAACTACTTTCTTTTTATTAAATATTCCAAATGAGTGTATTCTTCCCTAACCAAAAAATTTAATCTTGAGAGACTTTTTGTAAGCCAGTTTTTACTATTACAGAAATTCAATTAACTCCATAATTATAAACAAAATTACCATTGAGTGTTACATGTGATTTGGTGGTAGCAGCTACATGGCACACACATACACTCTGTTGTATGATTTAAAACCTCTAGTGACAATAATCATAGGCAAAAATTCCCAAGGATCGTTCTTGTTATTTGGGTTCTGTGCACTGTTTTATGTATACAAACAAATTTTAAATATGCTGTTCACATTTTGGGAATGAAGCATTTGACTCTAGTAAGCATATTATTTGCATCCAGTGAGCTGGATTCCCAGCTGATGGAAAGTTACCCAAACTGGGATAATTTACCTGAAGCATTAGCCTGGCCACATTAACCCAAGTCAAACCCACAGCAAGGGCAGTAAATGGAGCCACAGTGATTTATGCATGGAGAGGAAAAAATAAACTAAAAAATTAGAAATAAATTTAATTTAAAACAAAACAAACACCACCACCACTACACATATTGTGGAGGAAGGGAAACTTTATAAAGTAAAGCAGTGACAATGTGCCACGTTTTATACCACAGGATGAAGCACCAAGTCAGCAAGAGGCCTAGGGATGTTATTTGTGGGGTTTTTTTAGGATTGAGATGGCTAAAAGCAAAGTTTAGGAGTACAGTCATCATAGGCTCTTGCAGGGAGTTGAAGGTGGACTTCAGCCCTCTCGGTACACGTGCAGCACTTGCACAAATACCCCAGGTTATGGTCACCAGGCGAAAGTCACCGCTGACTCACTGTTGTTGCACTCTCTGAATATCTGTGACGTCTCCTTCTGATATCACTCGCACAATCTCTGCAATCCCTCATGCAAATCTCCCGTTCACAGAACTCGCCCTCGCTCCCCAAATGTCAATACTTCTATGCCCATTTATGTCAGCTGAAGGCCCGAGCCCCACATACTCCTCTTAATCTAATAAGAACCCATTTCTGCTGACACAGCAATATCTACAGTGATCTCCACCTTCACCTTTTCTTCTTTGTACAAGATTTTTCCACCTACAAGTGCACAGGTGGGCAACACTCCTTCAACACATCAATCAGGGCTTTATCAAGAGATGTCCATGGACTCTAAACACATAAGAAATCAGTGTTTTAGTATAATCACTCCTCGCGTAATTTAAAATCAGAATTACCCATGTGGTTTCTCTAAATAAAAAGCGATCTGTGACCTACAAATCTGAATTCAAAACACGTTCGGGGGAAACATTCAAAATACAAAATGCAGTTACAGCTCAGTCCTTGGTGGATGCTACTCACTACTGTTAAATTATTGTGTGCATTATTTTAAAAGAAAAAAAGTGAAGGGTATTATAAGAACAGGGGTCAAAGCATTGCCAAGGGTTAGGTCTTAACAACAGAGTAAAACATTCAAGCTTTATCAGAAAACTATACATGCAAATATATATAAAAGGAACTATAAAATAAGCTTCGTATGGAAGTCCATGTCTCATAACAAGAACGGTACAAATATTTCATAGCATGTCAAACCCACTGCATATGTACATTCATGATTTCCTCACTCCTGGCACTATAACCACAAAAAAGGTAACTTAACAGCCCTGGTAAGAGTTTTCTAATCTTGGGATATGGAACCTGTGTCTCAAGAACCTGGTTAAACCTGCGATCCTGGTCAGTACATGAAAATAAGAGGAAAAATGAGAAGACGGCGTCAGAGGGTTCAAAGCAGCGAGACCCCAACCCGGCAGCGCTTGGTCTTCACCGTCCTTTAAAGACGCACCAGACACGTCACCGCAATCAAACCACCATGTGATTTGTTTTCTAAAACAACATCTCGTTCTGTGGAAGAAATTCAGTCCTTACTCCTCTTTAATATTCATAAGGTATGGAGCAACATTAACAGCTAAGTTTTAATTTCAGAAACATTCTGACATTTACAAAGAACAGATTCCAGCCCTGCTTTCACACTATTTTTTTTTCCATTATCACTGTTATTACTGGTATTAGTATCACTGTAGAAGTGATTAAGAGGTCCTGGACATCTTATTAAAATAGTCTCGATCTACTTCCCTCTTCAGCATCAAGATACATTCTGTTATTTTATAAACAGGAACAATCTTTCTGGAAATTAAATTTGAAGTATTGCCTGTTCCTCTCTTCCTTCTGAAATAGAAGTACTTTTGCTGTTAAAATTGCATGTAAGAATTATTCTGAGTATTGGAAGCAGAGGCAAAAAATATTGACTGTTTAATGCCAAATGCTCCCCAGATCAGCTCGTAACATGGGAAATTATAGAAGAGCAGTAATGAGCCAAGTCTTCAGAATTCTCAGGGAAGTCAAGGAGAGGGATCCCTCACAGAAGCCAGCAGCATCACTCCCTACATCTGTTCACAGTGACCATTTGCTGGAGCACAGGCACACCAGGCTTATGATTTTAGAGAAAAGGGCTGGTTTAGCTGTGATTTTGAGAAAATACGTTGTTGTTTACTACAGCAGTTTAAGTATGTATGTTTGTGCATCAACCTTTTTTCCGTATTCAGCACTAAATAGAAATTCCAAAGAGTCTTAGGCCTAGATTAAATGCTTTCAAAAATCAACTCTAGGCTGGCATAGGAGTTACCCAGTCTGACCTCATGATTACAGACTAAACTCTTTCTTAGAAAACTAAGTGGAGGAATATTTTACATTTCAATGATTATTTGTGATAGCACCACCACATATAAAAATGAGAAACCATGGCAATATTTAAGGAAGTTTATCCGCAGATATTTGCATGAGGCATTGAAATAGGACTCATCGAGGGGGCTGGAATATTGTGATATTAAGATACATTAATGAAAGGCAGTATCCAGTATACAACTCATCCAAACTGTAACAATCACTTTGAATTTCATGTACTGTCGCTAAAAAGATAATAGTACAACCTAGTTTCTACCCGATTACACCGATTTTTTTACCTCCGGAACCTTAATATCAAGACACAAGACAGCCAGTACTAATTCTAATGGCTAAAGAGCATCTTCCAAACTACCTTGGGAATGATGTAAAACAGTTACAAAATACACTTCTTCAGCTCCATATTCCTGAGGACGGAGTGCATATTTAATGCCCAAGTACTAATGTGCCTTGCAACAGCATTTTTTTCATTCTTACTAGTGTCAATAGCAGTGTAACCCCAGAGCTTTCAAATAAACGTTTGCATTAGTTTGATCATATAAATGTGCTAGCCAGTAATTAAATCCAGTTTGTATTTTTAAAGTGATATTCCGCACAGAGCCAAACCGCATTGTATTTGTATCCACCACCTCTCAGTTCTGGGAAATCCATAAATTCATTTGTCAAAGGTAAAAATACGCAAAATTCCTTCTAAATCTTTTTAAACGGTTTGTTCAAACTCTTGACATAGCGTTTTGCTCTAAACAAATTTCTAGACAACCCTGTGATTTTCCATCTCTGAAAACATGCTGTTTCCCCTCCATGAAACTAGAACAGAGGGTCTGAGAGAAAGGAAATTATTAAGCATTCTAGTGGGTTTTTTCCAACAAAAACTAAGATAGAGGTCAATGAATAAGTATGTGCAGGCTGGAACTTAAATCCTCTGGGGTGACTGTAGGCTAATTAATAATTAATGCCAGAGACATGGTGTTTGAAATGCAGATGTGATAACTGGAGGCCTGGCAAAGCTGTTCAGAGGAAGCAGATTTGGATGCTATGGGGAATAGGCACTCCCTTGCCGGCTGGCTCTGAAAGCAGACCTGGGTGCAAAGCAGGGCCTATGGTTTAGATTATATTCCCCTCAGCTGTTAATTACCTGAACCTACTTTGAAGTTTTTCTCTTTTTATCCTCTGCATGAAAAGAGATTGGTTCAGCCAAGGGACTTGAAAAAATGATCAAATACATGGAGTAGAGGAGGGGAATAGAACTTCAGATATAAAAAAAGATAAGGAAGAAAAACACTCAGGGAAACACACAGGAACATATTAGGAACTGCATGAGTGTGGCTCGATGTTTCAAGCGAGTTGTGCTGCTCTAAGTTATTTCAGCCATTAAGTAAACCCCTGCGTGTTTTATGAATAGGCTTGTTAAAGGAATCTCTTGCTATATGTATATAGTTTACATTAATTATTTGATGAAAGTACCATAGGTGATTTCCTCTGCTATTTTTAATTCAATAAAGTCATTTAAAGCTCCTTATGTTTGGGGCTATTTAATGAGGTGTGCAACATTAACAGAATCACCAATGAGCTGTTACTACAAGTATTAGGATTTTTGCAAAAATCACTCATTTCCACGAAGGAGAGAGACAGGCACAGCTTGGGGTCCCCACTGTCACTGAAAGGAAAGCGGGGAGCAGGTGCCTTCCAGCATCTCAGCCCCTGGAGCCTCTGGGCAAGGGGACCAGAGGGCAAATGCACCATTTTCACAGCAAGTGGGGTGACACGCTGAGCCCGGGTGCGGGTGGGGATGGGGAGGAAGGGTTGGTGGGGAGGACGATTGATGATGGAGATGAAGGCAGGGAGGATGGGGATGCTCCCCGCACCCCGCCGGCATTTGGGGACCACACAAACACCCTCCAAGCTCAAGGAAACACCCCATTTATAAAAGCGGGGAGCTAAGGGGGGTGGTACCTCTTGCAACATCGCCGACGGAGAGAAAGGCGTCCCCAGGGTGCGCGGGGACGGTCGGGCCGGGAGCCCCGGGGAGGGTGCGGGGTCCCCGGGCGCAGCCGCCCCGCTCGCCCGGAGCCGCCGGGTTCCCGCAGCAGGAAGGGGCCGCTGAAATCTCCCCACCCGTTTTCTTTGTGCAATAACAGATCGTTCCCTTTTCAAAGCGGCTCCAGAGACTCTTTTTTTGATGATCTTCCCCACTCGTTAGAGTCCGTCCGTTCAAAGGCTTCCCCGGCCAAACTTACCAGCAACTTCACTAAAACCCTTTGAAACGTGGGATGGGGGGGGCGATTTCTTTTTCTTTTTTTTTTTTTTTTTTGGCTCTTACTGTTTTTTCTTCCTGGAGTACAGTACAGTAAAGCAATCACTCATGAGCTCAGGGCTGGCTGCGTTTAAAAATTAATTTGAAAATGCCTGACTTCAAGGCGCAGGCGTCTCGTATTTGAGCTTATCACCTTGGCATCTCGGCACAGCTTCTCCAGCTGATGCAGAGAGCCTCTGCATCCCACCTGGTCCGAAAACAAACCTTTTTTACCCAGTTTCTCAGCACTGTATTTCACCGTGACGCAAGGGAAACACGGAGCCTAATGCGCAGATACACACCTGCATTATGTTCTCGCCCCTTTGAGGGGTTCATTCCTAAAATTGTCGGGTTATTCAGTCTTGCATTGTTTACCTACAGCTGAACAAAGCCTCGAGGTGAGGATGAGGAGCCTGTCCCGGGGCGGGACCGCCTGCATCTTCCCCAAAACGGGCGTGGGAAGCGCATCGGTGCTCGCGTCACGGGCATGGGGTGGCCCAAGGAGAGCCACGCCTGGGAGGGAGAGGGGCTTTTAATGAAACCATAACATTCGAACAGTTTTCTATTAAATCCTGCTAATTTTCTAGGTGAAGACTGTGAAGTGAATGTGAGGAAGCATTAAAAGGGAATTGAATTTGCATTCCTTATGCTACAGGCACATGTTTACATGACCTTTAAAACAGAATTAAAGCTGTATCATCAGCAGCTGTAGGCAATTCACATTACTAAGGCAATCAAATCAGAAGGCTAAACTAACTATAAAACATAAATTAAACTGATAGAGAATCATCCTAATTCACTAGGTTTACTTGCAATTTACTTATCCGCTACTAGTAATTTCTAAACAGTTTGGAGAACAAGCAAATAGAAAAATACTCGAAGGTGGCACTTAAAAAACGCGATGTCCTAGGGGAAGAGCCGGCTGTCCCGGGGCGGCGGTCGCAGCCCGGGCACGGTCCCCCCGGCGAGGGCCCGTTCCCAGGGGTGCGCGAAGCGCCTACGCGCTGGTACCTGCAACTGCTGCATCGCTAAACCCCCAACTTGACTGGGTCGGCTCAAACCTCCCGGAGTGCCCTTGTTGTTTTGGAAGACCCTCACGCATACCGTTTATTTTCTAAAACGTGAAATAACTCCATGTCCAACAGAGTTCGCGTTGTACCGCTCCCTTCTGCCCTCGTCCCCCGTCCCTAAGAGGGACAATTTCCAACTTCTGAAATAAAATAAACCAAAAATCGATGCCGCCGGTGATTTCATTAAAAGTTTGCAGGGTGCATTGCCCTGGTTCTGCTCCACCGCTCCCGGGTGGAGCGGGAACGGTGAGTGGCACCGGGCATCTCCCCCCGCTGCCCCGGTAAGGCCCAGCCGCCTCCTTCCCCCCCGCACCCCCGACTTTGATTTATTCCTATTTCTTTCTTGCAGGCGGCGCAGCCGAGGGGCTGCCTCTCCCCCTTTGATGGCGACTCTCCCGTGTGCGCTTCTATTTCTCCTGGGGACCGCGCTGATTTATTGCCCACCCGCCTCCCGCTGAACTCCCCCCGCCGTGCCCGGGACTCCCCGCGGCTCCTTAGCCCCGGGGAAGGCAAAGAAAGGAAGGTCCAGGGAAGGGGTGGTGCAGCCTTCAGCAGCTCTAACTGGGCTTCTGGAGGGAAGTAGTGTGGGGAGAAAAGGTGCCAGGAGATGCCAGGGGACCCCGCACGCTGGGGGAGAAGCGGCTGGAGATGGTTCGGCTTCCTTGTGCGGGGCTGCGGTTACTGCTGCGGGGGGGACACTGAAGCGGAGGCAGATGGAAGTGAGGGGAGCAGCGGGGTGGCCCCGCTCCGGCATCACCTGCCTGCCCGAGGTGCGCCGGGGCCGGCCAGTTCCGCGGCCCCCGGAGCCTCGTCCCGGCCCGGTGGAAGCGGGGGGCGGCAGGAGCACCCCCAGCCTGCGGGGCACCGCGGGGAGGGTCCAAGCTCACGCGTGGGTAAAGCCTTTGTCTGCTGGGCGGGCTCAGCAAAACCTACGCTGCCTCATGTCCCTTTCACACTTCCCTGCATCGCCCAAGCGCGGCTCACGAAGGAAACATCTTTTAGCAACACAGCCTGGCCTGAAAGATCAGACTTAGTAACAGCCTTGATTGGCGCGACCTGCGTGAAACGGGGAGTAAACTTTCCACCAAGCCGTAAACGTTTCGTCTGTGAGAAAACAAAGAATTAGCAGTACCGTCTACGTATTTATACATGTAAATTTAGGAATTATGAGACGCTTCGAAGTGCAGGAAACATTTAGATCCCCCTGCAGAATCAGCAGCATCACTGGATGCTTTGGACGCTGAATGGTAAAGCTGGAAAAAGGTATAGTTTAAAAATAATAATAAAACCACATTGAAATTGTTCAGTAAGATAACAAACAACGATGCAGGTATTTGTCACCCAAGGAACAGAGCTATTTGTCTTCAATGTCTCGTTAGCCAACAGAGGTTAAATAACATGCCATTTAGTGCGTTTTCAAATCCAACCCACTTTCCTTTGAATATGTCTGAGCAGAAATCTGTCCGTTCAGGAATTGTATTTGAATTATTGCTAGAATTTAGGCAGGGTGGCCTCCGATTTGGCAAGAGAGCTAGATCCTGTCCCTCTCCCGCACAGGGGCTGTGGTTGTCCATCGCTGACCGCATCGCCCCTGTTTGCTGGGAGCGAACCCACTTCGCAAAAAAAAAAAAAAAAAAAAAAACAAGGATGAAAGAAGCGCATTCTTGTCATCACGCCTGTTTGCATGGCACGGTGAGGAAAGTGCCTACGTAAAAGGGAAGTGATCCGCATTGTTGTGCAGATCTATTAACTCCTAACGTGACCTCCGAGCCGGCACCCGGTGCAGGAGCCGCCCGGGAAGGCAGCGGCTGCAGCGAGGACCCTGCGCCAGAGCCCACCCGCCCTCTCGCCACCCATATTTCTCGATTAAACACAGCAAAACCCGACATGTCAATACGTGAATTTAATAACCGGCAAGAGCAGTCCCACGCTAAAAATGTGCACTTAGCAGACACTTCCCGGAATTTTATTTTTTTTCGCGCTCTACTGCAAAACAACCAAATGTTGCAGACAATCCCTGCTACAAACCAACCCAGCTGAAAAATAACAGTGACCTGAACATGACGTGGTAGTGCACAAATGAACGACATTTTTTTTGTTCCCCCAGCAAGTACATTTTTCAGATATTAACAACGTGGGAAAAAAAATCATCATCATCATAGGCGACTCGAGCAAAGGAGCGAGGAGTCGCCCAAAACGCTTTGGAAACCGCAGCAGTTAGAATACAAATGCTATTTACCTTGTGATTTTCTTTGCCCGGGACTGGTTTATTGTCCCTCCCTAAGCCTGGCTCCGGGAGCAGGACCAGCCCAGCCGCAGCAACGCTCCCTCCGTGCCGGGCTTATTACTAACGGGCCGGTGCTCGGAGAGATTTGGGGGGCACTGCATTCATTCTTACATTAGGACTATTTTAATTTGCAATCTGTCAGTCCATCTCCTGGCTGTGGCTCTGAGACGGCAGTGTGGCTGTGGCTCTCCTCCTCTCTCCTTGCACAGCGTTTACTCAACGCTCAAGAGCAGCCAACAGAGACCAAAAAAAAAAAAAAAAAAAAGAACTAATTGAGCTTGTGTCGGTATTGGCTAATTTCTGCTAATACTCGGTAAATTCCTCTTTTCCTCCTAACCTTCCCCCATGCAGGTTAGGTTTTCACAAAGCATCTCCGGAGATCCAGGAGCTCTGCTGATGGGTGGCTGGGCTTCAATGTTCGTCCCAGCTCCTCGATGTACACAATGAAAACCTTAACTCCTGGCTTCAGAAACGGTTAAATTGCCCTTTCCCAACCCCCACCCCCCGTTATGATTGACTCTGTTTTTAAATTTGCACTTGTTCCCACCAAGCGCAATCTAACTCGTCCTGTCTCTAAAGTGAACTTGTGCTGAAGGTGAAGTTTTCAATATAGAGGTCATGACACCGAGCCACAGCTTACCGCTCCGAGCTTCATGCTGTATTAAACACAATCAAAACGAACCCCTTTTAGACCTTTTTTTTTCTCCCCTCCCGCAGATGAACAATGAGAAACAAAAAAAAATTTCTCTAAAATATAATAATAAAACCAGCTCTGCCACCACAATATCCTCCAGCTTCTGGGCTTGCTCTGTCCGAGGTCCCCACGGAACCGCTCAGAAACACGCACACACGCACCCCGCGATTTAGTCGAAGCTCCGAAAGAGGAGCCCGTGGGGTCTGTGCCGGGCAGAGCCGCCCCCGCCCCGCTCCCGCCGCCCACCGCGGGGACGGGCCGCCCGAGCCACGCACCCGGGTGACCCCCCGAAACTGCGGGTCCCGCCTGTGCCTCCGCCGGGCGAGGGGGACTCGACACAATTACAGCTCCTTCACTTCAAAGAAGGGTTTTTTTCCTCTCTATAGCGACTTCTAGCTGCCCCAAGACGGTAGGCTGCCTTCAGCTATTGTGCGATCTTTTTCATGCCAAAGATTTAGCAGAGGGGAAAAAAAAAATAGATATTAAAGCGAGTTATTTGTTGTGGAAACGCGGGTCCCTCTGGTGCGGAGGCACCCGGAGCCAGCGGGCTGCAGCAAACGGCCCAAACCCAGAAACTTTTTTTTTTTCCTTAAACTTTAATGGTTTTCAGTCTATGAAAAATAAGTTACAAATTCTTGCAACAGTAGCTTTGCATGTACTTATTTTTCTCCCATGTCCAGACGGGGTCGTCTATTGAATAAGGCTCTTTTATTCTGCATGGGGCAGGGGATTTGTGGCCATGGTCCCCCTTTTATTCCTCTCTCTATGGAAACCCAGATCATGGGGAGAAATATGCGAGGCTGAATAAAGAAAAGCAGCAGAAAGGACCGCTTGAGAGCGGCATCTGTTACACTTGGGAAGTTAGACTGACAGGAAAGAGCTAAAGAAACCCTCTCCAGCAGATTAGTTAGAACAGCAAGAAGATTTAACTATATGCAGATAAAAACACTTTAAAATACACCATCCTCTCCTATAGGCGAGATGAGAGTCCCCTCCGTCAGGAGCGGAGTGCCGCGGAGCCGGGCTCTGCCTTAGATACATTTGCAACAAATATTAAAATGGGACGTTCGGGGTTTTATTTCCCTGCTAGAGACTCTGCTTTAATTAAACGCCGCATCTGAACATCTATTTTCACGGGCAATGGGATTTGAAAAATTGTTTCGCAAGTTAAAGTGCAAATTAATTTTAAATAATTTAGTTACGTTTTTATACAGTGCGGATTTTTTTTTCCTTCCGCGGGCTGTGGTGATATTTATTTCGAGAAGGTTGTGAAGGCGGAGAGAGGGGGGGGAATGGAAAGAAAGAGGGGAGAAAAAAAAGGAAAAAGAAAGAGGGCTGCTAATATAACGCCTTCTCCGCCCTCCCCACCTTTCCCTGCGCCTGCGGCGGGCTCGGCCGCGGTGCTGAGCGCGGCTGCTCCGCTCCAGAGCCCGCCGGTAGGAAGGGGGCTCCCAGGGACATTTTTCATCGCCTGCCCTCCCCGCACCGCTCCTCCGCTACCTGAAAACTTTGTTGTTTGTTTTTTTTTTTTTAATTATTATTATTTAATTTCTTTTCCAAGTTGCTCCCCCCGCCCCCGCTCTCCCCGGGCGCTGCGGCAGGCGCGGAGTGGGCGCGGGTGCGCAGCGGCGGGGACGCGCCCGGGGACCCGCAGCCTTGGCGATATATCGCGATTTGCCTCCAGCAACGCACCCGCGCTGCTCTTGAACGGGCAGCGCTGCCTCTGCCCCCCTCGCCCGCCGCACCCTGCCCGAGCCCCGGCGAGAAATTATTGTGATTATTATTATTATAATGAGGAAAGCGATGCTGCCCGGCTATAAAGGAATCAGAGGAGCGCTCTCACCTTATTTATATCTATTTTCTCATTTTCTTGAATTTTCTTCGGATCTGTCTTCTCAGAGAAACTAATGCCTTAATGACTTTCTGGTAGCTGCAAGCCTTCTTTTATTTCTGCTAAATATATGAAAATGTATGCAAATTTAAATCAAGCTTAACCTAGGAGCTCTTGCAATATATTTAATGGAATTTCAAACCAATAAGGGAACTCTGATGCAGTCTTCTGTAAGTGCAAATATAATTACGCAGCTAGGTTACCTCCAAAATTATGCAGGGAAAGGTCATTTTTTAACTCGGGAGCGGTTCGGAGGTGCCGGGGGTTTGGCTCTCCCCGCCCGAGCCCCGGCCCCGCCGCCGAGGGGCCCCGCAGCCGCCCCGCCGGGGCTCCGGGGGTGCAGGGCTGTGCCCGCCGGGCCCGAAAGAGCCGAGGGGCGCAGCGTTCTCCCCCCGACCCCCCGGGGGGGCTGGGGACCGCACACGCCTCTTCCCCTTCATTTTCCTTCCCTCCCCCCCGCTTTTTCTTTTTTTCCCCGCAGCCCGCGCTCCAGGCGCGCACCGGCGGCGATATTTCGTGTTGCAAACTTTGAGGAGGCACGACCGGGATGTACTGACGGGGAAGCGGGAAAGCGCCTTTTGGGGCTTTAAAAAAAAAAGTGTTGGTTTTGTTTGTTTGTTTTTCTGGGTTTTTTTCCTTGTTTGCGTTCTTTTTTTCCGTTCTCAGCACGCCCCGCGGGAGCGCACCGCTCGGGGCAGGCGGGGGACGCGCGGCTCGGGGCCCCGCACAGCGGCAGCCGCCGGCACAGGGGAGCGCGGACACTGCGCACCGAGCGGCGGAGCCCGCACGGACCGGCGGAGCGGGGGCGGCGAGGGGCCGGGGCTGGGCTGGGCTGCGCCAGGGTGGTCCCGCAGAGCTGCCGCCGGGGCGCCGCCGTTTAACTTCTGCCGTGCGCTCGCCCGGCGCTAATCGCTCCCCATTTAAGCCGTGCCCCGCGTCCCGCCCCCCCCGCCCGGCGCGGAAGGAGTTAAGTGGCGGAGCCGCCTCGCGCCCGGCCCCGGTGTCGGCGGAGTGATTCACTTCCTGCCTCGGGCCCCGCGCGGCTCCCGGCGCCCTCGCCCCGCCCTCCCCGCCGCGGCCGGCCCCCTCCTCTCTCCCATTGGCCCGCGTGGCGCGGCCCCGCCGGCCGCCCGCCCCTATTGGGCGGCGCGGCTGCCAGTCGGCGGTCGGCCGCTGCCTGGGCCGCCGTGCCGGTGGATGTCAAAGGCTGAAGCGGCGGCGCCGCCACAGTATAACTCGTGGGGGCTGCGCGGCGGCCATGGCCACAGCCGCCTCCAACCCCTACAGCCTCCTCGGCTCCGGCTCGCTCGCCCATGCGGACGGCGCGGGCATGCAGCAGGGGAGCCCGTTCCGCAACCCGCAGAAGCTGCTGCAGAGCGAGTACCTGCAGGGCGTCCCCGGCAATGGGCACCCGCTGGGGCACCACTGGGTCACCAGCCTGAGCGACGGCGGGCCCTGGCCCTCGGCGCTGGCCGGCGGCCCGCTGGAGCAGCCCGACGTGAAGCCGGGCCGAGAGGACCTGCAGCTGGGCGCCATCATCCACCACCGCTCGCCCCACGTCTCCCACCACTCGCCCCACGCCAACCACCCCAGCGCCTGGGGGGCCAGCCCGGCCCACAGCGCCTCGCTGGCCCCCCCCGCCGCCGCCGCCGGGCAGCCCCTCAACGTCTACTCGCAGGCGGGGTTCGCGGTGGGCGGCATGCTGGAGCACGGCGGGCTGACCCCGCCGCCCGCCGCCGCGCAGGGCTTGCACCCGGGGCTGCGGGGCGAGGGCGGCGGGGAGCACGGCGAGCTGGGCGGGCACCACTGCCAGGACCACTCGGACGAGGAGACGCCGACCTCGGACGAGCTGGAGCAGTTCGCCAAGCAGTTCAAGCAGCGGCGCATCAAGCTGGGCTTCACCCAGGCCGACGTGGGCTTGGCCCTGGGGACCCTCTACGGCAACGTCTTCTCGCAAACCACCATCTGCCGCTTCGAGGCCCTGCAGCTCAGCTTCAAGAACATGTGCAAGCTGAAGCCGCTGCTGAACAAGTGGCTGGAGGAGGCCGATTCCTCCACCGGCAGCCCCACCAGCATCGACAAGATCGCGGCGCAGGGGAGGAAGAGGAAGAAGCGAACGTCCATCGAGGTGAGTGTCAAGGGCGTGTTGGAAACGCACTTTCTCAAGTGTCCCAAGCCGGCCGCCCAGGAGATCTCCTCGCTGGCAGACAGCCTGCAGCTGGAGAAGGAGGTGGTGCGGGTCTGGTTCTGCAACCGGCGGCAGAAGGAGAAGCGAATGACCCCGCCGGGAGAGCAGCCGCAACACGAGGTGTATTCCCACGGCGTGAAAACGGACACGGCCTGCCACGACCTCTGACCGGGGGCCGGCGGGGCAGGCAGGACTGCGGGCAGCGCGGATTTTCCGCCGGGGCTTTAACTGATGGTTTCCGAGAGGCGGGAGATGCGGAGCGGGGCGCTCCCCCGCTCGCCGCCTGGGCAATATTGTTTTTCCTCCTCCTCTCTCCGACCTTTCCGCTGATCAGTACACGGTGTTTACTCGCAGACAAGGTTTGTTTTCGGTCTCCGCTAGGACGAAGGAAAAAAAAAAAAAAAGAAAAAAAAGAAAAACCCACGGAAAAATGAAAAAAAAAATTAAAAAAACAAAAAACGACAGAAAAGGAAAGACAGACGTGTGCCTATGAATAACCTTCCAGCGCCTTGGTTATATCAGCTGTATTTCAGGTGAATCTGTTTTACAATAGACTAGTTTTGCATTTTTAAAGACTTATATAGCGTTTTTAAATGTCTGAGGTGTTTTACTACAAACTGTACACAATATTTGTGACCTAATTTGTACCGAATTGACCAGTCAAAACGTTTCTCCCTTCCCCGAGCACCGGCAATGTCACCCGGCGGGGCCGGGCGGCCCGTCCTCCCTCCGCTGCCCCCTCCGAGGACACGGGCATCCCCTCCGCGCCCGCGGAGCCCCGCGCAGCCCCGCGCACCCGGCTGCCGCACGCACGGTTGTGAAGAACAGGCTTATTTGTTGCAGCTTTTCCTTTTCAAGAACTTCCCAAGACCGTGAAACGGTCGGGTTACAATCCTGGCCTCCCCCCCTGCTTTTTTCCCAAGGAGAAAAAAAATACATTATTTATAAGAAATTTATCCGAAATTAAGCTTCACAAAAACAACGGTGGCATTGGCCAGTCCTTTTCTTTCCGAAGACGAGTTGGGCTTTTTGATCAGCGCCAGACTGAGAGGTCTGTAGTAAAACACCTTTATACTTCTGCGCTTTGGCTTCGGAAATCAGTTTCTCTGTTATTTTGTTTCTATAGTGAAGAGGAATGAGGTGTTTCACGAATTTCTGGGGGAGGGAATGAAGGGAGGGGGGGACAGAAAACGCCCGCATTTGGTTCACGCTGAGTTTATTCCGCGTCACAGGGAGATGCTGGATTTGTTGAAAAGCTTTTCTGAGAGGAAAAAAAAAATGAAAACAAAAACGAACAGGGAGAAAAACAAAACAAAGAAAAAGTCACTAAAATGCTAGAACCATAACCATTTTTTCGGCACAGGGAAGTGCTGAGCTGTAACCGCCCCTCCCCTGGCCCGGCTGTGGATGTGCTGGACACGGGGGTGGCCGACGCCCCCGCACCCACGCACGAAGGGGAATTGCTGCGTGTGCTCACGGTCAAGTTCACCCGCTGCACTCGGGGCCACCGGGCAGGACCGGGCCGGGCTCCCCCCGCACAGCCCCTCTCCCTCCCCGGCCTTCAGATTTTTTCCTTTCGACATTTATATTTTTCAAGTATTTTTCAGTAAGCGCTAAAAAAAGAAAAAAAAAAAAAGAAAAAAAAAAAAAGAACTCGACACTGAGGACCTGCCTATTTCTGCCAACTTTATAACTGTACAGTTTTGTATATTAAACGTTTTTTGGAAGTTATTAATTTAAAGAAAGATCATTTAGTTTATTCATTTAGTAACTGATGTATAATAAACGCTATTTTCATTAAAGGTTGCTTTTTTCAACTATTTTATCCAAAATTGCCTATTGCAGTTGCCAACAATTATTTATTTTCAATAAATTCCGCATTATGTTTAAAAAAAAAAAAGAAAAAAGTTTCAGAAAGAAAAAAAAAGCCTAAATGGGTGTCGGAAATAGAAATGATAACGAAACACACGAGTCGCTGTAACGTTTGGTTGTCGACCAATTTTAGTCAAGGGGTTTATATTGACGCAATATTTTATTGTTGTAAAAGGAAAAAAGTTAAAAAAAAAGGTTTAAATAAACATTTTTACAAAAAGAAAAAAAGGAAAAAAAAAAAAAAAGATGACAGATCCCGTTGCGTTGTTTGTGCAGTGGCCGGGCCGGGGCTGCGGGCAGCGGGGGCTCCGCGGCGAGGGGCGGTGGGTCCCCCCGGCCTCACCGCCGCCCCCGGGCTCTCCCACCCCGGGAAGGGCCGGGACCGGCCCGGGAAAAGGGGTTCGGGGGGGCCGGACCCGGCAGCGCCGTGCGGGCCGGTTACACCTGCCGCGCCGCGGCGGAAAAGGCACTTTTGGGGCTGGAAAAGGGGTTTTGCGGGGGGTGGCGGGGCCGTGGGACTGTATCTATAGAGTGTATGTAAATATTTTTGTGTACATATCTATACAATGTGTATCAGTGTGTGGTGCAGGCAGCAGCACCGCGGCTCTCCGCGCCGCCTCCCTCCCGGCTGGTGCCAACCGGGCTCCCCGCAGCCGATGGGGACCCGGCTGGGGTTCCCCCCTCCCCGAGCAGCAGGAATCGGGGCACGGAGGGAGTTTCTTTTGTTCCGTCTTTCCCTCCGCAGCCCCCGGCCACCGCCACCGGGAGCGGCTCCTGCGCCCCGACCCCCCGGCTCAGCCCCGGGCCGCCCCCCGCTCCCCTGGGCGGGAAGTGGCGTGTTCGGGAGGAACAATAACAGTTAATCACATCTAATGGGGTGAAACGGGGAAGCTCCATCCCCGGCAGCCGGGTCGGGCGAGGGGAGGAGAGGGGGTGCTGTGGGGGAAGGCAGGAAAGCAGCAAACTTCACGGCATCGCCAGAGAAATGGCCTTTTATTTTTTTCTTCCCCCCCTTCTGAAGCTGATCCTTGGAGAAAACAATAGCCAACCCTTCTGCGAACAGTTTAGGGGAGGGGAAAATTACCTTTAGGAGTCCTGAGAAGTGACCCGAGCAAGCAGGGAGCTCTCTTGTCTCTAATAACCCAGCAGGCACCTTCCCACACTGGTTACAACAAGCACACAATCCTGTACCTGTTAACGAGAGGGATTTGGGATGTAAACGGTGAGCGATGCTTTGTTTCTTAACCATAAAACTGATTTATTCTTTGTAAAGCTTTGCAAGCTGTAGCACAGGGCAGACACCACGCTGTTGGGGACAACTGGCCTGTCCCTGTCCCTGTGCTGGGGCAGCAAAGCCTCTGCAGCAGGACAACAACATGCATCTGCTTCAGAAAGGGTCACAACAGAAAGAGAAGGAAATACAGCCCCAAAATCACATTTCTGAGTCTACTCCAGAAACAAAACAAACGTGCACTGAGTAGCACCGGTAGCAAACCAGAAGTAAACGGCTGTGGTTTGTAAACAGCCCCAACTAAGGACACGGAGGAAGAGGTTCATGTTGGAACGTACCCTATGTGGTCACGCTGGCTCTTAACGTGCAGGGTCCCGAGAGGTAAAGCTCTTCACAGCAGCCCTGGGTTGGCGAAAGGACAGAAGGTGTTTCACTGGAATGAGCCTGTTTCAGAGCCCTTTGGCTGTTCTGTAAATACAACTACAGCGAGGGCTGGGTTATGTGTTATTTTAAACCAAATTACAATAAGAGACAAAAAGAGATGCAATGAAAGACAAAATCAAGTACATTTATAAACAGAAGGACTTCAAAGGCAACTTGAAAGCCAGAAAAAATAGGGAAGGAGAATTTCATTTAAATAAAATAAAATCCCTGCTTGCTCTTGCCCATAGATTTCAGTATTCCTGTGAGCAAAAGGAAACTCTTTTGTGCCACCTAATGTTAAGCACAGATCACTGTTGTCTTCTTTGCTGCCCATCATAAACCATCTGCGTGGGGAGGCCGCGGGGTGCTGAGCGCAGCCAGGGATGCTCAGCACCCAAAAGTCCCACCAAACCAGGGGCAGGAAGAGAAACTTCAGCTTCACAGTCACAGATCAGGTTACCTTCTGCCTTTAGGAAATTATTAATAAAAGAACTCAAGAGGGGGCGGAAAGAAGCAAGATATGTAATCATAGGAATGAGAGACTCCAAATTTGGTTGTTGTAATAATAAATTAAATCCCGAATGAGCATATCCAGACTTTATATAAGCTGCCCACCATGAAGCATCTATCTCAGCAGCTTCTGCAAACCTCTGTGCACATAGCAGCTCCCTCAGCTCTCCTCGAGCACCCGTGTGGCCTCTGCTTTGCACACACGTGTCTCCCAGTAGGAAGAGTTTACCATGTGTACTTAGCAGCCATTCGCACTAATGGAAGATACTAATTTAGTATGGAAATATCTCACACAATCCTTTAAAGAAGAAAGGGTTGAAAGAAAGCATTTCTCTGATAACAATGAATGACGCTGCTTTTGTGATTTTAATGGAGAGAGTTAAACATCTTCAACAATTTTTGAGGCCGAATCTCCTTTGCTTTTCATGTTATATGAAACCGGAGGCTTCCTTCATATTTAAATTTCAAATATTCTCAAGCTGTGCTCTCCTCCCCTCTGGAGAGGGCCAGGACCGTAGGAGGGGGTTCACTTGAAAGCAAAAATCACTACAAGCAAACAGAGATGCTATTTAACTTCATAGTGGTCTTTACAGATCATTCAGAATATGGACCAGTCTATCCATACCCAGACTACATTTGATCAAGAGGCTTTTAAAACCTCTCAAAATTAACTATTTTGAGTTTTTAGTAGTTTGTTTTTAAGTGGTGATTCCACGGGTTCGGGCAGAACAGAACTGGTCCTATTGGGCCTGGATCAATGCACGACAATCTTTACTGATTTTTAGGGCAGATCCACGTGTAGATGGAAGCACGTTGAAAATGTAAGTCCTTCCCCCAGGAGCTGGGGAGCATGCGGGGCTACAGGAAGATGCTCTTCAGGCAAGGGTCCAGTCCCAAAACCTGGACACAATTTATCACTTTACTCACCCGAGCAGTTTCCACGCAACCCAGTGAGCTCCTCCATGCAAATGAAATTATTCATTTATGTCCCTGCATGAGCTCATTCAAGGCTCCATCCTAGAAGAAATGTATATACAAGATTTTAGGCAGGTGACCCATCCCACTGAGTATCCCCCCAAATACGCACAGAGATCAGGGCCTACATTTGTACTCACTTTCCCCTTTTTCTAGTGTCCTGTAACCAAGAGGCTGGAAAGGCTCCACAGCAATTACATATTTGGGATATGTGATAGCTGCAGTTAAGATCTTTACGACTGATTGCAGGATAAAATTTACTTCAAATGTGCAAGAGCCCATTTTTAAACCCTGGTCTTTCAGCTGCTTTCCATTATATATATTCTGAAGAATCAAAAGCAATTAGAGCATACAAAGTCTAAATGGTAAATAATTTCCAAATCAAAACCATTATTAAAGTGATAAGCATCTATTTTTGTTAGCACTGTGAGATATAGAAAGGGCCAAACTAAATAACTTTTGTTTTAATGTAACGAAAAGAAAGCCAGACCTCTGTGCCGAGGAGCTACATGAGAAATCTTGCCCCAAATGCGTATTTGGTTGAGTTTTTAAGATTTGGGAAAGCAGAGTAAGCAAGAGGACTTAAAACTACCATTTTAAGTGGTGATGTTAACGGTGCCACGGTTTACACACGCTTGTGAAGGGATTTGTCTCTGGATCTGTGACTTGCCGATTCACAGCGAGCACTACATGCTACACCGGCTTGCAAATATTTGTAAAATCATGTCCTTAGCTGAAGTGGTAAAACAATATTAAATCTTGGAAGGGGATAGAAAGAGGAGAGCGAGGAAGAGCTGTCATTGGTAAAAGCCTGTCAACAAGAAGTTAAAAAGCTAATGCTAAATACCGTCTCTGCAGGCTCTGGTTCTGCGGCGCTATCGATCGCTGGGTCCCGGCTCTGCAGCTCCGCGCAGCTCCGATCAATGTTCTGTGCTGAAACCACACCAAGGCATCTGCTGCTGCACAAGTATTTTTTTTAAATTATGGATATTTCAAGCAGGGACTGTGAGAAGCTGGGCAGCAGCCCCTCTCCTTCCTGCTGCTATTAAGGAACTGAAAACTCTGCTCCATTATTCTGCTGCTGGATTTTATTTTATATTTTTTAAAAATTATGCCAGTCTTTGACTTTTGCACTTCAAGTACAAATAATATCTACCCGATTTAGAATTGCCATTTCTGAACCAAAGTTGTTTTGCCTTTTGGCCATAGCATGAAGTTTTGTTTTGCACATTTTATCTTCAGACTTTGGGAAGGAAAAATAAAATACAAAATAAATGAAGTCAACCCACAGATCTTAGTCACCAGAAAGTGGCTCGGGGTGGGGGGGAATGATGACGTCTGAACTCCTCCTGCCATGTCGGCTGGAGCGCAAATGCTGCTCCCCGTTCAGGGCTTGTACTTCTGTCTAGATTATGGGATTAGCCTCTGTTACATCTATCTACAGTTAGGAACTTGTGATCCAGCTAAAGCAGCTTGAAAGCTGCCCAGCAGGTGCTGGGGGTCCGACTCCGCAGCACAAATTCTGTGCAGTTACTGGGGAAAAGCAGGGGCTGCCCTTGTGCGGAGCGTTCCAGGGCTCCATACTGGAGCCAGGGGAAGGAAAAAATAAAAACCTGCCAGAAAACACTTGCACTTGGAAAATTAGACACAGCTTTTTAATTTTTTTTTAATTTTCTTTTTCTCCTGAATCCTGAAAATGGAGTTGCTAACACATAAATACAAACGCTGTCAAACCTGGGGTTTGCAATACTTTGCTGCTCCTTGCTCCATACAGACCGTATGGACGTAGTGGATCTCTTAAGAAATGCTAATTCAGTGCTGGAATTCTGAGTTTGCAGAAACTGTCCTGTAAACGTCATGGGAGATTACTAAATCTACAGGAAGATTACAGCTCTGCATACATTTAGACTATTGATTGAAAACTTTATTACCTTTGATGCAGCTTCCTCACGAAGGAAGCAATTCAGGCATGGGAATTCTGTCCACGTAAAGCTTTCGTAGGGTTGAATCCTTCTGCACAATCCTGCTTTTCAATAGAGTAGGTGAATCTCTCTATAGGTGATGCTACATAAACCCAACACGAGTGCAGGAGCAATGTGGCACTTCATGAAATCCTGCCCTGCTCAGCCAAAACTTCTCATAACTGCAGCAGACAGGATGCAACACACTCAAAATTATACGGCCATGATAACTTTTTAAATGGAAGAAGTAATAGCATAGGTTATGAAGATATAGCATATCTTATGTTCTTCATAGTAAAGCTGTAGTACAGCCTAAGGAAATCTGCCTTTGTAACAAGATCTACAGAGAAATGAATAAATGGTAATGTGACTGGCAATGGTTTTCTCAGAAAAATATGCAGTTGCATAGTAAGATAGTTGTAATGGGATTAGATTTTGAGTACAAAGCTGAAGTTCAAAGATTTTTCAGGATGGTATACGAGCAAATTTAAAACTGTGATTTCTGAGGATTCGGTTCCCCGCAGAGGAGAACATTTGTGCCTGAGCATCGCTCGAGCCTGCCTGAGCTGGACCTGGGAAAACCGTGGCCCCTGTACTGCTGCAGACACCCCAAGATGGGATTCAGACAAGTACAAAACGTGGTCAGGTATGGTCCTGGGCTCCCCCTGCTGCGATCTGTGCTCTTCTGCATCTGACCCCACGGAGCTGGTCATTCGGGTCACAGAACTTCACTCCAGAACCTGCACATCTAATACTCGGTGCTGGCTCCCAACCCTCTGTGCAGGGGCTTTTTGTTTCCTGGGAACAAGCGTTATTGAATATCTCCCAATACCACCGCTCAGACAAAAATAGCGTGTGGAGCAATTCAAACCCAATTCAGTAAAAGAGAGCACCTGTTACATTATCTTCATCCTAAATCCAGACTAAAAACTAAAGTCTGCGTTGGTTTATGTCCACTTCCTATGCTGCACACCAATTTCAGATGACCTCCAGCTACTCCACATCTGAAGCATCAAACTCACTGTGAACATTTTCTGCTCAGTAACATTCTTCATCCTTGACCAAAAAAGACTTTTTGCTGTCTTATACTAAATAAAGCACATCAAATGAAAGAAAACCAACCAACCACTTTAACAGGCAAGTCTTGAGGAGGGTTTTCCTAATCTAAAGAAAACATGAGCACAATTCATTCTAACTTGTTGCTACGTCTTGTGCGAATGGAAGGCAGGACAAGGTGGGAGATGTGGCAGGAGGCAGCTGGACACCCAGTGTGGCCACAGGAGAGTTAAAAGGGATGAGGCCAGTGGGTGCCCGTTTCCACCCCCATTACAATGACTGTCTTCAGAAGAGATTTATCTCATGCCATTTCTTCCTCTTGCCCCAACCTAAGCCACAAAACCGCAGTATTGGAATTGTAACGCCTCATATATTCTAAGGAAGATAATAGTAAACTGCGCTGCTTTGACCTTTTCGGGATTTCTGCTGTTTGATTCCCTCGCTGTGGCCATCCCTTGTGTTCGCAGCGGTAACTGGTGGGGATGCGTTTGCAGCGTGGGCCAATCCAGCTACAGAATATTGAAAAGGTTAAAGTCTATGTTTATGAGTCTATTAAATGTTTACAGGCTTTCACAGGCTATACCAGGCATTAAAATTATGATACCTCATTCTCATAACAAACACTGTAACGAGAATAGAAAATGGCAAAGCACAAATTCCTTCTGAAGGCAACATTTGTAATGAGAGTACAAAACCAGCACAATATTAATTCGCTCCTTTGAAATAGTTAAAAAGGAAGAGATGACGCCATGAACCTAAACCACACGTAACACGACACAGTGACAGATCACTCAACCAGAAGGTACCAGTGACCCATCATCTCACCCATCATCCCACCTCCAACACTGACCAGCACCAGATGCGCCAGTGGAAATTAGGAAACTTAAACAGAGACTAGATGTTTCCAGCAATCCTGAGAGTTTTTAAGCTAAAATGCCAAAAGTAAAGCTTTTTGAGACTACTGGCACAGAGCCATGCTGCTGGGAACACCACTCCTGTTTCCACCAGCTCCTTGAAGGCCGCTCAGACCACCACAAGCTCTCTGCTTTGATTTTACACATAACAGTGAGTTTTATAGGCCAATTAAACACTGCGCATATTTTTTCTTTGTAGCTATTCTAAATATATTGCATCTTAATTTCACTGTGTGTTGTAAGATGGCTAGAGTACATTAATGAGCACTGATTAACACGAACAACTTATACCTTCCTCAGCCAGGCTCTCAACACACCCCATATCCCCCAGCTCTAGCTGTGTTATTAGTTGTTGTTAGTTAGTTATTAGTCCCCTAATAATAGTTGCTCTTATTAGTCCCCAAGATTCAATCCTATGAATACATGGGAGCAGAGTCTTGGTAACACAACGAGGAACAGATGAACTGAGGGCTTCGTTATTCCCGAGCAATTTTACATGAGAAGTGATGAAGGACGACTTACTTATTAGTTTTCCATTCCCATATCCTACAGTTTTGACCAGGGTGATGCAACAGGTACCAGCCATACCATCCCAGCAGCTTAATCCCCAGCAATGTTCCTCCAGCACCACACTGGAGAAATTTAAAGGGAAATTTGAAGCCAAAAGCTGCTGCTAGTGATGGAGAATTTCTCCCCAGCGTGAGGGGCAGTGCAGGAGAAAGTAATGGAGAACCAGATTTCTTTGAACTGTGAGGGATGGTGATATCAAATAATAAATAGACAGCCAGGCACGTGTGAACACACAGAGGATCAAAGGAGCCAGAGGAAGGGCAGGCTTGGAGCCCATCCAACAGGTGCTCACCGTACTTTGAAAGGTCCTCTGAAAAGTGGGACAGCAGCAGGCTTCAGTTCAATGCACCCCACAAATTAGCAGGTTTTGATGGCCAGGGAGTAGCCAGAAACCTCAATGGAAAGCAAAAAAAAAAAAAAATTATTAAATATATATCTATATCTTTCTGCCCTGTTAGCAGGGTCTATGCTTCAATGTTTCTCTCAGCAGCAGAAAGGTGAGAAGGGTTGCTGAGAAATAGTGTGGAGTCCCTCAAATCAGTGAAAGTCACAAACTCTGTGGCTCACGGGGCTGCTGTGGACAGCCCTTTCTTCCCCAAACAGTCTGTATTGTGGTATGACCAGCTATGGACTCACAGAACTTCTTCAATACCCTTGTAGTATATCCACACATACCATAATGGCTTTAACCACCACCACCACACTTCTGGGGAACTGCCCTAGTTTTGCACACAAAGCTGTCTACAAAATGAATCCATTCTGATGACTCCGGGTCCCCTGCTACTTTCAACTTGCATTTGAAAAGAGATGCAAGACCAGGGTTAAAACACAGAGAGGAGAAGGCAACACGCATCAGCTTTACCTGGAAGATCCTGATGTTGCGTGACTGATGTTGCACCAAGAAATAAGAGCTCTGGGTGACTGCAGAGCTCCTGGGACCTGGAAAGATGAGGGAAACTGGGTAAAAAGGAACCAGTGATGGGGATAGTCAAAAGAAAAAACATTTGGCCAATAAGTTACAAGAAAACATCTTTAGGACGGGCCCTAAAAGGACTATTAGTAGTGTTCTGCTGACATACCCCTTCAGAAACAGCACGATATGCCTGGTGACTGAGAGAAAAACATAAAGATTAGAACCCTCTACTGCCACTCCTCTTTCAGATAAGCTCACAAACATTGAACGTGTTATGGAATAAACAGGGACAATCCCAGTGGTGCCCCACATCAATATATGGGATGAAGGGGAAAGAGCTTATGCACCAACTCATGGGGCTTGCAGAAGTAGTGTTTTTATTTAAGGAAACCATCAGTATGAAACAAATCCCAACAGCTCAGACCAACACTCCACTAAGTCTCACCTTCAAGAGTTACCAGCACTGCATTTTTTGGTAAGATGCAAGAAAATCCAAGTTGTTGTGGAATAACTTCTCTGATGATGCATCTTTCTCATATCTTGATTAATATTTGGTTTATACAATACAGTTTTAAAAAAATCCTACCCTAAATAATACCCAGAACTGGTTTCATAATGAACCATGAAGGTCATGGTTTCCTTTGTATTCTGCTCTGAGAGGTGATACCTGATTTGCAGCAATAACATTGTGTCTGGGGCCTTTTGGAGCTGTTGTTCCTTGCAGACACTCTTGTGGCATCATGTCACACTGTAACACAAATGCCAAGAGCCACCAGGAGCTGCGCTCCAACCCTGCAGCTGGTAGAGTCCTGTAAAAATGAAACTTCATCAGTTTTGAAGACTTAGCAAGTTCCCCTTTATAACTGATTCAGTTTATAGGTATTAATAACTAAAATCTAATTTATCAACTCAGATTTACTGATTAAAGTATGAGTGAACTGACAGTTCCTATATCATATATCAAAATAACATATAGATGAATTCACAGAAATACAAGAGTAATTTCCTCTAAAATTCAACTTTCTCCTTGCCAGGCACTGGGCTCAATAGACCTTTGGCTAATGCCCAGCTTTGTAGTGGTGATACCATTGAACTCTATAAAGAATGGGTCACGATTGTTGATGAACTTATAGGAAAAGTCTGGGGTGCATCCAGGAAAAAAAAAGAAAATAATAAAATCAAACCCAAACCCAACTACACACACACATGGAAAAAAGCACTTGAAAAAACAATATTTCACTCAGCAGGGACCCATCCCATCAACTTTGCACTACGCTGAATCTCCCATCACCACAACAGAGCTGTTTCTTGGTCTTTAAGGACCTGGAGATCCAAATAGTCTCAAAGATCTTAACCTACCCCCTGTAAAACTTCAGATTGTCACCACAAATCGCTGTATTTACACGTATATTCTGGCAGAAGAATAAAGATCATGCTCCTTTCTGTCAGTTGTAAACAGATATCCATTCATGAACAAAAACTCCCAAATAACAACCTCGCACTCTCGTGAGCTACTCAAAAGACTGAAGAAGAAACTTCTATTTAAAAAGAGCTGTGAAAACAGAACACGCAAAATTAGTACGTGTTTGGGGTTTTTTTTCTCTACTATTACCTCAAACAAATTACTTGAGAAAATTGCACTATTTTTTCATTTTAAAATCACTTCTGATCTGACGGTTGCTAATGAAAAGAACAGGTCATTAAAATGGCAGTTATTACAAGTATACAAAAAGTAAAAACAAGACATCAAATATAATGATGTAATTGATATTTATCTTATGTTCTGCTATATCACTAACGTGCCTTTTTATTTCTTTTGTAATAGAGTATTAAAAACTATATACATAAAGTATTATACGCTGCAAAGGATTAAAAATGTAGTGTAGGCATCAAACCAAGATTACTATCACTTAAACGGAAATAAATGATATAAAATTAACTAATAAGCAGTACCCAGCAGGGACTGAGATAC
Organism: Streptopelia decaocto; assembly: GCF_964273445.1. Lineage (NCBI taxonomy): Eukaryota > Metazoa > Chordata > Aves > Columbiformes > Columbidae > Streptopelia > Streptopelia decaocto. The sequence goes on from NC_138665.1 coordinate 6,578,098, forward strand.
CTTGACAGGAGGAATTGGGCGGGTGAGGAAAGGCGCATGGTTAAATTCGTCATTGCAAACCTTATGTCCTGAATGCTTTATGAAACCAGATTTAAAATAAAATCCAATCCCAAAGTAGGAGGTTTTTTTCAAAACAACTACCACTCCTTCCCATGCCCTGAGCAGAAAATTTCCTCTCAGTTCGAGCACAAATATTTTTTCCGTAACTTTTTTTGGGGTTTCTCTGAGCTCTTCCACTGAAGCGTGGAGAAGTACAGCTTGACCATTGATTTTTGTCATCCTCCTTTAATGTGAAAGCACAAATGTAATGTATACCCATAGCAAATCAGCAAATATACCGGTGTGAATCAAGGCGATGAGGAGAATACAGCTGGATATTGAAGACACAGGCCTTACGATTAGCCAAAAATTGTACTTTCTTAACGGTGCTTAACACCGACGCGATGGATCCGAGCAATATATTGTGCAAACATCTGGTGCTCCAGCAGTGAGACGGATCACGTGCATGGAGCATCAAACCTGCGAGGCTCATTGCTCTTCCATAGGGGACGCAGGGACGCGCAGCCAAGGCGCGTCTTGCTGCTGATCTATTGATTTCGAACCGCGCCGACCCCCCTGCGTCTGGCTGTGGATGCAGAAGAGATGAAGCAACTGGGAAATCAGCAAAGCAGAGAGCTCAGCAGTGCAAATTGCTAAAAATTATTTAATACTGGGAAGCTGATCTAGCCACCCCCTGGTAATACTGTCAATTAAGTGTATGAAATTATTAATTATCAATAATGAATTGTTCGCACGTGTAAAAATGAATAGAGGAAATAAGAAGAATCACAGCACATTTACAGTGCGTAAATGTTGGCTGTCTCAGAATATTTCCTCTGAAATCCTTTTTGCTTTCATTAAGAAGTGCATTCATAAACCTATTTTCTTAGTATTTGAATTGCAAGTCAGCCTAGACAGATCAGAAAGTGCCATGAAGCAAACGTATACACTGAAATTCTGTCTCATCCAAGAAGTTACATTTCTTTAAAAAAAATGCAACAAAAAACAGAAAACACACCAGAAAAAAAGCACGGATATGCTTAGCAAGGGCAGTCATCTTTGAAAAAGAGGAAACCAGCAGCACTTGGAAAATATTTTAACAAGAGAAGCACATACTGGAATATCCCTCTCAGCCCATGCTGATGTGCTGATGATTATCAACAGATTGCAATAACTTTCTTACACTGGAGGGGGGAAAAAAAGCCAAAAGGAAATGGTAAAGCCACTCTATAAGCAAAGAAATCTTAATGTCTGATACATCATTTACAATTAGTTTTAACTAATATTTTTCAACTATTTCTGGATTAAAAGTGCACTTCTCTTTGCACCTGGAAGGAGGAGATGTCAGGGAAAAAGCTGTTGGGAAAAGGCACAAAACGGGGTGTGAGAGGCCACTGAGCTCCCTGAACACATGGAGCTGGGGACAAATCCTGGTGTCATCGGCCCCTCCTCTCCCATGCACTGCTTTGCCTTCATTCTATTATAGTAATTAACACTTCTTTGCTCTCTAACTTTACCTTTGAAAGGATGGAAACTTTCAAATGCATGGAAAGCTTTTTTTTTTTTTTTTTTATTCCGCATGTAGATGGAATCTGAGAGAAAATGCTCCATGTCAAATAGTTTTTGGTGATGGTAAAATAGCGCAACTGTTTGAACACTAGTGTGATTTTTGTGGGTATCTTTCAGCCTGGGGGAAACACCTTCCCCTTGGCACAGCATCTGCTGGGGGAATCGTCTCCTTCGCCGTTAACGCCAGTTATGGTCTCGAGATGCAGGAGGGGCCTTGATTATAACACCACTAACAAGGGCATCAGATTATATAGTGTATCACAGCGTGATTTGATCAAAATAAATCTTTAGAGACACATTTCCCGCTAGAACTACCTTCCTCCGCCCCCTAAAGTTTTCAAAATACTCCCACCTGACATATGCTGCAAGCATAGTCAAGTCCACAGTAATTGTTCATCACCAATCACAATGGCATTTTTTTAAACTTATAAATAAAGGCCAGAAATTAAGGGTTTTTTTTCAATTTGGGATTATTTTCCAGTTTTTACTTAGCTGGATTGAAAGGTGACACTAGTTTATAGGTTAGGAAAGCATTTGGAATGAGAATTGTAGCTAATTGGTATGGCTTTCCCAAGACTGGGCTCTAAGAGAGCCAGATCCAGAACAAGGGGAGAGGAGGGGACAGCGGTGGGGACAACACTGGAACACGGGATGCAAGCAACTGGTCTTCCCAGTTGGCCAAGTTTTCAAAGCTACGTGCAACAAGTGAAGAACAATGGAAATTGGTGAAAGCACCAGTTCTCCCAAGGTGTTTGCCATGAGCCAGGAGAAAAGGAAAGGTTTAATTTCTTCTGGAGCGTGGTCTCTGCTGGCACGAGAGGCCATGGGAAATCATAAAATCATAATTCTAAATAATATGGGCCCTTTCACATTAACTTAAAAATATTCTTTAAATAAATTGAGTGTAGTTTTGTTTATAAGGCCAGGCCTTCTGCAGCTCACAGCACTGCTCAAGGGGAAGGAAAAACAATCTTCAGCTGGTGTGAACTGATGGAGCTGGAATTTAAAGGAATTAGGAGCATTTATGCTTTGTAAAGGTCTGCGCCGGAGTTCTGCTCAGGATCGTATGAATCCCTTCTCTTTCAGGAGAAGGGCTTTCTGAACGTCATTCACATTGCCCTTTATTTTTATCCATTAGACAAACAAAATGAATGATCACATTTATGCCGCGGACAGAAAGCAGACCCCACAGGCTATATGTTGTGAAAAGAACTCTTTCTACCCAGCAAGATAATGCTTGAAAAGGTGAATGAAAAGATTTTAGTAAAGAGGAAAATGTCCCTGTAGGACCCTTCCTCATTCTGAGCTCTTCAGTAACGTCAGCCTCACTAATCCATACCTAGCTGTGAGTTCAAATGAAAAATTCATTAACTTTGTGTCCTTTAATTTATTAGGTGTAGCAACACTCCTCATCAGGGGAAGGGCTGAAAGGAGGGGACAATCAGGGCTCTTTTATTCTTTTTGCAAATCTACAGGCTTACAAAGGGAGGGGACCAGTTTGGGAGAAATTACACTCGCCTAATTAGAAGAGCCGCTGTTTGCTCTCACAGGCACATTGAAGCTGACCAAAGGAAAAAATGTAAAATCTACCAAAGACCTGAAATGGCCATGGCTACAACCACACCAGGACCAGACAACAGCAGAGGCACCTCGGTGACCATTTCATCCCACCGTGGTACATAAAAAGGGAACACGTTAGGAACAAGAACAACAGCGTCTTTTATAGAGTGAATTAAAACCGAGGTCTGGAGTGCCTACACCACAGCAGGACTGGATGCTACTTTATATCTGCTACACCAACTGCTGGATGCCTCCTGTACCCCTGTTATTGTAGAGTTTTTCCTAGCAAACTGCCCAGGAAAGCTGAGTTTGGGTGCAGGAACCAAAGGTAAGAAATATAAAGGATTTCTCTTTCTCTGGACGCTGTTTCATTCCAGGGGCTCAGGGGTCACATCCTGACCCCGCTCTGCTCAGCTGAACCTGGGGATTACACACCACCCCGTCTTGTTCATCGTGTTGATATAAGGATTCAGCTTGATTCACAATAACACAATATTTTGTCCTTACATGACCCTCCCCGGTGTCCCTTCCCTCCCTCTTTGGAAAGGAATAAATAATAATCCTTATTTTCTGCCAGGAAAGGCAGATAGTGAGTGGGGTGAAATGGACTGCAGCCAGGACAGAGCAGCGGCTCCAGCCTGCCAGTCCCAGGACCTATTAGCATTAATGCTTAATTAGTGTTTACATTTTCCGAGCAAAATGTAAACACGTATCTGCACCAGCCAATACCAGCTGTGATGGGAGAGTGATGTTATCCAAAAGTAATTTCCTCTCCTTTCAAAGGGGCATCTCCAGTAGGCAGGACCATAAAACAGCATCTGAATCGCGACACCTCGTATTGTGCATTTACAAAGCACAGCAGTGAGGTTGTAACACCAGTTATGAGGTAAGATCAGCAACTATTCAGACTGACAAGAAAGGCAAAATAGTAGGAAAACAACAACAACGACAAAAACAAAAAAAGCCACAAAAATTGCGACCCCTTTGAGGACACTGCAGCAGCCATATATGATTTCAATTATGGAAATTCAAACTGTCTTGATGGCCATATGGATATACTCTTTGAAGCAGTAAATTATTGATACCAAAATTAATTGTTCTTTGGAACGGCAGAAAACTCTGAACAGCTGTAAAAAATGTTCAGAATGAAACCTGAGTCTAGCAGAAGTTAATCTGGGTTTAAATTTCTTTACAGATATTAAAATGAAGTTCAGCTGAGCCAGGAGTTCATAAAATCGTGTTGTTTCTCATGCCCGTATCTTGCTTGCAAAAACGATACAGATGCCCTGGCTGTTGGCCCCTCTACCCTCAAAACCAATGCCCTATTTACCCAAAACCGTGCATGTCCCTCTGTCACCAGCGGTACCTTCCCAAGGCCGCCTGGCCAAATGTCGCCATCCTCGTGCTCCAAGTTCTCCCACCCCAGGGATCACGTAGACAAACAGCTGGAAGGAGAAAGTCACACATCTGAGGATTTTCTGCTGCGATTACTGAAAAAATACATCCGCAAAGATTCTCTGTCACCGATAGTCCTAAAGCCTCTGTCACATGGGTGTTTGGATGGCAGTTGGTCATGGTTTCATGGAGGATGGGTATGATATGTCGATCACTAAGTGCTTTTTCAAATACTGGGAGTTTGGGAAGTTCTACATCAACTCCTGTATGCCCTACAAGTCAAAGACAAAGCCACTCGGTCTCCATTCGCCCCAGAACACTCCTAGAAGGAAGCCTCAGAATACGAGCAAGTTTCTTGAGCAGCAGAGCTGAAGCAAGATGATTTTGCTGGAGGGGGTGCACAGTCCCCCATTTCTCACTAGCCATGTGCCATACTGAAAATCAAACGTGACTGTTGATTTTTACAGCCATAAACTGAGTCCCTCTGGGGTGGTGGAAAATTATCATTGAGAACAAATAGAGCTGATGAAAAAAAAATAACCAATATGTAAGTGGCCACCAGTGTTTAAATACAACAGCTATACAAGGATAGGTGAGATTTATAAGGTGCTAATGCAGTTACTTAAAGGAGGGAGACTTGAAAAATCTGTATGACATGGAATCATCTCTAAGGTTGAAGACAACCATCCTATAGTGTTACCTAAATAGTGCATAACCTAAAACTATAGAAACTAATCTGGTTACCTGGCAAGAACAAGAGGCCATTCAGGTTCAAGTGAACAGCAAGGGAAAAAAAAGAGCTGGCAAAAACCAAACCAAACCAAACCAAAAGCTAAATTAAGTAAGAATAGTAAATAACACAGTCATATCTTTATCGCTTCTTATCATAAGGTAAAATTCAAGTTTTGATACTGTGACAAGGAAAACTCTGAAAGCAAAGGGCACCTGGGAATACAGACATTGACACCGTGGCTTAGATAATCAGTTGTAGTGACTTTTCTTCCAACACAGTCATATACATATTTGCACTAGAGGAATTCCTCATGCAATTACACACATACTCCTGACCCCAGGGCCCCCAAGCCAGCCTGTCACCCCCAAAAGTAGGACAGATAGGAGAAGGATGGTGCAGGACTGTCCCCACAGCGAGGTCAGTGTTATTGCAAACTCATATGAGGGTACGTGCCACGGTTCCTGGTAAAGCATAAATCACAGGAATTACTATGCAAATATACAATGTATGATTTTTTTTTTAACTGCACTTGTATTCTTCTTTAAAAGTTTAAATTGGACTGAAATTTTGTGATTGCCCCCCATGCCAGGACAACTTGAGCATGAAGTGGGGCGCAATCTGTCACTGAGGCACTAGAATAACCAGGACAACCACAAATCACAAACGGAAAACTGCAAAAACCGCCTTGGTGAAACGCAAAAAAAAAAAAGTAACTTAACCTAGAAGAACAAAACTATGGGCAAATGCTGTCACCTCACACCAGGAGGAAAGCTTCTGAAAACATATATAACTGTAGCGATGCTTTTTGGAAGTTTATTGCTGTTTGCAGATCTCACCAGGTGATTAGCGGTACGATGCCAGTCTTGCCTGCCTAGATAATTTTAATCTCCTGCCCGCCTTTCTCTAATATAATTTATTTTGCAGGGTCCCGTGGCCCTGAAGTTAGGTGAAAAGTGCATTTCACAAAAGGAAGTCTGACCTGGAGAAGTTTTACAGCCCACAGTTTGCAGGTGACACCCACAGAAGCAGCTCAGTAACCTGGATATTGTCACTCCCATTAACTCTTAACCCTTTGGCAATAACAGCTTCAGGCCACAGCAGCATTTATTTCCATGCCACATCAAGACAGAAAGGTAGATTGTGTCTATGTGAGGGCACAAAGGTTGAAAATTATTTATTATGAAACGTAACTTTTGCAAACGCTTCACGAGACACTTTTGATGTTTCTGAAGAGCACCATCTGAGCTCATTTTTGGAATAAAGTAGCTGGCTCAATGATATCTTCATTTCTTGAAGACAGTTGTTCAGTCTCTTTTCTATATTGTATGTTCCACATTAAGTCATTATCTATGCTGTTCACTCCATTAATTCTGCTAGTTTTATTAGCAAAGTTCTGCTGCCTGGTCCTGTAGCAGTGACAAGCATTTCTAAAAGCTAATCTGACAGATAATGACTCCATTAAGTGTTGAATACTAATTGGTTTACATCAGGGGCCTGAAATTAATTGATGTAAATAAATTAGCACCTGAGCATGCATCACCCCAGCTTTGGATTTTCCTAAATACCAATGATTTTTAAAGCTTGTATCTTCAGCAAAACACATCGGAATATAAACAGACAGGATGAGTAATTAAAATGTGGCAACAAAATAAGACTATCAAGATGAGCTTAACAAAAGATTGTTTACCTATTGATGGAAAGGGTAGTGCCTGCCTGTACAGTCTGTTTACACTGCTCTGACTTGTACAAAAGATACTTTCCTGACAGCTTCCCAAAGATATAATTATCATTACTATTAATAACAGTGCCACTGACCCCCACACCATTACTAAGATTTAGTAAAGTTCTGTGATATGCAGGGAATGAGCACTATTAATCACAACAAACACCTGCCCCCCCCTCCAAAAGTCAAGCCTTCAATTATTAATGCAAGGAATTAATAAAAGTTATTTTGTTTTAAAAGGATAAAACCTCATTATAGTGGAGATTTGTCATTAGAATGACACAAAAAATGACTAATTTCTAAAGCCTGGGAGAGCGATAACGTATGTGTGTGTAGTTTGGGCATGTCGAGAGCAGTCAATAGGGTAGAAGACACCAACAAATACAGTCTATTTTTACATACAGATTTACTACATTGACTGTCACCTTTATAAGGAGAATAAAACCTAATATAAAGCAATAAAAATCTGAGAAGAATCCGTATGTCTTGGGAAAGCAGATATCATTTGGAGCAAATTCAGCCCAGGACAATATATGGACAGCGTATGACAATGTATGGACACACAGCTCCATAGTCAGGGACTGCACCCGTGTCGCCGTGGGGATGATGGGAAGCTTTGAGAAAGCCACTGAGCTTGATCAAAAGACACCATTAACTTCAGTCTGCTTCAGATCAACTTTCTAATGACTCCCATCGATTTCAGATAGGATGCACAGATTATTTTTATATGCACTGAAGAACACTTTGTTTTGATGGAGTTATCACCACTCGTGAAAATATTAAATGACTTAAAGTTATCCTGTAAAGGACATTAACAAAATTTCCGAAGGCTGACATCATCTTTCCGAGGGAGTTAGGAAACATGAGATTATCAGGAAGATGTTTGCTGAGAAATTTTGTAAGGAACCTGCTGCAAGACCTCTTGAGATACACAAAAGTATCTTTTTATAAAAAACTATTCTGAGTATGGATTTCATTTTAGTGAGCATTCTATAAATTTTTGTGAGCCCCTAATCAGGATAATTTCAATGAGATGCTATCATTTCCCAGTATTTGACTAACAATGCTACTCTGTGTGTGTATATATATATATGACATTTGCTGGATGGTGTTATGGCCACAGGGAGAGTCGGGGTCCCTGTGTCCCCTCCTGCCCGGACACCTGCACCTTGTGAGGCCCCGACCCTGAAGCAGGAACCCGGCGCTCAGTGCCTGCATGCGTGAAATGCTCCTCTGCAACAGCCACTTTTCTCTTTCCCGCTGTGCTCCTTTAATTATCCTATTTGATCTAACGCCAAAGAGGCAAGTCAGGACAAACAAGGGGCCAGAGCTCCGCGCCACGGTCGTAAATAACAACACAAGTGTTCCTCATCTCACCCCTCGCTCATTTTGGGCTGGGATCACGAGGGATGGTTCATCCTGCATTTCAGAGAAGCTGCAGAGCTCCTGGATGGTGCATTTTTCACCAGCCCAACTCCAAGTTTGAGTTTATCAGCTGCTTTTCAGCCCCTGAACCACCAGTGATTTACCTCAATCAGCACGGACCCGATTCCCATGTGGAGGAACCTCTGCCTCATCCCTGAGCCCAGGTCCTCTCCTACAGCAGCGAGCCATTTCTGGCAGTTTCATCATCAAGACATCATGAGCCGGGGATTTCGCTGGGGCTGGCAACCCCCACAGAGCAGCTGACAGACAAAAGCCTCCTACACATTCCTCATGCACAACCAAAGCTGGACTGCAAGGAACAGCAGAGAAAAAGGTCCTCTGGAAAGTAGCTGTAATAGAACCAGACATTTCTAGACTTGAACACCCCAAGAGATTCCTTATTTCAGAGCTATTAGCCATTTTTAGTAATAAAGGTAAAAGATGAAAGTATTAATAACTGTGAAGGGACACAGGAATGAATAACCCCCTTTGCCACTTACAATAATGCAACTTAAATATAGCTCTGAGTTATTAAGCAGCTGTTAAACATTGCCTTAAGCTAAATAATAAGTCAGAAGCATTTAGTAATATCATATTTTCTGGCACAGACTTCCCTTAAAAGCATGCACCCAAGAACAGCGGAAAACTGCAAAGTATTACCTCTTGGATAACAGTAGATAAGTTCCATCGTCATTCAGACAAGGGGCCAAAACCAGTTGATACCATTTAAATGCAAAAAAAAAGCTTTTTCCCTATGACAAAGCAGCAGAGCCCCTCGACTCCAAAGTGATATCCTCAAGTTAGGGAAAAAGCAGCTACTACCTGCACGCAGGGAGATTTTGTTGTGGTTCATCCTCTTCCCCATTTTCAAAATGTTTTTATAGCAGCTTGTCTCCAACCTCACCAGTGTGACAATTTTGATCCAGCCACCACCAGTGCAACACTAGAAACTTGTCAGGAGTTAATCAGTGAAAATTAATTACAGGAATAAAACCTTCATGAGTTTCCCTTATCACCAGTATTTAAGAATAGTGGATATTTATTAGTCAGTGTAACAGACATCAGAGCTTAAAGGATGTAGTTTTCTAGTAGTCACCATACATATGCTTAATGAGAATTCAAAAGACATAATGAATTAGGATTCCCCTTTTGGGCACTGAGTATTTCTTCACTAAATTCTAATGAACTGGGAAGAGTATCAAGTCTGCTCATGCAGTGTATTTTACCCTTTTTTATTATTATGTTTAGATGCGTTTAGTTAATTCTCATCATCCTTATGACAAAGAAGTGCTGAAAAACAAGCTTGTTATGAATGGAAGGAATATAAAGACAGAAAAATCAGTAGCACAAATTACATGAACTTTTTGCTGTATCGTACAGAACCCATATCATCCAAACCAGCTATTTACTTTTCTCTTCAAAAATTACAGGATGAAATCTCATCTAGCAATAAGGTTACAGCAAACAATTATGTGATCTCCCTTGATTATCACCTTTAGTAAAGAAAGGACTAATTCCTGAAAACAGACTCAACGCATAAGAGCAGCCTCTCCCCACCCCTAAATGAAGGGGCTTCATGCAGAGAAATCCAAACTGCTCATCAGAATCAACAGTGAGCGTGTGACACTGACAAAAATACCACAGGAAAAACACCCATCTCATTGAATAACTATTTCAAGTGTGACCATGATGCCACCTGGACAGTGTCCCGGGACAGGAGGTGGGCTGGGCCATCCACACCTGTACCAGGCAGGTCCCGCTCAATAAACCCCAGGAGTTATCAGGTATCTCCGTGTTTGGGGGCTTTTCTAAAAGGCATCAGGCAGTGGAGAGGAATGGGAGCTCCTGTGGCTTTGGGAACTGGTATCTCTACAGCCCAAGTTACTATAAGTAATTTCCTATAAGTATGTAGTTACCACAAAGAGTAAGCAAGCATTAAAAAAACAAAACCAAAACTGGGTTGGCATTAAGTAAAGAAAATATTTTCAAAAGGGCAGTAAGAGGGTGAAGGGGTTTGAAAGAGAGCATGAACACAGCTGCAACAAAAACATGACTTCTCCATACTTCTTCCAGAATTATAGCAAAGCAGAAATTAATTTACGAACCATTTGTTGTCACTATATCCGCACTTTGGGCAAAGCTGCTGCACCACTGGTTTCCCCTTGCACACACCGTCGAGATGCCCCCAGCCACGCTCCTCTGTGGTGGCAGTCACTCAAATGACAGCAGGTCACCTCGTTGGGGAATGGGCCAGCTCCTGGCACGGTGACACCACTTGTGCAGACCCTGGCACCCCGGCATGGCCCCTTAATCGCTGCCTCCCACGTTGAAATCCGGGGGATTATAACACTTCATCTTCTCACTGACTGTTGGCAAGACAAGCAAAGCAATTAGGCTGTTATGGCAATTTTATGGTGCTTATAAAATTAATTGGCAGCCTATTAATTAAATTTTGTCATTAATAATAATATTATTATTATCATCTTCTAATTCCTTTTCTGCTCAGGCTCTATTTGCTGGTCTTTTTTCTTTTTTTTTTTTTTTGCTTTTTTTGTTCACTTCCAGAGACAGACACAGCCCAACTTTGCTCTCCAGCCCTACAGAGGGCCTGGAGGGGCAGAGCCGGCTTTCCTGACTCGGCTCTTCAGGATGAGCTTGAAGCAGCAAAGCCATGCTCCGACAGAGCCTTGTGACAGCAGAAGAGCAGAGCTGGTCCGGAGAGCGGACACAGCCCCGGCAGAGCACGTGTGGGCTTTGCTGAGGGAAGCCTTTACATTAACTGCGGTTTTAGGTCAAGGGACAAGTTCTTTTGTTTTGGAGACCTGGGATGACTCTGGCTTTTTTGAAACAGATGATGCAGATAAAGCCTGGTGATGTGGAATCTTTCCAAGGAGGTGATTTTGGGAGGATAGCATCGCTCAGAGGTTAGGAACTAGAGCACTTGTCCTTTGTGGACACCATCCAGAGTTTTCTTTTGTTTGCTTGTTTGGTTTTTAACTCCACATTGGGAATAATCTCGAAGAAAGAGTTTCATAATATTTTACATTAATCTAAGACCAAAGTGTATTTTATTTGTACACTTGCCAGGATTTTGAAGTCTCCCTCCCAGGCTCCTGTCCTCTTTTAAATTGTCTCTGGAGACTCCTTTGATGCTCCTAGCATGAGAGATCCCACCACCCCACAACACAAGAGATTGTCTGAATTGGAAACTTTCCCAGAACAAGTTTGCTGGTTAAAGGGCTCTATTTGTGATGAAATATAGCTCAATCCACAGGATCTTACCTTCAGGACCCTCAAATTGTTGTCTCAGGCAATGTTAACCAATGCCGCACTTGACGTGCTCCTCTCTCCCGTAAGAGATACCAAAAGGCTTTGTTATTGTCAATAAAATTCCAGCTGGGGCTCAGCGTGGCTTTGCCTGCTTTGTCCTGGGTTTTCACCGAGTTTTACAGCCCCATGTTTAAGGTCAGCTGGTGCCACGGACATATCCTGCATGAACATGAAGGGCACGCGTGGTGAGGGTGTGGTGCAGGGTGTAGGGGTGCCCTGACAGTGCTGGGGTGCAGAGTTTAGGGGTGCAGGGGCGGTGCTGGGTTTCGGCATCACGGCGCAGCGCTGGTGGAGCGTTGCCATCTACAGCACTGGCAGCAGCACTGCACATCAGCGAGCAGGACCCGCTCCCTCCATACGATTCCGTTACTCCATCCCTGGCCACAGGGGAAAAAAAATATAACAATTTAAAATCTGTTTAGTGCAGGTGTGGGGGCGGTGCACACAAACTCTGAGTCAGGTCCTCAGCTGCACCCAACGTCATTGCGGTTCGGTTTTGAGCTTTATAATTCATACATTGCTCAGAGAAAACTTTCAACAACATTGAAAGTTTAACTTAGGGTTTTTTTATTTAAAACTAAATAATGAAACGTGTTTGAATACCTCAGGCAGGCCTGTTGCCACCACATAGTCCCTCTTTCTATAAATTCAGACCATATCCCTTGGCATTGATTTCTGTTGAGTGATCAAATACGTTTTGCTTGCTGCTTGCTGAAATGCTGTGTGGAGCAGCACAGAAACTCGCTGGGGTTTTCCCCAGGCTATGGGAACCTTCAGACTAACCTTCCTGCAAGACCCTACCACCAAAAGAGCCAGTTGTACATTTGTTTTGGAAGCATATTTGCAGGATCTGAGATGCTACATGTCGCTTGTGCTGCAGCCATTATGTTGCTGGAGGCAATGAACTCAAAGGAGCCTCATATTGTGGCAGGGAAAAAGCAAAAAATCAAATGTTAAAACATACTAGTTGGCACAATCGTGGTGAAAAATAACATTTGGAACCTATTATAACTCAACATTGTTGGTGGTAACATTTGATAAATTGCTGTTATATGTCATTTTAAGGGCGAGTTAAAGCATAAGGCACCTATGTTGCTGCTTAACAGCAAAGTCATCCTTCCAACTGAAGTAATTTTAATATAGCGTGTTGTTAACTCCAAAAATCATTTGTCTTTGCAAGTGATGACCTTTCTTTTCTATTAAAGTCTTTATTTTTTTTCTATCTTTCTTTCTTCAAGATTAAAGCTTCGTCGTACTTAAATAATAGACAAAAAACTGCCCAAAGGTTATTGCTTTCACATTTGGCTTTGTTGGGCGACTGATAATATTTCTGTCTATTGCTTCAGACATCAGGACTTTACTGCACTACATTACTTGAAAAATGAGATTTTGGGAGCCCAAACCAAGCCACTGGTTGGGTTAGCTTTCTCCTGTGCTGGTGCAGTCGATCAGCAGCCGAACACAGTGGGATGTTCATCGAAGGGAACATCTGGCTGGCCACTGGCAGCACGTCCCAGGGACAGCCCAGGTGTCACCTCCAGAGACAGCCTCACCTGAAGGAAATCACAATCACCTTCATCCTTCATTTTGCAAAACCGAATTGCACCAAAGGTGGTAATACAATAAGCCTTCACTGGTATAGCAGAAAAATTAAATTTGCCATTATTATGCCTTTGCACAAATCCTCGTGGAAGACTTGGCTTCTATTTGCATTAAGCAACTGTATTTCATATTGCACCAGTTAATACCAATGTCTTTAGAGGTCATCAAACTCAACAGTTAAAAAAATTAATCTGAGAATTTACAGCAGTTAAATACAGCTAAATAATTAATGATGAGGAAATTGAACTTCCCATTGAGATTGGATTAGGAGCCAATGTGGGACACCACTGCTGTAGAGCCTATTTCCCCAGGGAACCTCCCAGCAAAAAATCAGCTTCTTTATTGCTTTCCATATCACTAATAAAATATGAAAGCAAAGAATACAATGAGATTTTCATATCATATTAATGACCTTCAGAATGCAATCAGACTAGCGGCTCTCACTGAGCAATTTGCTAACATAATATAAAATTGTTAATATGATATGAAGGTCACTAAGACAGTACAAAAATGAGTGTAATGACAGTGTCTAACCCAGACCTTGCAGCAAGAAGAACAATTAACTCGCGACTTCACTTTTGCAACTTGTACCTCGTATGCACGCACATCAGGCACAATGTCAACAAGAAGCTGCCCAGTGTCATGAGGCTCAGGGGGCTTTGTGCTCCCTGGAGTTTCGCTGGCTCAAACCTGGCATAAGAAGAGGAATCTCACAGGCTTTTAGCTCATGTTTCCCCTTCTGCAGAACTGGAAAAATACTTGTGAGAGGTCCTGCCATGCTGACCAGGCGCCCTGAGCTCCCTGAAGGGCCACGGCTGCAGTAATGTAAACCAGCTTTCTAAAGGAGGAGATGGACATCTCCAAAAAACTCGTTGTTAAGGAAAGCTTTTATCGAAAATAAAAGAACAATATTTTTTAATGGAATCGTGCATTTTAAAATTAAAATATTTCAAAGTTACATTAGTCATTTTCCTCCTGAATAGAACTGATATGTCTAGAATCTAGTTTTAGTAGGCTAAACATAACATCCAACTGAAAAGTTCTGCACAACTTTAAAATCGAAGATTTTTTAATTTAAAAAACAAAGCCTAAAGAAAACCACAAAACTTCACTTTTAAGGCATTCCTCTGAAGTAATACAACAAGAGCCTTCTCCCACATTGGTCTCCTCTTCCAGACCAACCAAAACTCCTCTCCTCCCCCGAACCCACCAAAATTTCAGCATACTCCATATCCTACGATAAAGCCATCTACAGTTTAACAACTTGTTTCATGACAAGTCATCTTGTTTTATTAACTTTGGACATTCTGGCTTCATTTGATGCCTCTTACAGCACTGACTCTACAAGGGACCTTGTCAAAAAATCTTTGGAAAAAATTAACCGCGGAGTTATTCTTTCCTCTGTAGAGTTTTGTCTAATTATCCCAACATAACCATAACAAAGTGACGATCTGATTGAAATAAATGGAAAAGTCTCTGTGAAATCTCTTCTGAACAGCAGGAACAGGCCAGATCAGGCTTTGTTTAAATACACAGAGCTTTTACACAGGTACTTCAGCATTTTGAATGGCAAATACAGTGGGGAAAAGCGTGTGGGAAGTGATTCTTCAGCTACACAGTGTGCAAGAGGGTATCTCCTCTTGGAGACTCATTTTACTGTCTGAGTCAAAGCCCCTTTTTATGTATTTTATACTGGAATTGATTGGTATTTAATTAACCTACACTTTATGCCATAGTCAATCTTTAATTAAATGCATCTTTAAGCATAGAATTTAGAGCGTTACCAGAATGACTTTAAGTGCAAGAAGCATTTTATGTTTTCCTCATAAACAAGAAACAAGGAATGAAGTGAATAGCTGCTTGAAAGGAGCCTCCTCAGCTGAACGCAAAACTGTTTGCAAGGAACCACCCACCTACAGAGGGAAATATCCCAACATCTCCCATTGGGTGCGCGGATTTACGGCGGGTGAACGTTGCAGTAGCAACGCTTTGAAGGAAGGAAGGAGAGACCCTTTTGCTCCCATGAGTTCTTTGAAGCCTCAAAGCCTCATGTAGCCTTTGAAAAACAAATTCCAGAAAGGAAAAAAAGAAAGGTGTTACAAAAACCTTTCTAATGTAAACTGCAGTGATTAATTTTAATATCTTAAGTAGCTAAATATTGTTGAAATAAGGCCACCTAGCAATGAAAAGAACATCTTACTTATAATTTGCAACAAAAGCCTCTTTCCATGCAAGCCTGCATCTGCTTCCTCTGCAAAATTCTAAGCCTTCCTACCAAAAAACCCGCTAAACATGACAAAGTTTAGAATCAACTTGTTTTCCATTGCCTTGTAATACTCATCCTGCTCTGTTTACCTGAACTTTACTCCATAAATACAGGCACTTTACTCCATAAATACAGGCAAGCATTGTATTTGCTACAAGGATCATATCACAAATCTCCTGTGTCAGGTTCCCTGTCCCCTCATCCTCCTTCCCTGCCCAAAACCTGATCTCTCCCTGCCAAAATCCAGTTGATTCCCACAGATGGAGGCTCAGATGCTGATAGTGTTATTTGTGCACAGTCTTCCTACCTCTAACTGTTTTCAAACATAACCAATTTGTCTATTCTCATTAAAAATAAATATACCCCAAAACAGTGATTCTACAGTTATTATCAATGAATGCCCATGACTATTTTCACATTGATAAAATGCTGGCTATCAGTGAACGACAAATTGTGGCAGGTGGCTCTGAGGCCATGGACATGGCCAAACCCAGGGGGGTTGCAGGAGGCCCCATGCCCGGTTGGGGTCCCAACCCCAGCAGCTCCTGGAGCTGCTTCCGCAACCTCCAGAGACCGCCAAGGTGTTTCCCTTGTGCTCAACCCTTCGTGGCTGAGGGAGATGCTCATCCCAGAGCATCCCAGCACCTGACCAGGACAGGGCATGCGTTGTCTGAGCATTAAAGTGAAGAAAATGATCTGGAAAATCCGTTCTGTGTGTACAAAACAATGGTAATCAATTTTAATAAATTTTGAACAAGTGATCAAATTTCCAGATTTGGGCAAGCAGAAAAGGACGCAAACGGTAAAAAAAACACAGGAAAAATCCATTATTTAAATCTATGTTGTTAATAACATTTACAGTTATTCAGATGCAGTCATTTTCCAAATCTCGTTTACTTTTCAGCATGAATGTTGCTCGTTGCACTATACAATGAAAATTAATGATCTAATCTGCTCTGTGATGCAGTGACGGGGTCCAAGGTTTCAAGGATTATCATTTAAATATTTCTTCCCTTACAGCTTTTGTTTTGTGAATAAAACCACCTCTTACAATAAATTATATGTAAAGAGAAACACTTGCAACTGTATCCGGGCTACATTTGACCACCTGGTTTAGGGAGTTTGACACTAAATACAGGTTGCCACTAGTACGTGTCTATGTAAGTGTATTTTTTGTGTGTCTGACCTGCATCAGTTGGGCCAAGTCCATCCAAAGCTGATGCTGTGAAGGTTTCGGCGGTGCAGCTGGAGGGGAGAGGAACAGGGTCAGGGTAGGAGGCAGCTGGGAGGTTTTGGTCGCATCCAGCTGCTCCCGAGCCCTTTGGGGAATGCAGCCAGGCTCTTCAGTCCCTGAGAGGCTCAGCAGTTCAATGCATCCCAGTGCTGTCACCTAAGAGAAATGTTAATTTTTTAAAACCAACTAGCAAACAAAACCACAACCCCTCCAAAAGACCCCCAACACAGAAAAAAACAACTCCACATCCAACAACCTGACTTGCAGACTCATGGTCTATAGGTACAATAAAATCCCACCAAACAGCTATTGAAGAGACCTGTTACAGTGTCACAACCATCACTGGATCGGCCTTGATAACTAGATGTGTCCAGGCTCAAAACATCACTTCAAAATGAAGTATCGCTTTTTTTTTTTTCAGTTAAATAATGCGTCAAAGCAAGCATGTATTTTTTTCATTGTTTTCCCCACCATCTGGAGCATAAAATAATTTACAGCCTTTAATGCAAATAACTCACTCAAACCTAAAAGTTTTCCACTGCTCAGGAAAAGATGCAGTGAAACCCACACACGAGGCACCTGCCGCTGAATGACGCAGGTGTCCCTGCTCAGCCGGTGCCCACGGGCTCTGCCATGGACTGCGGCCCGTACAGGTGCTAAAACCATAGTACGTTTAGAGAATATGTAGGAATTTGCTACGGTAGATCTCTGAAAAGCCAGAAAAGTGAAGTACAGTGTCATACACCCAATAGTTCTTTCCATTTAATGACGCAATAATGTTGCGTGTGCCAGTTACGCTGCTCTCGGGTTCAAGCCTGCTCACAGGGGTGAAGTCTGTTGGCCAAAAAGCAACATCCATGTGGGATGGAGGCTCCTAAAGTGTAAGTAATGGCAAGAATTAACTTCCCTTTATCTCTTAAGAGTGCTTAGAGTTCCAAGATCTTACTTAGGAAACTAAAATTTGTTTTTTATACCAACTAAAGTGAGAAAATAGATATATTTGCATGCTGTATTATACTTTCAATAAATCATCTGTAATAGAAAGCAAACATTGTATACTTACATACAGCAATACCACTATACTTCCCCCACCAAAGGAGGGGAATGGAAACTTCCCTCCCTAGCTCTTATTAAAGGCCAAGAGAATGCTAAAGGCTTTGGCCAAGTTCAAAAAAGATTTCCAGTATGTTGTTAACTCATAGAAGGAAAAGTGAAAAAGGTTCTGGAGAATTCAGATTTGTTTTCTTCCATTATTAAACAAACTAAAGCATTAGAAGGTTTTCAGCATAAACCTATGAAAAAAACAAACAAACAAAACCCCCAACAAAACCAAAACACCCACCCCCTCCCCCAAACCAAAAACCATCAAAACAACACAAACCCCCCAACAAGACTTTTGATCCCAAGAGCTACATTAAAGTCCACTTTTGTTTTCCCCCCTAGATATGTTGAAGAAATTTATGAAACTTTCCAAGAAGGTGAAATCCTAGGTGAAGAAGTAACGGAAGATGTAGATCAAAGCACAACGGAGGAACCAGACTTCTTAGATGCAGGCAATAATTCCTCTCCCATGGCCACAAGTGGTTCTTCTGAAGAGCTAACCACACAACAGGGAACCACAGGAAATAAATCATGTAATACATTAAACCCTTATTGTAGTCTGACAAAACACAGAAGAATAAAAAGTTAACTTTCTTAGAGATAAGACCAATTCTGTTGCAAAGCTCCCTGTGAAATCAGGAATGGTCTGGACTGTGTAAGACAGAATACATTCCAAATTCACAATTTATAAAATTACCTGTATAAAATACCAGGTCTACTTCCCTGCTGCATTAAAGCTCTGTTTTTTAAGAAAAACCTGATATACAACAAATCCCAGCAACCTCTCCCACTGGGCTGTGGTACCTTGGGTAACTCAAAGCTCAGCACAGCTGAAGCAGAACCCATTGAGTTTACTTGGGCAGAAATGCTAATGGTTTATATAAACTGGGCCTTTTTCCACAGCGATGACTTGAACTTTTAATTTTGGATCTCTCCGGAGCTTTTAGAATCTGTTCTCTGCAATGTTGTGTTAAAATTTCTCTAATGAATAACATTTAGAATATGTCTCTCAAATTGAGAAGTATTTTATACAATGACAGTCAAGGTGTGACAGTAGAAGAAACACAACATTCCTCTTTTGGAAATGTTGCTCTTTTCTAGCCCTGGATTCAATTTTTGGGGAGTTACCACCAAAGTCACTGATCAAGACCAACCTTCTCTTCCCCAAACCTGCACCTCCCAAGACACTGACAAGATATCGTCCACCTTTCACTCATGAACAGGTGAGCAGCTGACACAGACTTTGTGTAGAGGAAGAATATTCTTGTTTGTTTTGTTTTCTTTTCTTCTAAAGCTGATCACAACCTGCATTGCACTAGAGAGCAGCCAACGAAAGGACTTTAAGTAAAACATAAGCAAAGTTTTAAAATTACAGGTCAAGCTTCTCCTCCACTATAGAGAAGACAATCTCTTCAAAAAAGTCATCACCATTCACGTGTCTCAAATAAACACTGCAAACTTAGCCTGGAAAATCCCTCATGGAAATCCAGGTCTTCTGCTCCAGCCTAAGAAATACCAAAGATGCATTTGCAGATCTATAACACAAGTAACGGAACTCCAATGCTGTGTGCAAGACAGCATATTTCAACGTAAATATATAGAAATAACTCTTTTCTTGTAATGTACTTGACATTAAACATACAAATTGTCCTAAGTACAAACGTCTCAACTGACCAAAACCTCTGATTGTTTGAATTAAAAAAAGAAAAAAAGGAAGAGAAAGGGGTGGACAAAATAGTACTGGAAATTCTGAAGATGTTTGTAAGGGTCACCAAAGGCGGTAAAGGAGCCAGAGGAAGAGGGATGACCCAGCTGGCTGCTTGTAGACCTGTTTCCCACCCTGTTGACTTTGAGCTGTAGGATGGTGATTCTCACCACATCCAATGTACAAACTCACAGTGATCATGAAATTCTCTCCCTGCCAATGGCAGCTGTTGATCCATGAGTCTCATCAGGCTCATCACAATCTCAGTCATATTTAGAGTTTGTGCTTTTGTCATTGTCATAAACATTTTGCAGCTGTCAAATACCTGATCACTAAGGTGAAAAGAGACCCATTAAATTGTCTTGAAGCACACTTCCCAGCAGTCACCGTCCTCTTTAAATGAGAGCAGTGTACCAAGCACCTCTGGGATACCAGTGCAGTCCCATAATAAGCACTCATTTCTGGGCATGCTTTGAAATTTTCTTTGTACTATAGAAGGAAAAGAATTGCTCAAGTTTTAAACCCACAGAAGCTCAGGTTTCAGTACCTTATCATAGCCCTTAACAGACTTATTTTTTTTCTCTGAAATCCAAGATCTTTCTAGGTGACAAAATAGGAGACCAGAAGTGAACCCGGGAGTCCTGAAAAACACCAATAACACCATTTCTGCATGAAA
This sequence comes from Streptopelia decaocto, assembly GCF_964273445.1. Lineage (NCBI taxonomy): Eukaryota > Metazoa > Chordata > Aves > Columbiformes > Columbidae > Streptopelia > Streptopelia decaocto. The sequence goes on from NC_138665.1 coordinate 6,598,456, forward strand.
ACATTCGGTGCACGTCAGTGGGATGTTCTTCACTGTATATAGGAATACAGCTTGCCAAGTGCAACAGGCTCACAGGCTGAGCAGCAACACCAAGAACATCAACGTTACCCTGCTCTGTTCCACTGCTACTCTCCCAAAAAAACACCTGCTGGGAAATTCCAATCAGACGCCATTTAATTCCAACATAACGAGTCTGAATAAATGAAATGACCTGCCTTTGTGAAGCATTTTGTCACGCTACAGGTGTCAAGTGCTAACCGTATGTGATTTTGGATGAGGTACACGAGATTTGGAGACAATGCCTGAGAAACAGTGCAGGTAACCAGCAGGTCATCTCATCCTGCTTGGTATTTGTCAGGAACACGTGGTTCCTACCTCTGTGGATTATTTGACGAACAGAAGCTCTAATTTGTGCTCAGCATCTGGACACTATACATCCATACACCATACCCACTTCAGGGTGTTCAGTATTCTGGTCTACTAATAACATTAGTCTTACTAAAAGTTTCAAAAATATTATTTTCCTTTACTATGGTTTCCATACAAGGAAGCAAAACTGCTTATTTTTTTCTGTCAACTATTAATTTCAACCTGCTAGCATATGCTAAGCAGAAAATTGCTTCTTTTCTCATAAAACACAGTCAAAACCTTGTTTTCCCATGCAGGGATATAGGGTCTTCTGTAGCCGCCTCTTCCAGGGACAAGCAAATCCAACCAGGATCAAAGACTCTTTGATAAAAAACCCCCACTCTGTTCACATCACATCCTATTTTCAAACAACATAAAGACGGCTCAACTCCTTTTCCTCGGACTGCTGCATTATGTAGAGGTTGAGAGTGACCATGTGGGTTCTGAGTCATTATTTGCCAACTTACTAATATTGACGTGATGATTTAGAAGGAATTAACACTACGGATCATTTACATGAGTAAGTGAAGTTCTTGCTTACAAACCCAAACAAGGCAGTTTCTAACCAGGCCTAGTACTTTGAGAAAAAAACCAAATAAATCACAGTATCTCACACAGGAAAGAGCCTCCTCTACGCAGCAGCGTATTTCTTCCATTTTCATACAGATTTTCTTAAAAAGACATTTCTCAGACATCCCACGGGCAACTGTTCAACGCTTTCCCTGGCTGCAGCCTTGCATACAAATCAAATCAGTGCCAGTGCACAGGACAGCCGAGTGGCCCTGCTCAGTTTGCCCCAGAGCAGCAGGGTTTCGGCATCACACCAGCCCTACTGTGAACCCAACTAGCGCCCACCCCTCCTGCATTTCAATCAATAAACCACAAACATCGATTAATGAGTAGAAACTTAAAGGCTGGCATTAGGTCACAACAAAGCGAGACACCTGTTTTCTCAGGTTATCTGTACTGATGTAACAGGGATAAGTGAATTTTGTAGGTTAATCTTGCTGTATTAACAAAACACTATATTATGGACAAACTAATTTTAATCCAGTTTTGACTTTCAATTGTTCCACCGCTTGTGAAAGGTTTGCATCCCCTAATTTGCAGCATTTGAAGAGCTGTGATGCCCAAGCACCACGTGCAGCATTTGCACAGCAGATGCAGAAAACGGACAGGATTCCCTCTCTCCTTATGACATCATGTGTGACATAAGCAAAGCAGAAGATGCCCACAGGAGCAGAGTAAGTGCTTGAGGACACTGAGCAAAGGGAAAAAACAGGTTTTGGACAAAACAGTAATTATTGAGTATTGTAAATGACAAGCAGGAATCTTATTTACTGGAAATATGTGCTACACACTAATGTTAGCCCACAGTTCAATCTATGGTAACATAATATTTTTTTCTGTGTGTGTCAAGAATGGGTGTAGGAAGGGAAAATAAAAAAAGTGGTAATTCCCAGTTTGATTAGCTATCTGTGCAGGAGGAAAAATCACCATTTTTTGCCCAGTCTAGGATAAGAGGTTATAAGAAATTACTAACCCCAGAGTTTCACCTGACAAAGAACAAGCGACGATGCTCATCGGCCCAGATCCTGTCTCTGTTAGTGGAGAAATGCCTTTGGGGCCGGTGGCCACACGCTTTTGTTGAGTTGGAACCTGGGGATTTTCCTCTCCGGACTGGTGCACACCACTCCCTACATGGGAGGCCACCAAACCGAGTTCTCATATCAAGCATTTTTCACACTTTTTCTTCCAGTATCAAAAGTCTATTTGTGCAGCTTCTAGAAAAGTAATTATATGCAGAGCTCACCTCACCCAGATTAAAAATTAAAAAGTTGCGCTGGTTATTTTCCTTAGAATATTCCAAAGCGTACATGCTCCAACTGACTTCCACATTCTATTTCAAAATGAAAAGAAAACCTATGTGTCCTGGCAGATCCGTGCTAAAATCTAGCCTCACTGTAGCTCCATATTGATGATTTTTTTCCTAGGAAAGCATCTCAAGTACAACAGCTTCCTTTCAAAACGTTGACAAACATTTCTATGGCTCCTGACTTACAGTGGTGGAAGGTCACCAGCTCAGTTCACACTATTTGAGTCTCTTTTCCACAGACGAAAGGTCTCACTGAGCACTCTGCTTGGAGACAATGATCCATGAAGAGACTCATGGCTTTCCTAGAAAATAAAGTCTGTCTAAATCATTTAAGCAGGAGAACGCCTTCTTCCTTCGCGGAAAAAAGTGTCTTTCAAGGCCTGTCTTATCTTTGTTATGAAAAAAAATGCCTTTCATTCACATTGCAGTACAATGATCTGTTCCTACCAGTACCAGACATTCCCTCTCTCCGAGGCCATGTCTCCTAGCATTGGGTCTCCAGCATGAATAATTGCTCGGCGCGGGCCTGGCAATGGGCAGAGCGCAGGTTTTCTTGACGTCTCCACAAAGTCACAGTTCACCCCGGCTGGCTCCGTTCCCTCCTGACAGGCGGGCGAGCTGGATTTGGGAAATGGTGCGTTGCAAGGGAAGGTGTCGCACAAGGAGAGATTTGCAATGCGGTAGCACAGGATCATACAGCGAGTGTTTCTGCCAGGATCCCATGATCTGTCAGTGGTGAAGCTCTGAGACTTCAAGATACCTCCAGCTGCCCCGTGCTTGGGCATCCTCCAGCCAGCCTGGGGCCACCTCCACATGCTGGTGACAAAGTAGCGCACACGGACCAGAGCCGCTGGCTGGCACTCTCTGTGGCTGCAGCCATCTCTTCTTCAGTCCCTAAAATGATCTATCAAGTGTTCAGCTTCACGTTCCTCTTCCAAGATCAGCTAGGAAAAAAAAAAAAGCCATTTTTGGCAGAGCTAATAAAAGTAGGATCAAAATAGTTGGTTAGTTAAAGGTAAAAGGTGGTAATAACAACAACAAAAATTTACATCAGTTGGAATTGCTTCACATAGCTGATACATTTACAATACAACCCAGACAGAAAGGTCCGCATTTATAAATCACCAGGTAACGTACCAACAAAGAGGGTGTGCAGGAACCCTGGTATTTCGATATTTGAAATCTTTAAACTGAAGAGAATTTATATGAAAATGACAGCTTTAGTTCAACCAGAAACTCAGCACTTGCCGGAGCAAACACGACTGAATTCAACACCACCTTCATGATCTGGCCTTAAAGCACATCATCCACAACTACTACAGTGTCAGAACACTAAAGAAAAAGAGCTTTTTTCCAGTAAACCAGCAATCTCCATGTCACTGCAGCCAGCTTCAGGAAAGGCCATTTTTTCAGGGCCAGATTGCAGCAAAACAAAAACTTTCCATCTGCCTAAAACAAACCTCCTGGGTGAGCATCTGTCTCTGCTCATGTCCTCAGTCTCTACAATATACTCAGTTATTTGCTTTGTTTTCATGATATTTAGGATTAAGTTATTACATCTCCAGGTATTTCCCAATAGACATTTTCTTAAATAGCTTACGTTGAAATAGTAATAATCCTTTGGATGGTCCGGCTGATTGTTCCCCTTATTTCTTGTCACTAGGGTAGGTCTGTAAATTAGATCTCTCTTCTCCAAAGTTCTCTTGGATGAATGGTTTCATTAATAAGAAAAGAAACAGAAATCGATTCAAGCATTCAAAAGGCTCTGGAGAAAAATAATTTCAAAGGAAAAAGAATTTTGGAAATTTCAAAGTCCAGAGAAAAAAAAATGACTTTATCTCTTTTCCATAAATCCTAGCTTAAAAAATAAGGCAAAAAAATACAGCAGGTTAAAGAAACTTGCCAAGAAATGCAAAATTTCAGAGTTAGACATGCTGATTCTCTAATGTGTCTTTCCTGACAATGTCTTTTTTGGATAACTTCATCCTGTAAGCCATTAAAAATTTTGTTTGAGGTTTTACTTTAAATTTCCCTTTCCAGTTTCATGCAGCCACTACACTGCATATGGCTTTTTATCTTTGCATCTCAAATAATCCCTTCCTGTGACACATCTTTGGAACACACTTGGCAGGGACATCTTTGTCACACCTCTAGCCTTGTTGAGCATCTACATTTCTGGTTCTCAAAGGTTTTGTGTCTTCTGCTGCGGAGGAATGGCGGCTGCAAGGTGTAGTAAATCCAGAGGTACCTCCTTGTAGAAGAGACGCTGCAAAGTACATGCACCGTGTGCATTTCTGCACACTCCAGAAAGGAAAATGCAGAAGAAATGTGTGTTTTATTGACCCCATTGATGAGCAGGACCTTCCCATAACAAGATCTGCAAGCAAACACTTTTGCTGAATAGTCTATAAAGTGTCAGCGGCAGCAAATCATCCTATTCTCCGCTCTGTATAATTTGTAAGGACATTTGAAGGCATGTGCTAGGGCATAAATCATTTACAGTACACAATTGATTCATGTGAAATTTAAGTGAGTTCACTCTGAACTCCAAACAATTACCACTGCGGTGATTTTGTAAAATGTCTCTTCCCTTGGGAAGAAAGCATCTAAATCAAGCTGGGTTTCAAGCCACAAAAATTAATGATAGGTATTCTCATCTCATTGTGCAGGAAGCTCTGCACATAAATCCCCACATCAAGATGAGGCCTATATAATTTTAAGCATTACGCAAGCCCCACATTCAAAATTTAAATTAAAAGCTCACCTAAACTAGGAAAACCTCTCTGTTCTTACAACTAGCTTTTTCACTTAAATAAAAGCAAATACATTAAAACGGCCTGAAAAAGATGGGCTTATAAAATAACATATCCTTGATGTCATACTGTTCCAGGAAAAGTTCAGTTACAACAATTGTAAATAGAGTGAACTGTCATTCATGCACCTGGCTGTGGTTCAGAGCAAGGCTGGATGAACGTGGGCACACGGACTGAGCCATCCTCAATCTGAGGACGAGGAATCAGGTGTCTTCTCCTGGGTTACAACTTCCTACAGACCATAAACGACTTACACAAAGGTCAACTGCACAACACAAAGCTCCGCAGCTCTAGACTGAGCTCTGCTGGGGCATCGTTACCACAGATTAAACAGAATGGGGTTTGCAGCAGGAGAAGGTGACAGCTTAGCAGATATTTAGCCAAAAGTGTAATTTTAAATCAAAGTACGTTTAAGGGTTGTTATGTTTACTTACAAAAGTATGCATGTATTACTTTCATTTGCATCATGGTCATTAGTGGTACAGGACTTGTTGCATGCTTAGAGCACATTAAAAAAAGTGTAGAATGAAGATATTTTTTTTTTCCCTAATTGACTTACAAATCTACAAGAAAATGTTCACCATTCAATATGTCTAGACTTGAGTGTAACGTGCAAGTCAAAACTTCTTTTTTCTGTGCTTGTCTCTACCATCTAACTTTCAGATGTCGCAGGTTTTCACTTAACACGACAGGCAGGGATGAATTTTTCTCTGGCGTTTCCAAAGCCGCGCCGGCCAGGGACAAAGCCCCGATCTAAGCCCTCAGAGTTACACAGCTGTAAAGCTACAGTAAGTATTTAAAAGGTGCTTCCCCGATATAAAACCAAGCTCAGAACACATGTGTCTCCCAGGACGGCGGGGAAGGGAGCGGGTCTTCATGCCCAACACTAAATCGAAAAGGCTGTTGGTCAATACAAGGAGCCTGGAGATGCTTAGTGACAACAAATAAATTATCTTCCAGAACCAGGACCGTCCCGAGACCCCAGATGGTCAAGCAGCCTCCACCATGCCAGCGTTTCCACCCCAGGGGCTGCCTCAGCAGGGACACGCTGGTGAGAATCCCCCTCCCCAGCCGCCTGGGGGCAGCGCGACGTGGCCATCAGCACCGAGCCCGTGGCCACCCCAGCCCAGCCAACAGCACCCGCTGGTTTTCGTCTATGAGCAAAAAAAGTCACCTCCAGCTCTGGCCACCGAGACGGCTGCTGCTTCGGCCTCACATCCGACGGCTGCTGAGGCCACGTCCCTTCCCACACCCATCCCGGTCACCACTCAGGCTGCTTCAAAGGCAAATCCTCAGGGATTTTTAGACAAAAGCAGCAAACCAGGGTGTGCAGCTACCCCATCTGACCACAGCACCTTCGCTCCAGCTGCACAGCAAAGCCCATGCATGGAAAATTGTCAGCAACGCTCCAAAAACCCACCCCTGCTCCCCTTCCCTCCGGTCCCTGCCTGGCTCCCCGTGACCCCTGAGGAAAGCCAGGGAGCGACAGGAGCTGGTGTCCCACCTCCCTGCCTGGAGATCATCTCCCTGAAGGAAGGATTCACCATCACGACATTTCCGAAGTCAAACCAGAGTCACCCACCCAGAGTCGGCATCACCGCGAGAGCCCAGGCTCAGCGCCCACCAGGGGCTGCCAGGAGGGACCCCTCCAAAACACTGGGTGCCCATGGGGGCACTCGCAGCTGCACAGAGGGCAGAGCACCCAGGTCTGCACCCTTGGTAAGGTGGCTTCTCACTACGGGTTTGATTGAAAGGGTGAATTAAAACTTGTTTTTTTCTGTGGGTGACCCTCACTGATGATGGTGGCAGCCAGGTACCTGGCTGTGCCTGAGGGAGCCCCAAATGTCAGCACTGACCAAACTCTGCTCCTCCCCAGCACCATCCTGCAGCAAAACATCCCTTCTCACTTAGGCAGAGGATGGAGGAGCTGGTTTGCCATGCCCTGGGTGGGTACAGAGGGTGACCCAGCAGTGTGGGAGGGGGATCCCACCAGTGGCAAGGCTCAGTATCAAAATACAATATGTAAAGAAGAGCTTGAAATCATGAATCTGTGCCCACTTCAGCATTAATGTCATTAGAAAAGGTTGCCATCTCTTGTTTTACAGCCTGGAGCTGAATGGGTCCACAAAATCCTGTAGAGCGAAACCTTCCACAGCACCAGCAACTCAAGAGGACGGCAGCAGCTCTTCCCCAGCGCTCAGGAGAATTTTCCCAAAAAGTACACTTCCGTTTCAAAGCAACCTTGTAAAGATGCATTTCAATAGTAAAAAAAGTATCTTCTTGTCAGGAAAAAAAAGGTAACTGTCCCAGCTGGAAAGAAGCATCACAAGAAGGATATTTCAGAGTTCAGTGGGAAGCTTGCTTGCTTGACTCAAGCCAAAATAAACTACGAAGTCAGCCCCAAAGTATGAGATATCCTAGAGTGCAGCTTTCCCAACAGCACCGCGAGGAAATGATGCAGAGGGCACTGTTCATTAAAATCAAGACAGTGAGAATTATCTTGGTGTTTCAGGAAATGTTTTGCCAAATGCTAACAGGCTGAGGAGCATCCCAGACCCAACCCAACGCTGGGAACTCTATCAGGTAACTGCTGCAGAGCGAGTGCTGCTCTTGAGTTCCAACCTCACCCCTCTCACTCCCAACTCGTCCCCTGTAGCAAGGTGACCTGCAAAAAGCAGAAGATCAGGCAGCAAATAGTGGTACGAGTCACCCAAAAGGCAGCTGAATATTTACAGGTTCCGTATTTTAAAGGTACATTCAGGTATCTGATACCCAATAACCTCCACCATAACCTCAGTTGCTTTTCTTATTCGCTTCTGTGCACTAAGCCATAGGTAATTTCCTTGTGTGTGTGTGAACACCCCCCTGTACAGACCTGCCCTATTTATTTATCACAGCCAGTCCTCAAATCGCAGTCTTCTACACAGCCTACACCAGCAATCCAGCCAGATGCCTCATCTGGAGAAAATTTATTTTCCCATCTAATACACAAAAAAAAAAAAAAAAAAAAAAAAAAAGGATGCTTGCAATAATCTTTTATTGATTTTGCTCCATTTTTTTTTCCCAGTCTCGTTGCTAGCACCATCTCAGCAGTTCTTTATGTGACAACACTGAACCAGGGCAGCGTGCAGGGATGCAGGAGATGCTCGTGAAGTTGAGCTTAACCCCACACAGCACCATGAGCTGGAGCCTCCGCACCCTGAACAAAGTGAAAACAATTTGTGGTTTAATCAAAACTTCAATTGATCCACTTTGTATTTGCTTTCTCTTTGCTTTCCAACAACTTAAGGCATTTTAAAAAATTAAATACAAAGGCCTTTCCACACTTCAGAAAATTAATCACTTTTGGCATTTATTAGTTATACATTTCTGCTTAAAACATGTTTTATAATTCATTAAAGTACCTCAAAAATTAAACTCTTAACAGCCCTAGGCCCAAAATATGTTTAAGTAAGAAAATTAAGCACAGTAATAAATAGCAAAGAATTCTGAAATATTAATTTGGCCTGTAGCATTTCAAATGTTTATTCTCAATAATTAATTTGAAACCAAGTTTACATTGGCCTTCATCAGTAGTTTGCTGGGAACTTTCAGTTATGTTACTAATTTCCTCAAATTTGCCCTTCTGGTGGCATATTCTATCATTAACAACCATTGCCAGTGCATTTAAATCAATTCAGCTATTTTTGAGTTTGATCATTTTCCATGAGGAACAGAAAATTAGCAGGAATGCTAATGGACACACTCCTGGTCTGGTGCGGGGGGAATTCGTTAGCTGAAGCTGATTATTAACGCCGGGTACATTTTCTGCTCTCCCACCTGAGTCCGAGCAGCACAATGGAAACACTTATTTTCAGACTGGCACAAGCGATGCCATACTTAGCGTCAGAAGTAAACGCACGTGCCCCACACTGAGGCAGCCTCTGATAGAAATAAGTATAAATCAAGATTAGAAAAAGTCCCATACATCCAGGAGAAGTCTCAACTACCGAGTTATTACATTTCCCCCCCAGCCCTTACAGGACACGGTGACACGGGGCAGTGCTGCCTCTGCATCACCCTTCAGCAAAACAGATAATGCAGTTTGTTTGCTGGTTTTGTTTTTGTTTTTTAACTTGGCAAGGCAAGCTCTGAAATAATTTTTATTCCTAAAGCGTTGCCTTAGTAGCCTGATTTAATGTGAACTTTTCTATTGTTGAATTTGTCCCGGATACTGAACCCTGGAGTACCGTAGCATACTACACTAGAATAAATTCCCTAATTAAAACTGCAAACATGTACAAAGTTGTATATATAAATATACACGTGTTTACGTCCTTTTTGTTAGAGTTCAATAGCTTTGAAAGATCACTAAAAATATACACCTGCTCTATTTAAATCTCAAAATATTTATCTCAAAGATCTGTGGCTGCCAGAGAGCAGGAACGCAGCCTTCCGAGCCCTTTTTTCTGAGGTACAAACACCGAAGCGATCGCACAACGAGAACAGCAAATTAAAAATATCACTAAAGCACAACGGCACTCCAGTACCGTGCTGCTGGCTGCTCACCCTCCGGCCCTGGCGGGGCTGTGGGGGCTCCGTACCGGTACAGCCCCCGCCGGGGTGCCCAGGAGGCGCCGCCGGGGCTGGGCCTGGGCCGGGCCGCGCGCCGCTGCCGCCATCTGCTGGAGAACCAGCGTAGGTTTGTCCCGGCTTGAATAGACACTGAAGGTCGTTAAAATCGTAGAATCACAGAACCATTTCAGTTGGAAAAGATCCTCAGGATCACCGAGTCTAATCACAACCTAACTCTGGCACTAACTCATGTCCCTAAGAACCTCGTCTAAACGCTTCCTAAATCCCTCCAGGCATGGTGGCTCCATCACTGCCCTGGGCAGCCTGTTCCAATGCCCGACAACCCTTCCCGTGAAGAATTTTTTCCGAATATCCAATCTAAACCTCCCCTGGTGCAACTTCAGGCCATTTTCTCTCGTTCTATCGCTTGCTGCTTGGGAGAAGAGACCAACACCCTCCATGCTACAACCTCCTTAAAAGGTGTCCCCTCAGCTCCTGTTTTCCAGGTTAAATAGCCCCAGCTCCCTCAGCCGCTCCTCATCGCACTTGTGCTCCAGTCCCTCAGCAGCTTTGTCGCCTCCTCTGCACTCTCCCTAGTGCCTCGGTGTCCTTCTTATGATGAGGGGCCCAAAACTGAACAAAGGATGTGAGGTGCAGCCTCACCAGTGCCCAGTACAGTGGCACAATCACTGCCCTCGTCCTGCTGGTCACACTGTTCCTGATACAAGCCAGGACGCTGGTGGCCTTTTTGGCCACATAGGCACACTGCTGACTCATGTTCAGCCAGCTGTAAATTATTTTAAAGTAATCCTTTTTTGTACAATTTGGTTATTCTTTCCTACCTACCTTCAACAAAATAGAAGAAATTACCACCAGCTTGGAAACTTTTTTGACATATTGCCTCCTATATAGCTTCAGTCACTTTCTTCCCAGCTCAAGGCTCTCCCACCAGGAATCACCAGGACTGTGACCACCACCATTGCTCCCCAGAGCCCTGGGACTTAGAAGAACTGAATGTACTCGCAGAAGCCCTGAGCAGGGGCAAGGGAACTACTCTCTGCCACAAAGAGCTTGGTCCTCATTTAGCTCCCTTTCCTTTCCTATTTCAGTTATCAATTTATTAACCAAAACATTTAAAGAAAAATAATCCCCCCCAAGCCAAAACGCAACCCAACTGAAACACTCAATCCTTCCCCAGTCACTGGGGTTTTGCTCACGGGCAGCTCCCTCCTCTGCACGAGCTGCCTGTGCCAGCCCACTCCTGGCGGCCTCAGCACCAGCCAGGCCTCAAAGTGCCTTATTGTGCTTTATGGTGTGAGCAAACATGGTCTGGGAGATGGACTTTCTTCAGGCAGCTGTGGAAGAATCCTCACTGTGTATTTGGCCTGCAAGAGTAACTGAAAAACATGGTATCTGTAACAGATTTTGAAGACAAATAACAACATAAGTTACCAAATAACTTAAGAGTCCAGATATTGCAATTAACTTCAACACTATTGTGGAATCATGGAGTAATTTGGCTTGGATGGGACCTTCTCAGCTCATCCAGTCCACCCCTGCCATGAGCAGGGGCATCTTCACCAGCTCAGGTTGCTCAGAGCCCCATCCAGCCTGGCCCTGAATGTCTCCAGGGATGGTTCATCCACCACCTCTCTGGCCAACCTGGGACAGGGTCTCACCACCCTCATCATCACAAATTTCTTCCTCATGTCCAGCCCAAATCTCCCCTCTTTTAGTTCACACCAAAGCATCTCCCATTCTTGTCCAGGGATGGGGATCATTACCTGCACACTGAACTATGTCACTTACCAGTCAGGAGATCAACCCCATTTGGCTTCACAGTTACAGTTCACATAGAAGACAGAAGAGTTCAATGATCTGCAGCAATTTATCAGCTTAAATCCAAACATGAAGCAGTGTCAGGACACAGCTCCTGAGATCTCATAGGGCAAATGCTGACACACATAAGCAGCTCTGAACAGGTTTGCATGTCACTGTTTTTAACCTGATTACTCTCACTTGTTACCTAAGTGGCTCATTTTCAAAGGACCAGACCTTCGCAGGAAAACTATTTCCTCCTTATATATAAAGTCAAAGCTAAACAGATACCTAAAAACATATAGAAGGCAGATCATCCCACCCTAAAGTAATACATCAATCCTAGCAGTGAATGTATGTTTTATTGAAAGTGTGGCATGAAACACTTGACTGTGAGTATAAATTTGTAAACAGCGCTTGACTGTGAGATTTTTTGGCAAGGTTTACCAAATAATGCAATTGACAGTACATTTAATTTAGGAATGTTTGCTCATTGGTTTTTATATCTATTTTAAAAAAAGGAGTTGATGAACTTCCAAATCATAAATGATGGATTTTTTTGGTCAATTATAAAATATTATGAATTTGCAACCTTTTTATTCTAGTACTCAAGGAACTGCCAGCTATTTAAAACTGTACCTTTATCATTATTCACAAAGTTTAACAAAAATAAATACAATTTTGAGGTTGTCTTTGGCATGTCGCAATTCAAGGCAATAGTATCTTTTAGCAGCACAGTGCAAAGAAAAAACAACATACCATACAATGCACTACTAGATTCAGCCTTACAAGGAGAAGAGAACGTAGTACAATGCAAACTTTAATGTCAATATATACAGAGCTTTAAAGAAAACATTTTCTTTTTAAAATTAAATGAAATAAATACAATATGATACAAAATCCACAATATGCTTAGAGAAAGAAATGACAGTTACAATATCTGATAACGGGGACCTTTTGTATAGTTCCATCTTTGAAGTACCTCAGAGAGCATGTAATTCATTGCACACTTGTTTTCAATTAATGCCCGTTCATATTTTGAGATTTATAGCCAGTCACGTGCCAGAAGAGTTTTAGCTCTAATCAGAGTAACAGTGCAAGATGCCAAAGTGCTTGGGATATCATGACAACACAATTAGCAAATGCTGCTCATAAGCCTAATGGAAAACTCACAAAATAGGAACACTTTGTCCTGCAAAGGAGATCCACCTCGAGCATCTTTTCAGTTCTCACATTAAAAACCACCAAAACAGGATTCGATGTTATTCAAACTCACTATTGGTAATAATTAAGATTTGGGCAACAGCTTATTAAGAGATATAATCAATTAAATATCTTTTAAAGCTTTCAAAAAAGTTTGCTTTTGTTACATAGAAAAAAATCTCAAGAAAATCAGTCACTGATTATTTTTAGGGGAGACTTTTGATTACATAAGTTACTATAATACTCAAGTCAGCTTTAGCTACACATTAAGGGTGGTGTTTTAAAAAAAATTGTATTAATTCTTCTGTTCCTCAAGGAAAATGTAGGCTTATCCACAACATAATCTGAGGGAGTAAATGTTTAAAAAAAATACACTGAAGTAGGGACAAAGAGTATTCAGAATGTACTGAACTAAAGGCATGTTAATGCAGAAAGATGCTATGGTATAAACGACACCGTAGGCGTGTTACCAACACATATCAAGAAAGTTTTTGAATAAAGGTTTGAGGAGATTTTTTTCTTTTAATCATATAGAGCTCCCATAGGATTACATAAGGACTCTATTATTGCAGCTTCAGAAGCCTTCTGAAAACTTGAAGAAAAACCTGCTCCTTCCTTTCCTCCCACAAATATTTGCAAACTGGACAGGACTGAAAATTTGAGTGCTACAGAAATACACAAAACCCCATGTTTGCATTGATGCTTTAGCCTAATTTCATTGATACAAATCAGAATAATTACTGTAATATTGTGTAATTCATTTAACTCAATTCTTACAAGCTATCTCAACTGTAGCATTTGAGGGCAGAGAGCTGAGTACTGGACGCAGCAATCTGTCCCTGGAAATGACCAGTTTGTAAGCATACTGCAAGTAACTGCCAATTGTTGAAGTTTGCTAGAGGTAATTTTAACTATTGGATAGACAAAGATTAGCTTTGGACAATGAATTAAAACATGGAAGAATTCAAGCTTGATGTGACTAACTTGGGTGAGGTTTTGGATGCAAGGAGAACATTTAAACCGTACTACAACATAGGCCTAAGCCAGACAGTATGCTTAGGCTACCTGCACATTAGGCCCTTCGCGTGGTCAAAGAGAATTTGCTAGTTTTCGGCATAATGGGAAGAACCACGCAACATGTTAAAACAGCATGTGAGGCCACACAAGCCACAAACCAGCAGCTTAACTGGATGCACCACGGTGATGCTCTGGTGTGCAGGCACCCTTCGTATGCACCACTGGCTGATACCAATGCCATGGCATAGTTTTTGGATATACAATAGGAATACAATAGAAGTCCTTGTTTTTTAATCAAAAGGATAGCTGAAAATGGAAACTGCAATATCCACAGGGTGAAAAACAACCATGAGCTGGCTCCAGCTGTAGCCGATGTACATCTACTTGCTAGCACCTAGTTGTAAATGCCATTACCAAATATCCCAGTAAAAGATATTTTGCTGGCAGGAACAGGAGCCTTATCCAAAATATTGTATTATTTAAGATATTAATTAGATCTCTGGAAATTCCTTGATAAATATTTCATTTTTAAAATTTTTTTTTTAAATTTAAGTAAATCAGTGAGATAGTAAGATCCTAACTAGTTTGTAATCTTGAACTGTGCAGAGATGATATGAAACAATTGACACTAACCTTTCACTCCAGCCAAAAGCATGTTGAAAATAACTGTTCTTCCACTTCAAATATTTAACTGGTTACTCATGAGCAGACTGTGCTACTGTTATATAATTGCTTAACTGAACAAAACCTAAGTTTGAAACAAAGGCATGAGAAATAAACAAGAAATTCCAAAAGACAACAATGAAATGCTATCTAGTAAGACTGAACTGCAAGTGAACTCTTTTGTATCCCTGCATATCCAAAAAGTTTCAAAGACTGATATGCTGAAATATTCATATTTTCCCCCCAATTAAGGATTAAAATTGGCATACCAGGGTACACTGGCCTGTCAGATATAATCAAGGTGTTTGTCCATATGTTTTCCTTGCGGTAAGACAACTTTGTAATGTTGCAGTCACTGAAACCTTGCTTTTACCCCACGAGTACCACTTGTGCTAAGGGCTAGTAATGATAGAAAAACAGCCAGGATAACTTTGTTTAAAATTCTTCGCTAAGAATTAGAACACCCATCTTGTTTGTGTACTTCTCTTACTGCCTTTGTTTTGCACACCAAGAACTTAAGTACCTTCAGCTGCTTTTGTGCAAAGTGCTTTTAAGGTGCTTATAATGTGGTACTTCTAAGCAAGCTAAAAGAAAATACCAATCTAAACACTGTTAAAAGATTCATGAATAAAACCATTAAAGACCAGCTGCTACCTTATGGGAAAGCTGAAGACAATTCAAGTTTGACATTTTCGTTGCGTTCATGCCTTGCATTTCCCTCTATTCCCAACACAGTTTTCTCTACCGCCTTTCAACCCACATTATACCTTGACCTTGGCTAAGGGGGCTTTATTTCAACCACTTTTGAGTTTTTTCTTAGACTGAATTCAAATTCTTCTGGCAGTCATTTGTAAATTTACAAAAAAAAAAAAATTATACTGAGAGATTGTAGACAAGAGGTTTACAGGCATTCTTGCTGGCAAAGGTCTTCAGTAATAAAAAGAAGGATGAACCAGCTGCATAAGGGGCAGATTTTGTACTGAACAAGAAGCTTTACAGGAAGCAGTTGTGTTCTTTGATAAGCTTTCAAGCATTTCAAAGAGACACCTCGAAACTAGGCACAAATGGCCCCTACAGCTTCCAATATCTACCAAACACTTGAGAAATTTAGTATGGCGTATGTTCTGCGCAATACAAATAGCACACTTACGTTTGCTATATTCATTAAGTCTCAAATCTACATATATTCTACCTAACTATTTGGCCAGATGATTTCCATCTTTCCCCACCACACCAAAAGAAAGCGGTTTATCTAATAGTGCTTCTAATGCCACCAAGTTCTTCACCAGTATAAGCAAAAACCAGCTGGCACCCTTCACCTTTTAAGGTCTGAGTTACTACCACCACTCTTGGCAGCTGGGACAGAATTCTCCTGGAAGCATTTTCCCTGTCTCAAAGTGCCAAGTTCTGCCATCAAAGGTGTCTTGTCTGAAACAGGAAATTCCACAACAGCAAATCAGTCTCAAATACATCTGAATTTTGGTCATTTGGATTCTCTAACTGCTCACTGTCTAACAGTTAGTCACTAATATACTTAGTATTTAAAATGCTTGTCATCCTACTATGATAGCACAATTGCATGGTACGTCTAAGACCTTGAAAATACTTTTAAGCTCATCATTGCTGAATGCATTAGTTCCCAGTCTACTAGCAGTTAGCACTGGTTTTGAGTCAGAAAACTTCAAGATAATTCTGGCCCTGAAATTAATTTCCTCTTTGTCACAGCATTCAGAAATAGCTGAAGTCCCAACACCACGAGAGGGAGGGTGAGTGAACGCTGGAGACAGGACAGGACATTGTCAGTAACCTGTCCAGAACTGTGAAATTTCTTGGTCAGAATTCCCTTATCTGGGCACACTGCAAGGCTTATTTATTTTCCCAAGCTACCCCTACACTTAGGCAAATAAAATTTTGCATTTATGTTCTGTAATATTTGTACATGCGGCAAGAGATTCAGATAGAAGCAAAGTTCTATAAAAATCAAATAAATATAAAATAAAATCCATGTACCAAGTTTGTTATAATAAAGTGTCAGTTTTTCTTATATGCCAAACAAACAATATTTGGTATATTCAGTGGAAATGACTGCTGAGAAAACAGCAACATAGTCATTGTACAAATGGATAGATGATGAAAATAATTTTGGATTGCCTGATGTTCAAGTCTTAAAGTGGTACCAATGTTATTTAGATCTCTAATTTTGGCAGTTTATACACACACTTTCTCCAGCTCAGTGCAGGGCACAATACCATTTGTGGTAAAAACTGGAAATGCTCATTTCCCTGTAAAGGCCATTTGTTAACCAGCATTTCTTTCGGGTCACAAGCGATCAAATTAAGTTTCTTGGTAAAGCGCAAAATTTTACACATCCCTTTTGTTTGTATTTTCACATAAACTTATCAGTTACTGGCACCATGCAAACACAGCCCTTCCAAATTAACACTAATGCAGTTCACACTGGCACATTAGTCAGCTTTTCATATTAGTAATCAACAAATTATATGAACTGAGTGAATTAAGTGCCCACTTACAAAATTAGGAATTTGTCCTTCACAACAGGATCTAAAGGTGTGGAGAAAACTTACACTGACACTTTATATACAACTTGGTCATTGGCAACGGTCCCCTAAACCATTTTTTAAATGAACCCAGCAAAACTATACAGAACGTGAAATAATATTTGCAACAGATCTCTTAAAGGACAGTGTAAAGAAATTCATTATGGTGTACCTGATGTTTAAATTAATTTAACAGATACGGCCTGTAAAACAACACAGTATGAACCTGTGGATTTTTTTTTTTCTTTTTTAAAAAAGGACTTTTACAGAATTCAAGTAGTGTAGCAGGAAACCATAGATGCCTTTTGATCACAGGTCAGGCAAAATAGAGCCACTTATTGGATTTTCCCCTTGCTTCTGTTTGCTAAGGTGTCCCAGTGGATCTATAAGTCTGTTGATGTTAGTTTTTTCATGCTCCGTCGCTGAGCTAAACTTGAGGCTGCAACAGGCTCCAACACCGGC